>NC_135960.1:55420810-56907060 GCF_053455715.1 Rhinoraja longicauda | reverse complement strand
ACTGACCCTTATAATAGACATAAAGTTTATGGTATATAAAGGTTATAGTGTATAAAGTATCAAAGTTATTAAAGTTTTCAGGCTCCAATACCTTCTTCCTGATGGCAGGAGTGAAATGAGAGTGTGGCCAGGGTGGTGTGGGTCTCTGATGATGCTGGCTGCCTTTTTGAGGCTGCTACTCCTGTTGATCCCTTTTATGGTGGGGGGGTCAGTACCCGTGAGGGACTGGGTTATGTTCACCACTTTTTGTAATCTTTTTTGTTCCTGGGCATTCGGTTGCGGAACCAAACCAGTCAATATGCTCTCTTCTGTGCACCTGCAGAAGTTCAAGAGATTATTTATCGACATACCAAATTTCCTCCGTCTTCTAAGGAAGTAGAGGTGTTGATGGGCTTTCTTTATGATTGCATCAATGTGCTGGGTCCAGGACAGATCTTCAGAGGTATGCACACCAAGGATCTATAAGTATCGGATGTAATTGAGGAGTAACAATGTGCCTAATGGTATTATTCTTTCTTGGTCGAGATAACCTTGGAAGGTTAAAATGTAACATTTTATCACTGAGATTTTGAACTTTGGATAACATTTTGAGGGATTTTCTGTAATTTATGATGTAGCGCCATCTAGTGTTGCACTGTGGAGTTTTCTGGATACAACGATGCAGTATTTCTAACCTTGATGTTACAATTCATTTGCAGCTTTCTACAATGGATTTTAGAATTGCCCAATAAATGGGGTTTTTTTCTGGTTTAGCTGCCTGGGATTGTATGTGAAAGTTACCCCATATTTCCTCAGAGTTGTCAAAATGAACATTATGAACGGTTGGTCGAGCTTTATGTTTCCAATCTTGCACCAAATGCTCAGGACACAGAGAAGGGGAGTGATTCAGCCTTATATGGATCAAGACAGAAGCAGACAGACTGTCGGGAGATTTCAGAAGCAGATGGGAAACAGAACACAATAGAGTTGGCAGATGGAGAGGAAGGGATCGCTGGGACAGTCAGGAAGCACTAAGAGCAGATGGGCTATAATGCACAGAGATGACAAAGGTCAGAGCTTGGCAGATCACAGGAGCAGAGCCATGTTGTGCCAGAGAGACCAGAGAAAGAGCTGGCAGATTAGAGTGCACTCATGACTTAGTCAACAGTCACACAGACAGAGCTGAGCAGAGAGATCGCAGCAGTCTCTGCTCTGTACTCTCTGATCACCATTTCAATCGTCTTTGTGAGTCCAGATGTTGTGTGAGATGTTTGACTGTCCCTGGATGGCCCGTACAGAGAAGCATTTACCGTGCATGACCCAGAAGTAAAAGGATGGCTGCTGGGTAGTCAGCTCTCTGGGGAGCTGCTCACCGTCTTCCTTTATCCCTGACCACCCCGACCATTCCCCACCCACACTCCACAACCTCCTGGCTTTATGTCCCACTGGCTCTAATAGTGACGACATTTTGTCCCTGGTTCAAGCTGCCACTTCCCATCTGTTCCAATGAAAGTTTGTCGATCTGACACATTAAATTTATCTTTCTCTTTCTCCATAGATTCTGCCAGAAATATTGATTATCCTCAGCATTTTCTGTTTTATTTCAGATCTCCAGCATCCACAGTTTTGTTTTGAAACTTAAAACAAAAACTTTTTGAGGACAAGGTCTTTTCTCATGTTCAGCTTTAAAATTCCTAAAATTTAGGCTAGACTTTAAGAAGTCACTCCTAGCCATGTTGTCATCTATAACATTTGGAACAATGTAGATCAGATTACATAAGTATATCCCTTGTGTAGACAGGAACTACAGATGCTGGTTATATACTGAAGATAGACACAAAGTGCTGGAGTAACTCAGAGGGTCAGGCAGCACCTCTGAGAAAAAAGATTGGTGACGTTCCAGGTTGTGATGCTTCTTCAGACTGAAAGTAGAGGATGGGGAACTGGAGGTAGAAAAAGGTCAGAACAAAGCAGAGCTGGCAACAGATGGTGGCACGGTGGCGCAGCGGTAGAGTTGCTGCCTTACAGCGAATGCAGCGCCGGAGACTCAGGTTCGATCCTGACTACGGGCGCCATCTGTACGGAGTTTGTATGTTCTCCCCGTGACCTGCGTGGGTTTTCTCCGAGATCTTCGGTTTCCTCCCACACTCCAAAGACGTACAGGTTAATTGACTGGGTAAAAAAAAAAATTTAAATTGTCCCTAGTGTGTGTAGGATAGTGTTAATGTGCGGGGATCGCTGGGCTGTGCGGACTCGGTGGGCCGCGTTGTATCTCTAAAATCTAAAAATAAAACCTAAAAACAGATGACCAAGGAAGGTTGGAGCCCGTAGTGGCCCATTGTTGGTTGGGTAAGAGGTGATAACCAGGGGATACAAGGATGCGAACAGTGGAACTAGTAGGACAACTAGGGAGGGGGAGGGGGGAAGGAAGGAATGATGGGGTTACTTGAAATTAGAGAAATCAATGTTCATACCGTTGGGTCATTACAGAAGCTAATTGTATACTCAACCCACTTTTAACATTGTGGATAGAAGGAACTGTAGATGCTGGTTTACAAAAAGGACACTAGGTGCTGGAGTAACTCAGCAGGTCGCACAGCATCACTGGAGCATGGATGGATAGGTGATATTTTGGGTCGGGACCCTTCTTCTGACATTCTGTAAACATGCTACCTGTCTTGCTGAATTATTCCAGCACTTTTTTGCCCACTTTTAACATTGCTTATTTTAGTACGGGCTGCCTAATTAGTATGGGAGTCAGGGGTTATGGGGAGAAGGCAGGAGAATGGGGTTAGGAGGGAGAGATAGATCAGCCATAATTGAATGGCAGAGTAGACTTGATGGGCCGAATGGCCTAATTCTGCTCCTATTACTTATGACCTTATGACCTTATTTTAGACTACTTTGGTCACCCTTGTTAAATAATTACCTAAACATTTTCTTTGTTTCGCCAATTAACATGAATATCTTTTTGGTTTGTTAAAGTCTTACCAATATTGGAGTAGGTAATACTCCAGACTCAACTCGAAGGCACAGCGTAAGGAGCGTTGCATCAGATGGAGGCTGTTCCATAGAGTATTCGGTCGCCACCGTGGACATCAAATGCTTTAAGTTGAACTGGATGGACATAATTCAGCAGAATAAAGAAAAATGGAAGGAGCTGGCAATTCAAGGTGCGTGGAGCTCATTTTGGTATCTCATTGTGCCGTCAATACAAACGTAAATCTTTTAAGGTTTCTGGTTATTACTCCAGCGATAGATTCTTATGAACATCCAGAACTTCAGGTATCTATCCCACTTTAATCAATGACGTTATCAATGTTAACTGAGTAAAAGACAAGGGTCTGAGAAATGATAACAGGTAGCTGACTGGTGAGCAGCTAGTGAGATTTCCATTGTCTAATTTCTGACATATATGTTACGATCCGTGAAGGTAAGGAAAGAAAAGGGCAAGGCCCTGCAAGCGGATTTTAGAGAGCCAGGAAAGTGATTAAAAACATAGTAATCTTGGGATTACTAGACCTCAACGTCCTGTGCTACTGGGGAAGGTATAACTTAGATTGGCAAGGGGTTGGGAACCATGAAAGGAGTCTTATCTAGCTCCACGATATCAGTGGTAACCCTAATTGGGCAGTAGGGAAATCAGCATTTTAACCTGGAAGCAAGGAACTGCAGGTGCTGGTTCACATCAAAAAAAAGAATACAAAGTGCTGGAGTAACTCAGCAGGTCATGTAGCATCCTAGGGGAACATGGATAGGTGACGTTTCGGGTTGGGACCCTACTTCAGACTGATTGATTCTTCAGACAGAAGGGTACCAACCCGAAATGTCACCTATCATGTTCTCCACAATTGCTGCCTGATCTGCTGAGTTACTCTAGCACTTCATGTCTTTTTTTTTCAGCATTTTAACTTCCCTGATTTTCTTTTTCATTTAAGGTAAATTGAGCAGCATGCAAAACAAACTGATAATTTGTTATTGTCTGTTGTCCAGTACTGCACATCCATCTGCAGTAAGTCAATGGCACTAACATAAATATCACCTCCATTGTCATTAGCTAACAGTAAATGGCAAATAGCAAATGTATAGCCTTCTTGGTCTGTACTGGATAGTGCTATGCAAACAACCAAGATATTCTTGTATATAAAATAGATATAATTAAATTATGCTCCAAGCAAATAAATACAGTTTCTCCTGTATGAAAGTAACTGCAGACTGTCTAGATTGGAGAATGTCATAGTTTGTTAATGATCACAAACACAACACAGAGTGGAGATGTGCCTGGATCCAAAGGGAAAACAGACATGGTGTTTTGGGTGAAGCATGTTCTGAAAGCACCACAATAAAGTTTAATTTTTGTGGAATTTGAATTTAATGCTTCAGCAGACCTTTACATGCTGGTTGATTGGAATTTCCTTGATCCTGGTCACCAGACAGAGATTAGTTTTACTAATGAACCATCAAGACCATTGCTTAATTTTCCAGGAACAACATGTCATGTGCTTTGATGATGTGATGACGTCAGTAAGTTTAATCTTTAACGAGTTGATGCTATATCGCTCACAATTAGTGACTGTGTGTGATTGGTACACAGGATGATATCAAGTTTAACTGCTGAGTTGCCAGCCAATTATCTAACTGTGGGAGATCTGGACCATTCTGCTCTCTGGGCTTTATTAATACTCTGCAGAAGTAGCTCTTCACGAATGCAATGGCTCGTTGCATAGAATCTTAACCAGGCTTGAAAAACAGTCAATTTTATTCCCCAAAATGCTAGAGTAGCTCAGCGGGACAGGCAGCATCTCTGGAGAGAAGGAATGGGTAATGTTTCGAGTCAAGAGCCTTCTTCAGACTGACACGAAATCCTAAATCCTTGGAATCCTTGTTTCTCCTAAATCCATGGAATAGTTTAACACTA
Organism: Rhinoraja longicauda; assembly: GCF_053455715.1. Taxonomy (NCBI): domain Eukaryota; kingdom Metazoa; phylum Chordata; class Chondrichthyes; order Rajiformes; family Arhynchobatidae; genus Rhinoraja; species Rhinoraja longicauda. Next base: position 56,902,163 of record NC_135960.1, on the reverse strand, counting down.
ATTTTTGATGACTTATTTTCTGTTCCCGTGTGTTTAATTGTGAAAAGCACTTGTCCTTTGTCCAGTAGGGAATTGAAGGGACATTTTCTGTGTGCACCATGCTTCAACCTGGTTCAACTTGCACCTCACACACTCAGCCCTAGAGTTTAGAGAAAATGAGACTAGAGCAACAACGTAACAGCACAGTTGGTCGCATGGATTAACTTTATTTCTGTTGCTTGATTCAAGTTAAAATAACTTTACCACAAAATTTCCTACTTTTAAGCCATTAACTGGATGTTTTCTTATTCTGAAATCAAGAAATATTTTGAAATTAATTACCAAATTTGTCGTAACATAATTTCAAGGCCCATCAACTAGAGATTTATTTTTATTTTTAAATGTTAGGGCGGCACGGTAGCGCAGCGGTAGAGTTGCTGCTTTACAGCGAATGCAGCGCCGGAGACTCAGGTTCGATCCTGACTACGGGTGCTGCACTGTAAGGAGTTTGTACATTCTCCCCGTGACCTGCGTGGGTTTTCTCCGAGATCTTCGGTTTCCTCCCACACTCCAATGACGTACAGGTATGTAGGTTAATTGGCTGGGTAAATGTAAAAATTGTCCCTAGTGGGTGTAGGATAGTGTTAATGTACGGGGATCGCTGGGCAGCACGGACTTGGTGGGCCGAAAAGGCCTGTTTCCGGCTGTATATATATGATGATGATGATGATGATGGTCCTGAATATTTTAACACAATCTCCTGGCTTTTACATTCTATGCCCAAGCGAATGAAGAAAAGCACCTTCTATGCCTTTTGAACCACCTTATCGATCTGTGCTACTATCTTTGAGGATCTGTGGGCATACATTCCACGGTTTCCCTGTTTCTCCTCATTTCTCAATATTCAAGAGTCAAGAGTCGAGTCAAGAGTGTTTTATTGTCATATGTCCCAGATAGAACAATGAAGGAGGGAGATAAAAGGGAAATATGGGAGGGGGATGGGAGATGAGCATGTGGAGGAGGGGAAAGGAGCAAGGTGTCTCAGGTGGTGGGAGATGGTGGAAGAAATGTGTGCATAAAAATCATGCTTGGCTCAAAATGATAGAAAGGGACATAGGGTGAAAGGGACATTCTGCATCCACATGGTACAGGATTATCACAATTGTGCCATTCAATTAGAGCAATGCAGTGGCACAGTTGATAGAGCTGCTGCCTCACAGCGCTAGAGATCCAGATTCAATCCTGATGTCAGGTGCTGTCTTTGTGGCATTTATATGTTCTCCCTGTGACCTTGTAGGTGATCTTATAGAGTTGTACAAAATCATGAGAGGAATCGATCAGGTAACCACACAGAGTCTTTTGCCCAGTTTCGGGGAATCAAGAACCAGAGTACATTGGTTTAATGTGACGGGGGGAAGATTTAATAGGAACCCGACGGGTAACTATTAACGAGCTACCGGAAGAGGTAGTTGAGGCAGGTAGTATCGCAATCTTTAAGAAACATTTGGATAGGTACATGGATATGACAGGTTTAGAGGGATATGGGCCAAATGCAGGCAGGTGGGACTAGTGTAGATGGGACAGATTCGTCGGTGTGGGCAGGTTGGGCCGAAGGGCCTGTTTCCACACTGTATGACACTGTGACTCTATGATTCTATACGTATTTGCTGCTGAAACTTGAGCCATGAGAGGGAAAAATATTCTTTCCCTACCACTGACATTCTTTGACTTGATAAACGCTTTGTTTCCAAAACATAAACAGGCAAATGCTCTTGTGAATTGAATCACATTCCTGGTGTTCCGATAGGGAGTTGGGTAACTATTTTTATATAAAAAAACACGCACACAGAAACATTTGAGGGCTAAAAATTTGGTCGTCGGCCAAAGGCTTGAAAATTTCACCCAGAACAGGAGGATTCCTGGCATTATCTGGGTCCTCATTGCATGGTGTCAGCTGCCAATAGACATCCCAATGGAGCTCAGCATTTGGGGGATAGTTTGCAGATACTCTGGGCTAGGAGACAAACAGGAGACGTGTAACAATAAGCATCATTGATCCTCTACTTCCTTAGAAGGCTTAGGAAGTTTGGCATGTCCCCTACAACTCTCACCAACTTCTACAGATGCGTTATAGAAAGCATTTTATCAGGATGCATCACAGCTTGGTTTGGGAGCAGCTCTATCCAAGACTGCAAGAAATTGCAGTGAATTGTGGACGCAGCCTAGACCATCGCACAAACCAACCTCCCTTCTATTGACTCCATTTATACCTCATGCTGCCTCGGCAAGGCCAGCAGCATTATCAAGGACGAGTCGCACCCTGGCGACTCCCTCTTCTCCCCTCTATCATCAGGCAAAATGTATAGAAATGTGGAAACGCACACCATCAGATTCAGGGACAGTTTCTTCCCAGCTGTTATCAGGCAACTGAATCATCCTACCACAACCAGAGAGCAGTGATCTATTATCTACTTCTTTGATGACTCTCGGACTATCCTTGATCAGACATTGCTGGCTTTACCTTGCACTAAACGTTATTCCCTCATCGTGTAACTATACATTGTAAATGGATTGATTGTAATCATGTATTGTTTTTTTTGGCTGACTGGTTTGCACGCAACAAAAGGTTTTCCCTGTACCTCGGTACACATGACAATAAACTAAACTGAATAACAACATATCTCAGCAAGACAGTTGAGCCAGGAGGAGCATTCCAAATGTTGTTTTATAGTAATTAAAAGAAAAGAAGAAGTAATATGTTTAGGTTCACTGTAGTTCCTGTGGTTAGACTCAAGTAGGCCCTGAGGAATGAGAGGGGCTATATGCAGGGAATGCTCAAGATCCAGGTTCGATCCTGACTTCGGGTGCTGTCTGTGTGGAGTTTATATGTTCTCCCTGTGACCGCTCCAGTTTCCTCTCACATTCCAAAGACGTGCAGGTTTGTAGGTTAATTGGTTTCTGGAAATTGTCCCTCGTGTGTAGATTAGAGCTATTGTACCGGATGATTGCTGGTCGGTGTGGACTCGATGGGCAAAAGGACCTGTTTCCACGCTATATCTCTGAACCAAATTAAACTAAAGATCAATGTTTATTTTCTTAATTGTCATCATAGATATTCTCTTTTTCTTTCCTTAATTTTTTTTTGTTGCAAGTTACAGAAGAAAAAACAAGGGAGACTACAGAACAAAACAAGAATGATGACCAACACCAGAACAATAATGACAGCACTGAGAATCTAATAGCAGCAGAAGATAAAATGAATATGGAATGTGACAAAGAGGTCCTGGAAAGGCATAGTTCTCCATCCAAGTCACTTGTCAACCAGGTTTGCCAGCTCTCAACAGCTTCCAGCAGTCCTATCCTGCAAAGACATCTCCACACCACCAGCTGTGATTCCGCAAACTGGGAACATGATGCCAATGCAGCAGAGACTCTGATTCAACATGGACCACCATGGAATGGTAACTCCATTCACTGATTAGGTAGCAATACTTTAGAAAAGTGCATCAGTTATTATTTAGAGTAAAGTTGAAAAGGACTGCTTTTCCATTCAGGACGATCAACGTCTTCTGACTGGTTTCTGATGGCCTGAGTCAGACGTGTGGTCAGACCTCAAGGAATAATTTGATGCTTTTACACGTTTAATGAAATTTGCTATGTGAATTTCTGCGTTTGGCATCGTTATCAGTTCTCAGATGTGACAGAATATGAAAGACGTTCTTGTTCCTGTGTTACTCAGTAGGTCAATATAGAAAGCAAATATTAAAGTACATTTCTGAGAAGGGCTGTGATAACATTGATATGATTTGTGCTATTTGTTTGTAAGACTGTGCCAAATAGTGTGATGTGCAGTTGCCACTGAGTGGAAGATGCTGTTGTGTAATTTATTGTCAACAATACTTTCCACAATTTGGTGCACTACATTTGTGTTCGCTTTCAAAATAGTGCATTCAGAACAGGTGAACTTTAGATTAGCTTAGCTTAGAGAAACTGAGCGGAAGCAGGCCCTTTGGCCCACCGAGTGTTTTTTTTTAAAGTTTTGAAATGTCTTAGCATGTTTCTAGCTTATTAAAGTTTAACCACATCAGCACTGGCCACATCAGCAGATAATATACTAAATGTTTAAATTCTAGAAATCTGAAATAAACACAGAAAATTACGGAAAAACTCAGCACCTGTGAAGATAGAAGCAGAATTAATGCTCCCAGTCGATGACCTTTCCCCAAAATCTTTCATCAGGCCATCAACCTGAAATGTTAATTCTATTTCTCTGCCTCCAGTTGCAGCTTTAAACCTTTTGAATGTTTCCAGCATTTTCTGGTTTACATTATTGAAACTGAGAAGCACAGCTAAATGTGCCTCAATCCATTAATGTGTCAATGGCTGATCTGGTCTTGCCCATTATTCCACTTTCCTGTCTGTTCACATAAACTCTGACTCTTCTTTAGACTGCAAGTCTGTCTGTCTTGGCTTTACTTTAGACTTTTGGATTTTAGAGATACAGCGTGGAAACAGGCTCTCGGGCCCACTGAGTCTGCACTGACCAGCGATCACCCCGATACACGAGCACTATCCTACACACGAGGAACAATTAAAAAATTTTACCGAAGCCAATTATCCTACAAACCTTGAATACATTAAATGAATAAGTCTCCATATTTCCAACTTGAATCGATACCCTATTCCAAATGCATGACTTCAACGAACATAGAACAGAACAGCACAGAATGTGCTCCAGCTCACAATGTCCATGCCCAACATGACACCAATTTCCACACATCTGCTTTAAACTTTTCCCCTCTCACCTTAAAGCTATGCCAAGTGCTTTTGACATTTCCTCCCTGGGAATAAGGTTCTGACTGCTTAGTTTAGTTTAGTTGAGTTTAGAGATACAGCACGGAAGCAGGCCCTTCGTCCCACTGAGTCCGCACCAACCAGCAAACCCCACACATTAACACTATCCTACACACACTAGGGACAATTTACAATTATACCAAGTATACAGACCCAAGCCAATTGACCTACAAACCTGTACGTCTTTGGAGTGTGTGAGGAAACCGAAGTACTCAGAGAAAACCCACGCAGGTCACGGGAAGAACGTACAAACTCTGTACAGGCAGCACCCGTAGTCAGGATGGAACCCGGGTCTCCGGCGCTGCAAGCACTGTAAGGCAGCAACTCTACTGCTGCGCCACTGTGCCACCCACTCTATTTATGTCTCTCATTCATTTTATATACTTCTATGAAGTCTCCTCTCAGCCTCCGATGCTCCAGAGAAAACAATAAAACATTGTCTAACCTTTCCTTATTACCAATACCTTCTAATCCAGGCAGCATTCTCGTAAACCTCTTCTGCATCCCCTCCGAAGTCTCCACTTCAGTTCTAGATTTCCCCCATGAGTGAAATATCCTAAAACATCTACCTTGATAAGCATCCTCAGTCTCTAAAATGTTTCAATAAATTCACCTCTCATTTTGGATCAATTTCCCTCCTGGGATAAATAAAGTTCTATCGTATCGTATTGTATAATTTCTAAACTCTAGTTAGAATAAGACTAACCCTCTCAACCTCATAGAGGATCCCTTTATCACTTAGCCACCTAGCAAAATGGTTACATTGTTTCCTGGGCAGGGATTGATTTTCCTCGATACTCCCAAATGATCATATTATGGGCCAAAGAGACTCATTTCCCAAGCAGGATTTTGCCGTTGGAGATTCTGTCTAGTGATTCCAAAAAAATTCCCAATGTCTACGTTCAGATTCATGTTGGAGATCAGAAATAAGCTTCACTGACTCGATAGTGACCTTTAGATTTCTCTCCTGACCAATGAGCCCCCACACTTGCAATATTCTTTCAGTTTAAAAAGTCCCATTTGTTATTTTCAAAGATAATTTGCTTGTTAAGTCAATAACTTTGATTAACTTCCCATTTCTTACATGCAGACTGAATTTAAAGATTTTTTTACAAACTCAATGAAAGTCTAATGACATAGTTTCATCTTTTTGCCGCCCAATATATCAATCTTGTCTTTCCAAATCTCTTGAATTATGATCTGAGATGTTCCTTTCCTGACTCAATGCCAATGGGTAACTTAGTACATTTTCCAAGTGTCTACTCACCAATTCCCTCAGAAACATTTGGCACGCAGTTTTAGCATTTGACATCTTCAGCACATAATAGTTCATCTAATATGATTTACTCTGCTTATGACCCCCTTTTCCACCCTACCAACACACACACACACACACGTTTTTAATATGTATTCTTTGCTAAAATCAATGCTGATGGATAGGGAAAAAGAAAGCTGCCAAATGGGCAATGCTAATATTAAATAATAGGTCAAAATGATTCCCAGCAGGGACTAATGATGCGTTCAGTTCTATGTTTTGTTTAGTTTAGTTTAGTTTAGTTTAGTTTAGAGATACACATTGAAACAGGCCATTTGGCCCATCGAGTTCCAACTAGTTCTACATTATTCTACTTTCTCATCCACTCCTAGCACATGAGGGGCAATTTACACAGGCCAATTAACCTACAAACCCGTATGTATTTGGAATGTAAGAGAAAATTGGTGCACCCGGTGGAAACCCATACAGTCAAAGTTTCAATGATTCAATGGTGCTTTTATTGTCACATGTGCAAAGTGCAAATGCCTAGTGAAATGATTTTCTTACAAACAGTCCAATAGAGTGTTGCCATACCCAAACACATCCCCGATTAGCAAGTGTACAGAGATAGTCCACTGATCCCGCATGCAAGAGGCGGCATGTTTTGGTGCCAATTTCAAAGGAAGAGAGAGAAGGTGCAAACTCCACACAGACAGTACCCGAGGTCAGGATCAAACCTAGGTCTCTGGCGCTGTGAGGGAGCAGCTCTACCAACAGCACCACTGTGCTGTCCCTTTGAAAATGCAAATGACTTGAACCTGGGCACAGGGAAAACTACCTGGTCTTACACAAGCAGAAGGATTGGCAATCAGGCGTCAGTAATAAAAAAAGTAAAACTACCTCAGGACAACATTTAAGTTAATAGAAAGAGGAAACGGGTAGCAGATGTGGATAATAATGTGGTAATACGTTCCAGGAAAAGAAAATCGATATGAGAATACACTTAATGGAAAGATCTTAAAGGGTTTGCATAAACCGACAACCAGGTGCTCAGCAGCATAATTTGGAGAGTACAATTAATGTTCGAGAAATCCATGCAGAAGCCAATAGAATTTTGGAGTTTAATGTAATGAAGCATCGAGAATTGATTAGTTTATGCAAAACATTAATTACTACATACACACCTCTTATTAGATGTGCTTTACAGCTGTGCGGAGCGTTCTTGGTTACAGCTGCTGGGACTGTTTCTACTGCAGGCACCAAAAGTGCCTAACGGTGAGCTTCAAGTTTCTGGTGGTGAAATGGAAAGACTATGTCCTCATACCATGAGCTTGATGATGAGAAACTAACAATTTAAAATTTATCACTCAATGAAAAGTCAGAAGAAATATTGGATGATTTGACATTTATTTTAAGCGAGTAAAAGTCTAGGACTATGACTGACACTCGGTCAATGGAGTCAACTTTATATTGCATTAATCAATAGCTTCTTGCTGTAAATTGCAATGGCCCATATAGTTGGCAGCGCAAGAGTGAATGACAATCTCAAAGCCTAATCGTATATAAAAGCTGCTTTAAATAATAGTTGAACCATATTTTTGGAAAATAAGAAAGAGCAAAAGGTTTTCTGATCAATGCCCATCTCATTAATATTTTGATTCCTCTTGTTGGAGTTATACTACATGCATGAATCAACAATTCTTTCCACCCAAATGAATCTGTTTTTGATCTGCCTCTTGAGCATTCGTCTTACACTGTTTTTCTAACTATGACCGTCCAGTTGAGTAAGCTAGCAATCAAAAAGCAACCTATTTGTATTGGAGTGAAGGAAGAAAAGCTAGATCAAATGGTTCAACATTTAATTACATTTCTTTCAGCGTCATGGATCAAATTCTTTTAATAAGCCTGCTCTGATTTATTTTAGGTTTCTCCATATAGCATAATATCACTCTTAAAACCAGCCATGTAAAGTTAAGTTAAACTGTAAGCAAAACAGGTCTTTTGTGAGTCAGCTCTTCTCTAATGTCAAAAGGCAGCTGGAGATGTTCACACAAGGAACTGCAGATGCTGGTTTACAAAAAAAAGGAACAAAATGCTGGAGTAACCTAGCGAGTCAGGCAGCATCTCTGGAGATTCTCCATTGTCCATCCATACAACATTCTCCAGAGATGCTGCCTGACCCTCTGAGTTACTCCAGCACTTTGTATCTTTTTGTGTGGAGGATGTTGTCTGCCTTTGCAAAGAAATAATAAAGGGTAAACTTATAAGGTCCAAGCCCTTTTCATTTGGGCTTCAAACTATGCTGGGTTGTGGGTGGTGATCTCCTGGTGATCTCTGTGAATGCTTTTCCTTGTTCAGTGATGACCTATGGTTTCAATGTAGTTTGTTTCGGATCCGGATCTTTACAGCGTCCACATTTCCATTATGAACGTGGCTGTGTATCAATCAATTCATATTAATCTCTTCAAAACTGTGATCCAATCACTATTCACCCTTTTTAAATTCCAGGAATGTAATCCATTTTAATGAATTATCACAACATTTAATTTTTGGCATTCACGTATCATCCTTGTCAATCTCTATGACACCCTAGATCAATGTGTCCATCTAAACGTGTGGTGTCCTGAAATAATTGGAAATAAGTTACTTTCAACTAATATATTTCAAAACAAAGCAAATTTATATAAATTTGCATAAAAACTGAGTGGACGTTTAATAAGTTAATTTATTAAATGGCTCAGCTTGCATTCTTTTGTAAGTTGATTTGCTGAAAGTGATCATTATATCCTAGGCTTATGGCAACCCCAGTTCACATTAAAAATAAGCAATGTTTGAACACATTGGGCCCCCAAGAAGTGTGCTGCTCAGGAGGATTTAAACAAAAGTGTCAGGGGGTGTGAATCAGAGTAATGGGTCATAAATTGGAAGGAGTGATTGGAAGGTAGAGGTTAGGACCAGTAAATCTCATGGCAAGGATAGGCAACGAGGGGTGAAGGAATATGGTGACATTGATGAACTGAAGTGTGTATATTTCAATGCAAGGAGTATTGTGGAGAAAGCAGATGAACTTTGGGGATGAGCCTGGATCAGTGCTTGAGACTATGATGTTGTGGCCATTGCGGAAGCATGGTTGCAAGAGGGACATGACTGGCAGCTCAATGTGTCCAAGATGTCAATATTTCAGATGCGATCGTCAGACGTGAGGGAAAAGAGGTGGAGGAGTTACGTTACTGATCAGGGAGACTGTCACTACGGCAGTCAGAGACAACATACTGGAGAGTTTATCCGCTGAGGCGATATGCGTAGAGGTTAGAAATAAGAAACGTCCAAGCATTCTAATGGGATTGTACTAGACCCCCCAATAGCAAGCAGAAGATAGAGGGACACATATGTAGACAGATTACCAAAAGAGATCAAAGCAACAGGTGTAAGAAAGAACTGCAGATGCTGGTTTAAAATCAAAGGTAGACACAAAATGCTGGGGTGATTCAGCGGGACAGGCAGCATCTCTGGAGAGACGGAATGGGTGATGTTTCGGGTCGGGACCCTTCTTCAGACTTCTTCAGGAAGCAACAGGGTTGTCTTAGTGGGTTACTTTAACTTCCCTAATTTTGACTGGGACCTGCTCAGTGCCAAAGCCTTAGACGGGGCAGAATTTGTGAGGTGTATCCAAGAGGATTTCTTGAAACAGTATGTCAAGTCAAGTCAAGTCAAGTCAATTTTATTTGTATAGCACATTTAAAAACAACCCACGTTGACCAAAGTGCTGTACATCTGATTAGGTTCCAATGGAAAAAAAAAAAGAAACATACAGTAGCACGCAAACAGTTCACAGCGCCTCCTCAATGAGCCTCAAACGCTAGGGAGTAGACCCAAGAAGGGAACATACCAGTCCTTGTATTGGAAAATGAGCATGGCCATGTGACTTGTGTTTTAGTGAAAGAGCATTTTGGGGATAATGATCACAACTCCATAAGTTTTAAACTCCTCAAGTTTTGAATAGGGAAAAGGCTGGACTTTATGGGAAGATACTAAATTGGAGTAGGGCAAATTACAACATCGTTAGGTAGGACCTCAGAGGGGTACACTGGGAGTAATTGGTAGTGGCTAAGCCCACATCTGACATGTGGGAGTTGCTTAAAGACCAGTTGATCAAAGTTCAGAACCAACATGTTCCTGTAATGGAGGAGGGATGAGGATGGCAAAGTAAGGGAACCTTGGATGACCAAAGAGATTGAAAATTTGGTCAAAAAGTAAAATGAAGGTTTAAGAGGATACAAGTTTTAAGAGGATGGAATCCGAGAGGGCTTTTGAGGAATGTAAAGGAAAGAGGAAAGAATTAGAAAGGCGAAAGGTGGCGATAAAACGGCTTTGGCAAGTCGAATTAAAGAAAATACTACAACTGTTTTAAACCTATGTTAAAAACAAGATGGTAACCAGGGAAGAGATATTCAGGCTGCTGCTCTGTGACCAGTGTAGTTCCACAGGAATCTGTGCTGGGACCTCTGGCTGTTTGTGATATATATATATATATAATTGATTTAAACATAGACGTATATGGCTTGATTAGTAAGTTTTCAGATGTCACCAAGTTCGCTGGGGTCACAGATTGCGAGGAAAGGATCTACAGAAATAGGCAGAGAAATGGCGTATGGAGTTTAATCAGAGCGAGTGTGAGGTTCATAAGTTCATTAGTTCATAGGTTGTAGAGGCAGTTGTGTGACCCATCAAGTCTACACTGCCATTTAATCATGGCTGACCTCTCTTTCCCTCTCAACCCCATTCTCCTGCCTTCTTCCTGTAACCCCTGGCACCCGTACTAATCAAGAATCTATCAATCTCCACCTTAAAAATATTCATTGACTTGGCCTCCACAGCCTTCTGTGGCAATGAGGTGTTGCACCTTTGGGAGGTCAGATGTAAGGGAAAAATATACAATTAATGGCTTGACCTTTGACAGCATTGATGTACGGAGAGATCTTGGGGACCATAACTCTCTGAAAGTGGCAACACAAGTAGACGGAGTAGTGAAGCAGGCATATGGTATAATTGCTTTCATAGGCCGGGGCATTGAGTGTAAGAGTCAGGAAGTCATGATGCAGCTTTGTCGGACTTTGGTGTGGGGGCCGAAGGTAGGCACCAAAAGCTCGAGTAACTCAATGGGTTAGACAGCATCTCTGGAGAGAAGAAATAAGTGACGTTTCAAGTCGAGACCCTACTTCAGGCTGAGAATCAGGGGGATTCTCTCCTGAAAGACTTTTTAATAGGCATCTAGATATACAGGGAATGGAGGGATATGGATTATGTGAAGGCAGGTAAGAATTGATCTTGGCATCATGTTCAGCACAGACATTATGGACTGAAGGGCCTGTTCTTGTGCTGTACAGTTTTATGTTCTATGAAGTAGTGTCATACATCATGGAAATAGGCCCCTTGGCCCAACTCATCAATGCCAAGCAAGATGCTCCATCTAAGCTAGTCCTATTTGCCTGCATTTGGCCCATATCGCTGGAACTCTCTCTATCCAGGCACCTGTTCAAGTGTTTTTTATATGCTGTTATAGTATCTGCCTCAAGCACTTCCCCTGGCAGTTCGTTCCATATACCCACCACCCTCTGAGTGAAAGAATTGCCCCTCAGGTTCATATTAAATCTTGCCTCTCTCACCTTCATCATAAGTCCTCTTGGTTTTGATTCCCCTACTCTGAGTGAAACACTCATTGACAACATCTTTGTGTGCATTCATCCTATTGATTCCATTCATGCTTTTATACACAACTACTCACTTCTTTTGATTACTTTCAAAACATTAACCAGAGGGGATTATATCGCTTTGTCTGGGATCATGAACTGAAAGGCAAAAAACAAGTATGTCAAATAAGTCAGTTGGGTCCTGGGTGAAATTTTCAAACATGAAAGATTTATGCAATCTCAAGAGGCAGTCAGGCCAATTTGGCTGATAATAGAAATGCACTGATCTACTAATGGGAATGATGTGATATTGATATTTTCCTTGTTCTGAAGGACCACGGTTAATTTAATTTTGATTCAATTTATTTTGCTATTTTCTGCTCATTTGCTTTCTGTACTAGAAAGCAGCCAAATGATACATAAGGTTTTAAGGAATAGTAGAATTAGGCCATTTGGCCCATCAAGTCTACCCCACCATTCAATCATGGCTGATCTATCTCTCCCTCCTAACCCCATTCTCCTGCCTGCTCCCCATAACCTCTGACACCTGCACTAATCAAGAATCTATCTATCTCTGCCTTAAAAATATCCATTGACGGCCTCTTCAGCCTTCTGTGTCTGTGCATCTGACTGTAACTTGGAAGTTGTTTTGATTCAGATGAAGATGTACAAGGCATTAAGCATGAGCGTAGCCAGGTGCACCTTGGATTAGTGGTGTCCATCAGGAGAATGAAAAATTACACTTGTTGAATCCTGTTAACAGCTTTAACTCGGAGGTGTTCAGGATCATGGAACTATCCGAGCCTGATTGTTAAGTGCATGAATAACACATAGTCCTGGAGTAACCAACATAATTTTATTGAGATATTGTCAGCTAGGCCGGAACTGACATAGGATCATTCAAATGGAGAGTTCTAGCCATCCACACTGGATGGGATGGTGTGCAGGAAGGAACTGTAGATGTTGGTTTATAACAAAGATAGACGCAAAATGCTGGAGTAACTCAGCAGGTCACGCAGCATCTGAAGAAAAGTCTGAAGAAGGGTTCCGACCCAAAACATCACTTATTCCTTTTCTCCAGTGATGCTGCCCGACCCGCTGAGTTACTTCAGCATTTTGTGTATATCTATGGATGAGATGATGTTAAGTTGTTACTTTAATTATTTTAATTATTTTATACATGGGTTTACAATTTTTATCAAACCCAATTAACCTACAAACCTGTACGTCTTTGGAGTGTGGGAGAAAAACGGAGCATCCAGAGAAAACCCAAGCGGTCACAGGGAGAATGTTCAAACTCCATACAGACAGCACCCGATATCAGGATCGAACCCAGGTCTCGGCTGCTGTAAGGTAGCAACTCTACTGCTGATTTAATGATGGCATGAGAGCAGTCCTCTGGTGTCTGTTGGAGGAATGGAGTAATGGGAAGGCCATCAAAAAACTATGCTGACATCCATGCTTGTGTTTTCCACCTTATCTGCCATACACGGTTTTGTTAAAGAATTTAGACTTCGCCTGTTACTTTCAGGTGAAATGAAACACATTAAGAACTCGGAGGAGTCAATGAATAACAGCGAAGCTAAAGAGATGATGGAGCACAAAGCTACCTTTATTCACGACTAGTTGAGAGCAGCGTCCAAGAACACGGCCCTACATGGAGAACAAGGTAATGATACCATTTATTTCTAAACTTGAATTTGAGTAAATACTGACCAGATGAATTCAGAATGAATGAGCGTAAAATTGTATTCTCAGTATTTTTATTCACTTAGAAGTATGCTTCTTTATATTTATAATTAAGAAGTCTTAAATGTGAAAAATGTTTGCTTAAACCCCGATGGTATATTATTTCAGTGCTTTGTTTATGGTTAGTTCATAATCTTGATTTCCAGGACTATCCATGACCATCCAGGACTATGCATCATGCATTTTAATGCTTTGTGAATTCCCAATTTTTCTAAAGATGATTTGTCATGCAAAGTCACTGCACTCAAATCAGCCTGTTTAAAGGGTGCCTAATATTCCATAATAAAGCACAATAAATTCTAAATATTGGAAATCTATGCTAGAATTTGTGATCAGCAACTTGGAGTATGCACAAGATAATTGACTTGACCGTGAATAAACTTGTGAAGGTTAAAAAATCAATGGGCATCATATGTTCCATAGCTGACGGACATTTTTAAAATCCCATCAAGCAAGCACCCGCTGTTCATTTATTATCATGTTGTTGAGGTGTACATTACTTGGACCACAATGTCTTTTAAACATATATAACCTCCAACTTTGAAAAGTGTCTGCCGTGAAACAATATATTGTCAAAATCAACCTGATTTCAGCTGAGTTCAAGGAAACTTGAGTTGAGTGGAATTCTCTGCCTCAGGTGGAATTCTCTGCCTCAGAAGGCAGTGGAGGCCAATTCTCTGAATGCATTCAAGAGAGAGCTAGATAGAGCTCTTAAGGATAGCGGAGTCAGGGGGTATGGGGAGAAGGCAGGAACGGGGTACTGATTGAGAATGATCAGCCATGATCACATTGAATGGCGGTGCTGGCTCGAAGGGCCGAATGGCCTCCTCCTGCACCTATTGTCTATTGTCTTTAAAGGGCATTAAATAAGGCAAGAATATAAATACTTCCTCTCCGTAAGGTAAATTGACTATCTGGCTATACCCTCAGTATACTCTTTATTACAGCCAAGTATACTTTGTCAAAATAAATATTTTTAATTAAGTTCTATGGTATTATAACACGAATTGTTGGCAACCACTTTTGAGAGCTGATAGATATTGCAATGGGTAATGTTTATACATTTCCAGAACATAAAAATGTCTTTTTGCTTTTTCAGAAAAAAAGGAATGATATAGTGGCTCTGGAATGATTAGAAATAGACACTGCACCTTCAGTGAGCACATCTCAACATCTCTGGTGCTTTACTTCCAGGAACTTGGACTTGATTATGTGACATTGTCCTTTACAACGAGGAGTGGAGCAGGTGGCTGGAATGTTCTTTTCATGGACAATTTAACCTTACAATTTCCTCTTCAATAACTTTCCCATTGGGCAATTGTTGTATATCTTACAATATCAGCCAGCACATAGAAGGGCATCTGGGTTCGCTTTGTCTGCTGATAAAATTGCTTTTGATAGCAGCACTTGCATATAATTTTTTTTTAAAGTCTGTTGATGAAAGCTTCAAATTGGAACAGAATGACTAATCTTCCCTATGCTTTATCTCCTCGACTAGAACAACAAACAATGTACAAATAATAATTTGACAGCAGACAAGGATGTTTGTAGCCACAGAATGCGCTGCAGAACGTCAGGCTTGTGTATAATTGTTTCATTCTGATGGGAATAAAACACTTAATAGGAGGCCTATGTATTTCAGATTCTGCTGATGCGCACAGGCATTTTTGTTGCTATCAGTACAAAATTATAAAGAGCCACAGTATTACATTGATGCTACCTTTTGAGCTCCCTTGTGTGCTTCTTCATAATCAGGCCCTAACATGATAAAAAATGGCTCCAAAGTGAATAGATTGTAACATATGAGGTAAGAAATAGTGCAAAGATTGTAGATCCAATAAATCTTATCAGTACCCAGTCCAATGCATATGCTTATGTATTTCACAGATTTGTAAATACACTGTACCTTCAATGTTGTATTGATGAACCATTTCAGAGCTTTATTGTAATGTTGTTAATAAACGTTAAAGGAAATTCAGATCTATACTCAATAATTTATTAATACCACATGCTCTGAATTTCACTGTTTCACTGTCATGTCTCTCTAAATGCATATATTTTTTTCCATTCTGGACTGAAAACTTTTATTGTTTTGCTAATTTATGGTAAATGCTGCAGCACTGAATCTCACCAAAGGGACTCATACATTGAGATCTCACAAATTACTCCATCACATCTGTTAATTGTGACAGGCACTTTAGGGATGAGTTTCCACAGGAGCTTAACCTTTCTATTTTCAGTCCAATAGCCTGGAAAAAAAAACCCCAGTCTCAGTAGCATTTACGGCCTTCCTCCAGGATTTCCATAACATTTCCATTGAGGTTTTGGTGGATAAGGAGGAGAAGATGCAGATTCATTCACCTTCGTTCTTTCAAAGTTACTTTACCTGTGGACACTAAACGTAGTGCTCATGCAACATAAATAAAACATTCACATTTCAACATCAAATATGATACAACATTGACAATCGTAAAGGATAGTTAGAGAATAGGAGGTAATTTTACAGAATCACCACAATTACCTGATACATACTAGTTGTGGCTATCCAAAATAATTGAAGCTGTCAAAATGTTTTGAACGCAATTGTTTTGAAATGCCGTAATTGTTGATTTAAAAAGGTAAAATGCGACTGAATTTCTTTCATCTCTCACTGAAGTGTCAATGGAAGATTGATATGAATTAATACTGCACCATCTTTAAATGTATCTGATGATCATCCACCCTGGATGTTAGGGGAGATCAGAACTTTAGATGTTCCTGGTGTCAAATACAGACTAAATGTTCTAGAGCATTCACAACATGTTTTATGCATCGCAAGAAACCTGATTTTAAATAACAAGAACAATTCTAAAATGAATGTATTTCGTGTTACTGAATATGCTGATGAAATGTAAGAAGAATACAACACAATGAGATTAAAAGCCATCAATTTATTAATTAATACAAATTAAAATGAGATTTTCTTTTATTACAGATGCAAATATTTGTTTTTGTCATAACTTAATGCTGAACTATGATAAGTTGAGATTTAAGTGAAATTAAACCACAGGACTCAATCAGTCTTGAAATCATTGAGATGAGATTAATATAATATACTGCATTATTCAATGTTATGATTCAACATGTAATCAGAAGTCTAATCCTAAATTTTTGTGTTTTATTTATTCCTTTTTTAATTGTATGTGATATCAGTGGCTGCTCTGGCTGTTCCTTAAAAGTATCTCCATCAGCAGTAACATAATTTCTGACTGAATATATTTTAGCAAACCAAGAACAGCACAGTGGCTCAGCAGGAGAGTTGCTGCCTTACAGCCCAGAGAACCGGATTCAATCATGACCATGAGAGGCCTGTATGGTGTTTGTACATTCTCCCTGTGACCACGTGGGTTTTCTCCAGGTGCTCTGGTTTCCTTCTACTTTCCAAAGAATAGAGATTTTTAGGTAAATTGGCTTTGGTGAAATTGTAAATTGTCCCCAGTGTATAGGGATAGTGATAGTGGAATGGAATACTTTATTGTCACATGTGACTAGGCAGTGAAATTCTGTGCTGCATACCCAATGTATACAAATAGCAGCCACCTACAGTGCTGACAAAGTTACAAAGCACGCCGGCTCCTCCTTTAGTTCTCACCCCCCCCCCCCCACAACGGTTCCCCCACGCTGGGTCCTCCATTGTTCCCACACAGTGGTCCTCCACGCTCTCATCGGCCGTTGACTGCGGGTCGACCCGCGAGGCATCGTCACCGCCGCAAGGCTTCACCACCGCCTAGGCCCCAGTATCGCGAGGTTTTACCGCTGTCGCCGCTTCACCGCCGCCGAGGCTTCACTGCTGTCGACGCCCCACTTCACGCCTCTGTGGTGTCGACCCGGACCCCAGCTGCGGGCTCCGTTGGCCGCTCCTCCGACCCGGACTCCGACCCGCGAGGCCCAGCTCCATCGTCCGACCCGTGAGGCCCGACCGCGCCCGACCCGGGCTTCTATGCAGCGATCTGAAAGGCATCGAGACTGCGGCGCCTCGATAAAGGCCTCCGGCCGCGTTCCCAGTCCACAGCCGGGGCCCGTCAGGAAGCCTAGGATGATTGGTGCTGGTGCATGGGGTGATTGCTGGTCAATGTGGACTCGGTGGGCCGTAGGGCCTGTTTCCACATTGTCTCTCTAAAGTCTAAAGTTTGTGAACATCAGTTTAAAATTTGAACAGATTTGATAAGTGTAAGGATCTATCTCATAATATTTATGTGTACAGTCTTTATTTCTACTCCTTAATAAATGAAGGCAGTACACAGCCACCATTTTGGTCTTTGCAGAATCTTCGTGTCAGTCTTCTGTGAGAGTTACAGCAAACAATCATAGGACTTGCATGGGAATTCACTCCCCATTAGTCTGAGGCTGCTGTGACTTTTGAAAAAACAGTTTTGATGAAATCATTTTCAGGAAAGTGAAGGTGGGTGAAATTGAAATAAATAAATTGTGTGGGGGGGTGTAAGATTTGAGAAGTTTTCCCTCATTTGGAAAGCAACACAATACCAAAGAGCTGCAGTTTGGACATTTTAAACGAGAGACTGGGGCTGATAGCGGAGAAAGGCTGCGGTCAGATTAACAAAGGATGTCACAATCCGTGGGTCCTAAAATGGCCGCAGGACCTCGTGACCAGCCACAAAAGGTAAAAACCTTACATCCCAGTCTCTAGGTTTTCTGCAAAGCCATGGCCAGAACAAAGGATGGGTATTGGCCATGCAGAAACCTACTAAACCAGGTCGGAGTCCAGACACTGGGGCGCTGACATCAGCATACTCACAATGCCCCAAGCCGACCTAAACAGTTCATCTCAGTGAGGGGGCACAATAGCCCATAGAAAACTACCTGGTAGGTGATGGGAAACCAGTTAACACCCATCACCTCACAACGAAATCCCAATTAACACCATCTGGCCATCCCCGGTATCCCCGAACATAAGCGCAGATCAGAAGAAAACCTCATACATATCTTTTTGAACAAAGAGATTCCAAGATCTGGCGGGAGATAGGACGGGTCAGAAACAGTATAACTGGCCACTACTTTTGGGTGAAAAAGTTAAGTCAAGTAAAGTCAACTCGAGAAGAAAACCTGCAAGGAACGCAAGCAGGCAAGTCAGAAGGAAGTCAAACGAATGCAGGAGGAAGAAACGACAGGCAAGGAGAACGGATGCAAGAGAGAGGAACAGGCACGCAACACGAGAAGAAATACTGCAAAACGAACAGCCAGTAACCCCAGTAATAGCCCCATGGTGAGCATGGACTCCAAATCCTACATATCCTGGACATAGTTTAGTGTAGAGGGGAGGGTGGTTGTGAATAAACGTTGGGTGTGTATTAAAATATGTGTTGGTCAAGGTTGCGATGCGTCGTACGTTCCCCATCTTACAGTCGTGTATATGTCTTGTAGAACTGTGTGTTTTAAGAATTCATAAGTAAAAGGTATTCGTGTATATGTCTTATAGAACTGTGTGTGTTTTATGATTCATAGTTATAAGTATTCGTGTGATTCGGTATGTGTTTCATAGACATGTATTATAGAACTGTATAAGTATTCATGGACAATAGTCCCAAGTGCTGAATAAAAGCCTTTTTCATTTAAACCCTGGTTTTAAAATCTGGTCTGGTTGAATTTTTCTGCACTATAAGAGCTCCTGCACCTAAGTCCAGTGTCTAGAACCGTAAGGGGTGAGTGGGTCGAACCACTCACGGGGAACCAGTGTGCACGGCCTGGTCAAGGGATCAGAGCAAGGCACGGGGACCTTAGGTCGGGCGAAAGCTCGGCGCAGAAACCCCTTACAGGGGGAAAGAATTACAAAATGCTGTACAGGAGTGAATTACTGGTAGCTTTTGTGCCCAGATTAACTGGCAGATATTTCACGGTGCATATGTAATAGTTTAATATTCTCTGCAGTCGTCTTCTATTTCCTGGCTGCAGCCATCGTACAGAATACTTGTAACTGAGTAAGTAAATAAAAAACATGGACTTTTTACATTATTCATTAGTTATATGCAAACAAGTAAAAAGCATTGTTCTCTGTGACGGTTGATAAATCTTTTTCAAAGACAATGAAATAAAAGTACAATAACATTTTAGCATTGTTGCTGGTTTATATATTAAGAAGGATTGCAATACATTTGTTTTAATTAATGAAGAAAACATTCATGTTAACTTTGCTCTGTCCCTCTACAAGTTTTGGTCTCTCAGCAAGAACATGGGAACATAGAAATTAGGAGGAGGAAAAGATAATCCAATCCCTTGAGCCTAGAAATTTATTGCAACCAATTCTGCATTCCTGCCTTTCCTGGTACCATTTCACCCCTTTGTTTATAAAGAAACTATCACCTTCTGCCTAAAACAAAATATTCAAAGTCCCTGCTTCTACCCTTTCTTTGATGAAAAGTGTTCAAATGATTCACCTCCCTTTGGGAGAAAAACATTGGGCTTCATCCATGTCTCAGACGTACAATCCTTTATTTGAAAACAGTGATGCCTACTTCTAGATTCTCTAGAGCAAATAATTCTACATTTGTTCTGTCAAGATCCCTCAGAATCTTTTATGTTTCAATCAATCCTCTGTGACTCAGCTAAACTCTGGCAGACAGAACCTTCGACAACAGTTTGTCAGCACTGGGCCTGTACTCGCTGGAGTTTAGAAGAATGAGGGGGGACCTCATTGAAACATACAGAATAGTGAAAGGCCTGGAAAGAGTGGATGTGGAGAGGATGTTTCTATTAGTGGGAGAGTCTAGAACTAAAGGTGATAGCCTCAGAATTAAAGGACGTTCTTTTTGGAAGGAGATGAGGAGAAATTTCTATAGTCAGAGGGTGGCAAATTTGTGGAATTCTTTGTCACAGAAGGCTGTCGAGGCCAAGTCAGTGGATATTTTTAAGGCAGAGATAGATAGATTATTGATTAGTACAGGTGTCAGAGGTTATGGGGAGAAGGCAGGAGAATGGGGTTAGGAGGGAGAGATAGATCAGCCATGATTGAATGGCGGAGTAGACTTGCTCGGCAAAAATGGCCTAATTCTACTCCTATTCGAAATGACCTTATAACCCACCCTCTTCTCATAACACTATCTGCCCATTCAACACAATATTGTGGAAAACCCTCTGTGAGGGTCACACACATATATATATATAGTGTACCCCTATGTTACACGGTTGTCCTTCCCATTGCAATTTTCCAAAACTTCATATCACAATTTTCTAGAATGTGAATGCTTGACAAAAATTGATAAAATGTTGTGTTTGTTTTGCATTTTGTGTTTATTTAGTTATCTTTTTTCCTCACATCAAATCCGTACGGGCAAATTGACATTCCATATCTCAGTGATTTGTGGATTCTGTAAGTGAGGATTTCTGTTATTCCAACAGCTTTAATGCAGTGTACACCTTACATGAGATGCATGAGCTTGCTCTACCCATGCATTAGTTACAGGTAGAGGCACCCACAAACATGTTATTCTCAGGCATAAATGAGATCATAATGATATAATAATTGTGACCAAATTTGTCTCTTTGGAATGAAAGTGTACTTTTACAAATGTGGGGTCTTATTCCTTCAGAGTCGAAACCTTTGTTAGAAAAACATATTTATCTTTCTCTCTCTCTCTCTCTCTCTCTCTCTCTCTCTCTCTCTCTCTCTCTCTCTCTCTCTCTCTCTCTCTCTCTCTCTCTCTCTCTATATATATATATATATATATATATATATATATATATATATATATATATCAATCCTTTTTCACTCATTCTCTTCAATTTTGTTCATTATGGGTGAGTTTTCCGAGAATCGTGTTATTTTGTGAATAGTTACAGATGACGTACATATTCAAGGAATGCAGTTGAATACAATCAGGGAATTGTGATTCCTCACAGATTTTATCCCAGAATCCTGCATGTGCTCTGACACTTCTTTTGACACTCCGTCTGCACATGCACTCCTTCTGCCTACATGAGCGAAGGTACCAACCAGATTCTCAGCATTATATATCTAGGTCAAAGCATCCTAC
The DNA here is from genome assembly GCF_053455715.1 of Rhinoraja longicauda. Taxonomy (NCBI): domain Eukaryota; kingdom Metazoa; phylum Chordata; class Chondrichthyes; order Rajiformes; family Arhynchobatidae; genus Rhinoraja; species Rhinoraja longicauda. Next base: position 56,880,609 of record NC_135960.1, on the reverse strand, counting down.
TTGATTGGCACATAATCCACTGCCCCATGTATTCACTCCTTCTACAATAAATACACTGTGGCCACAGTGTGTAAAATCTACAGGACTCACTGCGGCAACGTATTCTCTTCAATTTTGATATGAGGGGGCACAGTGGCATAGAGTGTGACATAACGGCAGAGCTGCTGCCTATCAGCATATGGGTTCAATCCTGATCACGGATGCTGTCAGTGCACAGTTTGTACATTCTCCCTGTGACCTTGTGGGTTTTCTCTGGGTGCTCCGGTTTCCTCCCACACTCCAAAGACATGCCGGTTTGTAGGTTAATTGGCTTCTGTAAATTGCCCCAGGTGTGTAGGATAGAACTAGTGTATCATATCATATCATATATATACAGCCGGAAACAGGCCTTTTTGGCCCACCAAGTCCGTGCCGCCCAGCGATCCCCGTACATTAACACTATCCTACACCCACTAGGGACAATTTTTACATTTACCCAGCCAATTAACCTACATACCTGTACGTCTTTGGAGATGTATACAGGTGATCAATGTTCAGGTCGGACCCGGTTTGCCGAAGGGTCTGTTTCCACACTGTATCTCTAAACTAAATAAACTAAACTAAACTAAACTCTGCTCACTTAGGCCCCCCTCAATAGCAACTCGTAAACCCGCGACCTTAAGTCACATAGGAGCAGCACCACTCACGAGTTCCCCAGAGCATAGCTCATAGTAATTTTGGAATATTATCGCCATTCCCTCAGCACCATCTGTTCAAAGCCCTGAACTCCCCATTGACTAGCTTTGTGGGGAGGAGCCTCAAGGCAGGCAGTTGAAGTAGGTGGCTCAGAATTGCTTTCTCAAGAGCAAATAGGGACAGACAGTAAATGTCACCTTTGTCAGTGCTGTCCACACACTGTGTAGGAAGAAACTGTAATGGATATTAAAATACATACTTCTTGCTGCATTGAGGTGCAGTTTGGCAGCACTCTGAAAGATAAGATGATGCAGAAAATCAGAAGCAAATTGCAAACCTTAGTAGCTAAACAACAGGCTATATCTGGCTGAATTTCCCAGCCTGCGTGCCTCAGTGAAGATTCCTCGGTTTGGTTTGATTGTTGAAAGTCTGTGCTTTCTCAGTTAACACTAAAGGGCGAGAAGGAATGGGTGACGTTTCGGGTCGAGACCTTTCTTCAGTCTGAAGAAGGGTCTCGACCCGAAACGTCACCCATTCCTTCTCTCCCGAGATGCTGCCCGACCTGCTGAGTTACTCCAGTACTTTGTGAATAAATACCTTCGATTTGTACCAGCATCTGCAGTTATTGTCTTATAGCACTCAAGGGCGGCACACAGGCATAGATATTAGAGTTGCTTCCTCACAGCACCAGAGATCTGGGTTCAATCTTGACCTCGGGGGCTGTTTATGCGGGAGTTTGCACGTTCTGCCTGTGTCCATGTGGGTTTCCTCCGGGTGCTCCAGTTTCCTGCTACATCCCAAAGACATGCAGGTTCTGTAAATCGTGGCCTCTGTAAATTGCCCCCAGTGTGTAGGGAGTGGATAAGAAACTGGGATAACATGGAACCAGTGTGAAGGGGTGATCGATGGTCAGCGTGGACTCGGTGGGTCGAACAAATGTTTCCATGTTGTATCTCTAAACTAAACTAATCTCTACATCCGCTGCAGTGGCTGCCATGAATCAGAACATGAATTGCAATGTATAGGCCTTTGTGGTGGACTACTCCATGCATGCCACTCTAATGAATTTGCCAGAAACAACATTGGAAACCACGTTACATGTCGGCACTGAATCACTGAAAATCAGGGGAAGAATTTCATCTATTGTCATAATTACTCTGCAAGTATTGACTTGCAGTTGTACCTACATTGACACATTCAATTCTGCTGTGCTCATTGGAATCAGAAGTGCAGAGACTAATGGCCAATTCTCTTGAAGTTCTTAGCACTGACAACCAATGGCAGATTTCTCTCTCCCACCCAGGAATTCAAAGCTTGCTTCAAAGACTAGAAAATCTTAACCAGTTTACTCATACATGAAAATGCAGGGATCGATCTTTAAACACTCAGAAATATCAACAATAGGGTTGCCTGAGCTAAAGTAGATTGATCCAATTTTCTTGCTGCATTTTTGAATCTTCATTTAGGTGGCTTCGTTACCTTCTAAAGCGGGTAAGTATACTTGAATGCACATCGATCAGAATCCCACACTTCAAAGTAAATTTACCAGGGCTTGGGATAAGGTAAACACCAGTCACCCCCACATAGTAAAGCCTGATGTGATTGGCATCAGACACTGATTGTCTCAATGGCCATAATAATTGAAAGAACAATGTTGTCCAGATTATTTACCTCTGGCTTTGCTTTATATATGCTAATTAATCTTGTGTGATTTTGCTTTGATTGGAGAGACAGATGGAAGATGAGGAGAGGGTAAACTGCTCACACAAGGCCTTGCCCTGATCATAGCTGCAGATTAAAGTGTCAAAAGTGAGGAAGGTAATTAATTTAACGTGAATATAATTTTCTTCCATTGAACTCTTGTTCAGGTGTCAATTGGTAGTGCTTGTATATTCAAATAGAAATTTGCTTACCCCTGTGGAAAGGTTAATGAAGGAGGATATCTACTCAGGGAAGACGTGAAATGCTCTCACCTGTGAGGGTTGAACTACACCACTCCATTGTTGTGACTGAGATGATCTGTGTTCCTGATAACATGGTAAATATTGTTTGAGAAAGGAGGGAGTGGGTGAGGGATGAACATGTCTTCTGGCAAGGTACAGGAAGCGTCACTTATCCACGTTCTCCAGAGATGCTACCTGACCCACGGAGTTACTCCAGCACATTGTGTCTTAACGTTCTGTCTGATGGCTATCGAGCTCTTTCGTTTTGTGTCACTTGGCTGCACTAAGGGGTCATTTGCAGTAACATACAAAATATGCAAATGTGTCTTTTGGATGATGAAGCTCCAAAGAAAAGCACCAGGAGGAAACCTATGCAGTCACAGAAAATGTACAAACTCCACACAGCACCTGTGGTGGTTCGTCTGGATCAAACCTTAGTTATTGGAGATGAGAAGCAGCGGTTGTAACTGCTGCACCCAGAAACCGTCTCAATTCTCCCCCTGCTACTGTTAATAAGGTCATAAGGAATAGGAGCAGAATTAGGCCATTCGGCCCATCAAGTCTACTCTGTCATTCAATTATGGCTAATCTATCTCTGCCTCCTAACCCCATTCTCCTGCCTTCTTCCCATAACCTCTGACACCTGTACTAATCAAGAATCTATCTATCTGTGCCTTAAAAATATACACTGTCTTGGCCTCTATGGCCCTCTGCGGCAAAGAATTCCACAGATTCACCACCCTCTGACTAAAGACATTTCTCCTAATCTCATTCCTAAAAGAACATCCTTTAATTCTGATTGACGGGGGTAAGACCAACATATGCCCTTAGATTCCACAGAAGGAAAGATAGATCAGCCATGAATGAATGTCGGAGTAGACTTGATGGGCCGAATGGCCGAATTCTGCTCCCATCTTATGAACTTATGAGAACTGAGCTTGTAGAGTTCATGGAGTCATGCAGCATGGAAACAGACATCCCGGCACACCGTCTGTGCTGTCTCACGGGCACACACCCACAGCAATCCCATTTGATTCTCCCCACATTCCTTTCAATTAAAAAAATTGATTGTTGCAGCATTGATTACTTTTTATTTTTTGGGATATTGGAGTGAATTGGACAACCCAGTAATGCAGCGTGGCAAGACCTTGAGCAAGGACCACTGCAAAGCAGCTCTTGCAGCACTTGAAAGAGGCTGTATGTATGAACTGTGGATTTCTCCAGGTCATGAGCCTTTTGTAAGGTTTGGAGGAACTACAAAAGATGATAAAATAAACAATAATATTGTAATAATTGTTGTGATATTACAGGGACTACTTTGTTGTATCACAAGGACTACTTTGTTTGCCTGTGTAGTAATGTCTATATAAGAGAATGAGGAGATTAGTTGGCCACTCTGGTTCCAGGTGGCCGTGGAATAAACAGCCTGGATTTAAGCTCCAGCATAATAACCTTTTAAACACGTGTACTTGTGGTCCGTCCAGAGTCTCAACAAAGGTACAATAGATACCGGACCACGAAGTACAACATGGTGGCAGCGGTGGGAGAAAATAATGAGCAGAGTCTCTAGTCATAATTAAAGAATAGCGATGGCTTGGAATTGGTTAACTGGTGGCTTCCCTGGGAAGTCCATGGGGGTTGTGCATGACTTCCACTGTAATACATACTACAGGACACAGGACATCATAGGAGCCGGTCCTTCAGCCCACAATGTCACGCTGAACATGATGCCAAGATAAACTAGTCTCCGCTTGCTATACATGATCCATTCCACCTCCCTTCCCTACATATCCATGTGCCTATCTAAAAGTCTCTTAAATGCTGCAATCGTATCTGCCTCCATCACCTTCTTGGCAGCGTGTCCCAGGCACCCACCACTCTCTGCTTGAAAATAATACGTGCGACGCACATCTGCTTTGAACTTTGCCCCTCTCAGCTTAAAGCTGTGCCCTCTAGCCCTTGACGTTTCATTCCTGGTGAAAGAGGTTGTCTAACCTATCTATGACAGTCTACCCTATCTATGCCCGTCCTAATTTTATATACTGTCAGGCCTTCCTTCAGCCTCTGACATCGTAAGAAAGTCGTTGAGAGAGTGGATGAGTCTTTGAAAGTACAAAGTGAATGATTAAGAGGATGGGTGTGTAAATAGTGAGAATAAGGATTTTGTAGTTTGGGGGATAAAAAAACAAAGTGCTGGAGTAACTCAGCAGTCCAGGCGGCATCTCTGGAGAAAAAAGATGAGTGACGTTTCGGGTCGGGACCCTTCCGGATTTTGGGGGGAATTTGGGGGATTATGTATCTCACCAGTGGGGAAAAAATGATAGTGATGCAGGTGAGTAGGTGTGAGGATGCTCTTGGAGTTTTGAGTAAGCAGTGTTGTGAGTAAATGGAAATGATTGAATGTACTGAGGAAGATGGTTGAAATGGATAGGTCAATAGTTTGACGATCGGTCAATCCTGTTCATCTTTACAGAGGATAGACCATATTCTTCATCTGATTGCAAACATATTTTTTCAACATCTCTGTATTATTTGCTGATTCACTTTCTATCTTGTTGCTCCCAGTGTCCTGTTGGATATGGTTTGTTCATTAATTATTTGCGATCTTGTTTAATTGGATGAATGCATCAATATTTAATGCTGGAAGTTCAAAGGAATTGGACTGGGTGAATTGTAATACTGATAGCAAATGGTAAAGAACTTATTTGTGCCTTTACTTTCTATTCAGAAGAACGTTTAGTGGATCATTTTAATATAAATTGTAACTTCCTTTAGCTACAGTTTATTTAGACTTAGAAACATAGAAAATAGGTGCAGGAATAGGCCATTTGGCCCTTTGAGCCAGCATTGACATTCAAAATGATCATGGCTGATCATCCAAAATCAGTATCCTGTTCCTGCTTTCTCACCATATCCCTTGATTCCATTAGACCTAGGAGCTACTGTATCTCTCTCTTGAAAACATCCAGTGAATTGGCCTCCACTGCCTTCTGTGGCAGAGAATTCCACAGATTCACAACTCTCTGGGTGAAAAAGTTTTTCCTCATCTCAGTCCTAAATGGCCTACCCCTTATTCTTAAACTGTGACCCCTCGTTCTGGACTCCACCAACATCGGGAACATTTTTCCTGCATCTAGCCTGTCCAATCCCTTAAGAATTTCATATGTTTCTAAATCTCTCACCCTTCTAAATTCCATCAATAGCAAAAATGTCCTCCCTCAAATTAGGAGACTATCACTGTACACAATACTCGAGGTGTGGTCTCACCGGGCCCCTTTACAACTGCAGTAGGACCTCCTTGCTCCTGTACTCACTTCCCATTTTCTTAATCTGACACCATTCAGACAATAATCTGCCTTCCTGTTCTTGCCACCAAAGTGGATAACCACACATTTATCCACATTATACTACATCTGCCATGCATCTGCCCACTCACCTAACCTATCCAAGTCACCCTGCAGCCTCATAGCATCCTCTTCGCAGCTCTCACTGCCACCCAGCTTGGTGTCATCCACAAACTTGGAGATGTCACATTTAATTCTTTCGTCTAAATCGTTAATATATGTTGTAAATAACTGGGTCCGAGCACTGAGCCTTGCAGCACCCCACTAGTCACTGCCTGCCATTCTGAAAAGGACAAGTTAATTCCTACTCTTTGCTTCCTGTCTACCAACCAGTTCTCTATCCATGTCAATACCCTACCTCCAATACCATGTGCTCTAATATTGCACACTAATCTCTTATGTGGGATCTTGTCAAAGGTTATTTGATATACTTTGTCCTGAGGATTTCAATTATGTTGTGTCTGGACATACTACTTTCATATCTACGAAAGCAACGTTTAAGAAACATTTCGTCAGGCATGAAGTGGAGGGGTATAGACCATGGGCAGGCTCATTAGATTTGGTTAATTTGGCACTGTCGGAACAGACATGGAAACAGGCACTTCGGCTTAAGGAGACTGCGCTGACCAGCGATCACTAACACTATCCAACACATTAGGGACAATTTGCAATTTTACTGAAGCCAATGAACCTACCAACCTGTGCAAAAATAGCCTGCTCCATTGTACTGTTCCAATTCTAATCTAATGTAGTCTGTGGATGTCAGGAGGGGAGAGGAATATTCAGTTTGGCTCAGGAATCCGTTGAAAAGCATAAGAGGCAGCAGCAGAAGTCGGCCATTTTGCCCCTCCTCCTGATGCTGTGTTGAATAGCATCATGGGTGATCTGATCTTTGCCTCCTCTGAACTTCCTGCCTCTTCCCAATACCCCCGACTTCACTGAGGTCTATAAAAATCTGTTTATCCCAACTCGAATACATTAAGTGGCTGAGCTCTCTGGAGGAGAGAGTTCTGAAGGTTCGTGATCATCAACCCTGCCTTAAATGGGATGAGACAGGCACCGATCTGATTGAGAATGGGCTTCATTCCAATTGGTCTTCCTGATTTTCAGCTGAGCCAGTGGGGCAGGGGAAGGGGGCAGGGTGGAGTGGGATGAGCTGACAGCAATGTGCAGCCCTGTTGTCGATCGCCGCCTCTTCCTTCCCCCCCCCCCCAGAGTGGCAACATAATCCACGCTGGAAGATGCCAACGACTGCTGGAGTGAAGGAGAAGGAGGCGGAACCGGCAGTGGAGGAGAGAATGGAGGAGTGGACAAAGCGATGGGAGAAGAAAGAGTAGGCAGTGATGGAGCGGGGAGAAGACAAAGTGATGGTCGACAGGAAGGAACGGTAGCCGTTGAGAGGGGAGCGAGTCCCACGGTGATCCAACGCGTCCTGTCAGTGGCGGCGGCCGGAAGAAATCACTGCCGACCAGGGAATACGACATGAGCCGCAACAACAGCATTGTCAACTGGACCATGTGGCAGCTGGTGGAGAAAGCCTTGCTGGTGCAGAGCTTTAAGGTGAAACAACTTAGCAGACTGAATCAGTCTGAAGAAGGGTCCTGACATCACCTATCCATGTTCTCCAGAGATGCTGCCTGACCCGTTGCGTTACTCCAGCACTTTGCATCCTTTTGTTTATTAACCATCATCTGCAGTTCTTTGTTTAACGACATACAATGATAATACCTTCCTTGGTTATAGCAGACAATCTGCAATAACAAATACCATCCTCCCGCCTCACTACGGTTCATTATAACAAGGGTTTACTGTATCTCGCTTCTTGGTAATTGACCTTTGAGAATAATATGATATCAGTTTTGTTGTCCATTCTGTTTTCCACAGCATTCTTGTCATTTGCCAGCATCCAAACCTGTTGCTATATAGATTTAGAAACCTTTGAATCTTTGCTATACTATTGGTGAGGGCTGGGGAGAATGTGAGACTCACTAATATTAACTTACAGATCTTGTATTTAGAAGTATTTTGCATGAAGTGCAGTTATTTGATAATTTTCATCTCACAATTACTGTGTACGCCAGAGCCCTGGGTTCGATCCTGATTATGGGTGATGTCTGTACAGAGTTTGTGCATTCTCCCTGTGACTGCGTGGGTTTTCTTCGGGTGCTCCGGTTTCCTCCACATTCCCAAGAAGTGCAGGTTTGTTGGTTAATTGGCTTCTGTAAATTGTCCCCAGTGTGTAGGATAGAACTAGTATCTGGATGAATGGTGGTCAGCATGGACTCGGTGGGCCAAAGGGCCTATTTCCACGCTTTATCTCTAAACTAAACTAAACTTGTATTCACCATGTAATGTGGATGCTTTTAAACTTTCTGCAGCAATAATCTTTAGTTGTTCGAGAAACTTCGTGAGATTCTATTCTGAGAGTGACATTCAACTAGGTGTAGACAAAACTACTTAGCAATGCCTCTGATCTCCTGTAGGAGGTCTGGGTCACTTAACTTGACTTTCTAAGATATACTTGGCTTACTGCCAGCCCCACCACACTACAACTTGGCAGTCTGGTTTGTTTGGTGAACCTCCAACAGGGCATTTAAAACAATAATATACCAATTATAAACAAGGTCCAGCACCTCTGTTGTTGGAAGAAGGATCACGAACAAGGCTGTAGACATGTCTTATCACCACATCCCTGGTTCCGATGACCCGATGTCGAAGAAAGATTGAAATGGGAGCTACTCCGATCTTATTGAGTACTTGGCAGAGGGAAGTCAATATCAAAAACCTGAAATTAGTTGAAAGAGTCAACAGCAAATGTCTCGATCTAGGGTTCATGGTACAATGTGTAAAAAAAAAATCCATCTCCTGAGCAGCCACATGGACTATAACTCGGCCTTTGTCTCCTGCAGCAATAGACGACAATTCCTCTTTTTGGTGTTTTTTTTTAAGCTAATTCATTTGAAATGTTAGTATGTCGTCACATTGGCACAAATGTTCAACCTGTTTTGCTTTAGAATCAGTGGTTTGGAAGTATCAGAAGGTTTGTAATCTTTTATTTTTAAGTCTTTTTTTTTGTTGCAAATACTTGCTCTTTCTAGATGGTTATTTGTCTATTCAGTGTTCGTTTTCGAGATACATCGTGGAAACAGGCCCTTCCTCACACCAAGTCCACACCGACCAATGATTACCCATACACTAGTTCTATCCTACACACTAGGGATAATTTACAAAAGCCAATTAACCTACAAACCTGCACATCTTTGGAATGTGGAAGGAAACCAGAGCTCCTAAAGAAAACTCACGTAGTCACAGGGAAAACGTAGAAACGGCATACAGACAGCACCCAAGGTCAGGATCGAACCCGGATCTCTGGTGCGAAAAGGCAGCAACTCTACCACTGCACCACCGTGCCACCCTAAAAGGACACTAAATGTTCATCCTATTTCGCAGGGAATAAAATGTAGTGGCATTCTTCCTAAACTGAAAATATACAAGCCAACATTTTTGTTTACTTGCGTTAAATCGAATCTTTAAAAAAAAAATCCATACACCTCCCTACAACTGGAAATTACTAGCTTAGCTGTTTCAGATAGCTGAATTTCTGTTTTTCTTTCTCCAAAATCCACCAGCCATACTTTGCAGGAATAAGCAATAATATTGATGTATCCTATCAATGTCCAAATTAACAGCATAGAATGGAGTGTAGAGTAAACTACTTTTGCTACAAGTTAATCTGCCACTTACCTTTGAGGGAGAGAAGGGGAATGTCATCTAGTGTATAGGATAGAACTAGTGTACGGGTAAACATTGGTCAGCATGGGCTTGGTGGGAGGAAGGGCCTGTTTCCACGGTGTATCTCGAAAACCAAAACTGAATGCCATCTAGACCTGGAAACCTAATTGCACAAAACTTGTTTTTTTAAATTGATCTATAAATTTATTTTTTTCCTCAGAAGTAAACTTGGAAAATGGCCATCTTCTAGCTTGATTTGCATCTCAAACTTCACTGGGTACTTTATCAGGGTGACTGGCGGTTTGCAGAGGGGAATAGAAAACAATGCTATTCGATGTATAGGAAGGATGTCGACAAAATGGAGAGGGTACAGAGGACATTTACTAGAATGTTGCCTGGGTTTCAGCACTTAAGCTACAGAGAGAGGTTGAACAGGTTGGGTCTTTATTCTTTGGAGCGTAGAGGGTTAAGGGGGGACTTGATAGAGGTTTTTAAAGTTTTAAGAGGGACGGACAGAGTTGACGTGGGTAGGCTTTTCCCTTTGAGAGTGGGGAAGATTCCAACAAGCGGACATTACTTCAGAATTAAGGGACAAACGTTTAGGGGTAACATGAAGGGTAACTTCTTTACTCAGAGGGTGGTGGCTGTATGGAATGAGCTTCCGGTGGAAGTGGTGGAGGCAGGCTCGATTTTATTATTTAAGAGTAAATTGGATAGGTAGATGGATGGGAGGGGATTTTGAGGGTTATGGTCTGAGAGCAGGTAGATGAGACTAGGTCAGAGAGAGTGGTCGGCATGGACTGGTAGGGCCAAACGGGCTTGTTTCCGTGCTGTAATTGTTATATGGTTATATGGTTATATGATGTGCAGCTCATCGAAAGAATTACTTGAATTGTATTGGCCAGTGGGATCCCAACATGGAGCTTTCTTAGCACAAAAAGATCCTTTGAATTGCATTACCAAACTGGGAAGATCTGAAATGTTTATGTATTGGCGGTGTTTTGTTTATTGGTCACACTGTTTCTGATGGTATGGCTTATTTTAACTTCCTCTTCCGTTCTTTAACAACCTTCCCACTGATCAGCTGCCTTCCTCGCCACCTGCATACCACAAACATTCCTGCAGCTTTCCAATCCCAGCCTTGGAAAGTGGTGGCATGGCGTGATCCACCATGAAGATGTATGGGCTTCTCTGCTACACCTGAAGTCTTTGTACACAGATCCTGGCATCGGTACCATTTCTGTGCCAAAAAATTTCGAGCTCCATTTATTTCACTTTGTTTTCCGAAGGTGATCAGTTATTTTTGGCCAAATGGCGGCAATCTAGGATTTGGAGGAATGTGTGGGAGAAAAATATTGAATTTTCAATTTATTTTCATTCTTTATTTAGAGCTCTTGAATATTTATTTACACTAGGTTAGATTTGCATCAAAGTAGAATAATAAACATCAATATTCATTTAACAATACCAATAATGTCAATGTTATTACTATTGGCAAAGTGACTACAAAGTGAATTTATGGTAGACAGGTTTGAATTTTGGCTCTCCACAATCATACTTGTGTTTGTATCTCTGATTGCGTGAGACTTGCTTCCTGGACTGAAGTCTAATGTGAATTTATACAAGTAGATTTTTGTAAGCCCCAAACCTCTTGAAGGTGATGAGCTGAGGGCCCGGAAACATTCATCAGGTTTGAAGCGGGATAATCGACAAAGCTTTCTCTGTTCAGAGACAGCAAACTTCCCTTCGAGACGCTCACAAGTCGGTCTTTGGTGACCACTCTTCTTTTTCAGATGCTGCCTCTTCTTCCTCGAGGAATGGCATTTCATTTTTGCTCCTTAAATGTTTCATCCCTGTAAATGTGCAAAAGAGCATTGGCAACTGGAAGCAGTTCTCTTTCCAGTCAAAAGAACAGTACAGCACAGGAACAGGCCTTGTGGCCCACAATCTAACGCCCGTGAAGATTTTAAAATTAGGCTTTGCTCTGTGAATAGAAAGTTTTTTTGGTTAAGATCTTAGACAAATGCATCCACTGGACCCGTAGATGAGTATCATCTCCTCTCTAGAAATGTTGCAACACACCATAAAGATGCAACTGGGGAGACAAAGGCCAACATCCAACCTATCTCCAAATATTCAATATTTATTGCATTTTGTAATGCAACTTTTTAACTCATGTTTTTCAAAGAAAAATAACAATCATAAAGCAACATGTGGAGAAAAAACTGAAATACTTGATAAGACTTCATTTCCTTATGTTCCAAATAGCTTCTAAACATTTAGAGGTATGGAATTTAATAACACACAGATGAGTAATGAGAATATGAGCCTAGGTTTCATTGCAAATTTCAAAAGTTTTTGTACAACCGTCTGGGGGAGAGAAGAACATTTGGAACATTGTTTCTTTAATAACACATACACATTAAGTTCTGTCAATGATTTAATGAAGAGACCTGCAAATGGAGAACAGCGGTATAACAGATGCCTGAACAAATAACAGTTGGATGCTTCAAAGTGCTGTTGGAAAGATTTTTTATTTTTAATTTGTTTTGCTGTGTTTTTATTTTTAATTTGTTTTCAAAATCAGCTCTTTGCATTTTTTATAATCTATAATTCTGTGTGATGATTATTATACACCTTCATGTGGATAATTATGATGATTGTCTATCATGATCGACTGCTGATTCTTTCCACGACCCCTGTGTGAGATGCAACATCAATCTTTATTAATAACAGCAGACGTTCTGATCGTTGTTTGGTTTTGTTCCTCGAGTTGATGGGCTTTGCAGTTAAAAGCCTGCACAAGGGGGTAATGGGCTACAAAAACAGCACAAGAATATAAAGTGTAAGCAATGGAAGACCAATTGAACATTGGGTAGTTTACATGGAGTAAGACCACCATGGGAGAATCACCACGGTTGAGGGGAGAAGTTGGAGATGGATACGGCAGTGGGGTGATAGAGTCAAGCACCCGTGGCACATGTTTTTAAAAAAAAAGATCTGAACAGAATGGGAACTCCACACAAATTTGAGCTCCCTGGCCATCTGGAGATGGTGTTCCAGGTCCCTACCCCAGATAAATGCAATAGACCCTTTGCAAGTGCGGAGCCTGATGCTCCTTTTGATGCCTGTTCCATAATAGTGGTCTACCCTGAATCCCAGGCATGCCCGCTCTTTCCCACCAACACCCCGGACCCCTCCAGCACCTACTTTCCCCCAGCTGTTGCCTCAATACATTCCATTGCTCCCGTTCCTCATCCTTGGTCATCCACATTCTTTCTGGACTTCACATTGGGATACGGTCAATGTTGAAGAAAAATATTACTGGAGTCAGAGCAGAACAACAAGGTCTTTGGCCCACCCCATCTGGGTCCACCCCACCTGTGCCCACCCTAGAGTACCCATCTACATTAATCCCATTTATCTCCGCTTGCAACCATGGCTATTGAGACTCATAAATTGCTGGAGTACCATTTATAAATTGCTCCTCTAGATACTTCAATGTTGTGAGACTACCTGCTTCTACCATTAAGCAGGTGCTCAACAGCTCAACCAACCTCTGGGTGAAAAATCTCTTCCTTGAATCCCCATCAACACTATGCCCTCTGGTTTCTGAAGTCTAAAGAATGATCTCGACCTGAAATGTCACCTATTCCTTTTCTCCAGAGATTCTGCCTGACCCGCTGAGTTACTCCTGCATTTGTCTCTCCTCGGTGTAAACCAGCATCTGCAGTTCCTTCCGACCCTCTAGCGTTAGACACCTCTGCCATGGGGAAATATTTTTACTACTTATCTCTCCTAATTTTGTATGCATGTCTCGATTTCTCTCCTCCCCCCACCCACTTAACTGCCTCCGCTCCACAGAAAATGGAACCAGCAGCCAGTTTTTATCTGAAATGCCCCATCCCAGGCAACACCAGGAATCTCTTCTCAGGCATCTCCTGTATAATTACATCCTTCCTATAGTGTGGCAACCAAAACTGCACAGCAGCTAAGGCCTTCTAATGGTTTATAAAGTTGTGCCACAACATCCCTGCTCTTGTATTCTACACCCTGGCTAAGGGTGCAAGATGTCCCTTGTACTACTCTGCAGTCTTGAGGGCGTGCAGCGTAGGTTCACTAGGTTAATTCCCGGAATGGCGGGACTGTCGTATGTTGAAAGGCTGGAGCAATTAGGCTTGTATACACTGAAATTTAGAAGGATGAGGGGGGATCTTATTGAAACATATAAGATAATTAGGGGATTGGACACATTAGAGGCAGGAAACATGTTCCCAATGTTGGGGGAGTCCAGAACAAGGGGCCACAGTTTAAGAATAAGGGGTAGGCCATTTAGAACGGAGATGAGGAAGAACTTTTTCAGTCAGAGAGTGGTGAAGGTGTGGAATTCTCTGCCTCAGAAGGCAGTGGAGGCCAGTTCGTTGGATGCTTTCAAGAGAGAGCTGGATAGAGCTCTTAAGGATAGCGGAGTGAGGGGGTATGGGGAGAAGGCAGGAACGGGGTACTGATTGAGAGTGATCAGCCATGATCGCATTGAATGGCGGTGCTGGCTCGAAGGGCTGAATGGCCTACTCCTGCACCTATTGTCTATTGTCTATTGTCTTGTCTCACCATGCTGCTATCTTCAGGGATGCCTAGAATTGTGGTAGCTGGCTCTGTTCCTCAATACTTTCTTAGTCCATACTGTCCAGCATCTATGCTCTACCCTTTAGTCCTCATAAAATGCATCACCTCACACTTATGAATCTTAAATCCTATCTGCCATTACTTCACCCATCTCACCAACTGATTACTATTGAATTGTAGCTTAAGACTATCCTCCTCACTATCAACACCACCAATTTTCCAAAGTTTACACTGAAGATAGACACAAAATGCTGGAGTAACTCAGTGGGTCAGGCAGCATCTCTGGAGAAAAGGAATTGGTGGCTTTTCGGGTCAGAGCCCTTCTTCAGATTTCTTCTTTTCTCCAGAGATGGTGGCTGAGCCACTGAGTTACTCCAGCATTTTTATCTCTATCTTCAATATAATTTATTATCATTGTGGAAAATTCAAAGTAGTTCATGAGATTATCCCCCCTGACTAAATCATAATAATCCATTCACAATAGAGTCAGTCATGTTGCATGGGAATAAGGTCCTTTGACCCTACTTGTCCATGCCAACCAAGATGCCCCATGAATTTCCTCCACACAATTTTTTTAAATCAGTGACATTAAAGAATGTCTATAATTACCTAGCTTATAGAAGATAGACACAAAATGTTGGAGTAACTCAGCGGGACAGACCGCATCTCTGGAGAGAAGGAATGGGTGACATTTCGGGTCGGGACCCTTCTTCAGACGTGTATATCTTTGGTTTAAACCTGCATCTGCAGTTCCTTCCAACACATTCCCTGGTTTATCCCTGCTGCTCTTCTTGAATAAAGGAACCACATTTGCTCTCTTCCAGTCATCTGCTATCTTTGTTAGGACCAGCAAAGATGTGCCAGTGTCCCAGCAGTCCCTTCCCTAGTGTGCCATAACAAGCTGCGATACATCTCATTAGGCCATGGGGAATTATCCTAAATGAAGCCTGCAAAGACATCTAATACTTTTTACCTTTAATGATAATATTTCCAGAATTTCACCTTCCCATGTGAAATATTCTGCTCCCAAGTGACTCGAGATGAGGTATTCACTCAAGTCCTCACATACATCCTCTGGGTCCACACTTGGGTTGTCCCTTTGGTCCCTCCTCCTTCCCTGATTACCATTTTGTCCTTAATGTACTTATTGAAATACTTCATGTTTTTTTGTCACTGGTATTTCAGGTCCCCTCTTTTTATCTCCCTGTAGTTTCTATAGCCCTGAAATAATATTTCTGGCTCTGCGTTATTTTGTTCCTTTTTTAATTGAACTGTTGCCATCCAATGGTTTTTTTGGACTTGCTGTTATCATCTTTCACTCTTAAGAGACCATGTTCGCCTTGAACCTTCATTATTTTGCTTTTTTTAAACGTCTTCCTCTTGTCCAAGGCAGACTTGCCTGCAAGTAGCTGCACCCCAGTTTACTTACACCAGGTCCTTTCCAAAACTATCTTGTAATGTAGAGTTGTCACCATTTCAAAAATCTTCTCCTTAACAGCTCAATTACTTGTCCAGATATATTCTCCTAAATTAGGTCCAGTACTGACTCTAGTCTAATTCTATCCATGTACTGGGCTCAAAAAGTCCCCGTATTTGTACTTTAAAAATTCCAACCTCCACCAAGTCTTACAGAGGTGATTCCAGTTAACTCTGGCGATGTTTAAATCTTTTCCTACTATAATACAATTAGTCCTTGCAATTCTTGGTGTGTCTGTATTTCTGGTCTTTTTCCTGCTGATTAAGAGGCCTATGGAATATTCCAATAGCAAAGAATTAGTCTCCTTTTTGTTCCAAACTACTCGTATGGCTTCACTGGAAAAACTTCCCAGGGCATTCTCCTTCAGTGCAGCAGTAAAGGACTCTTTGTTGATTTTCAAGGTCATCTTCCCTTTTAATTTCTCTTTCTCTCTCACATCTGAACATTCCTTACCCTGGAATGTGAGTTGCCAACCTTGCAACCGTCTTTGAGAGCAACGATATCATATGTAGTTTAGTGATGCACACCAGTTCCATATTATTCCACTTTCTCATCCACTCCCCAAAAGCAATTTACAGAAGCCAATTAACCTACAAATCCGCACGTCTTAGGGACGTGGGAAAAAACCGGAGCATCCAGAGGAAATCCACAGGGAGAACATGCAAACTCCATACGGCCAGCACCCAAGTTCAGGATCAAACTCGGGTCTCTGGCATGGTGGGGCAGTGGCTCTACTAGTTGCGCCACCGTGCCGTCCCTCTCAAATTTCCATCACTCTTAAAGTTCATCAATCTTGCTAGTCAGACTCATCAGAATCGTTGAACTGTCTCCTAGTTTTCCACAGGCAGCACCAACTCAGTTGAACTTGACACAGGGTGCGCCTTGCCAATTCCAGATTCCAGCCACTCACAATGCAAAGGCCTCAGAGTGCCAACCATTCTCTAGGTCTATGTGTGTTGAAGGGTTCCAGCAAACCATAATTTCTGTGGTTTTGTAAAGCACATGAACAAAGCAGTAATTTATGCATCAGAAGATGAATGAAGAATATCCAAAGGCACAGAATCATCAGAAAATAGTGAGAGTTGTACAATGATTACTAGAAGTCATTAAAAACAAAAAGATGTTTATAAAATGACATCCAAGCCTCGAGGGTTTATTTAAAATAAAGCTCATAAAACCACAGCATCAATGTAGTAAAATCGGGGGAAATAAAATAGATTGGACGTTAGCCTCATTTTGTTTCCTATGTAATTGTGAAATATAAAATAAATCTAGCTCCATAGTTATTCAGAGGTATGCTACACTGACAAGGGAATCCCAATGGTCTTAAGTATTTCCACTAAATGTCCATGCCATTGCTGAATGATGATATCAATAGATAGGTCTACAACAACATCAAATAAAAACAATATTAATTTCTAATCCCAGCATCTTCAGAACAGAATGTACATCCGAGCACTCTATCTTGGTGAATGGCACTTGGGTGTGCTTATTATTCCCCAAAACCAATTGTATTTGTAGACAGTAAACCGACTAAACATCTGAACTGGGAGGCCTGCTCAAAATTGAGTTCATGTTTGCAGTCAGTGTCAGAGAATTACAGTCAATCTGCCACCTTACAGCCAATTACCACGTTATTTCCCAAATTTAAAAAGAAAACTATTTGTTTAAATGTTAAATTCAGAAATGCTCGTTCGAGGATTGGAGACAAACTATCAGGACCACTCGATCACTCATTTCCCTCTACCCTCCTGATCACTTCACTGCTAACCTACCCAGCCTCAATGCTCTGCCCTTGTCCACGTAACCTCCTTTCTCCATAATAGATTGGTGAGTTGAAAGGGGATAGTGCAATGAACATTTCTATCCTTGCAAACTATTCGGCACCTGGGCACAGCCAGAGGTTGCCCACAGCTTGTCAGATTCGCATAACAGAAGCTTGTGGCCATGTCTTGCTATTGAGGGCGTGCAGCGTAGGTTTACTAGGTTAATTCCCAGAATGGCGGGACTGTCGTATGTTGAAAGACTGGAGCGACTAGGCTTGTATACACTGGAATTTAGAAGGATGAGAGGGGATCTTATTGAAACATATAAGATTATTAAGGAGTTGGACAAGTTAGAGGCAGGAAACATGTTCCCAATGTTGGGGAGTCCAGAACCAGGGGCCACAGTTTAAGAATAAGGTGTAGGCCATTTAGAACGGAGATGAGGAAAACCTTTTTCAGTCAGAGAGTTGTAAATCTGTGGAATTCTCTGCTTCAGAAGGCAGTGGAGGCCAATTCTCTGAATGCATTCAAGAGAGAGCTAGATAGTGCTCTTAAGGATAGCGGAGTCAGGGGGTATGGGGAGAAGGCAGGAACGGGGTACTGATTGAGAATGATCAGCCATGATCACATTGAATGGTGGTGCTGGCTCGAAGGGCCGAATGGCCTACTCCTGCACCTATTGTATATTGCCTATTGTCTATTGTCTGAGGTGCAGCTGCTGCCTACTGCTCTTACTCAAATATCACTCGGCTTTGAAAGCCGCTGAAACGTAGTTGCTCTGAACCTTTTAACGCACAACAATAATTTAACTCCAGATACAGTGAAAAATCATAGCAGGTAGAGATTTTTGGGTTTCCATAAAAACTGTGGCAACAACACTTAAAATATTTCCTATTTAAAATATTCCTAAGTAACCTTCTGCTAGACTACTAAAATGCTTGAAAATACTATGCTATCAAAAGTAATTGCATTCCAGTTCCTTTACAACTTTACAAGTACACAGATGTGCCCACATTATTAAAAAGCCTGCTTATCTTAAATATATTATTTTATATCTTTGATAGGATTAATGTTAGTGTCGGGATGTATTAATACATTGTGTAGAGTTTTGGTTTATTGTGTACAGTTTTGGTCTCCTAATTTGAGGAAGGACATCCTTGTAATTGAGGCATTGCAGCGTAGGTTCACGAGGTTAATCCCCGGGATGGAAGGACTGACATATGAGGAAAGATTGAAAAGACTAGGCTTGTATTCACTGGAGTATAAAAGGATGAGAAGGGATCTTGTAGAAACATATAAAATTATAAGACTGGACAAGCTAGATGCAGGAAAAATGTTCCCAATGTTGGGCGAGTCCAGAACTAGGGGCCACAGTCTTAGAATAAAGGGGAGGCCATTTAAAACTGATGTGAGAAAAAACTTTTTCACCCAGAGAGTTGTGAATTTGTGGAATTCTCTGCCACAGAGGGCAGTGGAAGCCAAATCACTGGATGGATTTAAGAGTGAGTTAGATAGAGTTCTAGGGGCTAGTGGAATCAAGGGATATGGGGAGAAGGTAGGCATGGGGTATTGATTGGGAACGATCAGCCATGATCACGATGAATGGCGGTGCTGGCTCGATGGGCCGAATGGCCTCCTCCTGCACCTATTTTCTATGTTTCTATGTTTCTACAGTTGCACCTAGCCCACAGACCACTCCCCAAAAGTCCCATCCGTTCATTAAATCAGCAAGTTTTCTCTAAAAGAGCGAGCATAGATTTTAAATTGGAAGATTTTAGTTATGGGGAGTGAGATTGCATCGATTATTTTCCTTGGAGCAAAGGAGGCTGAGGGGGGACCTGAAGGCAGGGTATAAAATTATGAAAGGCATTGACAGGGTAAATAGTCAATATCGTTTTCCCTTGGATGAGTATAAAAAGAAAAAGGGGGCATAAGTTTAAGGTTGAGAGTAAATAGTTTCAAAGGGGTTTTGAGGGGAAGTATTTTTACACAGAGTAGATGATGAGTAGATATCACTGCTTGAGATGGTGTTGTAATCAGATACAATTACTATTCAGTATGTAAGAGACATTTAGATAGGTGATTAGCAATTAAAAGCGCAAAGCATAGAAGGACACAGACCTCGTGTGAATGAAAGAGTGTAGATAGATTAAAAAGATCGGCAAGGACTTGCTGGTCCATTTCTGTGTTTTACAACTCTGAGAAAACAAATGCATCCAATGTAAAGTCACTCAATATTTAAGAAGCAATGGGCAGGTATCCAATTGATCGGCAACTATATTGATTGGGAAAGTTTGAATCAAAGACCCACTATTTAATGATTGGTAACATTGTGTGATGGTTTCATATAAGTGGGCACTGATGATGTGCCTCATTGAGAAGTACATCAATACCACATTTCTATTTCAAACCAGCCAGCTATTATCCCGAAGAGTCACTTCAAAAGCACTAAGCTCCTATTGTTGACTGGGTGTTTCACCACTGAAGTGGGTGAGGAAAGCTGCTCTGAAGCTCTGTATTATAACCTTCATGAGGAGTTTAGTACACTCATGAGCCAATGGAAACATTGTCATAACACAATAACCACCTTGTAATGGTCCTGCAGTGCAATTAAATAACTTCAGTTTAAATTAATTACGAAAATATTTTCATATCACAATTGGTTAGTTTCCACTCTTGAATGTGGGAGTTCATGCTTTTCCTGCTCAATTTTCCTGAATCCTACTCTAAGATTGCTCAGACCAAGAATCTTCTCAGCGCTGCTCCCACTTTAATGGTTTAACCTTGTGAAAAATTCAAACAAATAGTTCTTATTGCATTTCTGGCAACATTACAATGGAACAGAAATGCCAATAAAAGTCTAATTCCAGTGGTGCTTGTAAGCTGGATATTTAGTTTCCTTGTCAACTCAAATTTGCCACTATACAAATAACGAACACTTATTCGTATTACAACTGTTTCATTTTTTTCCCTTTAGTACAAAATATTGTATTAGATTATTTTGGCTGAAACCTCTTCAATGCTTTGAATTTTCCTGAAAAGCAAATTAAACTGGTTAATTTTAAAAAAAAACAAGTTTAGATTTCTTTTAATCAAGGTCACAGTGAAATATGCTTGTAAATTCAAAAGGGGTTTACTAATTATATTAGTGTATGTTAATGCCGATGTTAATTTAGCAACATTCTTTTTTACAGTGAGTAAAAATTAATTTTGTGAAGCACATAGATTGCTGTGACATTTCCTCTTTAAAGCCAGATTATGAACATAAGATGGTAGGAATTGTATTCTTGTTTAATATGTAACATAAAGTCTACCTGTCATGAGTGGTGGCTGGTGCTGAAATGGTGTATCTTTCCGTTGAGGTTTCAAAGTTTGCTCATCTGTGCCTGTTTCTGTCTGCTGTTGCTGTGAACTCCTTGAGAACTGGTGAGGCACATCATCATAACATTTAAAGGGGGCTACCTGTTCAGCTCCTGTAACTGTGATAGAAATAATTTTTCAAAGCCATGTGATGATCAATGACAATAAACAGTGGTTACACTCAGCATAGTATGTTTCAACAGGATGTGTATGCACCTGGTCAGCCTGCTTCCTTCCAGGAAAAGTACTGACTGTCCTAAATATGGTAACATCTTTTCAGGATATCTACCCTAAATAACCATTGCCTGTGCTTTTGAGTCAGAATTAGAGTCATATAGCACGTAAACAGGCCCTTTGGACCAATTCGTCCATGCCGACCAAGATGGCCTGTCTAAGCTAGTCCAGTTTCCCTGTGTTTGGCCCATATTCCCTCTGAAGCTTTTCTATCCATCTACCTATTCAAATATCCTTTACATAATAGTATTGTACCTACCTCAACTAATTCTTCCGGCAGCTTCTTCCACATACTTACCACCTTCCATGTGAAAAGTTTGCCCCTCAGGTTCTTATTAAATCTTTCCCCTCTCATCTTAAACTTAGGTCCTCTAGTTCTTGATTGCCCTACCCTTGGAAAATGTGCATTCACCCTATCTACTCATCTCATGATTTTACATAGTTCTATATGATCACCCCGCCACCTCCTGCTCTCAAAGAACTAAAGTCCCAACCTGTCTAACCTCTCACTATAGCGTAGGACCTGGAGTCCTGACAGCATCCTTAAATCTTCTCTACATATTTTCCAGCTGAATGATATCTTCCCAATGGCGGGGGTGACCAAAATTGAACACAATACTCTAGTGTGTCCTCACCAGCGTATTATACAACTGTAACATCACATCCCAACTTCAATACTCAATGCCCTAACTAATGAAGGCCAGTGCACCAAAGGCCTTCTTCATTACCCTACTTACCTAGGATGCCCCAATTCACCAAATTATTTAGGAGCATTGGTCATTATTTGGTCCAGTTAATTCATGATGTGTTTCTGCTTATGGTGAAAGTTTCTGCTTAGCGAATGCACTAATTTAACTTGTTCAAACTTTTGAAAGTGTGGAAACACTTCATGGTGCATTGCATTAATTGCTCAGAAAAAAAGTAGTTATATCAAGGTAGCTGTTTATGTTTCTGCAAAGTCCAACAGCAACCTCCAAAGCAAAGTCCAAAGCAACTTTAGGTCAAGTTGCTGCCTCATCTCCTTCTACTCCACTCGAGTCCCTGAGTCATCTTGGGGAACAGTGGCCCACAGTTCCATCTCTCCTGTCACTTTGACCCGCCATCTTCAATCAGGTATCAATTGTCAGGCATGCATGGTGGTATCTAGATGCTGGAGAGACAGTAACACCTATTCTAGAACAGGTCACTAGAACATGCTCATCAGTTGTAACTTGCAACCACAAGTTCCACGGCAAGCAATGGGCAAACTATGGGGAAGGATTTTTCATCAGAGATAGAAGATGTGAGGAAGGGATGTGGGTGGAAGGGGACGAGAGGAAGGAGAAAGAGTGGGGGGTGGGCAAGATAGTGGGGGAAATGAGTGCACATCCACTTTTGCACAGACAAGAGTGGGGGAAGAAAAATGAGGTGGGCTGGAGGGGGGAAGGGGGAGTTGTTTAGATTGTGAGAACATGTGCAAATGTATTAGTTTGCAGGCAAACATTTTGAACCTCAATTTAATAATCTTGGTGACCCTCTGGTATCTCCCTGATTGGCGAAGGGAATGGGTGAAAAGCAGGAGGAATATTAGTAACAGAGATGAGCTGAAGAAGGAAGCCAAACGTGTGCAGACCCGGGGAGTCTAACTTGGAACAATTATGGTGAGTTTACGGACGTTAGTTGGAAACAGTTTTGTAAAAAATAATGTTTTGCAGAACTTAAATTATTTTACCCAGGGTTTATTCCATTTTGCACTTATCAGCTCAGTTTTTCAAAGTCAATAACTTGTCTGCCTGTGACATATTTGCAATAAGAACCTGATATTCATTCACCAGAAATATTTCTGAATTCCTGTAAAATATTGATAACATGCATCTATTCACGAAAGATTGGAGCAGCTTATTAATGGTTACATTCTACATATTAAATCCCATAATTGAAATTATTTAGGGAGGCACAGTGGTGGAATGGTAGAGTTGCAGCCTTACAGTGCCAGAGACCTGGGTTCAAACCTTGCCAGGGTTGCTGTCTATGCATTCGCCCTGTGATCACATGGGTTTTCTCCAGGCGCTCCGGTTTCCTCCCACACTCCAAAAACATATAGATTTGTAGGTTAATTGGCTTCGGTAAGTTGTACAATTGCCCCTAGTGTGTGTAACCTGGTGTACGGGGTGATTGCTGGTCGGTGCGAACTTGGTAGGCCAAAGGGCCTGTTTCCGTGCTGTATCTCTAAAGTAAATATGGAATCAGTTTATTTTTCCCAGCTCCCTGGTTCTGGCATATGACAATTTTGAGATGGAAGATTATTCACGTTGGCCATTTCAATTGACCAAATGTGAATTTTCTACATTACTTACCAAATGGACATCTACATTTTCTGCTACACTGGGAACTGACCACCTATATAATGCATATTTTCTGTAAAAGGACGGTTGATTTTGGTGAAAGCTTTTGCAATGCATGTTGAAAATATCTCCAATCAGGACAAACTTGTATTTCTTCATTTTTGACGTACTATTTTGGGAGAGGGATGGGAACAGGTTACGGACTTGCTTTTATCATTTTAAAGTATCAGATACAGTCTGAGTCCTTTCAGTCCTTTCCTGAAATCTACTTCAGCATTTCCAATGTTCGGTATCCGTATGCCCCGCAAAGCTGTCATTTTGAAAGGTCTGTGGGACCCCATTGCAAACTTTAAATATGGAGAATGGCAGTAATTATTCGAGCTGAGTCATCCTTCATGGTCAATGGAACAGACCACATTTTGAGTTATCTCTAAATTACATAATGTTACAATTTGTTTAAAACAAAGTAATGGCAATGTTAGATATCACTGAAAGGGACAGACACTGATCAAATTTCCAAGTTAATATATCTTACATTATAGATGAAAATGTATACTAATCATTTTACTAACTTGATATTTATCAATTGGTAATTCATGACAAACTAATTAAAGTGAACAGTTGATGTAGATACATTGCAGAAATTATTCCAATACATGATACACCCACAGGAAACAATATTCACCAAGTGAAGTTATTTTATACCGATATGGTTTGTCTTAACTTTAGTCATTCATTCTGTTTTCCAAATAGGTTCAAAATTCTATACGTGCTAATTTCCAAATTCATTCAAAAGACATTGCAAATGCTGTGAAATCACTTCATTAAGAGCACCGTAAATATATTTACTGGGAAAACCAGAAGATTGATTGACAATACAAAAGTATACTGACCTTTAGTTTAGTCTAGCGTAGTTTAGTTCAGAAGTACAGCGTGGAAACAAGCCTTTCAGCCCACCAAGTCTACTCTGCCCAGCGATCACCCCTACACTAGTTCTATCCTAGACCGTCGGGACAAATGTAGGTCAATTAGCCTACAAACCTGCATATCCATGGTATGTGGGAGGAAGTAGGAGCACCGGGAGAAAACCCTTGTGGTCACAAGGAGAATGTGCAAACAGTACAGACAGCTCCCGTAGTCAGGATTGAACCCAGGTCTCTGGCTCTGTAAGGCAGCAACTCTACAACTGTGCCACTGATCTATTAATTTCAAACACAGAAGGTATAATTCCCTCTGCCCTACAATCAGGTGAAATAATGAAAATAATTTAAAAGCTGTACCACAATCAGCACAGACTTGTCACTTTTCAATAGCAGTATTTTTTGCCTTGCTGTGTCTAAAGTAGGCAATTCTCTGAATTAAAAGGTACACATTTTAAGACCGTCTTGTAACCTTGTACAATAGTATTTTTTGTCAGTGTGACTTGGTGTTGCTGATGGATGTTTGAGGAAATTGTAATGATTTTAGATTCAACGAGAAGGTTTGGTTCTTTTGAATAGATAGACTACTAAGCTACTGTTTGAGTATAATTCACAAACATGTTAACTTCAATTAAACCATGCAATGATTAATTGATTAATGATGATCACTATCATTATCAATGTGGATAATTAGTCAATAAAATCAAGAACTGAAAATTATAGGGATTAGTCATTAGTATTCACAGTTGGGAACATTAACTGGGAGTAGCAACCCATCAAATACATGACAGAGCACTTTCTCGCAAAACTAAATGCCAATAGTTGAAAATGTTGTTTTGGCACATAGCCGGAAGGTTATTGATACATTCAGTGACATCTTAATTCTTTGCTAAATAAAAATTGCATTATGATTTTAAGATTTGGCAGGACGCACCTGCTAACAGCAAAAGCAAAATGTGCTTTTAAATATTTCCAGTAATACATTTCAAAATCAGCTCTAAACACTCCCTTATAAAACCCTTGCAAAAATGCAATGCATTCTTGCAAGTTTCAAGATGCATTCATTCAAAACTGACCTGAAATTCATTGGTTCTGAAACTTCAGGGTGAGAAATGCCTTGAATGTGAAGATGCGTTGTTATATACTCTTACTGTGGAGCAAGTATTACTCTTACTGTGGAGCAGTCAGAAGATGCCCAGGCTACAGTCACTGTTCTTTATACTTTGACCCTGCTTGAGGCACTCATCTTCAAAATATCATACTTGCAAACTGCGCATTCAATTAATTTTCTGGAGTCATTAAAATGAAAGTTTTATGTTGTGCCTTACACTAAATCTGAAAGGACTAAAGTACTTTGAACAGGCAATCCCGAATATACTTTACATTTCCATTGACATGAATTTTGGGAGTTTTTTGTCCAAACTTTGGCCTTCACTGTTTAAGTATGATTAGTAATACCTTTTGCTGTGTCACACAACATGTCAGTGGCAAGTTTTGTCAAATGAAGATTGCATCTTCATTTGACAAAATGGCATGCATGTTGACGAATTTTATATGGAAACATGCTGTCCATAGACAAGTCAGAGACAAAGAGTATTGTGTCCAATTCACCCGGTTCTAAAAAAGGTGCAGAGAAGATTTATGGGGATATTGCCAGGATTTGAGGGCCTGAGCTATAGGAAAATGTTGGGAAAATGTTGAGCAGGTTAGGATTGTATTCCTTGGAGTGCAGGAGGAAGAGGGCTGATCTTATAGTGGTGTATAGGATCATGAGAGGAATAGAAAGGGTAAATACATTGTATTTTCCCTAGAGTAGGAGAATCAAGAACCAGAGGACATAGATTTAAGGTGAGGAGGGGAAAGATTTAATAGGAAACTGAGGGGCAACTTTTTACACAAAGGGTGGTAGATATATGGAATGAGCTGCCAGAGGAGGTAGTTGAGGCAGGTACTATCACAGTGTTTAAAAAAATGTTTGGACAGGTACATGGATAGGATAGGTTTCGAAGGATATGGGCCAAGTGCAGGCAGGCGGGACTAGTGTAGATGGGACATGTTGGCTGGCATGGGCAAGTTGAACCAAAGACCTGTTTCCACACTGGCTGAGTCTGAGTCTATGACTCTATGACTCTATGACGTGTTTGCTTGATTTATTGCAGGAATTGTTTTAACTATCTATGGTTCCGAATAGAGTGGAAAAGGGCTTTCGGTAAATTTGTATTTGAGATTGTTAATTAAGAATCATTGCGTTGTAATTTTCATACCCATAACTCCCTCAAATATATTTGTTGCTCAAAATTCTATGCATTAAATGGGTTACATGAAAGATAATGACACTATGTAAATTGTGAGCATGCAAACGTGAATACAGCAATGTGTAACAGAAAGCATTCACAGATGTAACACTACTGCAAAACAAGAGATTGCTACAATCTGATCCGATAGATTTACATCCTAAATGAAATTTAAACAGCTTGATGAGAAATGGTCCAAGCTTTGTCATCGCTTGATTGCTTGTGAAATCGACAGGAATCTCATGGTGATTATGTATTGTGATGGAGGGAGTATTTATTATAGAACTGCCATTGACTTACCACCAGGAGAACTGCTGCCTGGGTGATCCTCGGCATTTAGTAGCAGTTTGATGCCCGTTTGGGTGCTGGTGTGTTCACAGCAGCTGTGGGGGCCCCAGTCTGTGTCTGCCAAGAAACCAGGGGCTCCATTGCTGTGACAGCACTCAGTCATCATTGGGCTGAGCTCGTCTAGACAGCTGGGGTCACTTTCAGAGTAATCCTGGTCCGGTTGCTCCTGTTTCTGAAGATGGTGCTCCACCAGCAACTGAAGTTCTGCTTCAACAAGAGCACTGGGTTTAATAGTTAGTTTGCGCTAGCCAGTTACTTGCTTTACCTGCACAGTAAATTAAGTTACATTTCAAGGTCAGAACGGGCTTCTGGGTGAACAATAATGAGGAGGATCATAAGGTCATAAGTCATAAGGAGCAGAATTAGTCCATTCGGCCCATCAAGTCTACTCCGCCATCAATCATGGCTGATCTATCGCTCCCTCCTAACCAAAGATACTAGAAGAACAAGATGGACCACTCCGTTGAAATCGCCTATACTGAAGTGTAGTACGCAAAGGAGCGTAACGTCTGCCATTTTAGTAGGCAAAACCCACCGATTGCTATGTCTCTCGCAGTGTAATCAGTGTTGTGGGGGACCAGTATGTGTGACAATACCATTAAAATGCAGAATATATCTCATCTATCAATTCACAGATTTTTGTTATTTTTCTTTTTAAATGTTTCTGCAAGTTTCTGCCTACTAAAATGGCGCCATGACATACTACGGTTTTTAGGGTCGAGTGGTCTATCTTGTTCTTCTAGTATCTTTGCTCATAACCCCATTCTCCTGCCTTCTCCCCATAACCGCTGGCACCTGCACTAATCACGACGATTTGGAGAGGAGCCTCCCTAAATCACCTTGAACATTTAATACCTTTTGAGTGGAAACCATTTCTACTTTCCACTTAAAATCCTTTTGAAAATTAAACCCAGCTCCAAAACCATGCCTAAATGTCTAAACGTACACATCTTATTTGGGCCTGGAAATGTATTTAGATCTCAATAACGTGAGAGATTTGATGTTAAAGCATCTGCAATGTATTCAGGAATGCAAAAACAAACCGGTACAGAGCAGGCCATTTTGACCTTCATGCTGATTAGCAGCAATTTTGTGAGTGTGTGTCTTAAAAGATTTTCAGGCTGTCTCAGCAAGGCCACCAGCACAATCAAGGATGAGTCTCACCCCAGTCACTCCCTCTTTCTCATCAGGCAAGAGGTAAAGAAGTGTGACAACGCAGAATCAAGGATAGTCTCTTCCCAGCTGTTATCAGACAACTGAATCATCCTATCACCAACTAGAGAGTGGTCCTGAGCTACCATCTACCTCATTGGAAACCCCCAGACTATCTTTAATCAGACTTTCCTGGACTTTATCTTGCACTAATTGTCATTCCCTTTATCCTGTATCTGTACACTGTGGACAGCTCAAGTGTAATCATGTATAGTCTTTTTGCTGACTGGATAGTATGCAACAAAAAGCTTTTCACTGTACCTGTGTACAGTGTACACTCCTAAGGACCTTCTACAACACAGTGGTTGCATCAGCCATTTTCTATGGAATGGTCTGCTGGAGCAGCAACATCTCAGAGGCGGAAGGGAAGAGACTCGACAAGCTGGTCAGGAAGGCCAGGCATGTCCTGGGTTGCCCCCTCGACTCAGTGCAGGTGGTGGAAGGTAGGAGGATGATGGCAAAGCTAACATCGCTGCTGGACAACGACTCCCACCCCATGCAGGACACTGTCACTGCACTGAGTAGCTCCTTCAGTGACAGACTCCTTCACCCCAAGTGCGTGAAGGAGAGATATAGGAGGTCCTTCCTTCCCGCTGCTGTGAGACTGCACAACCAGCACTGCTCCCAGCAGACGAGTCAACAATAACAGCTAAGAACACACAGATAACTGATGACAATTTAAGTATCATTTATTTATAATGAATGATCTCTTGCTCTCTTGCTATCCACTTTGCTGCTGTAACACTGTAAATTTCCCTGGTGTGGGACGAATAAAGGAATATATTATTATTATTATTACACGTGACAATAAACTAAAGTAAACGAATTTTTCAAAAAATTGAAATGTTGCGATTGAGAAATTGACCTGATCCAAAGGTTTTTGCTCAAGTGGCTCTGACCATTTTGCACCGATGTGAGCTAGCTTAATGTATTCCAGAAAAGAAATTAATTTAAGGTATAGAATTCAACATTTAATTTTGATCAGAAAGGCAATCATCGCTTTTTTATTTCCTTAATGTGTGTCAGTAGGCGATCGTCTAGAACCAATGTCTGGCTGATAATGTGCAACTGAAGTAACCAGCAGTTGATTTGGAGAATATAAAGAAACATCGGTTCAATAAAACGGCAATGATCCTTTATCTTAACGTTGGTAAATCCTGATGGCTTGGCAGCTGTGTTCTCTTCCAACTCACCAGAGCCCCAGTTTCTACAATCCCTTTAAACTGTCCCTGGATCTCATTTCCTGAGATCCCTTTACACTTACTGGGCTCACTGCAACATTTATTATAATACCATGCAACGCACAAAAAAAGTGAATTAAAAACTGTTAAGGCAATAATAGAAATAACAACCAACAGTCTGGAAAAATACTTGTTTAGCACCAAGAAAGTCCATGATATCTGAGTTTTTAAGAGTCATAGTGTGACTTCAGCCCAACTTGCTGAATAGCTGAAATATCTGACTTAGGACTGCTGTTTGGCATACATTCATCTATTCACAGCTCTGCCTAATATAAGTTACTCTTGTTCATTTAAAGAAGAAAGCAAGTGGGGAAAAGTCAGTAAATTGCCATTAAATGATCAAGGTACAATTCTCATCAGGTTACTGAAATGAATCAAAACTTACTTCACTGACCACTGACCGAGATCCACTCTAAAATCGTCCGGATGTCTATACAGTATGGAACTGAGTTACACAGGTGAGGACAACCACTCATTTGACATCAATGATTTGGATGAGAACATACAGATCTACCAGTATCTACACCAGGGAATAATCAAGAAGAATGCTTACAAAAAAGATGGAAAGGATACAAATACAATCCTTCCTTCAAGTTTGCTGATGATACAAAAGTGAGTGGTTTTGCAGATAGTGAAGACGGTTATGAAAGATTGCAGCAGGATCTAGATCGATTGGCCAGGTGGGCGGAGGAATGGTTGATGGAATATAATACAGAGAAGTGTGAGGTGTTGCATTTTGGGACGTCGAACAAGGGCAGGACCAACACAAATAAACGACTATTGACTATTGACTATTGATATTGTAAATGGTAGGCCTCTGGGCAGTGTTGTAGAGCAGAGGGATCAGGAGTACAGGTGCATAGTTCCTTGAAGGTCGAGTCGCAGGTAGATAAGGTGGTCAAAAAGGCTTTTGGCACTTTGGCCTTCATCAGTCAGAGTATTGAGTATAGAAGTTGGGAGGTCATGTTACAGTTGTATAAGACATTGGTGAGACCGCATTCAGAATATTGTGTTCAGTTCTGGCACCATGTTATAGGAAAGATATTGTCAAGCTTGAAAGGGTTCAGAAAAGATTTATGAGGATGCTGCCAGGACTCGAGGGTGGGAGCTATTGGGAGAGGTTGAGTAGGCTGGGTCTCTATTCCACAAAGCACAGGAGGATGAGGGGGGATCTTATAGAGGTGTACAAAATCATGAGAGGAATAGATCGGGTAGATGCACAGAGTCTCTTGCCCAGAGTAGGGGAATTGAGGACCAGGGGACATAGGTTCAAGGTGAAGGGGAAAAGATTTAATAGCAATCCAAGGGATAACATTTTCACACAAAAGGTGGTGGGTGAATGGAACAAGCTGCCAGAGGAGGTAGTTGAGGCTGGGACTATCCCATCGTTTATGAAACAGTTAGACAGGCACATGGATAGGACAGGTTTAGTGGGATATGGACCAAGCGCAGGCAAGTGGGACTAGTGTAGCTGGGACATTGTTGGCCGGTGTGGGCAAGTTGGGCCGAAGGACCTGTTTTCACACTGTATCGCTCTCTGACTATGACACTGTGACCATTGGTTGCATTCCTAACCACAAATGCTCCTCCCAAAATGCCCAGTGAACTTCATCACCTGGTTTCTATAGGCAGTGGATCCAAAGATAGTATAGCATAAGAGCAGGCCATATAACAGTAGATGTACAACGAGGATAGCATTCAGCATTTTCAACCCTCATTTATTTAGCTTGACCATCAATGTCTCCATTGATTCTTGGCACTGCAATAGTGATGAGCACCACACCATGAGGAAACACACACGGCCATGCTTTGAATCCTGCAATAATATGCTATTTAATGGTTTAAATTTTTTTTAAAATACCATTTAAAGTCGTCAAAACAATTTAAAGAGAAATAAACAAGGATTTGGAATATTAATTGGTGGAATGACTGAACTAGATGCACAATGCACTCATTTTAATGGAAAATCTGAATCACTGTTTAACATTTTAAGAATACTTTAAAGTTCTGGAACAATATGAATATCACTGGATGAATTTAAAAGAGAGTTAGATAGAGCTCTAGTGGCTAGCGGAATCAAGGGATATGGGGAGAAGGCAGGCACGGGTTACTGATTGTGGATGATCAGCCATGATCACAATGAATGGCGGTGCTGGCTCGAAGGGCCAAATGGCCTCCTCCTGCACCTATTTTCTATGTTTCTAGGTTTAATATAACACATAATGTTATCCCACGACTGCTGTGTGTTTCTGTGCTGTCCATGATTTAACTTTCCAACAGTAACTCTTTTTCCACTTTCACGTTGTTCTTAACTTGCTGCTTTTTCTCTTCTTATCCATTTCACCCTGAAAACTGGTGAGGTCTTTAACCCGATCACTCACAGTGACAATGTAATCTATGCTCCAACTGTCTTCTGTATATTTGCTTTAACTCCTTTCTAGTAATGAGACTTTTTTAGTAATAATTTCAAATTGACTTCCTTTGTCTTCTCACTAACTCCCAATCCCTGTTCCCCAATCAAAGAAATATTGGTCTTTATACATTGAACCTTTTGTAAGTACCATACTTTCTTATTCCACTCAGCTCCAGTGGAAATGGTCCCGGTAGTTTTGCTCTCTAGGTAAATATACCCATTGTATTTTTTTTATGTCTTTTTTATTCATTGAGAGCAATTTCATAATTATTACTTTGCTCGTGTATTCTAATTTTCCATTTTAAACATTTTTATATGGTCCATTCAGTTAACAAGAATGATGTTAACACACTGATATCACAATGGGCTAGATGCTACAATTACAAGCCAGGATTGGGTTTAGGTTTATTATTATCACATGTATAAACATTAGGCATTAATACCCTGTGATTCAATGGCAACCTGTCTCGGAGTCTGGACAAGCATCACTGAATATGATGTCCTACCTTTCCAGTGGGTGAAATCATAGAAATAGATAGCACAGTAAGGAACCTTTTAGCCCATGTCCACACCAGTTGAAAAAGGTGGCAATCGCTGAACTGATGAGAACTTTAATACATCATTCTCAATATCCTTATAGTGTTCCAGGGAGATACTACTTAGAAACAGGCTTTGACTCACTGAGTCACACCATCACTCATTCACACTCATCTCAGATTCCTACATTTTTTCCCTACCTTCTCATTAAATCCCTTCAGATTCTGCCCCTCCCCTACCCCCCCCCCCCCCCCCCCCCCCCCATGAGCAGTTTATAGCAGCTAATTAACCGACTACCTTGCACATCTTTTGGGATGCAGGATATATCTCTGGCACATGGAGGAAACAAATGCAACCGTAGGGAGAACATCCAAGATCCACGCAAACAGCACCCAAGGTCAAGACTGAACTCGAGCCTCAGGCACCGTGAGGCAGAGCCCTCACCAGCCTCACCACTGATCCACCCTCACCCACTACGTTTTATCAGCAGGTGCTCAGCTGGCAGTACTCTTAGATTACATTGGTTGATCCCATCCCCTCACCTGGAGCCCAACGTTGAGGCAGCAGACTGCTAAGCTGCTGAGGTTGCCTCAATTCAGATGAAATGATAAACCAATGCCCCTTTGTGCTCTCGGGTGGAAAGTAAAAGAAACTTGGACACCACTTTCAAGAAGACCGTCTCCAGTCCCTCATTCGGCGTTACTAAAGCAAATTGTTTCATAGGTTCATAAATTCATAAGTTATAGGAGAAGAATTAGGCCATTCGGCTCATCAAGTCTACTCCGCCATTCAATCATGGCTTATCTATCTTTCCCTCTCAACCCCATTCTCCTGCCTTCTCCCCATAACCCCGGACACCGTACTAATCAAGAAATGCTGGCTGACCTGTTGAGTGACTCCAGCACTTTATGTTAGAACATAGAACATAGAACAATATAGCTCAAGAACAGGAACCAAGGAAAAATATTCTGACTGTCTACCCTCTCTATACCTCTCATAATTTTTGTATACTTCTGTCAAGTCTCCCTGCAGCCTTCAATGTTCCAGAGTCTGTCCAACTTCTCGCTGTAGCTAATACCCGCTAATCCAGGCATCATTCTCCTGTAAGCCTCCTGTGCACCTCTTCCAAAGCCTCCTTGTAATGGGACTACCAGAACTGCACACAATACTCCAAATGCGGCCTAACCAAAGTCCTATGAAGCTGCATCATGACTTCCTAACTCTTATACTCATATATTCTTGGTCCATGCTCCGTGACCATAACTTCCTAGAAGTGGCAACCCAATTAGATAGAGTGATAAAAAAGGCATGTGGTAGTTCAGAGATACAGAGCGGAAGCAGGCCCTTTCGGCCCACTGGGTCCACACCGACCAGCGATCCCGCATATTAACACTATCCTATACCCACTAGTTAAATTTACCAAGCCAATTAACCTACATACCTGTACGTCTTTGGAGTGTGGGAGGAAACCGAAGATCTCGGAGAAAACCCACGCAAGTTACGGGGAGAACGTACAAACTCCGTACAGACAGCACCCGTAGTGGGGATGCTTGTATTCATGTGGTATAAGTTGAAGCATTGAGAATAAGAATTAGGAAGTCATGATGCGGCATACCAGCTGGCTGGTGTTGCAAGTAATGACCTTTACACCACTGGCCATCAGTGCGTTTGTGCCATCTACACTGCGTCAGTCCCCATGAAGGATACGATGACTTCACAAGCAAACACTGCAGAAGACTCAGATACAAGAACGTTTTACTGAGGCAAGCTTGCAATGATGACACACTCAACAAGTACTACTGAACCGAACGTTCATTTTGTCTTTAACAAGGCTATGTTATAACATAACCATGCATGCCTTCCAGCTTCACTGGGTTTTCAGAAAAATAAACATAAAATGTTGGTCGTGGCATCATATTTGGTGCAGACATTGCGGGCCGAAAGGCCTATTCTTGTCCTGTAATGTTTTATGTTTTACGTAAATTGGAAAAATAAAATGCTTAATGAAGTTTGTGAAACTGGTAGTCCTCCATTCATGAGCAAATTGATGTTTTACGTTACAAAATGACATGTTGAAATGAAGTACAAGGTAATGCTGATCTTTTGATCAATTTCCGTCCTGGGATAAATAAAGTTCTACCGTATCGTATCGTATCTGTTAGGAGTTCTGTCTTTAGTCGGATCTCTGAACTGGGGAATTATCTGTGTGGTGGACATTAAGAAGTGTTATTGACCACAAACAACAGGGTATAAGAAAATAACTGCAGATGCTGGTACAAATCGAAGGTATTTATTCACAAAATGCAGCAGGTCAGGCAGCATCTCGGGAGAGAAGGAATGGGCGACGTTTCGGGTCGAGACCCTTCTTCAGACTGATGTCAGGGGGACGGGACAAAGGAAGGATATAGGTGGAGATAGAGGGCAGGGTTATCAAACTAGGGCCAAAGTGTTAAGTGGCTCACTTACAACTCTCTCAGACACCTTTATCTGCCATAAGACAATAGGACTCCATGTGGAGCATTTAGAATAGTGCGGCTCTTTGATCAATTAAATTGATCAGTAACATGGCCACACAGGTTAGCAGACACCATTCCCTCTGTGGCTGCATTATGGCAGCATTAGCACAGCAGCACATTTAGGGCGGCTCATTTATGCAGCTGGAAGAGCTGCTTCCTCACAGCTCCAGAGACTTGGGTTTGATCCTGACCTCGGATGCTGTCTGTGCACATGTTTGCGCGTTCTCCCTGTGACTGTGTGGCTTTCCTCTGGGTGCTCCGGTTTCCCCCTGCATTCCAAAGACGTGCAGGTTTGTAGGTTACTTGGCCTATGTAGTATGTAGGGAGTGGATGAAAAAGTGGGATAACATAGAGCTGGTGTGAATGGATGATCGATGGTCAAAGTGGACTCGGTGGGCCGAAGGGCCTGAATCCATGCTGCATCTCTAAACGAAACAAAACTCAAGAAACTTACTCTAACAATAACTCCCATCACCCTCAACACTTTTACCACCAGGAGAGTTACAAGCAACAGCGATAACACCAAGGTTTAACATGTAACTCAAGGTTACTGCATTAATATTGGGGGACATAATGGTGCGCAATTAAACTGTAATTTTTCCAGTATTTCCTGCCTATCATAAACAAATATAGAGTAGCCTATAAAAGCGCAATTAAATCGATTATAATTTGACATCCTGAGGTCGGACAATTGAAGTGTTGTGAAGTGTAGTTAAATATCAATCCAAATACCTTTTCATGTGCATTATCAAGATGGTTAAAATGAATATAGTTTTTGCACTTACAGTGGAATTAGATATTTTGATTGTGACTTATTTTAAGCCTAAAAATTGGAATCTATTGGATTCCATTATATAATCTCAAAGTGCATACTGGAAGAGGAAAAATCTATATCTATAGTTTGTTCTTTGACTGCATTAACGCTAAGTGTCCAAAAGCACATAACCCTTTGTTATATTGCTGCTGCCTAAACAATTTGGCTTAACTTTGCTGACCCGTGAATTTTTCTTACTTGTCAGAATATCAGATGCACGATTCATTTATCTGCCGTACATAAGTGTAAATGTTACTTTGACACAATCTTTTCATCCAGTTTCCGTACAGGATTCCCTATGCTTGTAGGGAACTTGAATATGTGAATGGCTTGGATTCTGCACGGAAATTCCAGCACTTCCACACAGACCGGTTGACAATTCCAGCTGTTATGAAAGCAAAACGTTCAGAGTTCAAATGAACGCGTGCACAAATGTGCAAGTCCAGAATTTGCTCACAGGTGGCAAACAGTCATTCTTCAACTGCACTCCATCACAGGCCTTCTTATGAAATTCAACTCGGGAGCATAAAGCTGGAGAGGGTGGCACAGTGGGGTAGCTGTCTTTCAGCACCAGAGAACCGGGTTCGATCCTGACTACGGGCGCTGTCTGTAAATGGCGCCAAAACTGGTGACTTGGTAATACTGCCTCAGTGTCCTACTGCTATGCACTTGTCCTATATCTGAGATGCTTGTCCAAGATGTATCTAAGTGCTTATGTAAAGCGACACTTGTACTGAACTATATACAAAAATGAATTTCACGGTACCTCGGTAAATGTGATAAAGTACCATTGCACTGTAAATTCCCCACCATTTACAGTTGGAAATGTGCATTAAACTATATGTTTCAGAGCGTTGAGTGATGCAGCATAGTGCTAAGATAAGTGTTCATACTTTTTTAATTGCTTGAGATTATGTAAATGTTTCCAATTGTTTTTAAATGTAACAATACATTGAATAACATTTCAATAATGTTTAGATGTTTATGAATGGTAGAAATCTTCATAGTTCTGACAGCCCAGCAAGTATAGTTTAGATAACTAGCAAAGCTTTCGTTGCTGTGTGTAAGTGAGGCTTGCCATGTGTGTTGTCATTTATAGCACAAAGGAACAGCTGACATTACAGAGCCCCACCACTAATGATCGAGTTGCTTGTTGTCAGATCACTTATGCCAGGAGAAACGCACAAGGCAAGTATCAATTATTTCTGAAGGTCAACAATGAATGTCGGTGCCTTTCCACTGACTAAATTTCTTGGCCAATATATTTTTCCATGCGGTTTTCCAGTTCACTTTTAATTCTGTTTGATGCTCAAGCTATAACACTAATGTTATATATTAAGGGATTAGACAGGCTAGATGCAGGAAAAATGTTCCCCATGTTTGGGGAGTCCAGAACCAGGGGTCACAGTTTAAGAATAAGGGGTAGGCAATTTAGGACTGAGTAGAGCAAAAACATTTTCACCCAGAGAGTTGTGAATCTGTGGAATTCTCTGCCACAGAGAAGGCAGTGGAGGCCAATTCACTGGATGTTTTCAAGAGAGAGTTAGATATAGCTCTTGGGCCTAACGGTTGACACCGGTTGACACTTCCAAGGCCACCTGGGTCAAGACGAGACGGAGAGACCAGTGGAAGTCAGCGGAACCATCTAGGCTACACCGCTACATCGGTGAACCCATGGGCGTCCCTGGCCAGGACCTGCCCCGAAAGCAATGGATAACCCTCAATCGCCTGAGGACAGGGGTCGGACGCTATGGAGTAGCGATGAAGAGGTGGGGTCTCGTGGACAGTGCCTTCTGCGAGTGTGGGGACCCAACACAGACAGTGGAGCACATAGTCACCAGTTGCCCCAAATACCAGTCACCGAATGGTAAACGAGGTCTGATTGACCTGGACGATGACACGTTGGCCTGGCTCGCCTCAACGGAGCTGCAGGTCTAAAAGACATATGACAGAAGAAGAAGAAGGCCTAACGGAATCAAGGGATATGGGGAGAAAGCAGGAACGGATTTTGGATGATCAGCCATGATCATATTGAAAGGTGGTGCAGGCTCGAAGGGCCGATTGGCCTACTCCTGCACCTATTTTCTATGTTACTATGTTTCTAATGCTGCATTGGGATTGTTGAGTATAAATGCAAAGTCTGGATTGTGCTATCACAGTCCAGATTGGCCCATCCTGCCCCTGAATGCACCCAACCCAGATATGGACAGCATCTCCTAGAAGCTCCAGGTGTCTCAGAGTTCAATAGAGGACCTGAGCAGGATCAGTGAGAATGGGGAAGTTTGGCACAATGGAAAAGCTTTGCTGACAGTAAAAGCCATCAGAAAATTAAAATGTTGCCAAATGCGTAGGAATAGGAAAAATAGAAAATCATAAGTCAGTCTTTTTGATCCCAATGTCAGATTTCTACTTTCTCACTATACTTTGCAAGCATATTTGTGATTCATCTCAATAAACCTTGAATTTATGTATAGTCCAAATTGCCCACACCAACCAATATGTCCCAGCTACACTAGTCCCACCTGCCTGCACCTGGCCCATATCCCTCTAAACTTCTCCTTTCCATGTACCTGTCTAAATGTTTCTTAAATGGTGGGATAGTACCTGCCTCAAATACTTCCTCCGGCAGCTCATTCCATACACCCACACCCTTTGTGTGAAACTGTTACCCCTCAAGTTCCTATTCAATCTTTCCCCCCTCACCTGAAAACCTGTATCTACTGGTTCTTAATTCCGAGTTGGGTCATATCTACATTTACATCTTTGGCAATCTCTCATTTACAATAAGAGCCACTTTTCCCATTTCACCATAAGAAACGTAAGGACATGGGCTGATGAGTGACAAAAGACATTCATCCCACAAGCATGCCAAGCAATGGCTGTCTCCAGCAAGAGTGAAAATCTAACCTCCTAACCTACATACACTATTGCATTTCCATTTCCATTGCCAACTTCTGCACTGTTCATGCCCTGGGCATCATCAGAAACTCAAATAGACTGGATACATAAATACCATGGCAGGTCAAGAGCAGGTTAGATGCTCAGTGTATCCTGTATTAGATGAAATCCCATGCCCCTACCGTCGTACGTTCATAAGTTCTCGGAGCAGAATTACGCTACTCGGCCCATCAATTCTACTTCACCATTCAATCATGGCTGATATATCTATCCCTCTCAACCCCATTCTCCTTCCTTCTCCCCATAACTCCTGACACCCTTACCAATCAAGGACTGATTTACAATGTGTCAATTAATTTACAATGCTCTGATCAAGAGCATGGTGGAATGTTCCCCTCTTGCATTGACAAGTGCAGCTCCAGGTATACCCAGCAAGTTCAACAACATCCACTGTAGGCGGCTCGATTGTAATCATGTATAGCCTTTCCGCTAACTGGCTAGCACGCAACATAAAAGATTTTCGCTGTACTTCGGTACACGTGCCAATAAACTAAACTAAACAAAGCATCATGGACAAAACAGCATGCATGGTTGGCATCTAAATACTCAATCTCCCTACTACCAGTACACAGTGTCTGTAGTATGGACCATCTACAAAAGGCACAGTAGTTACTCACTCAGGCTACTCCAGCAGCAGCTCCCAAAGCCGTGATCTCAACCACCAAGAATGACGAGGGCAGGAGGTACATGGGAACTCCACCACCAAGCAGACTCCCCACCAAGGCACACACCATCCTGACTTGGAAATGTATCACCGGTCCTTCACCCTCACAGCGTCTAGCTCCTGGAACTCCCTGCCCAACAGCACTGTGGGGAACCTTCACCAGAGGGACTGCAGCAGTTCAGGAAGATTGCTCACCCCCTTGGTCTGAAGGGCAATTGTGCTTGGCAACGACCAGATCCCCAAAATAAATATCTTTAAATGGAGCTAATGGCTTGCAGGAGTATACAAATCTGTTTTCCTGTTATAAGGCTCAAAGTCATCTAATGTTATAACAAAGCAATGAAACATGGACAGTGCACAAAATATAAATCGTATACACGTACTTATTGCAGTAATTGATCCATCTAACCAAATGTTTTTGTTCAAATTTTACATTAACAAACATATTTGAAATTGTTGAAAACCAGACAAAATTTTAAATCAGTACTTTTTGTTTTTGCAGTGGCTGTGTTAGAATGTTTCCTCCACAATTGTTCTCTCATCTCTTTGGTTGTGGTGATCAACTGGACACTCAATGCCCTCTGATAGCCTTCTCAGGCAATGGCTCATTCAAGTGGCCAATTACCCCATAATGACAATATTGACAAATACTGTAGCTGGGAAGCTAGCACACTTCAATCTTCATCTGATAGCTAAGCACACAAACCCTTCTTAGGGCAGCATGCAAGAGTAGCATCCTAGGCTGATTCCACCGTAAATCTCCCCAGCTCTCCCCAACTAAGGAGTGATGATAAAATGTAAATAGCCTTGTGGAAGCCATATCATGGGTCAATCCCTAGATGTTATCATTTAACTCTGCACAGAATGAACATTGAATTTGGAAATGCCCTGAGACTTCTGAGAGAAACATATGGATTACTCAGAGATTATGTGCCATGCACTCCAGTAATTCCCTCTTTATCCCCTTACCACTTGCTCGCACTCACCATTACATGCACCCAGTGCTGTTGACACTGACTACTTTTAAGGAGTCTGGGCAGTACTAGGGACAGCCAGCTACCTGACATCTGGTGTACTGAATATATTTTTATTCCATTTTACCTCATTTTGTGACTTTTCAAAATAAACTCCTTTTAATATTATAAACCTACAAAGCCCTTGGCATCAATTCTACAC
Organism: Rhinoraja longicauda; assembly: GCF_053455715.1. NCBI lineage: Eukaryota > Metazoa > Chordata > Chondrichthyes > Rajiformes > Arhynchobatidae > Rhinoraja > Rhinoraja longicauda. Next base: position 56,840,035 of record NC_135960.1, on the reverse strand, counting down.
TCTCACCGAGGATGGGAATGACTATTCTTTCATGTCCTAGGCAGTTGTCAGAATTTAAGCACTGTTGTCGACTTGAAAAGACATTGTTCAAGTTTTGTAATAAATAGAAGCAGGAATAGGCCATTCAGCCCCATGTCCTTGCTCCTTCTATCATGTGGATTGTGATTAATTTTTTACCTCATTGCCGATTTCCCATCTTAGCCCCATGTCCCTAAATTTCATTGATATTAAACATCAAAATGTTACATTTTATGCCTATCTTCGGTAGTTACTCCAACATTTTGTTGCTACTCCAACTATCTTCAGTACCAGAGATGCTGCCTGACCTGCTGAGTTACTCCAGCATTTTGTGTTTATCTTCGGTATAAACGAGCATCTTCAGTTCCACCAGAGATGCTGCCTGACACAATGAATTACTCCAGCATTTTGTGTCTATCTTCTACATAAACTATCATCTGCAGTTCCTCCCTTCACTTCCTGAACATTTATCTCTGCCAGGAATAAACTTGGCAACTGAACCTCCACAGTCTCTTGGGTAGAGAAATAATCTTCTCCTCTCAGTCCTGATAAGCTAACTAACTTTGAGTCTGTGACTCTTAATTGTGGATACCCCCAGCCAAAGGAGACATCATCCCTGCATCCCCTGATTAAACCATATAAGGATGTTGTATGGGAAGACACAAAGTGCCGTCTTTTCCTCTCTGGTCTTTATCCAACTATTTGCCAATCAGATAACCCTCCTCACCTGTGTCAGCCTATTACCTGCCAGCCTTTGTCCTGCCCCTCCTCTTTTTCAGCTTTCATTCTTTCCACCAAACCCCCCTCCCCCCTCCTCCCCCACCTCCAAACAATGTCTGAAGATGGGTCATGGCTCAAGTTGTTACCTATCCATGTTCACCTGAGATGCTGCCTGACCTGCTGAGCTACTCCAGCACTACAGTTCCTTGTTTCTCAGGGTTTTGAACATTTCAATCATAGCTCCTCATATTTTTAATTTAAGAGTATGGAACCAATCTATTTAAAGTCTCTTCATTTAACAAGCCGCCGCCCCAGGAATCTCTCAAATCTTGAAAAAACTAGACTAAAACCTATGAATTGGTGAACCAGTTTTGTCTTGCAATAATGGTCTTCCCATTGCATTCATAAAAGAAAGAAAATACATGTTATTTGATATTAAGTTGTTAACATATACTTGTTAGTCTGGTTGTGCATATTCTTAATAGGTTATAACATATATTAATCAAGTTTAGCCACAACATATGCTTTCCTTCACATTTTTTATTTACCCAAGAGGTTTTCAATACCAAGCCATGTAATGGGATTTTGATTTTTCCCCAGTGTGTAGATTTTAATTGTCAGGGATACATCATCAGAAAAAGAATGACCAGTCTCAAAGAGATGGAGAAGAGTACTGGATTATTGTGATCCACTGAAGAACTTCGACTGGGTGATCTTCGTGGAATTGAAGGTCATCAGGTCAGAGAGAGAACCAAAGATTCTGGATTTTTTAATTGATGAACAGAGAGAAGGAGGTGCCAACAGAAAAACAGCAGTCGGATAGTGGGAATAAAATGTCAAATTATCAAGAATTCCTCTAACCACCATACTTACAATTTTGTTACACTGTGGCAAAGTTCTGTATGTGCTGATTCTTCGAACAATTTAATTATAAATATCTAAGATATTAAGGAGACTAAATTCTTGGAATAATTCTTCCAAGAATAATTTAAAGCGGTCACTTTGATAAATCTGTTTGGGTTAAAATAGTTGCTTTTATGTTCTTAATCCAACTAATTAAACTTGGACCAAATAACAGACTGGTGGAATTCAGCGGGTCAGGCAGTATCTCGCTCGGTAGGGAAATGAGCAGACAGTGTTGTGGATCAGAACTTTTCTTTACACATAGTTCAAATTAGTTTTAGAGTTGATTTAAACTAAATTGGTGATACTCTACATGATCTGTATTGTAAAAAGAAGATTGAGAATAATCTATCTGATTACTAACACAAGTCCACTGTCCAATGTTTAGTTTTACAATAGCTCCAAGTTATGCAACAGCAGATGTATATAGATTTATAGATGTATATAATTGATGTATATCTAGTACAAATACCAAGTGGTCTCAGTCAGTTTTACCTTATTTTGAAGTCTATACAAAGCTTCATTACAGTCTGTTACTATATGCTTTATAGATAAGGTACAGTAAGCCCTTGAAATTAATTAGCAGAGTTGATAGCATTGACATAGAAAGTGTATTTGATTGTGTCCCATTTTGCATTGTTGAAACCATTTGGCAGGCGCAACAATTTATTGATTTGCTGCATAGATCGCAAATGATTTAAGTTTTAATTATTCAGGGTGGTGCATTACCTGCTTTAAATCTTTCATTGCAAATATAAATGTAGCAGCAGAACACATGGGCCACCTATTGCACTGCAATGGACTTGTTTTCTAATTGTCTGTTTTTGCATTGGTGTCTTTTTGGAAATGTTTCTTTTCACTGTTTTGTAGAATTTGAGTTATTTATGTACAATTTATGTTTTTCTGTGATGTCTGTCTCCATGCCTGTGATGCTGTTGCAAGCAGGATTTTCATTGTACCTGTACCTTCGTGTTCTTGTGCATATCAAAATAAACTCCACCTGACTTGTAACAAGTGGAATGCATATTGACATTGAAGAGGATTCCATTGTTCAGATTTAGACTGAAGAAAGTCCCGACCCAAAACAGCACTCATCCTTTTTCTCCAGAGACGTTGCCTGACCAGCTGAGTTACTCCAGCACTTTGTGTCTTTCTTCGGTGTAAACCGGCATCTTCAGTTCCTTTCTGCAAACTTGTAGTTGACCAGTTGAGTGCGCATACGTCTAGTGCAGAACTAAGTGACGGCTGGTTAGGAAAGAATTATGCACTTGACAATGTCAGTGGAGGAAGGCACCTTCGAGATCCACTTAAAATTAACCTTGCCATTCTAAATTCAGTAAGGGACCACGGAGAGAGGAAGCAAATTATCTCAAGAGCTTGTGACCCGTGCCCTGATAGTCATGAGTAATCAAGTGGGAAAGAAAACAATGTCATTCAGAATTAATTACTCCGTTATTTTAGATCCCCTATTGATTGTAGGTTAAAGTGCCAAAATAATGATGTCACGGCTGCACTGGTGACATTGATTCACCGCAGCGCAAAAATCAGCAAGTTGATGAATTACCTTTCACATAATTGTTTAATTCGCTCACTGGATTATTTGTATGAGAACTAGTTCAACCCAGTTCACAACAAATGTTTGCTGAGGCCAACTAAATCAGAAGGACTCCGGTCTGCTTTAGCAGTTGGTAGTAGGTACATACAAGCAGAATTATGAACAGTGCCTGACAGTACCTTTCATAGTTGGAGGTGTGTATACACTCTTCTTTCTTTGTTGGGGTGACATCTCAGCATTCTGGAAATGAAAAATAACACATCAATATTAAATCAATGTTAAACCACATCAATAACCTGAACAGTATTTTTGACTACGATGAAACAGTTTAGAAATTCATATCACGTGTTAGCATATTGATTTTTTTTTTTAATTGTGAAGTATTCTACATTGCAGAAATGTTTTCAATGCCCATTTTCACCATTAGAAGCAGCAAACATTTCACCTCAGCAGCTTCGATAAAAAAAAAAATTTACGTGCTATTTTATGAGTGATCACATATTTTTCCATGGATCTGAAATTTAGCCACAACCTAAATTTAGCTTTGAAACAGTTTATAACAAAGTTTAGCATAAGGTACTTACTACAAATTGAATTATCGATAATCAAATTACAATATTGCTCTCATATTCACAGTGGATCCCAAAATTAGTAAAGGTCAGAACAACACTCGAAGTGAAGAAAAATACTTTGGTCTCAGTCACTTGGTAAATCACAAAAATGTTATTAAATGATCCCATATCACTGTCTGCATTTGGGATCCTGCCTGAGGAATTGGGCTCAATCGGTCTGAATGGGTGTCGTGGGAACAAGTGCACAAGGATATCCTGCATTCTGTTTTCCCTCTAGATTTTATAATCCTCATATTGTTCCTGGTGGATTTAAATTATCCTGAGCAGCTATTTGAAAAAAATATTTAGTCAACTGAAACATGCAAATGCAATCAGGTCAGCACAGTGGAGCAGTGGCAGAGTTGCTGCCTTACAGTGCCAGAGACCCAGGTTCAATCCTGACTACTGGTACTGTCTACATGGAGTTTGTCTGTTCTTCCTGTGACTGCGTGGGTTTTCTCCAGGGTGCTCCGGTTTCCTCCCACATTCCGAAGACGTACAGGTTTGTAGGTTCCCAGGCCTGCCCACTCATTCTGGGTGTCTAAAGCAAATTGGCTGCTTCATCAGTATTTAAGGGGACACTCAGCTGCAGAGGTAATTTCACCTGCACAAGGTTTTGGAGTATTTGTTTCAGTTTCTGTGGCTGTACTACCATTGGGATAAAAAGTGATGTTTCACAGCTAGTGGGCATCGCTCAAACCTACCTCCTTTCCATTGACTCCATCTACACTTCACACTGCCTTGGCAAGGTCACCTTCATGATCATTCCTCTAGCTTCATATTTCACTCCTTCACTTCTCTCCTTAGTGGACACCCTTTTGTCTCCTTTCACCTCCAGCTTTGACACTTACTACACCTATCTGCCCATCAAAACCCCTCACCTGTATCCACCCATCACTTGACAGGATTTGTCCTGCCCCTACCTCGTTTCCAGCTTTCTCCCCGCCTGCTACAATCAGTCAGAAGACGGGTCCTGATGTGAAACCTTGCCTGTCCTAACCCACTGAGTTCCTCCAGGACTTTGTGTTTTGATGCAAAATATTAACCGTGTTTCCATTTATGTAGATACTGCCTGACCTGCTGAATTGAATTTCCACCTTCTTTAATTTTAAATTTCCCTCAACTACAACACTTCAATTATGCGTGAAAATGTAACTCAAGCATTCTCTCAACGAATCCTACAGCTATTTTATGTTAACACACACCCACAATCGGCAAATTATTTTAGGTAATAAATCAAGGCAGTAATAAATATATTGTTCAACTTACCTCGCTTTGCGGATTATTCTCCCTTTTCTCATCTATTTCTGAAAATAAAAGAAATGTAAAAATAAATGCATATATTTCATAAATGGTTGATTTGCAATACTGCAGATCTGCTTTATATAGACAATCTAGTAAGTTATGTGCAGTCAGAATGGGTAACCAGAGCAAACAGAAAGGGTGCTGGATCTGAACAACACTGTGCAATAATACCTGTATTACCATCTTCTGCTGACTGTCAAAACTGATGCATATTTCATTTAGTAACAAAATGAAGTTTATATTAATCATGCTGATCCAAGTCAAAAGTGAAAGGGCAATTTTTAAATGTGATTGTGACACACTGGCAAAGAGACAGATTCTGATCTGGGATAATCTAATTTAAACAATTTGCAACAGAGAAAATTGTCAAGTCCAGTGAAATTAAATTTACAGAGAGCGATGTCTACCGATATATATGTGCGTCTGTTCACCGGTACCTATTCCAGAAAATGAGACGTGCACTCTTGCAATTTGTCATTAGTGGTTGAGTTGAAATGTGGTGCTGATTTGCACGTTATATCACCTCTTAAATGCAAGATGGCTCCTGCCTTAACTCTTGTCAACCTGTGTTTTCTGGGATTAGATCCATGATGTGTTAATACTTAAATATCTGCCTGCAGTAAAGCCAGTCATTTGATCTATACAATCCAGAAGAAGCTTTCTTACCGAATATCAAATTAAAAATGGAACATTTATTTGAAGGGCCATTAGAATAGATCAGGTCTAGGTTTCGTTTTAATGGAGGGTGCATACAGCACAGAATATTCAATAAATTAGTTTAAAGATATAACGCAGAAACAGGTCATTCGACAAACTGAGTCTGCGCTGACCAGCGATCCTCATACACTATCACTACCCAACACACTAGGGATAATAAAATATTTTTACCAAAGCCAATTAACATCCATATCTGTACGTTCTTGGAATATGGGAGGAAACCAGAGCTCTCGGAGAAAACCCACGTGGTCATGGGGAGAACGTACAAACTCCATACAGACAGCACCTGTAGTCTGGATCGAACCCTGGTCTCTGGCACTGTAAGTCAGCAACTCTACCACTGTGACACCATGCCGCCTTAATAACTAAATAATTATCAAAATGAGTCAGAGAAATGTACCAGTGCCCAGTAAATTTAGGAACTGCAAGGTCAAATTTGAGCTATTTTATACATTTATATTTTTATTTTTATACATTTATACATTTATATTTTTTTAAGCTTCATATCAAAACCTCAGCATTTTTAAAGAAAACAGGGGCAATTATTTTTTACTTATCTCATCCATTACAAATCCACTTCCCCACACTGCCCAGCATGAAAATGCACCTGTCAAGAATCTCCTTTTATCAGATCTTTGTCTGAACCACATGTTTATATTCCAAAGTTTATATTCCACACTCCAAAGACGTACAAGTTTGTAGGTAAATTGGCTTCTGTAAATTGTCCCTAGTGTGTAGGACAAAACGGATGATCATTGGTCGGCACGTAGTCTAAACTCTAAAGAGAATAAAGGTAATGGCCAGAGCAGAAAGTATTCTCGATGATATTAGAGATACAGAGATACAGCGCGGAAACGGGCCCTTCGGCCCACCGAGTCGGCGCCGCCCAGCGATCCCCGCACATTAACACTATCCTACACACACTAGGGACAATTTTTTACATTTTACCCAGCCAATTAACCTACATACCTGTACGTCTTTGGAGTGTGGGAGGAAACCGAAGATCTCGGAGAAAACCCACGCAGGTCACGGGGAGAACGTACAAACTCCATACAGACGGCGCCTGTAGTCAGGATCGAACCTGAGTCTCCGGCGCTGCATTCGCTGTAAGGCAGCAACTCTACCACTGCGCCACCGTGCCGCCCTGCCTTATTCCCAGCCTTCCTGATCCAATGCACCATGAAGATGGAATGGATGGAGGGAATAGCCTGTGATGGACTGAGCTGTGTTCACCACTCTGCAGGTTCAGGTTGTCATGAGCTGAGTGGCTGTCATACCAGGCTGAGATGCATCCTGCCAGAATACATCCTTAGCGCATTTGTGAAAGATCAAGAGAATCCTTGTGGACCTGCCGAATCTTCTCAGTCAACAGCTGATGAACTTCCTTGATCACCATATCAGTGTGAAGGGACGAGGTTAAGGTGCCAGTGATACGTATGCCTAGGAACTTGAAGCTGTTGACCTTCTTTACAGCAGCTCTGTTGCTGAGGATAGGGTTGAGTATAACATTGTGTTCACCCTATTCCCTACCCACCCCGACCCCCTGCTTCCTTGGGTCAACAGGATGGATAGAATAGAATGGCTTTTAAGCCTGGATAGAGTGGATGTGGAGAGGATTTTCCACTAGTGATCAGGATCCAGAGATCAGAGGTCCAGGATCAGAGGTCATAGCCTCAGAATTGAAGGACGTTCCTTTAGGAAGGAGACGAGGAGAAATTTCTTAAGTCAGAGGGTGGGAAATCTGTGGAATTCATTGCCACAGAAGGCTGTGGAGGCCGTCAATGGATATTTGTAAGGCAAAGATAGATAGATTCTTGATTATTACGGGTGTCAGAGGTTATGGGAAGGAGGCAGGAGAATGGGGTTAGGAGGGAGAGATAGATCAGCCATGATTGAATAATAGAGAAGACATGATGGGCCAAATGACCTACTTCTGCTTCTATCACTAACAAACTTATGAACTTATGAACAACCAAATCTTTCGCCATGATGACATTAAAGGTTATGTTGTTGTTCTGACACCATGACATAAGATTCCAGATCTCTTTCCTGTACTCTGCCTCAATATTGTTGCTAATCCAGCCAACAACAGTGATTTCATTGGTGATCTTAAAGGCTGCGTTGGCGCTATACCTGGCTATGCAGTCACAGGGGGTACAGGAAGCAGAGCCAGGGATTGAGCCTACAATCCTGAGGAGCACTGGTGTTGAGGATTAGGATGGAGGAACTGATATGACCTATCATCCTGATCAACTGAGATCTTTGAGTCAGGGAATCTGCAACCCAGTTGCTCCATGGCCAAGGTCCAGGGGTTTGGAGATGAGCTTATTCGGTATAATGGTGTTGAAGGTAGAGCTGTTGTCAATAAATAGCATCCTGTCATAAGTGTTCTTATTTTCAAAGTGATCCATGAATGCAGCGCAAGGGAGACGAGTACTCGATAGAAGCAAGGAACTGCAGATGCTGGACATAAAGTGCTGGAGTACTTTATGGAGTGAGGGGAGATGCAACGAGACCTGGGTGTCGTGGTACACCAGTCATTGAAAGTAGGCATGCAGGTGCAGCAGGCAGTGAAGAAAGCGAATGGTATGTTGGCATTCATAGCGAGGGGATTTGAGTATAGGAGCAGGGAGGTTCTGCTGCAGTTGTACATGGCATTGGTGAGACCACACCTGGAGTATTGCGTACAGTTTTGGTCTCCTAATCTGAGGAAAGACATTCTTGCCATAGAGGGAGTACAGAGAAGGTTCACCAGATTGATTCCTGGGATGGCAGGACTTTCATATGAAGAAAGACTGGATAGACTCGGCTTGTACTCGCTGGAATTTAAAAGATTGAGGGGGGATCTTATAGAAACTTACAAAATTCTTAAGGGGTTGGACAGGCTAGATGCAGGAAGATTGTTCCCGATGTTGGGGAAGTCCAGAACAATGGGTCACAGCTTAAGGATAAGGGGGAAGTCTTTTAGGACCGAGATGAGAACGTTTTTTTTCACACAGAGAGTGGTGAATCTGTGGAATTCTTTGCCACAGAAGGTAGTTGAGGCCAGTTCATTGGCTATATTTAAGAGGGAGTTAGATGTGGCCCTTGTGGCTAAAGGGATCAGGGGGTATGGAGAGAAGGCAGGTACGGGATACTGAGTTGGATGATCAGCCATGATCATATTGAATGGCGGTGCAGGCTCGAAGGGCCGAATGGCCTACTCCTGCACCTATTTTCTATGTTTCTATGTAACTCAACAGGTCAGGCAGGATCTCTGTAGAACAGGGTGGCATGCTGGCGCAGTGGTAGAGTTGCTAGCTTACAGCTCCAGAGACCCGGGTTCAATCCTGGCTACAGGTGCTGCCTGCACGGAGTTTGTATTCTCCCCGTGACCTGCGTGGGATTTCTCAGGGTGCTCCGGTTTCCTCCCACACTCCCAAAGACATATAGGTTTGTCCCTAGTGTGTAGGATAGTGCTAGCGTATGGGAATCGGGAGTCGGCGCGGACAGAAGGCCTTGTTTCCACACTATATCTCTAAACTAAACATGGATAAGTGACGTTTGGTTAGCTTGCAACCCAATGGAATGAGCATTGACTTTTCGAATTTTAAGTGGCCTCTAAGAATCCCCCCCCCCCCCCTTCCCCTACTCCTCCACCTGTGTTCATCTGCTACCTGCCAGGCTTTGCCCTGCCCCTCCTCTCTCCCGGCTTTCTTCTAACCCCCTTGCTTAAATCAGTCTGAAGAAGGTTCCTGACGAAAAATGTCGCCTATCGATGTTCTCCAGAGATGATGCCTGACCCATTGATTTACTCCAGCACTTTGTGTCCTCAGATGATGTCCTCCGCAGTGTAATGCAAAATAAAAACAGCTGTTAAAATGTCAAATATCTTTGCTATGCAAGTACAAAATCTGAAGGGGAGTGCGGAGGGAATTTCAGCTTTGAGAAGCCAAGTTTATCAACAAAATGCAATGCAGCATTGACAGCATTCCTGTTTTGTTAATGATTTATCCATCTGGTATTATTATTCTAACTCGCCCAGTTCACAAACATGCATTAAAAGAGTTGTGCAAAATCACAGCTGTCAACGATGACAATACAGAGAGAACTGCAGAGATCAACCTCTTTTAAACCAGTAATTTCCTTGACAGAAACACAGTCCCACCATTCTGGACATCATCACCCTATTTCTAATGTTTCTTTCTTTAGTTTTAGTTTTTGTAGTTTTAGAGATATGCTCTGTGGAAACAGGCCATTTGGCCCACTGAGTTCGTGCCGACCAGTGATCACCCATACACGAGTTCCATCTTTCACACCAGGAACAAGTTACAGAAGCCAATTGACCCGCAGACCTGTGTGTTTTTAGAATGTGGGAGGAAACCGGAGCATCCAGAGAGAACCCATGCAGTCACAAGGACCACGTACAAACTACGTACAGACAGCACTTGTAGTCAGGATTCAACCTGGGTCTCTGGTGCTGTAAGGCAGCAACTCTACCGTTGAGCCACTGTGCCACCTTTCTTAAAGCCATTGAATGTTGCAGCCTTACAACTTTGCTTTAATTGCTCCAGTCAAGAATCCACCACTGCCCTTGTGGAGAAATAATTATTCCCCCATGCATCCTGCCTCCCTTCTGCTAGATGGAGCCCACGGACCCACGTTCCTCAGGCTCGAGGATGATTTCCCAGTGAAGTCATGACATGAGTTTGTAGAAAGCAAGGAATGCAGATGCTGATCTACAAAAAAAGACACAAAGTGCTGGTGTAACTCAGCGGGCCAGGCAGTATCCCTGGAGAACATGGATAGGTGATTTTTGGGTCAGGATACTTCTTTAGTCTGATTGTCAGGGAGGGGTTAAAGAAGGCTATGAGGAGGGACAGAACAAAACGTGGCAGGTAATGGGTGAAGACTGGCGAGGGACGGTTTTCATAAACAGATGGTTGGACAAAGGCCGGAGATATTTAAAAAAAGGTGTGAGACAAAAGGATCGAGGTTCTGCGAATTGTGAAGCCAGAGGAAGGAATGTAAGTGGAGGGAGAGGAGAGAAATAAGCATGAGTCCAGTTAGGGCACATGGGAGGGTGTCGATGAGGAAGAAAGAGGGGTGCAGGGGAAAAAGGTGATGGAGGGGTTGTTAGAGGTCACCTAAAATTGGCGAATTCAATGTGCATACCGTTGGATTGCAAGAATATTTTATATTCTCATCTACATTATTTTCTTTTCCTGCCTCATCACCTGTTATCTCCTCAGCCCTATAACCACCCTAAATGTTGTAAGCTCTGCTGAGAATCTTTCCCCTTCTAGTCAATGGTAACACTTCAGCTGTCAATGGTCCTTCTTTCTGCCTCCTAAACCTTTCCTTCTGCTTTGATATACTCCTGAAAAACACTCACTTTGGCCACCCTTCTAGTCATTCTTATCCTTTTATAGGACTCAGCCCCAAACTTTGTTTCATACTGATACCGTGAAGCACTTTGGCATTTTTAAAAACCATGATAAAGATGTCAGATAAAGGAAGTAGTCATTCTTATGTGTAGGAAGGAACTGCAGATACTGGCTTAAACCGAAGATAGTGTGATGTCTTGAGAGGTCGGGAGCTTTTCTCTTGAAGGTTGGGAGGTGTGGGTGCCGGAAATGAAGACAAAAAAGTTCTTGTTTTCAAACTTAAATTCCATATATTTAGTCTTTTCCAAAAACAGGTAAACTTAATTGTTTGCAGACAGGTACACAAAACCAAAACAGGTAGTTAAATCAAAACTGTAGCTTGCTGCCTTCTTACAAGATATGACTCAAACATTGCATCTCTCCCTGTCTGTCTGCTCCAGTCATTGTCTCTCTTTTAAATACACTGCTTCCCTTCCCTTTTAGCTCTCTCACTGAGGCAATCAGCTCATCTGGTTCAGCTGGGCAGCAATCAGTGTCAGCAGCAATCAGTGTCAGCAGCAATCAGTGTCAGCAACAATCAGTATCAGCAGCAATCAGTATCAGCAGCAATCAGTGTCAGCAGCAATCAGTATCAGCAGCAATCAGTGTCAGCAGCAATCAGTGTCAGCAGCAATCAGTGTCAGCAGCAATCAGTGTCAGCAGCAATCAGTGTCAGCAGGGCAGGCAGCCCTGCTGACTATGGGTTTTGTAGTCTTTTGCTGGCAGCCATGATGGTTTGTAGTCCTTGTTGCATCCACCGGGAGGAAATGTATCTCCCCTCTATGACTCTACCTCTCATGATATCACAATAGACACAACATGCTGGAGTAACTCAGCGGGACAGGCAGCATCTCTGGAGAGAAGGAATGGGTGATGTTTCGGGTCAAGAAGGGTCTTTACCTGAAACGTCACCCATTCCTTCTCTCCAGAGATGCTGCCTGTCCCGCTGAGTTACTCCAACATTTTGTGTCTATAGTCATTCTTATCCTTGAAAGAAACTACACCACTTGTGATACATTCCTCATTAGACTCAAAGCACAGTTTATTCCAAGGTAATTTCCATGGGTTGGCAGGGGGATTTGATGGTTGACATACAGTTAGGTTTCAGCTTTAACACAGTATGGGATAGGCCGAGGAGAGAGGGGTTAAGAGTGGTGGCACAGTTAATTACAAAAAACATTCACAGTAAGATCTGCAGGGATTTTGGCTTCCACATCTCATTACTCAACTCAGTACTCCCACCCATTGAGTTTCACTGCTTTGCCAAAGGGCAGAAGTGAAATTCAAACAGCAGGACAGTATTGCTGGGGAATCGAAGATTAATCCCCAGCAAACGTTTGTCCATTGAGAGCTCCCCACAGTAAATCATCTTTTCTAGAAAGGACACATCAGGCAGCCTGCATAGAAATGCTCCACTGCTGAAGAGTCATAGAGGCATTGAGCACTGAAACAGGTCCAACCCATCCATGCCGTCCGAAATCCCCATCTAAGCCAGTCCCATTTGCCTGCATTTGGCCATATCCCTCTAAACCTTTCCTATCCATGTACCTATGCGTGCCTTTTAAATGCTTTGATAGTTTCTGCCTCAACTATCTCCTCTTCGTTACATATACCCATCACCCCCAACCCAAAACGTCGCCTATCCATGTTCTCCAGGAATGCTGCCTGACCTGTTGAGTTACTCCAGCACTTAGAAACAGAGAAACATAGAAAATAGGTGCAGGAATAGGCCTTTCGGCCCTTTGAGCCAGCACCGCCATTCCATATGATCGTGGCTGATCATCCAAAATCAGTACTTCTTTCCTGCTTTCTCCCCATATCCCATGATTCCGTTAGCCCTAAGAGCGAAAGCTAACTCTCTCTTGAATACATCCACTTTGCATCTTTTATTTGTAGACCTTGTTTCTACTAAAATGTTACCACTGGGGTTTGTATAAAATCTTCCCCCCTCACGTTAAACATATGTCCTCATGTTTTTGATTCCTCTACCTTAGGTAAAAGACTCCATGGATTCACCCTATCTATTCCACGCATGATTTTATATACCTGTATAAGATCACCCCTCGGCCTTCTGCACTCTAAGGAACAATGTCCTAGCCTACCCAACCTCTCCCTATAGATCAAGCCGTGAAGAATCTGGCAACATCCATGTAAATCTTCTCTGTTGCTTTCCACCTTAGTGACATTCCATCCTTTAGCAAGGTGACCAAAACTGAACACAGTACTCCGAGTGGCCTCACCAATGTCTTGTACAACTGCAATATAATATCCCAACTCTACACTCAATACCCTGACTGATGAAGGCCGATGTGCCAAAAGCCTCTTTGACCACCCTAACCACCTGTGATGTCACTTTGAGGGAACCATGTACTGGTACTCCTAGACCCTCTGCTCTACAACACTCCCCAGGGCCCTCCAATGCACTGTGAAGATCCGACCTGGTTTGACTTCCCAAAATCCAACGCCTCGTATTTATCTGAATTAAACTCCAATACCCATTCTTAAGCACACTTGCATAGCTGATCAAAAGTCTGCTGCAATTTTTCATAGCCATCTTCACTATTGATGATACCACCCACTTTAGTGTCATCTGAAAACTTACTAATCTTGGCTTGTACATTCTCGTCCAAATCATTGATATAAACCACAAACAGCAATGGGCCCAGTAGCGATCCCTGAGGCACATCACAGTGTGTAGTTTTGCATTTGTTCAGTACATTTTATAGCAGCAAAAACACGTAGCGGTAGAGTTGCTGCCTTACAGCGAATGCAGCGCTGGAGACCCGGGTTGAATCCTGACTACGTGACCTGCGTGCGTTTTCTCCGAGATCTTTGGTTTCCTCCCACGCTCCAAAGATGTATAGGTATGTAGGTAAATTGGATTGGTAAATATAAAAATTGCCCCTAGTGTGTGTAGGATAACGTTAATGTATGGGGATCGCTGGTCAGCGTAGACCCAGTGGGCCGAAGGGCCTGTTTCCATGCTGTATCTCTAAACTAAACTAAATTAAATGCATATTATTTTGAAGAATAGTCATGTCATGTAGAAAATGGGACAGAAATCTGACCAGAGCAAGCTTCCACAAGTTGCCATGTAATAATGGTCCAGTGGTCTAATACTTAATAACTGTATGATCAACATTAACTAACGTTAACTAACATTAACCAAATTTCAAAGATTTACATGGGCGGCACGGTGGCGCAGCGGTAGAGTTGCTGCCTTACAGCGAATGCAGCGCCGGAGACTCAGGTTCGATCCTGACTACGGGCGCCGTCTGTACGGAGTTTGTACGTTCTCCCCGTGACCTGCGTGGGTTTTCTCCGAGATCTTCGGTTTCCTCCCACACTCCAAAGAGATACAGGTATGTAGGTTAATTGACTGGGTAAATGTAAAAATTGTCCCTAGTGTGTGTAGGAGAGTGTTAATGTGCGGGGATCGCTGGGCGGCGCGGACTCGGTAGGCCGAAGGGCCCGTTTCCACGTTGTATCTCTAAATCTAAATCTAAAAAATCTAAATTTTAACAGTTACCAAGTGACACAGTAGGTAGAGCTGCTGCCTCACAGCGCCAGAGACCCGGGTTTGATCCTGACCTTGAGTACTGTCTTTGTGGAGTTTGCACATTCACCCTGTGACCATGTGGGTTTCTTCCAGGTGCCCCAGTTTCCTCCCACATCCCAAAGAAGTGTGAATTTGCAGGTTAATTGGTCTCTGTAAATTGTCCCAGGTATGTAGGGAGCGGATGCAAAAGTGGGTTAACATAGAACTAGTGTGAATGGATGATCGATGGTTGGCGTGGAGTCGGTGGGCCAAAGGGCCTGTTTCCATGTTGTATCTTTAAGCTAGGATTCCAAAAAAGGTGCTTTGCTATTCAGAAAAGCGTTATAAAATCTTTTACATCTGCCTTTGTCAATAGTGGGTGCCTCACTGAAATGACAGTTTGTCAGACATTGCAAAACTGTTTCAGTACTACAATAAAATGTCAATCTGGATGATTGTGCTTGAATGCGCAGCGTGGGATTTCACCCACGACTTCCTGATTCAGATGCAAAGATTACTGACCCACTGCTGACATTTAAGAAACATGAAACCGACAACTTTGCAACGAGTCTCTTATTCATTAGTCAGACTGCACAGAGGGAGCAGCACAGTGGGGCAGCTCATAGAGTGGTTGCCTCACAGTGCCAGAGACCCGGGTTCGAGCCTGACCTCGGCTGCTGTCTGTGTGGAGTTTGTATGTTGTCCCTGTGACTGCGTGAGTTTCCCCCGGGTGCTCCGGTTTCCTCCCACATTCCGAAGACGTGCGTTGGTAGGTGAATTCTCTTCCGTAAATTGCCCCTAGTGTGTAGCGAGTGAATAAGGCAGTGGGACGACATAGAACTAGTGTCCGCGTGATCGATGGTCGGCATAGACTCGGTGGGCTGAAGGGCCTGTTTCCATGCTGTATCTCAAAAAAAAAACTAAAAGACCTACAGTTACAGATTTTCAGCTAATGACGAAACACATTGCAAAGTTGTCACTTTCCCAGACGACTTGGCATAGAACAGGAACAGTCTATGTGGAAAACATTCACCAATTTTTATCATGCATAATAATCACATTGCCACAAAAGGATATCGCAGGTGCACTGATAACAATCTCATTGATATTATCAGTGGCATTCCATCAGGAGCAAAGTCTCAACCAACTACCTGGTCCTCCTTGAACCCAGCAAACCTTTATTTCTGATGCCAATCAACACTAAGGTTTGTTGACTGAATTATAATTACATCTGATTAGTTAAACGATAACATTGATAGAAGTTTTTACAGCACCTTATATTCCGCAATGGCACGCAATGGCACGCAATGGTATGAACGTTGAATTCTGCAATTTTAGATAACCTCTAACAAACCACCCCCCCTTTATCCCCCATTCTCCACCCCCACCTTTCTCCTCCCCCTCCCCTGTGCTCCACCTGGATTTGCACCTATTTGTCCCCTCCATGTCCTCCGACATTCTTTCCTCTGGCTTCACAATTTGCAACTCTTCAAACCTATTGTCTCACGCCTTCTGTTTTATTTACCCCTGGCCTTTGTCCAACTATCTGCCTATCAAATCCCCCCCACCCCTTTGCCTGTGTTTTATTAGCTGCCACACTTGGTCTCTACCTCTTCTCTTTCAGCTTTTTTCACCCCCATCGCCCCCTTACAATCAGTCTGCAGCCTAGACAATCGGTCTACCTGCTGAGTTGCAAGATGGCACCCAAGCCAGGCAAATCTTTGCGTACTGGTCACAGAAGCAGATCTACAATCATTCTGAAGAAGGGTCTCGACCCGAAATGTCACCCATTCCTTCTCTCCAGAGGTGCTGCCTGTCCTGCTGAGTTACTCTAGCATTTTGTGTCCATCTTTTACAATCATTCATTTCAATTGCTTCACTCTTTTAAACTTCTATTCCAACAGCAGTTCACTCTAACTATGCCCTCCTTAATCACATCTCAGATTGTTGATTATCCTCAGACTTTAATTGGACTTTACTGGACTTTATCTTGCAATAAACGTTATTCTCTTTATCCTCTATCTGTATACTGTGGACGGCTTGGTTGTAATCATATATGGTCTTTCCACTGACTGGTTAGCACGCAACTAAAAAGCTTTTCACTGTACCTTGGTACACATGACAATAAACTACACTAAGTTGCTCCAAAAAAAAGATGGGTCCTGACCCAAAACTTATCCATGTTCTCCAGAGATGCTGCCTGAACTGCTGACTAACTCTAACACTTTGTGTCTTTTTTCGATGGAACTTTTTATTCCCTTATGGGTTACGTGAATTAGCTGCATAGCCTGCATTTAATTACAACCCTTAATAGCCCCTTGACTTGCTTGGCCTTTTCAGAGCACAGCATTAGTTAAACTTAGACTAGACTTGTGTAAGGATAGTAGATTTCTCTACCTGAAGAACATTTGAAAATCTGATGGATGTTTACAATTATTCCATAGCTTCTTGTCAAGACTACTGTCACTATGATCTATTCTATCTTTATTTATTTAGCTGCTTTTCCATTCCCCAGCTCCTGCACCATGAATTCATATCCCTTTGCCATTGATCAACGCTTCTGAATTACTAGCTATCCAATACATTTCTGTAACCTGTAAAATGTTGTATTTGCTTCAAAGCAGATATGAAATTGATAATGATAAAAATAGTACAAAGGTAACATGTGAACAGCAATCAATACCTTTAAAAAATGTAAACAAAGGACTTACACACAGGCCATTAGAATCACACAGCATATAGAATTACAAAAAAATTAATGACGCCCTTTCACCATGTTATCACTATCCCCATCATTCCCTCCACAAGACTGCATTGTTAGCTGTTATTTTTTTCGCACTAGGGGCAGCACGATGGCGCAGTTGTAGAGTTGCTGCCTTACAGAGATTACAGCGCTAGACATCCAGGTTCGATCCCCACTTCGGGTGCTGGCCGCACAGAGTTTGTACGTTCTCCCCGTGACCACGTGGGTTTTCTCAGAGATCTTCGGTTTCCTCCCACACTCCAAAGACGTACAGGTTTGTAGGTTAATTGGCTTGGTACAAATATAAATTGTCCAGAGTGTGTGTAGGATAGTATTAGTGTGCGGGGATCGCTGGTCGGTGAGGACTCGTTAGGCCTAAGGGCCTGCTTCCGTGCTGTATCTCAAAACTAAACTAAGAAAATGAACTAAAAATTGGAAAGTCTAAAGACACAAGCCCAGTTTTCCAGCCACCTGGCAGACATTGTCCTAGTCTGTTTGCAACCTCAAGATTTTCAACAGACCACTTGGCTCAATTCTGCCGCTACCTCATTTTTTCCCGCTATTGAGATCCCCTTTCAATTCTTTACCATCCAGAGTCGATTGTATCATTGGCACCCTTACAGCATTTATCTTCTCTCAACTGAAGCCTCAGCTATAAAGCTGCTTCCCATTTCCCAACTCACAATGTTGTGCATTTTAAATGCATGCCATTGACTGGGAGTAGATTTTACATCACGACGGTACAGTGGCACAGCGGTAGATTTGCTGCCTTACAAGAGACACGGGTTCAATCCAGACTACGGGTGCTATCTGTATAGTTTGTACGTTCTCCCGGTGACCTGCGTGGGTTTTCTTTGAGTGCTCCGGTTTCCTCCCACACTCCAAAGACGTACAGGTTTGTAGGTTAATTGGCTTCTGTAAACTGTAAATGGGGTTTCGTTTACTTTCTCTTTAGTTTAGTTTGGAGATACAGCGTGGAAGCAGGCCCTTTGGCCCACCGAGTCCACACCGACCAGCGATCCCCACACATTAACACTATCCTACATATACGAGGGACAATTTACACCTATACCAAGTATACAAACCCAAGCCAATTAACCTACAAGCCTGTACGTCTTTGGAGTATGGGAAGAAACCGAAGAAGAAAACCCACACAGGTCACGGGGAGAACGTACAAACTCCGGACAGACAGCACCCGTATTCGGGATCAAACCTGTGTCTCTGGCGTTGCAAGTGCTGTAAGGCAGCGACTCTATCGCTGCGCCACCGTGCCGCCCTTACTTGTTCCTAATGTGTAGGATAGTGCTAGTGTACAGTGTGACAGCTGGTTGGCGTGGACTCGGAGAGCCGAACGATCTGTTTCTGCGCCTCATCTCTGAAGTTTAAAGATTTCCTGCACTTCTGGCTGAGCATCCCTGGGCAAAAGGAATACCACCGCAGTTTGTTTTTGGAGACATAGGGGGATGTAAAGTTCCAGCAATCAATTTTTAAGCACCAAGTTTCTTGTTTTTATCAAATGTGACTGCTCTGCAGGCTGTCTGGAACCTCCTGCTGCTTCTACACTGCAGCAGATCTCCAAAGCCTGCCACAGCTGATCTCCAGTCCCTTTGCACAAAGGCCAAGAGGGCTGCCTTAGAGTGTGCATGATGTTGACATTTAGAAATACAGCCTGGCTCAAGGGCGCATCTGTGTGACAGAAACCCATGTGAGATGCACAGGCACTTTGACAAAGCCTGTTGTATCCTCCACCTATCCACGCAGATAATCTCATTAGTTTAGCTTGTTTTCGTTTATGTTCATAAGTTTATAAAGTTCATAA
Source organism: Rhinoraja longicauda (assembly GCF_053455715.1). NCBI lineage: Eukaryota > Metazoa > Chordata > Chondrichthyes > Rajiformes > Arhynchobatidae > Rhinoraja > Rhinoraja longicauda. The sequence continues at coordinate 56,820,701 of NC_135960.1, read as the reverse complement.
GTTCTAGGAGCATAATTAGGTCATTCGGCCCGCCAAGTCTACTCAGCCATTCAATTAGGGCTAATTTATCTTTCCCTCTCAACCCCATTTTCCTGCCTTCTCTCCATAACCCCATTTTAGTTTAGTTTAGTTTAGTTTAGTTTAGTTTAGTTTAGTTTAGTTTAGTTTAGTTTAGTTTAGTTTAGTTTAGTTTAGTTTAGTTTAGTTTAGTTTAGTTTAGTTTAATTTAGTTTAGTTTAGAGATACTGTGTGGAAACAGGCTCCTCGGTCGACCGAGTCCACACCAACCATCGATCACCCATACACTCGGTCAATATTATTTCACTTTCGCATCCTACATACTAGGGACTATTTACAGAAGCCAATTTGCCTACAAAGCTGCATGTCTTTGGAATGTGGGAGGAAACCGGAGCACCCGGGGAAAACTCACGCAGTCACAGGTAGAATGTACAAACATTCTATTAGTAAAGTAAATACATTAGTAAAGGTAAATTTGGGTGGACTATTTCACAATTGTTCACGAAGATCCATAACCATGCACATGATATATAAAACCCTCAGAGCTGGAACAATAAAATCAGTGTTTATTATGAGTGATTAAACATTACACAAGATTGCAACATAGTGCAGCTGAAACACAAATAGAGATTTCACACAAAATTGCCTCAAGCTGCTTGTTAAATGAATTTTCTTAAAGTAAAGTTTACACCAGGGAGTAGAAAGAACTGCAGATGCTGGTTTACAAAAAAAGCACCAAGTGCTGGAGTAACTCAGCAGGTTAACCAGCATCCTGGAGAACATAGATAGGTGTCACCTATCCATATTCTCCAGAAATTCTGCCTGACCCATTGAGTTACCCAAACACTTGGTGCCTTATTAAAGTTTACATCATAATGTTTAAATTATATAATATACAACAGCGAATAAAAATGGCAAAAATGAATGCAAGAGTGCATTTTAACAGAAAATGTTGGAAAATATTGGACAGGCAGTTACTGTGGAGTGAGTTTAAATGAAAGTTAATTTTCAGTTTAACTTCTCCTCAGAACTGCAAGGGGTTAGTGGTGCACAGGTTTTTAAATGTCTAAAGAGGAAGAGGGGGGGGAGGACGGGATAGGAGAGAACTAAGTGAGAGGTCTGTAAAAGGGAAAAATACCGCAAAGATTAAATGATAAGCAGAGATGAGGGTGTAAGATGAATGAGGATGATAACGTGGAAAGCAACAACATTTAGGACTTAATGAGGTATAAATAGGACAAACAAACCGATTTTATAATTAGCAGCAATGAAACATAGTATGAATACTACAAATCTCAAATATAAGTGCTGATTTTTGGGAAGTATTTTGATCTCACTGTCTTTGAAGTGCAATTAATTTAACCTTCTTGACATTAGAGCCATATTGCTAGCATTGCCGATTTAACACATTTGCACTGACAGTGCTGGCCATTTTATGTTAACTGCTATGTCACACCAGCCTGTTTTCATCTCTGCCTAAAATGGATCTAGTCAATTTATCCAGCCATTGTTCCTGAGTTTACATTGAGATTTGTTGGAAGATTATCGGAGACAGAGGACAGAGAGGTGACTGGAGAATGAGACTGAGAATTAAAGTGTAGTAAGGAACTGCAGATGCTGCTTTAAACCAAAGAAAGACACAAAAAACTGGAGTAACTCAGCGGGGCAGGCAGCATATCTGGAGAGAAGCAACGGGTGGCGTTTTGGGTTTCTTGACCCATTCCTTCTCTACAGAGATGCTGCCTGTCCCGCTGAGCTACTCCAGCTTTTTGTGTCCATCTTCTGAGAACTAAAGTGCCGTATTTAAGAGATCAACATCACAGTAGGAGGCAGAAGCAAGTTCTTTCATTAAATACTTGATCTCCCCCGTACTGAGTTGACCAAGTGGTGAGCAATAAATGTTAAAAGCAAAATACTGCAAATGAAATATATTTTAGTTTAGTTTAGTTTAAAGATACAGCACAGAAACAGGGACTTCGATCGACCGCGTTCGCGCCGACCAATGATCCCCGCACACTAACACTATCCCTCACACGCTGTAAATTGGACCAATTTACAATTATACCGAGCAAATTAACCGACAAACCTGTGTGTCTTTGGAGTGTAGGAGGAAACTGAAGTACCAGGAGGAAACCCACCAGGTCACAGGGAGTACGTACAAACTTCCTACAGACAGCTCCCGTAGTCAGGATCGAACCCGGGTCCCTGGCACTGTAAGGCAGCAACTCTACCACTGCGCCAAAAGAAATAACAGAAACAGCTGCACTGTTTTCCGCCCTTCCATGACACCTACTTTCACAACTCCAGGACCTGCAACACCTACTTATTCACCTTTCCTTTTCCACCATTGAAAGAAATAACACTTGTGCCCGCTCTACCATTCAACCTGATTATGTTTGATCTTTTATTTCAGCTCCACTCTCCTGCACCAATTCTCGATCCCTCTCGTACCTCAAAATTGAATCGATTCCTGCCTTGAATATACTCAGCAACTGAGCCTGCATGTCCTCTTTAACAGTGAACCCCCTTTCAAATACTGCCAAGAGATTACAGATTGTAATCTGTAATCCCTGCCTAACCTTTCAAACCACCTTGGCCATGCTCTCATTTCACCGCTACCATCGGGAAGGAGGTACAGGAGCCAGAAAATCGTGACCACCACATTCAAGAACAACTTCTTCCCTGCAACCATCAGGCTGTTGAACACCACACACCACTAACTCTGCAATTATGATCTTGGATGGACTGTGCCTTTATTGCACTACGGCAATGGACAATAGACAATAGACAATAGGCGCAGGAGTAGGCCATTCGGCCCTTCGAGCTAGCACCACCATTCAATGTGATCATGGCTGATCATTCTCAATCAGTACCCCGTTCCAGCCTTCTCCTCATACCCCCTGACTCCGCTATCCTTAAGAGCTCTATCTAGCTCTCTCCTGAATGCATTCAGAGAATTGGCCTCCACTGCCTTCTGAGGCAGTGAATTCCACAGATTTACAACTCTCTGACTGAAAAGGTTTTTCCTCATCTCAGTTCTAAATGGCCTACCCCTTATTCTTAAACTGTGGCCCCTTGTTCTGGACTCCCCCAACATTGGGAACATGTTTCCTGCCTTTTGCTTTGCACTAGTCTTGCACTACAATATTAATTTATTGTATTTATTGATTATTATATATTATCTGTGTGTTAAGTTGCTGCAAGATAAGAGCTTCATTGGACCATTGTCGGTACATATGACAATTGAACTCTGATTCATACATATATATTGTATATTTCCTCATAGCACAGCTATTCACCTGCCATACCAGAAAATTCTCACAAGTCCAGGGTGACCAGTGCTCCTCACAATATTCCATCCAAGCACCCAAATCCTCCTTTGACACAAACAGTGATTTAAAAACAGTTTAAAAAAACACCAACATTTTTGGAAATGTTCCTGCTTGTCCCCTCCTTCATTTTCCACTTTCCTCTGCACCGCAAAACGTATTTAAAACCTAACTTTTTGTAATTTCAATAAGTAATCCAACATTTATATTTTTAAAAAATCTTATTTTATTAAGCTGAAATATCACATCCTACACATGTGATTAAATATGGTTTTGCAGATTTCTGCATCCAATTGAGAAACCAGTCAAGACTTAACTTCTGGTGATTGTCGTGCACATGAATGCGTTAGCAAGTGCTGGGAAATGAAAACATTCCTATTTCAAGCACCCTGCCACTAAATTAGATGTAGAGCTCTCATCTGTTTAGCCCCAACAATGCAACCTAGCTTCAACCTTCAAAGAACTGCTTCTCTGACACATTTTCATCTCCCGTATTCTGCCATACAGTGACCTCCCTCAGTGGGAATGCCATTTTCATGACAATTACTGTGAAATTACAGGCAGGTTTCTGCCGAAACATCGCAGTGCTGGAAATTGGATGTACTCCTGAAATAGTTTTGACTTTCTTAACGGCAAATGTGATTAAGTTTGCATCGTTATAAACAGCAACTTTATTTTTAGCCAATGAAAGCACACACTTTGAAATGCAATCTGGAAAGAGAAAGATTGGAAGTGCCATTAATAATTTTACTTTTGCAAAATCTACTGAGCTGAACAATTCCAAGCACATTTACATTTGAAGAATCTGTAAAGTCAATCTGTATTAGGTCTACTATCTATTTGTTAGATTTAATAGTGCTCAGAAAATATCTGTCTCCGCCATTGTAATGTAAGGGTTAAACAGACTTTGTGAGCTAAAAGGAGTTGTCAGCTAAATTAGCAGCACCACATTTCAAACCCTGTTTAGGAAAACAAGTAGATGATTTTGAAGAGTGCTTAGGCTAATTCAAAGGGACCAGTATAACATGAGGACACCTGCAAGGTCACTAAGATAAGCTTTGCTTTCCCAGAGACATCCAAGACTAGCTCGGTGTCTGGTAGGACTCATAACTCACGCCATTATGGTACCAAGGAGGATAACTAGTTTAACGCATAATCACCTGTTTTCCTAGAGATAACATTTATTAAATAAATACATGCATCTACCATGAGAGCATGAGCTTCATCTTCAGGGAGAGAAAAGATCTTCACCAAGGAGGGAGAAAGAGAGAGCTTGGATCGTGGTACGTGCCAATGCCATCCTGTGCAGACAGGAGAATCGAATACGCAGGAGGGAGCGAGACCTGTTATTTTGTATTGTTGCTTTATTGATAGTTGATAGTTTTTCATTGTTTTCCTTGTATTTTGCTTGAATAAATAGTTATTTGTGCTCTTCTCCATGTGCTTCCTCCATTCATTGATCCGAATCCTTGAATCTTGCACAGCTATCCAATTAACCCACTGTTTGTTCATTAATTAATTGATTGCTTGATGCTTCATGAAAGTGTCGGGAAACATCTATGTACAGTACTTTCACACACAATAAAACAAACTGTAAAGAAATGTTCAGTGCTCTGTAATATGTGTACCATTAGAGCAAGGGTTCCTAACCTGGGGTAAATTTACTCCGGGGGTAAATTTCGCCTACCCAGGGGGTAAATTTGTTGATTCTGGATTTGTACATATTGACTGACTATGTTTGGTTCTGGTATCTGTTCATCATTGGTTGTTCATAAATAAGTGAAATAACATTGTTATGTACTATTATTATTGTTATTTGAACTTAAAATAATAATGTTAAAAACAGTATTTAAAAATTTCCCCTTTGTCGGTTGCTTTATCATGGTAGAATTGTAAACTCAAATTACTGAACAAAACAGGGTGGGGGTAAATTTACTTTTGAAAAGTTGCAAAGGGGTAAACGGGACGAAAAAGGTTGGGAACCCCTGCATTAGAGGCATACAAGATGTAAAAAAGTATTTAACTTGTAGGTGATATCAATTATCCGTAATATTACACTTTTTCAGGAATGCAAACTTCTTCTCCATGGTCAATCTGCAATTTCCTATAAAGTTGGAGTTTAGCTAAACTAACCATGCAGGGAAACCATCAAACAATAAATTAATAATGCTGAGAAAATAAGCCCGGTTTGCTACTGTCGGTCAACTTTCTAAAATTCCGATCAAGTTAAGTGTTCAGAGAGAAAGAGATTGATCAGGAAATATAATGTCTGTTTTGATAGTACATAATATCATTTTCAGGAGTCCACAAATGGAATACTGTAAGCGAGAGAAATATTTTACGTTTTTTTGAACTCAATATTTCTAGGACATAACTTCCTGAAAAAAAGGAATCTATAGCCCTTCCTAGGACATAACAGTTTCTGAGTTCGAAACTTCCAAATCTATATTTATATTCATAAAGTCCTGCAGGATAGTGGGCAGATAGGCAGTCCTTTGCAGGTGATATCCAATTACTTCCCGTCCTCTGCTCTTTCCCTCCAGCACTGCAAATATTTCATTTTCAACTCTATCACTGATTCACTTCTAAAGGTTAATGCTGCATCTGTATTCATTCTGCTTCCAGGCAGCGATGTCCAAATAAAAAAAACCCTATCGAGTTAAAACCAGTTTCAGCTCCTAGCAGTGGCAAGTTTCCTCATATTTGCTCCCGCCAAACCTTGCCTCGTATATTTTGCACAGTAATAAAAGTTTAGCTCTGATAAACTTATGGTTTTCCATTTCTATTACTGTTGGTATCTGTGCTTGCTGCCAATGTTTCAAAGGTTTCAAAGGTTAAAGTTTTAAAAGGTCTGTTTATTGTCACATGTGCCAATTAAGGTACAGTGAAACTCAATGCAATGACAATGATGAAAGTTTGTTAAACCTCACCCAACTAGATGGACTTGAAATCATTCAACCAACCCTTGGATCATTTTATATGAATGAGATTGGCTAGATCTTTCTCATAGGACATAATTTTGAGAAGGGAGCACATAGGTTAGATAACTATTATTATATAAATTTGTTTGAAATAGTTATTATTGATTGGACTTTGCTGGCTTTAACTTGAATAAAATATTACTCCCTTATCATGTATCTGTACACTGTAAATGGCTCGAATGCAATCATATATTCACAAAATGCTGGAGTAACTCAGCAGGTCAGGCAGCATCTCGGGAGAGAAGGAATGGGTGACGTTTCGGGTCGAGACCCTTCTTCAGACTGATGTCGGGGGTGGGACAAAGGAAGGATATAGGTGGAGACAGGAAGATAGAGGGAGATCTGGGAAGGAGGAGGGGAAGGGAGGGACAGAGGAGCTATCTGAAGTTGGAGAAGTCGACGTTCATACCACCGGGCCGCAAACTGCCCAGGCGAAATATGAGGTGCTGCTCCTCCAACTTCCGGCGGGCCTCACCATGGCACTGGAGGAGGCCCATGACAGAGAGGTCAGACTGGGAATGGGAGGGGGAGTTAAAGTGCTGGGCCACCGGGAGATCAGTTGCGTTAATGCGGACCGAGCGCAGGTGTTCAGCGAAGCGATCGCCGAGTCTGCGCTTGGTTTCGCCGATATAGATAAGTTGACATCTAGAGCAGCGGATGCAATAGATGAGGTTGGAGGAGGTGCAGGTGAACCTCTGTCTCACCTGGAAATAATGTTTGGGTCCTTTGATGGAGTTGAGGGGGGAGGTAAAGGGACAGGTGTTGCATCTCGTGCGGTTGCAAGGGAAAGTGCCCGGGGTTAGGGTGGTTTGGGTAGGAAGGGACGAGTGGACCAGGGAGTTGCGGAGGGAACGGTCTCTGCGGAACGCAGAGAGGGGAGGGGATGGGAAGATATGGCCAGTGGTAGGGTCCTGTTGTAGGTGACGGAAATGTTGGTGGATAATATGTTGGATCCGCTGGCTGGTGGGGTGGAAGGTGAGAACGAGGGGGATCCTGTCCTTGTTGCGAGTGTGGGGATGGGGAGCAAGAGCGGAGCTGCGGGATGTAGAAGAGACCCTAGTGAGAGCCTCATCTATAATGGAGGAGGGGAAGCCCCGTTTTCTGAAAAACGAGGACATCTCGGAAGCCCTAGTGTGAAACACCTCATCCCGGGCGCAGATGCGGCGTAGACGGAGGAATTGGGAGTAGGGGATAGACTTTTTGCAGGGGACCGGGTGGGAAGAAGTGTAGTCCAGATAGCTGTGCGAGTCGGTGGGCTTGTAATAAATGTCCGTCACTAGTTTTTCTCCTGTGATGGAGATGGTGAGGTCCAGAAACGGGAGGGATGCAATCATATATTGTCTTTCTGCTGACTGGATAGCATGCGACAAAAGCTTTTCACTGTACCTTGGTACACCTGACAATAAACTAAACTGTAAACTGTAGAAGATTTTAATGGCAAACCTAAACTTCTCACTTGTATACATTTGGGTCTGAGACTCCCATTGTACTCTTATGGTCTGAGTCCAAGTATAAGAGGGAGATCGTTTGACTGACCATATGGTGCCAGAACAACAACCTGGCTCTCAACGCCAGTAAAACCAAGGAACTGATTGTTGATTTTGGAAAAGGAAGGTCGAGGATCCACTAACCTATCTTCATCAACAGGACGGTGGTGGAGAGAGTCAAAAACGTTAAATTACTGGGCGTGCATACCTCTGAACATCTGTCCTAGACCCAGTAAACTGATGCAATCACACACAAACCTCATCAATGTCACTACTTCCTTAGAAGATTGAGGAGATTTGGTATGTCAACGAATACTCTCTTGAACTTTTACAGGTGTACGGTAGAGAGCATATTGAGTTGTTCGGCAACTCGCCCAGGAACGAAAAAGAATGCAATAAATGGTGAACACTGCCCAGTCCATCATGGGTGCTGACCTCCCCACCATCAAAGGGATCTACAGAGGTGGCTCCATTAAAAAAGCAGCAGACATCGTCAGAGACCCACACCACCCTGACCACACTCTCATTTCACCCCTGCCATCAGGAAGAAAGTACAGGAGCCTGAAAACTGTAATGCCCAGGTTCAGGAGCAGATTCTTCCCTCCAACCATCAGGATATTAAACACTATAATCTCCAAATAAGCTCGGAACTACCTAGTCTTGGGGGCATTGTTTTTATCTTTGCACTATTGCTGTTTGTTTTTCTATTGGACTATTATAGTGGACTAATAAACAGTTAATGGACAGTATTAACTTTTAGAATACACTTACAAGCTTTAATCTCTAATTTATTCTATTTGTCAGCAACTGTTTAACATGTACATCTTGGAATGATATTACTATGCAGAATATGAAGAATGTTGCAATGTTGGAATTTAAAAAAATATATATATATATATTCAGCATATATATATATTCCGCATATATATATTAATTGATATATATCTAGACATTGATATATGCATATATATATATATGCATATATAGATATACACACACACACACACACACACACACACACACACACACACACACACACACACACACACACACACACACACACACACACACACACACACACATATATATATAAATGTACTGAACTTTTTATGTTTATTATGATGTTTACAGAGTATTATGTTTATATATCTGTTGCTTTGCGGCAAATACCATTTTTCATTGTTCGATTTCGGGACATATGACAATAAAACACTTTTGACTCTTCACATGCCTCTTGAGTTTGGTATTTCATGATGCCTCAAAATTATATTGTGTAGAATCAAAGCAGAGCTATTATATTTCCTAATCACTTTCTCGTTTAAAACGCAAACCTTGCTGCAAATAGAGTGCTCAGTTAATTTTAACTTCAGAGGAATAACCTCTGTATAAGCAAAATACCATTGCCTCAGATCCTAGTGGGTAAAATCAGCCAATGGAAAGATCTATGAAAGAAAAGACCTTTGAAAAATGACAAGATTATATTTTGGGCAGCATCATGACAAGTAAAACAAATGTGGTGCAGTTTACTTTTGTAAAGCAGTCGATAATGGACAAATCAGTATTAGCTTTCAGAAAACACTTACGAGCTTTAATCTCTAATTTCAGATGTTTGTCCGCAACTGTTTGACATGTATATCTTGGAATTATATTTCACTGTGCAGAATGTGAAGAACGTTGCAATGTTGGAATGTTATTAATTGTATAGCAATGCTAGCAGACTGAAATGTAAAGCAAGGCCAATACAGATGCTCCCCAATTTACGTAAGGGCTATGGTCCGTGGGCCATTGCGTAAGTCAGATGTTCCTAGGGTTGGAGAGTGCTAATGCTCGTGCATAGATTTGTTATTCATACTTTAGTAACAGAGTTCCAACACAGAGGAGCATCCACGGGCATAGATGACTCTTGGAAACGGCCGCATGCGACAAGAGTAATGCACTGCTACTGGGGCCATTGCGATGCGCAACCCGGAAATAAAGCAATAGGCTTAAAGAATTGCTTACAGGGCCTGTCCCAATTTGGCGATTTTTAGGCGACTGCCGGCGACTGTCAAAGTTGTAGCAGATCGCCAAAAAAAATAACCGTACGACAATGTCCACGACAATGACCACGACAATGCCCGCGACAAGGTAAGGCAACCTACCACATAGACGACGGCAAATTGATGAAAACCGGTGACTCAAGGGCCTGTCCCACTTAGGTGATTTTAAGACGACAGATGGCGACTAGGCTGTCCCCACAGTTCGCCGGGGTGTCGCTGGCATGATCTTGGGGAGTCTTCAAAGAATCGGAGTGGATCTCGGCGCATCGTGAAGATTTCAACCGGTTTGAAATTTCTCGGCGACAGCTGGCTTGAGGTCTTGCAGGTGTAAGACCTCATGGCAAAAGTCCAAGTCCAGGCATTGGCATCTGTTAGATTTTATCACTGTACAGGCCAGAGAATGCAAGGATGACCACATCAAACAAATGACTGATGATTTCCTAATCTGCACCAAACCTGTAATAACAGCTAATACCTTATGTGAATCCCTTCTCTGGTTTGTGTCCTCAAACGTACCATAGTCCATGTAGAAAGTGACCAAAGGAAAGGCAAGACTGTATTATTTGTAACTATCTTCAATAACAGGTGTTGGGGGGAATAAGTAAATTCTCTTTGTCTTATCATGAAGTACAACTATCACAGGAAACAGTCCTTGGCTGCCAGATAGACACAAAATGCTGGAGTAACTCCGTGGGTCAGGCAGGATCTCGGAGAAAAGGAATAGGTGACATTTGGGGTCGGAACCCTTCCTCAGATCTTCGGCATAAACCAGCATCTGCAGTTCCTTCCTACACAGTCATTGGCTGCCACTTCAGTTCCAATTACCTGATATCAAGAATGGACGATTTTACTCCATTAGATGTGGCTGCCAATGATATCACAACTGTGGACCCTGAAGACACAACCCAGCTAAACTCTAGTTAGATTGTCCCAGTAAAACTACATGATGTGAAAACCTACCCAACCACAAAAAAACTCCTGCTAATTCATGCCCATTTCTTCATGATGCAAGGTGTCCTCAACATTGCTATCAATCAATTTGTAACCCAAAGATAGAGATGTACCCTGATGATTGTACTACATTAAATTCCTTATGTAACATCTCAATCCATGCTTGACCTAGACATCATTCTGTAACATGAGTTGAGAAGCAACGAATGCTATTCACATCATACAAGTGCCATATGGTGACCATCTCCTACACCGCTCCATGAAGTTCAATAACATCGCTCCCCAATCGTTCACTATCAGCATACTTGGGAGATAGGAATAGCAAAGAGGGCACCATTGATCAACTATTAACTGGATTACCTAACTATATACTAAAACTCTCGTTTGTTCACTTGTTCCTGAACTACAGCCAAAACAGTACATGATAGTGTGACAAGGACAGCACATCGGCTGCACTGCCCTGGCAGCTGCGGCTTACCTGCAGTCAGTCAGTCTTTGTGGTTTTATGTTGTTTTTTTGTCCTGATTGTAGTGTAAATATGATATCGTTTTTTTGGGGGTTGTGTACTATGTGGGGGGAACGGGAACTGTAAATGTAAAATTGTCTCTTCCAAACGGAGACGCGGCCTTTTGTTCTGGGTCATGTCTCCGTTCCCGCTGCGGCCTACCATCGGCCAAACCCCTGGAGCTGGCGGCCCCCACCTGGAACTCGCCTGTGGATGCTCCGGCCGCATGGATGTCGGAAGCTCACAGCCCCTGCCCTGGGTGGGGGCCGACATCGGGAGCTCCGGCAACGGCAGCGTCTTCGCCCGCCCCGTATCGTGGAGCTTGGGTCGACCCGCCGTGGACCTTTCACCATCCGGCGCGGCCTGGAATAGGCCGCGTGATTTTTTCCGCCTGGCAGGGGCTTCAATGTCGGGAGCCATGACCGCCCCAACGTGCAGCGGCAGCGGCAGCGCCTTCGCCCGTCCCCCGATCGCGGGGCTTGGGTCGGGCCACTGCGGACCTTCCACCGTCCGGCGCGGCCAGGAACGTGGCAAATTCAACAGCCTGACGGCGGGACAAGACCGCAGGGAAAGAGTAACGACATTCTGGCCTTCCATCACAGTGAGGAGGTGACTGGAGGAGACTCACTGTGATGGATGTTTCTTTTTGTTTGATTGTGTGTGTTATTGCTTATTTTTATTGCTCTTATTGTTGGACTGTGGGTAATCTTTCATTTCACTGCACATTTATGTGTATGTGACAAATAAACTTGACGACTTGACTTCACTTGATTTTAGACCCACCTTACTCACCGTCGTTCCATGGTCTTAAGGAAGAAGTTTCATTGAAATCGGTGTTATATTTTTTCCGTTATTTACATTTTTTTAAATGCGCAGTTGGGGCTCTGATGATCTGATACTTACATAAGATGGCCGCGTGCGCAGAACAAACACGTCCGCGCCTGCGCAGCTGGGGCCTGTTGAGCAGGACTCGGCCGCCTGTCTCTTGGGGTCAGGAGAACTAGGCCTGGTGCCGGGGGAAGCCTGGTGCGGAGAAGAGGGGGGTGTGGGGGAGGAGATGGTGCTGCACCAATGCAGGAGTGGTTTGGGCCCAACGGGTCCACTTGGCCTAGTATACAATAAATATCGTGGATGTTGGAGGCTAGATATCCTGCAGTTAATAATACACCATTCAACTCCCCAAAGTATTTTTTTTGTAAGGCATAGGTTTGGTGTATTCTCTGTTTATCTGATTGAGTACAACCCCAATACTAAAAAAAACCAACACCATCCACGTCATTGCAGTTTGTAAATTAAATATCCATTCCATGGCTGAAATGTGCATCATTTACATGTTGCAGTGCAGGACTCACTAAAAACTCCTCCAAAAACACCTCCCAAATCTGTCAACTCAAAGGACAAGGACAGCAAGACAATTTGAACTTCTCTTCAGGTTATTCATCATCATGATTTGAAAATATATCATAGCTTCCTCATTGTTTCTTCATAATTGCTTGGTGAAAATATTGTGTTACTCTCATCAACCTTTGGTCTAATTTCACAAGGGAATACTGTTGAGATACAGTTTACCCCTATTTTTTATCAGGAACAAATGGCTTTGGGCATTAGAAACCTAAATTACCAATGATACCCAGAGCCAGAACATGAATAAAAACTATCTACTTGTTCCAATGATTTAAGTGTACTTTAAAAATTCCAGGAAATCAACCAATGCTCTTCATTTCTTCAACACTGAAGACAAATACTACAGATGATGGAAATCTGAAATACTACAGATGATGGAAATCTGAAATAAAAGATAGAATTGCCTGAAAACCCCTCAGACCAAGCAGCATCTAAGGAGAGATATGAGGAGTTATTGAAATGAAATGATGTCTCCATTACTGCTACTTGTACCTCCTCTGCCTGTATTTTTGTTCCTGTATTGTCCCACATCCTTTTGCCTCCAGAATCAATGCATTTGTCAATTAATCCCTCTTGACCTCATTTATCCACATGTCCCTTCCTCCTCAGCTTCCCATGCCAAGAGTATATTTCCCCTGGAGTTTTCCCTCCAACTCTGGAGTTCGTAGAGTTTGTTTTAAGCATCTAGCATCTTCCAGTTCTGAAGAGAAGTTGTTGACCTTAAATGCCTCCTCTGGTTTTCCATGCACAGCGGCGGACTTGACCTGTTTTCGTGCAACCAGCAGGTTTCTATTTGTCTTTTGCAAAGGGCACCAACTACCTAGCAAACCAATACATCATTAATAAAGCAAGAATTTGTACTGGAGGTAAGTGCCTTTAATTCCCATGGAGATGCTGCTGGCATTCTATGTTTAACCCATCTTACTGAGTTTCAATTATATATCTGCCACAGTTTACTTCTAGTTTTAGTTTAGATATACAACATTCAAACCTAGGTCATTATACCCAAAGATTACTTAATAATCATATGGAAACCATAGAGAGCATTATAAGCTATCTCACTCATCTGGAGAAGCTTAAGATTGGATCAGCTGTCCTCTTACAATGCACACTTTAAATGTTATGGATGTTAATAGGTGAGGTACCAAATAAGATAGTTACTTCTTGTGTCTTAGTAGATGGGTCAGGCTGAAATTTTACTGACACGCACAGCAAGGCAGATTTCCATAATGCCTCTTGGCAATCAACAGCCAGGGCCGTCTTAACGCATGGGCCTGATGGGCACTTGCCCGGGGCCCCACGAGCATAGGGGCCCCATGCTGATCTGTGTATGTTAAGTGACTTGCAATAAATAAATACTACTTTAAAAATGTAGGTTCAATAAGTGCTTTTTTCGCAACATTTTCGGTCACTAAGTGCTTCTCACAGCGATCTGTAAGTGCTTTTCGCAACAATGTAGCACCCTAAGTCCATCGCTAAGTGCTTTTCGGTAAGTGTTTTTCGCCGGCACGACAGGGGGGGGCTGGTAGGGAAAGGGGGGTGGGGGAGAGTAACGGTAGGGGCCCCAGTACACTGCTTTGCCCGGGGGCCCATAATGCTGTAAAAACGGCCCTATCAACAGCTCTATGATGAACAGCATGTCATTTCCCCTAATGATTCGAGTAGGCACAGAGAATACTGGGGTCTGCATTAATTTTTTTCCCGACATGAATGGTTAATACATTTCAGAGGGCTCAGCCTTACAATCCCCTGAGCTGTCTGCAATCTTCCAATTCTGGCCTCAAGATCATCGCTGGATTCAGCAGCTCCTATTAGCTCTGGACTCTAAACATTATCACCACCCTTCCTAATTTTTCTTCTTTAAGTAGTTCCTCAAAAAAAAATCCCATGTAGTCGGCGGCCACAATATGTGTAAGAGGCTCAAAATCAACATTCATTTCAAAATGCTTCCACTAATCACCTTTGGTTGATTTTCTAATGGAATGAAACAGCCCAGACATTTTTGTGCTCCAAGTGATTGAATTTTATCAAAGCCCCAGCACTGGAAACGTTCTTCATCCTCATGCTTAGCATGTCAAGTGATATGGAGTAGATATTTCGTGCATCATGGGCCTCGTGCAGCACAACCAATCTTCACTGGAGAACCATGCTTTTGTGTTCAAAGTGGGGCTGATTTCACTAGGACTTCTGCCAGGAGTCTGCAGCATCCACCATCTTCCATCTAGGTCCTGCTTTAAGTTGCTTGCTCTCATTATTAGCTCCTTATCAGTGCTGGACCCTCACCCCCCCAACCACCAGAACCCTGCTCAGAAATTATCATGGCCCAATCAGACACTCAGCCTGGCCCCCCATCAATCATACCTTTACCAAATGCTCCCATTTCCAACCACTGGCAGCCGACACTTCAATTATACTTTATTGTCAAATGCACCTTGGTACAGTGAAATTCTTTATTTTTGCATACAACTCAGGAAAGTCATACAGCCGACCTCACCTAGGCAGTACACAAAGAGTTGCCACATTTCTGGTGCTGACAAAGTTATGAAAGTTCATCGAACAGTCCATCTTCTGCTTGCAGTGGGGAGCCAGGGCTTCTGCCACATGTGGCAGCAGGCAGCACCCTGGCTGGTCCCCCCATTGAACTTGGCAGTGAATTGACAATCACACTCACTGTGATCCTTACTAGGACCCCCCCCCCCCCCCCCCCCCCCGGCCTCCCGTAGTGTCTTTATCTAAATCGGGTCCCATTCCCTCCATGTCCCACCAAAATCCCCAATAACTTTTTGCCCGTCGCAAACTGAACTCCTCTCTAATCCATGACAATTCGATCCCCCCTTCCACTGACTCCTGGCCGATCTTCACTTTGCCTGCCCCCATCTCTACACTCTCCCCTTGTAACCTTTTCATTTCCTGATCTTCTCAATCTTCCGGCAGCACCTCTTCCACCATGGCACACCAACTGCTCTCCACTGCACAATGCCTCACTCTCTTCTCATTCCTGATTCTCTCTATGCTCTCTCATCCCTGTCTCAACCAATCCCTATTGTTTGTCTCTCCATTTCCTGAGCTCTAGTTTCCTCCCACACTCCAAAGAAGTAAAGGTTTTTGTAATTTAATTGGCTTTGGTAAGCTGTAAAAATTGTCCCCAGTGTGTGAAGGTTAGTGTATGGGAGGTGATCGCTGGTCAGCGCGAACTCGATGGGCTGAAGGGCCTGTTTCCGCTCTGTATCTCTAAAGTCTAAAGCATTGCTTTTCCATGGCTTTTAGTCACCGTACCATTTCTAGTTCATCACTAGTCACATCACTAATGGTAACTGAACACAGGGCAAACAGAAAGGATTTGATCATAACTTTGGAAATGTGAACACATCAGTATGTTTTAGTTTTAAAATGCAGTTGTGGATTACTTTGTTGTGGTTCTGTGTGAAAAATCAACTGATTTCTAATGTCAAGCTTTGCTGCTACAAAATCCTGTCTCACATCTGTGAAAGATGATCACAGCTATTTTAATCAGCCGACTCATAAGGCTGCTCTCAACCCTATTTGTGATAACATTGGATTCATAGTTCAATTATGGTTGATGATATCATCTATTGAACATAGAGATTTTCCATAAACCTTTCGAATGCGCACAGAGTATTTGTCAGCTATTTCATGAAACGATCTGGAAATTTAAAAAAGAACATTTAAGAGTCTAGACAGTGTGAAAGATATTTCTTTCAACAGATGGGGACACAATGGCAATAATGATAGGCTCAATGGATCTAACTTGTGGAAAATGGATATGTAAAATTCCAGCAGCACATCTGCGTACAAAATGTCATGATTTGTTCTCCAGGGAATTAGATCATAGTTCTTCAGTAGAGAGTAAAAACAAAAGCCTGCAGACGCTGGTTAACACACAAAAGGAGTCTGGAGTAACTCGGCAGGTCAGGCAGCATCTCTGGAGAACATGGACCGGTGATGTATCGGGTCGAGGCTCTTCTTCAGACTGATTGTGGGGTGGGGTGGAGAAGAAAGCTGGGAAAGGGGAGAGGCAGGACAAAGTGTGGCAGATAATAGATCAACACAGGCGAGGGTATTTTTCTGATCGGCAGATGATTGGAACAAAGGCCAGAGATGAGAACAGAAGATGTGAAACAAGTTTGAAAAGTTGCTGATTGTGAAGCCAGAGGAAGGAAAGTAGCAGGAAGGAGGAGGGAAGTGGAGGAGGGAAGTGGAGGAGGGAAGTGGAGGAGGGAAGTGGAGGAGGGAAGTGGAGGAGGGAAGTGGAGGAGGGAAGTGGAGGAGGGAAGTGGAGGGGGGAAGTGGAGGAGGGAAGTGGAGGAGGGAATTGGAGGAGGGAAGTGGAGGGGGAAGTGGAAGAGGGAAGTGGAGGAGGGAAGTGGAGGAGGGAAGTGGAGGAGGGAAGTGGAGGAGGGAAGTGGAGGAGGGAAGTGGAGGAGGGAAGTGGAGGGGGGGAGTGGAGGGGGGAAGTGGAGGGAAGAAATAGATGGGACTCCAGGGAAGGGAAGCTAGAGGTTACCTAAAACAGGCTAATTCAATGTGCATACCAGCAAAAAGCTCTATGCCAGGAGCCTTAGAATAGAATAGAATAGAATAGCCTTTATTGTCATCCAAAACCATGTTTTTGGATGAAATTATGTTACCCACAGTCAACAATGAGAGGCAATAAAAAAGAAAGCAATAAAACACACAATCACAAAACCACCATAAACCAAAACAAACCAACAAAAAAAAACATCCCTCACAGTGAGTCTCCTCCAGTCACCTCCTCACTGTGATGGAAGGCCAGAACGTCTTTCTCTTCCCTGCCATCTAGAAACACTACGTAATTTAAATCTTATCTCCCATCACTTTTACTTCCCTGTGATAATGGTCATGCATGAATTAGTTGGAATATTGCTCTTAACTTTGGTACGTGACAAAATCTTGCTCATCAGAAGATCTCCTCTCTCTGTTGATGATATTGGGTAATTTTAGCCCAGTTCTGTGCAGTTATTAAATCTGATCACTGTCTATAGTTTCCCATTGTAATGAAATAAGGGGGCAAACGTGACCTGTAGTTGTATGTGAGGCAGTGATTCATTAGGACTCCAGAAAAATTGCCTTCTCTATCACTGGCGGCCAGTGATTTGCCTTTTGGTTCCAGTTGAGGCACAGATTAAGGAAGGCATTGACACAGGGATTGATCTTTGCAATGACCATTAGCCAAGAAAGATGAACCGGGAATGAAAAAATATAAAATGGCAGAGTTAGGAAACACAAGCTGCTGAGTTTCAAAAAGGGAAATCCATTACTAAAATCCCAATAGGATTCAATATATATCCTCAGGGGATTTATTGAATCCCAGCAAAATCCCACGGGGTTTGCAACTGCTCCATTTGCAAAGCTGTTTTGTTTTTAAAAGGATGAATTATTCCAGGATTAGAAAGCTTTTTGAACAGATGGCATGAAAAAAAGAGTTATGGAAAGACTGCTAAGTGGGCATGGATTATTCCCTGCTAATGATGAACATTATATAAATATCACCTGCCAATAAATCGGTACATAATCTTGTGCACGAAGAGTTTGGGTCTAAATGCATTAGTCAAGATTTGGTGGTCTAACCCACATGAGAAAAGGTGAATGTAAATGATTCTGTAAAGATACTGATATTAGTATGAATTATGTCAACACAATTGAAAATGAATGGCCGGGTTTGGACGAGTGGGGAATGGGAGTGTAGGAAGTTTCAGCTGCTGGGGCAAATTCCTGAACAAAGGCAAATTGTTTGCTGGACAAACAATGATGACACCAGATGCTGAAGGAACCCTCGTTTCCACACTGTATCACTCTATGACTCTAGTTAAAAGACCAAAGATCAAAGAAAGATTCTTATCTCCCTTTCTTATTTAGAGAAAAATAAAACAATTTGTTGTTAAGGTCATAGAGTTATATAAGCCTGGAAACAGGTCCTTCGGCCCAACTTGTCCACAATGTCCAACATACCGCATCTATACTCGTAGAGGAAGCCTCAATAATCTGCATTTAACCTGAGGTTACCAATGGTTGTGCACATCTTCACTGCATGGCATTCCTGTGCACATCAATGCAGAGGGTGAGCTGCAACCATGCTTTCAAGAAATGCATCAATGCAGTATGACGCCAGATGTGACGTACTGCTGTCAGTGATCAGTGAAAGCCTTGCAGGAAATACAGGTCACGCGTGTATAATGATGGAGACCAGTGTTCTGGTTGACCTACATACGGTCTCTTCATCAACTAGGCACGACAGGTGGATCAGCATGTGATTCATGTATGAGTCAATACAGGCATCTATGTGGTGCATACGAACTGTATCTCTTTCACTTCAGGGCAGAGATGATAAGCAAGCTGAAAGCCGTAGGGACTCCTCTTTTTCGATTCCTCCATCATTCCGTTAGCTCCAACTGAGTTTACCACGTCTGCTTTTTTAATGCAATAAACTTGTGGCTGAGAAACTACTTCCTCCTAGCTGCTGTACCAAAGCCATCAATGTGAACGGTAACACAAAGGCAAGTACCGAAGGTCCAGCTCTGGTGGGTCTTGATTCCTTTAAGGCTTTCGATCACCGTGCACCAAGTCAGAAGCTGCTCTATATTTTTAAGGTTTCGATTTAACTTAATTCATTCGATTTAACTTAATCTAGCATGCTGAAAGCCAGAGGGACTCCTCATTTACGATTCCTCCATCTTTCCATTAGCTTCCATTGAGGTTACAATGTCTGTTTTTTTAAAGCTCTGGCTGTATTCCTGGTCTTGGAAACATTTCAAATACATCTGCCTTTCTCATCCATTAGCAGAGAGTACTCACTACTCTAGGTGCTCTATAAATGCTACAATCTCCTTGGAGAAGGAATATGCTTCCCATAACTTTAAAAAAAATAGTAATAAAAATACAAAAATGCCAATAAAAATACAAAAATGCCAATAAAAATAAATTGCATGAGATGAGAGAATCGTAAAGATGAAAGGACATGAAAGCCTTCAGGGCGCACCTCTGAAAGCCCTTACGCAGTTTGAAATTTTATTCATCATTAGACTAATAATAATTATTAAATGAAGCTCCAAGCCTTCTCATTTAGACTGCTTGATGTCTATCTAAAAGGCCTGCAGACAAATATTACACTGGTGCCAACGCCATCAAAATCCAGCTGCCTGGACCTGAGGCACATCATCCACCTCTCTGGTGTTTCATCTGCTCCACCTCATCCTGAAAATTACACTCCAGTGCCAATGCCAAACAGATATCAGGAAGGAATCTTGTCCAAACTGCTAGGTGATATATGGCATAGGAAATATATGGCATTGGAAATGGCCTTCATGCATCATGTTGAAATAGTTACCCAACCTAAGCACTTCACCAGTACCAGGTCCATAAGGTCATAACATCATAAGTGATAGGAGAAGAATCAGGACATTCGGCCCATCAAATCTACTCTGCCATTCAATCATGGCTGATCTACCTCCCATTCTCCTGCCTTCTCCCCATGACCCAGTTGTATCACCGCCCTTTAACTGCGTGATAAGCATTTTTGCTTGCTTCACCTTCTTTCTTGGTTGTGAGTGCTATCCCTCTATCATCCACTACATGAAAATTGTTTTCCTCTTTTCCCATTTCATCCTCTCACCAATTACTTTAAAGTTATATTCTTGGATTTTGATCCACCTATAAGGCAAATAGGTTTTTCATATTTTACAGGCCTGGCACAATCTTTGTAAGTTTCGTCTGTGACCACCCTGGTGCATGCACACCTTCCTGTTGACCAGAACTGTACGTGATACTTAACCTGTGGCCTATCCAATGTTGCAAACTCTTCCAACAACACTTATGTGTTCTTTTAATACTTAGCCTTAGCTAAGGGGCGCTTTAGGGTGGCACAGTGGTAGAGTTGTTGCCTTACAGCACCAGAGACCCGGGTTCAACCCTGACTACATTTTCTGTCTGTACGGATTTTGCACTTTCTCCCTACTGCATTGGTTTCCTCCGGGTGTTCTGGTTTCCTCCCACGTTCAAAGACATACGGATCTGTAGGTTAATTGATTTCTATGTCATTGTTCCGAGTGTGTAGGTTGCCAAACTGGGATACCAGAGAATTAGTGTATGGGTGATCATTGGTGGACACAAACTCTGTGGGCCGAAGGGCTTGTTTCCATGCTATATCTCTCAAATTAAAATCTAAAGCAAGCAAGGAACGTTTGAAGAAGGGTCCCAACCCGAAACCTCATCTTCCATGTTTGCCAGAAATGCTGCCCTATCCACTGAGTTACTCCAGCACTTTGTGTCCTTTTGTGCAATCCGGCATCTGCAGTTCCTTGATTCTAAAAGCACCCCTTGGACCTTTTTAACCATCTTATCTTCCTGCCCTGTTTGCTGTGGATCTACACTTGATAGTTCCTTTATTTTTCTACACCAGCTTTCCTCTGCTCTGTCAACCACAAGGCTAATTTATGTATCATCTCCAAACCACTGACCTTTAGATCAATGTCATACATGCAAGAGGCATAGAACCGATATAACTTTGGTAAGTACAACGCAGGAACAGGCATTTTGGCCCACAATGTCCAAGCCGAACTTAATGCCAATTTAAGTTAATCTCCACTGCCTCCACCACCACCCCTGGCAGCGTGTTCCAGCAACTCACCACTCTCAGTTTAAGATAACTTGCCCCACACATCTCCTTTAAACTTTGCCCCTCGCTTTTAACAGGGAGTACTTTGCCTTGTGGAATCAGAATGATAATAATATTTCAATCAAAAGAACAATCAACAATTACACTTTAATTCCTGCATTTGAAGTGAATTTGTATCCATTAGCTATTTTGTGCCATAAGCTTTTACATTTTTGACTAGCCTCCTATATAGAATCTTGTCAAAAGCCTTTCTAAAGTCTCTGTAGACTACATCAAACAAACTGACCATCTAACTTCCATACCTCTTAAAAAATGCAGTTAAATTAGTCAAACTGTATGTTCCCTTAACAAATCCACAATCCACTCTGACGGCTCTTTATTAATCTGTGCCTTTCTAAATGAAGGTTCTTCTGTTCCTTACTTTGGACTCCAATAATTTTCCCACCCAAATGTTAAACCAGGGTCCTTCCATTGCTGGACATTGGGGCAGGTTATGATGGAGATGCCCCTCAAATGAGGGGATATCACACCAGGAGGCCACATGAGTGGCCAGGATGCCATGTATGATGATATTTCTGTGAACACGACCAACTACAATGCTAATGAATGGATGTGTAGCCCCTGAGTATTTCAGGAGAACTTTTGCACAGTTGTTATTTTGTATTTATTATTTATTCTGAATAAAGTTTATTTTGATAAGTAATAAAAATGTTAAACTAATTACTGGCCAGTAATTATTTGGTTTATTCTATCCTTCCTTTTTAAACAAAAGTGCATTAACAGTCCTCCAGTACCACTCCTGAGGTCAGGGAGGATTGAAAAATTGTGATCAGAGTTTCCATATTTTTCTCTTTTGCTCTCTCGACAATCTGGGATCATATTTCACCCAAGCTTAGTGATAGTTCTATTATATTACCAAGCCTGGTTTAAAAAGTGTTCGAGCATTACTTAGATCTCTAGCGCATCCAGGCTCAAGGTGATAAAATGGGTTCAATGCAGGTCGTGACATTGAATTAACTTTTAATTGTTTTTGGAAAGTTATTGCTAGAATATTCACTTTACAGTGGGGCCATTTCAAAGCATTGGTACATAATCCTACTGAGCAGTCATGACAGAATATTTGTGATGTTAAGTTTATTATCTGAGCTACTGTTTGAACTATTGTGAATTTGCTTTGTCAGGTTAGCCTCTATTCTAACTCAATGGCAAAATTATGAATTACATAGCCTGGTCTCCATCTGTGTTAATGTTTGTCTCTACATCTATCTCGCTATTTGCAAATCCAATCAATAAAAAAACTGTTTTGAAATTAAGTAAAGTAATTTATATTTACCAACTATATACATTACAAACAATGCAATATTGCTTTTCAGATAGCATACAAACTGGGAAAATGCGAGCTATCTTATCATGATATAAGTCTATCTTGGCCATGTCATCCATGGAAGTGAAATGCATTGACTGTATCAAGTGCTCATTTCCATCAATTAACTTTTAGTTTAGAAGGATGAGGGGGGACCTCATTGAAACTTACCAAATAGTGAAAGGCCTGGATAGAGTGTTTATGGAGAGGGTGTTTCCACTAGTGGGAGAGTCTAGGACCAGAGGCCACAGCCTCAGTATAAAAGGATGCACCTTTGGAAAGGAGATGAGGATGACTTTCTTTTGTCAGAGGGTGGTGAATCTGTGGAATTCATCAGCACAGAACTCTGTGGAGGCCAAGTCAATGGATATTTTTAAGGCAGATTGATTCTTGATTAGTACGGGTGTCAGGGGTTATGAGGAGAAGGCAGGAGAATGGGGTTGAGAGGGAAAGATAGATCAGTCATGATTGAATGGTGGAGTGGACTTGATGGGCAGAATGGCTTAATTCTGCTCCTAGAACCTATGAACCAATTGCCTCACCATGACAAGAATGGGTTTGTAAAGGCCATTCATGTATTGTGATAATTATCTCTGTTGGTGAATATCATGCATGTGATATCACATTTACTGCAAGAACTTATTTTTGTCATGTTACGTTTTACAGATGATATGTACTGTATTATGAAATCATCCCATTAAAACTCTCAGACAAAGACTAGCACTGAATTTGAAATATTTTCTTCTTATACAGGTCCTTTGAAATCCCAAGGAGCATCAGAGGTGCACAAATATTAGTAATACAAATACATGCAGCTAATCAGAGTAACCAGATACAAATATTAGTAATACAAATAATTGTCAAATAATAATTTTGTAGTGTTGCTCAAAATGACTGATCAGCTGCTAATATCCCTGGTGAAGGAATGGATGCAATGGATTTGAATGATGCAATGTGCTCCAGCTTTAGCACCTGTAATCACAGTTGCATGTTGTACCATTAAGCATTTAACACCCTGCAGTGGTTGTCCACTTGCCCATGGGCTGGGTGGGTTCTGTTAAGGCTTGTCCATTGTCTTTGAAATCAAAGCCAGGGTTCTCTGCCATGGGGGTTATTGATGAAGGTCCCTGTACTGGATGTACCCTCCAATTCCTGACATACAGGTAGTGGGTATATGCTCACAACAGAGAAACTGGCTGCTTTCTCCCCCCCCCCCCCAGGGGCAGTAATTTTAGTCTTACCAGGCTTTGGTGAGTAGGGCAGCTGATATTATTCATAAATGCAAATATTTCACTTTATGATCTTTTACGTCTATCGTCTATCGTCTATCTCTCCCTCAGAAATAAATTAAACATTAATATTTGAACATCGAGCCAATTAAATATTCAAACCACTGTGACATAGCACAATTCAACAGTTCCCTGCATTCAATCCGCACCATCTCGCAAGAACCCCGAGCAAAGCTACTGACTAATAAACGGAAAGAGTCCGGAATATTGTTTCCAGTGCACACAGAAATACTGGTACATAAATTGCTGCCGTTCAGGATAAACAGATGGAAACAATCTTTAAAAAACATTTTCACCACGTATTTCAAGTAAAGATAAAAGCACACAATAAATCAATTTGTTTCAGGAGACGAGAAGAAATATGGACAAATTCAGCGGTTGCTTAATTTTAATGAAGGCAGAATCACACAAAGTTGACCTTTAGATATGTATAATAATGGGAGGGAAATGTAACCACCCAGAACATAAAATGATGCCTTTGTTGCAACTGATTCCAGACTCAGGCAGTGTGTCACAAAGGAATTCTGTAGCTTGGCTAAGAATTTATCTCTCCCACTCTTTCGAGAACAATAACATCAAGCAAAGGCCCACCATCATACTCTTGGGCATAAACTATGAACTTTCTATGAATGCTCAGAGAAAGCCGGTGTTTCTTCCTGCCCTCTCAAGATATGTAAACTTAAATATCTGTGGAGAGTGGCACTGCTTTGTCATCCTGTGAGGGAGCGTGATGTAAATCAGCAATTGATTGAAACAATGAGAAGAAAGAGAATGGACATTTACCGATCGGCAAGATAAGAGAATGATATCGCAAGGGTTCTGTATTGGGATCTCAAATGGTCACTGTGCCTCTTAATGATTTAAATGAGGAACAGAGTTGACAACCCAACTCAAGCGTGTTTAATGGTCATAGGCACTGGCAATGGAACAATGAAATTCTGTCAATGCAGCAGCTTTATTGATAAATTCATGTCACAGGAAGAGAATCAGCCCATCGAGTCTACTATGACTCTGCATTAAAATTTGATAAGCAAGTCAACGCTGTGGTAAAAGCCAGATTCTTCCAACTTCGAACCATAGCTAAAATCAAACCTTTCCTCCAATTCGACGACACAGAAAAAATCATTCACGCTTTCATTTCCTCCCGCCTAGACTACTGCAACTCCCTATACACTGGGATCAGCCAATCTTCCCTGTCCCGCCTGCAACTGGTCCAAAACGCCGCAGCGAGACTCCTGACGGGTACCCGTAAAAGGGACCACATCACCCCGATTCTGGCCTCTCTCCACTGGCTCCCTGTACGGTACAGAATCAACTTCAAGCTCCTCCTATTCACGTATAAAGCCCTAAATGGACATTCCCCCCCCTACATCAAAAATCTACTAACCCCCCTCTCTAACTCCAGGTCCCTCAGGTCGGCCGACTTGGGGCTACTCACTATCCCGCGGGTGACCGCGCTTTTGCGGTTGCAGCTCCTAGACTGTGGAACAGCATCCCTCTCCCCATCAGAACTGCCCCCTCCATCGACTCCTTTAAGTCCAGGCTCAAAACCTATTTCTACTCCCTAGCGTTTGAGGCTCATTGAGGAGGCGCTGTGAACTGTTTGCGTGCTACTGTATGTTTCATTTTTTTCCTTAGTACCTAATCAGATGTACAGCACTTTGGTCAATGTGGGTTGTTTTTAAATGTGCTATACAAATAAAATTGACTTGACTTGACTTGACTACTATTCTATTCAGTCATAACTGATCAATCTTTCTCTTTCAACCCCATTCTCTTACCTTTCCCCATAATCCTTGACACCCTTACTAGTCAAGAATCCGTCATTCTCCACTTTAAAAATACCCAATGACTTGGCAATGAATTTCAGATTCACCAGCCTCTGACTAAATAAATTTCTCCCTCATCCTCAACCTTTACAGGCGCAATAATGCAACAACATATGAAATAAATATGTAATAAATGATTCTACCCAAAATTACAGTCACACAACAAAATTACAGTGGGTCACCTGGGTGGAAAAGTAATGATCAAAGGAATGCGGCATTGAAATGTTCATAAAATGAAAAGGCATAGAAGAAGAATTAGGCCATTTGGCCCAACGAGTCAGCTCCCCCATTCAATCATGGCCAATCTATTTTTTACTCTCAGCCCCAATCTCCTGCCATCCCCCCGTAACCTTCGACGCCCTTACTAATCAAGAACATATCAGTCTCCACTTTAAAAATACCCAATGACTTGCCCTCCATGGTCGTCTGTGATAATACATTCCTCAGATTCACCAACGCCTGGCTGAAGAAATTCCTCCTCAGCCCTTTCCTGGGTATTTCCTGGGAAATCTGAGACCATCGGCAAAAGGAGAACACTCCAATGGTTGGAGTTGTATCTTGTAGCATGGTTGGTTGTGGCTGTTGGAGAACAATCATACCGGCCCTAGGACAACACTGCAGGCGTGCTTCAGGGCAGTGCGCCTGGGCCGACCATCTTCTGCAGGCGTGCTTCAGGGCAGTGCTCCAGGGCCGACCATCTTCTGCAGGAGTGCTTCAGGCCAGTGCGCCAGGGCCGACCATCTTCTGCAGGCGTGCTTCAGGGCAGTGCGCCACGGCCGACCATCTTCTGCAGGCGTGCTTCAGGGCAGTGCGCCAGGGCCGACCATCTTCTGCAGCTTCATCAGCGACTATCCGCCATAGCATATTTGTGCCCTGCGCTGGGTGGATTGAATATTTCCAGCCTCCTAGGCAATGAGTGGTTGGTCACAGCATGGACGCTGGATGCTCCTTCCCAGAATGGCTGTCACGATTTTCCCTAATCGTTGTGCATGGGAATGCATGTGTAAAGATTTCAAATTAAGCTTTTTTTTCTATCTGTTTTATTCAGTCTGAAGAAGGGTCTCGACCCGAAACGTCGCCCATTCCTTCTCTCCTGAGATGCTGCCTGACCTGCTGAGTTACTCCAGCATTTTGTGAATAAATACCTCTTTTTTCTATCTGTTCACTTGCAAAAACACTATGTAGAAAATATTTGAGTATTAAGCCAATAAAATACACAAACCACCGGGACACGGTGTAATTCATTTTTTTCCCGATTTTCAACCTGTGACATCTTACAACACAAATCATGTTGTAGAGAAGTTTGCTGTTCATTGCGCAATTTAATTCAAACTCACCAACAGGTGAAGCAGTCGACAGCTGCATGCAGTAAGACCTTGACTTGGGTCTTCTAGATGGTAGACAATATTCAAGCAAATGGTGGTAGGTAGTAAGTAATATTTGTGCCACAAAAGTGCCAGACAATATCCTGAGGTGTCCAAACACTGCACTGCCAACTCTTTTGGGGGTTATCATTGCCCAGATAATCCACAAGACCACCCAAGTAAATACGTAGGAAGGAACTGCAGATGCCGGTTTACAGTGAAGATAGACACAAAATGCTGGAGTAACTCAGTGGGACAGGCAGCATCTCTGAAGAGAATGAATGGGTGACGTTTTGGGCTGAGACCCTTCTTCAGACCATTGTGGTTGCCACCTTTCCTTGGTCATCAGTGCCGGCTCTGATTTGTTCTGTACCTTTCCATACCTCTAGCATCCCTCTCCACTGACTCTCAGTCTGAAGAAGGGTCTCGACCCGAAACGTCACCTATTCCTTTTCTCCAGAGATGCTGGCTGACATGTTGAGTTACGCCAGCATTTTGTGTCTATCTACCCAAGAAAACACAATAGCTACAAGACCTGGTCAGAAACTAAGTATCCTCTAGTGACTGCCTCACCAGCTCACACCTTTCCGCCATCTACAAGGTCAAGTCAAGAGCATCAGCAGCATCCAGGTCAGTTCAGTACCACTGATGGAGGGAATGGACATTGAGAATGGACACAAAATGCTGGAGGAACAACAGGTGAGGCAGCATCTCTAGAGAATAGGAATAGGTGATGTTGTGGGTCGAGACCCTTCTTCAGACTGAGAGTCAGGGGAGAGGGTTGCGAGAGGTGTGAAAAAGTACAGAACAAATCAGAGCCGGCACAGAAGACCAAGGAAAGGTGGAGCCCGCTATGGTTTATTGTTGGAAGAGCTGATAACAAAAGGATACGGACAGTGAAGCTCGCAGGACGACTAGGGTGGAGGAGGGACGGAGGGACAATCAACTTAAATGGCAGGCCAACCACCATCCTTAACATCCATTCCCTCCACAAACAACAGCACACATTCGCTGACCATCTCTGAAACACACTCCAGTTACACTTCCAGACAACTCCAACAACTCCTACACTCACAGCCTCAATCCCCGGGGAGCAGAGGGAACACCACCCATTCCCCACCAAGTCACAACCTACCCTGACTTAGAAAAATACAACCCTTCCTACATTGTTATACGAGCTAAGTCTTGACCGCAAAAAATGGCAGAGAATTATGCACGCAGCCCAGACCATCACACAAACCAGCCTCCCTTCCATTGACTCCATCTACACTTCACGCTATCTCGGCAAGGCCACCAGCATAATCAAAGATGAGTCTCACCCAGGCACTCCCTCTTCTCTTCTCTCCCACAAGGCAAGAGGTACAGAAGTGTGAAAAACGCACACCTCCAGATTCAGGGACAATTTCTTCCCAGCTTTTATCAGACAACTATTAATTATTTAGAGAGCAATCCTGAGCTGCCATCTACCTCATTGGAGACCCTCTACTGGAATTTATCTTGCACTAAACCTTATTCCCTTTGTACACTGTACACTGTGGATGGCTCGAATGTAATCATGTATAGTGATTAGCACACAACAAAAGTTTTTCCCTGTACCCCTGGTACATGTGACAATGAACCAAATAAAAGGGCACTGTTGGGGTGCCTTTACTGCAAGAAGCTAATCGGTTCATGAAGGCAGCCACTACCATTTCTTCAGGGGAATTAAGAGATTAAAAATAAATACTAATCTTCCCAGCAATACCCAATTACCGAAAATAAGAAATATACAGTATTAAAGACAGATCAAAAACTGATGTTCTGTGACAGGTTTAGTTTAGTTTAGCGGTACTGTGGAGGCAAGAAATTTATAAAGAACCAACTCGTTTTCAGAATCTGTTACAATTGGATGCTACTTGGTCTCAGCATTGACAAGACCCTTGAATTACTTAGTGGTGAAGTTGTTAATTTAACAGATGAGGTTTGCACCCTGATTTTCAGTCATCTTTGCATTAGTTTCTTCTACTACATACACTCTGTCCTGGACATATATTTTGTTCTGAACTTTAACATCCAAGGACATTGTACAACTTACTCAAGGTCACATTATTAGTCAAACTCCAAGGCCTGTGTTTGTGCTGCATGACTCTGTGTTCATAAGTTCGTACATTTGCCTTTATGTCCTCACTTCCTTCAAGACTACACTGCGGCACAGCCAGTCATCTCACATGGGTGGCACGGTGGCGCAGAGGTGGAGTTGCTGCCTTACAGAGCCAGAGCCCTGGGTTCGATTCCGACTATGGGTGCTGTCTGCATGGAGTTTGCGGGTTCTCCCTGTGACCACGTGGATTTTCCCCGGGTGCTCCGGTTTCCTCCCATACTCCAAACACGTACAGGTTTGTAGGTTAATTGGCTTTGGTAAAGATTGTAAATTGTCCCTCGTGTGCAGGATAGTGCTGCTGTGTGGGGATGATTGGTCAGTGGGCAGAGAGGCCTGTTTCCATGCTGTATCTCTAAACTTGAACTCCAGCAACCCAGGTGTTGTCTGGATGGGGATTTGTATATTTTCCATGCGGGTTTCCTCTAGGTGCTCCAGTTTCCTCCAACATCCCAAAGACTTGTAGGTTGGTAGGTTACAATGGCCATCGTAAAATACACTTGATATGTGGATGAGTAGCAGATTCCGTGGAGTTGAAGGGAATGTGGGGAGAATAAACGCTTGGGTTATTGAAAATAGGTGCTTGATGGTGGACATTGTCCCGGTGGGCTACCATTTATTGTATACTTTGCCTTCTTAGCTCTCTACAGCATACGTTTCAAAGGTTAGCATGGTGGCACAGCGGTAGAGCTGCAACCTTACAGCACCAGAAACGTGGGTTCGATCCTGACAACAGGTGCTGTCTGTACGGAGTTTGTACGTTCTCCCAGTGACCTGCATGGGTTTTCTCCGGGTGCTCCAGCTACCTCCCATATTCCAAAGACGTGCAGGTTTGTAGGTTAATTGGCTTTGGTAAAAATTGTAAATTGTCCCAATGTGTGTGTGCGTGCGTAGGATAGTGGTAGTTTACAGGGATCACTGGTCGGAACAGACTCAGTGGGCAAAAGGCCCTGTTTCCACGCTACATCTCGAAACTTAAACTAAACATGAACACACAGTCATAAAACATCATTGAGGTGAATGACAATCCTGGATTCAGCACAATTGAATTCCCTTAAGCATTTTCCAATTACATTCCTGTCATTGTTTTCCTAGCAGCCTGCCTGCTTTATTCCATAAGTGAGTTTTTAAACAAACCAGTAGCCTTTTAACCAATTCATAGGATTTGCATGTCAATTTTGAAGGCCAGTGCTTTGTTTATGTGTTGGATGAGGCATCAATTGAATCATCCACCCATATTTACCGGCGTCCTGGCAAGTGAGTAGATCAAATTTGCCACATCAGATACCTTTTCCATTGCACCAGTCTTTCCACAACAGTATCTCTCTACAACACTATGACATCCCTTCAGATATATCTCCTACATATCACATATCAATGTGCAATCTTAGTGGCAAATTTTCTGATCGGGTTTCACCAGCAAAATATCTTGCACTCAGGTATTAAACTATAATTACCAAAATTAGATTTACTATATTACCAGTCACTTTGGGTGGGTTCCAAGTTTTACCCATGACCTCATTTTAGTCGCCACTGAATTTAGTGGAGTGTTGTATTGGACATATCTTGGCAAGGGAGTTGGTTAAATTTTGCCATATCAGATAAATTTCTCATTGCACCAGAAACACTCTAAATCCAAACTGTTGGGCGTGGAGATAATCGAACTGTAACTAATGAGGTCACTAGATGCTGACTAAATTTGACTGTACTCACTGGAATTTAGAAGAACGATAAGCAATATCATTGAAATATCATAGCATGGACCTTCTGCTCAAAAATAGATCAGATTTGCAATCTTAGAATTTAACCGAACTAGATGGTTGTATTTAATTGGTTTAAAAAAAAAATTTCATTTAAAGGACCTGAAAATATTTTAACATTATTGGGGGCTGCACAGTTGCGCAGCGGTAGAGTTGTTTCCCTAGCAACGCCAGAGACCCGGGTTCGATCCTGCCCTAGGGTGCTGTCTGTACAGAGTTTGCACATTCTCCCTGTGGGTTTCCTCCGGGTGCTCCGGTTTCCTCCCACATTCCAAAGACGGATAGGCCTGTAGGTCAATTGGCTTCTGTAAATTGTAAAGTGTCCCTCGTGTGTAGGGTAGTGTTAGTGTATGAGATGGTCACTGTTCGGCTCGGACTTGCAGAGCTCAAGTGCCTGTTTCCGCACTGTATCTCTTAAGTCTCAAGTATAAATCATGTCTCACACTGAATAGTTTCAAATGGATGTGTTAAATGTGTTGAACTGGCTAATGATGCAATTCTGTGAACAAACTGTTTTCCATTTGGAAGGTGTTGCAGTACCTTGACTCTCAGTGATCAGGTTGGTGCCCGATTACTATCTGATGCCTGCACCAATGGGATTGCTCCAGGGCAAGGAAGATTTATTGGAAGATGAGCAGCAAACAGATGTCGCATGTTTTGGACGATGATATTATGAAAATAATTCAAAGGGAGGAATCAAAAGTACTTCTAACTGGAAATAATAGGAGCAGGGAGCTTAACCTCAGTACAGGTGGTAAACTATTTGGAACAGAGACAAGTAGAAATAACTTCATTCAGCTCTTTCATGCACTGCCTCAGTGGACCATATGAGCTCCGACATTTATTACCCTGTTACTTTGTTCTGAGCTCGTTCTGGAATGACCAGATAGAAATGGCCAGATAGAAAAAAGAACAAGATTTAAGGAAGTTCTCACAGCCTCCTTGAGGAAATGCAATTTCACCACTGACTCCTGGGAATTTGTAGCCCAGGACCACTCAAAGCAGCGAAGGAACGTTTGGAATAGTGTTGGGAACCCTGAATCCATGCATCAGGTGCACATAGAGGCAGCACAGTGATGCATCAGTCGAGTTGCTGCCTCACAGTGCCAGAGACCCGGGTTCGATCCTGACTACGGGTGTTGTCTGCACAGAGTTTGTACATTCTCCTTGTGACTGCATGGGTTTTCTCCGGGTGCTCTAATTTTCTCTCACATCTCAAAGACGTGGAGGTTTGTAGGTTAGTTGGCTTCTGTAAATTGTCCCTGATGTGTAGGCTTGAACGAGCCTAGGGGTGATTGTTGGTCGGAGCGGACTCGGTGTGCCGAAGGGATGTTTCCATGCTGTATCTCTAAACCAAACTAAAGAAGAAACATGTAAATAGGAGAACGAGTCCACAGCATCTAACAAATGAACCATTTGGCTGTTCTGTCAGGCACTTCTTGCCCCAACTGTGGAAGGCACTGCGATTCCACTCTGTCTGCATTGGTTATGTCAGCATCCACAAAACTAGAGTGAAAGCAAACTATCCTCGAAACAAAGGGAATGTCTTTGAAGAATATTTAAGATAGCGATCAATAATTTCAAGATATATTGTGCCCTAGTGGGACTTTTTGGGCCCTAGTGAGACCGCACCTGTAGTACTGTGTGTAGTTTTGGTCTCCAAATTTGAGGAAGGACATTCTTGCTATTGAGGGAGTGCAGCATAGGTTCACTAGGTTAGTTCCCGGAATGGCGGGACTGTCATTTGTTGAAAGACTGGAGCGACTGGAGCGACTGGGCTTGTATACGCTGGAATTTAGAAGGATAAGAGGGGATCTTATTGAAACATATAAGATTATTAAGGGATTGGACACGCTAGAGGCAGGAAACATGTTCCCAATGTTGGGGGAGTTCAGAACCAGGGGCCACAGTTTAAGAATAAGGGGTAGGCCATTTGGACCGGAGATGAGGAAAAACTTTTTCACGCAGAGAGTTGTAAATCTGTGGAATTCTCTGCCTCAGAAGGCAGTGGAGGCCAATTCTCTGGATACTTTCAAGAGAAAGTTAGATAGAGCTCTTAATGATAGTGGAGTCAGGGGGTATGGGGAGAGGACAGGAATGGGGTACTGATTGTGGATGATCAGCCATGATCACATTGAATGGCGGTGCTGGGTCGAAGGGCCGAATGGCCTACTCCTGCACCTATTGTCTATTGTCTTTTGACTGCATGACAAAGTGGTCTTACATTATTGACCTTAACAGACAGTGGAGCAAGTTTGAGTTGCCCCGTGTCCAACTCCTGCTTATTTTGCTCGACATCTCTTCTTCAATTGCAGCCATAATACCAATCTTAACCACCTGACTGGATTACCTCAGGATAATTAGATCTGTTTAATTATTTATGTAACCTGAAGTTTTATCATTTCTAATAGTAAAAGCTCAGCGTAACGGCCAAAGACAACCTTTAAAAAGAGAAAGCATTTCCTAAAAGGATTTTGTTAAAGCAAATTGTCTTCTTTCTATTCTCTACCGCTGTGATTCGCATTCATAGGAAATGGTAAGATCAACTATTTAAACACAAAACCGATATAAACATCTCAAAACAATAAAAAGCAGATTCCATTCTGTGCAGGAAGAGAGAGTTGAACTTTTCCAAAATATCCACCATGGCAAATCTAATCAAGTCTCAGTATTGTTAATCTGACCTAGGAATTCAACTGGTCAAGCTAGTATTTTGCCAACTTTCTAAACAATTAAAAATATATTTAAAAATATCCTTTAATCTCTAAAGCAATCCTGTTTGTTTAATAAGCACTGCCAACAGAAAGGATTTGGATGTGAACTATCATCAGGTTTCAATTTAAGGACCATGAACCTTACATCTTTTTCAATAGATTAGTTTCTTTCTGCAAAGCTGCTTTAACTTAAAGCCTAAACTGTTAATCATTACAAATACTCTCAATTTCATTACTGTGTATCCTGCTTCAAGAATGGGTAAGTTAATCTGACCCACGACATTTGCTTCATGTTGGCATTAACTAGCTAATGCTTTGCTTTCAACCTGCAGAAGGTACAACTGCAGAAGTAATCACTTGGACTAGAATAAATTTAACTCTGTTCGGAATAACCCATCCTTTATTCCATCCTGTCAACAATCCACCGGGACAACTGACATAACACAGGCAATTGATAATAAGACCTTGTTTTCCTCTCCGATACAAAAAAACTGCTCTGTGATTTTAATATAGTTTAGTTCAGTTTAGAGGTACAGAGTGGAAACAGTGAGTCCACGCCGCCCACTGAGTCCGCGCCGACCATCGATCACTCGTTCACAGTAGTTCTTAATTATCCCAGTTTCCCATCCACTTCCGACATATTAGGGACAATTTTACAGAAGCCAATTAACCTGAAAATCTGCAGGTCTTTGGGATGTGGGAGGAAACCGGAGCACCCGGGAGAAATCTATGGGGTCACAGGGAGAACGTGCAAACTCCATATAGGGAGGGCGACATGGTGATGCAGTGGTAGAGTTGCTGCCTTACAATACCACAGACCCAGGTGCGATCCTAACTACAGTGCTTGTCTGTATGGAGTTTGTACCTTCTCCCTCTGACCAGCATGGGTTTTCTCTGTGAGGCTCCAGTTTCCTCCCACACTCCAAAGATGTACGTTTGTAGGCTAATTGGCTTGGTATAAATGTAAATTGTCCCCATTGTGTGTAGGATAGTGTTGGTCTGTGGGGATCACCGGTCAGTGTGGACTCGGTGTGCCGAAGGGCCTGTTTTTGCACTGTATCTCTAAACTAAACTAAACTAAACTAAACTAAGACAGCATTTGAGGTAAGGATCAAGCCCAGGTCTCTAGCACTGAGAGGCAACAACTCTACCAGCTGCACCACTGTGTCGCCTTCAAGATTAGAATTTCATTTAGCGCAACTCACAAAAAAAAAGGTAAATATCATTCAGAGCACCAATAATTCACTGCATCCGAAGACATAGATATTTAACAGGAAATGGGTCCAAATGTCTATGCTGTTGTGATGTGAAATTCATTAAAAACAGAAGTTATGATGTTAGTAAATTAAACGGGACTATCGTGATTTCAGGGGAATTAAAGAACTGGAGCATAACTGGAACCTGTAATCGAAAGTTTTAGAGTAAATTAAAGAGTATCAAGCAAGAAGATAAGTAATATTTCCATGTCATAATGCTTATCAAAGTAATAAAAAAGATTATTTGTCAGTGAAGTTACCCAATGTTTAATCCCTGGCATTTGCTGTATTCATTGATCTTGGTCGTGGGAACAATATGAACTAGTAATTATGCCTGCTCTCTCGAGATAGAGAGGTTAATCAGTCATGGAGTCATCTTTACAATTCTGTAAAGCAGCTCTCATTATGGACTGGACAAAGAAGTGACTGGCTTCTGCTTTAGAAAGATATAAAATATTGAACTAACTCAGCGGGCCAAGCAGCATCCCTGGAGAACGCAGATAGGTTACATTTCAGGCCAGAACCTTACTTCAGATTGATTATAAAGGGGGTGGGGGTGGGGCTGGGAAAGAAAATTGTGAGGAAGAGGGGCAGAACAGAGCATGGCCAGTATTAGTTCATAGGTAAAAGTAATCTCCCGAGTAATAGAAGCGGAACTAGATGCTGCCAATACCAAAGGCATTGGGGTTGGCATGGATGAGCTGGGCCGAAGAGCCTGACTCTATAACTGGGCCACAGCGGAGAGACGTTGCCTTCCAACTGATGTGGAAAACAAAGCCCAAGTACTGGAGAATTTATTTTTAAAGACGATGCAATTGGCTCTGTAAAATCTGGTTCTCAGGAAAAACTGAATAGGTACCAACAGAAATGTCAGTGCCTAATGTGAAACATCCATGTGATCAAGGATAGAGATGCGAGTTAAGGGATGATTTAAAATTCATTAGCGCGAGTCAAAATTTCCAGATCGGAAGGAAAATTTATGCTGAACTAAGATAGGGAAACGTGATTAAAACTGGTTAGTTGGCATAATTCAGACGAATCCACATTTCAAATTATTAGCTACTCAAATCAATTACAATCTGGCATTACGTACGCTGAATCAATAAGACTATTCAAAATGATTCCTGCTTCAGAAGTAATAGAAGAGGTAAGACACGGTGTCATTACTAGTCAGAGGTAGAAGCACATTCCAAATATAAGTATGACAAGGGATGGATGGAAGAGACCATGGGAAGTAGGGACAGGAACTGGCTATTCGGCCCCTTGAGCCCGCTGCACCATTCAACAAGACCGCGCTTGACCCAACTTTCCTCATCCATATTCCTACCCTCTTCCCATTACCCTAATTCTTTTTTTACTATTCCAAAATCCATTTCAGATTTGAAGATAGTCAAGGGTCCAACTTTCTAGATTCAATTCAATGATTCAATGATACTTTACTGTCACGCGTACCTAGGTACAGTGAAATGCTTTGTTTTACTTACAACCGGGCAGAGTTGTACAGCAGACCTCATCTAGGCAGTACACAAGTATCGCCACATTTCTGACACCAACAAAGTTACAAATGTTCACCAAGCTGTCAAGGAATTCCAGAGCTTCAAACACTTTGAGAGAAGATATTCTTCCTCATCTCTGTCTTGAACTGATGCCACCTATTCTGAGACGCTGCTTGCTGGTCCTAGACTCCCCCACGAGGGGAAATATCCTCTCAACATTTACTCTATCCCTCCATGCCATGCTTCAAAACTCCAATATGTACCAGGATTAACAAACTCATCAGGAAGGCTGGCTCTGTCCTGGGGGTGGAGTTGGGTTCATGGGAGGTGGTCTTGGAGGGGAGGATGCTCCTCAAACTGCGGAGCATCCTGGACAACACAGTTCACCCCCTCCAATCAATCAATCAATCAATCAATCAATCACAATCATACTTCAGAAGGCAGTGGAGGCCAATTCACTGGATGAATTTAAGAGAGAGTTAGATAGAGCCCTAGGGGCTAGTGGAATCAAGGTATATGGGGAGAAGACAGGCACAAGTTACTGATTGCGGATGATCAGCCATGATCACAACGAATGGAGGTGCTGGCTTGAAGGGCCAAATGGCCTCCTCCTGCACCTATTTCCTATGTTTCTATGTATTGTCTTTCCGCTGACTGGTTAGCACACAACACAAGCTTTTTACTGTACCTTGCTACACGTGGCAATAAATTAAACTAAAAAAATCACTGTTCAATTTGCTTTTCTGATTACCTGCTGCACATATACATTTTTGTGTTTCATGTGTAAGGATTCCAAATCCCTCTATGCTACAGTTTTCTGCATGTTTTGTTTTCCATTTAAGTGTCTTGTTTTATCATTTTTTTCCAAATGAACAACTTGACATTTTCCCACAATATAATCCATTTGGCAACTTTTGTCCCGCTCATGAACTGATCAGTATCTCACTGAAATCTGTGTTCCTCCTCACAGCTTGTTTTCCCACCTACTGCTGTGTCGTCTGTAAATTTGGCTCCATAATGAACAAACATTGCAAATAGCTGCAGTTCTGAATGACCCCACTGGTGACAGACTGGCAACACGAAAATGACCCCTCGCGACATCGCACAAGTTAGACAAACTTCTATCCATGCCAATATATTAACTCCAACAATATGGGCCCTTTTCGCGCAAAACGTTTTGTGTAGGTTTTAAGGTGAAGGGGAAAAGATTTTATAGGAATCTGATGGGTAACTTTTTCACACAAAGGGTGGTTGGAATATGCCTGAGGAGGCCGTTGAGGCTGGGAGTATCCCAACGTTTACGAAACAGTCAGACAAGTACATGGATAGGACAGGTTTGGCCTATTTTTGCTCCGATGTCCTATGGTTTCATGGTACTTCCTTTTATGAAGAAAATGATTTTCCACATTTAAAACACAAAGTGCTGAAGGAATTCATCGGGTCGGGCAGTATCTGTGGAGGGAATGAATGG
This sequence comes from Rhinoraja longicauda, assembly GCF_053455715.1. Taxonomy (NCBI): domain Eukaryota; kingdom Metazoa; phylum Chordata; class Chondrichthyes; order Rajiformes; family Arhynchobatidae; genus Rhinoraja; species Rhinoraja longicauda. Next base: position 56,782,655 of record NC_135960.1, on the reverse strand, counting down.
GTGACATTTCAGGTTGGGACCCCACTTCAGACTAGATGCTGTTTGACCTGTTGTGTTTCCACAAATGCTGCCTGACCCACTGCGTTAACCTCTCTGTGAAGTTGCAGAGGCTAGATTTTGTGTACTTTGTGTTTTGCATTTTGTGTTCCAGCATCTGCAGTTCCCTTTGTCTAAATGCTCTGCTGTTACCACCTTAATAATAGACACACCATTTTTCCAATAATAGATTTTTGGCCAATCGGTCTATAGTTACCAGCTTTTTTGCCTCCCACTCTTTTTCCACGATATCACACTGGCGGTTTTCCAACCTTCTGGAGGAGCCGAACAATTGTCTCTCTTTTCGATTCTTTTAAAATCTAACTTTTACAATTTTAACCACATTCTAATGTGGTTTTAAAACAGTGCAAATAGATTAGTGATTTATTAAACTCTCCATCTGCAATTTATGCAGATTTACACTTGTTTTCCAGATGAAATAGAAGCTTGTCATCCAAGATCATTGGAAATGTTTGTTCAAAGGGAAAGAAAATAAATGTGTCAAGGAACAGAGAATTCTTCCACTTTGAATCCGGTTTCAATGTCAAACCCTCCCAGGTCAGATATAATCCAGAACTCATTGTCCTGACAAAGTCTTCAAGCTCATTGTATCATTTCTCAATACCACCTTTTTTGTCAAGTTCGACATCTTGAGCTGTTTCCCCATTGTTAGCGTAAAAAATAGAAAACGACTGCACAGGAACAGGCCCTTCGGCCCACAACATCTATGCCAAACATGATGCCAAGATAAACTAATCTCATTTGTCAGTACATGATCCATATCTCACCATATCCGTGTCTATCTAAAAGCCTGTTCATGCCACCATTGCACCTGCCTCCAACACCACCCCTACAGCCTGTTCAAGGCACCCACAAGCTTCTGTGTAACAAATTTTACCTGTACATCACTTTGAAAGTTTGCCCCATCTCACATTGAAACCAGGCCCTTCAGTCATTGACATTTCCTTCCTGGGAAAAAAAGGTTCTGACTGCCTAACACTCTATGCCGTTCATAATTTATATACTTCTATCAAATCTACCCATATCTTCCAGCATTCCAGAGGAAACCGTTCAAGTCCGTCCAACCTCTCCCACAAACTAATACCTCCTAATCCTAAACATGGTGGATAGACACAAAAGACTGGAGCAACTCAGTGGGTCAGGCAGCGTCACTGGGGAAAATGGATAGGTGACATTGCAGGTCAGGATCCTTCTTCTGACTGCAACCCGAAACATCATCTATCCATTTTCTCCAGAGATGCTGCCTGACCTGCTGAGTTACTCCAACCTTTTGTTTTTATCTTAATCTAATCAGCATTAAGATATCGGTATAAATCAGCATCTGCATTTCCTTGTTATTAAATATGGTAGGGGTGAGAAATGTAAGGTGTGGCATCAGGGATGGCACCAGGTTCAGCAGTGATCACACCGACCCTCATTGCACTCGCTGGAGTTGAGAAGGATGAAGGGGGACCTGATTAAAACTTACTGAATTGTGAAAGGCTTGGATAGAGTGGATGTGGAGAGGATGTTTCCACCAGTGGGAGACTCTAGGACCAGAGGCCATAGCCTCAGAATAAAAGGACATTCCTTTAGAAAGGAGAAACTAAATTTCTTTAGTCAGAGGGTTGTGAATCTGTGGAATTCTTTGCCACAGAAGGCTGTGAAGGCCTGGTAAGTGGATATTTCTAAGGCGGAGATTAACAGGTTCTTGATGAGTAAAGGTGTGAAGGCAGGAAAATGGGGTTGAGGGGGAAAGATAGAGCATCCATAATTGAATGGCAGAGCAGACTTGATGGGCCAAGTGACCTAGAACGTATGAAGAAGTGTGAATTCACATTATTTTATTTTATTTGGTAAAAAAAAGTCCCAGAGACCCCGGGGCCGCTGTCCCTCGCCATCAGGGCACACGTGGTGAGCTGGCGATCTTTGGCTTGTCCCTGCAGGTCAGGTCTGGTCTCGAAGGAGGAGGCATGGTGACATCAGGCTTCTCCGTGCAGTTCACCCTTGCCTCGAGAGGAGGTGCTGTTGGCCTAAGGTTTATCCTGGCAGCTCAGTCTTTGCCTCTGTGTGTGTGGGCTCAGTCCTTCATTGTCCGTGTGCAGGAAGAGGCACTGGCATCTCAGGCCTGCCCCAGCCACTCAGTCTTAGCCTCAGTAGAGGCACTGGCGGCCTAGGGCTTCTTCCCAGCAGTCCAGTCTTGACCACACAGTGGCACTGGTGGCCTCCGGGTTTGTCCCAGTGGCTCAGTCTTCCTCAAACCTGGAACAGGGGGGTACACAGATAGCAGGGATGTGCCCCCACTTTCTCTCCCTTGGCTGGAAGCACTGGTGGCTTCAGGTGGCTAAACTAACATCAGCAAAATGGACCCGGCTGTTACCATTGATACTGGGGAATTTTCACTTGGCCTGTCAGCCGGTGATACGCATCAGAACGGCATCCATGGGAGAGATGTCACAAAGGGTGGAAAAATATTAGTGTCAGGGTAAATAATCAGTGACTAAATAAAAGATCAGGAAAAACGCACAAATTTTAATAGCACCACAGCCGAAATTCATCTTGTTCATAATATTGCATTGTATCCAAAAAGCATTTTGATTTTTTTTCTAAAACTGTAAAACATGAATCCAGAAGATTCAAACCAGTATTATATTTCATTCCACCATGCAGTTACTTTGGGATAATTGGCATTTAAAAAATGTATGTTTTTAATTATTTAACCAATCAACTTTTTAATACGTATAAAGCTGAGGCTTGAAACCATAGTGACTGCACGGATTAATATTTGAGCAGGTTTACAAATGGAAGGAAGAAGACACATTCGAAAAGAATATATTATGGCATTAGCAAGAAAAGGAGAACACATGAACAAACTCGGCAAGTCAAGTAAAATCTGTGGAGGGAAATGGACTGTCAACATTTTGGGTCGAGACCCTTCATCTAGTCTGGATGAAGGATCTTGACCCGAGGCATGGACTGTCCATTTCCCTCCCCAGTTGTTGCCTGACCCGCCAAGTTCCTCCTGATCCTCTCCTTTATTTTGTGGGTCAGGCAGCATTTCTGGAGAAAAGTGATGTTTCGGGTTGGGCCCGCTCTTCAGACAGTCTGAAGAAGGGTTCTGACATGAAATGTCACCTATTCCTTTTCTCCAGAGATGATGGCTGACCCACTGAATTACTCCAGCATTTTGCGTCTATCCTCAGAATAAGCCACCCACTGCAATCCCTATTCATGACTCAAATACTCCAGAGAAAACGGTCCAAGCAATTGTGTCAACGGAAAAACTGCAGGTCATGGACTCATGAGCAAAAAAAAACATAGTGCTGGAGGAACTCAGCAGGTCAGTCAGTATCTGTGAAAGGAACTTTGTGTCGGGGCAACCCCCCCTCACCTGTATCCACCAATCACTTGTCTGGCTTTGTCCTGCCCCCCACCTCTCTTCCAGCTTTCTCCCTCCTCTATAATCAAACTGCGTAAGAGTGCTGACCCAAAGCATCACCTATCCATGACCTCCATTGATGCTGCCTGACCTGCTGAGTTACTCCAGTACCTGGTGTTTTTTGCATAAGCAATTGTGTCAATACTTTTCCAATTAAATATTAACTATGTTACTTTTTCCAAAGGTCTTTCAATTGGATTCGATTTGTTTTAAATGTAAGGAGAATTTTTGGTTTGGAGTTTCTATTTTCCATTGCCCCCAAAACAGATGCATTCTTTGGCTTAGAGAACAGCATTATTTAAATCAACAAACTCCCAGCCACTATTAATAGCTGACGAGAACTCTGTGTGCAATGATTCAGATTTTTCCATCCACCTCCCCATGTTCAGAACATGGTGTGGCAGAGATTTACATTTGCATTTCAGTGAGAGTCAGACTTTAGACCTTAGTGAGACAGTGTTGAAACAGGCCCTTCAGCCCACTGAGTCCGCGCTCCCCAGCGATCATCCCATACAGTAGCATTATCCCACACACTAGAGACAATTACAATTTTTACCAAAGCTGATTAACCTACAAACCTGTATGTCTTTGGAGTGTGGGAGGAAACACACTCATAGGGAGGTCATAGGGAGAATGTGTGAACAACGTGCAGTCAGGATCGTAACCGGATCTCTGGCGCTGTAGGACAGCAATATGGTGGCACAGCTGTGGAGTTACTGCCAGTTACAGCGCTGGAGACCCGGGTTCGATCCTGACTACGGGTGCTGTCTGTAAGCAGTTTGTACGTTCTCCCCATGACCACATGGGTTTTCTCCGAGATCTTCTGTTTCCTCCCACACTCCAAAGACGCACAGGTTTGTAGTTTAATTGGCTTGGTACAAGTGTAAATTGTTCCTAGTGTGTGTAGGATAGTGTTAATGTGCAGGGATTGCTGGTCAGTGCGGACTCGGTGGGCCAAAGGGCCTGTTTCCCTGCTGTATCTCTAAACTAAACTAAACTAAACTCTACCACTGTGCCACTATGCAGATTATGGACAGACCATAGAAAAGTACTACACAGGAACAGGCTGTTCAGCCCATCATGTCTGCGTTGACCACAACGCCAATCTCCATAATCCCATATGTCAGCACAAGGTTTGTATCTCTTTGTGAACCACCTGTTCATGATCCTGTCTAAATGCCTCTGTCGCATTCGTTCTACCATCTCCCCTTGCAGTGCATAGTGGGCACTACCATTCTCTGCCTAAAATACTTGCCTCGCAAATCTTGGTTAAACTTTCCCCCTCGCAGTGTAAATGTATGCCCTCTCGTAAGCTAATTTACATTTCTGCTCTGGGCATAAGACTCATAATAAATAGATTACCTACCCTATCCTTTCCTGTTGTGATTTTTGAGAGTTCAATCAGGTTGCCCCTTAGCCTTCAAAGCTCCAGAAAAAATAATCCATGTTTGTCCAGCCCAAAGGAGTTGGGGCTATTCTTTAAAAATAAGGCATGGATGGGTAGATATGTCTTTTCTTTACAGTCTTCAGTCTTTGGAACTAATTTCTTCAGACTGTATTGGAAGCAGAGTCTTTGAATGTTTTTCCAATTCAGGCCAACTCCCAAGTGAAGATGGATGCAAAATGCTGGAGTAACTCAGCATTTCTGGAGAAAAATAACAGGTGCCGTTTTGGGTTGGAACCCTTCTTCAAACTTAAAGTAGAGGTGGGGGGGAATAAACTGGAGTCGAGAAAAAGCCAGAACAAATCAGGGCCGGCAACAGATAACCTCAGGAAGGTTGGAGCACATCATGGCCCATTGTTGGCTGGGGAAGTTGCAATAACAAGGATGCGACCATGGGAACTGGCAGAATGACTAGGGTGGGGAAGGGTGGGAGGTAGGGGAGAGGAGGGAATGCAGGAGTTACTTGAAATTAGAGAAATCATCGTTCACACTGCTGGATTGTAGGCTGCCCAAGCAAAATATGAGGTGCTGTGCCTCGAATTTGCACGTGGCCTCTCTCTGACCAGTGGAGGAGGCCCAGGACAGAAAGGTCAGTGTGGGAATGGGAAAGGGAGTTAAAATGTTTGACAACTGGAAGATCGCGTCGGCCTGCGAAGCATAAGGTGTTCAGCGAAACAATCACCAAGTACGCTTGGTCTTGCCGATATTATAGGAGCCCACAATCCTTGTGAACTTCTCCAAAGCTTCACATCTGTCTTACAATGTGGTGACCAGACCTGCACACGGTTTTCCAAATGTGACCCAAGTAAAGTTTTACACAGCTACGCATGACTTCCCAATCTTTAATGCTCAATCCAACAGCAACATGACTTCCCAACTTCTATGCAGCATATTATCAGATACTGCTGCAATTTATTACAAATGTTTTCTAATTGATAACTCGGGCTTAGCTTATGGTTTTAAGCCCCACATCAGAGAAGTGAGCACCAAAATCTTGGTTAACATTTAATTGTCGTACCAAATATGTGCCACACTGTTGGAGGTGCTTGCTGCGAAATGTCATCCAACACTAAAATAATGGTAACAGTACAATTAATTCTGCCTCTGAAATTGAGTACATTGAATTCACGACTGTGTAGCACATTCAGTATTACATTCCAGGGTCCCATATCTGGAGAGCTGGTTTCCTGAAAGTTATATTAAATCCATGACCTATCTGCTATCCCATTTAGTCACTCTCAGAGATCAGCTAGTACATGGTTTCATGGCACTGTTTTGCAGAAGAGTACAAGAATTCTCCAGGTACTCTAGCCAAAACTTTACTTTCACTTATGTCGATCTATTAATATACAAATTGGGAGCAGGAGTTGGCCTCTCAAACCAGCTCTGCAAATCAGCAAAGTTTTGGCTAATCTCATTGTAAATCCCATTTCAACATCGTCGTCCACCGTCACTCTTTACCTGTTAACAATCTATCTATCTCCACTTTAAAAGCATTCAAAGACTCTGCTTCCAATGCAGGTTGAAGAAATGAGTTCCAAGGAATTATCATCTGCGTGAAAAATTATTTCCCCAACCCGTGTCTTATTTTTAAAGAGTGACCCCAAACTTTTAAATTCTGCCAAAAGAGGTAACAATCTCTCCACATTCACCCTGCAATGACCCCTCTATATCTCATATGTTCAATCAAGCTTCCTTTCACTCTTCCAAATCCACCAGATGCTATTTTAGTCTCGATGCAGAGACTCAAATCAATATGCTGACCATTCTGCTTCCAACGATGCCATTTGACTTTGGTTTCTTCGAGCAGTTTGCTTTTTGCTGCTGTCACTTGTCCAGCTTGTCTAACCTTGCCTCCTAGTCTGCCCATTGCACATATCAGTCCAGCTATTCAAACATATCTTCTATATACATATTCACATTCATCAGTCCAGTAGACTTTTTCTGAATTGCTTCCATCCATTTCCCTTTCTCCTTCTTATATGAAGGACACCATATGTGGTCTCATCAATACCCCATAAAACTGAAGCACAATCTTTCAATTCCACTCACACAAACCATATTCCCTCCTTCCTAATTTTTGCAGTATTTGCAATACTGGCCTTTTGCAAATCAGGCTTTAGGACTACCTTTGCATCTCAGAACTCTTTGTCGTGCACATATTTTATTTTGTTTTCCTGCTAAAATGAACAATGATACTTTTCCCACATTATACTACATTTACAAGATTTGTACCCACGGACTCTACCTGTCTACATTCCTCTATAGCCTCCCAATGTCCTCTTCACAGCTCACTATCCTAACCCCTCTTTGTGTCATCAACAAATGCAGTGGCCACTGCATTTCATCCAAAGAATGTAAGTAAGAGACTTGATCCTGTAGCACTGTCACTACTGCAGCTTGCCAAATAATAAAAGGCCTACTCACATCCACTCTTTGTGGATCCTGCCATCCAGCTAATCTTCCATCCATGCCACCATGTTACCTTCTCCACCGTAAGTTTTTATCTTCTACAGTGAGCTAGCTTTTCTCAAACTGTTTCCAACAATAATTTCTAACTTTCAAAATAATCTAGCTGACAACAAAACACTTGGGACATCCTGAATGGGATAGTTAGAATTACTTTAGTTTAGCTTAGTTTAGCGATGCAGCGTGGAAAAAGGCCCTTTGGACCACCGAGTCTGTGCCGACCAGCGATCCTTGCACACTTACACTATCCTACACACACTAGGGACAATTTACTATTTTACCAAGCTGATCAGCCTACAAACCTGTACGTCTTTAGAGTGTGGGAGTAAACCGGAGCACCCGGCAAAAACCCATGCAGGTCACAGGGAGAATGTACAAGCTCCGTACAGAAAGCAGCTTTGGCCAGGATTAAACCCACATCTCTGGTGCAGTAAGCAGCAATTCTGGTGATAATTCCAGTATCATTCTGGTATAATTCCGGCTACATTGTCGTGAATTCAATGTACTCAATTTCAGAGGCAAAATTAATTGTACTGCCACTGTAATTCTATAAATATTTTTACCTTATTTTTGTTTATAAGCTATTAAAGATACAATTTTACAGAATTCCTCTCTCTTTCTCCTCACCCTTTGTCTCCTTTTCATCTCTAGCCTTTGTCACTTACACCAAAGATAGACACAAAATGTTGGAGTAACTCAGCAGGACACGCAGCATCTCTGGATAGAAGTAATGGGTAAACACAAAATGCTGGAGTAACTCAGTAACTCATTCCTTGTATCCAGAGATACTGCCTGTCCCGCTGAGTTACTACAGCATTTTGTGTCTATCCACCTATCACTTGCCAGGCTTTGTCCCGCCCCACCTCTCTTTTCCAGCTTTCTCCCCCCTACTCCAATCAATCTGAAGGGTCCCAACCTGAAACATCACCTGACCATCCCCTGCCCAAATGCTGCCTGAATCACTTTGTGTTTTGCTCAAGATTCCTTCACCTGCAGTCTTTTTGTGTCTGCAAGGATACAATTTGTTTGTTTGCCAAAGCATGATTCATGATTTTTGTCTTTATTTTTGGAAGTTTAAGATTACCTGCGCTCTGTCAAATTTCCTTCTCCTTTCGTGATATAGGCCCAGTGACCTTTTATAAAACTGTCTAGCATTTAATTGGAAATTTATTATTAAATGTGATAATCTAGATAGGCAATATTGACAGTCTTTTCAAGTATAGAAAGCTTACGGCATGATCTCACAAGCTGTTAATACAGCTCACACTTTACGATCATTCCTAAATAAAAACATCATCATGTCCACTGCACTGTGATTTTAAGATTGTTTAATAGTGAAAGTTCTGTATTTACTGTAAGATACATAATCTAAATATAAAGAGCAAGATATTGTATCTTTTAATGTAAGTTAGGCTGTTTTTTAGTTTAGTTTAGTTTAGAGATACTGCGCAGAAACAGGCCCTTCGGCCCACCGGGTCCACGCCGACCAGCGATCCCTACATATTAACACTATCCCACACACACTAGGGACAATTTACACATATCAAGCCAATTAACCTGCATATCTGTATGTCTTTGGATTGTGGGAGGAAACCGAAGATCTCGGAGAAAACCCACGCAGGTCACGGGGAGAACATACATACTCCGTACAGACAGCACCCGTAGTCGGAATCGAACCTGGGTCTCCGGCGCAGCAAGCGCAGTAAGGCAGCAACTCTACCACTGCGCCACCATGCCGCCCTACAGTCTATGTTGTTCTTAGCCTCTCTAAGCATTTGTAGCCTGGAAATTCTAGTGCTACACTAGAGAGTTGCACATGCCAAGTGAAGCCGGTTCATTATAACTATATTAATAGAATGGTACACGGCTCGAGGTGATGTCTTTCAAGGAGATTCATGCTGGGCTCCCATCTGCTCTGCTGGGTGAATGTAACAGAATCCAACGCATTATGTCAAAGGAGTGGTGAGCTATGCAAAGTGTCCTGACCATTATTTATACTTTAACCAACATGATAAAACAAAATTGGTCATTATCACAATGCAGTTTGTTCAAGCTTGCAGGATTCAAGTTAGCTGCTGCTCTTTCATTATCACATCTGCAATTACACTTCAAGAAACACAACATTACCTGTAAACATCTCTGAGACATGCCAAAGGTGTGAAAGCTTTTATTTCTGAATTCTGAGACATCAGGAAGTGAAATTCCCACGTGAGCCAATTTTAGCCAACGTTTGTAAATTAATCTGGGCCGATCAGAATTGTGCCAGGTTTGGGCAATGTAAGTAGCAAGAGATTATTTTTAATAGTGAATAAAACGCACCTTCAATGTTTGGTTTAGTTTACTTCAGAGATCTAGCATGGAAACAGGCCCTTCGGCCCACCGAGTGCATGCCGCCCAATAATCACCAGTTCTATCCTGCACACTAGGGCCAATTTACAGACACCAATTAACCTGCATGTCTTTGAAATGTGGGGGGAAACCTAGAGTAAACCCACGTGGTCATGGGGGGAATATACAAACTCCATACAGACAGTACCCATTGTCAGAATTGAGCCTGGGTCTTTGACGCTGTCAGGCAGCAATTTCACCGCTGCACCACCGTGCTGCCCTCTGCACTAATGTGCTGCTGTTCGCAATAACAGCCGAGGGACCATCCACAGCTCATGTGCAGTGCATGTCCTTGCAAGTACAAACCTCATTTCCTTCACTGCATGTTTGCTTCATAAACTCTTATGTGGTAAAACACACATAGGTTTTTATTGCTTGCCCCCTGGTTGTAAACTACTGGTCATCTTGCGAACCATTTAACCTTCAAAACATTAAGAGGCGTGCAGTCAATAAATTGTACAGCATGTGTCTGATGCGTGAGGACACGCAGAGGGACAGGCAAAAGGAAGGATGGGGAGAAGAACAGAATTAGGTGAGAAAGACTGAGATGTAAGGAAACATAGGCATCCAGAAGAGAAACAGAACTTAAAAAAAGAGAAAGGCAAATGGAATTAGAGTATCATCAGCACAAAATATTAACAAACATGCACGTTATCCATATTCTCCAGGGATGCTGTCTGAGCCATTGAATTACTCCAGCGCTTTGTGTTCTTTTGTTTATTAGCAGCATCAGCAGTTCTTTGTTTCTGCACAAGAATTTTATTTGCTTTGTGACCTGGACTATTGGAGAATAACCAAACAATTTTTTCAGTGATTGGCAAACTGATAAAATGATCATCGTTACAACAATTCCAAGAACACGGAATACAGAGCCAGGTGTGACAGTGGCGTTTAAGAGGCGTTTAGATAGGCGTATACAGTGCCCTCCATAATGTTTGGGACAAAGACCCATCATTTATTTATTTGCCTCTGTACTCCACAATTTGAGATTTGTAATAGAAAAAATCACCTGTGGTTAAAGTGCAAATTGTCAGATTTTATTAAAGGCCATTTTGGCGCTCACATTGTTCACCTCCCCGTGGTGAGCCCTGTCAACTGACATCAGTCAGGCGAACGACAACAAACAGAGACAGCAGAAGCAGAAGCAGAAGCAGCTTCATAACTTCTGCTGCCTCAAACGCAAGAATAAGAGGAAAGGCCATTTTTATACATTTTGGTTTCACCATGTAGAAATTACAGCTGTGTTTATACATAGTCCCCCCATTTCAGGGCACCATAATGTTTGGGACACATTGCTTCACAGGTGTTTCTAATTGCTCAGGTGTGTTTAATTGCCTCCTTAATGCAGGTATAAGAGAGCTCTCAGCATCTAGTCTTTCCTCCAGTCTTTCCATCACCTTTGGAAACTTTTATTGCTGTTTATCAACATGAGGACCAAAGTTGTGCCAATGAAAGTCAAATAAGCCATGATGAGACTGAGAAACACAAATAAAATTGTTAGAGACATCAGCCAAACCTTAGGCTTACCAAAATCAACTGTTTGGAACATCATTAAGAACAAAGAGAGTACTGGTGAGCTTCCTAATCGCAAAGGGACTGGCAGGCCAAGGAAGACCTCCACAGCTGATGACAAAAGAATTATCTCTATAACAAAGAAAAATCCCTAAACACCTGTCCGACAGATCAGAAACACTCTGCGGGAGTCAGGTGTGGATTTGTCAATGACCACTGTCCGCAGAAGACTTCATGAACAGAAATACAGAGGCTACACTGCAAGATGCAAACCACTGGTTAGCCACAAAAATAGGATGGCCAGGTGGCAGTTTGCCAAGAAGTACTTAAAAGAGCAACCACAGTTCTGGAAAAAAGTCTTGTGGACAAATGAGACGAAGATCAACTTATATTAGAGTGATGGCAACAGCAAAGTATGGAGGAGAGAAGAAACTGCCCAAGATCCAAAGCATCTGTGAAACATGGTAGTGGGGGGTGTTATGGCCTGGGCGTGTATGGCTGCTGAAGGTACTGACTCACTTATCTTCATTGATGATACAACTGCTGATGGAAGTAGCATAATGAATTTTGAAGTGTATAGACACATCCTATTTGCTCAAGTTCTAACAAATGCCTCAAAACTCTTTGGCTGGCAGTTCATTCTACAGCAAGACAATGATCCCAAACATACTGCTAAAGCAACAAAGGAGTTTTTCAACGCTAAAAAATGGTTAATTCTTGAGTGGCCAAGTCAATCACCCAAACTGAACACAATTGAGCATGTCTTTTATACGCTGAAGAGAAAACTGAAGGGTACTAGCCCCCAAAACAGGCATAAGCTAAAGATGGCTGCAATACAGGCCTGGCAGAGCATCACCAGAGAAGAAACCCAGCAACTGGTGATGTCCATGAATTGCAGACTTCAAGCAGTCATAGCATGCAAAGGACATGCAAGAAAATACTAAACATAACTACTTTCATTTACATGACATTGCTGTGGATATGTGGAGGCAGATGAGATTCGTTTAACTTGGCATTACGTTCAGCACCCACACTGGAGGTCACAGGACCTGTCCCTGTTCTTGTGCTGTACTTTTCTCTGTTCAATCTTCGAACTGACATTAAATGTTCAGAATACTTAGTAACTTCAAATAGATTAGCAGACCTCTCATAATTGGAACTGAAACCTGAAGACTTCTGTGCAAAATCCTGGATTCGTCTGATCATTTGATCCAAATGCATCAATAAAGGCTTCACATGATACTAAAAGGCCTTCAGTGAGTTCAAGAGAGCAAACTTTAACCTCATTGCACACAATGTGATGGAACCTGATATTGCATTATATAGAGCTCATAATGCTGCCCTATGACTCCTGCAGTGATTTTGTTTATGACTCATTTCCTGAGAGCATTGTTCTTCTGCTGCCTGCTTCCGGATGGCTTCAGTTTACTTCTGAACAAACCTTCATGACATTCATTGAGCTCAATAGAAAAATGCTGACACGTCTGTTTTTTATCCTCAGCAAACAACGTATGTGTGCACGCACTACTCCACATAGAGACAGGGCTGGGGACTAATAACATTGAAGCAGATTTTGTAATGAAATTTCCTAGAAAAGTATCATATCGCTCAATTAAAGAGCACTCAATGGCAAAAGGTATGTGTACACAACATCAGTAAAGACTTCAAATATTAGTCACTGCCGATTTTTGCAGAGCCAGATTTCTTTATCTAGTGCTTTGTTTACAATCCACAGGGGCAGAGTACAAAGGTACGCACTGTAACAAATGTAGGGAACAGCTGCAGAAAAGCAGAGAGCATTCTGCTTTCTGCCAGCTCTTCTCATCCGTCCAAGCACCCAGCCCACGAACATACTGGATGAGGCTGCTTAAAATGATCCAGGTGGGTAGAATACCACATAACCTTGAGACCAAAAACATAATTGGTTCCTTACATATATGCTGGTGGCATTGACTGTCTTTGTCAATTGGCTTCTCTTTTATTGATGATAACAGATCAGATCAGAGATAACTGGCTGTAAAATGCAGTGGGGGAGAGGGGAGAGAGGTGGGGGGGGGGGGGGGAGGTGGGGGGGGGGGGGAGGAGGGGGTGGTCTCTGACCCTAAACATGTGAAGTAACGTTTAGGTAGTAGAGGTTTGAACCCAATTTCGGCAAATCAGTTTGCATATTGTGGATTAAGGCACATAATAAGCTTTTAAAAAAGTTCTTTCACAAAACGTTTGCATTAATACTACAACAATCCAGTGCATTAAAGTGATTAACTTCTTTCATTTGCACTTAGGCAGTAATATCTTAGAAAAATCACTAAGATTAGTTCTGCCACTCCAACACACGGAACCTATTATTTACTCGAATCAAATTAATTTTAATACCTGGTGAAGATTCATTAAGAATAACCAGGGATGCTGGAGTAGGTCTTCGCCTTCTTATCTGTAAAAAAAACAATCAAAACAGAACTGATTATTTTAGCTACTCTCAAACTTTTAAGATAAGGCATTTTCATTGTTTAATACAATACAGTGGACAGAACAAAAAAAATGACAATGATTTAAAATAAGACGGGCTTCAACATGTACAAATGCAAATTTGAAATCAATTCCTACATTGTTCAAATATACTGTGAAAGGATAGCTTGCTGTATTACCTGCTCAGCTGCCTCTGGATCTAAATGACTTTCAAATAACGGCACAGCAAACTGGATCTTCTTTGGACTGTTTGACTCCATTCTCTAGCACCGGAGACTCTGTTAATTCTGAAAGCAGAAATGAGCTACTGTTGTTATCCACCGTCACACTCCTTGAAGGAACACAATAGCAGCCTGTCTGGAAGTCTCCCAGTCAGCGAATGATGGTCCTCTATGCTGCATTTACTGTGCTCAGCAACTCCCTCATTACACATCCAGGGGTATGTTTCGCCTTTGCTCCTGCAATCCTACAATTCCCTCTGTGTAAACCATCAAAAACAATGAGCTAATTGTACACTCGCCCAACTCCACAGTAGCCAGGCATTTATCCACGGGCTAATTTAAAATGCAATGCTGGACTTGAATGGCTTTGTGTCATGGGATTTGAATGCACCAACCCATCTACTATATATTATTAGCAGTCTACTCAAATGTGCAATATACGTAAGCTCCCTTTGGACTTTGTTGATGCACCGTTAATTATTGATAAGCTGAACTCAGGAAGCTCTTGCTTTTCTCATACTTGACAGAGTGGATTTCAGTACAAATCCACTTCACCGATTGGTGCGGAAATTAACTTAAATCCACCGTTATGCTGCTGAGCTGAAAAAACTGAAGCTAAATAATTGTTATCCCCCCCAGCCCGCCCCCAATTCAGGGCTTCCGTGTGGAACCCTCCTGGTTTGGCTCAGGTTAAAATGTCAAGGCCGCTCACTCCTTCCTGTTGTTTGATGCAAGTACGAGACCTTCACTTGTGGGGAGACAGCTCACAGATTCACATGCCAACCGCCCACAAATCGAGGGGGATCTTAGCATCCCTGATGCTAAATGCGTCTGGTGACAAGCCTGAATATGTTTTATTTTTAAATCAGAGAGTGCAATGGAAACGTTAGGATGCATTTTGGAAAAATCCAATGACATTTACAATTCCTCAAGAAAGAAAAAAATGTGTGGATAGGACGGTCAAATTGAGCAAAATTGCCAGAATTGGAACAAAGCAGATTTAGAAATACAGAGCTTTGTTGTCATTCGATACCGAGATACCGAACAAAATTACATTTCCAGCAGTCACAGAACACAAAAAAAAAGAACACAAGACACACGACCCCAAATGATGGTTTGAGCTATAAAATTGCCGGACCTGAATTCCACCAGACACATGGATAAGGTGAGCCGGCTTTCTCTGAGACTCGTGGACTAGTGCCATGTGCGCTGTGTCCTCAAAAGTGAAGCTTTGAAGTATGGTATGCACCTGCATCACCCAGCAGGGATGAGTGAGCAGTTTGACTTTGTACTGGAGCCAAACCGAAACCATAACAATTATAGGTCCTTTCTTTCAATGTATTGGCAAAATAGAACATTGGCTTAGCTTCAGTTAATAAAATCAAATACCTGGACTAGCGTGCCTACCTGTTGGTTGGATGGAGATCAACATGACCTTGAAAGCAATACTTCACTTACACACCACTGCAACTGAAGGAGACTTTTAAGGATGAGAGCATGTGAAAAGAAATTAACTGGATGTTACTCTGTGTGATCATGCAGCTAGCCTACATGCGGACGTTTTAACGGTGCCAGCCAAGCTTATTGGAAGAGGTACAGAGGACTGAGCAGAAGGTTGCTCAATTCCATTAACGAATCAAGATATTTAAAATTTGGAACAGCGTTGCATAATTTATAACTATTTATTTCCTAACGTCCTCTTTCTTCACATGGAAATGGCAGGTAGAAACAATGGGCAAGTAGCAGATTGTATTCATCTACCACACACTCTATGACTTTGTGATCATGCTGTGCGGCACGTGTTGGGCGGCACAGTGGTACAGCAGTAGAGTTGCTACCTTACATCGCTTACACCGCCAGAGACACGGGTTCAATCCTGACTACGGGTGCTGTCTGCACGGAGTTTGTTTGTTCTCCCCGTGACCACGTGGATTCTCTCCGAGATCTCTGTTTCCTCCCACACTCCAAAGATGTACAGGTTTGCAGGTTAATTGGCTTGTGAATAAGTGTAAATTGGCCCTAGTGTGTGTGTGTGGAATAGTGTTAATGCGCAGGGATGGCTGGTCGGCATGGACTCCGTGGGCCGAAGGGCCTGTTTCAGCACTGTATCTCTAAACTAAACTAATCATGAGCCCTTTCCATCATCAGGGGAACCAGAAGCCTGGTGAGAACAGGAGGAGGAGGAGGGGAAAAAAACAGAGAGCCATCAATCAGCAGTGTCCCTAGTGCTCCATGAGTTTTGATTTACAGACGCCAATTAACCTGCAAATCTTTGGAATGTGGAAGGAAACCGGAGCACCCAGAGTAAACCCACCTGGTCACAGGGAGAACGTACAAACTCCATACAGACAGCACCCGTAGTCAGGATTGAGCCTGGGTCCTTGGCGCTGTAAGGCAGCAACTCTACCGCTGCACCACTGTGCCACTCTCTGCACTAATGTGCTACTGTTAGCAATGCAGGGCAGATGCAGTTTAATGTGGATAAGTGTGAGGTTATCCACTTTGGTCGTTAGAATAGGAAGGCAGATTATTATCTGAATGGTGTCAAGTTAGGAAAAGGGGACGTACAACGAGACCTGGGTGTCCTGGTGCATCAGTCACTGAAAGGAAGCATGCAGGTACAGCAGGCAGTGAAGAAAGCCAATGGAATGTTGGCCTTCATGACAAGAGGAGTTGAGTATAATAATAATAATAATAATATATTTATTTTATATAGCGCCTTAACACATGCACAAAGCGCTTTACAAATACAATTAACATAGAAACAAACAGACAAACAGACAAACTATCCTGACGGAAAAGCGGCGAATACACAACGCCAGCGTCCTCTCACGTCAGGGTCCGGCAGTAGACATTAAAGAACACAAGACACACAGATACAATTTTTTACACAAAACAGCCATCACAGTGATTGCTCTAGGCATACCCTCACTGTGATGGAAGGCAAAGTCTTATCTCCTCCTCGTTCTTCTCCCGTGGCGCCACGAGGCGATCGAGGCTCCCAACCCCTTGAAGCCCCCACCGGGCGATGTAAAGTCCCAGGGCCGAGCCGAGCAGGCCGATGAAAGTTCTGAGCCCCCACCGGGCGATGGAAAATGCCGCGGCCGAGCCACGCAGGGCGATGAGAGTCCTGAGCCCCCACCGGGCGATGTAAAGTGCTGCGGCCGAGCCACGCAGGGCGATGAAGGGCCTGCGGGCGGGTTGATCGTGCCTCGTGCTTCGGGGCGGTCGAAGCTGCTACGGCTGGAGCTCCCAAAAGCCGGTCGCCAGCCAGGGACCTGCGAGCTCCCGATGTTGCGGTCTGCAGGGCCCACGGCCGAAGCCTCCGAGATGGTAAGTCCAGGCCCTGCGACCGGAGTCTTTGAGGTCGATCCCAGCTGGAGGCCGCCGACTCCACGATGTTGGCCGTTGCGCGAACGGAGATACGACACGGTAAAGGTCGCATCTCCGTTGAGGAGGAGATTTTAAAAAGGTTTCCCCCAACCCCCCCACCACCCCCCTACATACACAGAATTAAAAATAAAACAAAACGTACATTTAACATCGACAATGACAAAAAAACACAACAAAAAAAAACGGAGAGACTGCCGGTGAGCCGCAGCTGCAGAACACAGCCACGCCCCTATATAGGTATATAGGATAGGAGCAAAGAGGTCCTTCTGCAGTTGTACAGGGCCCTAGTGAGACCGCACCTGGTGTACTGTGTGCAGTTTTGGCCTCCAAATTTGAGGAAGGATATTCTTGCTATTGAGGGCATGCAGTGTAGGCTCACTAGGTTAATTCCCAGAATGGCGGGACTGTCGTATGTTGAAAGACTGGAATGACTAGGCTTGTATACACTGAAATTTAGAAGGATGAGAGGGGACCTTATTGAAACATATAAGATTATTAAGGGATTGGACACGTTAGAGGCAGGAAACATATTTCCAACGTTGGGGGAGTCCAGAACCATGGGCCACAGTTTAAGAATAAGGGGTAGGCCATTTAGAACAGAGATGAGGAAAAACCTTTTCAGTCAGAGAGTTGTAAATCTGTGGAATTCTCTGCCTCAGAAGGCAGTGGAGGCCAATTCTCTGGATGCTTTCATGAGAGAGTTAGATAGAGCTCTTAAAGATAGCGGAGTCAGGGAGCATAGGGAGAAGGCAGGAATGGGGTACTGATTGAGAATGATCAGTCATGATCACATTGAATGGAGGTGCTGGCTTGAAGGGCCAAATGGCCTACTCCTGCACCTATTGTCTATTGTCTATAATATCAGCAGAAGGACCATCCGTAGCTCATGTACGGCGCTTGTCCTTGCAAGTACAAACCTCATTTCCTTCACTGTATGTTTGCTTCATAAACTCTTATATGGTAAAACACACATAGGTTTTTATTGCTTGCCCCGTGGTTGTAAACTATTGGTCATCTTGCGGACCATTTAACCTTCAAAACATTAAGAGGCGTGCAGTCAATAAATTGTACAACACGTGTCTGATGCACGAGGACACATAGAGAGACAGGCAAAAGGGAGGATGGAGAGAAGAAAAGAATTAGGAGATAAAGACTGAGATGTAAGGAAACGTAGGCATCCAGAAGAGCGGGGATGTCTGGTGGGCATTGGCTCGATGGGCCGAAGGGCCTGTTTCTTTGCTGTATCTCTGAACTAAACTAATCATGAGAACAACCCTTTCAATCATCAGGGGAACCAGAAGTCTGGTGAGACCAGGAGGAGGATGAGGGGTAAAAAAACAGAGAGCCATCAATCAGCAATGTCCCTCGTGCTCCGTGAGTTTTAGAAGAGGTATACATCAAAGAAGAGTTCAAGTGATTTGATTCCAACAACATCTCATACATCATATTGCAATCCCTATCACTGTCATCACCACCACTCCTTCTGCCCAAAGCATGAGTTTGCCCACATGTCACTCCAAAAACAAACACGGTACCAAATCCAGAAAATAAAACACCCATCATGTGATTCAATTGCATTGACGCCCAAATATTAGGAGCAATAGAAATGTGTAGGAAGGAACTGCAGATGCTGGTTTAAACCGAAGATAGACAGAAAAAGCTGGAGTAACTCAGCGGGACAGGCAGCATCTCTGGAGAGAAGGAATGGGTGACGTTTCGGGTCAAGACCCTTCTTCAGCAGTAAAACTCAACCATCCCTCAGCTTCATGTGCTCAGATGTTATCCCGCTGCTCTTTAAAGGATCCTGAAGTTTCAGCTCGAGAAGTGGAAGGTCACTTTCCTCCTACAACATTCCTGATGCTCTGGATAAGTGCAAGATGCCAAAGTGACCAGATAACATTGACTCCCAAACTCCCAAGATGGCAGCTATCTGACCATCCATATTGGTGGTGAATCGATGTAATTCATTGCCACAGACGGCTGTGGAGGTCAAGTCATTGGGTATTTTTAAAGTGGGGATTGATGGTTTCTTGATTTGGAAGGACATCAAAGGTTACGGGGAGAAGGCAGGAGAAAGGGGTTGAGATGGAAAAATAGATCAGCCATGATTGAATGGTGTAGTAACAAAAGATTTGACACTGTACTTTGGTACATGTGACAATAAACTAAACTGATAAACTAAACTGAACTAGTAGACTTGATGGGCTGAATGGCCTAATTCTACTCTAATTCTACGTCAATGGTCTTATAATGTTGGTGAGAACTGTTAAGTGTGGCCGCGTAATGCTGGTCACCTGCCAGGTGATCACTCTGTCAGTGTTGTCCAGCGTAGCCTCCGTGCTCTGTGCAAAGCCACAACACAACTTGTAGCCAGAGCCCTCCATGTTCTGCAGCACTGTATGCAAGCTTATTGGCATTGGTTGAACTTGGCGACCACTTCACTCCTTAACCATTTTTCCAATTGTGCTTCTGGCTGGAGTGCACCTTCCCTGCAAGTGCCTTTACAACCATCTTCACCCATCCATCTTCACTGCCATAGCAGGTGTAGCCAAACTATAGCATTGACAGGTGTAACCAAACTATGGCACAGACTGCAAGGGCGACTCATAATGAATGAGCAACACTAACGTCAGGCACTACCTGCAGCATCAGTAACAGGCGTGTACACACCATGCCTTGTCCAACATGGCTCCAGAATCATGCTACTAGGCTAGTGGGGATTAAACGCTCTGGAGACAACTTCCAGAATAAAAGGGTCTACTCTTAAAAATTAGCGGTGGGCCATTCAGAAACTAATCAAAATTTACTTCATCACAGTGTAAATTTGGGATTACTTTCCTCAATACTGCTGCAGCTTGGCAGCCTAAGGCAAAGCCAATAGTTTTCCACTGAAGATGGAACAAAGGCATCTAAATAAAGTTGTATTACCCATTAAGTTCTGGTTGCATCTATCTAAAAGTATGAGAATAACACAAGGAGCTGATGCTTGCTTCTGTTCGCACACTTGAAGTGGAATTGCAGGGTGTGGAATGAGGGGTGTTCCAGCTAACTGGCTCTTTGCCAGAGTATTAGCGTGGAGAGGTTTAAGTGTCTGTTCCCTCTCAGAGCATCAGCATGGAGAAGTCACTGTCAGCGACTTCTTTAGTCAGCGAAACGCCTCAAACTTCTTTCAAACGTGGAGATGCACAGTGTTCAGTTTAGATGGATACAAACTGCTGGAGTAAATCAGCAGGTCAGGTAGCAACTCTGGAGAAAGGATGGGTGATGTTTCGGGTCAGAAGTCTGAAGAAGGGTCACCCATCCTTTCTCCAGAGATGCTGCCTGACCCGTTGAGTTACTCCAGCACTTTGTGTCTATCTTTGGTATAAACCAGCATCTGCAGTTCCTTTCTACACCTGTTAGACACACTGTGGAAACAAGCCCTTTGCTCCACTGAGTCTGTGCTGACCTGCAATCACCCATACACTAATTCTGATCTACACACTAGGGAAAATATACAGAGGTCCATTAACTTACAAACCTGCACGTCCATGGAATGTGGGTGGAAACCGGAGCATCCGGAGAAAACCCAGTCGGTCATAGGGAGAGAGTTCAAACTCCATCCAGGCAGCATCCACAGTCTGGATGGAACCTGGGTCTCTGGCGCTGTAAGCTAGCAACTCTACCACTGGGCCACCTGTGAACCCACACCAGGCTCTTGATGGAGTGTGGAAAAGCAATTTCTATAAATTAACAAAGTACTGGGCAATGCATGGGACTTCTGAACAGTGGTTTAGATCAGAGCAGGTCTCTTAATGTACAATTGTTCTGTCAAATGGCATTTACCATTGGCATTTATCTCAGTGACGCCTATTCTGCGTTGTGCCAAGACAGCTCACATACTGTCCTTATCGTAGCCTTGTTTGAAGCCTAGATCAAAGAGCTGAACTTCAGAGAGTAAAAGCAGCAGTTGATTGAAAGCGGCTTCTAGTAGCTCTAGTAAAACTGAAGCCAATGGGCATCAAGAGGAAGACATTCCAGGGAAAGACACAATGTGCTGGAGGAGCACCTCGTCCGGTCAAGAAGCATCCTGGAGAACATGGAGTGGTGATGTTTCAGCTTGGAACCTTTCTTTAGACCGATTGCAATGGGAGGGGAGAAAGCTGGAAGAGAGGTCGGTTGGGGCCAGAGTAGGTGGGTGCTGGTGGGGAGGGGGGGAGGGGGTTTGATTGTCAGATGGTTGGACAAGATCAGAGATGAACAGCCAAACAGTGTGAGATAAGGAGATAAGGATAGACGAGGCAAGAAACGTGAAGCCAGAGGAAGGAATACAGGTGGAAGGGCGTCGAGGGAGGGGGTGGTTATGGAATGAGTAAGGGAGAAATGGATACACATCTAGGTGGGGCACAGAGATGAGAGGCTGAATATGTGGTGTGGAGGGGGGGGAGGGGGGGAGGGGGGGGAGGGGGAGGGGGGAGGGGCGGGGGAGGGCTGTAGATTAGTTACCTAAAATTGAAATATTCCTCTTGGTTAGCTTACAACGCAATGGTATGAACAATGAGTTCTCCAATTTTAGGTAATTAGCCCACAAACACTCCTCCCCTCTCTCTACCCCTCTTCCCTTGCCCTCTCTATCTTGTGCCCCACCTGGATGCACACCCATGTCTCAGTTTACACTTCCATCTGTATTCCTTCCTATGGCTTCAGATTTGCACTTCTTCTATCCGTATCTCCTTATCTCACACATTTGGTCTTTTCAACTCTAACCTTTGCCCAACCATCTGTCAATCAACCCTTCCCCCCCCCCCTCCCCTCACCTGTATCCACCTATCACTTGCCAGACCTTGGAAGGACACCACCCCTCTATAATAAGTCTGAAGAAGAGTCCTGACCCAGAGGATTGCTTGATCCATGTTCTCCAGAGCTGCTGCCTGACCTGCTGAGTTACTCCAGCAGTCTGTGTCTTTTTCTCTAAATCAGCATTTGCTGATCCTTGTGAAAGCAGTCCAGTGTGTGGATTCTGACCATGTAGAAGTCCAGTGTAGTTTTCAGAGATCGATCCTCCCAGCCAAGGACACCGTGCATAACTACCTCAGGGCAGTGACATCCGCCCACCTTCATCTGTTTCATCAATAAACTGCTTTGTATCAGAAGATCAAAAGTGAAGATATATATTAATCATTGCACGATGTTCAATTCTGTTCACAACTGCTCAAGAAGTGAGGCAGCCCATGCATATGTATGGAAAGACACAGACAACAATCAGGCAAGGAACATCTGCACTACATAAGTATCGGACTATGGCAATCTCCAACAAAAGAGTCAACTACCTATCCTTGTCATTCAACAACATTACAATTGCTCTCTCCCACCATCAATACCCTGGGGGTCATCAATGACCAGAAATGCAACTGGACCAGTCACAGAAATTCCACATTACCAAGAGCAAGTCAGAGGCTTGGTATCCGACAATGAATGAGTCACCTCCTGACACTCCAAGGCACAAATCATCCACTCGTCCGCACAAGTGGAACACCTGCAACCCTCATGAAATTTAGAAACATTGAGGACAAACTACCTGCTTGACTAGCAGTCCATGATCGAAGGACTCAAAGTGCCGAGGTAACTCAGCGGGTCAAGCAGCTTCTCTGGAGAACATGGATAGGTGACATTTCAGGTCGGGACCCTTCTTCAGACCATCATCAGCTAAACATTCATTCCTCACACACAAATATGCAACCCCTACTATCAAGAAGGACAAGGGCAATGTTTGCATGGAAAACCGCCACCTGCCAGTTCCCCTCAATGTCACATGTTATCCTGACTTGGAAATATACCTTCAGATCTTAATATGTAGGAAGGAACTGCAGATAGTCACAAAAACCTGGAGTAACTCAACGGGACAGGCAGCATCTCTGGAGAAAAAGAATGTGTGATGTTTTAGGTCGAGATCCTTCTTCAGGAACTGGAGATGCGAGTTTACACCGAAGATAGACACAAGATGCTGGAGTAACTCTACACCCAAAACGTCACCTATTTCTTTTCTTCAGAGATGCTGCCTGACCCACTGTTACTCCAGCATTTTGTGTCTATCAGATCTTAACAGTCAGTGGATCAAAATTCTGGAATTCCCTATCCAACAGTGATGTGGAAGTATCTGCTCTAAAAGGACGACAGGTGTGCATGAAGATGGCTCACCACAATTTATTTAAGGGCAATGAGGGTTGGGCAATAAATGCTGGCCATTCCAACAATGCTCAGGTCTCCAAATAAAATGTGTAAGTCTACCTTACGTGGTTAAAGTTTCCATTTCAAGAGATCACAGTATTTTTCTGTGTGAGTGCACATTGCTTGACATCCTTGCTCCCTGTTCAGCAGTCTCCCTGTGCAAGCTCAGCAGATGCAATTATGAAAGAGACTTGTTTGAATTCTCCTGACTCATTCACCTGCAGAAAGAAACTGGAATATAATCAGACCTCCTCATCAATAAGAAGTGATGGACTGATAGGGATAGCTAGTCTGATATAAAAATCTGTGAAAATTTAATTTTAGGAGCACCTAAAAGAGTGCATCATTTATTGCTTTTGAAACATGCTTCCTCTTGCTTGTCAGTGGGTGATTTGGAATGACATTGATCGATGTCAAGGACAGTCCATGGATTCCAGATTTTCCATGGAAATAAATAGCCTGGAAAGAAAGAATACCTTGGGAGAATAGGGGAAGGATCAAACTTCATGTAACAATGTTCTCAGGTGCACACTGACTTTGCATAAGACATTGGCGTATTTCAAAGACCATACATTTTTAATGTGATTAACCCTGAAAGAATAAGCATTTTAAGCATGGAAACTGGAGCATAAAAATAATTTTGGGAAATTAAAATGCTGACCTTTACTTTCCATCTTAGCTATTGGTGAAGACTCTCAGAAATTAGGAAAATGAAAAGCAACAGCAAAATAGGTATAAAAATTCACGTCAAATTTTTAGTTATTTATTGACAGAAATTATCTTAATAATATTCACACCAAGAATGTCATTTATTAATAATCTGTTTTTGCCCTCCACTGCTTTAAAGGTGTTTATTCTCACCATTAAAAATAATTTAGTCACGCAACATTTTCTCGTTAAATGCAGTTAATGAATTATGCAGGCAGGTACATAGTTATCCTTGTAAAGGTACATACTGTAGCTTGCAAGGTCATACAAAATGAGCCGTTTTGAAGCGAGCCTTCGTTGAACTGTTGCAATATCACAACAAAAATATCGCTGGCATCTCTAATTGTAGCTCAACCTAAAAGATTTTAAGTACACTTAGAACCACACAGCATATAAAGTCTGCTTCCAATGTCGATAACCTTCGTCCTGCATTGTTAGTAAGCTGCTTTACCTCAGGATGGAAATTTCAATTATGAAGCACTGTAGGATTTTAATCTTTTTATTAACTTCCAGTACTTACATGCTGAAATATTGGAAAATAAGCCTCAGCTGTTTGGATTTTGCTTTGTTAATCCTTTCACAGAACAAAGTGTATTTAAGACCTTTTAAGTTGAGTTATAGTTTGAGATGCCATGGATATTTTTGTTGTGATATTGCAACAGTTCAACAATGGCTCCCGTCATAACGTCTCATTCTCCATGACCTTGCTGACTATGCACCTTTATAAGGACATAGTTTAAGGATAAGTATTTACCTACCTACATCGTGCAATAACTGCATTTAACGTGGCATTTAGCATGACCAAATTCTCCTTAATATGTGAGATATTGTGAAATTCTCTTTAATGTGTGAGAAAGCCAAAGAATGACCTAGCAAAGCATCCATTAATACAATTTATTACATTAGTAGATTGTATGTAGCATATTGACAGTTGCATCATGGCCTGCTTCAGCACTCGAATGCCCAGGAATGTAGGAGATTACAAAAAGGTGGTGGACATTGCCCAGTCCATCACAGTACTGACCTCCCCACCACTGAAGGGATCTATAGATGCTGCCTCAAAAAGGTGGTTAGCATCGTCAAGGTCTCCTGGCCATGCTCTCATTTCACTCCTGCCATCAGGAGACTGAAAACCATGACCATCAGGTTCAGGATCAGCTTCTTCCCAAGACCAAACAAGGGAGGCACATTGGTGCAGAGGTAAAGTTGCTGCCTCACAGCACCAGAGACCCCGGTTCGATCCTGACTACGGGTGCTGTCTGTGCAGAGTTTGTACATTCTCCCTGTGACCACCTGGGTTTTCTCCAAGTTCTCTGGTTTCCTCCCACATTCCAAAGACGCGCATATTTGTAGGATAATTGACTTCTGTAAAATTACCTCTAGTGTGTACAGTGTGAAAGTGGGTTAACATAGAACTAGCTTACAGCTAATCGCTGGTCGGCGTGGATTTGGTGGGCTAAAGGACCTATTTCCACACGGTATCTCTCTAAACCCCAAACCATCAGGTTCTTCAATACTACACGCGCCAACTAAACTATGAACTACAAACTGTCTTGGTTCCCCAAGGACTTTGAGCTTTCGCTTTAACAGACCAGTTAAGCTGCTGCAAGTAAGAATTTCATTGTTCCATTTTCGGTACATAAGACAATTACACTCTTGACTTGACTAATTAGCAAATTGCAAAGTTTGTGCATTGATACATGTTACATACTTCAGATCGGCTACAGTTATTCCAATTTAAAGTTCTTAATATGGCACACTTCACTACCAATTTCCATCCTGCTCTTCAATATACTTGGACCATCTCCTACATCTCCCTACCGTTTTTTATTCACCTTCTCTTACTTAAATTTACTTACTCTCACGCAAGATTCATTTAGCTTGGAGTCACTGATCAGTTCGAGACTCCCAGTTGTCAGGAGACCATTCCCATTTTGTTCGTTAAATTCTTGTGCTGCAATATGAAATTTTGCAGTGGATCAACAAAAAGGGTCCAAAATTAACCAGGCGATTTAAATAATTTCTATATTCAAATCTTCCCTCTGGACACTTTTCAATCAAGTGAGAACCACAAACGTTAGTGAAATGAGCAAATTTGAACAACTGATCGGGCAGATATAATTTCCGTTGATGAAGCAAGCGAGAGGCGAAGTAAGTCACATCATTGCCATTATTCAATGCGGAGCAGAGCAAATACGACAAAAATAAACAAATGCTAGTACAATAATTTCAAGAGAATAACCTGCATAAACTATTCTAGAAAGCAGCAGTAAAAGAGCAGTTCGTGGATCAGAACATTCACGTTATAATTGTGCAATATAAGCACGAACGAATTGTAAAGGTAAGTAGGATCCCAACAAAAATAACATATTGAATCTAAACATGTCCCAGTAGCAGAAAGCAAAGGGGTATAATGTGCGTTAGGTTTTAACCTTTATGGTATGGGATTTTCTGGGACTCAGAACCATGGATGCACTGTAAAAAGTTAGGATGCTTCATAGCTTGGTTTGCCCGAGGCCGCAAGAAATCGCACAGTTGGGGATGTAGCCCATTTTGGAATAGGCCCATTTAGCCCATTTATTTTGGAAGGCAGCCAAAATAAGCAACAACCATTTTAACCCCACTCATTCCCTCTTCTCCCCTTTCCCATCAGAGAGAAGATGCAAAAGATTGAACGTATGTACCACCAGATTCAGGAAAAGTTTCTTCCCCATGTTATTAGCCTAATGAATGGTCCCCCCATAAGCTAGAGTGTAGTCCTAATCTTCTAACCTGCCCCATTATGGACCTTGGACTTTTTCTCAGTAACTATCATACCGCAATGCTGTACACTACATTCTGCACTTCGATAGACACAAAATGCTGCAGTAACTTAGCGGGACAGGCAGCATCTCTGGATAGAAGGAATGGGCGGCGTTTCGGGTCGAGACCCTCCTTCAGAAATCTAAAGAAAGGTCTCGACCTGAAACGTCACCCATTCCTTGTATCCCAAAATGCTGTCTGTCCCGCTGAGTTACTCCATCATTTTGTGTCTATCTTCTATTTAAACCAGCATCTGCAGTTCCTTCCTACAACATTCTGCACTTTGGTGTTTTTCTCTTTGTACTACTTGTGTAAGGCTCGATTGTACTCATGCATGGCATGATTTGATTGACTGGAGAGCACGCAAACAAAAGCTTTTCACTGTATCTCAGTACACAAGACTGTAATAAGCCTCCGCCAATACCAACACCAATAGCTCCACTGTTTTGTGGTAAATATCAATGATCTGGCTGTATCTGTAGAGCCATGATTAAATCGTTTGCAATGTGGTTCACAGTGAGGAAGTCTGCTGATTGTAGGAACATAAAGAAGATAACAATGAACTCATTGGGACAAGGGGTGAGGAGGGAGAGAGGTGGGGCAAAATTGGCAAAGGGAGTTCAATCAGGGACAGAGGGACATTGCATTTGAGAAGGGGAAGTGGCTGGATATTTAAAAGTGTAAAGAAAAAATAAGATCACAGAGTGCATGTAATCAGATTCCCAAAGATAACACAAGGTTTATTAGTTAAGGTGACTTATAAGATGCATGATTTATTTACTCGTGCATTTAAAAAAAGAGCAGGGTTTTATACTATTGGTGGAACCATAGAACTCACTACACACTGTCCTGATCACCATGGAATGTGATATGTTGAGAGAGAATGTAAAGAATTTTCACAAGATTTCGCAGTTGTGGTACAATTGTGATAAGGGGAGATGAGCTTCGCTGGGCTGAGACTATTGTTTGAAATAGAGGACATTGAAGAGAGACTTAATTAAACGCTGAAATCCCAGATTACTTGGTTGAAAAACCCATTACAGCTTTGACAGCCACCAAAGTTGAAGTAGAAACAAGGAGCTGCAGGTTCTGGTTTATATCAAAGGTTTATACACAAGGTGCTGGAGTAACTCAGTGGGTCAGGCAGCATCTCTGGAGAAAAAGGATGGGTGACATTTTGGGTCAGGACCCTTCTTCAGACTGAAGTAGGGGATGGGGGCGGGGGGGGGGGTGAAGACCTTGAAGTGAGAAAAGACTAAGACTGATCAGAGTCGGCACAAATGACCTCAGGCAGGGCCCATTGTTGACTAGGGAAGGTGTGATCTCAAGGGGAAAACAATGTAGAGAACTGTGGACAAACACAAAATGCTGGGGGAACTCAGCGGGTCAGGCAGCATTTCTGGAGAGAAAGAATAGGCGATGTTTTGGTTTGGGACCTTTTCTTTAGAATGATGGAGTCAGTCAGACAGAGAACTGTGGAACTGGTGAAACAATTAGGGTGGAGGAAATGGGCAAGGGGGAGAGGGGAGAGGAGTGTAAGTGGAGGTTGGGTTTTGACTTTCTGCATAGTTTTAAGTGCAAGGATGGAGTTTCCACTCTATACTGATAATGGCCGTGCTACTCCTGATGCCCTATCAATGTGTCCAGATGCTTCAGGAGAACAAGGAGCTTTCATCACCTGGACTCCTAATATGGACTTCCCATTCTCCACTATATTACTTGCTGAAAGAGATAAAGCTTTTTAATGCAAGATCTTTGTACTCAAATTTAAAAACAAGACGGAGTAAATATCAGCAACAATAACTAATTATTATACAGGAGGAGGGTTTAAATTGTCAAAGCAATCCTACTGTCTGCAAAATAATTTGAAATTGTAACATGGTAGTTTCACTCAAGGGATCGATGTCAAGAACAAATGACCATAAATTTGATGTGCAAGTCTGTTGGTCTGGTCAAACAGTAAAGGTCTGCCAGGTACATACCATTTTCAGACAAATAATATGTCCTTTGGCATTTCAAGGGTAGCACAGTGGCACAGCTGGTAGAACTTCTATCCAACATTTCAGAGACCCAGGTTCGATCCTGACCTTGGGTGATGTCTGTGTGGAGTTTGCATGTTTTCCCTGTGACCGCGTGGGCTTTCTCAGAGTGCTCCTGTTTCCTCCCACATCCCAAAGACCTGTGGAATTGCAAGTCAATTGGTCGGATAACATAGACTAGTGGGAACAGATGATTGATGGCCGTTATGTACACGGTGGGCTGAACTGCCTGTTTCCATACTATAAATTAAACTAAACATTCATCTAGTGAAAACTATTGGCATCAGAGTCATTTGTAGGTCATTTGAAATGAAAATGTGTTATTACTGCAATATGAATGTTAAACATCACATTACATTGACACAAACTATGGACTTAGTTAC
Organism: Rhinoraja longicauda; assembly: GCF_053455715.1. Taxonomy (NCBI): domain Eukaryota; kingdom Metazoa; phylum Chordata; class Chondrichthyes; order Rajiformes; family Arhynchobatidae; genus Rhinoraja; species Rhinoraja longicauda. The sequence continues at coordinate 56,753,148 of NC_135960.1, read as the reverse complement.
ATTAAGAGTTGTATCAATCATAAATTGAATGTTTCCATGTTGTTCCTGGGTGGTTCACTCTTTGATAAAGAATGTATATGTTCTCTAGGTAGCATCAAACAAACTTTACTGGTAAGATTCAGTGTTGGACTGTCAATAGCCCTGACTCTGGTCTTTCTCAAATGAGTTGCACAACACCACGAAGGGCATGGATAAAGTGAATGCCCATGGTCTTCTTATCCACACTAGAAGATGCTAAAATGAGAGGGTGTAGGCTTAAAATGAGAGGGGAAAGGGTCCTCGGCACAACCTTTTCACTCAGATGGTAGACCATATGTGGAATAAGCTGCCCAAGGAAGGTACATTTGTGGATACCATTCCAACGTTCAAAAGAAATTTGGACAGATAGATGGATCGGAAGGGTTTAGAGTGATATGGGGCAAATGCATGGGGCAAGTCTAGTATGCCACCTTGGTTAGCATGGACTAGGTGGGCTGAAGGGCTTGTTTCTGTGCTGTATAGCTGTATGACTTAATGAGAGAAAGCTTTCCATAATTGGAAGAAATATTTCCTTGAATCATTGAGTAAAGAAACCAATTTAGAACGTTGTCTCTCAGCATGTAACCCTTGACATGTCAGAGACAAAAGATTAGATTTCATATTATCTGCTGATGATGTTTGATTTTTTAGATTTTTTAGATTTAGAGATACAGCGCGGAATCAGGCCCTTCGGCCCACCAGGTCCACGCCGCCCAGCGATCTCCGCACATTAACACTATTCCACACCCACTAGGGACAATTTTTACATTTACCCAGTCAATTAACCTACAAACCTGCATGTCTTTGGAGTGTGGGAGGAAACCGGAGCTCTCGGAGAAATCCGACGCAGGTCACGGGGAGAACATGCAAACTCCGTACAGACAGCACCCGTAGTCAGGATCGAACCTGAGTCTCAGGCGCTGCATTCGCTGTAAGGCAGCAACTCTACTGCTGCGCCAACATGCCGCCCTGATCTCATATATTATTTATTTGATGCAATGTTCTCTTCCACAGACTTTAAATAGAACTTCAGCCAGACTTTAAATAGAACTTCAGCCACCACGACAACATCTGGGTTGTGTATTAGATTGTAGATTTGGGAAGATGAAGCTTTTTCTCATTTTCCTGCATCCCATTTTTCATCATTTCGTGATCTGTTCTGTTATTCTGTCATGATCATATCTCAAATTTTAAGCAAATTTAGACATCAGTTCTTATTTTCTGCAATGTAGCACACACACAACCTGCAAGGCAAATACTCACAGAAGACAAATTAGTTCATATGAAGGCAACATTTCCTGTCTGGAATGCATTTTTGGTTGTAAAATACTCAATTATAAATCACAATCTCATGTTCCAACTAAGATTTAAAAATTCTTTTGAATCATCCTTTGGTTCCTGGCCACCTCTTTTACATGATTAATCTTGATAATCTTGATAGTGAAAATGTAGATTTAGCACCTTAATCTGAGACAGAGAACATCGAATAGGCCCTCCTCCCAAAATATCAGTGCCACACATGATGTCAAATGAAACAAATTCCTTCTTCCTCCACATGATCACTATTCTTCCAATTCCAGTCCAACGAAAAGCCTCTTAAACATTGGCTACTTTATGTTGTTTCTTTATTAAAAAGTAGACATATTGTAGTAAAAATGAAAGGGTGGTGAGCCTCACATCAGTGGTAGGGAAGCTGGTGAGGAGGATTCTTAGGGGTAGGATTTACTCAGCGTTGGAATGGGCTAATTAAGGACATTCAGGATGGCTTTGTCTGCATCAGGTCATGCCTTACAAACTTGATTGTAAGATATGACCTGCTCCTTTCAAGAACAACTTCTGATGCATCTGAACCCTTGGTCTCCTCATCAGCAAACCTCAATCCTTAGGGATTGACAACCACACCTCCTCCTCACTGACCATCAGCACAGGAGCATCTCAGGGCTGCGTCTGTCCCCTGCTCTACTCTAAATCCAAGACTGCGTAGCCAGACACAACTCCAATGTCATCTTTACATTTGCCAAGGATAACACTGTCATTGGACGAATAATGGGTAACAATGAGTCAGGGTACAGGAGGGAGAAAGATCATTTCGTTGAGCAGTTCCAGACAACAATTTTGCTCTCAACGTCAGCAAGACCAAGGAGCTGATGGTTGAGTTCAGGAAGGGAAAGCCGAGGGTCCATGAACACGTCTCCATTGGCAGATAGCGGTAGAGAGAGTCAACAGCTTCAGGTTCTTGGGCGTGCACATCCCTGATAATCTGTCCTGGGCTAAGCACATTGATACATCACAAAGAAACATCACTAATGCCTCGACTTTCTCAGAAGTTGAGGAGATTCGGCATCTCACCTTTGGTTTCACAGATGCAGAACTCTCTGTCAGGGCTCCAGCCGTCTCCACCCTTGCCTCTTGCCACCTGGTCACTGGAAGAACGTGCAAACTCCATACAGACAGCACCCAAGGTCCACGCTGACTATCGGTCACACTTTCACACTAGTTCTATGTTATCCCACTTTCTCATCCACTCCCTACACACTAGGGGCAACTTACGGAGACCAATTAACCTACAAACCCCTCCATTGATCAGAGGTTTGACTGGAAATCCAAAATGACTATATGAAAAGGTTAGATGTTGGAAACTCTGCAGTAGATAATTAACCTCCTTACTTATAATCAAAGAATGGTGATGGCAGAGAAAGAGACCATTCGACCCATCAGGTTTGCAGTGGCTCTTCACCAAAGCAACTCACTAGTTCCATTCACCAGTCCTTTCCCAATGCCTTACGTTTTTTTATTCTCTGCCATATATTTATCCAATTCTCTCTTGAAGGCCAAAATAGAATCTGCCTCCACCACAGCTGCCAGCAAAGTATTCCAGATTCCAACTCCACACTGTGTGAAAGGTTTATTCCCATTGCCCACCCTTTGCCCTCTCCCCCTTTATTTTATATCTTCAACCTGAGGGCTTTTACACGGAGGGTGATGGGTATTTGGAATGAGCAGCCAGAGCAGATAGTTGAGCCAAACACTATGACAGCATTTAAAAGACATTTGGACAGGTACATGGACAGGACAGGTGTAGAGGGATTGGCACAAATGCTGGAGTACTCAGCGAGTCAGACAGCATCTCTGGGGGAAATGGGTAGCTGATGTTTCGGTTCGGGACCCTTCTTTAGATTCTTTTTAAGGTCTGGGCCGAATGCGGGCAGGTGGGAGCAGTGTAGATGTTGGGCCAAATAACCTCTGTCCATGTTCATGCCTCACCGAAGTTATTTCCACCTACCTCGACTCCATCCTATCCCCCCTGGTCAAATCCCTCCCCACCTATGTCCAAGACACCTCACATGCTCTCTGTCTCCTCGATAACTTCCGGTTTCCAGGCCCCCACTCCCTCATCTTTACTTTGGATGTCCAGTCACTCTACACTTCTATCCCCCACAAGGATGGTCTTGAAGCCCTCCATTTCTTCCTCGACTGTAGAACCAGCCAATCCCCATCTACCAACACTCTCCTCCGCCTAGCAGAGCTGGTTCTTACCCTCAACAACTTCTCCTTTGACTCCTCCCACTTCCTCTAAACCAGAGGCGTAGCTATGGGCACTCGCATGGGCCCCAGCTACACCTGCCTCTTTGTCGGGTACGTCGAACAATCCCTGTTCCAGATGTACACTGGCCCCATTCCCGAACTCTACCTCCGCTACATCGACGACTGCATTGGTGCTACCTCTTGTACCCATGCAGAACTCACTGACTTCATACACTTCACTACCAATTTCCATCCTGCTCTTAAATATACTTGGACTATCTCCGACATCTCCCTACCGTTTCTGGACCTCACCATCTCCATCACAGGAGACAGACTAGTGACAGACATCTACTATAAACACACTAACTCACACAGCTATCTGGACTACACTTCTTCCCACCCTGTCTCCTGCAAAAAGTCTATCCCCTACTCCCAATTCCTCCGTCTACGCCGCAGCTGCGCTCGAGATGAGGTGTTTCACACTAGGGCATCAGAGATGTCCTCATTCTTCAGGAAACGGGGCTTCCCCTCTTCCATTATAGATGAGGCTCTCACTAGGGCCTCCTTTATATCCCGCAGCTCCGCTCTTGCTCCCTCTCCCCCCATTCGTAACAAGAACAGAATCCCCCTCGTCCTCACCTTCCACCCCATCAGTCAGCGTATCCAACAAATCATCCTCCAACATTTCCGTCACCTCCAACAGGACCCCACTACTGGCCACATCTTCTCATCTCCTCCCCTTTCTGTGTTCCGCAGAGACCTCTCCCTCCGTAACTCCCTGGTCCACTCGTCCCTTCCTACCCAAACCACCCCCTCCCCAAGCACTTTCCCCTGCAACCGCAGGAGATGCAACACCTGTCCCTTTACCTCCCCCCTCAACTCCATCCAAGGTCCCAAACAGTCTTTCCAGGTGAGACAGAAGTTCACCTGCACCTCTTCCAACCTCATCAATTGTATCTGCTGCTCTAGATGTCAACTTCTTTACATCAGCGAAACCAAACGCAGGCTCGGCGATCGTTTCGCTCAACACCTTCGCTCAGTCCGCCTTAACCTACCTGATCTCCCGGTGGCTGAGCACTTCAACTCCCCCTCCCACTCCCACTCCCAGTCTGACCTTTCTGTCATGGGCCTCCTCCAGTGCCATAATGAGGCCCACCGGAAATTGGAGGAACAGCACCTCATATTTCGCTTGGGCAGCTTGCAACCTTTGGGCGCGAAGCCATTCCGGCAGACTCGACCCGTCTGATAACCGAGGAATAATAAAACAGAACGTCCCGAAATACCCGGCTTCTCGCCTTTATTTCGGGCCTCTTCCGACGCGCCACAGTATGAACATTGACTTCTCCAACTTTAGATAGTTCCTCTGTCCCTCTCTTCCCTTCCCCCTTCCCAGTTCTCCCTCTATCTTCCTGTCTCCACCTATATTCTTCCTTTGTCCCACCCTCCTGACATCAGTCTGAAGAAGGGTCTCAACCCGAAACGTCACCCATTCCTTCTCTCCTGAGGTGCTGCCTGACCTGTTGAGGTACTCCAGCATTTTGTGATCTCTCCATGCTCTATGACTCTAAGACTCTAACCTTGAGTCCTCAATCGCTCCACTAATGGGAACAGCCTCCCTCTATCCACACCCCTTATTTTCTCAAGTTCAATAGGAATTGGCAATAACTGTTCAATTTGCTTACAATACCTTCATCTCATGAATGAAGACATTTAAAAAAAAATCTGGATTGCAATAACACATTCAAAGGCAGATCAAAGGTAACCTGTTATAAGCAGCGCCCAGATTGAAAAGCAATGGACCAAATCTTGTTAGGCCTAGTCCGCACCTTGCGCTGACCTTTCATCTGATGCCCACGGTTGTACTTGCCTTGTGTGAGCTATGTTACCCTATGTACAGCTGGCCCTTCTTCTGTTCTGAGGAATAGCGATCCACAAGGCTTCCCAGGCAGCAAGCAGTGGAAACTGGACCATGACCAGTTATACAGTCATAAAGTGATACAGCGTGGAAACAGGCCCTTCAGGCCAACTTGCCCACACCGACCAACATGGCCCATCTAAACTAGTCTCACCTGCCAGTGTTTGGCCCATATCCCTCTAAACCTGTCCTACCCATGTACTTGTCTAGATGTTTGTCAAACATTTCAATAGTCCCTGCCTCAACTACCTCCTCTGGCAGCTCGCTCCATACACCCACCACCCTTTGTGCGAAAAAACACACAATTTTCTAAGATTAAAATCAATAAGAAATAGCTGAAAATACATAGATTAATTTTCAAAAAATTAAAGGTAATACTGCATTCAATGCTATTTTAATTAACAGTAATGTTTAAATTAAGTTAAGATAACAAAATAAAATTTGGTAGCACTAAGCAAATGAAGGGCACTATGCTGGAAGCAACCATTATGATGGATGAAAAGCTGAGGAGCCAGATGCAAACTGTATCCTGTTCCTCAGTTCAGTGTGTTAGAAATCGCTGGGAAGTTTGTGGTGTTTCCATTTGACCTTCAATGCTTTGAGCATAGAATGCATAGGTGCAGATATCAGGAAATGCTGAAGGTATCACAAAATGCTGGAGTAACTCAGCAGGTCAGGCAGCATCTAGGAGAGAGGGAATGGGTGACTTTTCGGGTCGAGACCCTTCTTCAGACTGATGTCAGGGGGGCGGGAATCGAAACCTTTCTTCAGACTGATGTCAGGGGGTCAGAAAATGCTGATGTGTACAATGAGGTTTCAAAGCTCTTCTCCTTGGAACCACAGGTAAAACAGAGGAGAAATACTCATTGAGGACTTTGTCCATCCCCTGCTGCTCCGCAGAGATGACATCCATGGTTTCTGAGAGGCTCTATTCCCTCTCTAGTCATCTTCTTTCCCTTAATGTACTTTTAAAATCTCTTTGGTTTTCCATTGCGATTATCAGCCAGATCTATCGCCTGTCCCCTTTTTGCCCACCTGACTTCCTTCTTAAGTACGCTGCTCAGTACCCTGAACTCCTCCAGCAATACACTTGATCCCAGCTGCTTGTTCATACTGAGAACATTTTTTCTGAACATGTGAACAACATTGAGCAACATGTTTTCCTTTATTTGTGCTGAATACGTTTGCTAAATTTAAGAAGGACAAAATGCGCCATGCCAATGTTCTCAGCCTTTCTTTTTTACACTGGCAATGTTATCAAAGTCCGTCACACAACACTGAATGGTTAACACGTTTCCATGATCTTGAGGAGATAAGAAGAAAGCCACAGGCCATATTACATGTAAAACTATAGCATCATGTCCAGAAACTAGTGATGCACTGGATATATTGTTAATAGCTGATTCCATATTAAATATGGACATAGTGAGAAGAATCTAATTCATGCCTGATGAACTCAGACTTTTAACTTGTCTGAATAAAATGAAGTATCTATTTAATATTTCAGAATCACATTCAATTCAAATATTGTGGGATAATTTTTCTAAATACTATTATTTCTTCCTTAAATATTGCTGGATATAAATTGTTTGACTCAACAGCTCCCCCTCTGGTGCCTGGCTAGTTTCACCCCAGGCTCCCACTACAGATATCCTCCATCTCCATGCATATGAATTCCAGTATTTAGCGCTATTGTTTTGTAAATTAGCCTTGAGGTGACTGTTATAATGTGCGTGCAATATCATTCATATTTTCATTGATTGAAAACTTACGCTGTGAACAATGCACACTGTTACACGTGATTGAAAATATACTTTCGGAACACATCCCCCTGTGAAGCTTTGGAACCTAGAATAGCAGTTTGCAGCAGATGGCAGTATGTTCCAAATATTCACCTGCCTAGCAGCTCAGCCCTCACGATTCACTCTTCATGCCACTGAGGACAGTGTTCACACAGTAGGAATCGAATAAAACTCTGTTGATAACCTCGGCTATCTTCTTCAATTGAATGTGCCTGTGATGCCGCTGCAAGCAAGATTTTCATTGTACCTGTACCTTTCCATTCTTGCAAGTATGACAATAAACTTGACTTGAATTCTACTCCATAATTCTGAGAGCAAGAAAACTTAAAGGGCAATTCTTCTTATTTCATCGACATAAAGAAAGACAATTTGTATTCGTAAACTTCAGACTGAACCTTTCTGCTCTTTTACACACAAAGGGTGGTGGGTGTATGGAACAAGCTGCCAGAGGAGGTTGTTGAGGCTGGTGCTATCACAATGTTTGAAATATTAGTGCAGTTACTGGATTGGACAGTTTGGAGGGAAATGGGTCAAATGCAGGCAGGTGGGACTAGTGTAGATGCGGCATGTTGGTCCGCATGGGCAGGTTGGGCCGAAGGGCCTGTTTCCATTCTATATAACTCTATGACTCTATGACTATGACCAGTTAATAGATTCCTCATGGCAAGCATTGGGCTCAGGATATTTTTAGGGTAAAAATATTTTGAAAAAAGAACTCTGGTACAAATATATTTTTAAGCAAAACAATGAATACACATGTTGATGCTCAAGGTATACTGATTTGGAACAATAGAAAAGTTGGCTTAGTATCTGTTCATAAAAACAGAAAATTACTTTAAAAAAAGGTTATTCATGCAAAGGATAAGGGTGTTGCTAACACAAGCCTTTTATACCCCATCCCTATTAGAAACGGAGGACTAACCCCTCGCCTCTCAACACATGCCCACTGAACGCAGCCAGGGACTGGGAGATGCATGTTTACCTAGGCCAGAGACTTTCTTTCCCAGTTGAAATCGCAGCTACCAACCTGCGACCAGACCTCGTCCTCTGGTCCAACTACAGTCGGCGTGTTTTCATCGTTGAGCTGACGGTGCCCTGGGAGGAGGCTGTGGACGAGGCATATGAAAGGAAAAGGCTGAGATATTCCAACCTTGCAGTAGAGGCAGAGGAGCAAGGTTGGAGTGTAAGGGTGCGTCCAGTGGAGGTGGGGTGCAGGGGCTTTGTAGCCAGTTCCACTGCAAGGCTCCTGAGGGAAGTAGGAGGCAGAGCGCAGGCCCAAAGAAAAGCAACCAAAGAACTTGGGCTGCCACGTGACTATCTAAAGGCTAACCATAAGACACACACCCAGGTCTGATCACCCTGCGGTGGGCCTGCCTCGACTGAGGGTGTCTTGTGATAAAAGGCCGAAACACCCAGTGACGTTGAGGTACACAACTGAAGATGTGTCTGAATGGTGGCAACATCACCTAGTGGTCACCCCCAAGAACAACACCATGCAAGGCAATTGTAGTGCAAAACTTCAGGGATTGTAACACCCAGTCCTACTAATCAATCTGAATTGGGACATCTAAGAGACATTTAAAAATAACATGTCTATATGTCAGGAGTCACACATAACTCAGGCAGGGCAAGGCTAGTATATTTTCTTAAGGTGCTTTACTGAACCAGATTGAATTTAACATTTCCAGGTTGATGTTGATGTTCAAGTTATACTGATTTCCCCTGTATAGATTCAATATTACATGGCCAATATATTTATTTTCATTTTTTTCTTCTTTTTTTTCATATTTCAGATACAGCGCGGAAACAGGCCTTTCCGGCCCACCAAGTCCGCGCCGCCCAGCGATCCCCGCACACTAACACTATTAACACCATCCTACACACACTAGGGACAATTTTTACATTTACCCAGTCAATTAACCTACATACCTGTGGCTCGATTGTAATCGTGTATTGTCTTTCCACTGGCTGGCTAGCACGCAACGAAAGTTTTTCACTCTACCTCGGTACACGTGACAATAAACTAAACTAAACTACAAGTTTTCAAAAGACACGAAACTCCCAAAGTCCACCAGGTGTAGCACCTCATACTTGCTTGGATTAAACTCCATCTGCCTTTTCTCTTCCTATCTTGTAGCCCATCTATATTGTGCGGAATCTTAATGCTTTTCAGGTTATTTCAAACGCTGAATTTAGAATACAGCAATGATGGATTGGATCTCAAATATCCCGGATCAAAAATCTCGGGATTATAAATCTACTAACAAGCCACTATGTTACATATACAGTGCAATAATGGATTGTTATCCAGGGTCATATATCTAGAGAATCCTGTTGATCAATGTCAGATTTCATGCATGACTCAACTTCCAAGAAACCATTACAGTAAAAACAGAAAGAAAAACAAAACTGAAACTTGATCATTTAATTAAATTAAAACCTTCGCAATCTCCATTTAGCGCATCAATTTTCATGGATTTTTAAAAATGTGTGATAACGTACTTTGGAGAGATCTTTGAATATAGTTACTTAAAACAAAACAATTCAAAGTAGGATTTGGGAAAGCAAAATACAGCGGCTAACATACGGTTGATTGCATCAAACACGCTTATTTGGCTGAAATGGTACAAGGCTGACAATGGAAGGAAAGCTCTAAAGAGCACCATGGAAATTCACGAGGGAGGCTAATCAAACTTCCTCATAACTGAAGTTCCTCTTCCCTGACAACATCTCGTCAAAAGCCTTCTGTTCTCTAAGATGTTTACTTCCTTCATAGAACACGGAAGAGTACAGCGCAAGAACAGGCCCTTCCACATGTCTGGGCCAAACCTGGTGCCAAATTAAACTAATCTCTGCTGCCAGCATATGAATCATATCTCTCCATTCCTTGCATATTCATGCGCATATCTGAAAGAATCTTAAACACCACCATCATATTTGCTTCAACCACCGTCCCTGGCAAAGAATTCCAGGCATTTACCACTCTCTGTGTACAAAATCTTGCCCCACACATCTCCTTTTCAACTTTCCCCTTCTGACCTTAAAACTACATCTTCTGGTCTTTTGACATTTTCATCCTGGAAAAAATGATTCTGGCTGTCTATCTCATCTATGATTCTGACAGTCTACCACACAAATGCCTCTTATAATCTTATGAACATCTATCAGGACTCCCCTCAGCCTTCAATGCTCTAGAGAAAACAATCCAACCTTGTTCAACCTCTCCTTACTTTTAATACCCTCTAATCCAGGCAGCATTTTGGTAAACCTCTTCCGTACCCACACTCAAGCCATGTCCTTCCTGTAATTGGGGAGACCAGAACTGCACGCAATACTGCAAATGCAGTCCAACCAAAGTTCTATTTGACTGTAAGATGACTTCCTGACTCTTATACACAATGCCTCGACTGATGAAGGCAAGCATACCATACGTCGTCTTCACCATTCTATCTACTACTTTCAGGGAGCAATGAACTTCAATACCAAGATCTCTCTGTGCATCAGTGCTTTTATAAACCCTGCCATTAACTGTATACTTTCCCATTCCACACCTCCTAAAGTGCATAAGGTGCAACATCTTGGGCGTTTCGGGCAGCACGGTCGCGCAGCGGTAGAGTTTCTGCTTGCAGCTCCGGAGACCCGGATTCGATCCTGACAATGGGTGTTGTCTGTACAGAGTTTGTACGTTCTCCCTGTGACCTACATGGGTTTTCTCTGAGATCTCGGTTTCCTCCCACACTCCAAAGACGTACAGGTTTGTTGGTTAATTGGCTCGGTATAAATGTAAGTTGTCCCTAATGTGTGTAGCGTTAGTGTGCCGGGATTGCTGGTCAGAATGGACGGTGGGCCGAAGGGCCTGTTTCCGCGCTGTATCTCTAAACTAAACTAAACTAAACAAAACCTCACACTTGCTCGAAATAAGGCTACTTTCCAGTCCTCTAAGGTCTCGCCTGGGGCTAGAGAGGATACACAGATCTTCAAACCCTCTGATCTGTTGCCTATCTCAATAGCCTGGCACTGATTCCATCAGGTGCTGGCTGCTGATCTACCGTAATGGTGTTTGTTTGGAGTATTGTGTGCAGTTCAGGTTGCCCAATTTCAGGAAAGATGTGGAGGCTTTGGGGAGGGTGCAGAGGAGGTTTACCAGAACGCTCCCTGGATTAGAGGGTTTCAGCTACAGGAAAAAGTTGGATAAACTGGAATTATTTTCTCTGGAATGTCAGAGGTTGAGGGGAGACTTGGTAGAAGTATATCACATTATGAGAGGCAGAGATAGGGTAGGTAGACAGAACCTTTTTTCAAGGGTGGAAATGGCTAACACTAGAGAGCATAGCTATAAGGTGAGAGGGGGAAAGTTTAATGTAGATGTTCGGGCAAGTTTTTTACACAGAGAGTAGTGGGGGCCTGGAACACATTGCCTGGAATGGTGGTGGAGGCAGATGGGATAGTGGTGTTTAAGAAGCTTTTAGATAGGCACATGGAATTGCTGGGAATAGAGGGCAATGGATCCTGTACAGGCAGATGAAATCAGTTGAACATGGCATCATGTTCAGCACATACATTGCAGCTGATGGGCCCGTTTCTATGCCGTACTGGTCTATGTTCTATGTAAACTCCATCTGCCATTTCTCTGCCTATCTCTGTAACTCATCTACATTCGGTTTCTACACTGTCCATAATCCCAACAGATCGACATTGTACCACCATTACCCTCTGCTTTCCGCTGCCGTATCCTTATCAATCACCTTTTAAATCTCCTAAAAATACTCAATCAAGTTAGTAAGACGACCTGCCCCACACAAAGCCACGTTGACTGCCCCTCATTCTCTTTCAATTGCGAGTAAATCCCAGTCCAAAGAATTCTCTTCAATAGCTTCCCTACCACTGATCTGAGCCTCACCTGTCTAAAGGTTCCTGTATTACCTTTACACCTCTTCTTAAACAAAGGAACAATATTGGCGACTCTTCAGTATTCCAGGGTCTCATCTGGAGTTAGAGAGGATGCACAGACTTTCATCAAGGCCTCCGAACTATGATCTGTTGCCTATCTCATTAACCTGGGACTTATCTCATCAGACCCTGGGGACAGATACACCTTAATGGTCTTCAAGACACTTAGCACTACCTCCTTCGTGATCTCAAATTTCCCTAGCATTTTTGCACATCCCACATTGATCTTTCTATCCTCCGTGTCCTGCTATTTGATGAATACCTGTTTAGTACTCACCTATATCCTCCAAGCATAAATTCCCTCCAAGCATAAATTACCTCCTTTATCTTTCCATGGTCCTACTTCTCCCTAGTTACCTTTGTTTTTAACGTATATAAAACGCCATGGAATTCTCTTTAATCCAACCTGCCAATGACATCTCATGGCCTCCTTTGGCCCTCCTAATTCCTTGCTTGAGCTTTGTCCGACGTTCTTTATATTCCTCAAAATCTCTGCCTGATTTAATCTTCCAACACCTTACATTTGCTTTCTTATTCTTTTTGACCAAATTTACAACCTCTCTCGCCTTCCAAGGTTCCCTGGCCTTGCCACCCTTGTCCCTCTTCCTTGCTGGAACATGCCAGTCCTGAACTATGAGCAGTTGATCCTAAAGCAATGTTGAATGCAGTCCGACCCAATAACAGTTACCTCCAATTTACTCTTCCTAGCTCCAAAATAATACTGTTGGTATTTGTCGTTCCTTAACTTGATCAAAGTTTGTTGCCAGAAATTGTTGCCAATGTTTTAGTCAAAATTTATCCCGTGATTTATTTATTACAAATCTCTTCATTATAAATATAGTGATTATTCTAGCTATGAAACTAATAGCCAATTTGTCTTTTTAATCAATTTGTCCATATCACTTTTTAATCAATTTGGAGTGTAGATTTCTGGACAAAATGTGCATTTTCTAACATTGGGCTGATGGCAATGTAGTCTCTTTCTCTCGGTCCTTCCAAAGAGCATTGTTGCACATTATTCCACAATGGATACTTTTTCCATACTTCTTTCCATGATCTTAAAGGTCTACAACTTTACTCACTACTAACATGGTGCCCAATTCTACCATGTGCAAATTCCATAGAATTATTCCTTCAGCTCACATCTAGGCTGTTTATCAAAAAATGAAAGGAAGAATGAATACAAAATTAGTTCTTGGGGATCATCACTGCAAATTGCCACTCATCCTAAAAATGAATCCATCACAACTCTCTGCTTTTACTGGGTGCCACTTCTGCATCCAAATCAGAATATTCCTATCATTCTACGGAATTTCATCTTTTTAAAACCTTCCTGAATGGTTATTTGTTAGATACCTCCCGGAAGTTCACACATTCAACATGCACCACAAAATGATTTTGCAATTATACATGTTAATTTTGTTGGTTAATCACTCAACTTTACCTTTTGAAGGTAGACACAAAATGCTGGAGTAACTCAACGGGTCAGGCAGCATCTCAGGAGAGATGGAATGGGTGACGTTTCGGGTCGAGACCCTTCTTCAGACTGATGTCAGGGGAGGGGGCGGGACAAAGAAATGATGAAGTAGGAGACAGGAAGACAGTTTGAGAACTGGGAAGGGAGAAGGGAAAGAGAGAGAGAGAGTGGAACTATCTGAAGTTTACTCAGCAACTTTACCTTTCAATACATTTTATTCCTTGCGGGAGAACATACTTCATTTCTTAGAATTACCGCATTATTACATCAAAAAAGTAAGTCATTAGTCTATCAATTCTATGTCAGGTCCTCATAAAGCAATCACTTCAAGGGGAGACCCTTTCCCCATTGCTCTACACATTATTTTCTCCTTCATGACTATCCAAGTTGCTACTGAAGGCACTCAATGACACATTCCACAACCATTACAGATAGTGAATTCAATTTCTAAGTATTTTTTATGCACACAAACTATTTCTTCATTCCCTTTATACTTACTTATACAATGTTGGGCGAGTCCAGAACCAGGGGCCACAGTTTTAGAAATGTTCCCAATGTTGGGCGAGTCCAGATAAAGGGGAGGCCATTTAAAACTGAGGTGAGAAAAAACTTTTTCATCCAGAGAGTTGTGAATTTGTGGAATTCTCTACCACAGAGGGCAGTGGAAGCCAAATCACTGGATGGATTTAAGAGAGAGTTAGATAGAGCTCTTGGGGCTAGTGGAATCAAGGGAATGTACGGGGATCGCTGGGCGGCACGGACTTGGAGGGCCGAAAAGGCCTGTTTCCGGCTGTATATATATGATATGATGATATGATATGATATGGGGAGAAGACAGGCACGGGGTATTGATTGGGGACGATCAGCCATGATCACAATGAATGGCGGTGCTGGCTTGAAGGGCAGAATGGCCTCCTCCTGCACCTATTTTCTATGTTTCTATGTTTATTATAAATCTGTGCCCAATTATTTGAACAAGCACCAATTGAGGACTACTCCACCTAATTCAGTCATGATCTTGTATGTTTCCATCAAAATCTCCTCTGAACCTTTGGTGCTCCAAAGAGAGTAACCCCCTCTTCTCCACTGTGATCTTACCACTGAAATCCTTCACTGCTGGAACCATTCCCATACACCCTCTCTGTACCATCTTTTAGACTTGATGTCCATTTGAAGGTCCAACCCACCTTCCATTGACTCCATCTGCACCATGGTGCCTTGGCAAGGGCGCCAGCATAATCAAGGACCAGAGTCACACCTTCATTCCCTCTTCTCCCCTTTTCCACCAGGCAAGAGGTACAGAAGTGTGAAAACACATACCTCTAGATTCAGGGACAGTTTCTTCCCAGCTGTTATCAGGCAATTGAACCGTCCTCTAATCAGCTAGAGTGAGGTCCTGACCTCCCATCTACCTCATTGGAGACATTGAACTATATTTAATTGGACTTTATCAGACTTTATCTTGCACTAAATGTGTTACTGCTTATCCTTTAAATGTACACTGTGAATAGCTTGATTTCAGGCATGTATTGTCATTTCTTTGACTGGATAGGATGCAGCAAAACACCTTTCCCCAGTACCTTGGTAAACATGAAAATAATAAACTAAACTAGACTAAAACTAAGGTGTAAGCTGTGCATGTGAACCTGCATATAGCCAATATTTTAGAGATACAGCGTAGAAATAGGCCCTTTGGCCCACCGAGTATGCGCTGACCACTGATCACCTCACATTAACACTATCCTACACTCACAATGGACAATTTACATTTATACCAAGCCAATTAACTTCACTCCAATTACATCTTTCAGGACCCTGCTGCTGTCCAGAGTCTAGGTACTTAATTCCTGGACCCTCTGGTCCAGTGACAATCAGAGAAATATGGCTGCAAGGGTAAGCTGCAGGTCACACACACAGGAAAATCAAAGCCCTTGACACTTTTTTAAAAAAATGGATGGAGTTTATTTTAAAACGCCTTAATAAAAGACCACAGATGTCTCTCTACCTGCACTATAAAACAGAAACACGATATGGATAGGAACGTTTTAGAAGGATATGGGCCAAACACAGGTAGGTAGGACTAGTATAGATCTGTCGTCTTGGTTGGTGTGGGTGTTGGGCCGAAGGACCTGTTTCCAAGCTGTGTGACTCTATGACATTGAATTCATATGAGGCATTGGTGGGTGCATGACATAGTTTTGGACACCACATTTCAAACCTTGGAAATATCACCACATAAATACTGAGAATAAATTATATATTAATCAAGACCTTGAAAAACTGAAACTTTTCCAGCAAAGAACGGGATGGTTAAGATGCATCTATCGGAGATTTTCAAGATTATGATGTTTTCAGTGAAAACATGAAAGTATTTTTTTTTTACTAGTTTGCCCAGATGCAATAATTTAGGACTAACACTGGAAGAGATAAAGATGCCAGACAAAGCATTTGGGGATAACCAACTCTTGGAAATGTATCTTTTACATCTACCTGAGGAAGCAGAATCAATCATAGTTTAATATTTTATACAGGATAATGGACATAATCTCTATCAATGTCTTTATGCTTCCAAGATATAGAAGGTTACAGACCAAGTGCTGGTAAATGGGATTACTGTAGATGGTCATCATGAACATGGTGGGCTACAGAACTTGTTTTCCTATGATTTGGAATTAGGTTAATTCATCATATTTGATGTTTTCATTCCAAGAGTCACATTATGATTGGTGCAAAGAGAATTTCTGAATTCCAAACAACAGAATTTAAGGTCCCCTACCTCTTATCCACTTTGGAAAATTGAGTCATCTTAAAAGAGTTACTTTTATTATTCAAGTGTTGTGAATCAGACTTTTCAGTTCGGGCTGCATAATTAAGGCGTCCAATCTTCCACCAAACAGTCCGCTTCCCACCCTCCCCCAACCCCACTCCTCTCCCACCCTCCCCCAACCCCTCTTCCACCACCATCCCCAGGCCCTCCCCCCCACCCTCCCCAATCCCTCTTCCTCTACCCTCCCCAATCCCTCTTCCCCTACCCTCCCCAACCCATTTCCCCTATCCTCTCCCAACCCCTTCTTGCCACCCTCTCCACCTCATCCTTTCCCACCAACAGGATGCCTTGGCTAGAGGATGTGCGTGAACCTCCCCATATAAGGGATAATTCACATCACTCCAGTGGTCTTAACACCACCTAGCCTTCACTTGAGAAACAAATGTAAAATAGATGATTAACCCATGGTCTCTATTGTGAAGTTAGCTCTGCTACCCAAGAGGGAATCAGCGTCCTGATTCATTGAGACCATAATATAATTGATTAATGTTCCTAATGTAATGAAATGATGGTTCTCACAGCTGAATTCTGAACTCTAATCTTACTTTGCTCCGTCCATACGCTAGAATGTGTCTCATGCTGCACATCTAAAACACACGCACTCAATTTATTATTTTTCATTTACATAGCCGACAATGTTTTCAGAAAGTTTGGATATAAAACAGGTAAGAGACTGGAGTCAAAAACAGATCCTGAAAATCTCAACATTGACAGGAGTTTTATTCTTCTGCTGGAAATGTTTAACGTTGTATGATCTTGAGGAAAATGTTTACAATTTCTGGAATGGAAGTCTTGAAATACCGTTTTATTTATTCATCTTGGAATCGTGCTAACAGAAAGCAATCCAGAACATGCAGACTGCTGTCTGTTCCTTCATGCCAGATGTATTAAACAAGCTCTCGAACGGGAAATTAAAAGTAAGATTTGCACTGCTTTAAAATCTGTATTTTGCCTCAGCATTCCGATCTTGAGATTGTGACAAAGCTGAAAATGTGGAGAACAGATTCATGGGTTAGTGTAAGATATAGGAGTACAAGCATAAAGTTCCTTGATAGTGGTGTCATGTGTGGATAGTGGGAGGGGGGGGGGAGAGGTGGGGGGGGGGGAGAGGTGGGGGGGGGGGTAAAGTAAGCTTTTGGCATTGAGTATAAAAGTTAAAGGTTATGTTACAGTTGTACAAGATGTTGACAAGGACACATTGTGTCCAGTTTTGGTCACCAAAGGGCCTGAGCTTCAGAGAGAAGTTGGACAGGCTAGAGCTTTATTCCTGGGAATGCAGAGACAGAGGGGTAATTGTGTAGAGGTATATAAAATCTCGAAGGGCATACATAGGGTGAATGCACAGTCTTTTTCCTAAGATCGTAAGATAGGGGCATCAAGAAATAGTGGGCATGGGTTTAAGGTGAGAGCAGAAAGACTTAACAGAAACCTGAGGGCCAACTTTTTCCACACAGTCTATGGAGCAAGTTGCCAGGGGAAGTAAGTTAAGCAGGTGCAATAACTATATTTATTTGTATACATATACACAATACTTCCCCTTTCTTCCCCCTCCCCCTCCCCCTCTTCTCCTGTGGCGCAGTTGGATTTGAACCTATTTCTCCCCACCCCCTTCATTCCTTCCTCTGGCTTCACAATTAGCAACTCTTCAATCCTTTTGTCTCACGCCTTCTGCTTTAATCTCAGGCCTTTGTTACAAGCATCTGCTGATCAAAACCTCCCTCACCTGTGCTCACCTATTACCTGCAATGCTTTGTCCTGCCTCTCCTCTCTCCCAGCTTTCTCCCTCCCCCCCCATCAACAATCAGTCTGAAGAAGGGTCCTGACCCAAAACCTAACCTAGCCATGTTCTCCAGAGATGCCGCCTAACCTGTTGAGTTACTCCAGCACTTTGCATCCTTTTGTATCAACCAACATCTGAAATTCTTTGTTTCTACATTTAAAAAGCGGGAAAATGGGACTAGCTAAGTTGGGACATCTTGGTCAGTACGAATGACTTGGGCCAAAGAGTCTGTTTCTGTGCTGCATAATTCTGACTCTATGATCTGACCGTAGGGATGCAGCTTGCAATCCCTTCTTAGAAGTTATCCATGGGATCAGTTCAAGTCACTTATCAGAAGTGGAGAAAAACATAAGGTCAGCACAGCCGTACAAGCAAATCAGGCTACGTTCACTTAATCACTCCAAGGTTAGGGTAACATTATTATTGTTTGATTTGTTGCAATCGTAGTGATAATCTGCTTCCAGGCTGAAACTTGACACCTGTAGTGAGAGCAAAGATGCAGCCACCTATAAAAACCTGTGCCGATGGTTTAATGTTGACATTGTTTTTTAATGAATTGGGACTGTAACCAGTTAAATAGGAAAGACAATTTTCAAGAAAGAGTTAGATTTAGCTCTTAAGGCCCAAAGGAATCAAAGGATATAGGGAAAAAGCAGGAACGGGGTAATGATTTTAGATGATCAGCCATGATTATATTGAATGGCAGTGCTGGCTCAAAGGACCAAATGGCCTACTCCTGCACCTACATTTCTATGTTTCTATAATCACTGGAATATATTTTAAAAAGAGAAGCCAAGCCAAATGTATGACAAATAAAATCACTATAGAAATAATCATTCTCGGGTTATTACATAAGATTTATTTTGTTCATTTTTATACGAAAAATGAAGCGATCATGTGTTTGTGAGCAAAAATGCAATTAGATTTCTGTTTTTGATGCAATAAAATAAATTACATATACAGCTATTTTATGTGTCAATGCACTGGAGCTGATACAGTTTAAGTTAAGACATGCTTCATTTCTTGATCCATCTGGGTTTCTTACATATATGCAAGATTTGACTGCAACAATTTTAGGAATTGGTTGTACTATGATTTTTGTGAACATTGGAAGATTCTTAGAGATAGAGATGAAATGCATTTCACTGACTCCTTCAACACATTTTAACAGCAAAAAACAAAAGAATATTTAAAAAATATATCAGCAAGCTCAAAGCTCCTGTTCTGATGATTTGCCGAAAATAGATCGTATTAAAATCTCCTGGAGGCAATCTGCACTTTGTGCAACAGTCAAAAGGAGGAATAATATTTTGTTAGGTTCTTTGATGTTTCCAAATTTTAATTCTAATGTAACAGCAGAAACATAAATCAGGAGGGGTTTAAAATAAAAACAGAAAATGCAGGAACACTCAGCAGGTCAGGCAGCATTTGTGGAAAGAGAAACTGGTAGTGTTTCAGATTGATGACCTTTTGTCAGAACAAGGAAAGATAAAAAAATAATTAATCTGTGTTTTCAACATTTTTCTGTTTCTATTTTATATATCCAGATTCTGCTATTTTTTGATTATCAAACTGCAATATATGCTTGCAATTTAATTGATTTTCTTTCTACTCATTGGCAGGACTCCACTATTCTACAAATTGTCATTCTATTGTGCTACTCTTCAGGACTTATCATACTGACTAAACTCAAGAGCTGCCAAGACGACAAACGAAATATTAGAAGAGATGAGAAAAAGCCTGGTCAAGCTGGTGTGTTTAAAGGAAATCCTTAAAGTGGAAGAAGCAGATGGACTGTTGGATGATCTTGGGGAGAAAAAATGTGCATGGGTCACTGTGAGGTAGGTTGGGAGATCAGAGCTACACTGTTAGCTTAAGACACGAGTGTTCAATGGTATGATACAGCAGAGAAGAAGCTGTTCCTGAATCTGGTGTAACGTGCTGTCAAGGTTTTATATTTTCTGCCCCATGGGAGGGGGGAAAAGAGGGAATGACCAGGGTGTAATAATCCTTGATTATGTTGGCTGCTTTTCCAAGCCATCGTGAAGTGTGTGTAGAGTCGGTGGTGGGGAGGCTGGTCTGTGTGATGGACTGAACTACATTCACAATTCTCTGCAATTTCTTCCATTCGTGGACAGAGCCTATTGCAAAGCCAAGCTGTGATGCACCCCGATGGGATGCTTTCTACAGTGCATCCATCTAAAGAGGTTGTTAAGAGTTGTTAAATACATGCCAAACCTCCTTAATCATCTGAGGAGGTAGAGATATTGGTGTGCTTGCTGGGCTGTGGTTTCAATGTGGTTGATCCAGGATAAGTTATTCGTGATATTTAAGCTCGAAGATCTCGACCATCTCCATTTCAGCACCATTGTTGTTGACTGGCGTGTGAACACCACCTCGTTTCCGCAAGACAAGAATTTGCTCCTTTGTCTTGCTGACATTGCGGGTGAGGTTGTTGACTTGGCACCGCGTTACTAAGCTTTTTATCCCCATTCCATACTATGCCTCGTCATTGTTTGATATCTGGGCGTTCTCTGCAAACTTGCAAATGGGGTAAAAACAAGGAGCTGAGAATGGGAATCCTGGAGGGCCACTGATGTTGAGAATTATCATGGAGGATGTTTGTGCCACCAATCCTCACTGGTTGAGGGTCTAAGGGTCGGGAAGCCAAGGATCCAGTGCCACAAGTGGGTGCTGATACTTAGGTCCAGAATTCTGGAGATGTCCAGTTGGGAGCAGAGCTATGAATAGGAGTCTAACTTGAGTGTCCTTGTTAATGCAGCTGAGGTAAAAGATCACCCATGGTCTTACTGAATGGGAGAGCAAGTGTGCGGGTCAGCTGGTCTACTTCTGCTTCTAATTCTTGTGTTGTTTCTGTACTTAGACATTTATCAACATGATCTATTTGTAATTGGCTTGCATGCCACTTTTTCACCTGAAGTGTAGGCACTGTGGCATCGTTTCTGGTGAATGTATCATTAATGACCCCCAGGTATCTCTGTGGGTCTTCACAGAAACCAGAATGTAGACCTGTACATTTATTATCTGCCATAGATGTATTGCCTCACTCACAGATAATGGGAATTCAAGGGAGGTATAACAGCCCTAGCGTACTGGTGCAAAACACACAATGGAAATAAGTTAGATGCCAGAATGAACAAATACAATCGACAATATTTTTAGGCTTTTAGAGATGCAGTGCGGAAACAGGCCCTTCAGCCCACTGACTCCATGCCCACCAGCGATCACCCCATGCACTACGCACTAGGGACAATTTACAATTTTTACTGAAGCCAATTAACCCACAGACTAGTGCGTCTTTGGAGTGTGGGAGGAAATCGGAGCACCCGGAGAAAACCCACGGGGTCACAGGGAGAACGTACAAACTCCATACAGACAGCACTCGTAGTCAGGATCAAACCCGGGACAGGCAGCATCTCAGGAGAGAAGGAATAGGTCCCTTGTTTTTGCTGAGATGTGTTGAGTGTGGTGTGCGTTGTGGATGGTCACCACTGTTTATAAGATTCATGCAACACTCAGATAGATCAACTAAACATCTTAGGCCGATTATGAACACAACTGATCCATTTGTTCGGGCAAGTAACTAACCGGAGAGGTTGCTACACCTGCAGATGGATACTAAAGAGCTCACTTCAGTTGCTGAGAAGCTGATATAAAATCATAAAATCAGGGAAAATAAAAGGACAGGAACAGGCCCACCTCATCCATGCTGACCATCTTTACTTCTATTTGCTTCCATTTGCTCATGTTAGGCCCATAACCATTACCGATCAAAGTACCTGGACAAATGTCTTTTTAATTTAACAAAACCATTCTTCTGCTGAGTAAGTACCACTTGCACAAGTACAACCAACAAGTAATGTCTTTCTGCTCTACATTAGCTGGTCTCACCCTGTTGGTAGTCATGGTGAAGTATTCCACTGCTGAGCTCCACACTGTCCGTTAATCCTTTTCAGCATAATTAGCGGATCATTCTCTGAGGAACAGAAGGTTGTGCACCTTTTTACAGAAATATGAGAATGATCCTATTGTGTACAACAGATGGGAACAAAAACCCATTAGAACAACTTGCACTCCCCTCAGCTGTTCCAAACCCCAGTGATCTCTGAACTGTGTGTAACGCTGCCTGCTGCAGATCTTTCTCAGAAACCGAAAACAGAGATTAGATGGATTACAGAAGGTATATGAGCTCCATGTCTTTCTGGAATAGGGTCATTAAAACTGTCATAGCAAGTGCAAAATTCATCAGCATCAAAGCCAATGCATCTTTAATGTATAGATTAACAGCCTAAGCTGCATTAAATCAACTGGCTGTAGTTTTAAAATACTGACACAACATTGCCTGTATAAACTGGTGGTACAGTAACCGGAACAAGTATAAAATACTTAAATTATAATTTCTCTATTTTAGCCAGAACGACACTCTTATTGAATGATAATGAAATATCTTTGCAGGTTTTGTCATTTGAAGCGATATATTAATATATTTGCTTGTAAAACTATTTTGCAAGTTTTTGAAAACAAGAGGAAAAATTCAACCGAAACAAAACTTAAATCAGCTGCTGTGTATGTTGAACTTTGTTAATGCTATGTGCATCCGTGTAGATTATGTATTAAGAAGTAGTAATCAGGTGTAATCAAACGGAACATATCCTTGTTGCAAGCATTCAAAACTTCAGTGTGGCTCTCCAATAAAGTTCATGACCTATGGATATCATGTGACCAAATGGTCTACTGCACAAACAGAAAAGATTTATTCTTTCTCCTTGCTGTGAAAAATGATACCTGTAGGCAGCTGAAAAGATGCTGCAAATGGACATATGTTTGGTAGAAAAAAGTGCGGTGAAGTGGAAAGTAGAATGCAGGTTGCAGATTATTGCGAAAGGCTAACGTTTTCATGGTTTCCAACACAGACATTATAATTAAGATGGTTGTTTAATTTCAAAAACATATCTGCAATAAAGTTAATAAAAGCAGTCATCTTTGTAATCCCATATCTTTCCCTTTGTTGCTCACCCAGGGCCTCCATTGTGATCAGTGGGCAGAGGATTTGAATTTTATGATTGCACTGCGAGTTTATCTGGTGGATGGTTAAGCATAACAGATGTGGAGATGTAAGTCTCCTCCCCCACCGCCACCCCTCTCAATCACTGCACAGTGCAGAGGGCAAACCTCAGCTGAGGCAGCAGCAGCGGATAAAGCACTCGGAGACTTGTCAACATTAGCACTGTTTCACAGACCAGCCTATTATCCCCATTACCAGATTTCTCTGCTCTACCAGGGACTGTATTTGCATTTACGGTCACTTAGCACACTCAATCACAGATGACTAATTTTCAATTTTATAGCATGACGGAGATTACTGCATAAGTATCCTACAATTGATCTTAGTCTCTGTTGAATTGAGAAAATGACCGAGGAGAGGATGCCATTTATTGCGATTTTAATTTTGTTTCATATATGCTTTGAATTAAAATTGGGTTGTTTCTGTATGTGAAACGTGAACGTTTCTGTTTTGTAATGTGATAAGGTTAGCTTAGGTTTATTATTGTCACATGTACCAAGTTACAGTGAAAAACTTTATTTTACATGCTATCCTATAAAATTAGATAATACTATACCAAACTACAATCAAGTTAAACTCAAATTCAATAGATAGAGCAAACGGGAAGATGCCGAGTGCATAATATGCATAGATTTACAGTTAGAAAGAGATTTAAAAGAGAGTGCGATTATACCACATGATAGTAGATCCTTCTCTCTGAAGACCACGCAGAGTCACCACGCTCCAATGCCATAATCTGCCAAATATTTTTATATTTTAATGAACAGGAACCATGAGCAGTGTATTCAGAAAAAGTCACACCAGCAGGTCAATAATATTTAGCATAACAAATATTATTGTTGCATTTGAAAAGTTAGAGCTTTTAGATTTAAACTGCATTAGATTAAACAAAAATGTTAAAGCACCTGTAAAAAGTCTAATAATCAATATTAAGTTGCAAACATACAAAATATTTCCTGAGATGTTGGTACATTTCATTACCTGTTCCATGAACAAATTGCGTTCCCTTTATTATCAGGGGATGTAGTCAACATTATTTACTGGCAAACTGGCAACTTTATCTATTCTCCCTGTTAATTAAAATCAAACTTTTTCCACATAATGCACGAGGTCTCACATTTCCTCATTTAAGCAGGCCCTTTGGTCCACCTTGTCCATGCCTAATAAATTGGCATTCTGGTATGGGCCATTTGCCTGCATTTGACCCAGATCCCTCTAAACTCTTTCTATCCAGGTATCAGTGCTGGCAGATTTTTTGATTTCTCATAAATATAACATCACTTAAATTTTGAGATTGCTTGCTACTCTTCATCTGTGATTTCCTATCTTCACTCTGACAATGGAGTCCTTATTGATTTCAACACGAGAGTGTAAAGCTGAGCAATTCCACTGCACTTGCGTCAGGTGCAGGGACAGCATCTCTTCAGTCTGAAGAAGGGTCTCGACCCGAAACGTCACCCATTCCTTCTCTCCAGAGATGCTGCCTGTCCCGCTGAGTTACTCCAGCATTTTGTGTCTATCACAACATCTCTGCACATGTTTGGTGAGAAGAGGCAGATGGAAAATGTATTTAGCATCTTACTTTTTTAAGCAATTATGTTAAATGCTTTAAGTGGTTTCGTTCTGGATTTTTTCAACATTTAGATTTTTTTTAATTGGTACAAAGTTATTTGATTTTTAATTGTTTTTGGATATTTATAATTGTTTATGAATGTCAGAGGCATTGGGAGACAGTCTTTGGAGAGGAGCATTCATTTTCTGTGCTTGGGACTAGTTTTGCCCCACCAGATCATATTAGTTCTGCTCGCAAAGCCTTGACACCATGGAGAGCTACATCATGGAGAACCGTCGAGGACTCACATGCAAGTTGACCGATGAGAAGGTTCAATTCAAAGCTACTTTACTATCACATGTATCTAAGTTCAGTGAACTTCTTTGTTTTTTGCTTTCAATGCACAAAGTACACAAAAGAGTCATCACACTTCGGGAGCCGACAGAATGACAAAAAGTACTCATTAGAGTCATGACACAAAATGCTGGAGTAACTCAGCGGGTCAGGCAGCATCTCTGGAGATAAAGGAATGGGTGACATTTCGGGTCGAGGCCCTTCTTCAATCTCCTCATTAGAGCCATGTTGGTCTCCCTTTGTTCTCAGAGTTCCTAACCACCCCGACCCCCTCCTCCCCTGCCGGGTCCTTCTTAGTTGTCGGCAAACCTCCCACGCCGGGTCCCCTCTAGTTCTCAGCGGCCCCCCCAAACCGGTTCCCCTTTGTATTTGGCTGCCTCTCTAAAGGGTATGCAACTGGCAGTGTGTTGTGTTTCATCTCTGACGACCTTGATCGTTAAGCTTTCTTGTGGTATAGGGTTTAACCTATTCACAGATTTTCTGAGTTCTCCTCATGAGACTTGTGTCCAGGGCATCACTTTTTGACTTAAAGAAAGGTGTCACTTCATAATCCAGTTGTGTCATTCCTCCTGCAGCTTTCAATGAATCAACCTCATGCAGCTCTCAGATACATCTCTTGAAGAAATTAAATAGCTCATATGGACACCTCCAATTCTAGCTCCTGTTATTCAAGCTATCAATTTGTACTGCAAACTTCAACTACCAGTCCAATATCCCACATCCAAGTGTCAGGTTTGTTCAGTGAAGTAAACACAAACTCAATTATATTTGAAGATAGACACAAAACGCTGGGATAACTCAACGGGACAGGCAGCATCATGGGAGAAAAAGGATGGGTGACATTTCAGGATGGGACTCTTCTTCAGACGTAATGATGTTAAACAATTATGTTTGAATTGTTTCTCTTCATAGCTTCAGCCATATTGTTGTTCTCTCTCACCTGCTTCCCATTCACTCACCTCTGAAGATTTTGTGAGCTTAGTTCATTGATGTTTGGAGTCATTAGTCAGCAGTATACAGTTGTGGAAAATGGTGTTGTTCTGTCGTGTAACCAAATAGTTTGCCAATCAATGTCTCATTGTTAAATCTGAGCACCCATGTAACACTCCTCTCCTCAGTGGTTCATTGCCGCAGGGGTGGCACAGTGGTAGAGTTGCTGCCTAACAGCGCCATTAACCCGGGTTCGATCCTGTCTGTACGTAGTTTGAACGTTCACCCTATGACTGCATGGGTTTTCTCTGTGTGCTCCCGTTTCCTCCCACATTCTAACGACATACAGGTTTGTAGGTTAATTGGCTTCGTAAAATTGCAAATTGTCCCTAGTGTGTGGGATAGTTTCAGTGGACGGGGTGATCACTGGTTGGCATGGACTCAGTGGGGCAAAGGGCCTGCTTCAATGACGTGCCTCTAAAAATAAAATATATACATATTTTCATCCGGTGGTGTTTCCACCAAAACTGAAGTCACACCAGAAGATGTGAAGTTTTCCCATTTTTCCATGCCTGTTTACTTCACAGGGCTCAGCCTCCAATTCAATAGGTAACTCCACTGACTTTTCTGCTGCAACTCACTCATTGCTCAAGCCATTGGTAATCTGGTGGCATCATATCTTCTTGCTCTTAACATAGAAACATAGAAAATAGGTGCAGGAGGAGGCCATTTGGCCCTTCGTGCCAGCACTGCCATTCATTGTGATCATGGCTGATCATCCACAATCAGTAACCTGTGCCTGCCTTCTCCCCATATCCCTTGAGTCCACTAGCCCCAAGAGCTCTATCTAACTCTCTTTTAAATTCATCCAGTGAATTTGCATGCACTGCCTTCTGTGGCAGAGAATTCCACAAATTCACAACTCTCTGGGTGAAAAAGTTTCTTCTCACCTCAGTTTTAAATGGCCTCCCCTTTATTCTTAGACTGTGGCCCCTGGTTCTGATGAGTGTTTTCTTCTGCATGAGGGTTTTGCCGGACTGAATGAATGAATGAAACGTTATTATCACATGTGATATATCACAGTGAGATTCTTTGTTTTGCCTACACTAATGCAAAGGGCGCCATATTCTTGGTGCCCCCCTCATGCTGGGTCCCCCTTTGTTGTCTCGGTGGCCAGAGGAACTTGTCCGGAACCCTGTCAGGCTGAGTTGTTCCCTGATCCGAGGCAGAAAGTTTGGGAAATGTTGTCTCCTGGATCCACGTATAGTGGATGTCACTCAGGACTAGCAACATTGCTGGTACCTCAGGCTGCCACTGCGGTTATCAATGCCAATAGCTCATCAGTAAGTCTACTTACTTAGCATTAAGTTAGTTTTGTTTTCAATTCAGGTAGGATTAAGGGCCTGTCTCACGTAGGCGATTTTTTAGACGACTACAGGCGACTAGGGTGTCGCCTGTATGGTCGTGAGTAGTCTCCAAAGAGTCATAGCATTTTTCTGGTCGCTGCTGGATTTTCAGAATGTTGAGACATTTTTGGCGAGAGTGGGTTTGACGCCAATGAGCGTAGCTCGACGTATCCTGACATAGGTGCTGTCGTAGGTTGTCGCCAGGTGATGTAGGTAGTCGCCGGTGCCGACTTCAGTGAATTCCATTGGCGACTACCTACGTCAACCTACGTCGAACGGTGACAGGTATCAGCGTCAAAACCGGAGGTGAAAATGGCGTGAATTGTCTTCAGTTGTCACTGAGAGGGTCGTAGCTTGTTGTAGCTTGTCGCGGGTGGACGTAGGTTGACGTCGGTTGTCGTAAGTTGCTGCCTGTGTGGTCGTAGGAGTGGTTGCAGCTGGACGTCTTACTCGCGACGATTGGGTCGCCGGTTGTCGGTAGCTTGCCGTAGCTTGACGTCGACTAGGTGGTAGGTTGTTGTAGCTGGTCGTAGACATTGTCGTGGGGGGGTCCAGTCGCTGGTTTTTCGGCGACCTGCTACGACTATGACAGTCGCCTAAAAAATTGCCTAAGTGGGACAGGCCCTTAGTCCTTTAAATGTTCATAACTGATTTGTCAGGTATATGAATCAAAATTCTAAATTTCAGATGAGCATTTGAAATGCTGTGGCACAGGAGCCTGTGGGCAGGATTATTACAGCAAGGTCCTCGCTGGCAAGCACAGACACAATGGGTCAAAGGGATGGTATCCTTTGTTTGACCCAATGGCAAAGAGACACAGAGAGCTTCTGGAAGTTGTGCATCTTGTTTATTCAGCTTAGTAACAATACCATGCATGCACCGATCCATCGGACATACAGGTCACACATTTACAGACATCCCCAAATTTGACAGCAGATTTTTAACTATAAGTAAATCCTATTTACCAATCTTGCAGATGCAGTTGGACAGCTAGAATTTACAGATATGCTTGCAAAGATTTTGCCTGGATTCTACTTTGCATAAATGCTGAGTGGTTACACTGTCTGAATTAATGCCTCTGTTTCGATAAATAAGATATTTTTAAAACTGGAACATTCTGCTATCCAAAATAGTAAAATTAGTGAGATTGGATTACAGGGGGGGTGGGGGTGGGGGGGGGGGCTTGCAAGCTTAGGAGGAAAATGAAAACAAAAGATGTATTTAAAGAACTCAATAAACCAAAAATGACAATTTTGGCAGATGCACCAAAAATATGCTCCAGTAATATCATTCCACAAAGAAAGACTCAATTATTCCAATGACCCTGGCTGACATGAATAAAGACACTGTAGGAAGCATTTTTAAAATTTTGTGTTTTCATAAGTCAGGGACTTTTGGATAGAAATGTTTTCACAATGCCAGTTCCGTACTTCCAAATCAGATTTACTTCACCTAGTTCATAAGGGTCTTCAGCCCATCTTAGTATGGCCTTGAATTGTTCTGCAATATTCTTCTGCATTGCACTAAAACGCATTGCCAATCACTTGTATTTCTGCTGCAATAGTACCTGCTTTAACTGACTCCTCTGGCAGCTCATTCCATATACCCAACCACCCTCTGTGTGTAATAAGGTACCCCTCGGGTTTTGGTTAAATCTTGCCCCTCGCACCTTAAACTTATGTCCTCGCTTCATGATTCCCCTTCACTGGATAAAAGACTCTGCATTCACCCTATCCATTCCCCTCATAACGTATATTCTGACTTATATTTGCAACTCCGTACAACTCCCGGCCATGCTCTCTTCTTGTTGCTACCATCAGGAAGAAAGTACAAGATCCTGAGAACTATTAGCCCCAGGAACAAGAACATCTTCTTCTCATCAACCATGTGGTTCTTGAACCGCCCTGCACAAACTTAGCTCAGCACTAAAATACAATGCTGATTGGTTACACTGTCAGAATTAATGCCTCTGTTTTGATATATAAGCTATTTTTAAACTGGAACATTCTGCTATCCAAAAAAGTAAGATGAATGGGATTGAATTACAAGGGGGCTTGCCAAGATTGGGAGAAAAATGAAAACAAATGTAGTATTTAAAGAACTCAATAAACCAAAAAACACAATTTTGGCACACCTCCCTCCATCCCATCCCCCACACCCAAGTCGCATCAGTTTCTCGTTTTCACCAAACAAACAACTAACAATGGTCTGTTTCTTTTATCATCGTAACATTTTTGCAAATCTTTCATTCATTGTTCGATATCTCTCTACATCATCATCTATATCTCTTCTTTCCCTTTCCCCTGACTTTCAGTCTGAAGAAGGGTCTCGGCCCAAAACGTCACCCATTCCTTCTCTCCAGTGTGCTGATGTACTCCAGTTTAAAAAAAAATCTATCTTTGGCTTAAACCAACAGCTGCAGTTCCTTCCTACACATTATGGACTTTGGATAGGTTGTCTTGCACTATTGGTCCAGTTATCTAATGCAACTGATAATTGTATTATTCCATTAATGAGCCAGTAAAGCTGCAGTGAGTAAGAATTTCATTGTTTACTTCCCTGTGTATATGATAGTTAAACACTCTGGATTTGATTCTTGAACTTGCTTTAAACTATGAAAGTTTGGTGCTGGGAAGTCATTACTAGAGAAACAGTTGGAGTCAAGAAAAAATCTTGCAGGTAAAGTCTGTTCAATCAAAAACAAAGTTTCAATCATTTCATTGTGACTTTGTTTCATCACAGCAGGTGCTGCCTTATTGAAACATATAAGATAATTAGGGGATTGGACACATTAGAGGCAGGAAACATGTTCCCAATGTTGGGGGAGTCCAGAACAAGGGGCCACAGTTTAAGAATAAGGGGTAGGCCATTTAGAACGGAGATGAGGAAGAACTTTTTCAGTCAGAGAGTGGTGAAGGTGTGGAATTCTCTGCCTCAGAAGGCAGTGGAGGCCAGTTCGTTGGATGCTTTCAAGAGAGAGCTGGATAGAGCTCTTAAGGATAGCGGAGTGGGGGGGGGGTTATGGGGAGAAGGCAGGAACGGGGTACTGATTGAGAGTGATCAGCCATGATCGCATTGAATGGCGGTGCTGGCTCGAAGGGCTGAATGGCCTACTCCTGCACCTATTGTCTATTGCCTTGAGTGTAAATTGTTGCAATTGCCCTCCACCTGTAACCCAGAGTTCAGAACCAACAGCAGAAGCAGAACCAGCCTGACAGCCATCCACCATTTTGAGTTTCAGAAGTCTTCACCGACACCAGCCACACAGAGTTATTAATGGTTCAGACTTACGTGATTAGCAGGCAATGTTTTAGATCATTAGATGCTCACACCTGATCCAGCTTGTCGCAAGTGAAGTGTGCATCATTGATGCAAAACCCTTCAGATTAAAAGTATGTCCACTTACCCAGGGGAAAAAATTGGAGATATCATTTATGTCACATATCCTCCACCCTTTCCAGTAACCATCTTGCTAAAGCAAAACCTCATCATTAATCATCATCACATAGAATACACATACTGACTGCAATTGATTATTGTAGTTGCAAGATTCCTCCAAAGGCCACAGGATTGGCCCTCAGGTTAGAGAAGTGATCTCTTGTGTATAGTAATTGCTGCACATGAGGTCATTCATCTAACCTAAGGGGCAATCATTTACTCTTAATAGTCCCATGTCTGCAGTTAATATGTCTTCAAATTGAATTTTTAAAACCGGAAATGTTTGCGCCCACTCTGAATGAGCTATGGTTCTGTTTTTGGCTCATTAATGGTCAGTAGCTTTATTCTATGGCCTTCTAAATTCATTTTTTGGAGAGCTAATATCAGTCACCAGGAAAAGTTTGTTTACAAATGAAGATACGTGCTGACATGGAGTTTTATTGATGGGAAAAACAGATATTTTAGTTTTGATGTGCATGGATTTCCTTGGATGTCTAGCTTTTTTAATAAACAATAATTAAAAATAGAATTTTTGGGGCAAATTAATTTACTATAGGCCTCTCCCATAGACCCGGTAGTGTCAGTAACAAGTGGCTTTGTTTAAAAAACTGGATTTAGAGAACACTTTTTGCATCATTAAGACAACCCAAAATCATTCAAAGATACTTAGTTACTTTAGAGTTGTGCAGGTGAATATGGGAAGAATCTGAAAACAGCATTATTTCACTCCTCCCCTCCCCTCATTATTTGACACCTTTTTGGTTCCTTGTCACCTTCAATCTTTTGTCACTTACTCCCCCAATTATAAATCCCTTGCCTAGCATTGTCCCTTGCCTATCACTTGCCTAGCATTGTGTTACACCCAACCCCCCCCCCCTTCTCTCTTTTCCAGCTTTCTCCTCCCTGCTCCTATCAGTCCAAAGAAGGGTCCCAACTTGAAACATCATCTGTACCTTCCCTCACCAAAGGCTGCCAGACCTGCTGAGTCTCTCCAGCATTTTGTGTTTTGAAGTACTTTGCTATGTTTTGAATGGTGGCAGATTTCTTGAATGCTGTTACGACTGACATCACCCAAGCACGCGAGAGCATTCATCATGCTTCCAAACTACGTTCTTCAGCTGGTAGAAAGGCATGGGAAGCCAGGAGTTAATCACTCACTGGAGCGTCACATTCTATCAGCTGCACCCCTTTGGCATTGAGCTTCTGCTCGGTAATGACAACCAGAATGTTGGCAGAGGATCCTTGACTGCAGAAATGTCATTAAATGACAATCTCCAGTTGACATTTGGATGGTCCTTAGAGAAAACTGAGATGACAGCATTAGAATACTAAATCATTTGAATTGCTTTTCCCTGTCGCCTCTCTCTCCCTTGAAGGTTGGCGCTCAAAGCGCTCCTGTGCCTGGAAGTGATAAACTATTTTGGAAAGGCCACATAATAAGTTGTGAAGAACAGATTGGATTTTTCCGACAAACCCACAGCCAGAAACACCCATTTATATTTAAAATAAATATTTATTAGTGATTTCAATATATTCCACATGCATCCCAAGTTAAACAATTATACAATCTTCTTCAGCATATCATCCATAATAGGAAAACCAATTTAGTAAATATATGTATTGCATATATATCAAGTACAAATTTAGAAAATTGTTTTAGGCACTTAAGTAGTTCTCAATCCCAACCACGACTGCATCCTCTTCAAAATTACCAAATAAATTCAAAATTAATTGAATTAGATATTTATAAAATACAGTGTAAGACCACCCCTAAACTAGTTTGTGGCATTCAGATAGATGTTTCCTCATCCTTCAAATTGTCACTTTAAAAAAAAAACTAATGACAAAATAATTTTTCTTCTTAAAATGTAGTAGACTGAATATTTCACAGATATTAAAGAGTGTTGTGATTATAAACAGTAGTAACGATTCATTAGTCTTTTCAAGTTTGCCATGTGATACAGTTATTGCACAGGAGGTACCTCATAGAGGTCAGTGTTTCAGAAGAAAACGTTCAATAAACATCCATGCAAGTATTACAGCACATGTAACCGACTTAAGTAACTTTAAGTAAAGGTGGAATTTCAAGTTTTAACCTTACCACATCGAGTATGTGTTAAGCCCCCATCAGTAGGCCACTAACAGTAGAATAAATTTAGGTTTTTACAATGTCTGACTATTAGACAAGTTAACCATTTGTAAGACAGTTAGATGACGCAAATTATTAAGATACAAAGTACATTTATGAGAAGGTGTTGTGAAAGTTCACTAGATAAGAGACAACTCATCAACAAATTAACAGTGCCTCCTACAGCATTGGAAGTCCAAGCAGAATGCATTTGAAAGGCAATTTCCACCAGTATAAGCGATTAGAAGCCAGTAAACCAAAGAAATATTTGAAGAAGGGTCTCGACCCGAAATGTCTCCCATTCCTTCTCTCCAGAGATGCTGCCTGTCCCGCTGAGTTACTCCAGCTTTTTGTGTCTATCTTCGGTTTAAACCAGCCTCTGCATTTCCCTCTTACACAAAGAGATATTATGTTGTGCCAAGGAGAAAGTCTTCTGAAACCAAGAAGTTCATCCCTGAAAATAGTGACAGACAAAATAGTTGAAATTCAAAATTGAAAATCAGAAGGATTTTAATCCAGTAGTCAATATATAAGCATTTACTCAATTAGTACAGTCCATAACTAATTATAAATTGGAATCCAATATCTTAGTTCTAAGGCTGTTGAGACTCAAATATCCTGTCTCTATAATATCGAATATCAAGCCCATGTACCAGACAATAGCGTGAACATTTAATAAATCATAACACGGAGCAGGAATAGATCTTCAGGCCATCATGTTGGCACCGTCGTTTGCCATTCATCATATCTCTGGCGATCTTCTACCTTAACTCCATTTTATCCACACTGGGACCAAATCTTGCCATTGTCCAATTTGTAGAAACCAAATTACTTCTGTTTTGAATGAACTAAGGCAACGGAACCTCCTACTTTTCTGAATCATAACTCATGGTCCATGAGTTCATCTTTTAGTCTCAGAAGAAGGACTGAGTAAACATTTCACTTCACACCAATAATTATGCTAGTTTACTTTCCACAGGTCAAGTATTTTTTTTTTTAAATCAAGAGTTATGGTTGCATTCATTTAATTCATCAATATTGTTCTAACATCTATAACATTATCAAAATGCCCCTCGTTAATGGATTGTCTTGCTAGACCTGACATTAGTTCTCCAACTCCTCTGAAAAAGTAAATCTTACGAAAGTTGCAAATCCAAAATAAAAACATTGAAACAGAAAGCAGAAGTAGGAGGAGGCTATTCAGCACCTCATGCATGCTCAACTATTTAATACCATGGCTGATCACCTAAATTCAGTATCTTGTCCCAGATTTCATCCTATGTCTCGTGTTGGACTCTTGTAACACTCTCTTGAATATATTTAATGACTTGGCTTCAACTGTTTTCTGTGGTTGTACAACAGAAATTACTGGAACACTCAAAAGATCAGGTAGCAACCCCATCCACTGGATTTTGCCAAATCTACTGCCTATCTTAACCATATGGCCAGACTTAATTTCTCTAGACGTCAAGTGGTAAGTGAGCTCTCTATACCCATCCCGAAAAGTGTCAAGACAGGGCACAAGGCAGATTGAGCTCTGAGAGCATATCAAAAAATCTATCCTTCTATCTTGAATATATTCAGCTCTGGACTGCCACAGCTTTCTTAAGAAGAGAATTCCAATGATTCAATATGCTCTGGATGAGGAACTCCCTGTATCTTTTATTTGAGACTGTGACCCCTGGTTATAGGCAACCCAACCAGGGGAAACATTTTCCCTCTACCTACCCTCTGTCTAACCTCTGAGAAATGTGTATGTTTCAAGTAGATCACATCTCATTCTTCAGCATTTTGATGAGTGTTGGCCCAGTATGCGTTATCTACGCAACAGACCTACCATTCTGGAAACCAATCTAGTGAATCTTCATTACACTTCCTTTATCATGGGTATATTGCTCATTATCTAGTAAATCAGACCTCTACATAATATTCCAGGTAGTCTCACTAGAGTTGTGGTAAGATGTATTTGCTCTTGTAATAAAATCTTCTGCAGAACAGGCCAGCATACAATTTGCTTTCCCAATTGCCTTCTGTACCTGCACATCAACTTTCAGTGATTCATATACAAGAACACATTGTTCCTTTGAACACCACCACCTTTCAATCTCTCACCACTTATTTCTCCACTATTTTATTTTTAATGGTTCTGGTGGTATCATTTTATGTTAATTACCAGAATAATTGTCAACCAGGCCTACTGAAGCAACAAATTCTGTAAAATTGCTGACAAATTTGGAGTTGGTGTAACTAGAACAAGCCCAGCCCATGAAACAGCTAAGAAAAAAATCTTTGATTTTGTTTGATCAATCTGAAGAAGGGACCCAACCTGAAGCATCACCTATAAATTTTCTCGAGAGATGCTGCCTGACCTACTGAGTTACTCCAGCAATCTGTGTCTGTCTCAAAGGTTTCAAATGTCTTTTTTTGGTATAAAACAGCCAATCTGCAGTTCCATAATATTAAAAAATCTTTGCTGGCTGGTTAAGTCGCTTAATCGGCCAGATGGCTCTCAAGTTTGCTAAACACTTTGAATACAGCTGACTTACTCTAAGGTCCAAAAGCTATTAAATAAAAACATACAAATTAAGTAAATTAGAAATGGTTACAATGTTTAGGAAGAAATAACAACCTTTAAACTAAATCTAAATACATTTATTAAATGTCAATTATATATTTCCTGTGGTACCTTGCAAGGTATCTTTGTTCTTGCACATGATTTTTTTTCTGTGAGACTCGGTGAGGAGTCCAACCCAGAAGTACAGGTGGAACTGCTGGCATTTGGCCACAAAATTAGACCCAATATGTTGTGTGCGGCAATGAACAAATTGACAGAACAAACCAACCACAATCTTTAAATACTTAATTTCTAATCTGGACAAAAAAAAAAGATTGTTAACCCAAAATATTAACAAGATACACCTAGAAATGAACAAGCATTATCTAAATTGCATATCTTAATTTATTAGGACTTAAGAAATTTAAATTATTAATTGAAAAAAAAATGTCCTCCATATGTTAAATGACCAGCAGTGTATTTCCAAAACCTTGTGTATTTACATCAGGCTTACATCATCTTTCAACAGAACTGATTTGTTATTACAAGTACACCACCGATTTCTTGACAACAGATGGTCCGGCACCTCCTTTAATCGGACAAAATTACAAGAGCACTGCGTTTGGCGTACGCTCTTTTGGAACTCGTGACTCCGTCTTGAAAGAGTTAATTGTTTACTTCTTTGTTAATTGTTATTTCTTTATTTACATTTCTAGCAGTTCATGGTGCTTTATGAAGAGGGGACGGGTATAATTAGTAGGTCAGAGGTTTGTGGTTGAATTGTTATTATGTGATCTCTGTTGGTCTGGCAAAATGGATAATCCGGCAAGGCTCTGGAATCAAGGGAGCCAGAAAGTTGATGGTGTACCTGTGGCACTAGTTACTCACTGGAGTTACAAGGGAGCCAGAAAGTTGATGGTGTACCTGTGGCACTAGTTACTCACTGGAGTTACAGCTGCTCTTTATGCCCCGCATCTTTGCCAGATGGTGACATTGCAGCAAGAAGTCCATGCATAATTTCTCGTTTTATTTCTCCAACAATTGATTCCTTTATCTGATGGGGACAAAAAGAAAATTCCATCAGTGGTACAGCATCCTCACTCGATTCGCATAAGCAGACCTCCCAACATTTGATTTTACAAATTCATAATTTTGATGTCCAAAATTCAGAATTTTACATCAAAATTCATAATATGGTGCGTAATGCAACTTTGTAGCAAAAGAAATATGCACAACAAATGCGCATACGCATTGCTCTACAATCATGTGTGAAAAACGACTATTAATTCCAACAGCCTGTAGTTCTTGGACTACATGTACAATGTCAGGCCTATCATGAGTATATTCTGCTATTTATAGTAAGGTTATTGAACAGAAATACATTTTACAACACAAAGAAAAATCTGTTTTGTTTTGTTTTTTCTATTTTGCTTTGTCCTTACA
Source organism: Rhinoraja longicauda (assembly GCF_053455715.1). Lineage (NCBI taxonomy): Eukaryota > Metazoa > Chordata > Chondrichthyes > Rajiformes > Arhynchobatidae > Rhinoraja > Rhinoraja longicauda. The sequence goes on along the minus strand of NC_135960.1, from coordinate 56,715,963 downwards.
GATCCCAATTCTCTTGGTATTGAATAAAAGAACAATGGTCATAAAATGTATGACGAAGTTATGAAGAAAGAGTTTAATTTAAAAAACTGCACATGCCTAATTTCATTGAAGACATACTTGCTCCAGTGATCTTCAACAGCAAATCACAACGGTCCATGTCCCCCCCTACTCCCCTCCCCCCTGCCTCCCCCCACCTTCTCCCCACCTCTATGGTGGGGCGGGGCAAGCGGCGGGGCATGGGTTTTGCGGAAAAATTTGAGGAGAAATCGGAATGGCGGAAATGAAATAAGAAATTCGGAAGGATTGGCCGGTCTGCACAAAACTATACCATTCCTGAAAGCCCCCGATTTTTCTCCATCTTATCGACATCACAAAACATTTCTCTAATTCGGGGAAGACAGATAGCTATTCTCAAAGACCAGAAAGTATTGTCCTTTGGATGGTGCTAGTAGGCGTAAGAACCTTACATTAACCATTCTGCATTCACCTTATTATTAACGTGCAAAGTTACGACTGCAATGTCCAGCACTTAAGTGCACTAAATCACATGGTCCTCTATTTGGCCCACAAGCTGTAATAAAATTCCCTTGAAGTAGATATCCTACGAACTTGATCATGGATTGTCAATAGTGGTATATTTCCTCAAATTAGCTAATATTACATCAGTCATTTTAACTTTTCAAGTAAAATTTGAACATGATATGTAAAAGACAACATACATTGGAGCCACCCCAGCTTGGTTTTTCTCAAAGTCACAACTCAATTTACCACAAGAGTCAGTAATAGCTCATCCCCTACTGTTATCAGATTACTGAACAGTCCACCCAAAAGCTAAGAGTGTCATCCCGATCACCAAACCTACCTCATTGTGACCCTTGCACTTTTGCACATTTTATGAAAAAGCAAACAAAAACTGTTGAAATCTCATTCTTGACCAGCGATGGAGGCCGGTACTTTATATGATCATCTTAGAGAGGTGACTTGTTTCACAACCGTTTACTGTACTTGACCCGATTGCTGCGCGACCTTGGTGTCCACTGTGCAACACTCAGTGATCTGTAACGTCAGTGATTCGCAATGAGAGGCACCTATACAATTTCAGGGAGCCTCTTGCGATGCAGCAAGTCTTTGTATAAATGAACACTAACCTCCTGGAGAACACTGTGGTAATCTGGATGCTCTAGGAGATGACTTCTTGGTCCTCTAGATGGAGAGGCTGCTGTAGCTCCAGTTGGTTCAGATGTCTGGCTTATTGGATGCTGATCTTCAACTCCGGATGAAGATATAGTTTCTGTAAACGAACTCCCCTGGGCACCTCGTGATGGCGGCGAGGGAGTCAACAGAACAGAAGAGCGATATACTTGTCTGCTCTGTGGTGTAGTTGAGGTAGTTTGGCTCATTGGCTTTCCATGTGGCATGGAGGTGCTTGGTATACTCGGGGGGTCATGGCTTAACGAGCCTGGTGCTGAACACCTAGACGTCCATCCTGGGCTAGAGGAGTGGGAACCAGGCTCCACGTTAGCGTAGGGGCCACAGTAGGAGTGTTGGTACTCATATTCTTCACCCAAATGTTCAGAAAAGCCCAGTTCGGATCGGAGATACGACTGCTCCCTCAAAAGTTCAGATACCTGAATTTCAACCAAAGGACAAAACAGTTTAACCAGCAATAAATCAACAGGTTTTACTGAAATTAATGTATTACTTAAATATTCTTCCCGTCATGAGGCAACACAAGTCTACTCAATGCTGCGTTGCATTTTAATTTTGGTTGGCGGGTGCCGTTAATACCTGGAGACAAGATTTAATGCGAGTAAATGGAAAATAATTTAAACCAGTTGTATAAGACAAGGTTGCATTTTTGCACAAGATGCAAGGTTACATTTGGAGTACCATATTCAGTTTTGTTCACCCTACTGGAGGAAAGATGTTGTTAATCTAGAAAGAGTTCAGAAAAGATTTACAAGGATGTTGCCAGGGTTGAGGGCCTGAGCTAGGGAGAGGTTGAGCAGGCTACGACTTTATTCCTTGGAGCGCAGGAGGATCTTATAGAGATGTACAAGATCATGAGGGGAATAGATAGAGTAGATGCACAGAGTCTTTTACCCAGAGTAGGCAAATCAAGAACCAGAGGACATAGGCTTAAGGTGAGAGGAAAGAGATTTAATTGGAACCCGAGGGGCACCATTTTCGCACAAAGAGGTGATGGTATATAGAATGAGTTGCCAGAAGAGGCAGTTGAGACATGTACTAAAACAACATTTAAAGGACATTCGAATAGGTACATGGATAGGAAAGGTTAAGTGGGATATGAGCCAAAGATAGTCAGGCAGGTGGGACTAGTGTTAAAGTGGGATATTGGTCAGAAGGGACTTTTACCGTGCAGTATGAATCTATGACCACTAATATTAGAAATGCTCTTAGTTTATTGGTTACAATACATATTAAAGCTGATATTGATATTATAAAGCTGATATTTAATAACAAGACATTACATAAATGTTTAAAAATTGCAATAATTAGCTATATCTATGTTTTATTACCTTATGACAAATAAACTAAAACTTTCATGTGCTCACTGTCAAAATTGTACGCATGTTAGCACTGTTTCTATTTCCTACTGTGTGATAAATTAAACTGAAGGTTGGTTCAATGTTGTGTTGGATTTGTTCCCCTCAAGAGCATCAGCATTAAAAAAAAAGGCTAATTTTTGAAAATGCTTTACTTGGTTTCATTTAAAATTCCTTTTGCGTGACCTAATTTTTTTTGTTATTCCACAGTTTCTCACAGCTTTGTGCTCATTTCTTAAAAGAATTATAAAAGCCACAGCATTCTACACATCTTGCATAGTCAGCAATCCATCCCTTATTAATTGTAGCAAACAACTTAATGTCAGAAATATTATTTAAACAATTAAAAACCTGAAGCCTAATAGTATTTTTACCAACATCAGAGCATTATATAACGCCCCAGCACAAAATAAAGCTGTCAGAAACATTGTTGTGTAGGAAAATAACTGCAGATGCTGGTACAAATCGAAGGTATCACAAAATGCTGGATTAACTCAGCAGGTCAGGCAGCATCTAGGAGAGAGGGAATGAGTGACTTTTCGGGTCGAGACCCTTCTTCAGACTGATGTCATGGGGGCGGGACAAAGAAAGGAAACATTGTTGTTGTGCTGGTCCTTGTTAAGAGATATCCAATTAGTGACTAAACTAAAAAAGACAATTTATATCTTATGTGAAAAATTGCAGCTAGCTGATTGATCAATAAGTCTTTGGAAAAACATGCCATTAAAAACCATCAGGTTTATGTTCACTGATAGGGAGTGAAGATTATTACTTTTGTTATTGATCGCCATAGTTAGGACTAATAAACCAGATTGTCACTATCCACGAGTACTTACACATCTGAGTTGTTAATGTAACTAATAATTGTTTTTCTCAGCGCTTTTCTGCATCTTGGTAAAAAGAGATTTAGTAATAATTGATTAACAAGACAGCACTGCATATCTTGAAAGCTCTTTGACCCGATGTGCTATTAAATGAAATAAACACTAATGGAAATAGAAGGATATTGGGAATCTATGACTGACATCATTTTCTGGACACTGAGTCAACACAATCATGAGGACCAAAGGAAAATTGTAACATTCAGTGATACAGGTGATAAAGTAGATTGAGCAAATGCACGCTGGAGTGTCGCCCACAGGAAGTTATAAATCTACAGATGCAATAAGATGCCAACCACAGCAGATGAATACACTTAATCTTGGTTAATATTTAGTACACATAAAGGAGATAGGGTTTTTACAGCACATGGCAGAGGGCTTCATTCAGCAGAAATCCAACTTACTTACCGGTTCCATTACATTGAGAGAGGAGGATGACATGGCATCAGCGTTATTAGCAAATGCCTCCTGAAAAAACAGAAAATGATCACTTCAGTACAGAGAAGGAGTAAAACTAAATGGACCACCCAGCATCAAAGTTGGACACTCATAGATACCTGGGACTGTTGTCTAATTTGGAAGAGCTTCCCCATAGACTAGTCAAGCAGTAGCCATAGAGTCAGAGTGATACAGCGTGGAAACAGGCCCTTCGGCCTAACTTGCCCACACTGGTCAACAAGTCCCAGCTATGCGAGTCCCACCTGCCTGCGTTTGGTCCATATCCCTCCAAATCTGTCCTATCCATGAACCTGGCTAACTGTTCCTTAAACATTGGGATAGTCCCAGCCCCAACTATCATACACCCACCACCCTTTGTGTGAAAAAGTTACCCCTCAGATTCCTATTAAATCTTTTCCCCTTCACCTCAAACCTATTTCCTTGGGCCCTTGACTCCCCTACTCTGGGCAAGATACTCTATGCATCTACATGATCTATTCCTATCATGATTTTATACACTTCTATAAGATGACCACTCGTCCTCCTGATAGAAGCCTGATTGTTGTACTCAGAGAATCATTCCTTTGGATAACACCCAAAATCCATGAGTATGCACTGTCCAGAGGTAAGACAGACCCATCGGGGGGCAGGAGAATGCATACAGGCGGAAGGTAGATGCCGTGAGAGTCCACAAAAATGACTCCAGACCCCATGAGGTGTCATGACACTTGTCCAACATGAGGAAGGCATCCCAAGCCTATAACAGTCTTCCATATTATACAACATGCAGACGCACTTAATAGCAATGGCACACTACGTGAGGATCTTCAGTCTCCATCACCACAAGCTATTTGATAGCATCAGCACTGTCTGATATGCTGGTGTTCTGAAGGACAGAGCTGTCAAGATTGGATCTGTGGCAAGTGGATCAATACAAATGTTGACCCCATTATCACCATTCCACCTGTGGCAGGTTCACAGGTCCAGTACTCAACATGACCTGATAGACCTCTTCCTGTGGCATTAGAATAAACAATCATACTAACTTCTCCGCGTTTACTACAATTGCTGCAACTTGATGATGACCACATATTAATAATCGTTTTAAAAAAAAGCACATCACATGACAGGGGAGCAGAAATACGGGGCGCAGAATGCCACTGCCACACAGTTCCAGAGATCTGAGTTTGATCCTGACTATGGGTGATGTCTGTGCGGAGTTTGTACGTTCTCCCAGTGACCGCATGGGTTTTCTCCGGGTGCTCCAGTTCCCTCCCTCATTCTAAAGACTTGCAGGTTTCTCTAATGCTCAGGATGCAAAAGTTGGATAAGATAGAACTAGTGTACGGGGTGATCGATGATCGGCGTGGACACGGTTGGTTGACGGGCCTGTATCTTTGAATTAAACTGAACTAAGCTAAATAATTGCACTGCAGTGGGAGGGCTGGGCAGAGAGCGCATGTGGTGAGGGGGGAGGGCAGGAATGTCAGTGATGAGGACCCAGTAGGAGTGTTAATCAGAATCAGTAATGAGACAATTCAAAAACTTCAGCACAAATATTCCAATTATCTAGGAGTTCAAGTCAAACCTAAAAATCTCATTGTCCTTGACAGCTCCATATCAAAATTAAACTTAGGAACGCAAATTCCTACCGCAAGCTCAGTCTCTGCATAATTTTGTCTAAAATCATCATTGGTCTGGGGCTGGGATTGTGCCTACAAGCCCTCTCTCTCTTTGCTAAACCAGGAGATGGAGGAAATCAAGCAAGGAAGATGCTTTTCATAATAACAACGCGTGCTTGTGTTTATAAAATGAATCTTGTGTCTTGCGGTGTTGCCCAAGGACAAGTGTGGTGAATAATACTCACGGCACGAGATGGCGGTCTGAATGTAGGACACTGGCTCGGGGCTTTGAGCTGCTCCTCCAGAGCAAACAAACGTTCCTCCAACTGAAGTTCTAACTCCTGCAGCTCCATGCGAACAAAGTTCCGAAGGTTTTGCAGTTGGTCGGCCTCTTGCCTGCAAAGAAGAAGAAATTAGGTGCCTTTTCTAGTATGGGTGCTCCGAATATGCACAAACCTACATTTCAATGAATTAGCAATGGCATATCAATTATACTCCTTACAACTTAATGACACATTTGTGACCGTCCAAGCTTCAACGTCCATCTGAGAAGGCACACAGAGGACTTAGTCAGGCATTCCTTGTGAAATGCTGCATTTCCAACTATGCAGCCAATTTGATGAACAACCTCTAACACAGAGCAGCAACATTGGTATCAACTTAACCACAGCTGCGACTGCATGGTTCTGGATTTTGGACCAATAACAAATCACACAATTCAAAGCCAAGTTTCACATCTTGAACAAACGCAGATTTAGCACCAATTCTAAAATGAACAGCTTACATAGCAACCAACAGCTTTGATAACAAGACATTACATACATGAAAACACAAAATGCTAGAAAAACTCAGCAAGTCAGGTGGAACCTGTGGAAAGAGAAACGGAGTTAATCCTTTACATTAATCACCCCGTTTCAGAACTGGGGAAGAGAAAATAGGTCTGTGTTAAGTCACAGAGGAGTTTCAGGGAGAAGATAGCTGTGACAGGTTAAAGCCAAGCTGAGAGATTGGGGCATTTAGAGAGAGACAAAATAACGTGTTGCATTGTAAATAGCAAATCAGGGAGAGTTGATGGGGGGGGGGGGGGGGGGGTAAACAAATGAACTAACAGCACAGATAGTAAATATGTCCAGTTCTGACATTGACAGAGTAAAAGGTTCGGAGAAGTTGACAAATTCAATATGGAGTCCAAATGCCTGTAACATGCGCAGACTAAAGACAAGGTACTGTTCCTCACACTTGCCGCTGTGCCCTTTCACAACAGTGCAGAAAATCACAGATGAAAAGGTCACAGTGGAACTGAGACGAATTAAAGCGAAAGGTCACAGGAAGGTTCAAGTCTGTGATCTTCAACGTTAGAAAGCAACGAACGAAGCAACTAATCAATGACTTGCCATGCTAATTATGATGAACGGTTAATGGAGTTAAAACAGCACTACCCCTCGTGTTTTATGCTTCCAGCCATAGAGCATGGAAACAGGCCATTTGGCCCAACTCACCCATGCTGACCAAGATACCCCATCCAAGCTAGTCTCCTTAGGCCATACCGAGTCAATAGACAATAGATGCAAGAGTAGGCCATTCGGCCCTTCGAACCAGACCACCATTCAATGTGATCATGGCTGATCATTCTCAATCAATACCCCGTTCCTGCCTTCGCCCCATACCCCCTGATTCCACTATCCTTAAGAGCTCTATCCAGCTCTCTCTTGAAAGCATTCAGAGAGCTGGCCTCCACTGCCTTCTGAGGCAGAGAATTCCACAGATTTACAACTCTCTGACTGAAAAAGCTTTTCCTCATCTCTGTTCTAAATGGCCTACTCCTTATTCTTAAACTGTGGCCCCTGGTTCTGGACTCCCCCAACATTGGGAACATGTTTCCTGCCTCTAACGTGTCCAACCCCTTATTAATCTTATATTTTTCATATAGTCCATTATTACATAGTCCATACCCCGTTAAACCATTCCTATCCACATATCTGTCCAAATACCTTTTAAATGCTGTTATTATACATGCTTCCAACTACTTCTTCTGATTGTTTAATACATATTCCCACCACCCTCTGTGTGGAAAAAGTTGCCCCTCGTTTTCCTATTAAATCTTTCCCCTCTCATCTTAAACCTATGCCCTCTAGTTCTTGATTCCCCAACACTGGTAAAAAGACTGTGTGATCACCAATCTCTTCCTCTTCTCATTGTATACACCTGTACAAGATCACCCGAGCTTCTTGTACTCTAAGGAACAAAGTCCAGAACTCTCCCGACAGCTCAAGCCCACATGTCCTGGCAACATCTTTGTAAATCTTCTCTGCGCTCCTTCCAGCTTAGTCTTCTTACAAGTGTAGCTTCGGACAACTATAAAATAACATCCTAATTTCTATAGTTATTTCCCAGCCTGATGAAGGCCAAAAGTCTTCATCATCACCCCTTCTACCTGCAATGCCACTTTCAAGGAACTACGTGCTAGCACTCCTGGATCTCTCTGCTCTACAACAAATCATTGTCAGTGAAGATCCTGCCCTAGTTTGACTTTCCAAAACACAACAGCTCACTATATGCCAAGTATGGCCCGCTTCCCCAACTGATCAAGATTCCACTGTAATTCTTCATTGCCACCTTCACTATGGTACCACTTATTTGGGTTTTATCTTCAAAGTTATTAGTCTTACATTGTGCATTCTCATCCAAATTGTTGATATATATAACAACAGCAATGAGGCCGGCAATCCCTGAGGCATAGCACTAGTTGCAAGCCTCCAGTTCAAAAAACAACCTTCCATTATCACCACTGTTTCCTGGTGGAAACTAATTTTGTATCCATCCTCTCTCTGGATTTTTTACTTTAGAGATCTAGTGCGGAAACAGGCCTTCCGTCCCAGAGTCCGCACCGACCAGCGATTTTTTTTTTAGATTTAGATATACAGCGCGGAAACAGGCCCTTCGGCCCACCGAGTCCGCGCCACCCAGCGATCCCCGCACATTAACCCTATCCTACACACACTAGGGATATATATATTTTTTTTAAACATTTACCCAGTCAATTAACCTACAAACCTGTACGTCTTTGGAGTGTGGGAGGAAACCGAAGATCTCGGTGAAAACCCACGCAGGTCACGGGGAGAACGTACAAACTCCGTACAGACGGCGCCCGTGGTCAGAATCGAACCTGAGTCTTCGGCGCTGCATTCGCTGTAAGGCAGCAACTCTACCGCTGCGCCACCGTGCCGCCCACCCTGTACATTAACACTAACCTACACACTAGGGACAATTTTACCGAAGCCAATTAACCTACAAACCTGTATGCCTTTGGAGTGTGGGAGAAATTTAGAAAATCCGGAGAAAGCCCAGGGAAAACGTGCAAACTCCATACAGACAGCACCCGCAGTCACGTTTGAACCCAAGTCTCTGGCGCTGAGAGGCAGCAACTCTATGCTGCGCCACTGGGCCATCCTGTGACGGCATGCCATATATATTAACAATTTGGATGAGAATGCGATTCCATGTGATCTAACCTTCCAGAACAGCCTACATTGTGGAATCTTATCAAACACCTTGCCGAAGTCCATGCAGACTATATCTGTTGCACCTGCCCTCATCAACATTCTTGGCTACTTCTTCAAAATACAATCAAATTTGAGAGATAATCTCGCACACATGAAACCACGATGATGACGCTTGTTTAATTTCTGAAAATAAATAAAAAATGAAATCTTGGAATTTGAACCAAAATGCGCAGAACTCATTTAACCAACCGTCTGCAATCTTCCCAATACAGCAACATTAGACTCCGTCCAATGTACGATTATTCATTGTTCATGGAGGAAGTATTATATTCATTCAATATACTCAGGACGCCAGCTTCGTTGCCCAGGCTGTAGGGCACAGAGGAGAAGGGCAACCTTTGCCCCAACGCTGTTCAGCTCCTCAACTCCCAACCACCCCTGTCCTGCTGCTCACCCTGCTAATCCCCCCCCCCAATAGTTTTTGTACTACTCTACGTACCTGTGTAAATTGCCCCACGGGGACAAATAAAGTGTTTTGAAATTGAACTTGAATTAAATCCACAACAACATAACATGGTCAACTTTCAATCCACTTTAGAAATAGCCTTTCTTACGGAACACCAATGGAATGCAACTTGCTGTTGTTAAAAATAAAATCCTCGATCATGAAAGGCCACCCTCAATGTCTCCCCTTGCTTCCATCCTTCCCTTATTAACATTAAAAATTGGTAGAACCATCAGTTTTGCAGAGTCTACCTGCTAGATCCAGGTTTTGATAAAACACGTGGATCCTTAAAAATAACTGAGGAATACAGCGTTAGAAAGGCAAAAGGAACACTTCATTGAAAAAGAATTCCAAGGATTATTAAACTCACCTCTCCTCTTCAGTTAAGTGCCGATACACCATTGTTTGTTGCCTCAGCATCATGAATTCCAAGTCCATCATCTGTGTTCTAAAAAAGTTCAGATTCCTTCTCATCATCTGCAGCTCTTGATATGTGCTCTGAAAAGTTTAGTAAAAACAAAAATTAATGTCTACTCTCAAGAAAGTTGACAAGTAAATTATGCTGTCACAGATTTCTCTGTAGCAAAGCATGTGAAGGCATATGTCATTACTCAAATTTATCTTTTGACCTTCAAGTCCCCAAACTGCTGAAAGTCCTACCTGACAAAACAGAGGGAAATAATGCATCAGCCAACATTTGAAGTAAACAAAAACTGCGTAATGGCTTTAATGAAAAGGCATGAATTCATTGCCTACCTTGAAATGTCTTTAAACCATGCATGCATATGGGTTAGTTTGGTTTGGTTTAGAGATACAGTGTGGAAGCAGGCCCCTCGGCCCACCGAGTCCATGCCAACCCTACACATGTTCTAACCTACACACCAAGGACAAATTACAGAAGCCAATTAACCTGCACATGGTTGGAATGTGGGAGGAAACTGGAGCACCCGGGGAAAACCATGCGGTCACATGGCGAAACGTACAGACTCCGTACAGACCACACCCATAGTCAGGATCGAACATGGGCCTCTGACGCTGTAGGGCAGCAACTCTACTGCTGCGTCACTGTGCCGCCCTTATGGTGATGGAACTCCCCCCACAGTGAATAAACATTTAATTTGCTACACCAATACCCTACAAAACTGAAATGAATTAATCAGAAAATCATTCATCCCTTTCCCTCTTTCGCTTAGGCAAAAGTTTCCCCAGTGATGTGAAAATGTCCCACAGTGATGTGATACTTTTGATATATCAATAAGAAACACCTTTATGATGAAACTCTGATCTTGCACCGAGGTGCTGCTGTGACAATTTTTGCCAATGGTGACAAGTAATGAAGAGCAATGAAAGAGTTTGGATAAACGACTTTGCTATAAATTATTCCCATCCACTAAGTGAAACTTTTGAGAAGATCCTGTGGTAGAAAATGCACACCACAAAGATGAAAAGATTTGATTTAAGTTTCACCATTCAACTTACTTCGTATAGATGTAAAAGTCCCGATCTCATTGATGGATAGTAAGGGTATGATTCATTACCCTGAACCATTGGGATCTGCAAACCAAAGAAATGATTTGGTTAACAAGGAATTTAAATTATTGGGAATTCAATGCTCATATCATTGAACACTGACTTCTCCAATTTTAGGTAACTATAACTATAAACTCCCCCCCTCTCTTCTTCCCCAATCCCCCCCCCCCCCCCCCTTTCTCCCCTCCCCTCTTCTCTCCACCTGGATTCACACCTATTTCTACCCTCTCCCTGCCCCTTCCATCTGCATTCCATCCTCTAGCTTCATAATTTGCAGCTCTATAATCCTTTTATCTCACACCTGTCTTTTCACATCTGGCCTTTGACCAACCATCTGCCAATGAACAACCCCCCTCACTTGTATCCGCCTATTACTCGCCCCTCAAATCAGTCAGAAGAACGGTCCTTACCCGAAACATCACCCATCCATGTTTTCCAAAAATACGGCCTGACCCACCGAGTTACTTCAGCGTTTTGTATCCTTTAAAACTCGTGTACTTGCGATCACTTATCACAAAATACTCTCCCACTGATATACCAGTCACCTGTCCAGGTGCGTTTCCCAATACAAGGTCCAGTATGGTCCTTCCCCGGTTAGACCATCCATGTTATTTTCCATAAAACCCTCTTGGATACAAATTCTACTCCACATAAGGCACTTTCACTATGGAGGTCCCAGTCAATATTAGGGAAGATAAAGTTATCCTTTGTGACAACCCTGTTGCTTTTACATCTTTCCATAATCTGTCTTCATATCTGAATAATATAGAATAAAACTGTAATAATCAGTTAAGAGATTTCCAATGATCTAAACATCAGAACAATGCCAATGGCATGTAATAATGAGACCCATTCATGCTTCCTTAACAAATAAAATGTTGAACTGTTAACCAATGCTAATCTCCCACCAGTTGTTTTTTGGGAGTGCATGATTTACTCAGTAATGCGCCATGGCATTTACTTTTGGACTCATCCAATGTAGTAAATTTTATTTCCCCAATTTTTGGAAAGAAAATTGTTTTATTACCCGAGAAAGATTCTGCACAGTGCCTCTTATATCAGTCAGGACTCTGCGGAGCTGTGATTCAATAGTAGATGGAGGATTTATTGGACTGTGGCGATAAGGGTGTCCCATGGGTCTCTGAGGATACATATAACCAAAAGGTGATGCACTGGGAGAGTCCACAAGGTTGGGAATGCTGCACATACTCCTGGTTCTCATGTGATCACACAGAGGCTGGTCTTGCCATTCCGGAGGGAATGTATGAAGGGAACAGCAAGACTGTGTTAGTTGTGATGGCATTGGTAATGTCTGTGAGCCCAACCTTTGTTGTGGCGTTTCACCTTGCTTGTTCAAAGTTAACTCTTTACTATTTTTCTCCTTTTTTCCGGATGGAATAAAGAGCATTGATCGGCATATTGATTGCTCATTGTCATCATCAGTTGGCAAGTCCCCTTCCTTCTGAGCAGAATATCTGTAGGTGAAACTTGGCAGACTCTGTTGTGCGCACCTGTCTGGTCCCAACTGCACATTTAATGAAGATATCACTCGTACTGGATTGAGCAGCTTAGTAGGAAGGGAGCTGGACCTTTGAAAAGAAGATCGTTTGAGGTTTGCAAGAGATTCATTCCTGAAGGTAATCTCCCCTTCTCTCATGATTCGATCATTTGCTTTGCTCACAGGGCGCCGTGTTTTTTTTGAGCCAATAGTGACAGAATAGGTTTGTGTTTTTGCTCTCTCAAGTACTGTAGTAATCTTATCTATAGAGGAGGAGGAAAAGTCCATGGTTTCAGAAGTAGTAGCATCAGGTTTGGATTGCCAGGTCAGGATAGAGTCCACACTCTTCCGCCTTTGCCCAGCTCCACGATGCATGGAGTAGGTTGCAACGTCTTCCTCACTTTCTGGGTACAGCTCCACCTCACCACCAATAAAACCCAAAGCTTTCTGGTCAGCTGCCTGTAAGGAATTGTTCGGGCCACCGCTTGCCTCACAGTCCACCTCCACCATTTCTTGTCGTTCAGGGGAATTGACTGCATCATTGGAAATTAACTCTCCATTCAAATTTAAAATGGTGTTCTTCAGCTCCATCGGTATATCGTCCACCGGTGTTTGAAACGGATTGAAAAACTTCTGGTCGCCGCTCAGAGGAGTCTTAAGGTCATCATCGATCAAGGGTGTGACTGTGGTCTCACTGTCACAGCTGTCAGCGCTGTTTCCCATTGCTTTCAGGTGACCATCTGTCCCCTTTGGACAAAGCACAAGGAGTAAATGAGGACAAAATTATTTGACAATTCATTTGAAAATAAAATCAGTCAGTTACCGATTGCTAAAATAAAATTACTGTATCCAGTTAGATATTTGTTTATCTTTTCAGGGAAAAATATACTTTTTAAACTAAATTCATCATGCATGGAGCATAAATAAGGAGCACGCATTTTGTGACCGATTACAGACTTCTTCCAGATTCATTTGTGGACTATTCAGTTGTAACATGTTAGTTTAGCTTTCACAACATGAACATAAAACTTTCTGGCAGAAGAAAAGCAATATAAATGCCTCATTTCAGTAACTACAATCAGAAATATTTTCAGGATTCTATGGTTAACTTATTGCTCGTGGAACTAACAGTTCCATATATTCTAACTTTGCATGCCATTTTTTAAACTGGTTCAGAGAACCTTCTTACTGTAACAGATAATACTGAAGTGTTGTAGATTGTATTGATTAAGCTGCTCATTTAATGCAAAGCACATACATAGCTCAGACTTTGGAAGGGAAAGAATCAGACCAGCTGGACACTGGGCAAAAGGAAATCCATTTTGGATAAATTGTAATCAACACAGAAACCCCCCCAAATTAAACACGCCCTGAAAGTTATTCTTCAACAGGAAGATTTAATGTCTTTCATAATCAGCTGAACCCCTCAACAGTTGTCATCGTTCACAAGTTCTTTATCAAATCATCTGATTTTAAGCACTTGATATTTAATTATCAATCACTGAAATTTTCATGGAAAAGACATAATCTGCATATTGAAATACTTAGCAGGCATTAAAGCAGCGAGCAATAAAAAAGATGCAGCAAGTTGCCTGAAAAGTTTTATGGTTAATTCAAAATAATCTATCCAACCCCCAATAATATGTAGAAGAAACAAACAAACAAGAAAGTCAGAATGAGAAATGTAATCATGTCAAATGATCTATTGAAAAGAACAAGAATCCTAGAAACAAAACATTAGGTGCGAAGTGGCAAAAGGAATGAATAATGCAAGCTCCACTGAATTTGAAAATGACACCAAGCGTGCATCAACATAACATCTGAGTCAGAAGGGATGCAATAGGGAATACAGCTGTCCAATTTAAAAATCAATGTTGATTATTTTACAAATACAAGTATCTCCTCCATAGCTTTTAAAGTTCTTGAATATATGACCTATAGCATCTGTTGGGTCTCAGTCACCGAAGAGGTCAACAATATCCACTGATATACATTTCAACTGCAGTTAGAACAGATTTATTAGACATTAAAGATGGTCTTAAAAGTCATGCATTAGAAATCTGACACCCGTGGATACAGTGAGGCTAATTTAGATGGGTAATTAGAGTGGATGCACATTGCAGATTAGGACATATTTTGTAAACTCACAACAATGACAGTTGCTTGCTTCAGGCCCTTAAATTTCAATTAGAAATCCGTAAAAGGTGATCCAACTTCAATTAATTGAATAGTTGAAAATTTAGAAAGAATCTACAGCAACTATTGGGATTGCAAAACAAAATAACATTGAAATATACAGATGGTGGGGAGCTAAACTGGGGATACTGGATTTGGTAATCTCACAGGGCTACAAAACAGTGTCTGTGCACGTGCACAAACTTGAGGGGTATGTTGCTGAAAACATCGCTGTGCATGCAGCGTAAAGGTAAAAGAAATAAAGAGAGAATATGGAGAGAAGAGTGGCCGAGTTTTAATGAGAGTTTCCAGGCGGGAGCAGTGCTCTACCGATTGCAACCTGCTAGTTTTCATTGTGAAAAGGAATTCAGCAACAAAAAGGTCTTCCATAATCTTATTTACCTTGCTTGCTGATTACTTCCCCAGGCTGTTTATAGTTACCTCAAGTTTGAAGATCCACAGGAAGCCGGGAGTGGCAGCAGATGAAGGGTATTTTCTGGATTACAAAATTACTCCAGAAACCTATGGTGTTTATGCAAGGATGGTATAGCTGAATATGAACAGAAATGAGTATAGGGCATACGGAAAGGGACAAGCTGTGGAGAATGTTGATGGCAGAAGAAATACCCTCAGTGGGATGTCATATCTGACTAAATAAAAAACATTTGGTCTGGTACATGGATAGGAAAGGGTTGGAGGAATATGGGCCAAGCACAGGCAGGTGGGAGTAGCGTAGATCTTGGTCGGCATTGGCAAATTGGGCCACAGGGGCTATTTCCATGCTGCATGCCTCTATGACTAGACCATTCAAGGTGCAATCTTTCCACTTAATACCTAGCAAGGAATAAATGCGAGACCTTTAAGCTTCAGTTAAAAACCTGCTGATTGAAATTTGGATCCAAAGAACGATGATCAAATCTGTAACTTTCCACCTCTTTGCATTTATCTTCCTAGCTATAAATTCCATGCAAAATGTCGTTGTGATAGGGTATATATTTTTACCTGAGATTGTCCAGCTCCATCAGACGATGGATCTTCAGCAAACCCACTGCTATCAGAATGGGAACTACTCGTTCTTGTAAAATGTTCTGAAAAGTACAGCGTTCTTCGTTAATTCTAAACTTAATTTAGAATAAATACATGCACAAAACAAGAGCTGAAAACGAAAACTGTAGCTGCAGAATCTGTGATGGCAAAGTTAATAGCCAACGGTACTGCATAAATGTTCATGTTAAGATGACATTAAAAGTCAAACATTGATTTGATGGACAAACCAGAATTAAGCTGGCTTCATCCAGTTTGGACAAGCTCCATTAATTATACTGCCACTGTTTCTAGTTTGATATTGATGAATAACACCTCAGTTTGAGGGGGGTTTTTTCTGCACAAAAAGTTGGTAATGAATAACAGTTAAAAAATGTTAAGCATCTGATCTCACTCCTCCCCGGGTAAAATAAGCCCTGCATGAATTCCTCAATTAAAGGAAAATTACTTGAACCAAAGGCTATTGTCTGAAGAAGGGTTCTGCAATTCCTTCCTAAACACTCTTTCTTACATTGATAGCAGCACATTCCATATCATGACTGCATGAATCTGTGGAATTCTCTGCTACAGAAGGCAATGGTGGCCAATTCACTGGATGTTTTCAAGAATTAGATTTAACTCTTAGTGCTCAAAGAATCAAGGGATACGGGGAAAAAGCAGATTCTGATTTTAGATGATTAGCCATGATCATATTGAATGGTGGTGCTGGCTCGAAGGGCCGAATGGGCTACTCCTGCACCTATTTTTCTATGATGCAAATTAATAGCTCCTTGGACCTAAAAAGTAATCATTTTCTGCATATCAAAGCTGGATCATGTGGCTTGTTTTTTTTTAAACTTTGTACATCCTTTATCTTTAGTAACTCTAATCATAGTAGAGTCAAGACATTGAGCACTAGTTCACAAAATATCTCCTAGGGTAGCTTGCCACGCAACATCATCACATCCCTTGAATCTCTCATTTTTAGTCTCCCTTGTATTTTTCCATATCATTAACATTTGCTGCAGTAAATATCCCTTCAATCTTTGTTTATGAGACACATTTGGATGTGCGGTTCACCATACACTAATTGTGCAGCTCGCCATTTTCTGAAGCCCTCTTCCAAATGCTGGTCCAAATGGAGATGCAATTCATTGGTGTGCCTAAATTTCATGGCAATTCTGCACTTATGGCAAGACAATGAGTATTCATAAGTCATGCAGTCTTTCAGTTTTAGCGTATCTTGACATGAAGATTGATACAATTCCAGCAGGTGTCATTGAAAAATATTAAGAAGCTATAAAACTAGTCACATTTTTCTGCTATAACCTTTGACAGACATCTAATGCTGCTTACCACCAACACTTGGTCACTTCAACCAAATTACAGAAGCTAGGGAATGAATCAGAGTTTCTCTTGGCATACTAGGCACAGCCAATCTTCACCATCCTTAGCTGAGCAAAATGAGGATTCAACTGCTAGAGATATACTGTCCAAGTTACCTCCTCTCAGAATCAAACATGAAAGGAGTAAAATAACACAGGGGGTAGATGCATTTTTGTCACATTGGTTTACAGTTTTACAAAACTGGGAAAAAGCCATTCTAATTTGTTTTTTATTCTTTCCAGTGCAAAGAAAACAGGCCTTTGATCCAAATGTTAATTCTATTTTTCTTTCCACAGATGCTGTCTCATTTGTTTCAGATTTCCAGCACCTTCGCGGTTTTTACTTTGCATAAAGCCTTGCACATTTTGTTCAAAAGATACTCAAAACCATTTTTAAATGAAAAACAATTTGCAGTCATTTTAGGAACACTTGTAACCCTGCCAATGGTTAACTATTCCTTGTAGGCAACTTTCAATTATTGGTGGCATACATTGTAAGTTGTAGCCTTCTAACAGATTTCTATAAAGCAATTTCTTACAATTTTTTCATAATGCAATAATAATAATAATAATAATATATTCCTTTATTTGTCCCACACCGGGGAATTTTGCTTTGAAATAACTAATCTCCTGCGTGATAACGATCCTTCCTGATCAAAGTACAATGTGTTTTTAACTGACATGTTGTGGAAGGGAATCTGTCAATTATCAACCAGGTTGCAAAGTTAAAATCAACTCAGTGTAGTTCCAAAGTTTGCTTTCCCCCTTGAGCAAAAAAGGATTGTGTCATAATTATTGGACCCATCTGTTCAGATTCTTTTTGTACCAAACATGTCACTTGCAGTAAAACACGTTAAACAAGCACAACAGTTCTTGTGCTAATGATGGTATCAGCAAATCATGTTCACATTCAAAAAGGGAACCAGCAACTGTTACATTCAAATCAATTAAAATGTACAACTTTTCATCCTTCAGCAGTAACCTGTTAATAGAAATGTTTTTAACTCTGGTTTATTTACAAAAATGTCATTGCTTAGAAACAGCAGTGTTATGACCTAGATTTCACTGAAACTGCTTGTGTAAAAAGAGAGCAATCCAGGAGTTTTTCTGGCAGTGTGCCCAGTTTACATGCATAAAGCAGGTGGTTGGGTATCAACATACAGGTGCCCATTCCCTGTTGAAGTGGCTTACCCCTCCATTTTGGTAAAGGCTAATGCATTTGCCTTGGACAAATGGCTGAAATAACTGTTAGGCATACTGTGTGTTCAAATAAGGGGCCTTGGAACCCAATTAAATACCCCTTTTAAAAATTTAATTTTTGATCAACCACACCTACTCCTTGCAAGCAGCAGTCAGTGTTTACAAGCATCTGCCATCCTTCAAGGGAATAAAAGAAGACGGTAAAGTCATTTAGCACACCATTCAATACCTGTGTCTAGGAATAGGATTGTGACCGTCCATACTCTCTATGCCTCTCATAATTTTATATACTTCTATCAGTTCTCCACGCAATCTCCGGCATTCCAGAGAAAACAATTCAAACCTGTCCAACCTCTCGCTGCATCTAATATCCCCTAATCCAGGCATCATTCTGCTAAACCACCTCTGCACCATTTCCAAAACCTCCACACCCTTTCTGTAATGGGGTGGCGAGTACAGCATGCAATACTCCAAATGCAGCCGAACCAAAGTCCTACAAAGTGGCATCATGACTTCCTGACTTATATACTCAATGCCAGCAAACCATATGCCTTCATTACCATTCTATCTACTTGTGAAGCTGCTTTCTGGGAGTTATGGACTTGGACCCAAAGACCCCTCTGTACATCAATGCTGTTAAGGGTCTTGCTATTATTTATGAAATTTCCCCTTATATTTGACCTCACAAAGTGCAACACCTCACACTTGCTCGGATTAAAATCTATCTGCCATTTCTCTACCCAGTTCTGTAGCTGATCTATATCCTGCTGCCAACTTTGACAGCCTTCCTCACAGCCCGCAACCCTAGCGGTCTTGGTGTCATCTGCAAACATACTAACTAACCCGTCAACATTTATGTCCAGGTCATTTCTGTATATCATAAATAGTAGATGTCCCACCTCAGATCCCTACGGAACTCTACTGGTCACAAATCTCCAGCCTGAATATTGTACTTCCACCACAACCCTCTGTCTTCTATCTGCAGGCCAGTTCTGAATCCATTCGGCCAAGTCACTGTTAATCCCATACATCTAAATCTCTGGATCAGCCTACCGTGATGAATTTCATCAAATGCCTTACTAAACTCCAAATAGGCACAATCCACCATCGGTACCTTTGTGACCTCCTCAAAAAACATGATCAAGTTAGTGGGACTCACCTCCTCAAAATACTCAAACAAATTGGCAAGACTAACTTATTTTAGGATTGCAACCCTTGACTCCAGATGCCTCAGCCTCGGGAAACATCATCCCGTTATCAACAGAGTCTAATCCCATGTGAATTTACTATGTTTCATTGCAATCTGTTGTCCTCTTTCTAACGAGATTACAATCTGGTTCATTTCCCCTTAAACGACAGGACTTCACCATCATCCCATCCCACCAAATCAACTACAATTACTTCTACACAATGTTCCACAGATAATTGTTTCAGAATAGTTGTGCTCAATTATTAGTCAGTTTAGAAATGAGCTGGGCCTGTAGAGTATACATAAATAGGTCATCCAACCCTCAAGACTATTACACCACATTAATGGATCAGGATTATACTACAATTTTGCTCTAGTTAGCACCCCTCACATTTATTTCCAAATCCATTAAATCCATATCCTTGCCTAATGATTTTTAAAAAATCTGTCCTGAAAAACTTTAATGAACCCAGTATCCACAAACATGAGGAAGCAAATTCAAAATGCTCCCTGTTATTTGTGTGAAAAGATGCCTCCAGCTTTTAGGTCTGTCTGGCCTATTTCCTCCAGGGAAAATAGGACAACATGTTAGTTAACATTACGGGCAGAACTTAGTCACACCAATGGAATTCCATAATAGTCTCAGTGTCTCCTAGTTAGGGAGGAAATAAAGCCAGGGCTTACATTCTTACTCACTTAGCAGTGACTCCTGCAGTAAGCCAAGTGCAAACAATTAACCTTGGCCATGATAATGCAAATGGCATATGCTGGCTTTTGGATTCTTGCATAAACAAGGCCTGCTTCTTGAGAACGAGAAGAGTTCAGGATTTTAATCTCATTACAAGACAGCACAGCACCAGGCCCTTCTGCCCACAATGCCTGAGCAGAACATGATACCACCACAAACTAACCTCATGTGCCTGCACACAATCCATATCACTCCATTCTCTGCATATCCATGTGCCTACGTAAAAGCTAGATATCCTTGCCGGGTAAGGTATATTAGATTCCTAAAAGATTCTGCATATTTTACGAGCAATAGGGTAACGAGGGAGTGAGTAGGACACCTGAAAGATCAGTGTGGCCATCTATGTGTGCATCCACAGGAGTTGGGCGAGGCCTTAAATAAATGGGTCGCATCTCAATTTACTGTGGTACTCATGAAACTATGGGATTCAGGGAAAAGAATAGTGATATCCTGAAACATCAACATCACAAAAGAGGAGTTTATGATCTTGAGCTGCATAAACCTGGATAAATCCTCTGGATTCACGATAAGTGTGTCTTAGGACATTGTGAGAATCAAGGATGAAATTGCTGGGGCAGAGATTTCTGTACCTTCCTTAGTCATGGCTGAGGTTCCCCAAGACTGGAAGGTGGCCAAAGTTGTGCCTTTATTTAAGAAGGCTACATGGATAATCAGGGAACTACAGACTGCTTAGCCTTAAGTTCCTAGCTTCAAGTTCCAAGCTCCTAGGAATAAATATCACCAGCAATATGTCCTGGACCAGCCACATGGGAGTCATGGCCAAGAAAGCACATCAATGCCCCTACTTCCTTAGAAGGCCCAGGAAGTTCGGCATGTCCCCAGCGGCCCTCACCAACTTCAACAGATGTGCCACAGAAAAGCATTGTATCAGGTGCATCACAGCCGGGTTTGGGAACAGCTCTATCGAAAACCGTAAACAATCGTAGATTTGTAGACATAGGCAGAGCTGCAATCATGCAAACCAACCTCCCTTCCATCGTCTCCACCTTCACCATGCTGCCTCGGCAAGCACCAACATAATCAAGAATCAGTCTCACCCCAGTCATTCCCTTGTCACACCTCTCCCATCATACAAGAGGAACAGAGGTTTGAAAATACATACCTCCAGATGTAGGGATGGTTTCTTCCCAGCCGTAATGAGGGAATGACTGTCCTCTCATCAGCTAGGGTACGGTCCTGACCTCACATCTACCTCATTGGAAACATTTGAACTACCTTTAATCAGACTTTGTCTTGCATTAAATGTTGTGCCCTTTATCTTTTAACTATACACTGTGGACAGCTTGATTGCAACCATGTATAGTCTTCTCTTTGACTGGATAGTACGCAGATAAAACATGTCAACAATAAACTAAACTTACGTCAGTGGTGGTAAAGTTACTGAGGGGATTCTGAGAGACAGGACTCATCTGCATTTGGAAAGGTAGGGCTATTTAGGGACAGTCAGCATGGTTTTGTGAGTGGGAAATCATGTCTCATGAATTTCTCTGATATTTTGGAAGAGATGACCAAGAGGATTGTTGAAGGCAGGATGGCAGAGATTTGTCTGCATGGAGTATGGTACGGTATTTTTGAAAGGTCCCACATGGTAGGCTGGTCCAAAAGGCGAGATCACATTGGATCCAGGATGAGCTAGTCAATTGGATACAAGATTTTGGTGGAAGGAGACAGAGGATGGTAGTTGGGGCTGTGTTTTAGATTGGAGTCCTGTGACTAATGATGTGCCACAGGGATCGGTATCAAGTCCCCTAATGTTTGTCATATACATTAACAGTTAATATACATTAACAGATAGGATGCTAGTAGGTGGCATGAGTAAGTCTGTAGATGACACCAAACATGGTAGGGTGAACAGGGAAGGTAAGCAAAGGTTACTAGATCAACTGGGAAAGTGGGCAAAAGAATGTCAGATTGAATTTAATCTTAACAAAATCAAAGTGATGTAATTTGGGAAGTTAAATTAGTGCAGGGTATAAGCAATGAATAACAGGATCCTTGGGAATGTTGTGAACAGAGATAGCTATGATTACCAGTATATAGTTCCTGGAAATTGGTTACACAGGTAGACAAAGTAATGAAGAAGGCATATGGCATGCTTGCTGGTCAGAGTTGGGACATCGATGGAATATATTCTGTGCAGTTCTGGTCGCCTTATTATAGGAAGGATGTGATTAGGAGAGGGTGCAGAAAAGATGCACAAAAAAGGTTGGAATGGTTTGCCCTGGAGCTAAGGCGGCGGAGGGGAGACCTTACACAGGTATGTAAATCATGGGGGCCTTCGATAAGTGAATGGTCAAGATGCAAGATGAGGAGTTCAAAACTTGAGGGCATAAATTTAAAGTGGGAGGGAAAAGATTTAAAAAGGGGTCCAAGAGCGCAAGTTTATCCACACAGTGTGTGTGGGTATATGGATTAATGCTACAGGACGTGATAAGAGGAAGGAACAATTACAACATTTAAGAATCATTTGGACGTACATGGATTGGAAAGGTTTGGAGGGATTTGGACCAATTGCAGGCAAATGAGACTGGCATCTTAATCAGCATGGACAAGTTGGGCTGAAAGGTCTGTTTCCATGGTATATAACTCTACAAAGCTAGACTATTTTATGTTAGACTTTAGAGATACTCTATTCGAAAGCTGGCAGGATATCCCATTTCAAAATCAGTTATATATGCAAAAATATTCTTCAATTATTACAGCAATGTTGTACCTGTGGAGTTTTTCCATATAGAACATGATTGCCAATCTGTTTGATTTTTAGGACGCAGTACGAAATTAAAATGGTACTACAAAGGGAAAGTATCAAATAATAAAAATAATTTCAGCATGAACGTGTCATTTCCTTACAAGCCACGACTTCTTTTGAGAACTATTACTGTAGCCTAGCATACTTCATCACTTTAACCAAATGGTGGCAGCATCCACAAAGCAATTGAGGTTGTAAAGCCAGAACATGCATTTGATTATGTTTTGAATTCAAGCACTCTTAGTTACGCTGTAGCATGAGAGTACTCATTGTGGATTAAGTTCATTTGGGATTATAACAATCCTAGAATTTGGATAAATATTCTGCACTCTTACCCGGAATTATGCCATACATTCAACCAGATCAACTTCCATCACATAGCTCTGACTGCAAATAAAATGGAAGCAAAATAACCTCTAAAATCATTTAAACATGATATAAGTATGCTGCTCATCTGTTTTGAACCCAATTGGAAAATAAATTTAAATGATAAAAAACTCTTGAACTAACATTATTTAAACAGCAGCTATATTTTTTTTAATCTATTAACTTCGAGCAGAGAGCATTACAGCATAGCAACAGGCCCTTTAGTGCCATTGACTGCTGAAACTGAATGAATTATTTTGTCTAGAGCTTTGAAAGCTGAGGGAAAATTTAATAGGGGTTTATAAATTGAGAGGGATAGGGTAGGCAATCAGACCTTATTCCACGGTGAAAATAAAAAAAATCTAGAAAGCATTGGTTTAAGGTGGTAGGTGTCTGATGCACTCTACCAGGGGGTGATGGTGGAAACAGATATGATCGTGGCATTTAAGAGGCTTTTAGATAGGTACATTCAACTGAAATGGAGGGATACAAATGGAGGGATATAAATCGTGTGTAAGCAGAAAGGATTAATTTAATTTGGCATCATGTTTGCTGGCTCATTTCGTGGGCTGTACCGTTCTCGGTTCTATTATTCCAAAGTATCCAGTGTTGCTTCTTGACTGAGCTATGACTGAATCTAGCATATTGTATTGTAAAAAATCAACTTATGAATGAATATCACAAAAGGTTTAGGCAGGTGGAGTTTTTTCTCTCCATTTATTTATTTATTTATTTATCTATCTATTTATTTATTTGTCTATTTATTTATTTATGTGTCTATTTATTTATCCATTTATTTATTTATCTATCTATTTATCTATTTGTTTGTTTGTTTGTTTGTTTGTCATATGTAGGTTGGCACAGGGTCAACGGTACAATGAGATGTATTTGACAAGACAACGGGTCACCTCAGCAGTAATATTCCAAGGATAAATAAGATAAAAATGACATTAGTAAGGTACAAAGACAATATTAAAATAATCAACATATATGATGTGAAATGTGTTTGTGAGTTCAGAAGCCTGATGGCCTGATGCTAGAAACTGTTCTTAAGTCTGGTGGTACGCGCAGCCATACTCCTGTATCGTCTGCCTGACGGTAACAAGAACAGCCTGCGTGCTGGGTGGCTGTGGTCCTTGATAATGCTGCGTGCCTTCCGCAGGCACCGCCGGTAGAAAATGTCCTGAATGGCCGGTAGACAGTTGCCAGTGATGTGCTGTGCCGTCTTCACCACTCTCTGTAGTGATTTGTGGCTGTGGGCAGAACAGTTCCCGTACCAGACTGTAATGCAGCCCGTCAGCAGGCTCTCGATGGTGCATCTGTAGAAGTTTGTGAGGATGCTGGCGTTCATGCCAAACCTCCTCAGTCTTCTCAGGAAAAAGCCGCTGGTGGGCCTTCTTTGTTATTGTGTCCGTGTGCAGTGTCCAGGAAAGGTCTTCAGTGATGTGCACACCGAGGAACTTAAAGCTGCTGACTCTTTCAACCTCAGCATCACCAATGTGGATGGGGAGGTGTCCACTCCCCCGCTGCCTCCTGTAGTCCACGATGATCTCTTTAGTTTTGCTGACATTGAGAGAGGTTATTTTCCTGGCACCAGCTGTTTAGTACCTTTACCTCTCTGTAGGCCGTCTCATTGTTGTCTGTGATGAGGCCCAAGATGGTCGTGTCGTCAGCATAATGTTTGAGCTGTGCTTAGCAGTGCAGTCGTGTGTGAACAGGGAGTACAGGAGAGGACTGAGCACATAGCCCTGTGGTGGGCCTGTGTTGAGGATCAGTGAGGAAGAGGTGTGGCTGCCAATTCTCACCACCTGGGGCCTGCCCATCAGGAAATCAAATATCTATCCGCAGATGGAGGTGTCCAAGATCAAGGAGCTTGGGGACGAGTTTTGAGGGAATAATAGTGTCGAATGCTGAGCTGTAGTTGATAAAGAGCATTCTCACATATGTATTTCCTTTGTCCAGGTGTGTGAGCGCAGTATGTATTGCCATGGCGATGGCATAGTCCATGGCCCTGTTTGGTCTATATGCAAACTGAAGAGAGTCCAAGGTGTCAGGGAGAGAGGAGCAGATGTGAGTTTTGACTAGTCGCTCGAAGCACTTCATGATGACTGATGTCAGTGCGACAGGACGGTAGTCATTTAAACAGGAGGTTACTGGTTTTTTTGGAACAGGAACGATGATGGATGCTTTGAAGGTGGGAACCACAGACTGACTCAGAGAGGTTGAAGATGTTGGTGAACACCTCTGCCAGTTGATCAGCACACGCTCTGAGGGCCCGCCCTGGAATACCGTCTGGCCCTGGAGCTTTGCGGTCGTTGACCTTTTTGAAGGACTGCCTCACGTCTGCCGTTTGTAAGGACAGTGTGGTAGTCCCCTTGCACACCTGTGGACTCATGGTGGGCGTTGTGTTGTCTGCATCGAACCAGGCATAAAAGGTGTTAAGCTCGTCCGAGAGTGATGAGGCAGACTGAACAGTGCTCCTGTTTTTCCCTTTGTAGTCTGTAACGCAGCGTAGTCCACTCCACAAGCGTCTGGAGTCCGAGCTGTAGTAGTCAGATTCCACTTTGTTTCTGTAGTCTCTCTTGGCTTTCCTGATGGACTTCTGGAGGTCATATCTGGCTACCTTGTAGGCGTTGAGGTCGCCTGAGTTGAAGGCAGTAGTCCGTGCTTGAAGTTTAGCCCGGATTTCCCGTCCGACCCAGGGTTTCTGATTTGGGTAAGTGCAGATGGAGGCTTTTGGAACCACATCATCGATGCATTTACATATGTAGCCTAAGACAGAGTCTGTATTGCCTTCTGCTGCGTCTTCAAACATATTGTTAAATGGTTACATTCATAAAGATGCTGTTCGAGCTGTATTGGCCTAGTGTCATGATTATGACATTTCACTGTGACTCAGCATGAAATGGCCTGCAGTTACTGTATTCATGCACTGCATATGAATGGAACTAGAAAGTTAGGTTTTGTCCGCTTCTGTCACTGTGTGCTTTTGACACCGTTTGGTGTTCATTATTGCATTTAACATCAACAACACTGAAAATTTAACTAAGATAAATGCAGAGTTGTGGGTCCTCTGGATTCACTCATGACTGGAGCTACTAAAAGTGTAATACTTAAATTTTGAAAGCACTTCTTACTTTTCCTTTATCTCCCTCTCAATTCGCCATTTCCTTCAACAGGAAACAGGAGGGCTCGACCGCACTGGGCCTGTACTCGCTGGAGTTTAGAAGGTTGAGGGGGGACCTCATTGAAACTTACAGAATAATGAAAGGCTTAGATAGAATGGATGTGAAAAGGATGTTTCCACTGGTGGGAGTCTACGACCAGAGGTCATAGCCTCAGAATTACAGGCCGTTCTTTTAGAAAGGAGGCAAGGAGGAACCTCTTCAGTCAGAGGGTAATTAATCAATGGAACTCATTGTCACAGAGGGCTGTGGAGGCCACATCAATAGATAATTTTAAGGCAGAGCTAGACACATTCTTGATTAGAATGGGTGTCAAAGATTATGGGGAGAACTCGATGGGCCGAATGGCTTAATTCTACTCCTATAACATGTACATTTGCTTCACCATTTTTATTCTATTTGCTTTTTTTAAATCCTGGTAATGCTAGATCTGTACCACTTTAACCAGACAGGTTCAGGAGATACATCATCACTTCCCGTGTTCACTGGAGCTGTCATGCACAGTTTACCCTCACATAGCTCGTACGTTTGGCAAATAATGTTGTTATTAGTCTCCGTTTCAGATTCGACGTTGCTGAGCTTCAGATAGTTTCCCATTGCCACGAGAAGTATAGCTGACCATCAAGTCAGTGTTCCATGGCAGCAGCAAGTCGAAACTGATTTCTACAGCCTAAGAATTATGAATACCAGTCAAACAATGACTATTTATTTCAGATTTGGCTGAGATTATAGATCAAAATCTTATTAAAATCTTCTAAGATAGAAGACGAGTGGACAGAGTGGCGGGGGCAGAGCAGCCAGTGGACAAAGCAATGGCTGACAGTAAGAAGCGGCAGCTGGTGAGAGGGGAGGAAGCCCCACAGTGACCGAGCGTTTCGTGTCGGTGGCGGTTGCCCGAAGAAAGCGCTGTCCCCAGGGGCTACAACATGAGCCGCAACAACAACGGCATCAACTGGACCGTGTGGTGGGTGAAGGGCTCGTTGGTGCACTTTGTGAGCCGGGGGTGGCGTTAGCAGGTCTGTCTGCTATAACCAAAATCTGTTATAAAGGGGTCTATTGAATTGAAGATTTACCGTAATTGAAATCGATTACTCATGCATATTTGATCTAATGAGCTGTAAATATCACAAGAAGAGTTAACAACTGTAATGAAAACAGGAGTTCAGAGTTGGTACACATTGCTCGTCAGTTTGATTTCTCATTTATAAATGTTGTCCTTCTTTTACTTTCTGAATACAATGACATATGTTAAAGGCTGCATGTCCAAGTGACAAACCTACTACTTACTACTATTTAAATAAATGATACTTTAGCCTCGGGTTCAATCACATTAAAGAGGTGAAGTAACAGGAAGTAGGTTTGTCACTTGGGCAGACAGCTTTTAACATGCATCATTAGAACAAAGTACAAATCACTGTCACTGCTCGATCGTGTTTCATGCTTCCAACCAGGGATGAATTTCTGGTCAGCTGATTGACCCAACCAATGTTTTTCCACAACACAACCATGCCATCAAATGTCTGATACCATCACTGGCTTACTCTTGTGTTTCTTTGACTAACATGGGAAACATTGGATTCTTTCGTACCCATAGGCCGACAAGGAGATTTTCAATATTATGACTTTAATACCAGGAATTGGATCATTTCTTTGGAACACCTGGTCACAATTTTGTCACCAGAATTGACAAATTAATGATTTGGATTAGACATCAAGTGAGGTTGTCTACACAAACTCCCTGCAAAAGCATTGTGTCCTTGCATTACTATTAATTCTCAGCTATCAGCTATCCACCCTGTCTAGATCCTATGAAGAGATGCAAAGGACTCATTTAGTAGCTTTAAATAGTACACTGTGCATTTATGTACAAGTTCCCATTTTTGTCAATGTTTTATTCATTGTCACGTGTACCAAGAGATACGTTGAAATGTTTGTTCTGCATGCTATCCAGTCAAATCATACGAAACACAAGCGCAATACATACAGTACTGTTCTGGAACAGCACGAAGAGTCGCCAGATGATGGCACCATCCAGCAATGTGCAAGTCTTTGAAAAGACCGATCTTGGCCCAAAGACATAGTTACAGAAGATAACTAAAAAAGCAATACGGGGAGAAAAGATTAAGTACGAAGGTAAGCTAGCCAAGAATATAAATGAGGATAGTAAAAGCTTCTTTAGGTATGTGAAGAGGAAAACATTAGTTAAGACAAACATGGGTCCCTTGAAGACAGAAACAGGTGAATTTATCATGGGGAACAAGGAAATGGCAGACGAGTTGAACAGGTACTTTGGTTCTACCTTCAGTAAGGAAGACACAAACAATCTCCCAGAGGTACTTGGGGACAGAGGACCTAGGATAAAGGAGGAACTGAAGGAAATTCACATTAGTCAGGAAATGGTGTTGGGTAGACTGATGGGAGGGAAGACTGATAAATCCCCGGGGCCTGATGGTCTGCATCCCAGGGTACTTAAGGAAGTGGCTCTAGAAATTGTGGATGTATTAGTGATCATTTTCCAATGTTCTGTAGATTCTGGATCAGTTCCTGTGGATTGGAGGGTAGCTAATGTTATTCCACTTTTCAAGAAAGGAGGGAGAGAGAAAGCAGGGAATTATAGACCAGTTAGCCTGACATCGGTGGTGCAGATGCTGGAGTCGATTATTAAAAATATAATTGCGGAACATTTGGATAGCAGTAACAGGATCCAAGTCAGCATGGATTTACGATGGGGAAATCATGCTTGACAAATCTTCTGGAATTGTTTGAGAATGTAACTGGGAAAATGGACAAGGGAGAACCAGTGGATGCAGTGTACCTGGACTTTCAGAAAGGCTTTGATAAGGTCCCACACAGGAGATCAGTGGGCAAAATTAGAGCACATGCTATTGGAGTAGGGTATTGACATGGATAGAAAATTGGATGGCAGACAGGAAACAAAGAGTAGGGATTAACGGGTCCCTTTCAGAATGGCAGGCAGTGACTAGTGGGGTGCCACAAGGCTCGATGCTGGGACCGCAGCTATTTACAATATACATTAATGATTTAGATGGAGGAATCAAAAGTAACATTAGCAAATTTGCAGATGACACAAAGCAGGGTGGCAGTGTGATCTGTGAAAAGGATGACTTGGATAGGTTGGGTGAGTGGGCAGAAGCATGGCAGATGCAGTATGATGTGGATAAATGTGAGGTTATCCACTTTGGTGGCAAGAATGGGAAGGCAAATTATTATCTGAATGGTGTCAGGTTAGGAAAAGAGGAAGTACAACGAGACCTTGGTACATCAGTCACTGAAAGTAAGCATGCAGGTAGAGCAGGCAGTGAAGAAAGCTAATGGCATGTTGGCCTTCAAAACGAGAGTATAGGAGCAAAGAGGTCCTTCAGTCATTGTGCAGGGCCCTGGTGAGACCACACCTGGAGTATTATGTGCAGTTTTGGTCTTCTAATTTGAGGAAGGACATTCTTGCTATTGAGGGAGTGCAGCGTAGGTTCACGAGGTTAATTCCCGGGATGGCGGGACTGTCATATCGTGAAAGAATGGAGCGACTGGGCTTGATTTCACTGGAATTTAGACGGATGAGAGGGGATCTTGTAGAAGCATATAACATTATTAAGGGATTGGATATGCTCGATGCAGGAAACATGTTGGGGGAGTCCAGAACCAGGGCCCACAGTTTAAGAATAAGGGGTAGGTCATTTAGAACTGAGATGAGGAAAAACATTTTCACACAGAGTTGTGAATTTGTGGAATTCTCTGCCACAGAAGGCTGTGGAGGCCGATTCACTGGATGCATTCAAAAGGGAGTTAGATAGAGCTCTTAGGGCTAGCAGAAACTAGGGATATGGGGAGAAGACAGGTACGGGGTACTGAATGTGGATGATCAGCCATGATCACATTGAATCAGGGCCAGATTAAGCTAGTGCGGGGCCTTTAACATATGTTATAAAGGGGCCTTAAATACGGGACAAGGTGATGTCACCGCCTGCACCCCACGTGACCTCACCCGGCCAGCAGCCACGTGCTCCCGCTCCACCAATGACGGCCGCCCAGGCTGGGAGGCGGGTTGCAACCTCCGTTTGGCCAACACACTCGGCCCCGCTCCCCGAACACACTCGGCCCCGCTCCCCGAACACACTCGGCCCCGAACACACTCGGCCCCGCTCCCCGAACACACTCGGCCCCGCTCCCCGAACACACTTGGCCCCGCTCCCCGAACACACTCGGCCCCGCTCCCCGAACACACTCGGCCCCGAACACACTCGGCCCCGCTCCCCGAACACACTCGGCCCAGCTCCCCGAACACACTCGAATCCGCTCCCCGAACACACTCGGCCCAGCTCCCCGAACACACTCGAATCCGCTCCCCGAACACAGTTAACGTTAACGAGCTCCATTAGACTACACTGTCCGACCTACAGTGTTGGGGCCTACAGCCGCCCGCGGGGCTAATACGGGACTCTCAGAGAGTGTGTGATGGAGGGGTGTAGTTTAGCGAAACAGCGCGAAAACAGGCCCATTGGCCCACCATCCGTACTGACCAGTGATCCCCGCACACACTAGGGACAATTTTACACATACACCAAGCCAATTAACCTGCAAACCTGTATGTCTTTGAAGTGTGGGAGGAAACCGAAGATCTCGGAGAAAACCCACGCGGTCACGGGAAGAACGTACAAACTCCGTGCAGACAGCACCCGTGGTTGGGATGGAACCCGGGTCTCCGGTGCTACAAGCGCTGTAAGGCAGCAACTCTACCGCTGCGCCACCGTGGGGAGAATGACGGAGGATTGCGAGAAGTGGGCCGGAGGAGTCGGAGCTGAGAGTGCCAGAGAAGTAGAGACAGGGAGGGCCGGAGGAATGTGGAAAAGGTAGGGCTGGAGGAGTGAATAGAGGCGGGACTGGAGGTATAGGGGTGAGAGGGACAGAGTAGGGGTAGGGAGTGCTGGAGCAGTGGGCCGAAGAGCTTGTATCTGCGCTGTATCTCTAAACTAAACTAAGCTATTTATGCCGACTTTTGCATTTAAACTA
Source organism: Rhinoraja longicauda (assembly GCF_053455715.1). Taxonomy (NCBI): domain Eukaryota; kingdom Metazoa; phylum Chordata; class Chondrichthyes; order Rajiformes; family Arhynchobatidae; genus Rhinoraja; species Rhinoraja longicauda. The sequence continues at coordinate 56,684,350 of NC_135960.1, read as the reverse complement.
GCAGCTAACATTCAACGATATGCTCCGTCTTATTCACTTTCTGATTCTTCGGCAATGAGGCTGGTCCTCACTGCTATTTACAACCCGGCATTTGTTATAAACAGTCACTTTTTTTGCTATGTCTTCCTCTGCATCTTTCTCATATTCCATGGAACTCTTTGTTCTGCCTTTCTTCCCCATGGGAATATGCCTCATTAGTATAGGACGTTGGTGAACCAGATGGGTCTTCTCAGAAAAATACTTGCATTGTTTCAATTTCTGCAGCCAACATTCTTTTTTAATTAATTCCAGATTAGTCAATTAACTGATTTTAAATTGCACAGCTACCATGGCAAGATTTGCTACTCCAACAACTGAGTTACTAATCTGGTGTGTCACATTCACTTGTCACAAGCCTATTGAAGCAGGTTTAAAGGGAATAGACAAGTGTACCTTATTGTTCTGCGATAATTCTGTGTAAGTTATCTTGAGCATCCTCTTCTCCTGCAGTCCCTCAGGAGTGAGGATGACTTCCACACCAGCTCTGTGGATTCCGAAGTGACAGAGGAGGATACGGTGGGAATCCTTTCACAGATGAGACAAGGAGTGATATTGGGGCGGTGGGTGGGTAGATTGTGAGATGGTGGGCTCCATCTGCCACAGATGTGGATCTTATGAGTATCCATTTTGAAGTCTGATGTCAACCATTTGAACAACCTGACATGCCCAACATAGCCAAGTAAGTCTCACTGCTGCCGATTTTGGCCTGGGAAAGGACACTTATCCTTCCATTGAATTTGAAGGATTTTATGGGGAGAACATTGGTAATAACTTTCCAGTGCCTTAAGGTATCCGTTGCCAGTCGTTCAGTTGCCTGAAGCATAAATGGAGGCAGGCATGACGGCTGCCCAGTGGAGAACGGGTTTTGTGGAAGGACTGAGGTCTTGATTTTCAAATACCTTTTTCTTCAAACAATTCTGTTGAATGTTTGCTCTGATGCATTGTATGGAGTAGTACAATTCATCATTAAAGTCGGTCTTCACTGATAGGTGCACCCCGAGATATGGCAATTTGTTCTTGATTTCTAGGATCTGGCAGTGAACCACAATTGTCAGATGAAAGGGGTGCAGCCAGGGCAGATTTCCGATGTTCTTTGCCATGTTGAAGCTCTGGTGAGGTGTTGAACCATGGCTTTGAGCTCGGCCTCCAAGTGCGTGTGAATGCAAATATCTTCTGCACACTACAGGGTGCAGTGGTAGAGCTGCTGCCTTACAGCGCTAAAGACCCGTGTTCGATCCTGACTACAGATGGGGGTATCTGTACAGAGTTTGTACATTCTCTCCATGATGCGCGGGTGTTCCGGTTTCCTCCCACGTTCCAAAGATGTGCAGGTTTGTAAGTTAATTGGCTTCTTAAATTGCCCCTAGTGTGTAGAATAGAACTAGTATATGTCTGATCACTATTCAGCATGGAATCTGTGGGTCGTAGGGCCTGTTTCCACACTGTATCTCTAAACTACACTAAAACTAAACTATAGTCTGAAATTGAAGCTTGGGTGACTATGTTATTGAAGAATAATTTCACTCACCAAGGAAATATGTGAGGTGCAATGTCACAGTATAGAGAAACCTCCTACCCCCTTCAGTAATTGTTCTTTCTTATCAATCTTAAGTAATTTTCATGGCATTCATTTAAATACAGTGGATGTACAGTTACCATAATCAGTTGTACAAGACATTGATGAGGCCACATTTGGAGTACCATGTTCAGTTTTGGTCAGCCTATGAGCCAGGGTAAATGCAGTGTCTTTTCCCAGTGTTGGGGAATCATGAACCAGAGGACATATGTTTAAGATGAATGGGGAAAAGATTTAATAGGAAGCTGAGGGGCAACTTTATTTACACAAGGGATGGTGGGTATGTGGAACGAGCTGCCAGAGGAATTAGTTGAGGCAGGTATTATCACAATGTTTAAAAGACATTTAGATAGGTACATGGATAGGTGCACCCTGAGATATGGAATTTGCTCATTATTTCTAGGACCTGGCAGTTTACCACTATTGTCAGATGAAAGTGATGAAGCAAGGGCAGATTTCCGATGTTCTTTGCCGTGCTGAAGCACAGTGTGAGGTGTTGAACCATGGCTTTGAGCTCGGCCTCCAAGCGATTGCGAATGCAAATATCGTCTGCACACTACAGAAGATCAGAAGGATATGGCCCAAACACAGGCAGGTGGGAGTAATGTAGAGGGGGATTTATTCACAAAATGCTGGAGTAACTCAGCAGGTCAGGCAGCATCTTGGGAGAGAAGGAATGGGTGACGTTTTGGGTCGAGACCCTTCTTCAGACTGAGAGGGGGCATGTTGTGCCAGGCTGTATGATTCTAAGATTCCACATTCGAGTGATTTTTACTTAGGGTCCAAATTTCAGACAAAATCAAGTTATCGATATATGTAAAAATGGAACCCATTCACCACCTATGATGCCCTTTAAATTAGTTTCATACTTTTTAATAACTTTATATGACAAATTGAAGAATGGTTTCCCAAAATAACCTTTTGCACTTTTATCAAAGCCCTTCAAGTAAATATTATTGCACTTGCCTTTATTGGTTGCTGAAATTCTGTCATGTGGAACAGGATTTCTGTTTGCTGACGTATTTGGTCCTTCACCTTCATTGCTTTGAACCTGTTGAATGAAGTTATAAATTATAATCTGATCTTTGAAATCCCAAAGGAACACTCTCAGGGGAAAGGAAAATCATCATCAGTCTTGAACAGCGTATAGCTCCTAACATCACTTAGTTCTGCTTAGTTGTTTGCATGTTGCTGGTTAGGGGAATCAAAGTCCAAGTTGGTTTTTAAGGACTATTTTGATTGAGGTTGGGGAGTTGGAGAGAGAATTCCATAATATCAGGTCTGAGCAATAGAACACCACACCAATGAAGCATTGGGAAGTAGGATGTTCTGGGACCAGAGTAAGACGATTGAAGTTTGAAGGTAGAGCCCATAAGGCTCCTCTACTTACTCACTGGGGAAAAATTAAGAAATGGTGGGTAAATACCCACGAAAACAAATGGCTTGCTTTTATGTAAAATGGGACAATTCCCAGCTGTGCAAAATGTCCATTATGGAATAACTCACAGCTTGGAAGATATATAGCTTACTGCGATGATCTTGTATATTACTTTGGGGTCTGTGACCCAATAAGCAATAACATATTCACAACCTGCCTAAGAAGCCCGTGTTTCCTAACATGCTACTCTTCCTTAAAACTGGGATGCATCTAACAGGTACCAGTGTCTCCAAGTTTAGAACCTCTCTCATTTCCACATTTGTAGGCATCAGCCAGTTCACAATCCTGCAGAAGATTGGATGTGGCCCTTGAGAATTTCAACTAGTTTTACCCACATCCTTTCATACATCTTGCCTTTTGTAAGTTCTGTTAATTCCACTGTTATGGCAATCTCTAAATCACATTATACTGGTTGTGCCATGTGGACAAGTGATGAACGAATGGACATTAAGGACTCTTCCAAAACATCCCTATTGTGATCAGGAACGAACTACAGAACATATGACAATCTGATGTATAATCTCTAAACACAATGGAGATAACAATGGAGATAACCACCCGGGTGGCACCAGCAATGGCTGCCTCGCCAACAATGGCTGCCTTGCCAACAGTCTCTCTGGCCTTTCTTTGTGTTTGTTTTGTATGAGTTAAATATATGTTTTTTTGTGTTCTTTAGCTTGTTTTTTTTGGGGGGGGGGGGGGATGATTTTTTCCGTATCATATCTCCGTCCGCACTTTAGCCTAACATCGTGGAGTTGGCGGCCTTTGCTGGAGATCGACCGGGAGCTCCATCGCGGGAGCCTGTGGGCTTACCATCACGGAGTTCGCGATCCCTGTCGGAGGTCGTCTTTGGGGCTCCAATTGTGGGAGCCGGCGGACTTTAACATCGCGGAGCCCGCGGTCTCTGGTTAGAGACCGACATTGGGGACTCCAAGCCGCAGGAGTTTCGACCGCCCCGACGTGGGAGTTTCGATCGCCCCATGCAGGAGTTTCGATCGCTCCGACGCGGAGGTTTCGATCGCCCCAATGCGGGACCTTCGATGGCCGGCTGCTGGAGCTTCGATCGCCCCGACTGCGGATGGTTCGACTGCCCCGACCGCGGGAGAAGAGGAAGGAGATTGGACCTTATTGCCTTCCATCACAGTGAGGAACGTGGGGAATCCGCTGTGGTGGATGGTTATGTTAACTTTTTTGTAGTTGTGTGAATTGTTGCTTTTTTAATAGTATGGCTGTATGGTAATTCGAGTTTCACTGTACCTTAATTGGTGCATGTGACAATAAACTGACCTTGAATCCTTGATACCTGCTATCCCACATACAATTAACTGGCTACAATATCCAAATGTTAAATTACATTTTCTACTCTACTGATGTTGCTGGTAGCCACATGAAGTAGAGGGATAGAAAACTCCTGTTCGTGCCTGGTTTTAAGGGATGGAAATCAGAGGAGCACTGCTCATCTCTTCAATAATTTTATCTCCCCACATAATCTACCTTTTTTTCACAAAGCAGGAAATATCAATACCCAAATGAAATGTACTGAAGTGTAGGTTCTATGATGGTTCTTTTGGCACGGATAACCATGCGTCTCATGGAGCAGTGACTCTGGCTTTATGTAAGTGTGCAATGGAGGGCTACCTTTGCAGTCCGGTTACTGAAACTTACTGGCTTCTAGTCATTAATGGGTCAAACCTCCAAGGGGGTGGGCAGTGTCACTGAGCTTGATTTGGAGGGAGTTACGAATACCTGTGGAGAACCAAGCACGGGCGGCACGGTAGCGCAGCGGTAGAGTTGCTGCTTTACAGCGAATGCAGCGCCGGAGACTCAGGTTCGATCCTGACTACGGGTGCTGCACTGTAAGGAGTTTGTACGTTCTCCCCGTGACCTGCGTGGGTTTTCTCCGAGATCTTCGGTTTCCTCCCACACTCCAAAGACGTACAGGTATGTAGGTTAATTGGCTGGGTAAATGTAAATGTAAAAATTGTCCCTAGTGGGTGTAGGATAGTGTTAATGTACGGGGATCACTGGGCGGCACGGACTTGGAGGGCCGAAAAAGGCCTGTTTCCGGCTGTATATATATGATATGATGATGATGATCACCTAGCCCAATGTTATCATGAGCCCCACTCATGCCAACAATCAATCAGCAAATAAAATGTTCCGTTTACATTCGTGACATTGTGGTAGTCACTAGAACATGAAACACATTACAGTTGCTGGTTGATTTTGCCCTGTTATGAAATAGAATTTATGTAAAATTGTTCAATCAATTAAGCACATTTGAACTTTTTTCAGGCAATGTTTCAAAAGATTTTTTCAAAGAATGTAACCTTTCACTAAATGTATAAACATTACCCGATACTGTATCCAAACACACGTTTTTACCTCACTGAAACAAGAGTGAAACTTGAACAAAAGTGCATGTTTAAGATTAGAAAATGAATATTAGAAGATCAAGATGAGAAGATAAAGATGCCAGAGGATGCACATCGTTAAAGAAAACAGGATTATGGTAAATTTATTCCTACTTGTTCACAGTTTCACAGATTGTTCACACCAACATGGCAAATTTTTAAACTAACATGAGAAAAAAGATGACATTGCAAACCAGATTCCTTACTGCTTTCAACATTCCAGATCAGGTCACCTGAAAGACAATTGCAAATCTATAGTACCTATCAACATGAAAAGAAAATTGAGCCAGTCTGCTTGCAAACAGGAAGGAGCCACAAAACCTCTCAGGAAACCAGCTGAATTCTGGGCCTCTGACAAGATGAAGCTTGATATTTCAAGATGAAGCTTGATATTTCAAGATGAAGCTTGATATTTCAAAAAAAATTTAAAAGAAAGAAGGGACATGGTTACATTGGTGGTGGATAAATAGGCTTGTTTATTACAGTCGTACAGCACGGAAACAGGCCCTTCGGCCCAACTTAACCAAGATGCCCCATTGCCGCTGTTCCCACCTGCCCATGTCCCTCTAAACCTTTCCTATCCATGTGTTTATCTAAATGCCTTTTAAATGCTGTTATAGTACCTGCCTCAACAATTTCATCTCACAGCTTGTTCTATATACCCACCACCCTCTGTGTGGAAAAGGTTGCCCATCAGGTTCCTATTAAATCTTTCCCTTCTCACTTTAAACCCATGTTCTCTGGTCCTTGATTCTTCTACTCTGTGCAAAAAAGAGTCTGTGCATTCACTCTATCTATTCCCCTCATGATTTTATACATCTCTATAAGATCATCTTTTAACCTCCTTCACTCCAAGGAATAAAGTCTTTGCCTGCCCAATCTCTCCCTATCGATCAGGCGCTCGAATCCTGGCAACATCCTAGTAAATTTTCTCTGCAGTCTTTCCAGCTTAATGACATCCTTCCCAAAGCAGGGTGACCAAAACTGAAATGCAGCCTCACCAACGTGCTGTACAAGTGTAACATAACATCCAAAATTCTATACTCAATATCCAGACAGATGAAGCACAATGTATCAAAAGCCATCTTGACCATGCCATTTGAAACAACTTTCAGGGAGCTATGTACTTGTATTACAACACTCTATAGGGCTCTTCCATTCACTATGGTATACTCTGGTTTGACTCCTCAAAATGTAACACGCATACTTAACTGCATTAAACACCATTAGCCATTCCTTATCCCACTTACATAGCTGATCAAGATCCTGCTGTAATATTTGATAACTTTATCCAGTCGACTCTCCCTGGATCCCTTGCAATCTAACCTTCCAGAGCAGCCTACCACATGGAACCTTAAAGTTCCATGTTCAATTGCTGAAGCTCACAGTGAAATTGTTCGCAGCTTTGCCCTCATCAACCTTGTTAGTTACTTCTTCAAAAAACTCGGATTCATAAAGAGATGATCTCCCATGTACAAAATTATACTGATTATCCCCAATCGGCCCCTGTTTATCAAAATGCAAGTATATCATCCCTCAAAAACCTCTTCAGTAACTTATCTGCCACAGATGTTTTGCCCACTGGTCTCTCGTTCCCATGCCTTTCCTTGCAACCCTTCCAAAAATGGAGGCACATCATTATCTACCTTCTAGTCATCTGGCACCTCAGTGTCTAACGATGATTCATATAACTCAGCCAGGGCTCCGGCAATTTCTTCTCTAGCTTGTCACAGTGTCCTTGGATATCTGATTAACCCAGAGAGATTTATCTACCTTAGGATGTACAACAGCTTCTCAAACAGACTGTCTTCAAGACAGCTCAATGGCTTCAATAAGGATTGTATTATAGTTATTTGAAAATTTAGTGCCTTAGATAATTTTGGTGATTTTGTACCATGGTGGTGGGTTTGTTACCACGGTTTGGTTTTGTATCGTAATTGAATAAATTATTTTTGATTATAATTTTAAAAAAGACAGCTCAATTAACTGTCCTAAGTTCCCCAGTCTTCGTGTCTTTCTCCATGGTAAAAACAGAGAAATGCTCATTGAGGACCTTGCCCATCTCCTGTGGCTCCACACAGAGATGACCACTTTGGTTATTAGGAAGCCCTATTCTCTTCCAAGTTACCCACTTTCCCTTAATGTATTTATAAAATCTCTTCAGATTCTCTCTGCCAGAACAATTAATTGCCCCCTTTTTGCCCTCCTAATTTCCACCCGAGTATGGTCCTCAGTCCGCCAAGCTCCTCAAATGTAAACTTAACCCTAGCTGCCTAAAGCTGTCCTATGTCTCCATTTTTTTCCCTGGCCGGTGCTCAATTTCTCTATTAATCCAGCCTTCCTTACTCCAACCTGCCTTGCCCTTGACTTTAACAGGAATATGCACTATTATTGTCACGTGTACTGAGTTACAGTGGGAAGCTTCATTTCGCATGCTAACCAATCAGATCAGATAATACTACACATAAATACAATCAAGTCAAACTCAAGTACAATAGGTAGAGCAAAGGGGAAGATATAGAGTGAAGAATATTTTTATCATCATTGGAACGCTACAATATTGGAAAAAGCTAACAAATCAGAAAAGTAACAACTTGCCTCTTCCAAGTCAAATGAGAATTCCTTCTGCTCCTTCAAGTTGCTCAGCAATGGATGGTGCATAGCTCCAGGCTGCCCTTTCTCTGGGGTCGAACACACTGGTGGCGTGCATTCAGCTACTACACTTCCCTGTGAGGGAGCAGATGTCGGCCCACCAACAACTGCATGTTCTACGTCTGTGGATTCAGTCAAGTCTACAGAAGACTCCAAAATACCACTTGCATCATCCAAGCTGTTTCCTGTTCCTTGTTTGCTGGAAGCAGTGTCAGCAAGCTTGGATTCCGTGCAGCCATTTGCTGCGTTAGACACAAGTTCCTGAGGAATAATCCCTGAAGGGCTTCCAGTCACCACCTCTTCAGATACTGATTTCAGAGAAGGGTCCGTCAATTTAGGCCATTTCTGCATCCTCGTTTCTTTCTTCTCATCATCAATCACACTTTTGTCGGTTTCAAGAGAATGCTGCGATGTCTTTGAATTTTCTGTGACTGCTTGAGCTGTTTGATTAGTTGGGTCCATCACTTTTACCTGCTGACCTGCAAAGATGTTGAGTTGTGATACCGTCTTCCTTAATCTACCAGCATTGTTTCCCGCAGAAGTCTGGCCTGCAGTTGAGGCTTCAGGCAAATCACCGATCCTCTTTATAGGAGCGCCAGAGACATGAGAGTACAGCGAGGAGAAAACATTAGCCACGGTGGTGAGAACCTTAATCTGGCGAAACCGACCTGTAATTGAAAGTAGAATCTATCATTCAACAAATGTGGGAGAGAAAATTAAAAGGCAACAATACGTTCAGAGATGCAGAGCAAACATACAGTAAAACACCAATGCTTCTAACTTCTCTGTAATATCAGGCATGCCACATGCTTGGGATAAACCACATTCTCCATTACATTTATTGCTTTTGCTTATAATAGTCCAACACATGTGTGAAACCTAATTGAAAGATTCTTGGATGGCTACAGTCATTAATAAATCATGTTATTTTAGTTGAAATGTTCCTATTGTAGAGTATTGTAGTGTATACAAAGTACCATAAAAGATCATTGTAAAACAATGGTAGACACAAAATGCTGGAGTGATTCAGCGGGTCAGGCAGCATCTCGGGAGAGAAGGAATGGGTGACGTTTCAGATAGAAGACCCTTCTTCAGACTGATGTCAAGGGGAGGGGGCGGGACAAAGATAGGATGTAGTCGAAGACAGGAAGACTAGTGGGAGAACTGGGAAGAGGGGATAGAGAGGGGAAGCAGGGACTACCTGGTTAGAGAAGTCAATGTTCATACCACTAAATACCGTAAAACAATGGTCAGTCGATTAATTTATGCATTAATATATGATTTTTAGATATTTCAGACAACCATGCTACTAAAAACACATGGGCAAAACATTCATGCTTTGAAACAATTATAGCGAAGCTTTCATAGAACTCAACTGTTGAATAGACTACCATCCTTCAGATTTACTTCTCGTGCACTTTAATGCAACAAGCAGATTTTTCACAAGGTGATTCAAACATTAGGAGTCTTTTAATTAGAAATTGTAAGAATAAATTTTGATGGGCAAAGATAACAGTTAATAAATCTTTTTTTGGGGGGGTCTGAAGAAGGATCTCGACCCAAAACGTCACCCATTCCTTCTCTCCAGAGATGCTGCCTGTTCCGCTGAGTTACTCCAGCATTTTGTGTCTACCTTACAGTTAATAAATGTTTGTTTTAAAGAAGTCATGCTACATGCAAGATTTTAATGTGAAAACCATCTTGATAGACCTTACTGGTTGTCAATTGAGCATGATTACTTCTCTGGAAATTGAACAGACAAGTAAAGTTTCCATTGGTAATTTGAAACATGCATTCCATAAATCAGTAATTTAAATGAAAAATTAAAGAACCTACTTGTGAGTGCAAAATTTGGATTGTCCAATTCCATACGCTGCATTTGAGCATCTAAAAATAGTTTAAAATCTATTCCTCTTGCAAACGATGAAGCATTAAAAAATCGACAAGGAATTTTAGATGCAGGGTCAGGTTCTTCTGTGCCAAACCCAAGGTTATAGAGGACATCCTCAGGGTCTTCTTCATAAAGGTCCAATAATTCTGAAACACTGAAAAATATAAATAAACATCTTACATTTGTTGCAATGCAAAGATTGCTAAAATTTGTAAGATTGTTCAAGAGCACCAAATATAATATCTGAATTGTTTATAATACTGACCATGAAAATGAACACATTAAAATTGTTACTTTATTACGCAACTATTCCATGTGTGATTCTGTTAAATAACAAACACTGCCTTCTCAACTAACAGAGTAACTGATATATCAGTCACCATGATTATTTAATCAGTCTTAGATAAATGCTAAATGTAGCGAGAACATATTTTTCAAAATAGCTGTTTACTCAGATTAAAAGCATACATGATTTTCCAGAAATTATTGGACAGTGTACTCCAACAACAATAGACATTTATGAAATATTAATGATCAAGATAATGTTTGCTAATTGGAAATAAAAGCCATTGAAATAAAGATCAGCCTACCTTGATACAGTAGTATTGCTCTTGCCAGAACCAGTGGAGTTCATGCTGTTTCCCATTTGAGAAAACTGGTTACGTTTTACCTCAGCCGATGTCCCACTGCAAAAAGGTAAACAATATTGATTAGAAATGTGGCAAAAGCCTCTTTCTAGACTAAAGCGAACAAATATCTTCATCTATTGAAAAGGAAACTAACCTTTCTGTCTGCACCGGGTCCTTGTGAAGATGTAGATAATTAGCTGTGGATGGAAAATACACCATGAACGATCAACTTTAAAAGACAATAGTTTATGTAATTTAAGTAAACAATGGGATATATATATATATCTATGTACACATGTATTTAAAAATATCAATACATACAATAATCAGTTATTTACATGCGAGTATATTTAGTTAGTCGATCACTACAAACAGAGGTATTTATTCACAAAATGCTGGAGTAATTCAGCAGGTGAGGCAGCATCTCAGGAGAGAAGGAATGGGTGACGTTTCGGGTCGAGATCCTTCTTCAGTCTGAAGAAGGGTCTCGACCCGAAACGTTACCCATTCCTTCTCTCCTGAGATGCTGCCTGACCTGCTGAGTTACTCCAGCATTTTGTGAATAAGTATCTTCGATTTGTACCAGCATCGGCAGTTATTTTCCTACACTACAAACAGAGGTGTTCTTTGGAAAGAGAAGGCATGAATTCAGTTCCACTTTAAAACACCAATGGCAACCACTCCTTACTGCATATTTGTTTTTTCCAGCACATCAAAACAACTTGTGTAAAGGTAAAGCTCACCATGCACAGACTTGCTAAATCTTTTGAGTCAAGTTGGAGTTGATGAGTCATTAGAATAGGTTTGCGGCTATGCCTGGCTAATGGAAAGCTTCAGCCTACATGAGTGCATATCAGAAATACGGCATCGTATGCTGGAAAATTAGCTGCAAAGTATGTGCCAAACTGCAGCTTAAGGTTTCTCATCCAGGCAAAATCAGGCAGCTGCCAGTAATTAGCTTAAATTTGGTTGTAAAAAGAGATAGATATCAGTTACAATATTTTAAGAAGGAAAATTAAGGATGCTGCATACACTCAGAAAATAAGAGTCAAAGTGGGCTGAGTACAGGGAATACAGCTATTAAAATAAGTAAAAATCGTGTTGGAACCTTAGGCCACTAAGTGTAAAAAAAGCACAATGATTCAGAGCTAGACACATTTAATTAAAGGTAATGAGACAAAACTTGCTTCAGATCATGGTTTGAACAGGAATTGCTAATGCAGCATTCCAATAATCGGGGAAGTTATGAGTAATGCTTGTCGTATGAGGATGCTTACCATGCAATGCTTGGTGTTTGTTCCGAGATGGGTCACAACAAGTCCCACTCTACAAAGGAGAGTGCCAGGAACTGAACAGGCTCTAGGGGCCATAGTGTGCCCTATAACCATTAAATTATATAGAGTGAAAGAACAAAAAGCAAAGTATGACAATACCTCGGCACAGTGGCTCAGCGGTAGAGCTGCTGCCTCACAGCGCCAGAGACCCGGGTTCAATCCTATCTGTGGCTGCTGTCTGCACATTGTCTCTGTGATCGTGTAGGTTTTTTCCAGGTTCCTCCCACATTCCAAAGATGTGCAGGTTTGCAGATTAACCGGCTTCTGCAAATTGCTACTAATGTGTGGGATAGAGCTCGTGTACAGGTAATCGCTGGTCAGCATGGATTCGGTGAACTGAAGAACTGGTTTCCACACTGTATCTCCAAACTAATCGTGTAATACCAGCTCTGCCAGTTACCCTTTCCTGGAATGTATTCTGTCATTCGAAACCTCTTTCGAAAGTGCCTACTTCTTTGGAAAGTCCCTACTTCTACCTTTAAATTTTTGGAAGAGCCCAAAATCAATCCTTCAAACCTTCCCATGCAACAACTGACTGTCATGCAACGTGAAACAATTACAGAAAGTACACAGCATCTGCATCATCACTGCAACACCCAAAGAAAGCCATTCAGTAACTAATCTGAAAGCTGTGGACCATTGCTCTAAATATGATGGTGATGGTTCCATCCTGCTGTTCAAAGCTTGGCTGTTTTTAAGAACGCGATGTCACTCAGTAGTAGAGCACATACTTCCCATGTAAAAGGTCCAGGGCTCAATCTCCAGCATCTTTACAGGTCTTACAGATGGCACAGCAGTACACCTAGTAGGGCTGCTGCCTCATAACACCAGAGATCGGTTACCATCCTGACCTTGGCTGCTGCCTGGAATTTGCATGTTCTTCCTGTGTCCACGTAGGTTTCCTTTGGGTGCTCCGGTTTCCTCCCACATCCTAAAGATGTGTGGGTTTATAGGTTAATTGGTCTCCGTAAATTGCCCCTTGTGTGTGGGAAGTGCATGATGAAGTCATGGGCAACATAGAACTGGTCCGAGCGGATGGTCAATGGTCAACTTGGAGTCAGTGCACCTAAGGGCCTGGTTCCATGGGGTATCACTAAACTAAGGGATTTCTGCTCAAATGAAAAGTTCCAAGTGGCACTACTGGGTGTAAGTCAGAATTGGACATCGACCGATGTCAAGATCTGTCCATTCTGGGTGCAAACTTCCCATCAATACCCACTGTTGCCTTAAAAATAGCAAGTCACTCCAAGTATGTGCACACTATGTGAATGTTATGCTGGTGCCCAAACAGCACCCACTGCTTCTAAGTGACGGGAATTACGGGCATTAATTTGGTCGTGGAATATGTTTAAAGATTGTTGAAGTACGGGTTCTAAGAACACAATTTATTTTGACAAACCTTTCCAAAACGTCTGGGGTGACGGAGAGGAGGAGGGATTTGAAAGAGGTGATGGCACTGCAATAGTTATCAAGAAGCTTAATAATGCCTTAAAAAGGGGAGGATATTCTCAAAGGTTCTGCAAGCAAGACCATATCAGTGGAGTTTGGAAAGTAAAAAAGGGTGGTTACTTTATAGTAAATGCTTTACAGACCTCCAGACAATCAGATGGAGATAGACGATCAGTTGGGCAGACAAATCACAAAGAAGTGCAAAAATAATAAGGTTACGGTGGTAGAGATTTCAACATCCCCTATATTAATTGGGAGTGCTTTGAAAGACTTTGAGGCTGAAGAGTTTTTGAAGTGTATGCAGGGGTGTTTTCTTGAACCACTGCATATATAGTCCTATTGAGAAAGGGGGTGGTACCAGAACTAATCTGGGAATGTAGACAGGCAAGTGGAGGGAGTGTCAGTCAGACAGCATATCAGAGGTAGTGATCGCAAGTCTAAGGACAAGGATAGACTGCAAATGATGACCCTGAATTGAGGAAGGCCAATTTCAAAATGACTGTGCAGATCCTGGCAAAAGAGGAGAGGGAGCAACTACTTGCAGGAAGTCTTCATGTGACCAGTGGGAGGGTTTAAAATATATAGAGTTCAGGGTTAACCTGTCCCTGCAATGGTGAAAGGTAAATCTAACTAGACCAAGGAATCCTCAATGTCAAGAGTTGGAGAAACGAGGGGGGGGGGGGGGGGGGGGGGGGGGGAATCCAAAGCTTCTGACCAGTTTAGAGACCATATATGTGTATTGAGACATGTGGAGGTGTTTAAACAGAAATTAATTCAGAGGGCAATTAGGGAGTATGTAATCGCACAGGTATGCAAGACTAAGGAAATATTACAGTATTAAATGCCAAGAGCAAAAGCATGTGCAGGAAACATGTTGGGTCCATTAGTGGGATTCTGTATGCGGAGCGAGGTCTTAAATTAATTCAGGGAATGCGATGGTGGAATTCTAGTACAAAATAATGCGGAAAAGGAGGCTGGGATGAAGGATATAAAAGCTGAATATGCAATCATACTTTCTTTCCAGCATTGGTGTAAAGAGAAATAGAGTTAATGATTCCACTCAAAAACACTTCAGCAGAACCGAGAAGGAGAGAGAACAAGTTAAAGTTGCAGAAAGAATGGGGAGGAAGGAGGAATGGATGTGTCTAAGGGAATAACTCTGAAAGGTTTGGGGCCATTGCTGCCTTGTGAGTATGCTCTAAAAGCTGTTGATGCGTAGTGGTATCAGAGAACATGGCCCCTTGATCATTAAAGCCATAGAATGAGGATTGTTTGACCGAGAACACAGAAAAGGAATGCAAGAGTTGTGAAATGTAAGACATACTCAGAAGGTCATGCTGTGCTAATGGACAAAGTAAATCTGAGCTGATGTCATCGATAGATGACACAACTTGTTCTGGTCCAGAGAAAGAGGGAATAACCTGAAGTTGTGAAATTCAATACCAGGTCTGGAAAGTTGCAATATCCCATAAGGTCATAAATGAAAGTAGAATGATAGTAGAATTAGGCCATTTGTCTAATCATGGCTGATCTATCTCTCCCTCCTAACCCCATTCTCCTGCCTCCTCCCCATAACCTCTGACACATGTACTAATCAAGAATCTATCTCTGCCTTAAAAATATCCACTTACTCGGCTTCCACAGCCTTCTGGGGCAAACAATTCCACATATTCACCACCATCTGACTAAATTTCTCCTCATCTCCTTCCTAAAAGAACGTTCTTTAATTCTGAGGCTATGACCTCTAGTCCTAGACTCTCCCACTTGTGGAAACATCCTCTCCACATGCACTCTATCCAAACCATTAGCTATTCTGTGTTTCAATGAGGTCCCCCCTCATTCTTCTGAACTCCAGCGAGTACAGGCCCAGTGCCGACATCCAGGTTATCCTAATTCCTGGGATCATTCTTATAAACCTCCTCTGGACCCTCTCCAGAACCAGCAAATCCATCCTCAGATATGGTGCCCAAAATTGCTCACAATATCCTGAGATAAAAGGCGAGGTGTCTTTCTTCAAGCTTATCTTGGTCCATGTTATAATAGCGCGGGACGATACAGACAGCTCAGTGTGTGGGTGGGATGGAGATTTGAAGTAGTAGACTACAGGAAGTTGAAGGTCACAGCTGCTGACTGAACATATGTGCTCATCAAAGCAGCTACTCATCTGCATGTGGTTTCTCCAATGTAGCGAAGACCACATTATGAACACAGCATGTAGTACACTAGGTTGGAGGAAGTGTTTACCTAGGAAGACTACTTGGGTCTCTGGACAGTGAAAAGGGAAGAGGTGCAAGGGCAGGTGCTCCATATTTTGCGGCACCTGGATTGAGGGAATTACCTGACAAGCCGCAGTCTTAAGAGAAAATACATTGGGTTAGAAGAATGAGGGGTGATCTCATTAAGACAGAAACTTGGCACAGTAGAGGCTAAGTAGAGTTACCACTTGTTAAGGAGTCTAAAAAATACTAGTTGCAATCTTAGAATTAGGGATCAGTCATTTAGGATTAAGCATTGACAGCGATGTAGAATAGGTAATTCTGCAGATTCAGTACCTTTTGAGAATTAAAAGAATGATTTGAATCCTTGCAAGTCTCCAAGGGACACACTACATTCATTGACCATAATCAGATGAGAGATTTTGAATACAATGGTCAGAAGAGATGTGGAAATTTTGCAAAAGTTTAAAGAGTAAAGCTCATTTATAATCTTTATTAATAGCAAGCAGATTTCAAGGTTGAAAGCCTGAATGACCCAGCCATGACCCAGCCATGACTCAGCCAGGTCTGAAGAAGGGTCTCGACCCGAAACGTCACCCATTCCTTCAAGTCTGAAGAAGGGTCTCGACCCGAAACGTCACCCATTCCTTCTCTCCCGAGATGCTGCCTGACCTGCTGAGTTACTCCAGCATTTTGTGAATAAACCAGCCATGTTGTTATTTCTTATCTTCTTCACTGCACTTTCACAATGGAGCAATCATGTGTTTATATATGTACATGTAATAAGGAAAAGACAGCAACATAAAGAACAACTTTGTCGCTACAATTCCACAGCAATCTGTGGAATTCTCTGCCTCAGAGGGCAGTGGAGGCCAATTCTCTGAATACATTCAAGAGAGAGCTAGATAGAGCTCTTAAGGATAGCGGAGTCAGGGGGTATGGGGAGAAAGCAGGAACGGGGTACTGATTGAGAATGATCAGCCATGATCACATTGAATGGCGGTGCTGGCTCGAAGGGCCGAATGGCCTACTCCTGCACCTATTGTCTATTGCAAAGTTGAAGCCTAATTCTATGCAGTAGAAAACTGCTCAAATTATGTCCAGAAAATTACCTTCTGTTATCAATGATCATTTGTCACTTTACAAATTCTAATCTTGATACACTGGTTATCTTTTTAAATAGCCGATTGAAACCCGTGGGTTTTGGAGCCAGAACAAATGCCTTCAACAACTTAGATTTAAATATACAAGAGTCATTTAAAAAAGCAATACACAAAATCAACAGTGTGACATTAGAAAGACCTAGTGACAATACGCTTAGTCTGCCTCCTTCATAAAGCATACCTTCTGCACCAAGTGACAGGTCATCCTCAAAACTGCATCCGTTTTTTGGAACTGCACCTGTTGAGATAACCACATGTCTAAAAAAATGCTTCATTGTTATTCCTTAAAATGCCTTTGTTCTATCAGAAATTTCCACGTTCAATGACTCCATAAAATTCTTTTAGTCACATTACATTCCATTTAATGTTGAATCTGAAAAATAAAATTACCATCCCCTCCAATCACTGCTTTTAGATGTATATAAAGAGAAAGACAATCTGCAATCTAAAAAGCATTGATTCAAAGGAAACAACTTTACCCTTTAACAGTGGATGGCTTTGTTCATCCAAGGATGCCCCAAGTGGCTTTCTGCAAAGGTATAATAAGCATTTATTAAACGATGTTTTAATTCATACAAATACATACATTGCCCATAAAACTTCATAACAATATCTCCCATGAAAACAACTTCTATTTGGGATACCACTCTGTAAAACTTGGCCTGGAATTGGTTAATTAACTTGCAAGATAAAAAGGTACATCTACTGCAAGTACGTAACATACAAGAAAAGTTGCATTAAAAATTGTTCAGTTTCTCTAAGCCTGACATTATGTCAATGACTAATTTTAAAGCACTTCATCAGCTGGGAGCTGTACAAGGGCATTGAGGTCGTGAAGGGCTACATAAATAATATCCCTTTTTGAAAAGTTGTGGATTGTTACATCAGATACACTACGAGAGTCATACACTAAAAGAGTATATTTAAATGACAGTAAAAATTGAGGAGGAGCTCATTATGTTCGATCGCTGCTTCTCATTACAACCATATCATTGCAATTGCAATAATGAGTTTTCCAGTGTCGCGGGTGATTAAGACTGCATGTTAAATCATTCTCATTAGCTAGCATTTACTCTGTGGGAACAGTTAAAATATTACTGTCATGCTTCAATCCAGGAGTCATGGTTATTAGTGATATTTGATGAAATATTTAACGCCCATCTCACTGCCCAGTTAGTTGGTTTCACTTGCACAATTGACAAAAATGGCTCAGCTAATTTTTGACAATGGAAATTAATGAATTTTTAATAACTACGGAAATCAAGAAATATGGGGTTAGTGCAAGAAGGTGGTGCTAAGGTCAGCCCAATTTTATTGAACTGCAGAGCAAACGTAAAAGGCCAAGTAGCCCACGTCGTAATTCTTAACACCCTCCTCAAATAAGTGTATAAAATCATGAGGGGAATAGATGGGGTAGACGCACAGAGCATTTTACCCAGAAAATTCCCCTTTCACTCGGGGAATGAAGAACCAGAGGACATAGGCTTAGGGTGTGGGGGGAAAGCATTAATAGGAATCTATGGAGCAACTTTTTCCACATAAAGGATGATGGATATAAGGAATGAGGTGCCAGAGGAGGTAGTAGAGGCAGAAATAAAAACAGCATTTAAAAGACATTTGGACAGGTACATGAATAGGAAAGGTTTCGAGGAATATGGACCAAATGCGGGCAAGTGGGACGAGTGTAGATGGGGCACCTTGGTCAATGGAAACCAATCGAAAACTAAGCATTAAATGTTGCAGTAGTATTATCCATTGTTCAGATGCCTACTGCATAGTTGCAGCAATTATGGTGTCATTAAACCCGCATTTTATCTCTCCTGTGAAAGACAAAAAAAAGACGTATTAAGTACCACCTTTTTCGGTGTACAGCCTTTGAAATATTAACTGTTGTAGAAAATGTGACTGCCAATTTGTGCAGAGCAAGGCTCCAAAAACATCAATGGCTTAAACTTGTGTTAGATGGAATGCAGATGCTGGTTTAAACCAAAGATAGACACAAAATGCTAGAGTAACTCAGCGGGACAGGCAGCATCTCTGGAGAGAAGGAATGGGTGACGTTTCAGGTCAAGACCCTTCTTCAGACTAGGCTGAATTTTGCTGACCATCTCCAGCAGTTCTAAAGGGAACTTTCAGTATTCAAACATTCAGATAGATGTCCCACACATCTGATGCAGATCCATTGCATAATCCAGGATTAAGGGAGTTGCAGACACCATCACATCTGTTACGACCACCCGCAGCTGGATTCCACGTGGAATTTAGCAGCAATGTTTTGGCCTGCTGGAATTCCTCAGAATTATGTTGTGGCACCTTTGATCCTACGCCAGAATTGGGAAGGGCTTTTTAAAAAAAAAAAATCTCCTTTTGAGTCTTCAGGGTAATATGGCTTCATGCTGCTGGGTTGCAAGAAGCTTTAGGTTCAGCAAAAGAGCCATCAACCAAGTCAGAATATTTTAAGTTCAACTATTTCTCAAGAGATTTCTCACATTATTATGATGATTTAAATATTTCAATGGCAATTTTTATTTTGCAAAAAAAAAAGTCAAATAATTACATTAATTTTTAGGGGTCTTAATGTCAAAATCATTTTAAAAAACTGTGCCAACTTGAAAAGTGATTACAAAATTGGAAAGGACACAATAATTTTGAAACAGTAATATATCTATTATCAGAAATCTGTACATCTCAAACTTTTACCCAGGGTAAAAAAAACAAGAGGGAATGTGCTTAAGGTGAGAAGGGCAAGATTTAATATGAAACTGAGGGGCAACCTTTTCATTCAAGAGAGTTGTCAGTATATGAAATCATCTGCCATAGGAAGTAGTGGAGGCAGATAATATAAGAGCATTTAAAAGACACTTGTACAGGTACATGGGTAAAAAGGGTTTAGAGGGACATGGGCCAAATGGGACTAGCTTAGATGGTGATCTTGGTCGGCGAGGACAAGTTGGGCCGAAGGACCTGGTGCCATGCTGTATGACAAACATTCACATAGAGTTATCCTTTTAACCAAAGTTAGTTTTCATTAAGCATGTTTTGAGACTGTAACTGCATCAAGTCTATCAATTAAATGCCTTTCATGGATTAAGAGCCTGTATACGTTTTGCCAGCCTGAACAATATTACTGTAGGTGTCAATCCATTACCTTTGCTATTGCCCTAAAAATTAATTTAACATTCATGAACATATTTTTGATTTGAACCCTGGATTTCCTGAGAATTTACAATTTTACATTAAAAAATGGATCCAAGGCCTTTAATGCCCACGTAACTTATAAATACACTTATGGCTTGCCTTGAGCATTAGTTTAGTATACATAGAAAATAGGTGCAGGAGAAGGCCATTCGGCCCTTCGAGCCAGCACCGCCATTCATTGTGATCATGGCCGATCACCCACAATCAATAGCCCGTGCCTGCCTTCACCCCATATCCCTTGATTCCATGAGCCCCTAGAGCTTTATCTAACTCTCTCTTAAATCCATCCAGTGATTTGGGCTCCACTGCCCTCTGTGGCAGAGAATTCCACAGCAATATAGTTTACTTTAGAGATACAGCACGAAAACAGAACCTTCGGCCCACTGAATCCACACCGACCAGTGATCCCCACACACTTACACTACCTTACACACACACACACGGGACAATTTACAATTATACCAAGCCAATTAACCTACAAACTTGTACGTCTCTGTCGCGTGCGAGAAAACTGGAGACACCGAGGAAAACCCACGCAGGTCACTGGGAGAATGCACAAACTCTGTACAGACAAGCACCCATAGCCCGGATCGAACCCAGGTCTCTGGCGCTGTCAGACAGCAACTCTACCGCTGCGCTACCATTTCCCCAACGTTATTGTTATTAATTAGTATAACATAATTAACCACCAAACATGCAAATTTATAATGTGTGCAATGGAGCTAATTTGTTCAATACAAAAATCGTTGTAGAAATATATTTTATAATGTATAATGATATCACAATGCATAGAATTGCAGTTGACAAAAGAGTAATTACTGTTAGTTACTGAACTATTTGCACAGCAAGTTATTTTAAAGTACTTTCTATTAGCAAATGCAAATAGGTTTCATATTTCCCATATTTTCCAGTAAATATAAAGTTGGAACACAAAGCTTGCTGCAATCAGATTACCTCCCAAATATATATTTTTTCATGTAAGATCCAACAAGTCCTTGAATTAATAAATTCCAGGGTTAATACATGAAGTGAGTCACATGTTCAGGGCTTTAAAAAAAAATAGTTCCTAGTCTTTACTTTATTCATCCCTTAAGCTAATGCTTACAAAATTATTTGAAGGATTTTGGGATAACAGAATTAATAGTGTGCAGGCCACACAAAGGAATGATTACATAGAACAGTACAGCACAGGGACAGGCCCTTCAGCCCACAATGTCCATGCCCAACATTATGCCAAATTAAACTAATTTCCTCTGTCTGCACACAATCAATATCCCTCCATTCTCCACACATCCATGTGCCTATCTAATAGTCTATAAAATGCCACTACTGCATTTGCTTCCACCACCATCTCTTGCATTGCGTTCCAGGCACCCATCATTCTCTACATTAAAATAAAAACCTGGCCGGATACCTCCTTTAAACTTTCCCCCTTTGACCCCAATGCAATGCTCTCTGGTCTGAGATATTTACACCCTGGGGAAAAAGGTTCTGGCTGTCTATCCTTTCTTGCCTCTCAGAATTTTGTATACTTCTAGCAGCCTCTCCCCTCAGCCTCCAACATTCCAGAGAAAGCAATCCAAGTTTGTCCGGCTTCTCTTTATAGATAGTACCCTTGGTCTGCACGCTCTCTAAAGTATCCTCATCCTTCCTCAATGGGCGACCAGAACTGCGGACTTTTCCAAATGTGGCCTAACTCACTCTTATAAAGCAGACAGCACGGCTGGAATTGTGGAAAATTTGGTGGAAATTATTTGTATAACTTACTAAATAGATGTACAATAATTAAAAATTAACCCTCTTTCATTGCACAATACCAGATTCAAGACAGCCTTTCCCCCTTGTTGGTGCTTCAACATAAGGATCTGGAAAACCACCTTATTAACATTCAATAAATTTGTCCTCCACTGTTACTGCTACTTTGGTTCGCCCAATCAATATGCAAATTAAACTCCCCCCATGAGTACCATATTACACATACCTCCAATTTCCTAATTGATTGCATGCTTTACATCACCATTATCTTTAGGGGTTGATAATAGATCTCCAGAGCTTTCTTGACCCTTGCTGTGTCTTAGCTCCACTCAAACTGATCTTCTTGATTTTCCGAGCAAAGATTCTTTCTGCCTTCATCCCATTTATCTATCAACATTACTACAACCACTGCACCAATTTCCAATTGAGTGAATTTTAAATAGTGTTTAGAGTGGAAGGTGGCTTTTCAATTAAAATTTCTTAATCTGTTCAAAATAGAAACAAGCTTACCCACAACCTTGAAGCCAATTTTCAATCTTCTTATTCGATATGCCACTCTCTGCCAAAGGAGAATACAAATTTAGTAAAATATATGTACCTTTTACATTTACGTAACAAGGCTTTTACCCTAAGTAAAATCAGTAGTAATTAAAATGCAGTAAAGTTGAAATCAGACACAATATATTGAACTGTAAAGATATTGGAATAGTTTGGAAAAAGTCTGGTATATTCACAAGCAATTAAGAACATGCTGGTTTTAAGAAATATACTGAATATTTAAAGTTCAAGTTCCTCTCCAGATAATCAGTTCCGAGATGTATTCGTATTCTGCGAGATTGAAAGGGTAAATAGAGCAAAATGCAAGAGCTCAAGAAAATTCAGTTGCATCTGCTGACTGCGAATGGCATCGACCGGAATCTAAAATGACTGCCTCGCAGCTAAATCATTTCCTTTTTCAGCCTTCCATGCTAGCAAAGCAATATTTGTTCAGCTTATATGTTTAGTTATGAAAAGCAGACTCTCATCTGACCCGGAGCAATTTGGTTTACAGAAAGAAGGGTGGCACAGCGGTAGAGTTGCTGCCTTCCAGCACTTGCAGAGTTGGAGACTCGGGTTCAATCCCGACTACGGGTGCTGTCCGTGCGGAGTCTGTACGTTCTCCCCGTACGGAGTTTATACGTTCTCCCCGTGACTGCGTGGGTTTTCTCAGAGATCTTTGGTTTCCTCCCACACTCCAAAGACGTACAGGTCTGTAGTTTATTTGGCTTAGCATAAGTGTAAATTGTTCTTAGTGTGTATAGGATAGTGTTAGTGTGTGGTGATTGCTGGTCGGCACGGTCTTGGGGGGCTGAAGGGCCTGTTTCCGCACTGTATCACTAAACTAAACTAAAGATCATAAAGCTGCGGGGTAAAACAATATTGGAACTGAAAATTTGTTGTCGGCACCTCCACATCCTTTTACTTCGGAACATTCATTAGGATCAAGGAATATTTATAAAAAGTTCTAGAAAATGTTATTATTTAACAGGATGCGCAAACAGAAAACATTGCACGGCAAAAAGGCCAAACGATGCAAATTGATTGCTTAAAGCTTAGGATGACATTTGGATGATTTTGGCCTTGAGAGATGGACGGGATGAGAGGGAGCTGTTCGGTTGACTGCCAATAGAGAGACGTGTAGAAAAATAACTGCAGATGCTGGTACAAATCGAAGGTATCTCAAAATGCTGGAGTAACTCAGCAGGTCAGGCAGCATCTAGGAGAGAGGGAGAGGGTGACGTTTCGGGTCGAGACCCTTCTTCAGACTGATGTCAGAGGGGCAGGACAAAGAAAGGACATAGGTGGAGACAGGAAGACAGTGGGAGAACTGGGATGG
Organism: Rhinoraja longicauda; assembly: GCF_053455715.1. NCBI lineage: Eukaryota > Metazoa > Chordata > Chondrichthyes > Rajiformes > Arhynchobatidae > Rhinoraja > Rhinoraja longicauda. The sequence continues at coordinate 56,660,720 of NC_135960.1, read as the reverse complement.
GGGAGGGGGGGGAGGGGGGGAAAAGAGAGAGACAGTGGAACTATCTAAAGTTGGAGAAGTCAATGTTCATACCGTTGGGCTGCAAGCTGCCCAAGCGAAATATGAGGTGCTGTTCCTCCAATTTCCTCACTATGGCACTGGAGGAGGCCCATGACGGAAAGGTCAGACTGGGAGTGGGAGGGGGAGTTGAAGTGCTCAGCCACCGGGAGATCAGGTTGATTAAGGCGGACTGAGCGAAGGTGTTGAGCGAAACGATCGAACCCGGGTCTCTGGCGCTGCCCACTGTGCTGTTGTGCAAGTGCATGATAACTTGGACTCTAGCAAAGTGGTGTTTCACATTTTTGCTGTTTTATACAATCTGGCTTAGCATTTTAACAACACTGCTACTGTGCACAATCCGAAAAGAGCAGGAATTGCCACACCAGAAAGATCAAATCCATCACTCCTCCATCTCAGCACAAAAATGATTCTCTTTGCCTCTGACCACTTCCATTTGGCCACTGTTGCAGGATGCACCAAATTCCCAGTAATTTCAGAGTTTGATACCACACTATGCCAAGGTTCTGACCCCACAATCTCTCTACTACAAACATTTCCTACTTCCGTCTCTGTGCTATCTCCTGCTTCTGTGCCTACATCAGGCCTTTTGTTTCAAATTCTCATCCATACTTTTGCACCTTCAACCTTAATTATTCCCATGATTTCCAGATGATCCTTTATCCTTTTAAATCTCTTAAGTTCCACCCATCCATCAACCTGCAGCATATGTCCTAATTTCAGACAAGTCCTCCTTATTTCACTTAGAGCATAGTGGCTACTGAGCGCCTAAAACCCAAAATATACTATTTAATTGTTGGTGTTTAAGTTCTCGTTCACATTTCTCCAATTTGGGTTTGATCCTGACCTCAGATGTTGACTGTGTGGAGTTTGTGTGTTCTCCCTGTGACCCGTGGGTTTCCTCCGGGTGCTCCGGTCTCCTCCCACATCCCAAAGAAATGCAGGTTCATAGGTTGATTGGCCTCTGTAAAACTGCTGTTAATGTGCACGGAGTGGATGAGAAAGTAGGATGACGTAGGAATAGTGTGAATGCATGATCGGCGATTGGCATGGATGGTGGGCCAATGGCCTATATCCATGCTGTATCCCTAAACTAAAACACCCTCCTTCATTACAGCCTTTTCCCACCCCCAGTTTCTTTAATGTAGGTACCGATATACCTCCTTGTATATCCCTTACGATGGTCTGCTATTTCTTCAGTCACATAGGAGCTGTAATCAGTCAGATTAAATGCTTCCACTTTATGACCATCTTTTAAATCTGCCTAAGATTTTCCTCGAAGATAGACACAAAATGCTGGAGTAACTCAGCGGGACCTCTGGAGAAAAGGAATGGGTGAGGTTTCGGGTCGAGACCCTTCTTCAGACTAAGTTTTTCCTCACATCTTCGGGGAACCCAATATTTATTGCTGCTTCGGAGAAAACTGACAGAATAACTTTGAGTTAGAAGAAAATCACAAATTAAATACAGCTGTTGTCAGAAGAGAAAAAAATGACATCTTAACAGAGAAAATTTGTTGTTCCAGTGTTAATTCCCTGCATCCAGCGCTGTGGGGTCAGAGTCGGAGTTATCGAGTCGGAGCAATTTTGGTGCTGCTGGAGTTGGAGTCAGGTGCACAAGAAATCAAGGAGTCGGAGCCAGGTGTTTTGGGTATCGACTCCACAGTTCTCTGCATCAGTTCAGATTGCCCTTCCACCGCCGCTGCCAGGCATTCTTTCCCCCTCACTCAGTTAGTGTCAGCACACTGCTTCACCCATCCCAAAACAGTACCAGCGCTTTGAGAATTTTAATAAGGGTCTGAAACAAAAATTTCCACTCTTTTCCCAGTGATGCAGCCCAATCTGTCAAGTATGTCCAGTATTTTATCTGATTTTATCTTAATTCCCAGTACTTCCTCCACCAATAATTATCTTAAAAAATTACACCCAACAAATTTCCTTCCTTCTCCCTTTCGTTTACTGCAACCCAGAAAAGCATCTGACATTTGACTTTCCCCTTTCGATTACCTTGTTAACAAGTCACTGCTTCAAGGAACTCGTGCACTAGTTCCAAAGTTCCTGAACTCATTTAGCTCAGATGTATTTTCCAAGGGCAATGTAGCTTGCTGCTCACCAAATGCTCCTTACTATATTTTCTTCTTCTATATTAGTTAGATAGTTTAGTTTATTGTCACGTGCACCGAGGTAGAGTGAAAAGCTTTTGTTGCATGCTCTCCATTCAGCAGAAAGACAATACATGATTAGAATCGAGCCATAGATACCTGATAGGGGAAAAACGTTTAGTGCAAGGTAAAGCCAACACAGTCTGATCAAGTATAGTCAGAGGGTCAACAAAGAGTTAGATAGTCATTCTACCTTGACTATATAATCATCAATATTAATTAAAACAGCAACCCCCCCCATCCCCCCAAACTTGGTGTTACCCCAAATGTTGAAATTGTATTTCTAATTCCCTAGTCCGAATGGTTTGTGTACAGGATGACTGACAGCACCCATCACCAATCCTTTCAAACCCAATTTCCCACCATTTTCCCAATCTAAGAAACAATCTTTAGCCCCAATTTCCACCATCCATTTGTCTCTTTCTCCCAGTTTCACAATGTAACTGCAAGCCTAACATGTGTTACCTTAGCAAAGTAAATCAAATATATTACATTTGTTGTATCATCCATGTGTACCCAGTGACTTATTCAAAAGATTTTTACAAAGAATGATTTCCTTTTGCAAATCTTGCTGAATTGGTGATTCCGAGAAAGCCACCCAACCCATCGGATCATGCCAGTTTTCCAGCTTATTTCCGTGTCATTCACAAGTCTGTGCCCTCCCCTTTTAACCCTTCCACCATTGATTTACACTAGGGACAATTGAACCTACTAGCCAATTAACCATGTTTGGGATATGGGAGGAATCTGGAGCAACTGGGGGAAACCCATGCGGTCACAGGAAGAACATTTCAACTCCACCCTGAAGTTTTAGTTTTTAAGTTTTACTGCGTGAAAACAGGCTCTTTGGCCAACCAAGTACATGCTGACTAGCAATCCTCAGAGCCTGCACAGGACATTCAGGGAAGATTCAGGGACAGTTTCTTCCCAGCTGTTATCAGGCAACTGAATCATCCTACCACAACCAAAGAGCAGTGCTGAACTACTATCTGCATCTTTGATGACCCTCGGACTATCCTTGATTGGACTTTGCTGGCTTTACCTTGCACTAAATGTTATTACCTTATCATGTATCGATACCTTATCATGTATCATGGATCAATTGTATCATGTATTGTCTTTCTGCTGACTAGTTTACTCGCAACAAAAGCTTTTCACTGTACCTCGGTATATGTGACAGTAAACTAAATTGAAACCGAAACTACTTTTATCCTAGGGACAATTTACAGAAGCCAATTAAGGTGTGAGGAAACCAAAGAAAACCCACGCGGTCACAGGGGGAACATACAAACTCGGTATAGACAGCAACCATAGTCAGGGTCGAACCTGGGTCTCTGGCACTGTGAGACAGCAACTCTCCCACTATGCAGTCATGAGGCAGCAGTTCTTATTGTTGCTCCACCGTGCCATCACATTTTCTGGTGTTCGGTTACATCTTTGGATAATGATCCTACCACTGCTCTTACATTGACCTTAAGCTATTTAATTAAAACCCTCTCACCTGCTTTATCGGAGACACAAGAACTGCAGATGCAGGAATCTTGAGCAAAACACCAAGTGGTGGAAGAAATCAGCGGGTTAGGCAGCATCGGTGGAGAAAGTGGACAGTCTGAACAAGGGGTCCCAACCCTAGGCATCATCTGTCCACTCACTCCACAGATGCTGCCTGACCCACTGAGTTCTTCCTTTTCTGCAACTGCTTTATCTTCTGCTTTAGGTAAAGGAATCATGTGAACTGCATGAGAGTCCTGTGACCAATCTGATCAATTTTCCTCCTGGGATAAATAACATTCTATCGTAAATTTATCGTAACACCACTTCTAGGCCACTAAAAGGATTGGACAAGCTAGATGTAGGAAGAATGTTCTCAATGTTGGGGGAAGTCCAGAACCAGAGGCCACAGTCTAAGAATAATGGGGAGGCCATTTAAAACTGAGGTGAGAAGAAACTTTTTCACCCAGAGAGTTGTGAATTTGTGGAATTCTCGGCCACAGAAGGCAGTGGAGGCCAATTCACTGGATGACTTTAAAAGAGAGTTAGATAGAGCTCTAGAGGCTAGTGGAATAAAGGGATGAGGAGAAGGCAGGCACAGGTTACTGATTGTGGATGATCAGCCATGATCACAATGAATGCCGGTGCTGGCTCAAAGGGCTGAATGGCCTCTTCCTGCACCTATTTTCCTTGTTTCTATGTTTCTAGGCCCCTGCCAATGATTTCAATTGCTGTTTAATGTAAACAGCCATTCTCACATAATGCTGGTTGCTTTCCATGTGGGGCAGGAAGAAGGCTCTGAGCCTCACTGGATTTTGACAAGAAGCCAACAATTTGTTAACAAGCCACTCAAGAAACTGATAATTGCTCCGCGATATTTTTTCATTCAATCTTGGGATACATGCATATCTGGCAGAGTCAACAATTACCGTCCATTCTTAGCTTCCCAGAGCTTGTCGTAACCAAAGGCCGTAAGCATTGCTTGGCCTTTTCATAAAGCAATTGAGAATCAATCATATTAGTGCAGGGCAAGGAGAGTATGCAACAAATATTTTGACATATTATTTCCTGACAATCAGTTTAAATAACTTTTTTTTAAATTCCTCAGGCTACACCAAAACCAACATAACATATAACAGCCCCTGTGGTGTTATTATTCTTTCACCAATTCACCATCCTTTGCACTTCTTGTGTCAAAGAAGCTTACCTGTGCTTGATGGTCTGGACGGCTTTGGGTTTGCTGAACTGCTGTCTTCTGTTGTCTCTGTGACAAGGCAGGTATCATTGCCTTCAGAGTTTTGACAAGAATCTTTGCTTCTTGCCCAGGCCATCCTCTTAATTTTCCAATCTTGTGCACGTCCAGAGAGAACTCTTTCTTCCATGTTTATTATTTATTTCCTACCTGTTAATCCAAAGTGAAAAACAGTAATTAACACAATTAGAAAAACAAGAACCATCACAGCAGTTTGCTGTTTGAAGCGTCCGATTCTTCGCGGTACAAACACAAAATATTGCTCATGCTGGAAAGAGCAAATAAATACAGAAAGACTTTGGGGCGGCACAGTGGTGCAGCGATAGAGTTGCTGCCACACTGCACCAGAGACCCAGTTTCGATCCTGAGCATGCCGCTCTCTGTGCGGAGATTGCACGTTCCCCCCGTGACCGTGTGGGATTTCACAGGGTGCTCCAGTTTCCTCCCATACTCCAAAGATGTACAGGTTTGCAGGTTAATTGGCTTCAGTAAAAATTGTAAATTGTCCCTAATGTGTAGGATAGTGCCAGCGTACGGGGATCGCTGTTCGCCACAAACTCAGTGGGCCGAAGGGCCTGTTTCCGTGCTGTATCTCTAAAGTCTAAATTCTAAAGACTCAACAAATCAAGCAGCATCCATGGAAAGTGAAAGAGTTAATATTTAAGGTCAATAACTTTTCATTTTGCTTTTCAATTTAAGAAAACCAGATGACAGATCACTGATCTAAAACGTTAACTGTTGCACGATGATAATTGTCTCTCCTCTCAAACATTTCCAGCATTGTCAGCTGTTAGATCAGATCCCTGATGGTAAATAAGGTCTAGTAGTATAGCCAATGTCCCACCTTTGTGCCACTACCTATTAATGAACCAAGTCAGCTGTAACATTAGCATTCCCCAAATGATTCCACATTCAGTCCATTTCTAGTCTTAATTACATTTCCAGTCTTGAATACGTGATACCAGCTGGCACTATAGTGCTGACTGAGGGAATGTTGTGGTATTTTACATACCATCTTATGGTTAAAAACATGCTCCTTTAGTCTATTCCTGGTGTTCAGGAGAAATTCTGACATAACAAGGTAACAGATCTACTGGTTCTTCCACTCACTGCTGATTGGGAGCTGTTGCTCTGAATAGAGTGGCTAGCGTGCCTGCCTCTTTCATAACAGCTGCTTTCAAGTAATTTATCATATAGGAAGTGCTTTCAACAGTCTCTTAGAAAGACAACATGCATTAGGTAAACACTACTTGATCTCTTTCTTTAAAAGCTAATTCTGGAATTCGTACATTATTTTTGTCGTATATAAATTGCTAACTAGTGAATTATTTGCCAGCTAACAGTTGTGATGGTGTTCGAAACGGCTACATTTGTCATCACCTGCAATTTAAAGAAATTATCCAATCATTTAAAAACTGAAGATTGACACAAAGTTCTGGAGTAACGCAGCGGGTCAGGCAGCATGTCTGGAAAAAAAGGATGGGTGATGTTTTGGTTCGGCACCCTTCTTCACAGAAGCCTCTGCAGTTCTATGTTTCTACATTTAAAAGCTGTACCTAGGAACGGTTTGTTTTATGCTATTTATTTCATCACGTGTACAAGTTTAATGTCTTGGATATTCATAATAGCATTTACTCTACTGGATTTACTGAATCATTGAAGGAACCAAGTTAAAACTTTAAATATCATTTTGTTTGTGCAAGCTTGATTGCCTTATCATTTATTTGAACAAAAAGCCTTAGTAACTTGGCATGCATTGAAGAAGCAAGACTTCAAAACAGTCAGCCTATTGCAAATAGAGTAAGCCCATTAATTAATAACCAATATATCAATTATACCTTTTATAAAAAATGATATGTCAGCAATAGAGAAGGCCAATATCGTTTGTGTAAATCCAGCACACCCAACCACACAGTTCCAGACATAATTCAATGCAGACATATCCCAGCTCCAAGCATCACTCCTGCCTGAGATGCTGCTACAGCTACTGTAAGCAACTGAAAACCGCTGCCTGGGAGTTCAGGAATTCGCACCCACAATGTGCAGATACATCGAGCCAGTTATAATTACAACAGTGCTATCGCAAGGTTTCAGTGGGAACCTTAGAATAAATGTTAAAGACACGAGAGAGATGAAATAAGAAGTGAAGCTGGAAAGAGGAAAGAAGCGTCTAAATGTCAAAGAGGAAAATAAAGTGTGATAAAATGAAGTGCAAGTGGGAAGAGGAAAAAAAGGATCACAATGAAGTGGAAAAATGGTTAGCAATCAATCACCAGGCAGCAGGGTCTGTTAGGTTAAGGTGGGAGCAAGAGAAAGTCAGGTAGAACTGAAGACAGAGAATGAACAAAATGTGTCAGATTTATCTAAGGAATTAAAAAGTGCCTCGTTTGGGGAAGGCGAGGACAGATTGCAAATGGCTGAAAGATCTCAAGGCAAAATCGAGCAGATAAAAATGGCTCAGCACTGGAGGAAGAGGAGTGCTGATGATGGAGGTTAAGGGAAACATAAGTAAGTGCCGGTTGAAATAGTGGATTGCTTGCTAGTAGCCCAAATGCCCCCTACTCCTCTATCTTCCAAGATAAAAAATCTATTCGTATCAAATCACTGACGTGTTTAACTGCATCACAAGATCAAATGTAAACAGAAACTTTCCACGAGTATACCTGCACAACCCTCTCCTCCCTCCCATCCAGTGCTAAACTCCAGGTGGAGGACGAGCATACGCATCAACCATCTACTAACAATACATGGATCACTTGAAGAATTCCTCTATCTCCACACATCAGAGCTCCAACCATCAGCATTTTGTTGCCACTGGATTTTAAAATGCAAGCAACAATCACTAATTTTCAAAAGGCAAGCACTAACCAACCATTCAGACTTAAGTGCACTAATCCCAAAACAACTGAAGGAATCGTCATTTCATATGCAAATTTCAAGTCCAAGTCCAAACCCAAAACCCACTGCACTTCCAACGTCATTATTTGTCCGTTAACAGTCATCAGGCATTGTTTATTTTATAGGCAGGTACATTTGTTTTCAGAGAAACTAGCAAAGAAAATAGAAGTTCCTCCATTACCTGCACCAGTCGGCCATTTATGCCTTCAACCATCCTTGGAAGGGGAAATGCAGTGGAAACCCGCAGGAAATATCGAAGCGCACCAGTACCCATTATGAGAGATTGGCCAGTCTTATCCAATATATAGTCTGCACAGATTAGAGGCTCCAGAATCCACCAAAACATTTCACATCTGGATAGAACTGCGCAAGAAATCTAGGTACGACCTGTGCAAAGCCATCAGCGACGTCGAGAGACAATTCCAGATTAAGCCAGAGTTCTCGACTAATCATATAGACACCCATCAATTGTGGCAAGGCTTGCATGGTATAACAGGCTACAAAGTGAAGTCGGGCAGTATCACTGGCAACACATCCTTTCCTGACGAGATCAATGCATTCTATGCTCGCTTTGAACAGATGGTCAACTGAATGACATTACACACCTTGACAACCAGAGGTTACCTGTACCCACGGTTACAGACATCAAATCAGCTTTTCCCAAGATTGAATCCACGGAAAGTGACTGGCCCGCATGGGATCCCCGCCTGTGTTCTCTGGAAACCAGTCGACAAGGAGTATTTGTGGACATCTTTAACCTCTCCCCACCACATCCTGAGCTTCCCATCTGCCTTAAGATGACCGCTATCATCCAAAGAACAAGAAGCTAATATGCCTTTATGACTACCAACTGGTGGCTCTGACATCCACCACCATGAAATTAGCGCTCAACTCCTATTATTGACTGCAGCTCCACCTTCAACACAAAGTCTAACCAAACTGTATTTTCACTCTCTCTACACTCAATGGTGTGGTTAAATTCTGCTATAACACCATCTACAAGTTCACAGGTGATAACACTGTAGTGGACTGGATCTCAAACAATGATGAGATGGAGAACTTTGTAGCACTCTGTCAAGATGATACCAACCTCTCCCTTGAAGTTAGCAAAATGAAGAAGTTGGTAATCAACTCCAGGGAGAGGGTTGGAGGACATACCCCAGTCCATAATCAATGATGGTGAAGTGGAGATCATCAAGAGCATTAAGTTCCAAGGTATAAATATCACCAATTTATTTTGGTTCATCAACATTGACACTGCAGGCAAGGCGGCACACCAACAACTCCACTTTCTCAGGCAATACAATATATCTCCAATGACTCTTGCCGATTTCTACAGACGCAAACATCCTATTGGGAAGCTTTAGGATGGAGCTTGGAGAGTAACTGCTCTGCTCAACGCCATAAAAACAGAGAGATCGGGCATATGAATGTTATGAACACACCCTAGTCCCCCACAAACCATCTACACACTGCCTCGAGAGAGTGGTCAACACAGTCAAGGACCGCACAGTCAATGACCAACATAGCCAAATAGTATAAGAAAATAACTGCAGATGCTGGTACAAATCGAAGGTATTTATTCACAAAATGCTGGAGTAACTCAGCAGGTCAGGCAGCATCTCAGGAGAGAAGGAATGGGCGACGTTTCGGGTCGAGACCCTTCTTCAAGGTCATTTGCTCTTCTCCTCTCTCCCATCCGGCCGAAGATACAAAAGCTTGAAAGTACACAGCACCAGACCCTAGAGCAGCTTCTTTCCCATTGTTATCATAATCGTGAACTTGGGACATATGCTTGGGACAAATTCTAGATCTTCCAATCTACGTTTTTGCAGCCTTTGTGCTTCTCTGTAGCTGGAAAACCACATTCTGCACTCTGATTATTCCCTCCTTTACACTCCCTGATGTACGCATGTGTGGTAAGATTTGCCTGGATCGCATGCAACGTTTTTCACTGCATCTTGATACGTGCAACAATAATAAACCAGTGCCAAGAATATTTCCCTGGAAAGATTTTACCTTGAAGGTTAGCAATTCAACCCCTTTCACTGCAAATTGAAACCGAGCTATTGGTTTTCACCAATACAATTAAAAGCACAACACATTAAAGAAACACTGGACATGCAACAACCTGCTTTTCATTAAAATTAGAAACCGGCTGCTTTGATAACAACGGTGATTTTCAGAATTCAGAGCCCACTTGTTTACATTCTTGGCTAGTTTATTCTGGTTAAATTCAGGAAGTGAGCAAACATACTTTGGACGCTGCCAAAGGCACCCAACAAGAACATACAGCAGGCAAGGAGGAGTTAAAATATAAGCAGTTTTCAAATCAAAGAATTAAAGACTGGAGCCTTTTGAGTCGACACTAGAGAACCAGCGTCCGCTTGTTCTTTTTAAACTCGATTCCAAATGTAACATCGTAAATACATGGTATTTAAATACAAAGTAGAAGACAGGTCTTTGGTTCAATGCAGCTGCCTGTAATTCCCGCACAGAAGCTCGGATTATGATGGCAACTATCTCACTGGAGAAGTGCCAATCCAAATATCTTGTAACAGCCGAATATGTAGCACACATCAAAACTCTTTTTAACCGTTTCCACTGGCTACAGAATCGAGCCTGCCAGCGACAAATCCAATGGGGTTTAATGATGGTGCACTTTGTGGCTAAAATATGAAATGTCGTCTTACCGATTTTTGTTGTTGTTAGCCTCCGTAAAGATATTCAGTGCAGCAATTAAAACGTTGCTGGGTTTGGAAGCTCGTTGTGTCTCTCTCCAATGTTACATCTACGCGCAGCCGGGCAAGAAAGGTCTTGAGTAAGTCAAGCAAGGGTTTCCTCCGTTCCAGTCAAAGTAAAGTGTGGACATTGAAATCTGGTTCCGATTCGTGTGTTGCATCCCAACCCGCTCGTAATTCAGACGTCACGGACAAGGAGGAAGTGGCTGACCTTGCTATTGTTAACAGTTTAAGAAACTTCCTGCTTTTCTGATTCGCTTCCCTTAAACATTTCAAATCCCTCTTGAAAACACTGGGAGCTGATCAGGTCGGGAGGGAGAAAAAAACCTGACACCTCCCTCGAAATAGAGGTGCACATCTTCCTTCACTACAGAATGTACCCTGCCTTTTTACCATCAGCTCATGACATTCATTCTCCTTTGAAAAAAATCTCAGATGGTAGAAATTTGGAATGAAATCAGATTTACAATGGAAATTCTCAAATGATAGTGAGTGTTTCCAGCATGCTCTGCTTATAAAAACATGATCTTAAACCTGGAATGGCAAGATAGTGCATACTGTGGTCAGAGAGAAAACATGGAACTTCCCCTGTCCGTGAAAGACATAATTAAAAATAAGGATTCTGGTTTAACATTGAACTATTGAAAGTTGCCAGTGCTCATATCACTGAGGTACTGCAACAGAATTCTTGAGCGACAAGCAAGCAGAAGATAAGGATGATGTTTAAAAGTAAGAGAGAGGAACAAATGAAAACACAAATAGAGATATCTGAGAAATATAAAGGGGCTAGAAAACAAACTTGGTCCTCCACACTTTACAACTTGATCCTATTCATAGATAGACACAAAATGCTCGGGTCAAGACCTTTCTTTAGACTGAAGTTTGAATCAGTTTGATTCTATTCATGTATTTTCAAAAATCATCAGTAAACTTCAACACATTCAAAACTCCGCTGCCCGTCTACTCACCCACTCCCCGATCCGTGACCATATCACCCCCGTCCTTTACAAACTCCACTGGCTCCCCATCCCCCAGAGAATCCAGTACAAAATCCTCCTCATGACCTACAAAGCCCTCCATAACCTGGCCCCATCCTACCTGACTGACCTCCTCCACAGGCACACTCCTACCTGCACCCTCCGCTCTGCTGCTGCCAATCTCCTGTCCCCCCCCATCCGGACCAAACTCAGATCCTGGGGGGACAGGGCTTTCTCCATCGCTGCTCCCACCCTCTGGAACTCACTACCCCAAACCGTCAGAGACTCCTCCTCACTCACCACATTCAAAACATCACTGAAGTCTCACCTGTTCAGCACTGCCTTCAACCACTGAAGGTCACCTCACCTTCTGTCTCCTTTTTCTGTTCGTTTACTTATTTATCTATTTATTCACTTCTCTATGTTCTAGAAATCCCTGTTTGAAAAGCGCTATATAAATGTAATGCATTATTATTATTATTATTATTATTTTGCACAACAGACCTGAATTTGAATCTTCTACAATGGCCTGTAGATCTCAACAAGAATTAATAACCAAATTTATTTCTGATTTTTTCTGAGTGCAACGTGTAGGTAAGCTGAGAGATGCCAGAGAATTAGATGCATGTGTGGTGTGTAAAGCTACATACTTTGGCAAACCTTACAATTTAAGAAAATGCCAGATTGTGGGTTTTTTCTAGATTCAATGCTAATTGGTGGTATGTATTTTCATCCTTAGGAATTTGACACATGTTATATTGGCAAATGAATCAAATTGGAGAAAACACAATGGACTAATCCACCGTATAATTTTTTTGGGGCGTCTCACAGAATAGCCTGTTTTTAAAAGATAAAGTTAAATCCACCTATTATTTAATATGTAAATATGATTTAATATTTAATAATAACCCATTTGGATGTTGTTAATGATGCCACAGATTATTTTTTTAAATATTGATGCAACAAAATTACCTGCTGGGCACTTGTGGGGAAAATTAAAACTGAACCACACTGGAAATGCTTTTGAGTTAGAATGGATAAGAAGGAGTAAGCAGATTTAATTCCTTGAAGGATGTTATGAACTGAATGCAATTCCAAAAAAAATCTGAATCTCTCAAGGTTATTTTTACTCACCCTTATTTCTAGAAAATTTAAACAATATCAAATTCTAAAAATGTCAAGGGTGTGAGATTTGACCTTGTATTCTTTCTTTTGTCCAAGTCTCTCAATTGCCGCTCCACAAAAAAAAGGCCATGTTCATCGTGAAGCACTCTACTTTTGAGCAGCTCCCTGCTGCAGTGCAGTTTGTGCTTAAGAAGTGAAATATCGCTGGCTGAAAAATGTTTTATGTAGAGTTAAACCACCTATTTTTCATATGCATTTGCTGTGTAATGTTTCTACAATAAGTCGTCCAAATTTCAAGATGAACTTTTAATGCAATGAAATAACTATAAATGTGCTTTTTATGCTTGGTTGCCAAACTAGGCAATATGTTTCATATAAAGTAAAACTTGCAGTTTTTTTAAATAATGAAGTTTAGGCAACATTGCTGAAACCAAGAATGGATTTTACAAATGTTGCCAGTGACTATCTCAGCAGTACATTGTTTTCTTCTGTTGTTTATGTCATTATTTCAGTGTACTCCATACTGTTCACTGATCAGTTCACTGATCATTTATTATCATGTCATCCAGTTATCTATTTAAACTTGAATCGGCATTTAATACTTGCTACTGTCCAAGGAGCTTACTCCCTGTAAATTAGCTGGAGCTGTTCTTACTCTACAATGGTGACTACATTCAAAAGTACATGGTTAGCTGTAGATTAATCTGGGGTAGGTAAAAGGGTGCAACTACCATTTTCAACACATCCAAATCTTCCATTCTTTTTTATTCATCCTAATTTGTAATTCCTCCTCTCCACGATCATGAATAGACCAATTGCTTATTTATGGATTGCAGGTATGTGTTTGATGCAAACACAGCTTTACAAACAAATCTCCCAGAATATCTACAAAACATTTGTCCAACAATGTGGCAAACTGTGCAGTACCCTGTCCACAAAAAGCTGGGTGAAAGCAAAGTGATGGAGAGCATCATTAATAATCCCGTTGACTAGCATTTACTCAATTCAAGTGTTCAATAATTTTTGGATTCCACCAGAATCATTCAGTTTCAGGCAACATTACAGCCTGTGTCTGACCTCAGCATCAGGACAAAGGGTCTGCTTCATTGCAAAGCAGGGATACCAACATGTAGATATCCAAATGCATCAATCCTGTTGCAGGAACTTTCACACAGAGAATTTTCCCATTGATTTATTTACACCAAACAAAAGAAGCACTTTGCCATCTCATAAGGCAGTACCGTAGAATTGTTAATGGGGCTTAGCATGCCACAGCCATGAGCCACCTGAAGAGTTAGTCCTGGACCCCTGAATGGCCCGCCTGCAATTGGACTAGTTAAATGGCTTGAGGAACTGAAATACCGTGGAAACAATCCACAGAACCAACAGGAGGACCACAGAAAGCAATCAAAGTAGCATTTCCAATTTTTTTTAAAAGTAGAACATTTAAACATGAAATCCTCAATAACTGATATATCCATGGTGTGATTAATCAGGTGCTTTTTAAAATCAACCGTTAGATGATTCGTTTCGAGAGAATAAATAGTACATGGGTTAGAGATCATACACTGGTTACAAGTCAAGTCAAATTTATTTGTCACATACACATACACGATGTGCAGTGAAATGAAAGTGGCAATGCCTGCGGGTTGTGCACAAAAAGAATTACAGTTACAGCATATAAATAAAGTTAATAAGTTACTATTAGTGTCGACAAAAATTTAGTCTCTGGGGTTATAAAAGTTGTCAGTCCTGATAGCCTGTGGGAAGAAGCTCCGTCTCATCCTTTCCGTTTTCACAGCGTGACAGCGGAGGCGTTTGCCTGATCGTAGCATCTGGAACAGTCTGTTACTGGGGTGGCAGGGGTCCCTCATGATCTTGCTTGCTCTGGATCTGCACCTCCTGATGTATAGGTCCTGCAGGGGGACGAGTGTAGTTCCCATGGTGCGTTCTGCCGAACGCACTACTCTCTGCAGGGCCATCCTGTCCTGGGCAGAGCTGTTCCCAAACCAGACTGTAATGTTGCCGGACAGGATGCTCTCTACAGCCCCAGAGTAGAAGCAATGAAGGATCCTCAGAGACACTCTGAATTTCCTCAGTTTGCCTCTTCTGGCAGAACCACTAAAGTAAACTAATTACTGCCCCAGAAAGTTAAGCAGCTCTTCTACTGCTTTCAGTGAAATGGACTTACCATTATGTTCATTTTTTATGACAATAAATCATTTTGATTTTAAGCATGCATTGGCAAGAATGGATCGGACTCACATATTCAAGAAAAAACCTTGGCGAGTCGTACATCCTGTCACATGTGGAATTTAGAAATACTGGATTCACTTTTCTGTCATAACTATTGATAATTCCCAAGATTCATGCAACACAGTTAGTTAAATATTTTGACTAAAAGGAGATATAGATAAAACAACTGCTTTTTAAATTAAACACTCCCAATGATCACTTCATTCCTTCAAAGTACACAATGTGAAGTTTTTCTGATGGGAACTTATCTGCATGTAAATTTATCTCATGTAGCCCGAGAGCGCAAATAGTCAGCTGTTTATCAAAAAATATCCAAACCAATATTTCAACTCTGAAGCTACTCAATATAATTTAATGTGCTTGCATGTATTGTTAAATTGCTTATTTAGAAACAGAAGCAAAATGGTAAAAAATGACTTTTCTTGCTTAATCCCAGACACAGAAAAGAGGACATTGAATGAAAAACCTGATCCGAACTGATAACACACTTGATCACAATATTTCTTTGGTGGTATTGCTACGACATCAATTACCAAACTATCAAAAAAAATCTTCAAACACAAATGGACCTCCGTAGTATTAAACCCAAAATGTTTCTTCAAAGATAAACATTAACAAAAACATAATCTATGACTAGAGGGCTGGACTAAACATATTACACGTTAGAGCTAAAGACTTTTTATAGACCTATATGTTTTATTGTGAATAAAAAATATATAATTAATACACATAATAAAAATGCTGGAAACACACCGCAGGTTGGAAACCATCCATGCAATACTTAAGCAATGATTATTCTGGTCACTGACTTACATCAAACACAAACAGAATATGTGGAATGCATGTCCTACTGCAAAGGTGGAATGAATTTAGAAAACAAAGTGTTATCTTATCAAGTAGAACACTTGTCAAGGGTAGCCAATAAGTCAAACATGTTTTAACCTTGTAAGATTCATGGGCAAAATCCACATTTGGAAGGGTATAAGCATGGGAATCTCCTATCTCCTGAAGGGAGACATTGGAAAGCACTGATAAGTTGGTTCAATTAATTCCCTCAGTTAAGACTGAAAAATAACTTATTTTCAAGCGACACAATGCACTGATGCCAAAGGTGCCAGGCAGTTACTGGCATAAGTAATGCCAATGTTTGCAGCTTTGTCTGAAGGATACAATTAAAAATCCAGAGTAACATTTAAGATTTAAAAAGAGCTTCTACTCTAAAACAGAACAAAATGTTTGATGTAGACATTACAGGTTCAGGCAGTATCACCTATTCATTTTATTTGACAGTGATGGAAAGAGCAAGTCACAGAGAAGGTCTTTGCCAGGGCCCTTCCAGTAGCCAAAGAACATTTCCCCAACTCACAGTGTGGATTCCATTCACAAGAGACACAATAGATGTGATCCTCACCCTGCAACCACTCCAAGAGAAACAGAAGAGCAGCCCCACAGCCACAGTACATGACTTCACTAAGCCTTTGACTCCATCAAAACGTCGCCCATTCCTTCTCTCCTGAGATGCTGCCTGACCTGTTGAGTTACTCCAGCATTTTGTGAATACCTTCGATTTGTACCAGCATCTGCAGTTATTTTCTTACACTATCAATTGGGCAGAACTGTAGAACACTCTCCTTACAAATGTGGCCTCTCCCGGTGTACACCACTGCTCTCTGATTTAAAAAAAGGTTCATGATGTTAATCTGGACCACTTCTCGTATCACAGGTGCAATCTCGCAGCATACATGGACGATGAAATTCACCCTCATCATAAACACCAGATCTAGCTGATTGAAGAAAAAGACATTGAAAGATTAAATCCTCCAACCTGCCCCCAAACTCTGGTGAACAGTCAATCCTGTCCTCTTATATGCCTCTGGGATTCTGGACTACGTGCACAAGGCATGTCAAAGCACTAGAGAGATATTTTTAATACTGTTTTGCAAAGCATTTTACGTCCACTCGATGGATATGTGTGAACCAATGTCAGCATCCTCTCCAGGTCAATATCTCCAGGATTGAACCACTAATTACATTTGGTGGGGTCTATTATTGAGAATGACATCTCATTCACACGCTAGAAACAAATGGACATTTATCGTGGGAAGACCAGGTAGACAAAGGAAAAAGGTTAAAGGGTGTGCTCAAAGTTCATTAGGAAATACAATAACCTCACTGACTCCTGCAAATGCATGGCAGCGTCCACTAGAAGTGGACCAGAAGCACTCAAAGTGACATTGAGTACCTCAAATTCATGCTTCTGAGGCACCAACACTCGGTATAAACAGTAGGAATAGCACACCACCTCACAAAATCACATGCCCATCCCATCAGACATATCCTTCTCAATCTTTGGGGGAGTTTATGATTCCCACGTTGGTCTCTTGAGCCACCTCCGAACTCCAGAGAGTAGAGTGGAAGCAGATCATCCTCGACTCCAAGAAGATGGCAACTTGTTTATTTTAAACAAGATAAGACCAGAAGACATAGGAGCAGAATTAGGCCATTCGGCCCATCGAGTCTACTCCACCATTCAATCATGGCCGACCTAATTTTCCCTCTCAACCCCATTCACCTGCCTTCTCACTGTAGTCTTTGACACTCTTACTAATCAAGAAGCACTTTAAAAATACCCATTGACAGCCATTGGTGGCAATAAATTCCACAGATTCACCTCCTTTTGGCTAAAGAAATTCCTCCTCATCTCCATTCTAAAGGTACGTCCTTTTATTCTGAGGCTGTGCCTTAAATGGATCAACATATTCCCATGAAAACAACCTAGGGGAATACAAACAAGTGGAATACCAAGGTTATTACAGCTGGTGGCTTAGAAGTAGCGTCTGAGGAATTTGTTTGACTTGTGGTTCAGGTAGAACCGCAGAAGTTAGAGTATTTGGAGTCCTGAGAATTGGACTAATAATCTGGAGACTAACTAGTCCAAATCCAAATGCAGTCATAGCAGTTAGGGAATTTAAAGTCTGATGAAATAAATGCCACGATCAGTGTGGTGATCATAAAACCACGTTTATAAAATAAAAATCATCTGATCAATTAGGGTGGCAAAACGGTGCAGTCAGAAGAGCTGCTGCCTCACAGCTCCAGCACGCTGGTTCAATCCTGACCTCTGGTGCTGCGTGCATGAAGTTTGCATGTGCGCCCCGTGACAGTGTGGGTTTCCTCCCACACATGCTTTGACATGTGCAGGTTGTTTGGTTAACTGGCTGCTGTAATTTGCCTTGATGTGCAAGTGGGTGGTAGTATCTAGGGGAGTGTTGATGGGAATGTAGCGAGAATACAATGAGATTTGTAGGATTATACTAAATGGGTGTTTTGACAGTTGACAAGGACTTGGTGGAGGGTTGAGGGGCCTGTTTCAGAGCTGCATGGTTCTACAACAAATGAGCTTTAGGGATAGAGATCTGTGTGTCCCAGCTGTGTATGACTACAGAGAGAAATATGGATGACCTTTAACTTCCCTCTGAAATGGCATAGTTTAGAAACTGTTAGGGACTGCGTGCAAATCATGTCGATCTTGTCAGAAATGTCCACATTCCACAAGTGAATGAAGGAAATTTTTAAAGTTAAATACTTGGAATGAAATGAAGCAATAAAATGCATTCTCTGACATTCATCCATAAACAGAGCATTGTTTAAGCTTCCAATCGTGTTCAGCCAACGCCCAGCTCCACCTCACCACCATTTCTCTTGACCCCATCAGTGCACCTAAAATGTCAAACTGCTTGTCAGATATGCAGAACTACGTGAGCAGAAATGCCCAACAATTAAATAGATGCGACCAAAATTGTGGTCTTTGGTTCCCTTAATCTATCCTTCCTTTAGATACAGACTCCACTACCTTTCCGGGCCATCCATCATTCACAGTATCTGTGCCATTATCAAAATCATCCATTCCCACCTCGGTAACTTCACCCAGTTCCAACCTGCCCGACTCCCCTCCAATTCAGCTGCGGCAGAAACTCGCCCGTGTCCTTGTTACCTACAGCATTGCTTTTTTTTCCAAATATCCTCCTGGGGCCCTGTCCTCCATGCTTCATTAACACACTCATTCAAAACCCTAGTACGTCCAAATTAACACCTGCTCCCATTCATCTATCACCTTGTGCTTGCTGATCCATTATGTTTCCAATCAGAAATCAGGACGGCACTGTAGCGCAGCGGTAGAGTTGCTGCCTTGCAGTGCTGGAGACCCGGGTTCAATCTCAACTACGGATGCTATCTGTACGGAGATTGTACGTTCTTCCCGTGACCTGTGTGGGTTTTCTCCAAGATCTTTGGTTTCCTCCCACACTCCAGACGTACAGGTTTATAGATTCATTGACTTGGTAAATGTAAAAATTGTTCCTAGTGTGTGTAGGATAGTGATAATATGTGGGGATTGCTGGTTGGCGCAGAACCGGTGGGCCGAAGAGATTGTTTCTATGCTGTATCTCTAAACTAAACCAAATACCTTGATTTCAAAACTCTCATCCTCGATTTCAAGTCTCACCCGTTCTCAACCTTTGCCATCCCTCTTGTTCTCTTTTAACCCATCAAGGGAATTGTGCTCCAACTTTAATTGCTCACTGACAACATGCCATTTTTCACACCCATCCTTCACAATCTGTCCAGGCTCTGCAATTCAGGATTTCACTTCATCCTGTGAGGAAAGTTAACATACAAATGACAAACCTCAATAAACTGGACGAAATAAATCATTTGTGCTCGATCTGTTGAATGGATTAACTCTGCCGTCTTCAACACTTCCTGATTAGCACATCCCACTCATTGAAAAATGTTTTGGAACTATTAATAAAATCAATAAAATGCTTATTAGTTCATTTTTTCTTCTTTTACATGCATCTTGCCCTTTCTGTCAAATAACTGCAACCCTCCTAAACCTCAGGATATTCAATTTGCCCGAGTCTAGTAGGCTATAGTTTAGTTTAGTTTACAGTTACAGGCAGACACAGGCCCTTCAGCCCACCGAGTTGGCACCGACCAGTGAACCCTGCACATTTGCATTCTCCTGATCACGAGGGACAATTTACATTCTTTGGAGAAAACCCACCTGGTCACGGGGAGAATGTACAAGCTCCATATAGACAGCAACCATAGTCAGGATCAAACCCGGTTCTCTGGCACTGTACGGCAGCTATCACTGCGCCACCGTGCTGCCCTAATACAATATGGTTTAGTTGCTATTCAATGTCAAATTGAACACGTAAATTATTTGATCATGATTAATTCCATCTCATTTTCCCATAGCCTTCTATTGCACCTGCACCTTTACCACAGGTTTCCCCAAGGGTTTATGTTTACATCCAAAAATGAACAAATGGTGGCATATGATCAAAAAGTCAACATCTAGTTGCCCATTGAAACTAAATCATAAAGCAGCAACTTTACCGATGTGTCACCATGCCGCCCAAATCTGGATGAATCTGGAAGGAGAATCCCTTGCAAAACCCTTGCAAAACCACAAGCTTAGAAACCATGCATAAAAGCTTTGATCATTACATAACAGTTACAGAAATACTTGTTCTAACAATCTTTTCATTGCAACATGTTATCACAAAGAAAGCTTTTATTTCACAATTAAAAACTTGTTTTAAAAGCTTGTTATATAAAAACATCTTGGTGATGCAATAAAAAGAACAACAGCTCAGTTGAGATAATTACATAATTCCGGAAAGAGATAGAAATTCAATATCATATCATATCATATATATATACAGCCGGAAACAGGCCTTTTCGGCCCTCCAAGTCCGTGCCGCCCAGCGATCCCCGCACATTAACACTATCCTACACCCACTAGGGACAATTTTTACATTTACCCAGCCAATTAACCTACATACCTGTACGTCTTTGGAGTGTGGGAGGAAACCGAAGATCTCGGAGAAAACCCACGCAGGTCACGGGGAGAACGTACAAACTCCTTACAGTGCAGCACCCGTAGTCAGGATCGAACCTGAGTCTCCGGCGCTGCATTCGCTGTAAAGCAGCAACTCTACCGCTGCGCTACCGTGCCGCCCTGGCAGAAGTTATCTCGGAGCCATAAGGAACTGCAGATGCTGGTTTACAAAAAGACACAAAGTGGTGGAGTAATTGAGAAGGTTTGGCAGCATCTCTGGAGAACATAGATAGGTAATATTTCAGGTCGGGATCCTACTTCAGACTCATGGTCAAAGAGCAGGAGAGCACCAGGAATTACAGAGAGGGGTTAATGAGAGGGAGTCTCGCAGAATCACTATCGGAGAGAAGCGGAGCACTTCAAAGATGGAATATATCGAGAAGATTTTACAGTGGAGCGGTAAAATGGAGACACAAGGAACTGCAGAAAATGCTGGAGTAACTCAGTGGGACAGGCAGCATCTGTGGAGAACATGGACACAGAGTGCTGGAGTAACTCAGTGGGACAGGCAGCATCTGTGGAGAACATGGACACAGAGTGCTGGAGTAACTCAGTGGGACAGGCAGCATCTGTGGAGAACATGGACACAGAGTGCTGGAGTAACTCAGTGGGACAGGCAGCATCTGTGGAGAACATGGACACAGAGTGCTGGAGTAACTCAGTGGCACAGGCAGCATCTGTGGAGAACATGGATAGGTGATGTTTTTGGTTGGGACCTTTTTCATAAGTTCCCAATTTAGCTTCAATGGGCAAATGTGTCATAATGGGGTCATTCATGGAAGTATTTGGAATGTAGCTAAACTGAAGATGTGCAGAGTTCTTATATTCTAGTCTCTTAAATCCAAATTTTTCTAAACTGGTTTCTCTGAATCATTCACCCTCCCACATAACATCATCCTGACACTTCTCTTTGTTTCTTTCTTCCTGGAGGCCTTGCCTGGCTTCATCATAAAGGCAGCCATACAATTCAGCTCCACCATTGCACCACATCTCTCAAACTCCCTCTCAGATTTAGATTTAGATTTAGAGATACAGCGCAGAAACAGGACCTTCGGCCCACCGAGCGATCCCCGCACATTAACACTATCCTACACACACTAGGGACAATTTTTACATATTACCCAGTCAATTAACCTACATACCTGTACGTCTTTGGAGTGTGGGAGGAAACCGAAGATCTCGGAGAAAGCCCACGCAGGTCACGGGGAGAACGTACAAACTCCGTACAGACGGCGCCCGTAGTCAGGATCGAACCTGAGTCTCAGGCGCTGCATCCGCTGTAAGGCAGCAACTCTACCGCTGCGCCACCGTTCTCCCACTTGTGGTCCCCAAATTACACCCCACAGCTGAAAACACTACTGTATCGAATTGTCCATAATTTTAAAGATTTCTATCAAATCAACTGTCAGTACACTTTGTGGGTGCATTACAGAAAAGCACAGATAAACACCAGATCAAATCAGGTTAGGCAGGTTTATTACAAATGAATGTTTCTAGCTCACCGCATACCTCAAATACATCAGAAGTCAAAACATTTCAGTAAACATTTGGCACTCAATATGGAATGCTCTGAATTCCTCCTAATGGCTCAAACCAATATCCTAACAATAGCAGCAGTACAGGAGTAAGAAAAGACTTATAGTGCCCTCCATAATGTTTGAGGCATCATTTATTTATTTGCCTCTGTACTCCACAATTTGAGATTTGTAATAGAAAAAATCACAGGGTGTTAAAGTGCACATTGGCAGATTTTAATAAAGGCAATTTTTATACATTTTGGTTCCACCATGTAGAAATTATAGCAGTGTTTATACATAGTCCCCCCCCCCCCCCCACCCCCCTCCATTTCAGGACACCATAATATTTGGGACACATGGCGTCATAGGAATCTGTAATTGTTTAAGTGTGTTTAAAAGCCTCCTTAATGCAGGTATAAGAGAGCTCTCAGCACCTCGTCTTTCCTCCAGTCTTTCCATCACCTTTGGAAACTTTTATTGCTGTTAATCAACATGAGGACCAAAGTTGTGCCAATGAAAGTCTAAGGAGCCATTATGAGACTGAGAAACAAGAATACAACTGTTAGAGACATCAGCCAAACCTTAAGCTTACCAAAATCAACTGTTTGGAACATCATTAAGAAGAAAGAGAGACTGGTGACCTTACTAATCTCAAAGGGACTTGCAGGCCAAGGAAGACCTCCACAGCTGATATCATGAAGAATTCTCTCTAGAATTAAGAAAAATCCCCAAACACCTGCCGACAGATTAGAAACACTCTTCAGGAGTCAGGTGTGGATTTGTCAATGACCACTGTCTGCAGAAGACTTCATGAACAGAAATACAGAAGCTACACTGCAAGATGCAAACCACTGGTTAGCCGCAAAAATAAGATGGCTAGGTTACAGTTTGCCAAGAAGTACTTAAAAGAGCAACTACAGTTCTGGAAAAGGGTATTGTGGACAGATGAGACGAAGATTAACATATATCAGAGTAATGGCAAGAGCAAAGTATGGAGGAGAGAAGGAACTGCCCAAGATCCAAAGAATACCAACTCATCTGTGAAACATGGTGGTGGGGGCATGATGGCCTGGACATGTATGGCTGCTGAAGGTACTGGCTCACTTATCTTCACTGATGATACAACTGCTGATGGTAGTAGCATAATGAATTCTGAAGTGTATAGACGCATCCAATCTGCTCAAGTCCAAACAAATGCCTCAAAGATGAGTGGGAAGCCAGAGGATTGGGAAACTTTTAAAGAGCAACAGAAGATAACTAAAAAGGCAATACGGGGAGAAAAGATGAGGTACGAAGGTAAGCTAGCCAAGAATATAAAGGAGGATAGTAAAAGCTTCTTTAGGTACGTGAAGAGGAAAAAAATAGTTAAGACAAATGTGGGTCCTTTGAAGACAGAAGCAGGTGAATTTATTATGGGGAACAAGGAAATGGCAGACGAGTTGAACAGGTACTTTGGATCTGTCTTCATTAAGGAAGACACCAACAATCTCCCAGATGTGCTAGTGGACAGAGGTCCTAGGGTGACAGAGGAACTGAAGGAAATTCGCATTAGGCAGGAAACGGTGTTGGGTAGACTGATGGGACTGGGCTGATAAATTCCCATGGCCTGATAGTCCGCATCCCAGGGTGCTTAAGGAAGTGGCTCTTGAAATCGTGGACGCATTGGTGATCATTTTCCAATGTTCTATAGATTCAGGATCAGTTCCTGTGAATTGGAGGGTAGCTAATGTTATCCCACTTTTTAACGGAGGGAGAGAGAAAACAGGGAATTATAGACCGGTTAGCCGGTTTGGTGGAGAAGATGCTGGAGTCAATTATACAAGAAGAAATTGCGGAACATTTGGATAGCAGTAACAGGATCGTTCTGAGTCAGCATGGATTTACAAAGGGGAAATCATGCTTAACTAATCTTCTGGAATTTTTTGAGAATGTAACGAGGAAAATGGACAAGGGAGAGCCAGTGGATGTAGTGTACCTGGACTTTCAGAAAACCTTTGATAAGGTCCCACATTGGAGATTAGTAGGCAAGATTAGAGCACATGGTATTGAGGGTAGGGTGCTGACATGGATAGAAAATTGGTTGGCAGGCAGGAAACAAAGAGTAGGGATAAATGGGTCCCTTTCAGAATGGCTGGCAATGACTGGAGTCAATTATAAAAGATGAAACAGCGGCACATTTGGACAGCAGTAACCGGATCCTTCCGAGTCAGCATGGATTTATGAAGGGGAAATTATGCTTGACTAATCTTCTTGAATTTTTTGAGGATGTAACTAGGAAAATGGACAAGGGAGAGCCAGTGGATGTAGTGTACCTGAATTTTCAGAAAGCCCTATAGGAGATTAGTGGGCAAAATTAGAGCACATGGTACTGGAGGTAGCATACTGACATCGATCGAAAATTGGTTGGTAGACAGGAAACAAGGAATAGGGATTAACGGGTCCCTTTCAGAATGGCAGGCAGTGACTAGTGGGGTACCGCAAGGCTCGGTGCTGGGACCACAGCTATTTACAATATACATTAATGACTTAGATTAAGGGTTTGAAAGTAACATTAGCAAATTTGCAGATGACACAAAGCTGGGTGGCAGTGTGAACTGTGAGGAGGATGCTATGAGGATGCAGGGTGACTTGGAAAGGTTGTGTAAGTGGGCAGATGCTAGGCAGATGCAGTTTAATGTGGATACATGTGAGGTTATCTACTTTGGTGGCAAGAACAGGAAGGCAGATTATTATCTGAATGGTGTCAAGTTAGGAAAAGGGGACGTACAATGAGATCTGGGTGTCCTTGTTCTTCAGTCACTGAAAGTAAGCATGCAGGTAGAGCAGGCCTTCATAACAAGAGGTGTTGAGTAAAGGTCAAAGAAGTCCTTCTGCAGATGTACAGGGCCCTAGTGAGACCACACCTGTGCAGTTTTGGTTTCCAAATTTGAGGGAGGACATTCTTGCTATTGAGGGAGTGCAGCGTAGGTTCACAAGGTTAATTCCCAGGATGGCGGGACAGTCATATGTTGAAAGAATGGAGCGACTGGGCTTTATATACACAGGAATTTAGAAGGATGAGAGGGGATCTTATCGAAACATATAAGATTATTAAGGGATTGGACACGCTAGAGACAGGAAACATGTTCCCAATGTTGGGGGAGTCCAGAACCAGGGTCCACAGTTTAAGAATAGGCCATTTAGAACGGAGATGAGAAAAAACGTTTTCATCCAGAGAGTTGTGAATCTGTAGAATTCTCTGCCTCAGAAGGCAGTGGAGGCCAATACCTCTGGATGCTTTCAAGAGAGAGTTAGATAGAGCTCTTAAAGATAGCAGAGTCAGGGGGTATGGGGAGAAGGCAGGAACGGGGTACTGATTGTAGATGATCAGCCATGATCACAGTGAACGGCGGTGCTGGCACGAAGGGCCGAATGGCCTCCTCCTGCACCTATTGTCTTTTGCCTATTAGCCACTTGTACAACTGTAACATAACATCCTAACTTTTATACTCAATTCCCTGACCAATGTGTCAAAAGCCTTCTTCACCAACCTTTCTACAATACTCGCTGGGGCCCTACAAATTATTGTGAAAGTCCTGCCCTAGTGCAACACCTCCCATCTATCTGAATTAAACTCCATTAGCCATTCCTCAGCCTATTTGCCCAGCATATCAAGATCCTGCTGTAATTTTTGATAACTATCTTCACTGTCAACAAAACCGCCTATTTAGTGTCATTTGCAAACTTACTCATTATATCTTGTACATTCTCATCCAAGTCATTGATACAGATGACAAACAGCAATAAACCCAGCACTGATCCCTCCATTGCAAAAATTAATCTTCCACACCAGCCTCTACTTCCTACTATGAAACCAATTCTGTATCCAGTCAACTAGTTCTGGATCATATACAATCTAACCTTCCAGAGCAGCATATCATGTGTAACTTCATCAAAGGTCCTGCTGAAGTTCAGGTAGACTACGTCCATAGTCCTGCGTTCATTAGCTTTCTTGGTCATGTCTTCAACAATCAAATTTGTGAGACACAATCACCCTTGCAGAAAACCACACTGTCTATCCCTAATCAACCTGGGTCTTTCCAAATGCATGTATATCTTATCCTCTCCATTAATGTTATTACTGTTAGGCTTATTGTCTATAGAAACATTAAAAAATAGGTGCAGGAGTAGGCCTTTTCGGCCCTTCAAGCCAGCACCGCCATTCAATATGGTCATGGCTGATCATCTAAAAGCAGTACCCCGTTCCTGCTTTTTTTCCCCATATCCCTTAACTCCTTTAGCCCCAAGAGCTAAATTTAACTCTCTCTTAAAAACATCCAGTAAATTGGCCTCCTTGGCCTTCTGTGGCAGAGAATTCCACAGATTCACAACTCTGGGTGAAGAAATGTTTCCTCATCTCAGTCCTAAATGGTCTACCCCTTATTCTTAAACTGTCTTCCCTGGTTCTGGACTCCCCTAACTTCGTGAACATTTTTCCTGCATCTAGCCTGTCCAAACCTTTAAGAATTTTATATGTTTCTGTAAAATCCCCTTCCATCCTGAATTCCAGTGAATACAAGCCCAGTCGACCCATTCTTTCATCATATGTCAGATCCGCCATCCCGGGAATTAAACTGGTGAACCTATAATTTCCAAATTTATCTTTGCAGCTCTTCTAAAAAAGGGGCACAACATTAGCCACCCTCCTGTCTTCTGGCACCTCACCTCTGCATAATGATGGCTCATATATCTCAGGCAGGACCTGCAATTTCTTCTTTAGCTTCCCAAAGTGTCCTTGGATAAATCTGAATAGGCCCAGGATATTTATCTACCTTCATACATCTTAGGACATTCAGCACATCCTCGACTGTAATGCATAATGTCCTCAAGACATCTCCATTAATTGTCCCAAGTTCCCCAATCTTTATGTTTTTCCCTGTGGTAAAAACAAAGGAAAAATATTCATGGATAAACCATGCCCATTTCCTACGGCTCCACGTGGTGGTTTTTGAGGGGCCCTACTCTCTCTCTCTCTCATTGGTTACCCTTTTGCTTTATTATACCCTTATAAAATCTCTTTGGGTTTAACTTAATCGTCTTCCAGAGCTATCTTGTGCCCCCTTTTTGCCCTCCTGATTTCCTTAATGTTCCTCAATCCCCTCAACTCCTCCAAGTTACATTTAGTCTCAGAAGCTGTACCTGGCCCATGACCTCCTTTTTTCTGACCAGAGCCTCAATTTCTCCCATCATCCAGGGTTCCTTCATTCCAACAGGAACATGCAGACAAAAAGCTGGAGTAACTCAGTGGGACAGGCAGCATCTCTGGAGAGAAGGAATGGGTGATGTTTCGAGTCGAGACCCTTCTTCAGACTGAACCTCCCACATAACTTTCCACAGCATCTTCACCTTCTTCCCAGCTTTCCCCCCCAAGGATTAGTTTTCATACCCAAAAATAGACAAATGGTTGCATATGATCGTACACATCAACACCTAACAGAAGTAAAGTAATTGGATAATAAACAGGGGCTTTATGTTATATGTTAAGTTAAGAAATACAACATGGAAATGGTCCCTTCAGCCCATCATGTCCATGTCGACCATCGATCACCCGTTCTCAAGGGATCCTTGGATAATTTTCCTAACCCTTTCGAAAGGGACGTTGAGACCAATAGCACCAACTTTGCTCAGAATACTTAACTCACCATTTGCCTTCAATCACTTGGTCTGCATAAATCAATATCACATGAGTAGGAAAGGTTTGGAGAGATATAGGCCAAACGCAGGCAGGTGGGACTAGCATTGATGGGGCATTTTAGTTGGCATGGATAAGTTGGGCCAAAGAGCCTGTCTCCATGCTGTATGACTCTATGACTCTAAATCCCACAATGCATTTACTGACTACACTCAGACACATGCTATATTTGCAGTTTGAAGAATCTTTTTTTGAGTAGGTAGATACAGAACAATGGATGTTTTGGTCGATTCATTCCATAATTCACGTCAATATTTCTGGACAAGATTATTAGTTTAGTTGAGCATGTGTTCAGAGGGTCACATATTACGGGCGGCACAGTGGCGCAGCTGGTAGAGCTGTTGCCTCGCAGCATCAGAAACCCCGGTTTGATCCTGACCTTGGGTGCTGTCTGTCTGGAGTTTGCAAATTCTCACTGTGACCGTGTGGGTTTCCTCTGGGTGCTCCAGATTCCTCCCACATCCCAAATATGTGTGTTGTTTGTAAGCTAATTGGCCTCTGCAAATTGCCCTTAGTGTGTAGGGAGTGAAAAAGAAAGTGGGATAACATAGATCTAGTGAGAACAGGTGATCGATGGTTGGCATGGACATGGTGGGCCGAAGGGAACATTTCCTTGCTGTGTCTCTTAATTTAACATATAACCACAATCTCAAAATTATCATAAACCATGAGAAACCACAAGCTACTTAGAAACTACGTTTTGAAAAGCCTGAGAACAACGTGGTCATTTCATTCCAGTCACTGCCAGGCTTGTTCTACCCATCTCTGCAACATGGTATCACAAAGAAGCTTCTATCTCACAATTTAAAAACATGTTACAAAACCTCAGTTATGTATAAATTTCTTAGCAATGCAACAAGAACAGATCAGTTGAAATAATTACATGGCATATTACAATATTACAGTAAATGATAGGAATTCAATACATGGAAGAAGTTAACCAGTTCAGCTTCAATGGGCAATGTACAACAAAGCTGTTACGCTTAAATAATGGGATCATTCAGAAGAACTTTCATCTAGTTAGTCACATATGTCATAAGGTCATAGTGATAGGAGCAGAATTGGGCCATTCGGCCCATCAGGTCAGCTCTGCCATTCAATCATGGCTGATCTATCTCTCCCCCCCCCCAACCCCATTCTCCTGTCCTCTCCCCATAACCCCTGACACTCGCACTAATCAATAATCTATCTATCTCTGCTTTAAAAAATATCCATTGACTTGGCCTCCACAGCCTTTTAATGGCAAAGAATTCCACAGATTCACCCCATCTTCTGTCTAAAGAAATTCCTTCTCATCTCCTTCCTAAAGGAACATCCTTTAATTATGAGGCTATGACCTCTAGTCCTAGACTCTCCACTAGCGGAAACATCCTCTCCACATCCACTCTATCCAAGCCTGAAAGGTAACTTTCTTAAATAGCTATCAGTGGAGACTGAGATCTGACAACCTTGAAATTGCTATTGGCATTGTTTGGAATTGCTTTATTATTGTCACATGTACCGAGTTACAATTAAAAATTTTAATTGCATGCTATCCAGTCATGTTACCCTATGTACAAGTACAATCAAACCATTCAGGTCATGCATAAGTACTATTGGTAATGGAAAAACACCAGAGTGTAGAATATCCTGTTAAAATGTTATTGCGTTACAGTTACAGAGAAAGTAGATTTAACAAAAAAAAGTACAGGATCGCATTAAGGTAGGTTGCAAGATTAAGCCCACACTCTAGTTTATGGGAGGACTGCTCAAGAGTCTGATAACAGCAGGGAAGAAGCTGTTCTTCAATCCTGTGGTATTTCCATTCAAGCTTTTGTACCTTCAGCCTGATGGGAAGGGGGAATGAGGGGGGTGAAAAGGGCCCCTAATTGTGTTGGCTGCTTTCCTGAGACAGCATTAAGAGGGGGGGGGGGGGTGGAGAAGGCTGGTTTGTGTAATGAACCGGGCGTCTTTCAATTATGAACCAGAACGGTGTTCCTAATTTCAATAATAGAAAAACTAATTCAGGAATTAATTCAAATTGTCGGCTCCACATTCACTTCTACATTCGCTCTACATTAGTGAATGAAAGAGAGTGTGAATCCATAAAATTACAAACATCTCCGTGAAAATGTAATTACATTTTAAATTACTCGTAAATCAAGTATTAATATCTTTGTACCAGATAAAACCAAAATGTATATAGTATGTTGGCCATGCAGCAAGCAAAGTGATCATTTTCATTTCTCATTGCCATCAGGATATCAATCATCTTAACTTTCTGACTCCCCTTACATACTCTAACCTCGCCCCCTCTGAACATACAGCCCTCTACTCTGCAACAATCCCAGTAACCCACCCGAAACGTCACCTATTCCTTGTCTTCAGAGATGCTGCTTGATCCGTTGAGTTGCTCCAGCACTTTGTATCTATCAGTATAAACCAGCATTTGCTGTTCCTTCCTACATAGTAATAATCTCAGTTATGGATAAATGCTAGTTCAAATTGATCTAAGAAATAGTATGTAACTGGGAGGACTTTTTAGTCTTTTCCACCCACAACTTCCCCAATTTACTGGAATTATGCTTCTAAGAAAATGTGAGATTAGTATCATTTAACTGTTATTAAAAAGTTATGCTCGAGTGAGAATTGTTCTACAACCACCATATGCTAGGTATAATGTTAACCATTCTTTGAATTATTAACCAATAGATCAAGCAGATCAGAAATAAACCTTTGGATAAATGTTCTTAATTTTCCACACAACAATCAACTCCCTTAAGGTCTGTTTACTCGTAACTATTTCAGCTGGATAAAAATTAATATGATCCTGTTTCCATCAAGCGAATGCGACTGAGAAAAATAACATCTGCTTATGGAAGAATTTCAAACAGTTTTACCCACGCAGAGTAGGGCATTCTCTAGCTGAATAGATATTACACACAATTTAAACCAAGGAGGTGTTTGGAATGTAGCCTCAACTGGAGGCATGCAGAATTCTCAGATTCTTCTCTCCACAATCCTTCTCTCCAGAGATGCTGCCTGTCCTGCCGAGTTACTCACAAAATGCTGGAGTAACTCAGCAGGTCAGGCAGCATCTCGGGAGAGAAGGAATGGGTGACGTTTCGGGTCGAGACCCTTCTTCAGACGAGACTCTTCTGCCGAGTTACTCCATCTTTTTGTGCCTATCCTCGTTTTAAACCAGCACCAGCACCTTCCTACACATCCTTTCATTCAGTTCTTCCTGGAGACCTTGCATAGTTTGCTCATAAATGTATCTCTGCAATTCACCTTGGTTATTTCATCGCATCATCACACTTGATTAAAGAGTTTTCTCCAGAATTTCTCCTACTCATGGCCTCTGCCGTTACACACCACCCATCTGAAAACTCTACCCTATCAAACCCTCCATAATTATAAGTTGCATAATCCTCCATAACACTCCATGAGTAGCATGTCATTCTTAATTTTCAATTCTGAAGACTTTGAATACAGCAACTCTCAGCCCTTTTCCTTTGCATTAATGCAAAGGCACACATTTTAAAGAGATCAAATCATATCAGTCATGTTACAATTGAGTGCTTTTAGCTTCCAAAATACAACAATTAGATCAAAATTCAAAACATTTGAGTTGTGATCAAACACAAGAGGGTGGAGCTTTTGAGATAGCAGCACGACGTGTTGCAGGAGTATCTTGACCTTACATTGAAAGCCTGCAACGCAGGACTACAGAAGCTCAGTCACTGTGGATGCTAGTGGTTGAGATCAATTGGTTTTTGGAATCCAGGGAAACCAAGGATGTGCATGGGGTTGAGGTGCAGGTTATTCACAATCTCTACAAACAGTGCAACAGGCTCCCATGCTCCTGGCCCTATTTCTTACATTTGTTTCATTGAGTCTATAATTTACAGGTGCAAGCCTGGCAGTATTTGACAGCCAAGACTTCCCAGGTAGATCAGCAGCTGTGCAGGTTTATGGGAGGGATTAAAGGCAAAAGAAAAGACAATTTCTAAGAGCCATGCTCCAAACTTTATTATAATTACTTGTGTACTTTATAATGCAAACACACATTGCAAGTTACGTAACTGTTCACTAATGTATCGATTTCAGGCAAAAGAGTGGGATATTTACCACATATTAATTGCCCCATGAGGGGAGATGTTCATAAATGATAGGAGTAGAATTAGGCTATTTGACCCACCAAGTCTACTCTGCCATTCGATCATGACGGATCTGTCTTTCCCTCTTAACCCTATTCTCCTACCTACTCCCCATTACACCCATACTAATCAGGAATCAACAATCTAGATTAAGCAGAGTGGCCATATACTCACATGAGATTAGACGACAGGTCAACTGATTAAAACATGCAAAATCTATGTGGTATGAAATGGTTGATGCAGGGATGATATTTCCCCTGCATTGGGTATCTGGAACCAGTCTTAACATGAGCATTCAGTTATTTAGGATAGGGGCGAAAGGTAATGTCTTCATCCATAGGGTTGTGAATCTTTAGAAGTTCTCCAACGACAAAAGCCATGGAGGTACAGTTGCTCAAACTGACAGATGGAGTGCGAGCGATTTTTGGATATTAAGAGAATCGAGGCATGTGTGATTGGTGGAGGAAAGTGGTGGAGAAGTAGTAGATCAAACATGATTTTACAGAATGGCACAGCATGTACAAGGGACTGAATGGTTGAGTCTGAAGAAGGGTCTCGACCCGAAACGTCGCCCATTCCTTCACTGCCTGGCCCGCTGATTTACTCCGGCTGTTTGTGTCTATGAATGGTTGATGCTTCTGTTCTAAGGTCATGGCCTTACTTCATATGCCCAAATAAATTAAGCAAGCCAAAACCCTTGTTAGCATTTGCAATATCTCAGTTATATTTGGCTAACAAACCTATAACTTCATCATTATTTAAAAATTAAAACTGACACAAAAGTTTCTCATGAAAATCAATTAGAACAAGCAGCAACGCATTTCCCTATTTTCTTCACAATATGATATGCAATACATAAATCTGAGTAAAAAAACATACACATGAGAATGATTAGCCATGATCACATTGAATGGCGGTGCTGGCTCGAAGGGCCGAATGGCCTCCTCTTGCACCTATTGTCTACATCCAATAGTTGCAAATGCAAAGACCAAGCTATAACAATGATACGAAAACAGAGCTCCTAGCTCAGAGAAATACAATCATCACAATTCGGTACAACCTTGACCTGTTCTGAATCAAAGTAATGTTATCATCTGACGGATGTCTAAGATGAAATCACAACTTTGGTTACTGCATCTATCCTGCTATGGTATTGCATGTAGCTTACAGTATTTGGATGCTATTTTCATTGATAATCACAATGACAGTGAAGTTACCTAACAGAGGTAGAGATATTGCTCCCCTCACTTCTCCCACCTGTGCTATCCCTCTACCTCGATGGATGCAACTGAATTGAAGACACGCTGTGGTCAACAAGTAAACATCAGCCGTGTAATATCGGCTCTAGATCTAGCTTGGTGTTAAAAGACATCAAGGGACAGAATTATAATAATAATAATAATAAGCATTTATTTTATATAGCGCCTTTCCAGAAGCTCAAAGCGCTTACATAAACAATCAAACATAAAAACAAACAGACAAACTATCCTAACGGAGAAGCGGCGAATAAGCAACGCCAGCGTCCTCTCACGTCAGGGTCCGGCAGTAGACAACAAAAAGCACAGGACACACAGATACAATTTTTACACAATTTTTACACAAACAGCCATCACAGTGATTGCTCTAGGCACACCCTCACTGTGATGGAAGGCAAAGTCTTATCTCCTCCTGATTTGAAACAAATTTATTGAAAGCACGAGTTCTTGCAGTCTTTCTGCCAGCAAATTTAGATGTTTACTTAGATAGAAGTTGGGTCAATCGTGCTTGCATACTTTTGTATGAATCCCTGCCTACCAGCAAAACTGAAGTCCCACTTAAGAAATGTTCTGGGTTCAGTCAGGCAAATGCAGTGTAAATTCATGTCATTTTTAGAGAATTAATATTTACGTAACATAGCAGTTTAGAGTTAGACAAATACAGCGGTGCCAATATTTCAAGAGGCTTGGACCGTCAAGAGAGCTACGACGCTAACAAGGTTGGGAAACGCAGACACCGAGTATAACGATGGCTGAGATACAAAGAAAATCAAGGAATGTGGACTGGGTGAAAAATTGGACTTGAGTGGTGTTTGAGTCATCTCTGCCCTAGTGAGGTGGAGTACATCCCCCAGTCTGTATCAATGGTGCCGACGTGGAAATCATTGAGAGCTTCAAGTTCCTTGGGGTTAATATTTCCAACAATTTGTCGTGGGTCAGCCACATTGAAGCACCAGGCAAGAAGGCACACCAACGCCTCCCTACTGACTCCAATTACCAAAAGCCTCGGTGCACGTGACAAACTAAACGACAAAATGAATTACTCCTACAAACTTTGACAGATGCACCATAGAAAGCACACTGCTGGCTTGCATCGCAGCTTGGTTTGGGAGCAGCTCTACCCAAGACTGCAAGAAATTGCAGAGAGTAGTGGAGGTAGCCCAGTCCATCACACGGACCAGACTTCCCACCATTGACTCCATTTACATTTGTGCTGTAACGATGACTGCAGTTTTACAGCTAACATTTACTTTTTGATCTGCTACTGCTATCAGAACCAAGAGTAGCACAAGTCATTCTTGACTTTCAAGATTCTCGTAACCTATTTCCTCCATTCCAGCTTTCTCATAGGCATGGGTATCGCGTTTTATGTCGTTTCAGTGCCTAGAATGGAGCACTGACATGGTACCTATCACGTAGCAGCTTCTGCATCTGGGGCAAATTGTCCCATTGCCTTGCGAGTACCTCAGGAGAAGATGAGGTTGAGGGAGTAGACAGAAAATCAGGAGTAAACCCTGACAGAACGTCCCCCTCATGGTGAAAAATGGGATGACAGGAGTGGACACAGACAGAAAATCAGGAGTATCATATCATATCATCATATCATATCATATATATACACAGAGACCTCCACAGGTGGTCTGAGAAGCATCCTGCAATCATTCCAGCATCTCCTACAACTAGAATCATCTCCAGTCGTCTTAACTTTGTCTTGCCACTGCGACCAGATGTACAAGCACCAGGCATCAATGTGAATCATGGAGAGCCACTCAACACACAACTTTAAACCTGTAGCTTAAAATATACCTTGAAAAATCTTGGTTCAAGGAATTAAAGTGGAACTAAGATTTTTCAATCTTGCAATGACATCAGTCTGAAGAAGGGTCTCGACCCAAAACGTCACCCATTCCTTCTCTCCCGAGATGCTGCCTGACCTGCTGAGTTACTCCAGCATTTTGTGAATAAGATTTTTCAATGTATATTTTAAGCTACAGATTTAAAGTTGTGCTACTTCCCAGTGTTCTGACAGGCACAGGTAAATGGATAACTATTGTTTATGAGTTCACTGCCTCAGTTAAGTACAATTGGGATTAGGCAGAGAAAACTTGAGGAATGGAATGACCTTTCAATCCACTTGTCAGGCCATTTCGTGAAATTATTTCATGATGACCCATTTATTTGCCAACATGAGCCTCAGAGCAGATAAAATCAAAGCTTACAAAGCCGCTTTGGAGAAAAACCTAATGGATTACACTGCATTCAAAGGCTCTCCAGACATTTCCTGAACATTTTCACAGATCCTGCAGTTGTACATCAATTGTATTAAAGTAGCTATGCTCCAGTGAACAAAATTTACCAGAGTAAATGGTAAATATAATAAAGTACCATCAATTAAAATACAGATTTTTAGCTAAATCACAACTCAGAATTGCTATAGAAGCCTCCAATATTCCATCAGATTATTTGAATCTTTAAATTTCATATTAACATATGATCTGCATTCATTCAGTGGTTTTGGAAGAACAGAAAGGGTTTTGTTCACATTTTGGCTACGTATAAAACCATGATATAATTCAGGCTGGCTGCTACTGTTGTTCTCTGTGTTCAAACACAGGAGACAAGATTTAGAAACACTTTCAAAAGCTCGTGTAAACACCTGGGGTGTGGGATAGATCAGCCTGTTTAGGTGCACAATTATTAGAACAGAGAAAGGGTTCAGTGTAACCTCTCTTGTACAGTGGTCCGAGTCCAATATCTGATGAATATCAGGAAAGCAAACATTTATGATTTTTTGTGTTGAGTTGATATGTATTTTTCTTGAAAATGGAAGGTCTTCGCCTTAGGAATTACTTACAGTTAGGAATAGGAACAGGAATAGGAATACTTTATTGTCACGTGACTAGGCACAGTGAGATTCTTTGCTTTTTACACAATGTATGGTGATTTGTTTTGAGTTGATATGTATTTTAATTGAAAATGGAAGGTCTTTACCTTGAGAATTACTTACAGGGCTCAGTATTATTTAAGGATACTAAGGGTTAATGAAGCCAGGAAGGAATATTCACAATGAACTCATTGAATGGGGAACAGTCCTGAAAGGCTGAATAGCGACTTCTGACCCAAGGTCCTGATGTAACTAAATATTCCAGTCACGCACATGTTTTAATTTTCTTTTCCAAAAGCGCAAGTATAGCTTAATCCATTTTCCTTAATTCAAATATTTTAAGTTGAATTATCCGAGTACACTTTCCACGCACTTAAGTTCCTTCTCATAATACTTAGTTGGGTTAAATTATTGAATTTACTTTGAGTTTTGCTTTGGCATAACATGACAACTTTGAAGTAATCAGGACAGCCTTAAAGCTTTAGAAAGGGAGCTCTTAAGGAAGCGATTAATCTTATGAAATATTTCATCCAATTAAAGCTGCAGCAATGGCTGACTTCCATAGAGTTCACCAATAAATAATAAAAGCGGCACAAATGGGCAATTTAGATGGTGAACATTTTAGCATTGCATACTTTTGAACAATTGCAACAGGGCGCAGATTCTCCATCATGTCACCATAACCTCATTCAATTATACTGAACTGCAGACTCCAGCTAATAATGAGTTGCATGATTTAGGTCACATTACTCTATACTTTCATGGGCGTCTCTCTGCATATTTTAACAGTAGCTTAAATAACTTCGCTGTTTTTTCACGTGAAAAGGCAAAGTTACCTTGGCTAGCGTTCAACATTTTTCCATTGAATATTATCAATGTCACCACATCATGCACCATGACAAATATTCCACATTGCGGTTTTGTAACCTGTTTCATTCTTTTGATCATAAACTGGATCTCTAATATTTAACCAACGTTGACAGCTGAGAGTCATTTTCAGGTATGAAAAAAAATCTATGGACATTTATTTAATGAGAAGGAAGAATGACGAAAATCCTATTTAATTAATATACAAATTGATTTAATACTTTCATAAATAAGTGTTTAATTTAACATTGCCATTTTATATAACTCAAAATACTCCCTTTTAATGTAGCCAAGACTTGTTGTGCAAATAGTGAATCTCTACTCTTGCTTGTTTTCACTTAGTGCGCATCAAATTTCACACATCCATCACTATACCCTTTACTTAAATCTCAGTGAAGCTACAATTCACATCCTCACAATAGTGAGGCCAATTTCGCATCAGTCACAGACTACCCAGGATATTCAGAGATTTGCTGTCTGGCATTCTAATTCATAATGCTGACTATCAGAATAATTTACTCCCTCAAATGAGATCCTCAAGAACATACAGCTTGGAACCAATGAATAACTAGTTTGAACATCAGCAATCTGTTGTTTTATAAAGGGACAGTTTTCTCCATCAGAAATGAAACATTTAATTACAATTACTTTGAAGTACTATTAAAATGACCGAACCATTGGCAGCATAAGGTTACGTTTCCAATCTACTATTCTTTTACTGATTTGAAATGACTGCGTTTTGAAACGACTGATTTGAAATGGAGAGGAGGGGAGGGGGCGGAGGGGGAAGAAAAAGGGGGGGAGAGGGGAGGAGGGGGAAGGGGGGAAAGGAGTAAACCACCTCTCAGTTACACTCTACTGACTCGTGACTGTAGTGACGTCGAAGAGGCTGAACAAGTTTCGGGGCTCGAAGGCGCCTCAGCCAGGGGAAAAGGTCAGCAGAGGGGGAGGGGAGGGGCTTTGTTTTACAGTACACTAAATTACATCATAAAAATATACATTTAAAGGGTTCGTAATCGAACAAAATATATTAATTTCCCTTGCGTTATCCAGTTTCCAAAGCATGGACACAAATGGGGAAGACTCAAGCCCACCCAGATATACAATGCAAATATTGTTCAAATGTTGATGCATGACTTACATGACTGATACCTCATCCACATCCTAAGCACACATTCCTCTGCCATGTTGAAAAGGTTTGGATCTTCCCCCAGTCCTGTCCTTAAGTTTTGTTTTGCTCCAGTAATCTCCGAAGCCTGTCTTTTAATCTCAGATTTTCAAGGAAACTCTTAAAAGTAAATTGGTTCTTTTGAATAAAAGAACATGAACAAATACATTTTAGAAGCTTTTGAGTGTAATCTTTAATTTATTAACCTTCTGACCCTACACCAATATAGATAGCAAATAAGAACATACTAAATCTCTGAAGTCATATTCATTTTTTTTTAAATCAAAATCTAAATGTTGTGGATGCTAAAAATCTGAAATGAAGCAGGAAATCCAGAAATAAAGAACAGGAAATGCT
The DNA here is from genome assembly GCF_053455715.1 of Rhinoraja longicauda. NCBI lineage: Eukaryota > Metazoa > Chordata > Chondrichthyes > Rajiformes > Arhynchobatidae > Rhinoraja > Rhinoraja longicauda. The sequence continues at coordinate 56,621,935 of NC_135960.1, read as the reverse complement.
GAGAAGGGCAGCGAAGATTTGTTGACAACAAATGTTTTGGCTTAATGACCTTCCACCAGAACTGTTATTTTCTTTTATTGTTTATCTTGTGGGACGCATACGTCACTGGCATGCTCAGCATTTATCGTTCATCCATTACCATCCGTGAACAGGTGGTGGTAACTACCATGCTGAACTATGCAATCCTTTTAAATGATGACTCCAGACACTTGGATTCAGCTACAATGAAGGCAATGTATTTCCAAGTCAGCCTAACATGCAACTTTGAGGGGAACATGCAGATTGTGTTCCCATGCACCTGATACCCTTGTCCTCCTTGCTGATATGGATCACTGCTTTGGGAGATGCTATCAGAATGGTTTTGACAAGGATTTATAGTTCACTTTACATCTGGGGGGGAGAGCAAAGGAAGACTCGACGTCGTAGGGGGGGGGGGGGGGAGAACAAATGAGGACCTGGTATGAGGGGACTGCCAGGAGGAGGGGGTGGAGAACAAAGGTGGACCTGGAGCGGGATACTTTGTCGGCACCCTTTATGTGGCGACCATTGCATACCTAAGGGTGTGCAAGCAAAGAATTTCAGTGACTCGTCATATGTAACAATAAAGCATTCATTCATTCATTCACGATACACACTAGCGCCACAATGTGAGAAAAGAATGAATGCTTAGGGTAACGGATGTGGTACCAGTCATGTCTGATGCTTTACACAGGATGGTATCGAATGTCTTGAGAGTTGGTGGAGCTGCACTTCGAGACAAGTGGAGAAAATTGCATCGGCACAAAAAGCTGGAGTAACTCAGCGGGACAAGGAGCATCTCTGGATAGAAGGAATGGATGACGTTTTGGGTCGAGACCCTTCTTCAGACACTCCTAACTTGCATTACATTCCTAACTTGCATTACGCTCCTAACATAACACTCAGATGTTGACCTACTCTTGAATTTATGCAGCGGGAATAGTTGAGTTTCAGGCTGATGGTAACTCCGAATATATTTGATGGGAAACTTGACAATGTTTCTTTAAAGTCGCTTTCACACAAAAGGTGAACATTTATATGAAAATGCTATTTTTTTGTGATTTCGATTTTTAGCTATTGAAACTTAATTGAATATTTTGTTAAACTTTTGAACTGAACACCAATCATTCAGCTCAAGGCTCGTTAAGAGATTATAATTGAATAAATGCAACAAATTTGAGAAATGACTCTTTGCCAATCATGAACCAATTAGAATAAGTTTAATAAGAATAGGTTTGACCCAACTTTCTCCCACGCATTATGTCCGAGACAATAGAGGTGCACATTCTACAACTTTTATGCCTCAAATGCAATGTTGTATAAATAGTTGCAAGATCACTTAAATGTATACATCAAATGAATCATAATGCTTCAAGTTCAAGGCTTTGAGGACTTTCCACAAATTATTTATGTTTTTGTTATTCTTAATAGACAATAGACAATAGACAATAGGTGCAGGAGTAGGCCATTCAGCCCTTCGAGCCAGCACCGCCATTCAATGCGATCATGGCTGATCACTCTCAATCAGTACCCCGTTCCTGCCTTCTCCCCATACCCCCTCACTCCGCTATCCTTAAGAGCTCTATCCAGCTCTCTCTTGAAAGCATCCAACGAACTGGCCTCCACTGCCTTCTGAGGCAGAGAATTCCACACCTTCACCACTCTCTGACTGAAAAATTTCTTCCTCATCTCCGTTCTAAATGGCCTACTCCTTATTCTTAAACTGTGGCCCTTTGTTCTGGACTCCCCCAACATTGGGAACATGTTTCCTGCCTCTAATGTGTCCAATCCCCTAATTATCTTATATGTTTCAATAAGATCCCCCTCATCCTTCTAAATTCCAGTGTATACAAGCCTAATTGCTCCAGCCTTTTAACATACGACAGTCCCGCCATTCCGGGAATCAACCTAGTGAACCTACGCTGCACGCCCTCAATAGCAAGAATATCCTTCCTCAAATTTGGAGACCAAAACTGCACACAGTACTCCAGGTGCGGAAATATTGTACATTTCACAATGCAGACCATAAACACAATCCTATTAACCTGTGGTCACTAGTCATCCCCACAAATGACTACGATTCCAAAATTAAAAGAGTTGCATTCTTTCATGCAATCTCGGATCCCCATCAGTTCACTGAGTGACCAAAATAAAACTTGCATCACTGCACATCCATATTCAGGAAATCCAGTTCTATTGAAGACTCTCTACTTCAATTTAGAAAGAAATCAACAACTGTCACTATGTCATTTTCCATTAGGAACAAAATATATATATTTTCCCCAATGAACTGTGTGGTTATCTAGTTAAAATACTGGAAATAATGATTGTAATCGGAAGGAGTCACATTGGGATACTCCATTGAACACAGTTGTTACGTTATTAATTGTCTTATATCTAATCCTTCCACTGGCTTTAAATAACATTTATTTTCAAAAGAAAAAGGACAGATGCAAATCCTGTTCTCAGTTGATAAAGAATGTGAATTCCTTTCAAATCAAAAATGTACAATTAAATATTCTCAATAGATACGTCAGCTTTTTACATTCAATTTTAAGTGGCTTATGAAACTATATATTTAATAAAGATATTGAGTACTTGTGATGGTGATTGGTTACAGATATATTAATGTAAAAGTGCTGGCATAAAAATGGTGATAAGCTAATTCAATATTACAGCATGCTCTAAAACTGGAAAGGTCCCAAGAACATTGACATGGCCTGTTCGGTTTACATTTGTGACCCAATGTTACGCTTGCATGGAGTAATAGACAATATAGACAATAGGTGCAGGAGAAGGCCATTCGGCCCTTCGAGCCAGCACCGCAATTCAATGTGATCATGGCTGATCATTCTCAATCAGTACCCCGTTCCTGCCTTCTCCCCATACCCCCTGACTCCGCTATCCTTAAGGAGGTTTACCAAGTCAAAAGGGCCTTGCCTAAGGTGGCCATTCCCAGGTTCAGATCAGATAGGCTATCCCTGCAATTAAGTTCACCCAAGTAAAATGAATAAAAACATTACCTGGAATTGTTTAGTCGAAATCAATGATGAAAAACAAATAAATCAAACTCAATAGTTTTTCATTATTGCGGGAATATAGGTTGTGGAGTTAGTGCAGGAAAGTGGTACAGATAAATAATCAGCTGTGGCCTTATTGAAATGCAGAGCAGGGAAAATGGGCTGAGTGGTCAAATTCTCCCTCTCCCCTGACTCTCAGTCGGCAGAAGAGTCTTGACCCCAAACATCACCCGTTATCACACCTTCTATCCCGTTACTCCAGCATTCTGTGTCTGTGTTCTACTATTCGTTATGTTCTTGGAGGTGAACAATAAAATGGAACACATTACAAGTGTACTGCTTAGTCACAGAAAATAAACTACTGTAATTAATGGCAGAACTGTGATTGTGGCATGAATTCGAGATGTTTAAGCATAAAATTTAAACAAGGTTACCGTAGATTACATGGTAAAATCCATGCAGAAACACTGTGAGATTGGGGGCAGCAGAGGAGGCTTTCTCTTTGTTATTGTATTGATCCAATTTTTGCCATCTTTTAATCAAAGAGAATACATATCTTGTGACCAATACTCGGTATGTTTTGGAAAGAAGTTTGATGGCACAGCAGTTAGTGGGGAATGGGATTGATAGGAATAGTCAGAGAGGCAACAAAGACCAGTTGTGCTATTTTGCAGGATAATAGAAAAATTAAGTATGATCTGAGATCATTTAGGGTGAGGATATACAACCAGTACTCTTGATAAACCTCAAGGTATCTATAGTTCAATTTAGCTGACAACCTCAGAAACAAAAACAAAAAAGATTTTTACTACAATTGATTAACAGATCCTAAACATATGTGGCTATGTTTCGTATTTATTTTTAAAGTGTAAAAATGGTACTGCGACCAGTACCATGAGATTGAGTAAAAATCAACACCATAGATAGACGCAATATGCTGGAGTAACTCAGCAGGTCAGGGAGCATCTCTGGACAAAAGGAATAGGTGACATTTTTGGTCGAGACTCGTCAGAGGAGAGGGAAATTAAAGGTATGAAAAGATACAAAGAGGTGCTGTTCCTCCAATTTGCATTTGGCCTCACTCTGACAGTGGAGGAGGCCCAGGCCAAAAAGGTCAGTGTGGGAATGGAAGGGGAGTTAAACTGTTTAGCAAACAGCAGATCGTGTAGGCCAAGGCGGACTGAGCAAAGGTCTTCTGCGAAATGATCGCCCAGTCTGCGCTTGGTCTTGCCAATATATACACCTAGAACAGCGGGTACAGTAGATGAGGTCGGAGGAGGTGCAAGTGAAGCCTGGAAAACTGGAAAACATAAGTAATTGAAGAGATTAATTGAGAGCGTGTGAGGTGTCTTGGACAAGAGTCCGGAGGAATTGGACAAGGGGGGGATATGTGGAAATGATTTCAGTGGGACAGGGGTGTACAGCAACAATGGGTCTCCCAGGGCAGTTCTGTTCATGGATTTTGGGGAGAAGGTAAAACCAGGCCATGGGGATGGTGGAGAGCAGACAGCCGGAAGTGATAAAATCTGAGATGGTCTGTGAGATAATGGCCTGGTGTTCATCTGTGGGGTCATGGTCCAGAGGTGCGTAGGAGGAGGTGTCCGGGAGTTGACATCTGGCCTCAGCCCAGCAGAGGTCAGCCTTCCAGACTACCACGGCACCTCCCTTGTCGGCGGGTTTGATGTCAACACCATGGTACATAAACACTGCAATTGCTTCCATGATAAAAAGGATTTTCAAATTCTTTTTTAAAATTTTACTGCCTTTGAAATTCTAGATATTTAAAAATCATAGATATCCTGTTCATGGGGAGATATATTGCAGATGTCATTAGTATTAAAAGGAGAATGCTTCACATATTTGAAATGGACAACAGGTTGCTTTGTAACAGTCCCCTACGTACATGATAGAGTGACAACTCATAGAAACAATGCAAAACACAATTCATCAGCTGAAGAATATTCCTTCTTAAAGTGCTTTAATCGTCACTTATTCTTCTGTATTCTGCCATGTCATTAACTGAGCTGATCAGACAGAGTGATATTGGCATTTTGTCTTCTTTCCAGAAACCGCCCTCAGCATTCCATTAATTGATGTGCCTGCACAAAAAGATGATTATACTTGTTCTGGTCTGAGCTGTGATCTGGTGCTGCATGACTATGAATGCAATTCTATTCACTATTTTGTTGCATATATTAATATGGCAGATTAATGAAACAAGTCAATGTTCAGAAAGAAGCAGAGGAATAAAATATTCAAACTAGCCAAAACTCTGGAGGAACTTAGTGGGCGAGGCAGAATCTGTGAAGAGAATCGGACAGTGATGTTTCAGGTCAGGAGCCTTCTTCAGACCCAAACATCTCAATAACCTGTCGGAGTCAAACAGCACAGAAGCAGGCCCTACCTCCAGCCCAACATGTCCAGGCGGCCCATCCAGATCAATTCCATTTTCTTTTCCAGCATTTGGCTTGTAGCCGAGTGTGACATGATGTCTCAGGTGAACATATAAATATTTGTTAAATGTTGTGAGTGCCCACCACCATCACCCACTCAGGCACTGTATGCAAGATTTCAACCAGCCTCCAGATGAAAAACTGACCATCGTCACTCCAATGTCCTTATAGTGTTCCGAGAATCAGGCACCCAGAATTGCACACAATATTCCAGGTGTGGCCCAGCTACTATTTTTAGTGTTTTCCGTGACTTCCCTGCTGCTATACGTATGCATCAGCTAATAATGATATATCCTGCATGTCTTCTTAACCACCTTTCCTCTCACTGTTCATCAATGACGATACAAGGCCTTCTACGCCCGCACCTCCAGACTCAGGAACAGCTTCATCCCCAGGGCCATAGCTGCTATGAACCGGTCCTGCTTAGATCAATGGCCACAACGCATAGATCAACTTGCACTTTACCCTGTCTAAAAACTGTTCCAACTGTTTCGTTTCGTTGGGTTGCTGTTAATTACTTAAATTATTGCATCGTATGGGAGGCGCATTCCCAATCTCGTTGTACCCCTGGGTACAATGACAATAAAGATATATTGTATTGTATTGTATTGTATGTTTACCATAGTTCCACCATTTATTGTGTATATTTAGCCTTAATAGTCTTCCCAAAATGTTTAGAGTCATAGAGTGATACAGCGTGGAAACAGGCTCTTCGGCCCAACTTGCCAACGCCGACCAACATGCCCCATCTACATTAGTCCCACCTCCCACACTTGGCCCATAACCCTCTAAACCCGTCCTATCCATGTACCTGTCCAATTGTCTCCTAAATGTTATGATGGTACTTGCTTCAACCTCCTCTGGCAGCTCACTCCATATACCCACAACCCACTGTGTAAAAAAGTTACCCCTCAGGTTCCTATTTCCCCCTCACCTTAAACCCATGTCCTCTGGTTCTCGATTCCCTTACTCTGGATAAAAGACTGTGCAATTACCCAAGATATTCCTCTCATACTTTTGTAAACCTCTATAAGATCACCCCTCATCCTCCTGCGCTCCAAGGAATAAAGTCTTAGCCTGCTCAATGCCTCCCTATAGAACAGACACTGGAGTCCTGGCAACATCCTTATAAACCTTATCTGCAACCTTTCCAGCTTTCGTATAACATGGTAACCAAAACCAAATGCAATACTTTAAATGTGGCCTCACTAATCTCTTATACCACTGTAACATGACCTCCCAACTTCTATACTCAATACTCTGACTGAGGAAGGCCAATGTGTCAAAAACCTTTTTGAACACCCTATCTACCTGCGATGCCAGCTTCAAATAACTATGCACCTGCACTCCTAGGTCCTTTTTGCTCCATAACACTACCCGAGCCCTACCATTTACTGTGTAGGTCCCGCCCTTGTTAGACTTCCCAAAATGCAACACCTCATGTTTCTCTGTATTAAATCCCATCAACCACTCTGCAGTCATTCACCTAACCGATCAAGGTCCTACTGCCTTTTTGATCAGCTTCACCATCTGAAACCCCACCCACTTTAGTGTAATCTGCAAACTTGCTAATCATGCCTTGTAACATTTTCATTCAAATCATTGATCTTGATGACAAACAGCAATGGGCCCAGCACCAAACCCTGAAGCACACCACTAGTCACAGGCCTCCAATCCGAAAAACAACCTTCCACCATCACCCTCTGCTTCCTTCCATGAAAGCAATTTTCTATCCAGTCAGCTATCTCTCTCTTTGGATCCCATGCGATCTAACCTTCCAGAGCAGCCTACCATGCAGAACTTTGTCAAATGCCTTGCTAAAATCCATATATACAATATCTAGAGTTCTACCCTCATCAACCTTTTCGGTCACATGTTCAATCTAGATTTTTAAGGATTAAATTCCACCTGGCATTTTTCTGCCCATCAGATTGTCCTGAGGTCTACTCTCCTCATTAACCAAAACATCACCAATCTTCCAAGTCATCTCCCAAGTTACTAATCACACCTCCTACATTCACATCTAGATTATGTATAATCACACCTCCTACATTCACATCTAGATTATGTATAATCACACCTCCTACATTCACATCTACATGTATAATGAACAAGGAAGCCAGCATCAATCCCTGCAATGCACCAATGATCATAAGCCACCAGTTACAAAAACAACATTCAATCATCACAGTCTCCATCCTATCATCAAATCAATTTGACACTTGGCACCCTGATGTGGAGTAAAACACATAGTGCTGGAGGAACTCAGCGGGTGAGGTGGCATCTGTGGAGAAATGGAGAGTTTCACGTCGCGACCTCTATGTTGATAGAGATGGGGAGAGAATGCTGAAAAAAGAGGTGGGGGTGTGACAAGGCCTGGCAAGTGATGTGGATGCAGTGGAGGGGCGATTGTTAGATGGGCGGTGATAGTGACAAAGGCTAGGGGAGAAAAAGAGACAAAATAAGTATCAGATAAAGAAAGAACAGGAGTGAAATGCAAAGTCAGTGAGAGGGACATGGGTGAAGGGGACTAGGTGATAGGAGGGGAGCTTATGGTGGCAAGGGGGAGGTGGTGGGAGGTGGTGGGAGGGGGGGGAAGGAGCAGGGTGACTGAGGTGATGGGAGAGATGGGTATGCATTAAGGTAGAGAGGGGTGGGGGGCAGGGGAGAGAGGGCGGTATTGCTTTAAATTGGAGGGTTTAAGATTCAAATTAAATTGCAGCAGTCTGAAGGGGGGTTCTGCCCCGAAACGTCACCTACACCTTTTCTCCGGAGATGCTGCCTGACCTGCTGAGTTACACCAGCATTTTGTGTATATCTTAACGTTCACACCATGTATGAAGGAACTGCAGATGCTGGTTTAAACCGAAGATAGACACAAAATGCTGGAGTAACTCAGCGGGACAGACAGCATCTCTGGAGAGAAGCAATGGGCGATGTTTTGGGTCGAGAAGTCTGAAGAAGGGTCTCGACCCGAAACCCCAGCATGTTGTGTCTTTTAACGTTCATACCACTGGGTTGTAAGCTACCCATGTGGAATTATGAGGTGCTGTTCTTCCAGTTTGCGTGTGGCCTCACTGTGGCAACTGAGGAGGCTTGGCAAGCTAATTTAAGGGCCATTTAAGAATGGTCATTAAATATGTACTTTGCCAGCACTGCACATAAACTGTGAATAAAAAAGTTGCGAATTGGCTGTGAAGCAATAACTAAACGGTGCTGGGTAAAGATGAAAAAATCATTCGTTTTGCGCGAGAAGGTGCAGATGAAATGGTAAAGACAGACACAAAATGCTGGAGTAACAGCGGGACAGGCAGCATCTTGGAGAGAAGGAATGGGTGACGTTTCGGGTCGAGACCCTTCTTCAGAAGTCACCCTTTCCTTTTCTCTGGAGATGTTGCCTGTCCCGCTGAGTTACTCCAGCATTTTGTGTCTATCTTCGGTTTAAACCAGCATCTGCAGTTCTTTCCTACACAGATGAAATGGCAATATCTCTGAAATAGTTAGCAACTAATAAAGCAGTTTCCTCATTGTGGTGTAATTTGTTTTGCTGTTTCAAAAATAGACACCAATGGCAGGACACCCTCTCCACAACCCATTTCTCTATCAGCACAAACAGTTTTGCAAACTCATCTAAACAGTTCCTCAAGTGCACTTTCCGAAACTGAAAAAATAAACCCTGACATACTCGACAGGCAGAGATTAATAAGTTGATAAATACAAAGAAGCACACACACAGAGTGGTTTTGTTTACTTTGAAAACACAAACTTTCCCTTTAAATTTAAAGCACATTTCCGAGAGAACCACAAAATACCCATCGGAATACACTGCAGGGGAAAAAAAGCAGCTACTGAAAATGACATGGACATCTGTCCCTTATCTTGCCTGAATAGCTGCTGTATGACTTAGAGCAATTGTTAAGCAATTCATCATATGGATCTGATAATATTGTTGGTTAAGTCTCATTTTGCATTAAAAAAAACAGCCTGACCTCGGATTAAATTATATTATTCTATTATCAGGTCACTCCTATTGGATAACCGTGAGTTAAGTTGTGCAAACAGAAAGCCGATGTACGGAAACAAAAGCACCTCTACAATTTCCTGGTATAATAACACATTAATAGACAAACTGATCACAGTTCAAACCAAAGCATCGTCCTTCATTTAACCCGCATGCTTATCATATATACTTCAGCTTCAGTGTCTTCATTTAGTCTAGAGATACAGTGTGGAAAGAGACCCTTCAGATCATGCCCTCCACGATCACCCGTACACTAATTCTATCCACTACCTCTATGCTACACACGAGGGACAATTTACAGAAGCTAATTTCTTTTGAATGTGGGAGGAGCGGGAGAAAACCCACATGGTCACAGGGACAAGGGAGAATGCGGAAACTTCATACAGACAGCACCCATAGTCAGGATCAAACCCATGTCTCTGGTTCTTTAAGGCAGCAACTCTACTGCTACGCCACTGTGCTGCACTAGACTTCAAAGCAGCAGATCTTTTTTGGATAAGAAAATAACTGCAGATGCTGGTACAAATCGATTTATTCACAAAATGCTGGAGTAACTCAGCAGGTCAGGCAGCATCTCGTGAGAGAAGGAATGGGTGACGTTTCGGGTCCCGAAACGTCACCCATTCCTTCTCTCCCAAGATGCTGCCTGACCTGCTGAGTTACTCCAGCATTTTGTGAATAAATCGATCTTTTTTGGAGATGTTTTGCTTGCTAACATGTTTTTTAAATGGAAATCTCCATGTCTTGCAAAGTGGGATGTTTTATCATGACATGATAACTTCTTTTAAACAGTTGATAGTAGTAATTTCTAACTCATAGACACAAGTAGTGAAGTGCAAGGGCAGTTGAATTGGAGGATACAAAAGGGACTATTACTGAAACAGGCTATAATATCTCGTAATATCTGACAGCGACAATAAAGTTCCACCTCTGTTCAAAGTTAGAAGGAAAATGATTTGTTGTTTCCAAGTCCATCGCTCCTGGAGTTTGTTTGATGTTACGTGACTGGCATTAATCCTCCATTCATTCCACTTTGTTTGAGAAGTTAAGTTGTTAGGCTGGAGCAGTTGTTGATGGATCCCTCTGAACTGTGGCCATGTTAAGAGCAACTTTTTTAGTAGATCTGTAAATAGATTGTGTTAGCTTGAAATTGAGTTGAGTCCCATAGCTTGGCCACAGTTCCCATCACCAGCACACATGGCATCCTTTTAAGGTCTAGAGACACATTGTCATAAAACTGCTCAGCGCTGTAGTAAACACCCTCAGAACATGCCAAAGCAGAGGAGCACTCTCTTCACTTAGCCAAACAGCCTGCCTCACTCACTCACTTGCAACATGTAAAACACCCATTGTAACAGAAGTGTGGCCATGCAAGGCATCTGTGTCAAATGTATGTTTATAACACCACAGATACAAACTGTCTTCAAGTTAACTCATACCCAAGGATGAACTATGCACCAAGAAAATTCTGTATTGAAAATCCAGCAGTGAAAGATAACCACATGACGCATAAACTCTCCGGACCACTTTGCAAACTTCTCATCAGGCAAACTTCTGTTTTCCTTGACGAAGTGATGAAATTCCACCTTAAAAATATTCCTCCTTTCCTGAATATGTTTTACACATGCTGGACCACTTGATTAAAATGTTGAGTCTCTGCAAAATGTTTGGCTTCTTGTCAACTGACAAGTGTAGCCATGGCACCATCTAATTCATTCCATTTAGGAAATTGAGATTGACTGTATTTTGTGGCAGGAAATGGAGACAAGCAGGTGAGTTTAAGTCAGCGAAGCAGTTTGTCACACAAATGTGCCACAGATCTATTGGGTCCATCATACTCCTTAAATATCTCCACACAAATCCTCACAATACTACCCACACAGTCTTAAGTTGATGCACTAGTTTAACTAATAAAGACGTGTTAATCAAATTTCAGAACAACGCAGCAATCTCAACAGAAGGAATTATTGTTTTGAACTGCCGTGAAGTTTTGTGTTCATCATTCTGCCTGTATCATATTCAAATCTACAATTTACATAGCTTATTTTATTGTGTGTAGAAGTTTCACGGAAATTGAAACACATTCCACTGAGTTGTCACAAATAATTACCTCAAGCTGGCTTCATTGAGATAATAGGACAGGTAACCAAAAGCCTGAAAAAAACAAAGGTTTTACAGAATTCTCAAAGGAAGAAAAGCAGGGGGAAAACACTTCTGGAGGGAATTCTAGAAGTTAAGGAGCAAACAAAAGCACAGAACAAATCATGGATGAATTGAATTGAATAAATTTTGAATAAATTTTATTAGTCAAGTATGTGTGCTTGGTGCTTTGCTCGCAAGTAACAACACGACATACAGTAAACAATTAAGAATAAAACGTAAAACATTAAAACATTAAGAATAAAACATTATAGTTTAAACATGTGAAGAATTAAATAAAATACCAGAGCAAAAGGAGGCTACAGACTTTTAGTTGTTGAATGGAGCTACTGCTCATGGGAAAAAAAGCTGTTTTTATGTCTGGCTGTGGCGGCTTTGACAGTCCGGAGTCGCCTTCCAGAGGGAAGTACTTCAAAGAGTTCATGCCCAGCGTGAGAGGGGTCAGAGATGATCTTTCCCGCTCGCTTCCTGGCCCTTGCAGTGTACAGTTCGTCAATGGGGGGAAGGTTGCAGCAAAAACCTTCACGCTGCAGGAAGGTTGCAATGGGGGGAAGGATGCAAAAGTGATTAAAATTGGAGGAGTGCAGATATATACATTGGATGTGTAGCATGACGTACAGGTATGTAGGTTAATTGGCTGGGCAAATGTAAAAATTGTCCCTAGTGGGTGTAGGATAGTGTTAGTGTGCGGGGATCGCTGGGCGGCGCGGGCCCGGTAGGCCGAAGGGCCTGTTTCTGCGCCGTATCTCTAAATCTAAAATAATAAATACTAAACCCATTTTACCCAGTGTTACATTTCCAAAATTGCTGCAAATGAACAGTTCACAGAGACTCTTTATTGGTCTCTATTCCAAAACACAACAGCAATGCACCAATGGTTATATTCAGTGATTGCTTCCAGGTTCTCTTGGATTTCTGCACCATTTTAAAAAAAAAGCAAAATGAATATGTACAAAACTTTAGTTGCGCCAAATTTTGTGTGGAATGGGCAGTTTTGACTGCTTAATTTTGTGAAGGATATTCAAGCCACTATCTCTAGCATGGATGTACACAGATGATGCCAAGAATAAGAAACTGATTCATTTAAAATGTTGGGATATTCCCAGCAAAGCACAGATGGCTATAAAAAACTAGAACAGATGTTTTTAAATTGTGAAGAAATTTTAATAATAGTGAAGAGGGAAACAACTTTCTTGGTTGGTGAATCAGCGATGAAAGGTTATCAGTATAAAATTAGTGAGCAATGGGAAAAGTTTTTGACAGTGCAGTTGGACTCGATTCAAATGACTGTTTGGAAGAGTACACAAACAAAACACAGAATCCATTTAGAGTGATTGTCATTTTAAGCACGAGATCCACAACAGTGCTGAATTCCATGCAGATTGCTGTTAACCAGCTGCATTATTGCCTGACCTCCCGCCATCGTAAGGATCTAGAGGGGGCAGTGCCTCAAAAAGGACACACCACCATTGCTATGCTCTCATTTCAGTCCTGCCATATGGATAAAGGTATATAAATCAGGAATATGGGAAGGTATAGGAACACTCATAGGTATAGGCTCAAGAACAGCATCTTCCCAACAACCATGCAGGTTGTATTGGCTCCGTACAGGTTAATTGGCTTGGATTTGTACACTTGGTATAAGTGTAAATTGTCCCTGTGTTAATGTGCGGGGATCGCTGGTTGGTGCGGACCGCGTGGGCCAGTTTCCACGCTGTTTAAAACCTGAAAACTAAAACTAAACCATCGGTTTCTTGAACACTACAAACACCAACAAAACCTCAAACTATCTTGGTTGCGCTTGAGACTTCAGATTTTGTTTTCTTTTGCACTAATATTTTTATTTCTTTATTGGACTTCTTTTTTGCTGCTTTTTAATTGTGTTATCCATTGAGTACTGTGTTTACAGACGTTTATGCTGCTGCAAGCAAGAACTTCATTGTTCCATTTCGGTACCAATGACAATGAAATATTCTTGACTCTTGATCATTTTTCTCAAATCATCCATGCCTCAATGACACAGCTTACTTCTAATGAGGTTTTTGCTGAGGTGGCAAATGGGAGACTGTTTAACCTAAGGTAGACACAAAATGCTGGAGTAACTCAGCGGGACAGGCAGCATCTCTGGAGAGAAGGAATGGGTAGACACAAAATGCTGGGACCCGAAACGTTACCCATTCCTTCTCTCCAGAGATGCTGCCCGTCCTGCTAACTTATTCCAGCATTTTGAGTCTATCTTTGATGTAAACCAGCATCTGCAGTTCCTTCCGACACAACTGTTTAACCTACATCACCTCTACTCTGAAACACTGGTCACTCTGACACGAGCCATTGATCGCACTTGTGAATGCTCAGAGGCCAACTTCCAATCATTAATGATTCATCCAGTAAAGCGGGTATGAGAATGGTTTACATTCTGTCAGTGGAGAGGGGATCAATCATGCACTGGATGATGGGAGGAGGTACAGGAGCAGGCGTTGTATCTTGTCTGGCCACATGGGAAGGTGCCTTGAGAAACAGAGTTGGCGATGATGCTGATGGAAGAGTGAACCTACAAATCACGTTGTGAACAATCTCATCAAATTGATTAAAGGGGAGGAAAAGAGGAAGAAAATGAAGAGATACTTGGTTCCCCGATGAAGGTGGCCGACATTCCAAAAGGCAGATCCATTAAATGTGAGGGTTGGTGGGGTGAATGTCGAAGATAAAGAGAAGGCCCATTCTTGCATTGAGTAGGAGAAAGGAGACAAGAACAGGTGAATGTCTACCCCAACTGTGGCACAAGGGAGAGACACAAAATGTTGTAGTAACTCAGCAGGTCAGGCAGTATCTCTGGAGAAAATGGATAGATAACGTTTCAAGTTGGGACCCTTCTTCAAACACAAAGGAAGCCTTAATAATGGCACAAGGGAAGCCACTGACAAGACGTACAGAATACATCCGAGAAGTACTGGTCTGGATAGTGTTATCATCAGAACAGACACATCTATTCATTACACATGGGTTTTCCTGGGCTACCAAAAACCTGCCACTTTAATTCTCTATCCCAGTCCCACTATAATCTTATGGTCTTTAACTATCTGCATTGTTCCAACTGAGACCAACACAAGCTTGAGGAACAGCATCTCAATTTCCATTCAGATATGTTATAGCCCTCTGGACTCAATCGTGTGTGCTTTCAAGCTGCTGTACCTTCTGCCGGACAGGAGCAGGGAAAAGGAATGACCAGGGTAGGGCATCTTGGATTATATTGACTGTTGCCTGAGGCAGCATGAAGTGTAGATGTAGTCAATGGCAGGAAATCTGGTCTGTGTGATGGACTAGGCTACATCTATAATGCTCTGAAATTTCTTGCTTTCCGGGGCAGTTCTGATGCAATATGATCCCCTGCAACTTTAACTCCATTTCTCTCTCTCTCATGATGCTTTTTGACCTGCTGAGAATTTCCACAATTCTTTTATATTTCAGATTTCCAGCTGCTTCTGCGTTCTAAATCTGGCAGGTCCAGTTAGAGGCAGAAATTCAGTTCAGTGTTTCTCCCCTCGGTTCTCATTCACTCTCGTTATTTACACCACACCCTCATAAGGTCATGAGGTCATAAGTGATAGGAGCAGAACCAGGCCATTCGGTCCATCAAGTCTACTCCGCAATTCAATCATGTCTGATCGATCTCTCCCTCCTAACCCCATTCTCCCCAAAACCCCTGACACCCGCACTAATCAACCGGTATTTAACCCGGTATTAAAGACCCCTCATCATCTATTATTTCCACCATCTCCCCGCTGACAGCAACATTATGTCATCTGGATTCTCTTGAATAGCACAATACTTTTGTGCTTTACATGAGTGACTATTAGACACAATAGTGTCCATTCTGCCTGCATGACACATTTCTGGAGGCTTGACCTGTTTCATCAGTACATACAAGCACAGTAGGCATGCTGTCCACTGGCACAGAAAAATGGAGCCAAAAGGAATGCAGTGCACTTTTGATGTCACTTGGGAGAGATTCATTTGTGCTTTCTTGATGTCCACAAACTGCAGCCTGTATCTAGAGTACAACATTCGTACGAAAACCGGTTCTGCATAAGAAAACCTGCTTCAGCATTTTCTCAATGATACTTTGGTGTCACGTGTACCTGGGTACCGTGAATCTGTTTGTTTTTGCATACATTCCGGTAATACCATACAGCATTTGAAGGACACTAACTGTATCACATGTTTTGCCATGGTGCTATATTAGAGTTTTAAGATTTTTCAAGAAGCTGCCACAGAAATGGTGATTCAACACATGGTATGGCTGTCATATTCAACCATAGATTGAAGATTGGACAATGGACAGTAAACATTAGGGACAAACAGAACATTTTCAGGTGAGGAGGCAGTGAGTGTGGGGTGCAGCAGTGATGTATGCTCAGTACCCCAGCTGTCACAAGCTATACCAATGAGAGGGGCACGTGGACAAGGCCTGGATAGAGTGGATACGGGGAGAATGTTTACACTAGCGGGAGAGTCTAGGACCGGAGGCCAAAGCCTCAGAATAAAAGGACATTTATTGCTTTTATAAATGGAAGTCTTCACACTGAAGTCTTCTGTCATCAGTTTTGGAGGTCTTCCTTGGCCTGCCAGTCCCTTTGTGATTAGTAAGCTCACCAGTGCTCTCTTTCTTCTTAATGATGTTCCAAACAGTTGATTTTGGTAAGCCTAAGGTTTGGCTGATGTCTCGAACAGTTTTATTCTTGTTTCTCAGTCTCATAGTGGCTTCTTTGACTTTCATTGGCACAACTTTGGTCCTCATGTTGATAAACAGCAATAAAAGTTTCCAAAGGTGATGGATATACTGGAGGAAAGACAAGGTGCTGAGAGCTCTCTTATACCTTATACCTTATATATACTTTATACCTTATACCTTATAACTCTCTTATAACAGACAGGATAGTTTGTCTGTTTGTTTTTATGTTATGATTGTTTCTGTAAAGCGCTTTGAGCTCCTGGTAAGGCGCTATATAAAATAAATGCTTATTATTATTATTATTATTATTATTATTATTATACCTGCATTAAGGAGGCATTTAAACACACCTGAGCATGACATTGCTGTGTCCCAAACATTATGGTGCCCTGAAATGGGGGGACTATGTATAAACACAGCTGTAATTTCTACATGGTGCAACCAAAATGTTTAAAAATACCCTTTAATAAAATCTGACAATGTGCACTTTAACCACTTTGATTTTTTGTATTACAAATCTCAAATTGTGGAGTATAGAGGCAAATAAATAAATGATGGGTCTTTGTCCCAAACAATATGGCACTGTATAGCACCCCCAGGTTACGGTATTTTTGTCCGACTTGTAGAGTAGGCTGATATTTTTTCTCCAGTAAATTTAAAGTTTAGAACTTAATTATTTGTTGTTCACAATATGATGTATTGTGTGGCAAGCAGTAGAAAGATACTACAAATCTGACTGCTCGAGGCATTCTAAAATATCTCTAATCCGGCATATTCTTTGGCATAAACATTCATTTCGATACAAACATCAAAGACACCATTGTTAACAAGATTCGCAATTACATTTTTGAAAAAAAAGTTATGTATGAAAGACATCAAATAACTTGAATCCACAGAAATACACTCACACTTGGAGCTTCAGACTCCAAAGGCTTGGCTTCACAGATATGTCTCTCAGATTCTCACATGAGCTTAGGGTCTACTTAAAGTCCCTTTCAAATAATGTGCTTTTACATGGTGCCTGTAGATGCCTTTAAAATTGTTCTAAAGAGCATATTATGAAGAGTAGCCTTTTCCTAAATGATCGGGTGATCAAAAATAACAGATTTATAATCTAGGTTTTTCTTCAGAACCAAGGCCATGGCCTTTTATGCTGGCTCTAGGCACTTCAGAACCAACGCCGTGGCCTTTTATGCTGGCTCTTGGCACTTCAGAACCAAGGCCGTGGCCTTTTATGCTGGCTCTAGGCACTTCAGAACCAACGCCGTGGCCTTTTATGCTGGCACTAGGCACTTCAGAACCAAGGCCGTGGCCTTTTATGCTGGCTCTAGGCACTTCAGAACCAACGCCGTGGCCTTTTATGCTGGCACTAGGCACTTCAGAACCAAGGCCGTGGCCTTTTATGCTGGCACTAGGCACTTCAGAACCAACGCCGTGGCCTTTTATGCTGGCACTAGGCACTTCAGAACCAAGGCCGTGGCCTTTTATGCTGGCTCTAGGCACTTCAGAACCAACGCCGTGGCCTTTTATGCTGGCACTAGGCACTTCAGAACCAAGGCCGTGGCCTTTTATGCTGGCACTAGGCACTTCAGAACCAACGCCGTGGCCTTTTATGCTGGCACTAGGCACTTCAGAACCAAGGCCGTGGCCTTTTATGCTGGCACTAGGCACTTCAGAACCAACGCCGTGGCCTTTTATGCTGGCTCTAGGCACTTCAGAACCAACGCCGTGGCCTTTTATGCTGGCACTAGGCACTTCAGAACCAAGGCCATGGCCTTTTATGCTGGCTCTAGGCACTTCAGAACCAACGCCGTGGCCTTTTATGCTGGCTCTAGGCACTTCAGAACCAAGGCCATGGCCTTTTATGCTGGCTCTAGGCACTTCAGAACCAACGCCATGGCCTTTTATGCTGGCTCTTGGCACTTTTCTGCCACCAATTGGGAGCAAATATCGAGCTACCTCCTTAATTTCAATTGCCTAGCAAAATTTGTCTTTGTCTTTAAGACATGAACCTAGCCAACAGGTCCACCACAGTCAATCTCTGCTTGATGTCAAGCAAGACCATGTCATTAAGAAAGGTTTTGCAGCAATCATACTTGCCATGATGCTGCACTCCAGCTTCAACAAACTTCCTGTGGGATTGCAGTCGACCTCCATGTCCAAGATCACCTCAACCTCATAATGATGTTTGAACATGATCAAAAACCAAGCTCCAAGCCATCATAGAAACATAGAAAATAGGTGCAGGAGGAGGCCATTCGGCCCTTTGAGCCAGCGCCGCCATTCATTGCAATCATAGCTGATTGTCCATAATCAATAACCCGTGCCTGCCTTCTCCCCATATCCCTCGATTCCACTAGCCCCTAGAGCTCTATCCAACTCTCTCTTAAACCCATCCAGTGATTTGGCCTCCACTGCCCTCTGTGGCAGAGAATTCCACAAATTCACAACTCTCTGGGTGAAATCATCGTCAACGCAAATGTTTAAGTGTACAACAAGATAGGCTTTATGGTCATTGTCTGCAAAACAAAAGTCTTCTATCAATCTGCCTCTTCTACACACCATCCTCTGATAATAAAGTATCACACCCAGATACTGGAAAACATGGACTACTTCCATATCTCGAGAGGTAGCAATGATGAGATTTACCATCACCTTCAATATCCTTGCACAGCCAGTGGCTTACTGTTTGAAGATCTGGAAGCCAAAATTTCAAGGTCCACTTTAACTGTGGTGACTCCCACTATAAGTGGAGCAAATATCTCCAATTACAAACTCTACTGGCACTCAACTAGCTCCATTACCAAACCATGTTGTTCTCATGCCCATCATCAGACTCCTGAAACAGTCATTTCAATCTATGATACGTGGAAGAGATTATCTGACAAAGGAAAAAAATCATGGACGTACTCGGAGTCTTTGGAAAAATTGCAACATCCCCACTATCTCTTGGGAATCAGCAACTCACGACTACCTAATGTGGAGAAGGAGTATTCAGGATGGTATTGGGAACCTTAAGATCATGCATCAGAAGCAAACAGAAACCAAGAATAAATGGCAGAAGGTGGGCATTACCTCAATAACTCCCTGCCCATCTATCACATCTGGCACCTTTTGTCCCATCTGCAAATGAATCTACAGTTCCTACATTGGCCTCATTAATCACCTTTGAAACCGGAATGCAAGCACAATATCCTTGATCCCAAGGCACTGTCGAAGATAAGAGGAAGAAACAGTGTTTATCTGTTGATGGAGGGTTAATTATTGACGTGGCCACAAGCTCCACAAACAATTCTTCAAACCTTCATAAAGCAAAAATATATATATTTTTTAAATCACATTTGCTGGAACTGAAATAAAAACAGAAAATGCTCGAAATACTCAGCAGGTCAAGCAACAGTTACGGAACGAAAAAGAAAGTTATTGCTTTAGGTTAATGACTATTCATCAGAGTCCTGTCCATGTGCACATTCCCACTGGCTCCATTAGCAAACCATGTTGTTCTCATGCCCGTTCATCAGACTCCTCAAACAGACATTTCATTCAATCTGAGGAAAAGATTATCTGACACAGGTTTAAACCGTGGTGTGCAGATCACTGTGATATATCCTGTAAAGGAATCAAATGTATTTCTACACAATGGCAAGCATAGGTTGGCACCTATAAAGGCTGGTGTCCTTCTCATTGCTGCTAATTGTTGGGAGCTGCATTGAATTAAAGCAGGTCCCATCAGAAATCACACAATTACTGCTTCTGGGTGAAAATTGACCTAACAGTGTATCAGACAGCATCTCTGGAGAAAGGGTCGTCACCTATTCCTTTTCTCCAGAGCTGCTGTCTGACCCGTTGAGTTACTCCAGCTTTGTGTGTCTATCTTCAGTTTAAACCAGCATCTACAGATCCTCCATAGCATTGTATAACCCTGGATGATGACCAACATTGTGATTTTTTGTAGTGGGCCCCGAGTAGCATTGATAGTGATCACACTGACGTTTTGTTGCACCAAAGATAGCCGCACTCTCATTTCTCACCTCTAATAAAGTAGGGGGCGTGGCTGTGTTCTGCAGCTGCGGCTCACCGGCAGTCTCTCCGTTTTTTTTTGTGTTTTTTTGTCATTGTCGTTGTTAAATGTACGTTTTGTTTTATTTTTAATTCTGTGTATGTAGGGAGGGTTGGGGGAAACCTTTTTTCAAATCTCCTCCTCAACGGAGATGCGACCTTTACCGTGTCGTATCTCCGTTCGTGCTACGGCCTAACATCGTGGAGTCGACGGCCTCCAGCTGGGATCGACCTCAAAGACTCCGGTCGCAGGGCCTGGACTTACCATCTCGGAGGCTTCGGCCGTGGGCCCTGCAGACCGCAACATCGGGAGTTCGCAGGTCCCTGGCTGGCGACCGGCTTTTGGGAGCTCCAGCCGTAGCAGCTTCGACCGCCCCGAAGCGCGAGGTACGATCAACCTGCCCGCAGGCCCTTCATCGCACTGCGTGGCCTGGCCGCAGCACTTTCCATCGCCCGGTGGGGGCTCAGGACTTTCATCGGCCTGCTCGGCTCGGCCCTGGGACTTTCCATCGCCCGGTGGGGGCTTCAAAAAGTTGGGAGCCTCGATCACCTCGTGGCACCACGGGAGAAGAATGAGGAGGAGATAAGACTTTGCCTTCCATCACAGTGAGGGTATGCCTAGAGCAATCACTGTGATGGCTGTTTGTGTAAAAAATTATATCTGTGTGTCTTGTGCTTTTTAATGTCTACTGCCGGACCCTGACGTGAGAGGACGCTGGCGTTGTGTATTCGCCGCTTTTCCGTCAGGATAGTTTGTCTGTTTGTTTCTATGTTAATTGTTTTTGTAAAGCGCTTTGAGCATGTGATAAGGCGCTATATAAAATAAATGGATTATTATTATTATTATTAATATACATGCTGACAAAATGTTACCATTTGCTTTAAAATCAACACCTGTCACATGACAATAAAGTCAAATTACCTTCCCCATGATACCAAGGTCCACCACTAATCGACGTAGGTTAAAGGATTACATCAATCTAAGAACAGGATTTCCTTTCCAGATAAAGGATTGACGTGCTCTCCAAAGATGAGATAAATCTAGCCTGCCTACCTCAATATCTGCTACATTGCGTATGTTTGTACTTAACATTAGGAAGGGCAAGTACCTCAGATTTTACGTTTCACTGTCTGCCTGGAAGAGCAGAATGAGCCACATTTACCAGAAAGTAAAATCCTCATTCAACCTATTCAGTCAACTCGGATAGAACAATAGGGCAATGCAAATAATCTACTTCGGCTAAAATTTGGTGCAAATTTGCAAGCATTTTTAAATACTGAAACAACCTACAAATGTATCCAAGGTACCAATCAGTTTAGTTTAGTTCATTGTGTACTGAGGTAGTGAAAAGCTTTTGTTGTGTACTAACCAGTCAGTGGAGAGACAATGCAAACAATCAAGCCATTCATAGTGTAAGAAAATAACTGCAGATGCTGGTACAAATCGAAGGTATTTATTCACAAAATGCTGGAGTAACTCAGCAGGTCAGGCAGCATCTCAGGAGAGAAGGAATGGGTGACGTTTTGGGTCGAGACCCTTCTTCAGACTGAAGCCATTCATAGTGTACAGATACATGATAAAGGGAATAACGTGAATAACGTTTAGTGCAAGATAAAGCCAGTAAAGTCCGATCAAAGATAGTCTGAGGGTCTCCAATGAGGTAGATAGTGGTTCAGTACTGCTCTCTCTTGTTGTGGTAGGCTGATTTAGTTGCTGGATAACAGCTGGGAAGAAACTCTCCCTAAGTCTTTCATACCAATCAAAAATAACAGGTTTATAATTTTACAAAAATATCAGCGCATTAGAAGATCTATTTGTTGATTATCCTTCAATGAAACTATCCAACAAATTAAAAGTAACCCAAGCAAAAATCGGGAGCTGAAAATAAAGGGAGCTGAAATATTCTGGCTAAATTTGCTGAACATTATCTGTATATGTATCTGTATCCAGAACACAATTACGAGGTATAAGTCCAATGCATGCAACAGAGGCACCAAGGCAATGGGTTTGGACGGCAAGAACTAGTCTATCAATTGTATAGTATGCCCCTGGGAATCAGAGAGAAACAAGGAGGAGGAAATGACAAACTTCCCAAACCAACTGCCCAATTCAGATATGGATTAATAGATGGGGATTTTTGAACCTGCCTCTTTTTGGCAGCAACAGCAAATGATGTTGAGGGTTTCCTCACAAAAATGGTGCTCAAAAGGTCTGAAACAATGACTACACAGAAAAATGCATGTGTGTGATCAAAAACTAGTGTAAATATAAAATGAAAGGCTGATGCAAAAAGGGAAATGGCACAAGCAATATCAATAGTAGGGATTTCAATTTTATTTAATAATTACTGAAAATAGTAATTGCAGCCAGGCCATAATATGTATAATATGGCGAGTCTGGAGGCTTGTACTTTGTTAAAGAAGTTTATTGCGGCAGCAATATTCAATTACAAAGGATAACAAACGAGATTACAGACAACCATTAACTCAAACTGTTCACATCGAAGTTCTCTTCCCACTGCCTGGTTTTGGGCCCCAAAACCACCACGTGACCTTGCTGGCCAATCAGCGGGTTCGACTCTCAGGACCAATCCCTATGGTCGCACCACCATGTGACCTTGCTGGCCAATCCGAGGGTTCGACTCTCAGGGCCAATCCCTATGGTCGCTACAATAAACCATTTAGTCTAAATCCACAGAAAAAAATATTTGACTGAAGATACAGCAAAATAACCATCAACAATTATTAAAACATTGGAGCTTTTGCCAAGCCTGGTGGAATTTGCCTGAAATCGGTCAAATTAGCACCAAATTTAATTGAATTTTAAGTGGAAATTACATCAACTGCATTAATTTCTGGGATATATATTGTACTACTTTACTGGAAGCTGCCTGCATTACTCCAACCCAATACTGACCACATTACCAGCATGGACTAATCATCTTCAGGAGTGTCTGCTACATTGTTTGGGAATGATGAAATACGTTTGCACAAAGACTTTAAGGGAAAACTAGCACAGTTGTGAACATCCTTATGCCTAGGTCACCAACATGCACAAAAAAAAGTTTCTATCCCAATAAAACCAAAATCACAAACAGAACCTTCACAATAAACCCGAAACAATCTGTTCAGTTCCATTTGGCAAGCTCTGAAGAGTCAGTAGAATTCCCAATGGGAAAATCAATAAACTGATGTGAACCAAATTGTTTTCACTCTCTGTTAAAACTGCTTACGTGCCTCAACTAATGCAACTTGCGTTGGTGTAGTTACAGTAAAGCCCATTAACTTTTAACATTTTCAGTGCTCAAATCTTTGTGATTTTAGAGTTTTGGACTTTGATCCACTTTACCCATGTTCTTTGACCACTCCCAGGCCCTAGAATTTGACTCCATTTTATCTCCTCAGGCTGTAATTAATTCCAATGTGGACAGTTCTTTTTCTTAGTTATTTTGTTGATAAATCGATATCAGATTTCTTTTTCTGGGAAGGATTAACTTAATCCATTCTTTTTTTTAATGTGCACTGGTGTGTCACTATAAACAACTAATGCTGACGGTGTTTGAAAACTACAAAGTAACAAGATATGAAATGTCTTCTAGCATATCTCTGCCTTTAACCATATTTACTAAATAATCTGCAAGATTAAAAAGGCAGCAAACTACAAACTTCTTGACAAATATGACAAATGGCATAGCCAATAAATTATTTCTAGATTTTAAATGTCAGGGCATTAAAAAAAAGTACAATTGGCTCACAGCATAATTGACTTAGCACATTAGAATTAAGCCTTGCTGACTTGGACTTTGCAGCAGCTGTGGAAAGAGAAACAGTTAATTCTTTAGGGCCTAGAGCCTTGTTCAGAACTGGGGAAGACACAATGTTTGTACACATTGGGTATGCAAGCAAAGAATTTCACTGTGCCTTGTCGCATGTGACAATAAAGTATTCCATTCCAAGATCTCACATGACCCGAACTGTTCACCTTATGAAGTAGGTTTTAGCTGTCCATAACATTAAACAGCGATGTGTAGGAAGGAAGTGCTGATGCTGGTTTAAACTGAAGATAGACATTTTGTGTCTATATTCACATTAAATGGTGATATGGAAATGGCTTCACTCTTCCTTGAAAATAGCGGTCTCCACACAGAAAACTAAATCTGACAAGTTACGTGTTCATACTACCGAATTTATAGATCTATCGAAATAAAGATTTGAAAAGTTGGAATGCATTGTGCCACGAGGTGATTACTTTAAAAAAATTGAAGTTATGTTGCAATTAACAATGGAATCAAAAATTATGAAATGTAATCTTTGCAGCCAGTTCTAATCAATAAGATGAATATCCCACAAGTTTTATTCAGAGATTTAAAACAAACTGAAACCCAATTTTAAACCTGGTTGATCAAACAACAATGTTACAAACAGATGATTTATTAAAGAAGGCGATTTTAACCAAACCTATAAGCTCTGCACTTAAAATAAACATCATTTATACATTGTAATGTTTAACTAAAGACATTCTTCCATGTCTTACATACCTGTACCTTTGACATTTATTGCTTTCAGTAGATGCATCAGTGCACAAAAAACAGCAAATGAGTCACACCCTTCATTCTTTCCCAGAATCAAAAAAACTGAGATAGGTTTACCAACAAGGAAATGGTAAGTTATACATGTAAATCAGATGACCTGAATTTCAAGAGCGACAACCAGTTAGAATGTAAAATATTTATCACAAAATAATTAAGGAAGAAAAAGATGGAACTTCCTCATTCATACCATCAGATCTATTACGGAAATAATAAGTAACATAAATTTGAATATTTTTCCCCCCCATAAGATAGGCATTGCAGCTTGATTGTTTTGTGAAGGTGCTCTATAAATATACATTGATGCAGATATAAATCATTTCTAATGAAAACACAGAGAAATGAGTATTTCATAATAAATAAAGTATGTTATTGTTTTAGTATTAAATCTGTTGGAAATTTTCAAAGCCTAAAGCTACCTAAATTGTTTCCTGGAACAAGAGTCAGGAAACATGTGTTCATCCTAATGAGTTAATATGTCCTTGGCCAAGCTGCTCCAATACAGCTACAACTCTGGCTTCGACCCGACAACATGGAAAATTGCCCAGGTATGTCTTGTCCACAGGAAACACAACAAATCCAACCCGGCCAGTTACTGCCCTATTAGTCTATTCTTGATCGTCAGTACTGTGACGGAGGGATAATTGATAGTGCTATAAGCAGCACTTGCATAGTGACAACATGCTCACAGAAACTCAGTTTGGCTTCTGCCAAGATCGCACAGCTCCTGACCTCATTGCAGCCCTGATACAAACATAACCAAAAGAGCTCAACACAAAAGATGAAATGAAAGTAACTGCCCTTGACGTCTGATATCAAAGAGCTCGAGCTAACCGGAGTCAATGGGAATCAGGGAAAATCCTCCACTGATGGATCATACCTGACAAAGTAAAGTGGAATAGTGTAGCAACAAGAACTGCAGATGCTGGTTGACACTAACGATAGACACAAAATGCTGGAGTAACTCAGAGAGTCAGGCAGCATCTCTGGAAAAAAATAGATAGATATAATTTCAGGTCGGGACCCATCTTCAGACTGATGAACGGACACAACTCAAAACGCACCTTTGCATTTTTCTCCAGATATGTTGCCTGACCCGCTGAGTTATTCCACAGCATTTTGTGTCTAACAAAGGAATTTGGTTCCCTGTGGTTGGGGATCAATCACTTCAGCTAAAGGACACCTCAATAGGAATTCCTTATGGTGGTGTACTAGGCCCAACTATCATCAGCTGCTTCATCAATGACTCCCCTTCAATCGTACGGTTAGAGGTAGGGATGTTCGCTGATGATTGCACAATGTGCAGCACCATTCCTGACTCCACAGATGATGAAGCAATCCTTATCCAAATGCAGAAACACCTGGACAATACTGGGGTCTGGACTGAGACATGGCAAGTAAGATTCATGCCACACATGTGCCAGGCATTGACGACATCCAACAAGAGAAAATCCCTGAAATCCCCTCTTTACTTTCAATGGCATTATCATCGCTGAATGTTTCACCTCAATATTCTGGAGTTACTAATGACCAGAATCTAAACTGGAGCAGCCATGTACAGTGTGGCAATGAGAACATCTAAACTGGAGCAGCCATGTACAGTGTGGCAACAAGACCATCTAAACTGGAGCAGCCATGTACAGTGTGGCAATGAGAACATCTAAACTGGAGCAGCCATGTACAGTGTGGCAATGAGAACATCTAAACTGGAGCAGCCATGTACAGTGTGGCAATGAGAACATCTAAACTGGAGCAGCCATGTACAGTGTGGCAACAAGACCATCTAAACTGGAGCAGCCATGTACAGTGTGGCATATAACATCTTCTAACTCCCCAAATGCTTGTCCATCGTCTACAAGGCTCAAGTCAGGACTGTGATGGAATATTCTCCACTTGCCTGAACGAGTGCAGCTTTAACACCATACAGGACATAGCAACCTGCTTGATAGGCATCCCGTCTAAGTTCATAAGAAAGTTCATAAGTGACAGGAGCAGAATTAGGCCATCTGGCCCATCAAGTCTACTCTGCCATTCAATTATGGCTGATCTATCTCTCCCTCCAAACCCCATTCTCCTGCCTTCTCCCCAGAACCCCTGACACCTGTTCTAATCAAGAATCTATCTATCTCTGCCTTAAAAATATCCATTGACTTGGCCTCCACAGCCTTGTGTGGCAATGAATTCCACCAACTACCCAACCATTCAATCACTCCGCTGCCAACGCCCAGTAGCAGCAGTTTGTAACATCTACTAGATGCACTGCTGTAACTGATCAAGACTCCTTAGAGCACACCTTCAAGCCCCTGACCACTACCAACTAGAGGCAGCAACAGCAGAGGAACACCACCACTTGGAAGATGCTCTCCAAACCACACACCATAGAGTCATAGAGTGACATCTTGGAAATATATCCTTCATCATTGCCAAGTCAATATCCTGGAACTCCCTCCCTAACAACATTGTCAATATACTTACACCTCAAGGACTGCAGAAGTTCACGATGGTAACTGTCCACCACCTTCTCAAGACCAATTGAGGATCAATCTGCAAAGCCCACATTCTTTGAATTACTTCAAAAAAATGTTTTCCTGCCACACGCCCACGAATTCACGGCAAGCAAATTTTAACTATTAAACATCTTATCTGATATTACAGAGTAAGCGTAATTGCTGTCTTTTAAAGTGAAATCCTAGTCTGGCTCAAATAAAACATTCCCAGTAATATGCAATGGCACAGTAACTTGCTAGTATTCACACCAGTATTTCACCTCAAGAATTGACATACAAAAATAACATTTATATTTAATTAAGTGTTTTCCACCAAACCTTTCTAATTGAATGGGAAATATATAAATTTAAATTTACTATTTTCGGAGAGTCAACTTTATTGCTGCCTTAAACTGAAAGATTGTTTTTTGTAAAGGAACAGTAAACAGAACTAAAACTAAACCTTTTTAAGCACATTGATGGTGTCTTACAATAATTTTCTTTTTTATTATACTCTTCATTTTTAGACTATTTACCCATCATAAGAATCCCAAAGTATATCTTTTAAATTGACTACAAAAACATTTTTTCCATATATGTATGGACAATCACACGAAGAATTAACATTTAATGAATAATTTCTATGGGTCAAGCTCATGTCACGTGTCTCAACTCGAGAGCAATCCAACCACATACCTCAGCTGATGTGTAGAACTGTTTCTGGACCTTGAGATGCACTTCCCAGGAAGCCTGCAAAATTAATATATTTAAGATAAAAATACGCGTACACTAAGAGGATCAGTTGGTGAAGCTTAACATGATGTTCACAAGCAAGCCAAAAGCAAAATACTGTAATTGATGATATCTCGAAATAAAAACAAAAAAAACCCCAGTAAGACTCAGCATATCATACAGCAACCATGGAGACACAAATAGTGTTAACTAGACCAAGTGGACCCGTTGGGCCCAAACCTCTCCTGCATTGGTGCAGCACCCTCTCCTCCCCCCTCCCTCCCCACCCCTCCCCCTCCCCCTCCCTCCCCTTCCCTTTCCCCCTCAACCCCCCTTTGTCCACCCTCCTCCCACCCCCCTCCCTCCTCCCTAGGAGATAGATTTAAACTTTAAAATGTGAATAACTTTAAAAATATAACACCGATTTCAATAAAACTACTTGCTTTACCATTAAAGTGAGAATGGTGAGTAAGGTGGGCCTAAAATTGTCACGCTATCGTGTACCGTTTTGGCTGTAGTTCAATCACAAATAAACAAACAAACGAGAGTTTTAGTACATAAATGTGACGTCAATATGCAGCAAGTCAATAATACAGCAAGGCGATGTCTGAAGAAGGGTCTCGACCCAAAACATCACCCATTCTTTCCCTCCAGAGATGCTGCCTGTCCCGCTGAGTTACTCCAGCATTTTGTGTCTATCTTTGGTTTAAACCAGCATCTGCAGTTCCTTCATACACAAGTCAATATGAAACGTTAACCCTGTTCCTCTTCTAACATATGCTGCCTGATTTGCTAAGGGTTGGAATTAGAGTTCACAAGAACTGCCAAACAATCACATAATAATGCAGCACTGAGAGCCGAGGTTTTATTCCAATACAGAGTATTGTTTTGATCTTTTACATCACTCACAAGTATTTTCAAACCTTGGGATACTTGTATACTTGAACAAAAATTGAAATGTATGATTTTCCAGTGTGCAATGATGGTCACTCAGTATCCACCATGGAACAGGATATATTTCAAGTACAAAAAAGGTATCAAAGCAAAATCCATCTTTACACCTTTGCAATTGTTTGGTTCAACTTAGTGCAAAGATACACTTTAGTTCTACACATATATTTTCCATTTGCAAATCTCATGCTCCTCTGCATTCAAGCAAATAAAATCTCTGAATGTGTATTTAACAAGCTTACTGACAAACCATCAAATTTTAAAAAAGTGTAGGAAGGAACTGCAGGTGCTGATTTACACCAAAGATAGACACAAAATGCTGGAGTAACTCAGCAGGACAGGCAACATTTATATTTGATCTATTCACAAAATGCTGGAGTAACTCAACAGGTCAGGCAGCATCTCGGGAAAGAAGGAATGGATATTTGATCTGTCGTTTACACACCTCCATATCTCTAGTTTCCCTTTCCCCTGACTCTCAATCTGAAGAAGGGTCTCAACCCCAAAACGTCACCCATTCCTTCTATCCAGAGATGCTGCCTGCCCCGCTGAGTTACTCCAGCAATTTATGTCTATCTTCAAATTTTAAAAGTTGCAAGAATGCTTTTTGGCATTATAACATTACTTGGCTCAAAATGTGATGTGATCTCAAAATCGCTGCTGAAAAAACCTGGTCTCGACCCTGACACCCCAAACAACTTCAGACCAATCTCCAACCTACCCTTTCTGTCCAAAGTTTTGGAACGTGCTGTAGCTTCCCAACTCAAATACCACCTCTCTACCAATAACCTGTATGAAACTTTCCAATCCGGATTCCGCTCCAACCACTGTACTGAAACTGCGCTCCTCAAAATCACAAACGACCTTTTCCTCTCCTCCGACGCTGGCAACCTCAACATCCTCATCCTACTTGACCTCAGCGCCGCCTTTGACACCATAAATCACTCCATTCTCCTCACCCGACTTGAAACCTCCTTTAACATCACCGGCACAGCCCTATCCTGGTTCATATCTTACCTCTCTGACAGGCACCAGTTCATCTCCATTAACAACTGTAAATCCCCCACCGCTCCCCTCTCCTCCCCCAAGGTGTCCCCCAAGGCTCAGTCCTTGGCCCCCTCCTCTTCATCCTCTACATGTTCCCCCTTGGTCAATTAATCCGCCGTCATGGTCTCAACTTCCACTGCTTCGCCGATGATATCCAGCTCCTCATCTCCACCAAGTCAATCTCCACCACCACACACTCTACACTGACAAACTGCATCACTGAAATAAAATCTTGGCTTCAATCAAATTTCCTCAAACTCAACTGCAACAAATCTGAAATCATCATCATTGGTCCAAAAACGCTCACCAAATCCACCCAAAACTTCATCCTCAATATTGATGGTCTCCCAGTATCCACCTCCCCTCACATCCGGAATCTTGGAATCATCTTTGATCAAACCCTCTCCTTCGACAAACACATCAAACACATCACAAAGACAGCCTTCTTCCACCTCAAAAACATTGCCCGTCTCCGTCCATCCCTATCCTCCACAGCTGCAGAAACCCTCATCCACGCCTTCATCACGTCCCGTCTGGACTACTGCAACAGCCTCCTCTATGGCGCACCCTCAAAAATCATCAGTTAATTTCAATACATTCAAAACTCCGCTGCCCGTCTACCCACCCACACCCTGATCCGTGACCATATCACCCCCGTCCTTTACAAACTCCACTGGCTCCCAGAGAATCCAGTACAAAATCCTCCTCATGACCTACAAAGCCCTCCATAACCTGGCCCCATCCTACCTGACTGACCTCCTCCGCAGGCACACTCCCACCTGCACCCTCCGCTCTGCTGCTGCCAATCTCCTATCCCCCCCCCATCCGGACCAAACTCAGATCCTGGGGGGACAGGGCTTTCTCCATCGCTGCTCCCACCCTATGGAACTCACTACCCCAAACCGTCAGAGACTCCTCCTCACTCACCACATTCAAAACATCACTGAAGTCTCACCTGTTCAGTACTGCCTTCAACCACTGAAGGTCACCTCACCTTCTGTCTCCTTTCTCTGTTTGTTTACTTATTTATCTATTTATTCACTTCCCTATGTTCTTTAAATCCCTGTAAAGCGTCTTTGAGTGTATGAAAAGCGCTATATAAATGTAATGCATTATTATTATTATTATTACAATGACAATGTCAAAAGTTCCTTTATCAGGAACTTTTGGAAAATGTCTTGCTCTGATAATCTACTTGGCCACATTCTCAAAACCTGTGCAGATCAACTGTTTGGAGCTTTCACAGACATCTTCAACCTCTCGCTACTGTGGTCAGGTGTCCCCACCTGCTTTAAGAGGACCAGAGTGGTGAGTCTGTGGAATTCTCTGCCACAGAAGGTAGTTGAGGCCAGTTCATTGGCTATATTTAAGAGGGAGTTAGATGTGGCCCTTTTTGCTAAAGGGATCGGGGGTATGGAGAGAAGGCAGGTACAGGTTAATGAGCTGGATGATCAGCCATGATCATATTGAATGGCGGTGCAGGCTCGAAGGGCCGAATGGCCTACTCCTGCACCTATTTTCTATGTATCTATGTATCTATAATACCAGTTTCCAAGAAGAGCAAGGTGTCACCACTCAAGTACAAGTACAAAACTTTATGACTTTATCTGCTGAGGAGACTCAGGTCCTTTGGAGTGCCGGGGGCACTCCTAAGGACCTTCTACAACACGGTGGTTACATCAGCCATTTTCTATGGAGTGGTCTGCTGGAGCAGCAGCATCTCAGCGGCGGAGGGGAAGAGACTTGACAAGCTGGTCAGGAAGGCCAGCTCTGTCCTGGGTTGCCCCCTGGACCCAGTACAGGCGGTGGGAGAGAGGAGGATGATGGCAAAGTTAACATCGATGCTGGACAACGACTCCCACCCCATGCAGGACACTGTCACTGCACTGAGTAGCTCCTTCAGTGACAGACTCCTTCACCCCAAGTGCATGAAGGAGAGATATAGGAGGTCCTTCCTTCCCGCTGCTGTGAGACTGCACAACTCCACTGCTCCCAGCAGACGAGTCAACAGTAACAGTTAAGGAATACACAGTAAACATGACAATTTATCCTTGTCTTTACTTTTATTTATAATGTATGATCTCTTGCTATCCACTTTGCTGCTGTAACACTGTAAATTTCCCCAGTGTGGGACAAATAAAGGAATATACTAATGAATATACTACTACTACTAACGATTAATGGTACAGAAATTGTGGGCCGAAGGCCCTGTTTCTGTGCTGTACTGTTCTACATTTAATATACAAAGCAGTGGCACACACGTCCATTGGGAAGTGCTTCGTGAGGTTGGATCTGTCTTCACTGAGGAAGATACACACAATCTCCCAAATGTTCTAGGGGCCGGAGAACCTAGGGTGATGGAGGAACTGAAGGAAATCCACATTAGGCAGGAAATGGTTTTGGGTAGACTGATGGGACTGAAGGCTGATAAATCCCCAGGGCCTGATGGTCTGCATCCCAGGGTACTTAAGGAGGTGGCTCTAGAAATAGTGGAAGCATTGGAGATCATTTTTCAATGTTCTATAGATTCAGGATCAGTTCCTGTGGATTGGAGGATAGCAAATGTTATCCCACTTTTTAAGAAAGGAGGGAGAGAGAAAACGGGTAATTATAGACCAGTTAGTCTGACATCAGTGGTGGGGAAGATGCTGGAGTCAATTATAAAAGACGAAATTGCTGAGCATTTGGATAGCAGTAACAGGATCATTCCGAGTCAGCATGAATCTACTGGAATTTTTTGAGGATGTAACTAGGAAAATTGACAGGGGAGAGTCAGTGGATGTGGTGTACCTCGACTTTCAGAAAGCCTTCGACAAGGTCCCACATAGGAGATTAGTGGGCAAAATTAGGGCACATGGTATTGGGGGTAGGGTACTGACATGGATAGAAAATTGGTTGACAGACAGAAAGCAAAGAGTGGGGATAAATGGGACCCTTTCGGAATGGCAGGCAGTGACCAGTGGGGTACCGCAAGGTTCGGTGCTGGGACCCCAGCTATTTACGATATACATTAATGACTTAGACGAAGGGATTAAAAGTACCATTAGCAAATTTGCAGATGATACTAAGCTGGGGGGTAGTGTGAATTGTGAGGAAGATGCAATAAGGCTGCAGGGTGACTTGGACAGGTTGTGTGAGTGGGCGGATACATGGCAGATGCAGTTTAATGTAGATAAGTGTGAGGTTATTCACTTTGGAAGTAAGAATAGAAAGGCAGATTATTATCTGAATGGTGTCAAGTTAGGAGGAGGGGGAGTTCAACGAGATCTGGGTGTCCTAGTGCATCAGTCAATGAAAGGAAGCATGCAGGTACAGCAGGCAGTGAAGAAAGCCAATGGAATGTTGGCCTTCATAACAAGAGGAGTTGAGTATAGGAGCAAAGAGGTCCTTCTACAGTTGTACCGGGCCCTGGTGAGACCACACCTGGAGTACTGTGTGCAGTTTTGGTCTCCAAATTTGAGGAAGGATATTCTTGCTATGGAGGGCGTGCAGCGTAGGTTCACTAGGTTAATTCCCGGAATGGCGGGACTGTCGTATGTTGAAAGGCTGGAGCGATTGGGCTTGTATACACTGGAATTTAGAAGGATGAGGGGGGATCTTATTGAAACATATAAGATAATTAGGGGATTGGACACATTAGAGGCAGGAAACATGTTCCCAATGTTGGGGGAGTCCAGAACTAGGGGCCACAGTTTAAGAATAAGGGGTAGGCCATTTAGAACGGAGATGAGGAAGAACTTTTTCAGTCAGAGAGTGGTGAAGGTGTGGAATTCTCTGCCTCAGAAGGCAGTGGAGGCCAGTTCGTTGGATGCTTTCAAGAGAGAGCTGGATACTCTTAAGGATAGCGGAGTGAGGGGGTATGGGGAGAAGGCAGGAACGAGGTACTGATTGAGAGTGATCAGCCATGATCGCATTGAATGGCGGTGCTGGCTCGAAGGGCTGAATGGCCTACTCCTGCACCTATTGTCTATTGTCTATTGTCAAATCAACTCGTGCTTCAGTAATAACCTGGATCCACTTCAATTCACCTACTGCCACAACAGATGGGCAGTGAATATGATTCTGTTGGTTTTCCACCGCACTAGACCACTTGGATGAGGAACATGTGTGTCAGACTGCTGATCATCGACTACAGCTCAGCGTTCAACACCATCATCCCTTCCTTCCAAACTATGTCAGATGCAGGAAACTAGCGCTCCGCTCCGCCCTAAGCAGTTGAGTCCTAGACTTGCTCAATAACAGAATTCAATCAGTATGGATTGGCAACACCTCCTCCTTGCTGACCATCAGCACAGGAGCTCGTCAGGGCTGATGGCTGAAAAAGTTTTTCCTCATCTCCGTTCTAGCTTCTAGCTTATCCAGTCATTTAGACAATAGGTGCAGGAGTAGGCCATTCGGCCCTTCAAGCCAGCACAGCCATTCACCGTGATCATGGCTGATCATGCACAATCAGTACCCCGTTCTTGTCTTCTCCCCATATCCCTTGACTCCTCTATCATTAAGAGCTCTAGCAAACTCTCTCTTGAAAGCATCCAGAGAATTGGCCTCCACTGCCTTCCGAGGCAGAGAATTGCACAGCTTCACAACTGTCTGAGTGAGAAAAAAAAATCCTCATCTCTGTTGTACATGACCTCCCCCTTATTCTTAAACTGAGGCCCCTGGTTCTGCACTCCCCCAACATCGGGAACATGTTTCCTGTCTCTAGCGTGTCCAATCACTTAATAATCTTATATGTTTCAATAAGATCCCCTCCCATCCTTCTAAATTCCAGAGTATACAAGCCCAATCGATCCAGTCTTTCAATGTACGGCAGTCCCTCCATCCCAGGGACTAACCTGGTGAACTTATGCTGCACTGTCTCAATAGCAAGGGCGTCCTTCCACAAATTAGGAGACCAAAACTGCACACAATACTCCAGACGTGGTCTCATCAGGGCCCTATACAACTGCAGAAGGACCTCTTTGCTCCTATACTCAAATCCTCACGTTATGAAGGTTAACATGCCATCAGCTTTTTTCACTGCCTGCGGTACTTGCACGCTTACTTTCAGTGACTGGTGTGCAAGGACGCCAGGGTTTCGTTGCACTACCCCTTTACCTAATCCGACACCATTGAGATAATAGTCTGAAGAAGGGTCTCGACCCAAAACATCACCCATTCCTTCTCTCCAGAGATGCTGCCTGACTTGCTGAGTTACTCCAGCATTTTGTGTCTACCATTGAGATAATAATTTGCCTCCTTGTTTTTGCCACCAACGTGTACAACCTCACATTTATCTACACTATTCTACATCTGCCATGCATCTGCCCACTCACACAACCTGTCCAAATCACCCTGCAACCTCCTGACATCCTCTTTGCAGTTCACACTGCCACCCAGCTTTGTGTCATCTGCAAACCTGCTAGTGTTACTTCTAATTCCATCATCCAAATCATTAATATATATTGTAAATAGTTGCGGCCCCAGCACTGAGCCTTGCGCCACTCCACTCGCCACTGCCTGCCATTCTGAAAAGGACCCGTTTATTCCTATTCTTTGCTTCCTGTCTGCCAACCAATTCTCTATCCATGTCAATACCCCACCCTCAACACCATGTGCGCTAATTTTGCTCACCAACCTCCCGTGTGGGGTCTTATCAAAGGCTTTCTGAAAGTCTAGATACACAACATCCACTGGCTCTTCCTCATCCATTTTTCTTGTCACATCCTCAAAAATTCCAGAAGATTAGTCAAGCTGCATTTCCCCTTCATAAATCCTTGCTGACTTGGACCAATCCTTTTACAGCTATCCAAATGTGCCGTTATTACTCTTTAATAATTGACTCCAGCATCTTCCCCACCACCGATGTCAGGCTAACTGGTCTATAATTCCCCGTTTTCTCTCTCGCTCCTTTCTTGAAAAGTAGGATAACATTAGCTACCCTCTAATCCACAGGAACTGATCCTGAATCTATTGAACATTGGAAAATAATCACCAATGCGTCCACGATTTCTAGCCACCTCCTTGAGTACCCTGGGATGCAGACCATCAGGCCCTGGGGATTTATCAGCCTTCAGTCCCATCAGTCTACCCAATGCTATTTCTCGCCTAATACAAATTTATTTCAGTTCCTCTGGCTCCCGAGATCCTCTGTCTCCCTAGATCCTCTCTCTGTCCTCTAGTACATCTGGGAGATTGTTTGTGTCTTTCTTAGTGAAGACGGATCCGAGGTACCTGTTCAACTCTTCCGCCATTTCTTTGTTACCCATAATAATTTCACCCGCTTCTGTCTTCAAGGGACCCACATTTGTCTTTACTAATCTTTTTCTCAACATACCTAAAGAAGCTTTTACTGTCCTTTATATTCTTGGCCAGCTTCACTTCATACCTCATCTTTTCAGCCCGTATTGCCCTTTTTGCTATCTTCTGCTGTCCTTTGAAAGTTGCCCAATCCTCTGGCTTCCCGCTACTCTTTGCTATGTTGTACATCCTTTCTTTTACTTTTATTCCAACTCTAACTTCCCTTGTCAGCCTCTTACTCCCCTTGGAATCTTTCTTCCTCTGTGGAATGAAATGATCCTGCATCTTCTGGATAATGCCCAGAAATTCCTGCCATTGCTGTTCCACCGTCATTCCTGCTAGGATCCTTTTCCATTTGACCTTGGCCAGCTCCTCTCTCATGCCTTCATAGTCCCCTTTGTTCAACTGCAACACTGACATTCCTGGTTTAACCTTCTCCCTCTCAAATTGCAGATGAAAACTAATCATATTATGGTCACTATCTGCAAGCGGTTCCTTTACCTTGGGAGTGCCCTCATTAAATCTGGTTCATTGGACAACACTAAATCCAACATTGCCTTCTCTCTGGTAGGCTCTGGTACAAGCTGCTCTAAGAATCCATCTCGGAGGCACTAGATAACTGCTATTGAAATGAGGATCAAAATATATATTGAGGGGCTGAATTCTTCAAAACTTAAAATAATAGACAATAATTGACAATCGGTGCAGGAGTAGGCCATTCGGCCCTTCGAGCCAGAATTGTGATCATGGCTGATCATCCAGAAGCAGTACCCCGTTCCTGCCTTTTCCCCATATCCCTTGACTCAGCTATCCTTAAGAGCTCTATCTAACTCTCTCTTGAAAGCATCCCGAGAATCGGCCTCCTTGGCCTTCTGAAGCAGAGAATTCCACAGATTCACAACTCTCTAGGTGAAAAAGTTTTTCCTCATCTCCGTTCTGAATGACCTACCTCTTATTCTTAAACTGTGGCCCCTGGTTCTGTCCCCCAACATCAGGAACATGTTTCCTGCCTCTAGCGTGTCCAATCCCTTAATAATCTTATATGTTTCAATAAGATCCCCTCTCATCCGTCTAAATTCCAGGTATCACAAAATGCTGGAGTAACACAGCGGGTCAGGCAGCAGCTCTTGAGAGAAGGAATGGGTGACGTTTCGGGTCGAGATCCTTCTTCAGTCTGACGTTTCGGGTCGAGACCCTTCTTCAGACTGACGTTTCGGGTCGAGACCCTTCTTCAGACTCATTCCTTCTGTGACCTATTCCTTCTCTCCAGAGATGCTGCCTAACCCGCTGAGTTACTCCAGCATTTTGTGACCCATTCCTTCTCTCCAGAGATGCTGCCTGACCCGCTGAGTTACTCCAGCATTTTGTGATATCTTCGATTTGTACCAGCATCTGCAGTTATTTTCCTTCTAAATTCCAGTGTATACAAGCCCAGTCGCTCCATTCTTTCAACATATGAGGAATAAACCTTGTGAATCTACGTTGCATTCCCTCAATAGCAAAAATGTCCTTCATCAAATTTGGAGACCAAAACTGCACACAATGCTCTCCAAGTCTCTCTCTCTCTCTCTCTCTCCAAGTCTCTCTCTCTCTCTCTCTCTCTCTCTCTGAGTCTCTCTCTCTCTCTCTCTCTCTCTTTCTCTCTGAGTCTCTCTCTGAGTCCCTCTCCGAGTCCCTCTCTGAGTCTCTCTCTCTCTCTCTCTCTCTCTCTCTCTCTCTCTCTCTCTCTCTCTGTCTCTCTCTCTCTCTCTGTCTCCCTCTGTCTGTCTCCCTCTGTCTCTCTGTCTCTCTCTCTGTCTCTCTCTCTGTCTCTCTCTCTGTCTCTCTCCCTCTGTCTCTCCCTCTCTGTCTCTCTCTCTCTCTGTCTCTCTCTGTCTCTCTCTCTGTCTCTCTCTCTGTCTCTCTCTCTCTGTCTCTCTCTCTCTCTCTCTGTCTCTGTCTCTGTCTCTCTGTCTCTCTCTCGGTCTCTCCCTCTGTCTCTCTCACACAGTCACACAGAGTGACGCTGCTTTTTTTTGTCTCTCGGGTCTCTGTGTCTCCCACACGGGTTCTCTCTCTGAATCGCACACATCCTGTCACACATTATCTGTCACACACAGTCTTTCTCTCTCTATAATTTTCATTTACCCGATCATTCACACTTAGACTCCCTCTATCATTCACTTCCTCCTCACATATTGTTCTCTATCTTTTTCCGCCCTCTCTTACCACTCGCACTGCTTGCCCCTTTTGAGTTCTCGCTCCTTTTCAGACACTCTCTCACCCTCACTCACTCAGTCAGCCAGTTACAGACTTACCAGAGATGCTGCCCGACCTGCTGAGTTACTCCAGCATCTTGTGTCTATCTTCGGTGTAAATCAGCACCTGCAGTTCCTCCCTGCACATAGATACTCACTGTCAGATACTTTACATCTCTCTCTGCCAGAGATAATCTCACTCCCAGACTCTCACTCCCTCTCTCTGACTATCTCGCTCCCCCACTCTCAGACCCTCCCTCTCCCTCTCTCACACACTCTCTCTCTCTCCCTGACTCTCTCACACACACTCTCTCTCTCTCTCTCACACACATTCTCTCTCTCTCTCACACTCTCTCTCTCAACACACTCTCTCTCTCTCTCTCTCTCACACACACATGTTCTCTCTTTCTCTCTCTCACACACACATGGTCTCTCTCTCTCACACTCTCTCTCTCACACTCTCTCTCTCACACTCTCTCTCTCTCTCTCTCTCACTCTCATGGTCACTCTCTCTCACTCTCATGGTCACTCTCTCTCACTCTCTCTCTCTCACATTCTCTCTCTCTCTCACACTCTCTCTCTCACTCTCTCATGGTCTCTCTCTCTCTCTCCCTCTCTCTCCCTTCCCCCTGTCTCTGTGCTGCCAGCCCAGTGCTGACCGCTCCTGTCATTCTGCAGCCATGAGGCGAGTGGTGGGTCCCGGCGAAGCCAGGGCATCTATGTCCCTACCAGCGGTCCCTGTCCCTGTCCCCGGGACACCAGACTCCGTCCAGGACCCGCACCGTCTTCAGCTACAAGTGAACAAGTAGAAGCGACTAACCTTGCACAACTTTTATTGGAGCATTTCCGCTTCCGTTTCTCTTTCGTGCAAAAACTGCACGGAAACTGACAGCTGCCCGGGTGGTGCTGCCCCTGTCCCTGCTCCTGCTGTTGCTGCTGTCCCTGCTGTTGCTCGACCCCCGCCAGCGGGGCTGACACTGGCACTGGCACTGGCACTGGGTGGGGGAGCACGCGCACTGGGGCAGCGCGCACTGGGACACCGGGGCTGACACTGGCACTGGCACTGGCACTGGGTGGGTGGGGGAGCACGCGCACTGGGGCAGCGCGCACTGGGACACCGGGGCTGACACTGGCACTGGCACTGGGTGGGTGGGGGAGCGCGCGCACTGGGGCAGCGCGCACTGGGACACCGGGGCTGACACTGGCACTGGCACTGGGTGGGTGGGGGAGCGCGCGCACTGGGGCAGCGCTGCGGGACACACGCGGCTACACTCAGGGGGACAGAGGGGCTCGGCGTATAGAGAGAGGGTCACAGGGGGTCTCTGCGTACAGAGGGTTAAGGGGGTCTGTGCGTTAAGGGGGTCTGTGCGTTAAGAGGGTCTGTGCGTTAAGGGGGTCTCTGTTAAGGGGGTCTGTGCGTTAAGGGGGTCTGTGCACTAAGGGGGTCTGTGCGTTAAGGGGGTCTGTGCGTTAAGGGGGTCTGTGCGTTAAGGGGGTCTGTGCGTTAAGGGGGTCTGTGCGTTAAGGGGGTCTGTGCGTTAAGGGGGTCTGTGCGTTAAGGGGGTCTGTGCGTTAAGGGGGTCTGTGCGTTAAGGGGGTCTGTGCGTTAAGGGGGTCTGTGCGTTAAGGGGGTCTGTGCGTTAAGAGGGTCTGTGTGTTAAGGGGGTCTCTGTTAATAATAATAATAATAATAATAATGCATTACATTTATATAGCGCTTTTCATACACTCAAAGACGCTTTACAGGGATTTAAAGAACATAGGGAAGTGAATAAATAGATAAATAAGTAAACGAACAGAGAAAGGAGACAGAAGGTGAGGTGACCTTCAGTGGTTGAAGGCAGTACTGAACAGGTGAGACTTCAGTGATGTTTTGAATGTGGTGAGTGAGGAGGAGTCTCTGACGGTTTGGGGTAGTGAGTTCCATAGGGTGGGAGCAGCGATGGAGAAAGCCCTGTCCCCCCAGGATCTGAGTTTGGTCCGGATGTGGGAGGATAGGAGATTGGCAGCAGCAGAGCGGAGGGTGCAGGTGGGAGTGTGCCTGTGGAGGAGGTCGGTCAGGTAGGATGGGGCCAGGTTATGGAGGGCTTTGTAGGTCATGAGGAGGATTTTGTACTGGATTCTCTGGGGGATGGGGAGCCAGTGGAGTTTGTAAAGGACGGGGGTGATATGGTCACAGATCGGGGTGTGGGTGAGTAGACGGGCAGCGGAGTTTTGAATGTATTGAAGTTTACTGATGATTTTTGAGGGTGCGCCATAGAGGAGGCTGTTGCAGTAGTCCAGACGGGAGGTGATGAAGGCGTGGAGGAGAGGGATGGACGGAGACGGGCAATGTTTTTGAGGTGGAAGAAGGCTGTCTTTGTGATGTGTTTGATGTGTTTGTCGAAGGAGAGGGTTTGATCAAAGATGATTCCAAGAGGGGGAATGATGTTAAGGGGGTCTGTGCACTAAGGGGGTCTGTGCGTTAAGGGGGTCTGTGCGTTAAGGGGGGTCTGTGCATTAAGGGGGTCTGTGCTTTAAGGGGGTCTGTGCATTAAGGGGGTCTGTGCATTAAGGGGGTCTCTGTGTTAAGGGAGTCTCTGCACTAAGGGGGTCTGTGCGTTAAGGGGGTCTGTGCGTTAAGGGAGTCTCTGTTAAGGGGGTGTCTGCACTAAGGGGTACAGGGGATCTCTGCGTTGAGGGTCACGGGGTCTCGGCACCATGAGGGTGTTCATGAGAGGGGTGGTCCCTGCGAGATGGGGTCTCCATGCTAAGGGGGACAGGGGGTCTCTGTGCTAAAGGACACAGGGGGATCTAGCGCAGGATGCCAGTGCTGCAGGAATAATCCACAATTATTTCGGACCTTGTTACTTGTGATATTTTGTGGACTAAAAAACAGTTGCCCAAAGGGTTTAAGACAAAAAGAAATCTCCAGAGCACAATTGGTGTTCAAATATTAGATGGCCATCTTTTTTCTTGGTGGTGGGGGGGGGGGGGGGGGGGGGTGGAAGAAATGCTGGGTTATATAAAAGACCCACGGCACGGTGGCGCAATGATAGATTTGCTGCCTTACAATGAATGCAGCGCCAGAGACTCAGGTTCGATCCTGACTACGGGCGCCATCTGTACGGAGTTTGTACGTTCTCCCCGTGACCTCCGTGGGTTTTCTCCCGAGATCTTCGGTTTCCTCCCACACTCCAAAGGTATGTAGGTTAATTGGCTGGGCAAAAGTAAAAATTGTGCCTGGTTGGTGTAGGATAGTGTTAGTGTGCGGGGATCACTGGGCGGCGCGGACCCGGTG
Organism: Rhinoraja longicauda; assembly: GCF_053455715.1. Classification (NCBI taxonomy): domain Eukaryota; kingdom Metazoa; phylum Chordata; class Chondrichthyes; order Rajiformes; family Arhynchobatidae; genus Rhinoraja; species Rhinoraja longicauda. The sequence continues at coordinate 56,579,871 of NC_135960.1, read as the reverse complement.
GGCCGAAGGGCCTGTTTCTGCGCTGTATCTCTAAATCTAAAAAAAATCTAAATCTGAACCAATCAATCTACAAAGGCACATACTGTCATAGAGTGAAGTAAACGTGGGCTGTAACCTGGCCATGTTTCAAATGATAACCATTAATATTGAACTACCCTGACTGTTCACGGGTTGTGAGCAAATAATGTTGAAAAGAGGACGGTGTTTTGGTTACCATTGTTTAGATGTTTATTTCCATAGAACAGGGCTGCGTACAGAATGGTGAGCTAACCAGTTTCATGTAGCATCAAAAGATTATGTCAGGAACTTTATAACAATGGATTTAGATTAACGTATTAAATTTAATCCGATGTGGATTGCAATTCAAACACTACATTCTGAAGAAGGGTGTCGACCTGAAATGTCACCCATTCCTTCTCTCCAAAGATGCCTGTCTCACTGAGTTACCCCAGCTTTTAGTGTCTATCTTAGGTTTAAACCAGCATCTGCAGATCCTTCTTACACACTACATATTCATCCATAACTTTGAGGTACACTGACCTGCAGTGGAAAATGTGTTATTTTCACATATATGATCAGGTTAAAAGTCAACCCTTGGTAAATTTATCCCAAAGGAACAAAATATGATGAGAAAAAATACAGAAATGCGCTATCTCTGTGGTACTCAGTTCAGGAAAGCAAGAACAGCATGTCAGTTTATCAACATGAAAAGATGCAGAAAGAAAAGAAAGAGGAGACACAAGGAACAAGTTGAGGCGGGGACTATCCCAACATTTAAGAAACTGTTAGACAAGTACATAGATCGGACAGGTTTGGAGTGATATGGACCAGGGCAGGTGGGACCAGTGTAGCTGGGACATGCTGGCCATGTGTGGGCAAGTTGGGCCGAAGGGTCTGTTTCCACATAGCATCACCCTAAGACTCTAACTGCAGTTTATGGAATCTTAAGCAAACGTGCTGGAGTAATTCAGCCGGTCGGGCAGCATCTGTGGAGGGAAATGAACGTTGTTTGTCCAAACCCTCCAAAGATACTGCCTGAACTGCCGAGTTCCTCCAGCACTTGGTGTTTTGCAAAAAGAAAAGAAATGATCAGATTATTTTTCATGCGGTCAGATTTCATCTCCATTTTAATAGTTTGAGAATTAACCATACCAGCAGAGCCAGAAAGTCCTCGGGAAGCCTGCTGTCAAATCAAGGGTAGATCCTCGGAAATAGAAGCAGGGGGTGGTGGTGATTCTTGAAGAGTAATGTGAACTATCTGAGCATGGAGTCAAGAGTGTTTTATTGTCATAAGTCCCAAAACGGAACAGAAATTCTTACTTGCAGCAGCACAACAGATATGTAAACATGATACTCTGTAAACATCATAATAAACAACAAATAAAGTTCAGTGTGCGTATGTACATAAATTAAAAACAAGAGGTTTCACAGTCCCCCATGCAAGCAGAAACATTAACTGAAACAGTTAACAATGAACTGTTCAATGCTGAACTTGATTTTGAAATAAGCTTCGAAACATAATTTAAATAGAAATCATTTTCTGTTTATTTTGCTTCACCCACATGTTGATAAATTGAACAGATCCTCAGAACACCTGTCCAATAGTTTAGATTAAAACATCAAAAAACATTTGAAATTGGATGTTCATAGAGGGAAACAGAATCCACATGTATAAACTGTTATATAAATGATTAATTATAGCTTTGGCCACTAGGGAAACTCACATCTGTTTCATTTTAAAATTTGCTCGAGTTTTTCATTTGTGCCATATTAAATTAAATTCCCAAATTTGTCTTTAAAATGCATTTAATCACATTCATTCTGATATGTTTATTTTAATTAAAAGCAAAAATTAAATAATATTAATGCATTTCGATGGTAGCATTTAATATGATAATTATCAAAGGCATGTTAAAAACAATTACTTAGCTTCAAAGGACCAATCTTACTTTGTCAAAGCAAATTTGTGCATGGGAATTTAAATTAATTGCCAAAAGACAAGTGCACATCAATCTGCTTTTGTACTGGGTTAAGGACCATGCTGGCTGGCTCCAGGCCCATAGGATTTGCCTGCCCATAATGGTGGGCAGCTTCAGTGGCGCTCGCAAGTTTATTTGGAGGTTGCCCCCAGCTATACAAGGCCCACACATGAAAAGATATCAGTGCCAGTCGCAGATCTCAACGGACTGTGCAGCCCGGAGGATCTTAATTATAGTGTAAGCTGCCACTTTCAGAGATTGCAAACCAGGAGGAATCCCTGCATACAAATGTACTTGCATGGCAGCTACTCTTTTTAATGCAGTGAAGGGAGGACTCAGACACCAGTGGCTGCTTTCCTGTAGAATTAGTTTTGAAGAGGTGTTTATGAGGTCCATAAACTACCAGAGTACTTTCTAACAACACTTTCAGACCAAACTGGAGATGTATTTTATTTGATGTCAAATTGTAATTGTACAGAGTGGGTATTTTTTAAATACCTATTCCTTCTATTTGCTATTAAACAATAAATGGCAAATGTTCAAATTAGGTGAGTTACACCCAGTTTCCCACCTTAAAATACTTTCCCACAAATGATGTGCCTATAAAAGAAACTGGCAGTGTTCCAGTAGCAAGTGGGGCAGAAAACACGATGGAAATAGGCCATTTGAACAGTTTTTCACAGTGCCTTAAATCATTTAAGTTACTGTCGCAGTTGGTAGAGCTGCTGCTTCACAGCACCAAAGACCCAGTCCGATTCTGAACCTCGGGTGCTGTCCGTGTGGAGTTTGCATGTTCTCCCTGTGATCGTGTGGCAAGCCCCTGGGTGCATAGAGAGTGGACGCAAAAGTGGGATAACATAGAACTAGTATGAATGGGTGATTATTGGTGGGCCGAAGAGCCTGTGTCCATGCTGTATCTCTCCATTAAACTAAACTGAACATCTAGATATGTTAAGGTCGTCTGTGGCAGCATCAGAAGGGCAAGTATTTCTGCCCTATCTGGTCAAAGAGCAGGAGTCGCAGGAAGCAGGCTCTCCAGTATCTAGTGTCATGTATTCAGCACATATGTGCCAACCAACTAATCCCAACAGTGTGTACAGTGTCCTGGAGTTGGGATGATAAACTATAATCAGACCTAAAGCCAAAAAGCACTCTTTAAGCAACAGGGCCAGTGAAAGTGAAAGTAACGTTTCACTAAACTTCCATACTGCTGAATCAAAGAGATAAAGAGAGTTCACTTTAAGGTGAGACCAAAAAATGCTGGAGTAACTCAGCGGGTCAGGCAGCATCCCTGGAGAATGATGTTTTGGGTCAGCACCCTTCTTCATATCAGACCCAACATGTCCTCTATCCATGTTCTCCAAAGATGCTATATGCCAGCTGAGTTACTCCAGCATTTTGTTTCATTCCTTGCTAAACCAGCATCTGCATTTCCTTGTTTCTTCACTATAAGGTGAACGGAATTCCTCTGGAGAAACAATAGACTGCAGATACCAGAATCTGGAAGTTAAAAAATTAATTACTTGAAGAACTCAATGGGTCAAGCAGCATCTGTGGAGGCAAAAGAGTTGTGTTTGCAATTTGGTTCTAATTGATTGACTATCTCTCAAAGTAAATTGCAGACACTTTTATGAAGTCACTACATCTTGGATTTCTGACTCCAATTCTATAATACTTGCAGGTGCGGGCATTGCAAAGGTATATTGGGGTTCATTTGCATCTTCACTATCCAGATAAAATGTTCCATTCCCCAGATGTAAATCACTACATGCTATTCATTTTGCTTAATAATATCTTCAGGAATGGAACTCTGGCAAAAAATAAAATACTGCAGATACTAGAAATCTAAAATGAAATTAACAGAAAATTAGAGATGGACAGTAAATACTGGTCTTGCCAGCAACATCCTTATCCCATCTAACATCATCCTGGAGATGATCGTCATTGACGTGGGCTTTTTGCAAACATTGAGTTCTTCCTTTTAATTTTAAATCTGCTATAGTCCTTTCACACGTTCATGGCTTGCGAATGTTTTTGGCAAGGCCAGCAACTCGTGTCCATCTCTAATTGCCTTTGAACTTGAAGTTTGGTGTGAAAAGACAGCTAATCACAAACAATGAAAGGACAGTGGCACTTTTCCATCTCGTGATGGTGTGTTGATTAGGCGGAACTTGAAAGTAGTACCGTTCTTTATGCCAGTTTTATATGTGGCAGAGGTCTGAGATTATGATGTTTCACCTCCAGTTCCAATTTAAGTTGAAAGCAATAAATAAAATAACCATATGGGAGAGAGACCTGAAGGTTGTGTTGTAGACAAAGTAAAGTTAAATTATTAATTGCCTTTACTTTGAAGTTGGACTAGCTGAACTTCAAAGGGAAATAATCATTCCATTATGATTAAATTCTCCTCATTTTCCTCTTCTGACATGTTTAAATCTCTAGCAATGTGTACACTACTTACCTTCAGTTCAATTTGGTTCGTGGGTATTCAAATAAATTCAAGTTAGTTAGATTGGATGGATCCATCACCCACGACTCCTTTGTAGTTGTGCTCTCACCCCAGATGGAATAAAGATAGAGTTCCCCTGGTCCTTAACTTTCACTCCACCAGCTTCCATATCCAACACATTATCCTCCAACATTTCCATCTCCTCCAATGTGATCTCACCATCAGTCATATCTTCCCATCTCCACATCTTTCCACCTTCTGCAGATACTGCCTCCCTCTGCAACTCCTTGGTTCAATCATCCCTTCCCACCCAAACCACCCCCTCCTCAGTTACTTTCCCCTGCAACAACAGGAGATGTAGTACCTGTCCATATAACCACTCCCTTGTCACAATCCAGCGACCCCAGCAGTCCTTCCAGGTAAGATAGAGGACCATATGCATCTCCTCTAAACTCATCTACTGCATCAGCCTCCTGTGCATCAACGACACTAAGCATAGACTCAGCGACCATTTCATCGAACACGTGCGTTCAGTTGTAAACCATTTTAATTCCCCTTCCCATTCCAATACTGACTTTTCTGTCCTAGGCCTCCTCCATTGTCAGAATGAGGCCACATGCAACTGGAGGAACAGCACAATATTCTGCTTGGATAGCTTACAACCAACCCAATGGAATGAACATTGAATTTTCCAATTTTAGGAAACCTCTAACACGCACCCTCCTGCCTCTCTCCTTTCTCCCCCACACCTCCCTTTCTACGCCCCTCCCTCTCCTGTGCCCACCTGGACTCGCCCATATTTTTCCCTTCCCCCTCTTCCTACATTTCTTCCTCTGCCATCACAATGTACAACTCTTTAAAACTTTTGTCTCACACCTTCTGCCTTTTCATCTCTGGTACAACCATCTCCATATCAACCCCCCCTCCCCCCCCCCCCCCCCCTCATCTGTTTCAATCTATTATCTGCCAGGCTATGTCCTGCCTCCTCTCCCAGAATCCCGCCCCCCCCCCCCAAACAATCAGTCTGAAGAAGGGCCATGACCTGAAACATCACCTATCCATGTTCTGCAGGGATGCTGCCTGACCCGCTAAGTTACTCCAGCACTTTGTGTCTTTTTTCTTGTAAACCAGCATCCGCAGTTCCTTGTTTCTTCAAATTAGTTGTGCTCTTTTTTAAAAAGAATCGGCTTCAGGCTGTTTGTGGGCTCTAGTGATCCAGTCTTGTGGGCTCTTTAGTAATCCAGTCATGGGCTCTGTAGTAATCCAGTCTTGTGGGCTCTTTAGTAATCCAGTCTCAGGCTATGTAAACTATTTGTGGGCTCTTTAGTAATCCAGTCGTGGGCTCTTTAGTAATCCAGTCTTGTGGGCTCTTTAGTAATCCTGTCTCAGGCTATGTAAACTATTTGTGGGCTCTTTAGTAATCCAGTCGTGGGCTCTTTAGTAATCCAGTCATGTGGGCTCTTTAGTAATCCTGTCTCAGGCTATGTAAACTATTTCAGTCTGAAGAAGGGTCTCGACCCGAAACGTCGCCCATTCCTTCTCTCCTGAGATGCTGCCTGACCTGCTGAGTTACTCCAGCATTTTTGTGAATAAATACCTTCGATTTGTACCAGCATCTGCAGTTATTTTCTTAAACTATTTGGGAGATGTTTTAATTATTCAATCAGCACTTTAGCTTCATATTGGATAAATGTTTTGGAATGAAAACATTGTATTCAGAGGTCTGCTACAACTATTTGTCTCTGCGTATTGTTTTGAACTGGATGGCATCTTATCATTCATTGTCATGGTCTAACATCATCCTGGAGATGATCGTCATTGCCATGGGCTTTTTGCAAACATAACATAACATAACATAACATAACAACACTTTATTGTCACTCGGCACAACACCGAGCGAAATTTCAGCAGTCACACAAAATACAGAATACAGCAAAAAAGAAAAGAACACAGGACACCCGACCCCAACACAAACATCCATCACAGTGACTCCAAACACCCCCTCACTGTGATGGAGGCAACAAAACTTCCCCTCTCTTCCCCCCGCACCCACGGACAGGCAGCTCGACCCCTACCGAGGCAAACGACACGCACAGCCCCCGCAAGGGGATGGAAGGCCCCCCGGCCGAGCCGCCCCGGGCACCGAAACGTCCCGCGGCCACACCGGGCGATGTTAAGTCCAACGGCCGAGCCGCACCGGGCACTGAAACGTCCCGCGGCCGAACAGCGCTGACGATGTTAAGTCCAGCGGCCGAGCCGCACCGGGCACTGAAACGTCCCGCGGCCACACCGGGCGATGTTAAGTCCAGCGGCCAAGCCGCACCGGGCATTGAAACGTCCCGCGGCCGAGCCGCACCGGGCACTGAAACGTCCCGCGGCCGCACCGGGCACTGAAACGTCCCGCGGCCGCACCGGGCGATGTTAAGTCCAGCGGCCAAGCCGCACCGGGCACTGAAACGTCCCGCGGCCGAGCCGCACCGGGCACTGAAACGTCCCGCGGCCGAGCTGCGCCGGCAATGTTAAGGCCCGCAGCCGAGCCGCACCGGGCACTGAAACGTCCCGCAGCCGAGCTGCGCCGGCAATGTTAAGGCCCGCAGCCGAGCCGCACCGGGCACTGAAACGTCCCGCAGCCGAGCTGCGCCGGCAATGTTAAGGCCCGCAGCCGAGCCGCGCCCCGGGGAAGAGACCTAATAAAATAAAGGTTTCCCCCCGCCCCACCCCCCCACCCCACCCCACACCCTCACCACACACCCCCACCACACATACACAGCCAAAAACAGAAACAAAAACCATCCCAACACCGACACAAACAAAAAAAAAAGAAAAAAAGACAACAGACTGCCAGAGAGCCGCAGCCGTTAGGCGCAGCCAACTCCTCTTGCTTTTAATTTTAAATCTGATATAGTTCTTTCACTCATTCATGGTTTGTGAATGTTTTTGGCAAGGCCAGCACTTTGTGTCCATCTCAAAATGCCCTTGAACTTGAAGTTTGTTGTGAAAAGACAGCTGATAGATGTTACATCCGGCACCCATAAAATGCTGGTGGAAAGAGTAGGCTTAGATTGCTTTATGGGATATTTAGCAGACTGCCTTGCACTAGATGATGTCAAGCTTCCAGAATGACGTTGGCAAATAAAGAGGACTTCATAAAACTGTCGACTTGCCTGGTAGATCATGGAAAGGGTTTGGAGCATTATGTTTGCCACCGAATATCCAGTCTCTGTCCTTTTTTTGTAGTCGTGGTGTATGCTGCTAGTTCAAATCAATTTCTAGTCATTAGTGATCATCTTTCTCTCTTCCCACAACAGAAGGCTCATAGTGGATGTGGCTAATTCAATTCAATTTCTAGTCATTGGTGATCATCTTCCCTCCTCTGCAACAAAACTATCACCAACTGCAGTTGATAATTTTAGCCACTTATGAGTCTGTGCTTGAATGGTACTTGGCTCTTGCTGCATGCAGGCCAGGATTGCTTCATTGTGTGAAGTCTTGCAAATGGAATTGACAACAGCAATCATCAGCAAACATCTGCTATTCTGAGTTCATAATTTAGAAGTGGTTAAAGATTGTGAGACAAATTGTAAACACTGTGCTGAGAAACTCCTCCACAAATTTGTTGGCTAAGAAGTTTGCCCTTCAAAGGTCATTTTGCTGCATTGTAAGTAAGACTTGAGTCAATGGGAACATTTCCTCTTGATTCCCAAAGGATTGATTACACCAGGGCTTTTGTACACTGTGTCATCAAACTTTCACCTCATTTCTAGAATTCAGACCTATCGTCATATTTGAAAGTCCAAACCTGAGTCACCCTGCCCAACCCAATCTGAACACCAGCCAACAAGTGTATAAGACGTTGCAGTTGTATGAGACGTTGGTGAGGCTACATTTAATATTGCGTTCAGTTTTGGGCACCATGTTATAGAAAAGATGTTGTCAAGCTGGAAAGGGTGCAGAGAAGATTTATGAGGATGTTGCCAGGACAAGAGAGACTGAGCTATAGGGAGAGGTTGAGTAGGCTGGGACTCTATTCCTTGGAGTGCAGGAGGATGAGGGGGTGATCTTTTAGAGGTGTACAAAATCATGAGGGGAATACTCTCTTGCCCAGAGTAGCGTAATCGAGAACAAGAAGACATAGGTTTAAGGTGAGGGGGGAAAGATTTAATAGGAACCCGAGGGATAACTTTTTCACACAAAAGGTGGTGGGTGTATGGAACAAGCTGCCGGAGGAGGTAGTTGAGCCAGGTACTATTGCAACGATTAAGAAAAAATTAGACAGATACATGGATAGGATCATAGAGGGATGTGAGCCAAATTCAGGCAGGTGGGACGAGTGTAGATCGGACTTTTTGGCCGGTGTCGGCAAGTTGGGCTGAAGGGCCTGCTTCCATGCTGTATGACTATGACTCAAACAAATTATAAATGAGTAAGTACCATTGATAACAGTATCTACGGCACATTCCTCACTTCATTGATGGTTGAGAATGGATTGACAGGGGTGTAACTGACCAGGTAGGTTTCGATGAGTTTCATTGTGAACAGGTTTTACACAGAGCTGGAGTGAATCTGCAGAGTTGGAAGTGCAGTTGTGGCATGACTGAAGCCCATAACCTGGTCACCCTACTTAGTTGGTTCACCCTGCAAAGCAGACGATTATTATTGGATCATTAATCTGCATGTTCCATGGGAAACTTGTCACACTTTAATGAAAGATACTGAGCAGAATGACACAGCCCTGTCAACTGGTCATGACTCACAACCCACAGAAGGAGGCCTTTCAGCCCAGTCCCTGAACTTCTTCACCCTCTTATGCAGTTCCTTGGGATGAACGGTGACTTGCTTTATGTAGCTATCCCACAGTATAATTCTCCTGCTGCTTTCCTGCAGCCATTTATTTTCTTTCATACCTGTGCAAGTTCCTTCTTAACTCAATTTCTACCATCTTTGCAGACAGTGAGTTCATAAGTTCATAAGCTATGGGAGCAGAATTAGGCCATTCAGCCCATCAAGTCTACTCCACCATTCAATCATGGCTGATCTATCTCTCCCTCCAAACCCCATTCTCCTGCCTTCTCCCCATAACCCCTGACACCCATACTAATCAAGAATCTATCTACCTCTACCTTAAAAATATCCATTGACTTAGCCTCCACAGCCTTCTGTGGCAATGAATTCCACAGATTCATCACCCTCTGACCGGGTTATTGTATCTACTTTGTTTTATTTGAGTTGCTGTGAAGACAATCTGTGCTTATTCGGTTACCAACAATCTTCTGTTGTCCATTCTATTCTTTGATCATTCAAGTTTGTGGTTCACATTCATATCTGCCGCTCCAACAAAGCAAATATTAAATGTTGACAATGTGGCAATTTGTTCCTGATACACAGGATCTACAAATGTAAGTCTGCAAATATAATTGGCAATAGGTAAGGAATTATAGTGGAGCAAATAGTGTTACATGCCAAGGTCCACGACTCACTGAAAACCAGTGTACAGTAACAGAAAGTGGATCTTGGTCTGATTAATAGGCTGGAAAATATTAGATGAAACAGCAAATGATCCATAGAAGATGTGACATTATCCGGGTACAAGATTAACACTGGGTACAGGTTTGGAAGGGTTAAAGGCCATGTCAAACAATGGAGGTCCTTGGTAAAAATAGAAAGGTGACATTTCTTAAGAAAGGTTTTGAGGAATAATACAAATAAAACACGAGAGAAAAATAAAAGAGAGAAAAGCGTTTCAGAGGAACAGCAAAAAAATGTCATACACATACACGAAGTAAAAGCAGACGAATGTCCACATGTTTTTTTAGTGTCCCTTCAATAGCGCTCCCTTCCCCAATGTCAGACCATGGCACTGGAAGGGGTGGAATTGTCCAGTTTGGAAAGTTGAATACATTTTCCCCTCACTAGTAGGGCACATCACTGGTCTACTCAACATATTGGGTACACTCAGGAAGACTGGAGAGGTTCATTTTTGTTCTTGAGGTGGAGACACGGTGGCGCAGGAAACGGAATAGGTGACGTTTCGGGTTGAGACCCTCCTTCAAACATTAATGGATAGTTGTATCTAGATATTTGTCTGTGCCAGGGGAAAAATAAGTATTGCACATACAAAAGTCCTGTTAACAGGAGACTACGCAAATTTCCATGCACTTCCAGGAGTGGGAACTTCATTTATTAATAACTTATGATGCAATGAACTTTTTGCTGCAAGATTTATCTGCACCCAATCACTGTTACCCTGGTGTTCAGCTCACCCCTATGACATCATCAATAGTACAACACCCAAAAATGAGAAGTTCAATGTTCAATTACATTTGTCCAAATAACAATTACACAATTCACAGTTCACTCAGGAAGAATGAGGTTTCCTGATGCAAAAGGCTCCACCGTTATGCTTTTATTAAAAGGAGTCGGCGTCACTCTCTGCCAAACAAATCTCAAGTAAACTGACCCAAAGTGTGCTCTCAGATATTTTCAGTTGCTTCTCCTTCAAAATGTAGCGGCCTGAAATGCCAGAGGAAATTCTGATTATAGGGAAGTGATTCATAATGATCAAATTCGAAATGAGTAAAATTCCAGAGAAAGAGATCTGACCAAAGAGGAGCCACCCAACATCTTGTTCGCCTCATGGTAACCACTTTCATTACAATACATCTTGCTGAAGCAATATCAACGTGAGCCATCTCTTCCTCAGGGGACATCTTTGACCTTACATCATCTTCATAACAAGCTCACACTTTGCTTTCAAAGTGGAGGTCACTCCACATGAGAAAGCTAGCCTCAGGATCCCATGCAAGCTGATAAATGCCAACTATGCGTCAATAGACAATAGACAATAGGTGCAGGAGTAGGCCATTTGGCCCTTCGAGCCAACACCACCATTCAATGTGATCATGGCTGATCATTCTCAATCAGTACCCCGTTCCTGCCTTCTCCGCATACCCCCTGACTCCGCTATCCTTAAGAGCTCTATCTAGCTCTCTCTTGAATGCCTTCAGAGAATTGGCCTCCACTGCCTTCTGAGGCAGAGAATTCTACAGATTTACAACTCTCTGACTGAAAAGGTTTTTCCTCATCTCTGTTCTAAATGGCCTACCCATTATTCTTAAATGTGGCCCCTGGTTCTGGACTCCCCCAACATTGGGAACATGTTTCCTGCCTCTAACGTGTCCAACCCCTAAATAATCTTATACGTTTCGATAAGATCTCTCATCCTTCTAAATTCCAGTGTATACAAGCCTAGTCGCTCCATTCTTTCAACATATGACAGTCCCGCCATTCCGGGAATTAACCTAGTAAACCTACGTTGCACGCCCTCAACTGCAAGAATATCCTTCCTCAAATTTGGAGACCAAAACTGCACACAGTACTCCAGGTGCGGTCTCACTAGGAAGATGCATTTTAGTCAGTTTGTAGCCATGTCAACAATCAGACTCCTGAAGGCAATGGGAGTTCGAGGACAGGCCTTCCGGCAAGCCGTCAGGTCACTGTCAGAGGCTGCCGAACGAAGCAGCAACTGGCTGTGGCTGAAGAGGAAGGACTCCAACTGGGCTGCAAAATGACCAGCAAGAGGGGTAAAAACGGAGGGGAGCGCACCTGGGATGCCAGGTGTTGCCGTTGAGCCCTCTGGAGGTGTCGTGGGCCTGTCAACGAAACACCAAGGAAAGAGGGTGCCCACCTGATGATCCCAATGAAGTCTTTACCCCTACCCCCACTCAAGAAATTAAGAAGGTGCCGATTATAGTAGGGATTGTAATATCAAGTCCTATAAGCTCAACAGTGGAATGAAAGAAACAATAAAGAATAAAGGTTCTAAGGTAAATGTGGGAGGGTCTTGGGGATTTCTGTGCACAAGTTATTGAATGTGGTACAGCCATTAGAGAAAGAGAAAGCCATTAGAGCATACAAAAACCTTGAATTTATTAAAAGAGGTAAAACACTGGTCTGAGCTGGAGTATTGTATGCAATTCTGGTTGCCGCATTACAGGAAGGATGTGAAAGTAGAGCAGGCTGGCATAGTTTCCTTTAAAGAGATGGGTGCGGGTGGATTTGTTACACATGTAAAAAATGATGAGGTATCTGAACAGAGTGGATAGTGAGAGGCAGTGGAGGGATTTGAGGATTAGATGTCACATATATGTAATAATGAGGAAAAGAATTAAAAATAACATGAAGGCAATCTTTTGTTTCACATGGTGAGTGGCTGGAATCCGGGATGCACTGATTGCAAATGTGATTGATGCAGTTCCTTTGTGGCCTTCTAGCGGAAATGGATAAGTATATAATGAGGAACTATGGAGAAAGTGCTGGGGGGGAGGGATGCAATTAATAAATTGCTCTGCTAGAGAACTGGTGTTGCACAATGGCCCAAATTACTTTGACTTCTCAAACTCTAAGTAACCCTTGCTTTCCCTCTCTCACCATCCCCATCCTAGTTCTCCTAGTTTCAGTCCTCCTAATTAAATCTTACTGATTGTATGGCTCGTTGACAACTTCCCCTCAGGTGGCAATGATTCATTCTACATTTTCCTTGATCATCGTCCCGAGAAGGCACACCAACGTCTCTACTTCCTTGGGAGTCTGACGAAATTTGGCTTGTCTCCAATGACTCCTACAAACTTCCACAGATGGGAGCAGCTCTGCCCAAGACTGCAAGAAATTGGGGCGAGTTGCAAATATAGCCCAGTCCATCACACAGATCAGACTCCCCACCATTGACTCCATCCACACTTCACGCTCCCTCTGAAAAGCAGCCAACATAATCAAATACTTGTCCCATCCCATTCATTCCTTTTTCCCCCTGCTTCCATCAAGCAAAAGATACAGAAGTTTGAAAGTGCACACCACCAGACTTAGGAACAGCTTCTTGCCCTCTGTTATCAAGTTTCTGAATAGTCCTTTCTTAAGGCAGGGCACGGTGCGATTCACCTCTACCTCATTGTGGACATTGGACTTTGTCTGTGGAACTGGTGCTACAATGCCGAGAACTACATTCTGCACTCTGCATCTTCCCCTTTGCTCTGCCTATTGTACTTGAGTTTGAAGTAATGTTCTTTTATATATAGCATTATCTGATCTGATTGGATAGCATGCAAAAACAAAGCTTTTCACTGTACCTCAGTACACATGACGATAATAATAGGGCGGCACGGTGGCGCAGCGGTAGAGTTGCTGCCTTACAGCGAATGCAGCGCCGGAGACTCAGGTTCGATCCTGACTGCGGGCGCCGACTGTACGGAGTTTGTACGTTCTCCCCGTGACCTGCGTGGGTTTTCTCCGAGATGTTCGGTTTCCTCCCACACTCCAAAGACGTACAGGTATGTAGGTTAATTGGCTGGGCAAATGTTTTTAAAAAATTGTCCCTAGTGTGTGTAGGATAGTGTTAATGTGCGGGGATCGCTGGGCGGCGCGGACCTGGTGGGCCGAAGGGCCTGTTTCAGCGCTGTAAAAAAAATAATAACCACAACCTAAAACCACCCTTGACATCTTGCTCGAAACGTCTTAGCAGAAATTCTCTTGCAGAAATAATCTTTCCCCGTGCACATTGCTCTTCAGTAGTCTGTGCAGTTTATATGCACCCCAGAAAGAACTTTGCTATTGGCCTCCCATGATTGCATTCATTCCTTGACAGCACTTTGTAGCTGCTAGAAGAATGCACCTTGTGCTACAGTTCATGGTTTAAGGGCTCCTTCAGAGGTAAGTGCTGTAATGATGTCTGGAGTGGTACATTCAAAAATTAATACTGCCCTGTTGGGAATTTTGAGAATTATAAGGAAGATGAGAAGGTTATAGTTTGGTTAACCCTGCAGCTCACATACTGGGGAGCATAATGGGAAAATGGCCAAGATAGAATGTAGTTAAAATAGCTGAAGCTGAAGCATTCTGTTGGGAAGCAGGCTTTCTTATCAGTAGGGGAGATGATAGTCCCTTGTAGTTCTGTCTAGGTTCTTATCTGTTGCAATCTTGCATTCCAGCTGCTCTTGGTCACTGTGTATAGCAGGCAACTCTCCCAAAGTTTAACAAACGATCTCTTTTATGAGGGGCGAGTAGAATCTGGACATTTACGGTATCTACATGTTAGATATACGGGAGGGAGATTTCAAAACAACAAGAAACGCAGGATGAAAGGAATGATAAAGATGTGAGGTTACAGAGACATTGATTAATGATTGTTTACTTGTGGAGTTGAAATAAAGATTGGGTCATGAGGGTATACGAATCCTACATTTACTGGAGGATTTCGAAGTAGTTTGAGCTTGCTCACACTGCTTCCTGATGTACATTGCTAAGGCCGTTTATTAAACTGACTTGTTCGATAGACTCACCACTGATCTTTGAGCTGTTTTATTTTGTGCCTGACAAAATGGAAGAACAGTCTGAAGAAGGGGCTCGACCCGAAACGTCACCCATTGAAGGCTTAATGTTTGATGTTCTGCCTTTTGATGCACTTTAAAAAAAAATCAAACCAAAACAATTTTTGCATTAGTTTAGAGATACAACATGGAAACAGACCCTCTGGCCCACTGAGTCAACTGAAGTCAGGATCAAACATTAAACCCAGTTTAATTTTATACCACGTGTTAGCTATATAGTGTGCAAGACATTACACACAAAGTGGGAAAAGTTGTCATATTTAAAGCTCTGTAGCAAAGTATTTTTTACTTAAGAACTATAAATGAACAGTGTTATTGTAGCCAAAAGATGAGACGCTGTGTGGTTGCTATGTTCTATAGATAGGTACATGGATATGCAAGGAATAGAGGGATAAGGATCATGTGCAGGCAGTGGCATTAGTTTATCTTGGCATCATGTTTGGCACAGACATTGTGGGCTGAAGGGCCTGTTCCTGTGGTCTATTGTTCTATGTTCTAGAATGGCTAATTAATTCCTAAAAGGTTTTTACTTCATGTCTGAAGTTAAGATGCAGTCAGTTGGTGTGAAGTCAAGCAGTAATGTTGTACTTAAACAATATTCAATCCACATGTATTTGTCAAATATTAAATGTTATTCACATTTGCACCACATTTCCTGGGAAACAAGCTTTAGAGAAAGGTGCTCCTCTGGTGATCCCCCAAAAGGGAGATCCGAAGTAGTCGTATCAGAATGGACGTAAAGAGAATGTTGCCTCTCGTAGGTGAGTCTAGAACGAGGGATTACAGTTGAAAAACAAGGGACAAGGATGAGACAAATTTTGTTTTCTCAGCAGTTCATAATCTTTGGGACTTCATCAATGGGGAGTAAAAGCAGAATCCTTAAATATTTTTAAGGAAGAGCGAGATAGATTCTTAATAAACGAGAAGGATGAAAGGTTATCAGGGTATGGAGGAAGAAGTGTAATTAAAGTTTTATTCAGATCATCCATGACCTTATCTGATCTGATCCAAGAGAGATAGGATCATTGTGATCCGATGACCTTAGATCATCGATCAAGGTCAAAATGGATTGATGGATCTGGTTTGAGGAGCTGAATGCCCTACTCTCGCCACTAATTCATTTTGTTCAAATTTTCTTTGGTGCTCTTCTCTAAAATAGATCCTGAAAAGGGTTCTCCTTCCACAGACCATCCCTGATTAGGTCAACCTTGCCAGTATTTAATGCTTTGTACATCGTGGTGCATGATACTGTTGATTCAATGGTTCTTTATTATCACATACCAATGTTCAGTGAAATTCCTTTTTTGGGTACAGTTCAGTAAAAGTATTGCCATACACAAGTACAGTCCCAGATTAAGCACAGAATATATAGAAGCAGCCCACTGAGATCATATGCAAGAGTGGCCTCTTTCGAAGTCTCGGCTGTAGCTGGCCATAAAGGCCTGTTGCAGCCATCGCCTCCGTCCGTATCATCCAGTGGACCATCGTCCCTCTCCTCGCTCAGCCACCTTCTGCTTTTCATCCCCCAGGGGCACCTCAAGTGGGTTAAAACACATACAAAGGCCCACCTCATGTGTTGTGACACAAGTGTGCTTTGAGCAGA
The DNA here is from genome assembly GCF_053455715.1 of Rhinoraja longicauda. Classification (NCBI taxonomy): domain Eukaryota; kingdom Metazoa; phylum Chordata; class Chondrichthyes; order Rajiformes; family Arhynchobatidae; genus Rhinoraja; species Rhinoraja longicauda. The sequence goes on along the minus strand of NC_135960.1, from coordinate 56,563,461 downwards.
TATTTGGTCCTCCGGTATAAAAGAGATCTCCAACACCTGACATGCTACCAAACTCTGTGCAAAATTACCACCTTTCACAATTTTAACTTGCTTTTTCTATTTTTAATGTCATGTGTTGTGTGAAATCCAGTCTTCTCACATTTAAACCTGTGCAAACCGTGACATCATGAAGAACAATCAACTGGAATCAGTTCACACAAAAGCTGTTACATAATTTTGGAAATAAAACAGGGAAACCAGATCAAGGACTTGGAGATTTTAAACATTTGCCTTTTATTAATAAAGATCCATTAAAAGATAAAAGGTATACTTACTTACATGCAGTGATAAAGCAAGCTCCCAGAGCTGATTGATTCCAATTAGCATTTGTACAGACAGACATTTCTGCAAATGACTGAAATGCAACTGTGTGCAGAATATTCCATGACTTCCTGTTTGTAAGTTTTGCCTGATCTTGCATTCCTCCATATTGACAGAAATCTGCAGTTGATCAAACCTTGCATTAGATCCTCCCATGAAGAGGCAACGTAATATTATAGATCAGTAATACAAATTTGTTTTCTTCCTTTGCCAGTCATCAAATAAGATCAATCATCCACTTTTTATGGGCAATCTGTCAGTGAAGCTAATAGAAAAATTTAGACAGATACATGGATAGGACCATTTTAGAGGGATGTGAGCCAAATGTAGGCAGGTGGGACTAGTGTAGATGGGACTTTTTGGCCGGTGTGGGCAAGTTGGGCCGAAGGGCCTGCTTCCATGCTGTATGACTATGACTGGAACAAATTATAAATGAGTAAGTACCATTGATAACAGTATCTATGCCACATTCCTCACTTCACTGATGGTTGAGAATGGATTGACAGGGGTGTAACTGACCAGGTAGTTTTCGATGAGTTTATTGTGAACAGGTTTTACACTGAGCTGGAGTGAATCTGCAGAGTTGGAAGTGCAGTTGTGATGTGACTGAAGCCCAAAGCCTGGCCATCCTACTTAGTTGGTTCACCCTGCAAAGGTGAATAAAGATACCACTGCCAGCCATCAGTTGGCACATGTGAGAAAACACAATTAACTCTGGGCAAACCAACAAGTGCAGAAAAAGCAAATTGCATTTTGCAACATATTGTAAATGGTCAAAGATATTCTATTATTCACCGATACGGGAATTCAAATATTTCTATTTGTTCATGTAAACATTAGCAAATATCAGTATGATTATTAAAATGTGCAATGATGTTTCCAATAAATAAGGGCACAGTACTGGAGTAACTCAGCAGGTTACACACTGATGTTTCCAATAACATTGATTTAAACATGCCCATTTAAGTAAAACACTTAACCCTTTTATTTCTGTCATTGTTAGCAAAGTCAGACACAAATTAACGAAGTAGTTCATTGCAAACAAGCACAAGCAAATGTACTCAGGAATATTTCTATTTATTTTCACCAATCTCATGGAACCAAAATATGGTTCCGGGCAGCGATAGTTAAACCAATCCTTCAGTTTAGATGATGAAACAATTAGATATTTTAAGAAAAATCTATCAACCAAAGTGTGTATTTAAAAATTAAAAATCATGTTTTATTGGCATTACAAGTGCCTTGTTCCTAGCCAAGCTTTTATCTGGACCACAAGTATCAAAGTGTCAAAACTGAGATCCCTCGCCTCTGCAAAAATAGATTTTCAGTTTTAGACGATCAAAAGTGAGAAACTACTTTTTATTAAATGGCCAACTTGGGGAGGGTTGTTGGAATGTGGGGAGAAGTACATTTTATAAGTACATTAAGGGAAAAAGGATAACCTGAGAGAGAATGGGGCCCCACCGGAATCAAAGCAGTCAACTCTGTGTGGAGCCACAGGATATGGGCATGGTCCGTGATGAATATTTCTCCTCCGTTTCCAAGATGGAGAAAGGCATGAGGACCAGAGCACTCAGGGCAGTCATTGGAAGTGTCTTATTGAGGAGGTGCTGAAGGTCCTAATGCATATGAAGGTGAACAACTCTCCTGGGCCTGATCAGATATATCCAATAACACTGTGGGAAGCTAGAGAGGAAATTGCAGGTGCCCTGGCTAAGATTTATGAGTCATCGTTAAATACGGGTGAAGTGCCGGAAGACTGAAGAGTAGCAAATGTTGTGCTTCCATTTAAGAAGGGCTGCAAAGGAAAGTCTGGGAATTACAGACCTGTGAGTCTAATGTTTGTTGTCGAAATGTTACCAGAGAGTATTCTGAGGGATAAGATATTCATGCATTTAGATGGACAAGAGCTGATTAGGCATAATCAGCACGGTTTTGTATGTGGGAGATTGTGTCTCACGAACATGATTGAGTTTTCTGAAGATTTGACCAAAAAGGTTGATGAGGGCACAGCTATAGAATTTGTATATATGGATTTCAACAAGGCATTTGACAAGGTTCGACATGGTAAGCTGCTCTGGAAGGTTTGACTGCATGGGATTCAAGGCGAGATAGTTGTCTGGATACAAAATTAGCTTCATGGAAGGAAGCTGAGGGTGATGGTGGAAGGTTGTTTTTGGACTGGAGGCCTGTGACTAGTGGTATGCCTCTGGGATCGATGCTGGGCCCATTGCTGTTTGTCCTCTATCAATGCTTTGGATGAGAACGTACAAGGCATGATTAGTATGTTTTCAGATGACATTAAAGTGGGTGGCATAAGGTGGGTGGTGTAGATAGCGAAGATGACGGTCAAAAATTGCAGCAGGATCTTGATCTCGCAAAACTCAAAGGTTTGTTTTAAAAAGGGGACGATTATAGTTGCAGGCATGGATACAATACAATACAATACAATATATCTTTATTGTCATTGTACCCTGGGGTACAACGAGATTGGGAATGCGCCTCCCATACGATGCAATAATTTAAGTAATTTAGACAACAGCAACCCAACGAAACGAAACAATTGTAACAGTACGATTGTACACGGCACGGCGGCACGGTAGCACAGCGGTAGAGTTGCTGCTTTACAGCGAATGCAGCGCCGGAGACTCAGGTTCGATCCTGACTACGGGTGCTGCACTGTAAGGAGTTTATACGTTCTCCCCGTGACCTGCGTAGGTTTTCTCCGAGATCTTCGGTTTCCTCCCACACTCCAAAGACGTACAGGTATGTAGGTTAATTGGCTGGGTAAATGTAAAAATTGTCCCTAGTGGGTGTAGGATAGTGTTAATGTACGGGGATCGCTGGGCGGCACGGACTTGGAGGGCCGAAAAGGCCTGTTTCCGGCTGTATATATATGATATGATATGATATGATGATACGAAACAATTGTAACAGTGCAGGAAATGATTCATTGATGGCTGCCATTAGAAGCCTGAGCCTCCCCTAGCAGTGAGGTCACAGGCTCTACTGCCCGTTAAAGCAGGACAGAAGCTCTGTGTACTGTCATTCACTAGCTTCTGTCTTCCAATGACTATTGTTTTCAGTCAAGGTTCATAACACAGTGATTTGCAAAATATCATTTGGTCATACTTGGCTAATTAAAAAAGTTTGCTTTCCTTGGTATATTTTTAAAAACTTGGTGAAATACAGTTCCAGCAATAATCAAAATCCAACAAGTTACTTTGTTTTATTTATAACACAGGGAAGTTTTGTAGCACATTGGACTGTGTGCTTTTGTTGTGATCAAGCAATTTTATGACCTTTTGACTCAGATTAAAAGAAAAGTGGAATTTTGACAGGCTTGTATATTATGTAGAATTCAATGGAGCTACTTGAAAGAACAAGGAAACAAATGGCATTATTTATGAGATTTCCGAGTTTGTTTCAAAGGAAGGAGTGTTTCAGCTACGAAGTGCGACTGTATAGATTTGGTTTGTTATACTTGGAATAGAAAAGTGGACAGAGGGATCTGATTGCACAACATTATGACCATAGATTTAGGTGAAGGTTGTAGATTTAGAAGGATTGTGTGAAGGTTTTTTATCATCCAGAGAATTGAAATCTATAGCTCATTGCATTTTGGGATGGTGGAGACCAGGGACAATCAACTAATTTAAGCAGAATTTTGATGAGTTTTCGAAATACCCTGGCACTGAAGGCTAAGTGTTTGAAAATGGGTTTAGTATAGTTAGTCACTGTGGACAGGCAGATTTTTGTGTTTTGATTCCAACATTTGTGCATGAAAATCAATAACTAATCAAGTCCATTGCAATGGCATTAGAGTAATGCAGAGTCATAAAGCATGGAATCAGGCCTCGGCCCAATTTGGCCATGCTGACCAAGATGCTTCATCCAGGCTGGTCCCATTTGCCCGCATTTAGTCCATGTCCCTCAAAACCTTTCCTATCCACTTACTTGTTCAAGAGTCTTAACGCAGGAAACTTTGGGCTTGGAATCATTTCAGAATTTAGCAAAGGATGACAAAGCTATTAATACTGAACAGTAAAGTAATAACACAACTAATTGACTGAGAAATGTAAAATCAACCTGTTAACTCTCCCGTAACCTGCAAAAAAAGAGAGGATTATGAAAAGTTATTGTAGCTTCCTTGTGAACACAGGAGGGGGAAATTATATTATAGAATAAGCAAACGACTGAGAAATGAAACAAATTTAAGGGTGGCACAGTGGCATAGTGGTAGAGTTGCTACCTTAAAGCACCAGAGACATGGGTTTGCTCCTGACCATGGGTGCTGTCTGTAAAGCATTTGTACGCTCTCCCAATGACAGCGTGGGTATTCTTCGGGTGTTCAGGTTTCCTCCAACACTACAAAGACGTACAGGTTTGTAGGTTAATTGGCTATGATAAAATTGTACATCATCCCTAGTGTGTAGGCTAGTGGTAGTGTACGGGTGCAGAGTCGGTCAGCTGAAGGATCTGTTTCCTCACTGCATCTTTAAAGTCTAAAGTCTAAAGTAAAGTCTAAATACTTTCTATCTGTGTTCGCAGAAGATGACACGAGAAACCTGGAAATAGTGCAGAGAAACAGATCTTGAGAGAATGAGCAGCTGAAAGAAATAAGCATTAATAATAAAAACACGTTTTTTCTGGAGGAATTAACGAGACTGAAAATGATAAATCCTCAGGGACTGCAACTAACTGGTTGAATAGGATTATGGTAACTTCACAGTGAAATATTGAGCAAAGTATCATTGAGCAATGTAAATGTAACTATTATATATGTTGGTTAGGTTTGAATTTAATTCTTATTTTGCTATTCTTTTATCTCAGGCATTTATGATTCTTATTTGCTGTTAGTTGTTGGAAATAGCTACAGTGCATAGTTACACAATAAATTAAACAATGCCACTGTAACTTCTTTGTAACCGAAGAAATTGTGTTTGACCAGCTGGAATGTGATTCAGAAATATCACTAAGTAACATTTGTTTCAACAAGAGAGCGGACATGGGTACAAGACAGGAAAAGGGGAGAGAACTGAGGTCTTATGGGTGGAGGGGGAGGGTGGTGGGAAGTAACAAGAAATCAAAAATCACAGATAGCTCCATTAACAGCTGTTTCTGGTGAAAAAAAAGTCTTACCTCAAAAGTAATACCTCTCAGCCACAGACAAGGGTGCTTCTTATTTTCTTGTCAGTGGATTGAAACCAATCTCCCCCCCCCCCCCCCCACCTTCACACTCCACTCCAACCCCAAGATGGTTTGGAATATATGCAGAGTCCAGCCCCTAGCACACAGAGATTGAAAGAAAAGGAAGAGGACGTGGTCTGAATCGGACCTGCTGAGAGCCCCCGATGATCTATCCCTGCCCCCAGGGTCAACTGGCACAACTGACCCTGCATGAACCCTTTTTTTGCACTTTACCCTGTTTCCTTTTTTCCCCCTCCCTTTGTTGTTTTTGTTTTCGCCGTGATTTAAAATGTGAATTCTACAGCATCGATATGGAAGTGGCATTCTTAATCTCGTTGTACTTGTACAATGACAATAAAGATATATTGTATTGTATTGTGATCTCAGCTGTTACATCCCAGGACATAGGACAGTGCACACAGGAATGGGCCCTTCAGGCTACAATGTTCTGGTCAAATATAATGCCTAGTTAAACTGATCTCATTTGCCTGCACATGATCCATCTTCCTCTATTCCCTGCACTTCTACATCAATATACTAAAACTCTCGTTTGTTTGGTTGTTTGTTCCTGAACTACAGCCAAAGGGGTACACGATAGCGCAACAATTTTAGGCCCACCTTACTCACCGTCGTCCCTTTGGTGCTAATGGAACAAGTTTCATTGAAATCGGTGTTATCTTTTTTGTTATACACATTTTAAAGTTTAAATCTATCTCCTAGGGAGGGAGGGGGAGGGAGGGGAAGGGGGGAGGTGGGAGGATAAGGGGGGTTGAGGGGGATGGAGTGGGGGGGGGAGGGGAAGAGGGGGTGGGGAAGGGCGGAGAGGAAGGGCGGAGAGGAAGAGCGGAGAGGAAGGGAGGAGGGAGGGGGAGGGGAGAGGTTTTGGGGGAAAGGGAAGGGGAGGGGGAGGATAGGATGCTGCACCAATGCAGGAGAGGTTTGGGCCCAATGGATCCACTTGGTCTGGTGCCTAACTAAATGCCTCTTAAACACCACTATCGTATGCGCCTCCACCACCACCCCACAGCAATGCGTTCCAGGCTCCCACTACTCTCTGCGTCCTGCACATCTCCATTAAACTCTCCCCCCCCCCCCCCCTTATAGCTGTGCCCTGGAATGTTGGACATTTCAAACCTGGGGAAAAGGTTCTGGCTGTCCACCCTCTCTCTGCCTCTCAGAGTCCCCAACATCATGTCCAAATATATATTTCTCCACCTCCAGTAAAGTATTTCACCGCTGAATAAACAATAGGAATTATTTTCATCATTTACTTAATATCGCCTAGTCAGGAACATTGTGTGGCCAGAGGAAATCCAACAGCTGGTCTATGGTAAATGTAGGTGGGCCGTAGAAGACACCGCTCCTACAAACGTGGTGTGCCAGCCAGGAGCAGGCAGGGTGGTAATGCCAGTCAGTGGAGTGATGCATTCGGACGAGCAGGCGGTATTGTATATCGCTGGTAAATGACCTGTCCAGGGTGCAGGTCATCATTGAAGTGATAACTGATTCAGTCCACTGCCTGCAGTTCCCTGCGTCTCCCTCTGGGATACTATGTTGAATCATGAACACTGGGGCTCCATTGCAATCTTTACAGGAGAAGGCAATGTGACAATTGGCACGTCACAAACAGAAACATCGGAGTGAAAAGCAAACGGTAGAGCTGTAGGAACAGGCATCCATCCATGCAATGAAAGAGTTGACTGATCAGGAGACAGTGGGAGAAGGATGCTGGAGAGAGTTGGCTGAGGAGCGATTCTAGGAGGAGTTGAGAAGAAGTGCACAAGATCGACAGGGAAGTGAATCAGCTGCAGACTGTTTATTAAGAGTTGGCGCAAGTCCAATCAAAATTATCAAGCTAGAAATAAACAGGGGGAATGTGCTCAGACGATCACAACTAAAATGGCAAGGCAAATTAAATGATTTAAAGTGTAGGAAGGAACCGCAGATGCTGGCAGGCAGCACAAGAGAATGAGTGCAAGAGGGAGGGGGACGTGTGTGATGGGGCCTCGCCCAGTCTGTAGCATTAACCTCTGAGGGTGTGGTCTTTATAATTGTGAAGATGGGAAGCAAAGAGAGCGATAGTCACAGAAGCGTCTTACATCATAATTCTTCCATGACATCATCCCGGTCAATTAGAACCAGCCGCATCTCATTCAGAGGGTGGTGAAGGTGTGGAATTCTCTGCCTCAGAAGGCAGTGGAGGCCAGTTCGTTGGATGCTTTCAAGAGAGAGCTGGATAGAGCTCTTAAGGATAGCGGAGTGAGGGGGTATGGGGAGAAGGCAGGAACGGGGTACTGATTGATAGTGATCAGCCATGATCGCATTGAATGGCGGTGCTGGCTCGAAGGGCTGAATGGCCTACTCCTGCACCTATTGTCTATTGTCTATTGTCTATTGTCTATTGTCATTCCTACCATTCATTATATTAGAATTAATGCAATCTCTCAGCTACAAGCAAAAACTATTTCAACACAACACAAGGGATTCTGTTTTCTTTACATTTGTTATTAAAACATGGACCTCGGCCACTTCAAATGTCTCACCAGCCCCGAGATGTCCTTAACCCTAATGTGCCGAAAGGATCTGCAGATGTTGGTTTAAACTGAAGATAGACACAAAAAGCTGGAGTAACTCAGCGGGACAGGCAGCATGTCTGGAGAGAAGGAATGGATGATGTTTCAGGTCGAGACCCTTCTTCAGCCCATCTGAAGAAGGGTCTCGACCCGAAATGTCACCCATTCCTTCTCTCCAGAGATGTTGCCTGTCCCGTCCTTAACCCTATTACTGGGCAGATAATGTAACCTTGTAACCTTCAGGCGAGGAGCTCTATCCCCATAGGTAGGAGACACGAGACTGCAGATGCTGGAATCTTGAGCAAATCACAAAGTGCCGGAGGAACTCGAAGGTAGGCACAGAATGCTGAAGTAACTCAGCAGGTCAGGCAGCATCTCTGGGGGAAAGGGATAGGAGACGTTTTGGGTCAAGACCTTTCTTCAGACAGAGAATCAGGGGAGAGGGAAACCGGACAAAGAACAAATGAATGAGGAACTCAGCGGGTCAGACAGCATCTGTGGGAGGAATGGGCAGACGATGTTTCGGGTCGGAAGCCTTCTTCAAACTGAAGAGGTGTCCCAACCCGAAATGTCATCTGTCCATTTCTCACCATCGATGCTGTCTGATCCGATGACCTCCTCCAGCACTTTGCCTTTATCCCCATAGTGTTGCAGTTCCCTATCACTGTTGTGTTTCGCTTCCTCGAACGGAATGCAACATGTGACGTGTATCCATGCCTGATTGGGAGAGTTAGATGTTAGACATGATTGCAATGAAATCATTTTGTTATTTATATTCAAAAAAACACTGCATTATTGATAGAGCACCACCTACTGGCAATGTGAAATGCATTTCAACAGGAGCACGGCGGAAGATAAATATTTTATTTTCACTTTTAATTGGCACTGGATAACAAATGTTTCAACTGATTAATTTCTGTTGTTTCCCTGTATCATCTACTGCATTTGCAGATGATACAAGACTAGTGATGATGGATTGCTTAATCATTTGAAAATATCGCTGAAGTATTACGTCAGGAGATGTTCCAAAGCCTACAGTCTGTATAAAATTAACAACTTTAAATCACCAGCACTCATTACACTTAGAAGGAAATTAAGAACTTCATCAATTAACTACTTCTGAGCTGCAGTTGCTATTTTCACAAAGTCTGCTCCGAGAAATGTTTCATAAATATTTATCACAAGGTCATAAGTTATCGGAGCAGAATTAGGCCATTCGGCTCATCAAGTCTACTCTGCCATTCAATCATGGTTGATCTATCTCTCCCTTCCAACCCCATTCTCCTTCCTTCTCCTCATAACCCCTGACACCTATTTAATAAGATTGATAGTCAGTTATTCAATAGTTGATTGAGAGATGAATGTTGGTCTGTGCATATCCCAGCACTGCCAACAGGTACTGCTATTAAGCCTTTATTTCCTTCTAAGTGATGGTTGGTTAATGTCTTCCTGACCAGGAGCACCTCAGACATGTCAGCAATCCCTTAGCTTCCACCAACCTCTCAAGTTGTGGAGCAGAACCTCTACCTTTTTAAGAGGGGACCAGCTGTACCAGGATGACACCTAGAGGAAGAATTTGTACAGTTGATTTGATTTAAAGTACAAAGAAACAACTTACATTTGGGCAGTCACGGTGGCGTAGTGGTAGAGTTGCTGCCTTACAACAAATGCAGCGCTGGAGACCTGGGTTCGATCCCGACTACGGGTGTTGTCTGTATGGAGTTTGTATGTTCTCCCCGTGATCTGAGTGGGTTTTTTCCAACACTCCAAAGGCGTACAGGTGTGTAGGTTAATTGGCTCGGTAAATGTAAATGTAAAAATTGTCCCCAGTGTGTATAGGGTAGTGTTAATGTGTGGGGATCGCTGGGCGGCGCGGACCCGGTGGGACGAATGGCCTGTTTCTGTGCTGTATCTCTAAACTAAACAAAATTTATACAGTGCTTTATCAGGCTCCATTCTATCAGCCGTGTGGCAGATACTGGGGCAACATACAGGCGTTATTCCCTTATATCAAGACCAATATTCATTTTTATAAGAAAAGATCCTTTAATGTATTTTGCATTATTTTTCAGTAATATTTCTATTTAATATTTCCCACTGTTTTACCTATGGAGCAGAGGAGCAAGATTCTAATTCTCAGTAGTAAACGGATCATGACTGGAACTAATACTTGTTTCTTACATGTTGCCAAATCACGGACTAGCTTTTAAAATTAAGTTATTCTAATTTCATTTATCTGGAGCATTCTATTTCATAAAAACATCACTGCACAATTTATGTTTCTTTCATCAACTCTGGTTCATTTGCCAATTACATTAAATTCATATTTTTTGGTTACCAGCCCTTCTGCCACTCAACTGTTTCTCATTACTTACAGCATCCAAATTCAATATTTTCAAAACTCCTTTCATATCTTCCTTTACCCCCCCCCCCCCCCCCCCGCTCGAAAAAAAATCACTGAAAATAAAGATGAAAGTCTCCCCACACAATTGAACATCTTCATTCCTGATAATATCTTAAACTTCTCCTTTCCCCTTTTTCAGAGGTACCAGTCTGAAGGAGAATCCTGACTTGAAAGCTCATCTATCCATTTCCCTCCACAGATACCACCTGAACCCTTGAGTTCCTCCAGCAGTTTGTTTCTTGATCTCTTCCTACTGTTGTGCAAAAGACCCAGACATAAGGCAATCCCGAATACAATTATATTAATGATAATTATGTTTGGAATGTGAAGAATGAGAATAATAGCCAGCTATTGCAAAGGTAACCACCCCTGTTCAGCCATTTAACCTGATGTTAGTCCTGGATTTAATGACACAAGCTCCAAGTCAGGATCATATGCCCAGGCCTGAAACTGTATTGCTAGTATTGGGCAGGTTAGGAGGCAGATAGATTACAATTATTACAAGTAAAAATATAAAAAGGCAATGTTTTTGAGTTTCAAGAATCATTAGAAAGTTCAAAAGCAATGAAAGCTTTGGCCGAGGGAGCACCACCCCCAGATTTGGTTTTAAGTTTATTATTATTGTCACATGTACTAAAGTACAGTAAACCCTCGCGACAACGGATCACAGAGGGGGTGGGGGGTGGGGGGGGTGGGGGGGGGAGTGTCTGTTATTGCCGATTGTCGGTTATAACCGAGGAGAGTAAAGTTTAACCCGAGGCCAGGAGGGAAGAAATGCGGCATTGGGGGTATTAAACAAGCGGGAATATACAGGGTGGTGAGCTGCAGAGCCCACAGCTCTACATGCAGTACGTCGGGGATGGGCCCGGTACACACGTCGCCCTCATGCTGCTCGCTCCCTCCGCTCCCGCGACCGGACGCACGTCATGTGACGCCACTCACGGGTGACCTGGCAGAAGGGTGGGGGGAAGTGCAATGGGTGCCTCGGTCCGTTATAACCGGATTCCACTATGTAAAGGTCTGTTATTGTGACGGTTTATTGTACAGTGAAAAGCAAGCTATCCTGACAGACCAAATAAAACCAAACACAATCACCATCAAGCCAAACATAATTACAACAGGTAGAGCGTAGACAAAAATACCAGAGGGCAAGGGTCTCGACCCGAAACGTCACCCATCCCTACTCTCCAGAGATGCTGCCTGTCCCACTGAGTGACTCAATATTTTTGTGTCTATTTTCTGTTTAAACCAGCATCTGCAGTTCCTTCTTACACATTACATTATGCAAAATATAGCTTCTCAGCATTGTAGTGTAACAGTTCCAAAGAAAAAGTCCAACGTCCGCAATGAGGTTGGTTGGAGAATCGGGACTGTACCTTAGCTTAATTGAGGGCCATTCAGAAGTCTGATAACAGAGGGGAAGAAGCTGGTCCTGGGTGTGGCTGTGCACACTTTCATGATTTGCCAGGTATCAGCAGAGCTTTGGGATAGGAAGGTTTCACCTGGTCTTCCCAAATCCACTCGATATCACGTCGTTGCCATTTTATTGAAGTTAAGTCCTCGAGCTCAGCCTCAGCAGCCAGTGCCATTTGTGGGAACTGCAGGCAGTGATTCCAGGCACCATTTAGACCAGCTCAATCCAGCCCACTCTTCATTGTTAAGACCTCAACTGGATAGTTTTAGTTTTAGTTTTACTTTTATCAATTTTCTTTTTTGCCAGGTTGAGACCAACTTGCACATCAGGACAGTGGATTCCACTGGAGTCTTAGATTTTTTCCATACGTTAGACTTCAGACTGTAAAATTTAGAAATACCTATCAGCCCACTGAGTATGCACTGACCAGCGATCACCAGGTACACCAGCACTATCCTGACACTGTAAGGCTGCTGTGCCACTGTGCCATGCACAGCAGCTGCTTTCTGGCAACATGTCCGGCAGAGATGAAGAAGTACCTGCTGTTACTTTGTCAGCCTTGTCATCATGATAAGGACATTGACTGTTTGCTCTGTGGCTCGGTGTTGCCACAACTTAGGCCTCAAGAGTAATTCATCAGGTACCATGTCCACAACTGCATCTGTGTCCTTACATTTTAGGGACCAGTGTTACTGGAGATAGAAGAGACTGCAAAGTCTTGCTCTCCCTTCTCTTCTAGCTTGCCACCTCTGGAAGTAAACAAGATGGTCGCGCTAATTCTGCTGTGCTTCAGCGGCATTCTGTCATGACCAAGTCCCCAACGATCCTTATGTGAATAATAGTGGTAGCATGCGCAGAGATGAAAAAGATCAATAGACAATAGACAATAGACAATAGGTGCAGGAGGAGGCCATTCGGCCCTTCGATCCAGCACCACCATTCAATGTGATCATGGCTGATCATTCACAATCAGTACCCCGTTCCTGCCTTCTCCCCATACCCCCTGACTCCGCTATCCTTAAGAGCTCTATCTAACTCTCTCTTGAATGCATTCAGAGAATTGGCCTCCACTGCCTTCTGAGGCAGAGAATTCCACAGATTCACAACTCTCTGACTGAAAAAGTTTTTCCTCATCTCAGTTCTAAATGGCCTACCCCTTATTCTTAAACTGTGGCCCCTTGTTCTGGACTCCCCCAACATTGGGAACATGTTTCCTGCCTCTAACGTGTCCAACCCCTTATACGTTTCGATAAGATCTCCTCTCATCCTTCTAAATTCCAGTGTATACAAACCCAGTCGCTCCAATCTTTCAACATATGATTAAATAAGGAACAGTATACATTTATCCATTCATAGTTATGGATTTCCTCCATTAGCATCCCCATCAATATGCTGGAGTCAATATCAATTGTGGCTATTACTTCCTTTGATTATAAACATTGGAGTTACTTCTTTGAGTTTAGATTAGTTTAGAGATACTGCATGGAAACAGGCCCTTCGGCCTACTAAGTCCACGCCGACCAACAATCGCCCCGTGTACTAGTTCTATCCTACAATCTCGAGACAATTTACAAAAGCCAATTAACCTACAAACCTGCACATCTTTAGAATATGGGAGGAAACCGGAGCAGCTGGAGAAAACCCAGTCACAAGGAGAACATACAAATTCCACATAGACAGCACCCGTAGTCAGGATTGAACCCAAGCCTCTGGCGCAGTGAGGCAGCAACTCTACTGCTGCGCCACTGTGTAATAATGAAAAGCAAGCAGTTTATTGTTAAAAGTTACATCTGGTTTTCAGTTGTAATAACTGCAGGAGTTGCGGTCGACTATGCTTGAAGAAAAGAGTGTCCTCCTCCTTCAGCTGGAACATCCTTGGCAATGTGTGCTGTTTTCAACAAAAAAACAAAAGACTGACTGCTCCTAATTCTCTGTAGACAGTTGTCAGACTCCAATGGTTTATTTGTGGGACTCACCAACATTGCAGTAATGTAATTACATTACAGCACAGCAAAACCTTCTGTAGAAGGTTTCAGATCTAAACTCAACAGCAGGCTAAGCCATTCAGATTAGCTTCTTTATAACCTGAGGAAAAGATGTAGCTGTCTCGTCTTTCTGAAACTTTCACATCTTCTGCATTTTTAATATTCTACTTGGGCATGCAATTCTCCCTGCACCTTCCACATTCCCTTTTGTAATGCCACTCATTGTGAGTACCCATTTGGAACTGCTCCCAGGAATGGTTCAGGTTTATCGTCATTAAGCAGCGGTACTCATTGCACGGCCTGAGGGCTATTCGTGGCATTCCTCCTCCTCATCTGTGGCACTTGGCAGCTCCATATGCCTCTGGGTCTCCAATGAAGGCCGGCCCAGCTGTGGAATCACGACTAATTTGGGTCAATGCCCTTCTCTTTCCTTGTCTGACTCTCCAGTAAAGGAAGATGAGGACATATTTTGGGGAAGCAAGTTTATTCGAAAGAACAAGGAAAAGACCCTTAATTATATAAAACCAATTAACTAAACTGTTTGTTACATGGATTCCTTCTGCTTCCTTCCCATGGTTAGTGCTCAAAATGATCAGTTCGGGATTCACTAACATCTCTTGTCTGCCACCAAAATTGCCACCCAATTCAGGCAAGCATGGTGTTCATGTAAAATATATAAATTATTGTCTCTCATTATGATCAGGGAGCAACTGTGTCTAATATTTAGAAGCAAGAATTTGTCATTATTTATTTGTAAGTTAATTGCTTATACTGGGACCTTTTCACTGCTCTGAGTTGCAGGATAAAGGAAAGAAAATTCTTTATGTTTTCCACTGCAAGGAAACATTGATTGTTTGTCAGTGCATCTTTGCAAAATATCAATTTTCAGAACCAGAATCCAAATTCGCTGCTTAATGAAACAGAGCAAAATGAGAAAGCTTTGTGAATTTAAAAGATCAAGTGAAATATTTTGGAAGGTTGAGCAGATTTTTAATATAATAACTGATCTTGCGCAACTGTTAATGATTTCCAGAAAAACCACAACAGAGAAATTGAGAAAGTTGTTTTCCAAAGACCGTCTGCTCAACACTCCACGTGGTTTAACTACGGATGGAGCTGTGGCTGTGTGGCTAGGGCGGCACGGTGGCACAGCGGTAGAGTTGCTGCCTTACAGCGAATGCAGCGGCGGAGACTCAGGTTCGATCCTGACTACGGGCGCCATCTGTACGGAGTTTGTACGTTCTCCCCGTGACCTGCGTGGGTTTTCTCCGAGATCTTCGGTTTCCTCCCACACTCCAAAGACGTACAGGTATGTACGTTAATTGACTGGGTAAATGTAAAAATTGTTCCTAGTGTGTGTAGGATAGTGTTAATGTGCGGGGATCACTGGGCAGCGCGAACTCGGTGGGCCGAAGGGCCTGTTTCCGCGCTGTATCTCTAAATCTAAAAAATCTAGAAAAAAAAATCTTTAAAAATCAGCAAAGGGTTTCTCTGTGACTGGTACCCACGGCAGATGAGTGAATGGAAGAGAAAATATCTGCAGAATAACAACAGCGATTTCCATGGTATTGTTTCTTGGGGCAACTCAGCACCAGTGAGATCTGGCTGTGGTCAGAATATTTAGGTTGTTAATGTAATAAAAGCACTATTTTACCCAATTACAGTGACTTAAATTTTCATTCTTTCACTTCTCAGTTTAACCTTTGCTGTGCAAACCCTAACAATGCAGAAATCACAGACACTGGCTCTTTCAGTTCTATAAATAATATTATAGTTTAGTTTAGTTTAGTTTAGTTTATTAATGTCATGTTTACCAAGGTAGAGTGAAAAGCTATTGTTTGCATGCTATCCATTCAGAGAAAAGACTGTACATGAATACAATCAATACGCCCACAGTGCACAGATGCAGGATAAAGGGTACAACTTTCAGTGCAAGATATAACATTGAAGTCCGATTAAAGTTAGTTCAAAGGTCTTCAATGAGGTAGACAGGAGGGAAAGTCTTAGTCATATAATATAGGCTAGCATGACAGGACATTAGAAAATATGTATTACACACACAATATTCATGGTCCAATTATATTTTATTCAGTGAATGTTTGGAACATGAGGCTGAATCTTGCTTACCTACTACCGATCATTCCTTGTCCAGGTTGTTTTGGATTTGGAATGTGTGTGTTGAAATCAGAAGTCCGACTGTCTTGAAGGTCAGGTGATGCCATGTTTGAACAGCCAATTCCTTGATGGGTTTCCCATTGAATCCTTTGACTGTTACTACACACTGGAGAGAGGAGTAGGTTCAACACCACACCCAGCACCTCAGCTTTATGCTGGCATACAAATGGACTCCATTCCTCTGAGTGGCATTGCCAACTGTGCAGAAAAACGCATAGTATTTATTTGGCGCAGATATTGTGGGCCGAAGTGCCTATTAGACAATAGACAATAGAAAATAGGTGCAGGAGAAGGCCATTCGGCCCTTCGAGCCAGCACCGCCATTCAATGTGATCATGGCTGATCATTCTCAATCAGTACCCCGTTCCTGCCTTCTCCCCATACCCCCTGACTCCGCTATCCTTAAGAGCTCTATCTAGCTCTCTCTTGAATGTATTCAGAGAATTGGCCTCCACTGCCCTCTGAGGCAGAGAATTCCACAGATTCACAACTCTCTGACTAAAAAAGTTTTTCCTCATCTCTGTTCTAAATGGCCTGCCCCTTATTCTTAAACTGTGGCCCCTGGTTCTGGACTTCCCCAACATTGGGAACATGTTTCCTGCCTCTAACGTGTCCAACCCCTTAATAATTTTATACGTTTCGATAAGATCCCCTCTCATCCTTCTAAATTCCAGTGTATACAAACCTAGTCGCTCCAGTCTTTCAACATATGACAGTCCCGCCATTCCGGGAATTAACCTAGTAAACCTACGCTGCACGCTATTCTTGTTAGAATACTGTTCTACATTCAATATACATGTTATTTTACTTTATTTTATCATTTCCAATTATATGCTGGTAATTTAGTGCTTTACTTAAATATCTTTTTGTAAAAACTATTCTTTAAATTATTCATATTCTTTAAATATCTCGGTGGGTTAGAAATTATTCAAATACATTGAAACAACTTAAGAATAAATTTATATAGGTAAAACGATCTACAAGCACTTTAAAGCACTAACAAATAATTAGAACATCCAGGGACATTTAGGAAACTGTTCAAAAGCCTTTGACGGTGACAAGGCTTCAATGGTCTGCCAGCTGAGGCCTAGCTACTGCTCAAAGCCTGCTCCACATTGCCAGCTGAGGCCTAGCCACTGCTCAAAGCCTGCTCCACATTGCCAGCTGAGGCCTAGCCACTGCTCAAAGCCTGCTCCACATTGCCAGCAATCTCCACAGTGCTGCAGGCCAACTGGCTCCACTCTCCACATGCAGAAAAAATAATCAGGGCAGGCTACATCCCGCCACCTCCAGCTCACTCAAGTTACTGTTGAAGCCCAATATAATAGTATTTTAAAAAGTAAATCAATGTGGCATGATGCAAGCATTATTTAAGAGAGACACAAGGAACTACAAATGCTGTAGTCTTTCGTAGAACACAAAGTGCTGGAGTAACTCACCGAGTCAGGCAGCATCTCTGTAAAACATGGATAGGTAACATTTCAAGTTGAGACCCATCTTCAGACCATATATCTAATAATGCTCTTATTTAATTTATGGTTCTTAATTTATTTCATATATAAGCTTTATTTAACATGACTCTAATAGATGCCATACATTTGGCATGAATGGCCTACTCCATTTCTACGAACTTTGCTCGAGGTTGTTTTAGAAATTTGCTATTGGCTAAACCAGCAGTCCTTAAAGTGGTCACTAGGCCGACTGAAGAAATCAGAGAGGTGATGCTGCTTCATATTTCTCCTGTTCCTGGGATTTACTGACTGCCCATCCATTCCCAGACCTGCAGACTCATTCATTTCTGCAACAGACTCTGCGAACCAAACCAAACACATCCCAGGATTGAAGCAATCAGCTGCAGTGCTCCATAGAAACATAGAAACATATAAAATAGGTGCAGGAGTAGGCCATTTGGCCCTTCGAGCCTGCACCGCCATTCAATATGATCATGGCTGATCATCCAACTCAGTATCCTGTACCTGCCTTCTCTCCATACCCCCTGATCCCTTTAGCCACAAGGGCCACATCTAACTCCCTCTTAAATATAGCCAATGAACTGGACTCAACTACCTTCTGTGGCAGAGAATTCCACAGATTCACCACTCAATGTGTGAAAAAAAACGTTCTCATCTCGGTCCTAAAAGACTTCCCCCTTATCCTTAAACTGTCACCCCTTCTTCTGGACTTCCCCAACATCGGGAACAATCTTTCTGCATCTAGCCTGTCCAACTCCTTAAGAATTTTGTAAGTTTCTATAAGATCCCCCCTCAATCTTCTAAATTCCAGCGAGTACAAGCCGAGTCTATCCAGTCTTTCTTCATATGAAAGTCCTGCCATCCCAGGAATCAATCTGGTGAACCTTCTCTGTAGTACTCCCTCTATGGCAAGAATGTCTTTCCTCAGATTAGGAGACCAAAACTGTACGCAATACTCCATGTGTGGTCTCACCAATGCCATGTACAACTGCAGCAGAACCTCCCTGCTCCTATACTCAAATCCCATCGCTATGAATGCCAACATACCATTCGCTTTCTTCACTGCCTGCTGCACCTGCATGCCTACTTTCAATGACTGGTGTACCACAACACCCAGGTCTCATTGCATCTCCCCTTTTCCTAATCGGCCACCATTCAGATAATAGTCTGCTTTCCTGTTCTTGCCACCAAAGTCCATAGGACATGTTTGAGAGAAGAACCATGAGTTTCAAAGACAAGACAGTAGATGTTATGTTATATTACAAAAATGTG
Organism: Rhinoraja longicauda; assembly: GCF_053455715.1. Taxonomy (NCBI): domain Eukaryota; kingdom Metazoa; phylum Chordata; class Chondrichthyes; order Rajiformes; family Arhynchobatidae; genus Rhinoraja; species Rhinoraja longicauda. The sequence continues at coordinate 56,544,616 of NC_135960.1, read as the reverse complement.
GCATTTATGTAATTTAATTTGAACTTTGCCCCATAAACAAGCTTGCCTGCTGGCATTTGCAAATTATTACTTTCAGATGCATTTGCTTATCTTATCTCCAGGTCAGTTGCAGTTTTTTTTAAATGTCTGTTACATAATTTAGATAGGACCTTACCGATCAGGTATTCTCTCGTAGGGACTTGATGTTAAGTATCCTGGCAGTCTTTAGTGCAAGCTTGAGAAAGTTAGAGAGCAAAGCTTGGACCATGAGAACAAAGAAACACTATGAAAACAATCATGCAATTTACATCAAGTGAGAGCATAGGTGAAGGTAACTTCATGGCTATGTAGTGTGGCCTTGAGAAGAGAAGGCATCTTGGAACGATCATTTTGCAAAGGGACCGTATGATGAGAATGAAAATATGAACAAGTAACATAATTAAGAATTTTCAATCCTGATCTGTCCTATCGGATTCTATCCTATCCTGGCAGCACAGTGGCACAGCAGTAGAGTTGCTGCCTGACAGCACTTACAGCGCCAGAGAATCAGGTTCGATTCCAACTATGGGTGCTTATCTGCATGGAGTTTGTACGTTCTCCCCGTGACCCGCGTGGGTTTTCTCCGAGTTCTTCGGTTTCCTCCCACACTCCAAAGACATACAGGTTTGTAGGTTAATTGGCTTGGTACAAGTGTAAATTGTCACTGGTGTGTGTGGGATAGTATTAGGGTGCGGGGATTGCAAGGCGGCGCGGACTCAGTTGGCCGAAGGGCCTGTGTATCTCTAAACTAAGTAAGTAACAAAGATACGTTTTGTATATTCAGTCCTTGGATGAATGAAAATTCGAAATGACTTCAGTCACGTGTTCCTTGGGTTCGCACAAAAGGTTTGTTTAAAAGATTGAAGGAAAAGATTTGTATAAAAGAAAGGCATTCCAAGTTATCAGCAGTGACAACCGGGGAACAACCATCATAAGAAGGAGGGACCTCAGTTTGAAGTTCAGAGAAGACTATCCCCTACCAGCTGAGTGAATATGGCCATTTCATTCATACAATTAATAGAAAATAGACAATAGACAATGGGTGCAGGAGTAGGCTATTCGGCCCTTCAAGCCAGCACCACCATTCAATGTGATCATGGCTGATCATTCTCAATCAGTACCACGTTCCTGCCTTCTCCCCATACCCCCTGACTCCGCTATCCTTAAGAGCTATCTAGCTCTCTCTTGAATGCATTCAGAGAATTGGCCTCCACTGCCTTCTGAGGCAGAGAATTCCACAGATTTACAACTCTCTGACTGAAAAAGTTTTTCCTCATCTCCGTTCTAAATGGCCTACCCCTTATTCTTAAACTGTGGCCCCTGGTTCTGGACTCCCCAAACATTGGGAACATGTTTCCTGCCTCTAACGTGTCCAACCCCTTAATAATCTTATATGTTTCGATAAGATTCGATAAGATTCTGCCTTCCTATTCTTACCACCAAAGTGGATAACCTCACACTTATCCACATTAAACTGCATCTACCATGCATCCGCCCACTCACACAACCTGTCCAAGTCACCCTGCAACCTCATAGCATTTTCCTCACAGTTCACACTACCATCCAGCTTTGTATCATCTGCAAATTTGCTAATGGTACTTTTAATCCCTTCATCCAAGTCATTAATGTATATTGTAAATAGCTGCGGTCCCAGCACCGAGCCTTGCGGTACCCCACGAGTCACTGCCTGACATTCTGAAAGTGACCCATTTATCCCCACTCTTTGCTTTCTGTCTGCCAACCAATTTTCTATCCATGTCAGTACCCTACCCCCAATACCATGTGCTCTAATTTTGCCCACTAATCTCGTATGTGGGACCTTGTCGAAGGCTTTCTGAAAGTCGAGGTACACCACATCCCCTGTCAATTTTGGGGCCATTTTACTGAGTGTTCTTGTCGCGATCCACAAGACCAGAGATTTAGCCATCCATATTCGGCTCAAACCAATAATGGAACCATTATAGAGAAAATATGCATTCAAAACCTTAAAACACTCTGTGATTGTAACTCAATGTTAAGGAAGGAACTGTGGATGTCGGTTTACAATGAAGATAGACATAAAATGCTGCAGTATCTCTGGAGAGAAGGAGTGGGTGACGTTTTTGGTCGAGACCTTTCTTCAGTCTGAAAACTGAATAAGGGTCTCGACCCAAAACCGTCACCCATTCCTTCTCTCCAGAAATGCTGCCTGTCCCGCTGAGTTACTCCAGCATTTTGTGTCTATCTTCAGTAAATGTTAAAATCCCTGATGGTTACGTACATCCAATAGATTGATATTTCACTGGAAGATCCGTGATTAATTGCCAGATTAACAAAGTGGGAGGTGATAAACCTTATCTTAACCATGACTCGCAGCAATAGAAGTTTATTGCATGTAGAGAAAGAAAACATCAATTTGACTTTAATCAGAACTGTTGACTTAATCGGTGAATGGGTCATCAGGCATTTATTTGCTGCTGTATACAATTCTGAGTGGGATACAGTGGAAGTGACGTGTTTCTGTCAATGGAAATCTATCAACGTGGTGAAAAACTGGGCTGGGGCATCACTGTTTACTATGTCGTTATAGAAACCAATTCTTATTATCCGAGCCAAAAATCAAATAAAGACTATATTCTACAGAAATTATTTAAATAAGCTCCAACATGTTTTTAATGTGCTTATGTGAAAGACATGTTGATGCCATGCCATTTGCAACTTGATTACTTGTTAATGTACAATTTTTTTCCAGTTATTTTTAATGTTCCTCAATTTAAATCATTCTCCCATCATGAGAGCCTCTGCGACATATATCATTCCCCATGTGAAGAAGGTGGAGATTCATTTATTTCAAGCCTTTGAGTCAGGAACCAAAGGACGCCTGAGAGGAATGTGGGTGACGCAGTCTTGAAGTGAGACCTTGTCAAGTGGAGAATCACAGGAACAACCTACAACTTCATCCTGCAGAATTAATAATGGCACTCGTAAATTTAGAAATGTTGCACTTGTTTCAAACAAAATCAGCTCAGCCCTTTACAAGAATGCATAAATTGCAGACTGTCAGACATAATTGTTGTACTTTAAACGGCTCACGTTACCACCTGCAAATATTACTACTCTCCTCCCAAATAATTCTGCTTTATGAACTTACTAATATACTGATATGTCTTTGGGTATATCTGTAATACATCAGTTCTGCATATAAAGCTTAAGATTAACCATTGAAGTAAATTATTTACATACACATTCTAATGTGCGATATTGCTGTGTCTGTGCCGTTTCCATTTTACATAGATTACATTGTGGAGACTTGCCACCCATTAATATTATCAGAGTAAAAAAAAAAAAAATGATTCTGAAAGAAGATACTACTGCAGAAGATTTGCATAGAAGCGAGAAGAGAGAGAAAGGACTATCATTATTTTCCATAAGGTCTTGGGGGAGTTTTCATTAAAATTCATGTTGCATAGTAAGAAGCAGATGGGAAAGTTTATTTTTCAGTGGAACATAACATTGATATTTTTGCTTTCCCTTGGGAAGATTAAATTTAAAAATATTTGGAACATTGCCATATATAATTAGCATTTCATGGCAATATCTAGAACATACAAATTAACAGGAGTCTGTAGGCATCGAATCCTTTTGGGCAAAATGGAAGCATCTGAATTTTCTTGATGAAGAGAAAACAAAAGCAGATCATTTGTAATAAAAGCTTCACTGCAGAATCCAGGTGTTTCTGCTTTTGTCAAACAAAGTAAGGTTGAAAAATTCAGTGGCCTTCTGGAGCTAAGATTCTGACATTGTGTGCAAGGGAGAAAGTAACTCTCAGTTAAGTCACAGCAATAAGGCAGCATTTCCACAGTGTAATTCCACAGCAGTCAACCATTTGTTATGGTTTTAGTTTCCTGCGTCTTTTGTCAGATTGCTCAGAGTATTAATCATTTTCTATTTTCCCCTAAGATGCCGATAGAAAGTTGGCGAATTAATATTCAGTGTTCGCGACATGACTTTTTTGTTCTTTCGGCAAATGAGGTCCTCTACCTGATCAGGACTAAGGTGAGTCTTACAGTGCTGGTGCTTCCTCAGAAACTATGTTCTGCACTAGCTTTTCCCAAAACTCTAAAGAATACAATTCAAATGGAGGATTATGCAGAGAATTCAGAGAAAGATAATCTAATTATGGAAGGAATCCTTCACGGAGTATAAACTACCAAAAATACTGGCCTATATTCAATCAGCGTCACTTACACAGATTCTCTGGTGATTATCACACTGCTTTTGCATTTAGTTTTGTTTGGAGATGTAGCATGGAAATAGGACCTTCATCCCACCGAGTCCATACCGACTATCAATCACCCATTCACACTAATTCTATGTTATGCTGCTTCCTCGTGCACTCCGTACACACTAGGGCCAATTTTACAGAGGCCGATTAATCTACAGACCTGCATGTCTTTGGGATGTAGGAGGAAACCGGAGCAGGCAAAGGAAACCAACATAATCACAAAGAGTATGAGGAAACTTCAGACTGACAGCACCTAAAGTCAGGATCATACCCGGGTCTCTGGCATTGTGAGGCAGCAGCTCTACCTGCTGCACCACTGTGCCACCTGATGTTTGTAAATTTTCTGAAACATTAGAACAGTAACTGTCAAAAGTCACCTCATTTACCCCAAAATTTGAGATTCGTTTGCAACCTTGTGAGTAAAGAAGTTCACAAATGCAAATGCTCCAACAACAGCAGAACTACTTACTCCAAAGACATCTCTAGACTGATGGATAGGCTTGCTGATCATGGCAACCAGGAGAGCCATCAAGGCAGCAACCTTGAAACTACAGTCACCCTTTTATAACCATTACTAAAACACTGTAGAAACAAGGAACTGCAGATGCTGGTTTATACCAAAGACAGACACAAAGGTATGGGGGGACCGGCATGAGGGAGGGAGAAGAACAATGGAGGACCCGGCGTGGGGGGGGCCGCCGTGAGGAGGGGGGTGGGGGGAGAACAAAGGAGGACCTGGCATGGGATACTTTTGTATGTGGAGACTGGGATGGCGGGACTTTCATATGAAGAAAGACTGGATAGACTAGGCTTGTACTCGCTGGAATTTAGAAGACTGAGGGGGGATCTTATAGAAACATAGGGTTGGAGAGGCTAGATGCGGGAAGATTGTTCCCAATGTTGGGGGATTCCAGAACCAGGGGTCACAGCTTAAAGATAAGGGGGAAGTCTTTTAGGACCGAGATGAGAAAACATTTCTTCACACAGAGAGTGGTGAGTCTGTGGAATTCTCTGCCACAGAAGGTAGTTGAGGCCAGTTCATTGGCTATATTTAAGAGGGAGTTAGATGTGGCCCTTGTGGCTAAAGGGATCAGGGGGTATGGAGAGAAGGCAGGTACAGGTTACTGAGCTGGATGATCAGCCATGATCATATTGAATGGCGGTGCAGGCTCGAAGGGCCTACTCCTGCACCTATTTTCTATGTTTCTATGTTTCTATGACTATTGCATACCTTTGGTATGCAAGTAAAGAATTTCACTGAGACTTGTCACATGTGACAATAAAGTATTCATTCATTCATTCATTCAAGAGCTGGAGAGGGTCAGGCAACATCCCTGGAGAAAAGGCTTGGTGACCTTTCGGGTCAAATCCTTTTTCAGACTTCAAGTAGAGGGTTGGGGTGGGGTGGGGGGGGTGAAGGGCTGGAGACGATTTAAAAAAACAGGAGCAATCAGGGCCAGCCACATATGACCTCAGGCAGGGTGGTGCCTGGTAAACCCATTGTAGGCTAGCCTAGGGAAGGTATGATATCAAGAGGAAAACAACGCAAGTGTTTTCAGATATCCTGAGATCAAAAAAGGTGTTTTATAAATATTGGTACTTATTATCTTCTTGCTTTCAGAATAAAAGGTCTGGTTCTACCAAGGTGCACAGATACTGAGTCCCCACTGACTCTTGGGAGTATCTGGCCCATGACTCATGGAAAAGGAGTATAGGGCCTTGTATTGACAATGCTTGAGGTCAGGCAGAGGTGGGACAGAGGCCCTTCATGAACAACTGAAGAAGTGCACCACCTCATGTTACCCACCCACCCGTTCCATCAGCCATCTTGCCCCCTTCTGTAGAAGAGTAGAGAATTCTCACAAAGGCAGAAGCAAGTCATTCTCAAGCCTGAACCACTATCTGATAGGGCCTCACATTGTTGCATCCAGCAAAGCCACTGCCTCCAGTGAATCTGACTCCATTCTGATCTCCAGTATTGTCTGTGTGGAGTTTGCTCATTCTTCTTGGAATTGCGATGGTTTTCTCTGGGTGCTCTGGTTACCTCCCTTGTCTCAAAAATGTGCTGGTTAGTTGGTTAATTGCCCATTGTAAATTACTCCGTGTGATTAGGTGAGTGGTGATTTCTGAGGGTGAGAAAGGAAGGAACTATAGAGGGCTCAACTGTGAGATTCCTGGTTGATGCCACAATGGATGTCTTGTTTACAACTGGACAGACAATGAATAGAATAGTCAACCACATGAAAAATATCCTGAAAGCCAAATAATTCACGTACATAATTTCCAGAGTTTGAATGAAATATCTGCCTGTTAAAGGCACATTTTTTATGCAATGTTTCTAACCTTCTTGAGTTTACATGAAATAGGAGTGTCTAGTGTGGTAGAATTCCAAGATAAATTTTCTAGTACTGGCTGGCTAATTTATGCCACTACAATTAGTTTAGACTTCTATATCTTGAAGCCCACCATGTCCATATGGGATGTCACTTCCTTTGGAAAAAAATCAAGGACACGGGTCAACCAGGTCTGAGTCCTCTGAGGCCTTGTTTTCTGCTACTTAATGGGTTATTTTTCAAATAAGGCCTCCACAATATTTCCTAATGATCCATTCCATTATTTTGACAGCTACTGATGTAAAACTAATGGGTTTCTTTTATTACCTTTCTTGAGAGTAGATAACATGTTGGCAGGTTTAAATCCAGTGGGACATGCCTATGCCTGTATTAATTGATTGTATACTATTCTCTGAAAGCTGTATATATTAGAGTACAATATCCCAATGTTTCACCAGACCATGATCTGAAAAGGCATAACAGTTTGTAAAGTGCAACTTAGCATGATGGTGCATCAAAAACTATTAAAATTTTGTGAAAGTTTATCTGTGCAAACATTACTATCCAGCCATTTATTTTGTGGTTGTAAGGTCATTCTTATAATTTACTCATTTTGACAGGTAATCAGGGCTTTCTTTAAGCCGCTACACCCTTCAAAGTTATTGGGCTGAATCATCCTGCCCTCTATGACTGAGACCACTGACATTCCTCCATTCAAATCAAAGTAAGGCCTGGATCAACACACGAAGCTCTTTGAGTTCAGGATCCCTGCAGTGTTGTGGTGGAGGATTCACATTTGCCTCATGACATAGCTCCAGGGTGAGTTAAATGAAATAAATCAGGAATTGAAGAATAAATAGTGTGTCAGAAGGTCAAAAGGTCATGTGATAGGAGCAGAAATAGGCTATTCAGCCCATCAAGTCTACCCCGCCATTCAATCATGGCTGATCTATCTCTCCCTCCTAACCTCATTCTCCTGCCTTCTTCCCATAACCCCTGACACCTGTACCAATCCAGAATCTATCTATCTGACTTTAAAATATCCACTTACTTGGAAGATGGACACAAAATGCTGGAGAAACTCAGCGGGACAGGCAGCATCACTGGAGAGAAGGAATGGATGACGTTTTGGGTCGAGACCCTTCTTCAGACTCAAATCTGATTAACTCTTGTCCTTCAGGGAAGGAAACAGGCATCCTGATCTATATTTAACCATATGAGTAAGTCCAATACTTAATCACCACCTCAGTTTAGGGGGTATCAGGGATGGATAATAAATGCTGGTATTGCCACAAGTGTTCATATCCTGTGAATGAATAAAAAGATCCCAAGTAAACAGTTAAATATTTATTTTTACGTTGTTTTAGGTACAGCAGTCACTCGACTGTGATAATGCTTGGTTTAATTACTTTATGAACGGAATTCTTTTTCCTCTGGGATTGTTAAATTAAAACAATGCCGGAGCTCTGCCGTGGGATTTATACCTTTCTGCGGGGTTTAAATAGGAAGGTCCCAGGTGTGTCATTACTTGTTGATTACTTATGGGATTGTCACCTGAATCCAAAACATTGCAAGTGAAGATCGTGACAAACATTGGTCTCTAAAGGCTCTCCTTCGAGCAAAAATTATTTTGAATTACAGCTGGATCTTAAAATCTACCCAAGGAGGAGCCAAAGTTTATGCTGCTTAATCCAAATGGTGGCACAGCATTTGTTGCTTGCTTCACAGTTGTTGTTGCTTCACAGTGCCAAGTCCCGGGTTCAACCCTAACTATGGGGGCTGCCTGTACAAAGTGTGTACGTCCTGTGACCATGTAGGTTTTCTCCAGGTGCTTCGATTTCCTCCCACATTCCAAAGACGTGCAGGTTTATAGGTTAATTGGCTTCTGTAAATTGTCCCTAGTGTGCAGGATAGAACTAGTGTATGGGTGATTGTTGGTCAACAATCACACATGGAGAGGTGACTTTAAAAATGAACTAAAAAGACATTTGGACAGGTACATCAATAGGAAAGGTTTCGAGCGATATGAGCCAAACATGGACAGTGTAGATGGGGCATCTTGGCCAGCATGGGGAAGTTGGGCCAAAAGGCATGTTTCCACGCTGTATCTCTAAACTAAAGTAAACTAAACTTAAGTAAACTAAAGTAAAGTAAACTAAACTAAAATGGCATTATTTATTAATAACACAGTTGTCCACTTCGTGAGAAAACATCTGTGTACTGCCTTGATTCTGCTTTTGAAAATTTCACTGGTTCTTCCCATTTCTTCTCTTTCATCTGTCATAGAACATTGGGTTACATAACACAAAAAAGCACCCAAAGCCTTATATTCTCCTCTGTCCCAGGTTCCCATAGCACTCATACATGCATAAATATATGTTCTTATCAGGGAGCCAATTAAATATTGTGAAATCAACTCCAACATAATGTATATATTAAGTACTTCCATTGTAGTTTATTTGGTGGTATAAAGCAGTCAAAGAGTCATACAGCATGCACACAGGCCCTTCGGCCCAAATTTCCCATGCTGACCAAGATGCCCCATCTACACTAGTACCACCTGTCCACGTTTGGCCCATATCCCTCTAACCTTTTCCTATTGATGTACCTCTCCAAATGTCTTTTGATTTAAATTTTAATTTCACCTCAGTACATATAATTGTTGTAATTAAACACTGTTATTAGTATTAGCTTAAATGCTAGTTCCGTCGTCTTTCAAAGATGAAAGGATAGCATGGTATGGCACAACCACCATGTAAAAACAGATCCAGCAACTCAAAACATGAATGTCAATGAATTGTGCAGTAGCACAAGCTATAACTTTATAGCCCAGTTTATTTCTTCTTCCTCCTTTGCCATCCATACATAAGATCAAGCCTAGATTAAAATGTGTTGCAGGTTAGATTACTGGGAACAGCAGCAGACAAATTGAAAACCAGGATAATCCAGAGACTGCCAGCATTGCCTCTTATAGCCCAATGCTGAGCCACCAGGAATAACTGGAGATTGCCACGATATACCTGAGACCGCGCTCTCGAGGCAAGGGTGAATGCAGGAAGAAGGCTGAGATCGCCACGTCTTCTTCAGAGACTAAGACTGAGTTGCCGGGACCACCCTAAGGTTATCAGCGCCACCACACATGTACCTGATGGAGAAGTAGAGCGTCCCCATGTTGGCCTGGACTTTCTTACCACAGTAAATAAAATATATCGTGTGAGTGCACCCTACTGTAAGTATCGGTGTGGTCACTACCAAAATCAGCGTCATCTATGTGTACATATATGTGTGCGTGTATTTGTGTAAATATGTATGTAAATATCTTCACATCTTTGAACATAAAGTATACTACTCTAAACCTCTTGAATTAATTAATTTCTTTTTAAAGAATCTACTAAAGATTGCAGATTTAAATTTGTATTTCTCTAAATGTTCTCACAAGGTCATACACATCTAATGCATTTATCTTTTTGCATACAAGACCAAAACAGGGAGGAAATTGCTCAGGTTAAATATAACTTTTCAATGTACTTTGTTTCATTATTCCATATTAATATGTTAATAATGCCTATTTAACCATGGAGTTGTGAAGATTGTATATTTTAGCCCTAAATTTCAAATCATATTCTCCATGAAAATTCAGGCCACAATCTGGAACTCATTTACCTTTAACACAGTGAAACATGTTGCATCTCAATTCTTCTATAAACTTTTCCAGTTATGCAGATTGTTGGTACTAACAGAAGATTGTCCACGTACTAATATCAAGTGGAAGGAGAGACATTTAAAAAATGAACTTTGAGACATAAATGAATCTAGTATTTATAACAGATGCGCTAACAAAGCTAAAGTCCATCAATTGAATTAATCAACCAACTTAGAGGCAAATATTTGCAGAGAACAAATTGGTTGTTTGCTCAAATTAACGGTGGGCATTATAAAGACAACAGAGACCTATTTAAATGGCTCCAAATGAGGCATTTGATTTATCAACTATTTAGAGGCAGTGCTGAAAACTGGAGCTGTCTGCTAATGTTGAATCTTTTAAGCGACTTGGCAAAGCTAAGCACTTTAAATGTGGAAGGAGAGAGCAATCCAGATCAACGAATAGCACTAAAGCAAATAACAAATAGATCTGATAGACACAAAATGCTGAAGTAACTCAGCAGGTCAGGCAGCCTCTGGAGGAAAATAGGTGGCGTTTCGGGTCAGAACCCTTCTTCAGGTGTGTGACATTTCTTCTGACCTGAAACATCACCTATTCTTTTTCTCCAGAGAGGCCATCTGACCCGCTGAGTTACTCCAGCATTTTATGACTATCTTTGGTATAAACCAGCATCTGCAGTTCCTTCCTACAGAACAAATAGATCTAGACTACTTTATAATTGTAATTAAAATTCAAAATGTAAGGATGTGATGTTCTAACTACGATACATATGTAAAAAGCAAAAACAGGATTTCGACATTGATAGTGAGTGCTGGCATTGTCAAACACCATGACTGGGGGCAATGAACAAACTTCTGGATGAACTCAATGGGTCAGGCAGCAACTGTGGAGAGAATAGACAGACAATGCTTTGGGTCAGGACCCTTCAAACTAACGGACTGAGGCGAGAGGTCTGGAAAAGAGAGGTAGAGGTGGGACAAAGCCTGGCAAGTGATAGACACATACAGGTGAGTAGAGGGATGATTAGCTGATGGGTGGAGTATGTGACAAAGATTGGAGATGTAAGGAGACAAAAGGGTGTCAGAAAAGGGAAGAAGTGGAGGTGTGAATTGTAGAGCAGGAGGGAGGGATGTGAGTGGAATGGGTCAGGGGATCAGAAAAAGGGGAGGGATAAAAGAGATATGAAGGACTGGGATGGGAGTCCAGCTTTCTCCCTCCTAATCCATCAGTCTGAAGAAGAGTCCTGCCCCGAAACATTGTCTATCCACTCCCTCTGAAGATGCTGCCGGATTTGTTGGGTTCCTCCAGCATTTTGGGGGTTTTTTGCTCACGATTTCAGCATCTGCAATTTGTTGTGCCGCCTTGACTGGGAATCCGTCTAGCCTACACCTAGCATACATTTCAGGGAGATGTAAATACATAAAGGTACCAAACTGCAACTTTATTTTACCTGCCAGTCTTGTTCTGGAAGTTCAAAGGGCACTGTCGCAGCCAGCTGACTGTCCCAGTTGCCATTAGCGGATCTTTGCTCTTTGATTGGGTTTATTTACACTCAGGTAGCTGGTCATAAACTGTATGCCAAACCTTAGAAGCTTCCTAAATGGTCACCTTGGTGACAGTTTCCAGGAAGTTCAGCAATCACCTTTGATATCTGCAAAGGGTTTTAGGAGCTTAGTGTAGTCAGGAAATATTGCCTTTGTCCCTTATCTGCAAAGTGCCTTCAGCTGAACAACAAAAATAAATTGTCCACCCTTAATTGCATTACGAAGAAAAAAGTAGACAGATGGTGGTATGACTATCGTTATTAGCTTGCCACGGGGAAGGTCATCACAAGAAGCCTCTTGTGCAACCTCACCCCAGTGGTTGAAGAGCTCCACCAAGAGTCACAATGCATATCCTGCCCATTAAGAAAAACAATGGTACACAAAGTGCTGGGCTAACTCAGTGGGTCAGACAGCATCTCTGGCCACAGTTTAAGAATAAGGGGTAGGCCATTTAGAACAGAGATGAGGAAAAACTTTTTTAGTCAGAGAGTTGTGAATCTGTGGAATTCTCTGCCTCAGAAGGCAGTGGAGGCCAATTCTCTGAATACATTCAAGAGAGAGCTGGATAGAGCTCTTAAGGATAGCGGAGTCAGGGGGTATGGGAAGAAAGCAGGAACGGGGTACTGATTGAGAATGATCAGCCATGATCACATTGAATGTCGGTGCAGGCTCGAAGGGCCGAATGGCCTACTCCTGCACCTATTGTCTATTGTCTATTGAGAACATGGATAGGTGCCATTTCTGGTCTCGACCCGAAAATCTTCACCTATCCATGTCTCAACCCGAAACGTCACCCATTCCTTCTCTCCAGAGATGCTGCCTGTCCCGCTGAGTTACTCCAGCATTTTGTGTCTGGCTCTAGAGGTGCTACCTGATCTGCTGAATTACTCGAGCACTTTGTGTTCCTTTTGTGCATTAATCAGCGTTTGCAGCTCTTTGTTTCTGCAAGAAGGACAATGGACTTATGCGACGATTCATGTGCAATAAACAGCACACAGAAGGATGGTCTCAGGAGTACCTGTACCCATGGTCAAAATTGCAGACATCAGATTGACCTTCCTGAGAGTGAACCCATGAAAAGAGACTGACCCGGATAAAGTCCCCAGCTGTGTTGTCAGAACCTCAGAAGCATTCACAGACATCTTTAACTTCTCCTTAATTCAATCTAAGGTTCAAATCTTAGATTTAAGAAGGTCACTGTCATTCCGGTGCTAAATAAAAGCAAAGTAATGTGCCTGAATGATGCCCACCAGTGACTCTGATGTCCACAGTCATGAAGTGCTTCGAGAGGTTAGTCATGGTACACCAACTCCAGCCTCCCGGACAACCTTGATCCACTGAATTGTCTCCATGGCAGATGCCATCTCTTTAGCCCATTTCTGGGACATCTGGCTAACTGGGACAGCTACATCAGACTCCTATTTATTGACCATAGCTCAGTCCTCAACACCATAGTTCCAACCAAACTTATCTCCAAACTCCTAGACCTAGGTGTCCTCATTACTCTTATTGTTAGATCTATTGGATTTGAATTGAATTGAATTGAATACTTTATTGTCACATGTGACAAGTCACAGTGAAATTCTTTGCTTGCATACCCAAGGTATGCAAATAGTCGCCCATAAAGGGCACTTACAAAGTTACAAATCCCCCCCCATGCTTGGACCCCTTTTGTTCTCCCTCCTTCCCCCTCCCCACAACAGCCCCCCCCCCCCACGCCAGGTCTACCTCCCCCACAACAGCCGCCCTCCCCCCACGCCAGGTCTACCTCCCTCACAGCGGTCCTCCCATGCCGGGTCCTCCTTTGTTCTTTCCCTCGGCAGCGGCGCCCTCACTTCCACATGTCCATCCTCGTCCATCGGTCAGCGTCATCATCGACCGCCGCACCGGCCTCTTCACTATCGCTGTCGGATCCTCTCCAGACGCCCATGTGGTGCCGGCCCAGGCCCCAGCCATGGGCTCCGCCGACCCAGAAGAGTCCCGATACAGAAGAGTTTCAGTAACCTGATGATAAAGTTATGCAATTAATGGCCATGGGTTCACCAGAGAGTTGTTCAGGAAGCTTTATAAACTGAGCTTCCTCCAAAGTGTTTCAATTAAGCATTCTCATGATAAAATGTCATCATTTTTTAATGAAATATATTGTTCTACTGATTTGGAGCAGAAATTGTATTTTGAACAGAATTTCATTCCCATTAGCAGATAATATCTGATCAAACATGCAATTTAAACTGACTGTACAGATTATTTCAGCATGATTACCCCAAATCTATTCCATAAAATACATGCAAACATGGTTTCTTTCTTTCCCAGTTTTCAACCTGAAACATTAACCCTATTTTTCTTTCCACAGATGCTGCCTCTAAATGACTTCCACTGCTTACTTAATTATGAATTTCAGCTATTTCCCAATTACAGTCGATGGGCTTACTGGCCTATAGTTCCCTGCTTTCTCTCTCCCTCCTTGGTAATGAATGCTGCATGAATGGCTTTCTCATAGTCAATGAGGTTACTTTAGAATGTTGGGGTTACAACTGATGCATTCACTTATTTCAGGACACAAGGATACAGGCCATTAGTTTCTCCCTTACATGTTGGTACACCACTTCTGGCTCACTGCTTCCCCCTCATTTTCACCACCTCCTCCCCCCCCCCCCCCCCCTTCCCCCAACCACCAATAAAATGTTCTCCATCCCATCAACAATGTATCTTGCCCTGGCACACATATTAAGCCAGCAAAGTGGCACAGATGGTGGAGCCATTTCCTCACAGTGCCAGCAAGCCAGGTTCAATCCTGATCTTGGGTACTCTCTGTGTGGAGTTTACATGTTTTCGAAATGATTGTTTTGTTTTCATCCCGGAGCTCCAGTTTCCCCCCACATCCCAAAGATATGTGTGATTGTAGGTTAATTAGTCATTGTAAATTGACCCTAGTGTGTAGGCGAGTTGAATAATCTGGAGGAATTTGATGGGAATGTGGGTAGAATGAAAATTATATTACTGTTAGTCAGCACAGACTTTGTGAACTGAAGGCCCTGTTTCTGAGCTGTATGACTCCAAAACTGCACAATTTGATAACTCTAATATGAAGGATTCAATAATGTCTGCCGAGGTCTTCATTAAGCTCCTAATACATTATGTATATTTACGCTTCACTGTTCTCTGTCTAGTCTTTTACTACATACAGTGCATTCAGAAAATATTCAGACCCATTCACATGTTCCACATTTTGTTATGTTACAGCCTTATTTTTAAATGGATTAAATTCTTTTTTTTATCATCAATCTACACACTATACCCCAGAATGAAGAAGCGAAAACAGGTGTTTAGAAATTTTTACAAAGTAGTTAAAAAGAAATAACTGAAATATCACATTTACATAAGTATTCAGACCCTTTGCTATGACACTCAAAATTGAGCTTAAATTCATCCTGTTTCCATTGATTATCCTTGAGATGTTTCTATAACCTGATTGGAATCCACCACTGGTAAATTAAATTGATTGGACATGATTTGGAAAGGAACACACCTGTCTATATAAGGTTCCACAGTTGACAGTACATGTCAGAGCAAAAACCAAGCCATGAAGATGAAGGAATTGTCCGCAGACCTCCGAGACAGGATTGTGTCGAGACACACATCTGGGGAAGGGTATAAACCAATTTCTGCAGCATTGCAGGTGCCGAAGAGCATAGTGGCCTCCGTCATTCTTAAATGGAAGAACTTTGGAACCACCAGGACTTCATAGAGCTGGCCGCCCGGCCGAACTGAGCAGTCGGAGGAGAAGGGCCTTGGTCAGGGAGGTGACCAGAACCCGATGGTCACTCTGGCAGAGCTCCAGAGTTCCTCTGTGAAGATGGGAGAACCTTCCAGAAGGACAACTATATCTGCAGCACTCAACCAATCAGGCCTTTATGGTAGAGTGGCCAGATGGAAGCCACACCTCAATAAAAGGCACATGACAGCCCGCTTGGAGTTTGCCAAAAGGCACCTAAAGGACTCTCAGACCATGAGAAACAAGATTCTCTGGTCTGATGAAACCACGATTGAACTATTTGGCCTGAATGCCAAGCATCACGTCTAGAGAAAACCAGGCACGGCTCATCACCTGGCCAATACCATACCTACGGTGAAGCATGGTGGTGGCAGCATCATGCTGTGGGGATATTTTTCAGCGGCAGGAACTGGGAGACTAGTCAGGATTGAGGGAAAGATGAACGGAGCAAAGTACAGAGAGATCCTTGATGAAAACCTGCTCCAGAGCGTTCTGGACCTCAGACGGGCGGAGAATCACTTTCCAACAGGACAACGACCCTAAGCACACAGCCGAGACAACACAGGAGTGGCTTCATGACAAGTCTGTGAAGGTCCTTGAGTGGCTCAGCCAGAGCCTGGACTTGAACCCAATTGAACATCTCTGGAGGGACCTGAAAATAGCTGTGGGTCGACGCTCCCCATCCAACCTGACAGAGCTGGAGAGGATCTTCAGAGAAGAATGGGAGAAATGACCCAAATACAGGTATGCCAAGCTTGTAGCGTCATACCCAAGAAGACTTGAGGCTGTAACTGCTGCCAAAGGTGCCTCATCAAAGTACTGAGTAAAGGGTCTGAATACTTATGTAAATGTGATATTTCAGTTAATTCTTTTTAATTACATTGCAAAAATTTCTAAACATCTGTTTTTGCTTTTTTATTATGGGGTATTGTGTGTAGATTGATGATTTTTTAAAAAATGTAATTCATTTTAAAATAAGGCTGCAACGTAACAAAATGTGGAAAAAGTGAAGGGGTCTGAATACTTTCTGAATGCACTGCCGTGCCATGCTTTTGACTGCACTCATTCTGAATGTCATCTGCACCACCAGTCTCTATGTTTAAGTACTGGTTGGAAAGTAGTACATATGTTGAAGGTTCTTGTTACTTGTGCCCCATTCTGTCCTGGTTACCCTGAACTTGCACACCTCTCAATCCCCACGATGAGTCCATCTGCTCCTTAATCTTGGACAATCTCTGCTTGTGCCCCATCAGTTAAAGGTACCTCCTACAGGTGTCATCCTGTGCAAGGCCACCAGCATAATCAGGGATGAGTCTCACTCCGGCCACTCCCTCTACTCCTCTCTCCCATCAGGCAAGAGGTACAGACGTGTGAAAACACACACCTGCAGGTTCAGGGACGGTTTCTTCCCAGCTGTTATCAGGCAACTGAATCACCCTATCAACAACTAGAGAACAGTCCTGAGCTACTATATTCCTCACTGGAGACCCTCAGACTATCTTTAATCGGACCTTACTGGACTTTATCTTGCACTAAACGTTATTCTTTTATTATATATCTGTGCACTGCGGATTCCTCGATTGGAACATTGCATCGTCGACTGGTTGGTTGCCCGACTGGTTAGCACACAACAAAAGGTTTTCACTGTATCTCGCTCGGTAAACTAAATATGAAGTATCTTGACATTTCCACATGGTGCATAAATTGCAAGGAATATAATATATCTATGATAAATTATATTGTCAAATCCATTTTTGGATGTTCTTATTATCATGTAATAATAAACTCAATTATCAATTAAACTTCCCTTATATTTTGTACTTTAGTTTCCCAGCTTAAGTTAAAATTTTGTTAATGATTAAATAATTATCATTTTCTTATTAATTTTAATTTTTTTTAACATCAGCCCTCCCTCACATCACTGAATTTCCTTGTTCTATCCTTTACAGGCAGTGGAAGCCACACTCCATCGAAATATCACTTTGCACTAAGTACTCCAGACAGATAGGCCTTTAAAAAAAAAAATTGTTTAAATCATTCTCTAACCTAGTGTTGTGTTCTGAACTAACTATCCTGTTTAAATGTTTTATTTCTGCAATAGATTTGAACAGTTTTAGCTTACAATTTACAAAGGCAACCACTAAAGGTAATACCTGTGTCTTCCTTCATGATCTCACTTAGTTAGACATTTCGCGGAATACCTTCGCTCAGCCCACCTGAACCTATCTGATCTCCCAGTTGCTGGACACTTTAATTCTCCTTCCCATTCCTACACAGACCTTTCTGTCCTAGGTCTCCTCCATTGTCAGAGTGAAACTAAATGCAAATTGGAGGAACAGCATCTCATATTTCGCTTGGGCAGCTTACAGTCCAGTGGTATGAATATTGATTTCTCTCACTTTTACTGTAGCCCCGGCATTCCCTCTCTCCCTATCCCTCCACCACCCACGTCGCACCAGCTTCTCATTTTCACCCTACAAACAGCTAATAAAGACCTGTTTCCTTTATCATCAATACTTTTTTGCATATCTGTCATTCATTGTTCTTTACCTCTTCACAGCACCGTCGAAATCTCTTGTTTCCCTTACCCCTAACCAGTCTGAAGAAGGTTCTTGACCCGAAACGTCACCCATTCCTTCTCTCCCGAAATGCTGCCTGTCCCGCTGAGTTACTCCAGCTTTTTGTGTCAATCTTCAGTTTAAACCAGCATCTGCAGTTCCTTCTTACACATCTCACTTAGTTATCTGTTTAGCTTTACAGCTAACCTTTAGTTCCATAAGATCTACTTACAATTGATTTATGGAAACAAAGACATACAAAATCCACTGCCATCAGATATAAAGTCCCGATCTGATTCCTGATGCACAATAAGTTTTCGGTTCAAAACCACTTCTAAATATAGTTTTACAACTTGATTTCACACCAGGTGCATGACGACACCAGCCACACTGAAGCGCCATTTTTGAAATCCCCTGGTGCTTCATTAGATCTCGTGAAAAATGTATAAACTAATTCTTTAATGAAAAAGCAAGCACTTCCATCTGTGTTTTCAAGCATGAAAGATTAATCACCTGGGGTAATTCACATTCCTTAGTTATTCACCTCAATAGCAATGCAATCACTGGTATACCTGCAGTCTGGAATAATGTAAGACTGTATAAGACAGGGGTTATGGGGAGAAGGCAGGAGAATGGGGTTAGGAGGGAGAGATAGATCAGCCATGATTGAATGGCAGAGTAGACTTGATGGGCCAAATGGCTTCATTCTGCTCCTATCACTTTTGACCTTATGACCTTATAACCATAAGACATAGGAGCAGAATTAGGCCATTCAGTCCATCCGACATTCGATCATGGCTGATCTATTTTTCCCTGTCCACTTCAAAATACCCAATGACATGGCCTCCATTGCCATCTCCATCGCATTCCACAGATTCATCACCCTCTGGCTAAAAAAATATGCGGTTTATTGTGTCGAGGATGTGTTTATGATCTACACTATAATCAAATCTCCCAATATTGACTTGCTGGTAAATTCCATTCCAAACCTAAAAGATGTGACCATGCATGGAGGAGGGACCTTGCCTGATAAGAAACATTCACAATGGGCCATTTTAGTCATTATCCATGTAACCACTGAAGAAAAATGTTATCAGTCAGCTAAGCTATGACCACAGTGAAACTATGAAACTTATCAAGGACTGAATATTTCAAAATTTCCCTGATATGAGTTTTAAATACCAATGAGATGCTTAAAGCAAATGAATAATTAAACATTATTAAATACTAAAAAGAACATTAGAACCGTTTTATTAATTCAAAATATTTAACATAACTCAATCATTTATTTTAAAACATATACGACTTAATATTTATTATTGCACCCCGCAGCTGTACATTATGTACCAATGTTGGATTCCATGAGGGGTCTAACTGTGGAACACAGTCAGCAAACAGCAGCCAGCAAAGTATTCGCAGAGGGACCATGAACATGATGGCAGCAATCATGGCTGTTCATTGGGAAATTAGCTCATCTTCCAGCAAAGATCACCTTGCAGTTCAAAATTATTTTATTGACTAGGATTTCTTTCTATTCATTACAAAATCTTAGCTGTCCTTGTGTCACGGCAGCCAGAACAGTTTTCCACGAATCGTAAACATTTAATGTGTACTTGAGGGCAACAGAGTGGTTGAGCGTGGCAGTGAATTTCACAGATCCGCCACACTCTGGTTAAAGTATATGTGGTTTATTTTGTCTAGGTTGTGTTTACGATCGACACTGTAACCGACCTTGGTCGAGCTGGTGAAGCTGCTGCCTCACAGGGCCTGAGACCAGGGTCAATCCTGCCTTCAGGTGTTGTCAGTGTGGAGTTTGCATGTTCTCCCTGTGGCAGCATGAATGAATACTTTATTGTCACGTGTGACAAGTCACAGTGAAATTCTTTGCTTGCACACCCAAAGTATCCAAAGCGTCGCCACGTAAGGGCGCTGACAAAGTCACAAAGTATAAGAAAATAACTGCAGATGCTGGTACAAATCGAAGGTATTTATTCACAAAATGCTGGAGTAACTCAGCAGGTCAGGCAGCATCTCAGGAGACAAGGAATGGGCGACGTTTCGGGTCGAGACCCTTCTTCAGACTGAAGAAGGAACGTCGCCAATTCCTTCTCTCCTGAGATGCTGCCTGACCTGCTGAGTTACTCCAGCATTTTGTGAATAAGTCACAAAGTATACTCAGTATCCGCGCCAGGTCCCCTTTTGTTCTCCCCCTCACCCACACCCCCACCCTTCTCATGGCGCCCCCCCCCCCACACCAGGTCCCCATTTTCCATTGTTCCCCCCCTCCCTCACAGTGGTCCCCCATGCCAGGTCCTCCTTTGTTCCTTCCCTGGGTCATTTCCGGGTGCTTCGGTTTCGACCCCCATCCCAAAGATGTGAGGGTTTGTAGATTATTCAGCCTCTGTATATTGTCTCTGTGTGTAGGAAATGGATGAGGAAGTGAAATAACTTAGAACTAGTGTGAATGGGCGATTGATGGTCAGCATGGACTCAGTGGGCCGAAGGTCCTGTTTCCATGCTGTATCACTAAATTAAGAACTAAATTATTACTATTTCTAACTGGAAAAGTCAAACTAAATTGCCTACATCTTACTGCACTGCATCATTTCAAAAAGGTCCACATGGCACATTGTTTTCAAAACTTTATGGATCTCTTATACCTGAACAACATGCTCTCCATCACTATGCTGCCTGAAGCCTGATCTCTAAAATATAGAAGTATAAATATAAAAAGTGCCATCGTTTACTAAAGCTTTCACTGTCCCACAAAAAGGCTTTGGGATGTTTACTTGAAATCAGACATGCTGTGGGCATTTTGGTCTTTTAGTAACATGAGAATTAGTTTCATGTTATATTTTACAGTTGCAGATAGCCTAAGTGATGTGCTCCCTAGTTCCAACCACTTAAACACACAAAACAAGCACAGAATTAAATAGATGCACATTGATCCATGTTCTAATCCTATCACAGGGCTAAATTTGGCATCCAGGATTTTGTCCGTTAGCTGCTGCTGTTATTGCAGCTGCCACTCTTGATTATCTGTTATCATCCATTGCTTTGCACTTTGTGGCCCCAATTCTGAGCATATTTGTGGGATTATTTTTGGATGTTTGCACAACAGTCTTTTTAAAATATATTCTATCAGAACAGTATTCCTCCTCTTCAGTATTAACATTTTATTGAATGTGATAGAAAATAAACGGAGGGATATAATCCCTCTCATATCCTCACATGCAACAGTGGTGCAGTGGTAGAGTTGCTGCCAGATAATGCTAGAGACCCGGGTTCAATTCTGACTACGGATGCTGTCTGTACGGAGTTTGCACATTCTCGCTGAGACCGCGTGGGTTTTCTCCAGGTGCGCCGGTTTCCTACCACATCCCAAGGGCGTGCAGGTTTGTAGGTTAATTGACTTTAGTAAAAATTGTAAACTATCCCTAGTGTGTAGGATAGTGTGTACGGGGTGATCGCTGGTCGGCGTGGGCTCAGTGGACTGAAGGGCTCGTTTCCAGACTGTATCTCTAGCTAATGTTGAAAGTCTCAGATCTGTAACATCATGATGCACTTGCAGTCTGTGAGGAAGATGACTGACAAATAATAATCTTTGTTGGAAAAAGATTATGCACTTATGGTAGCTTAATAGGACTTCAGAGGGAAGATTGTCATACATTCCACTAAGAGAAAGATGTTTTGCACAATCTCTGCCCTTCTAAAGCGGTTTCCAGCCAATAAGGCCCCTTAGAAGCAGGGGTGCAGTGCTGCCGGAGCTCACCGGAGCGCCGCTCCGGCACCTCTGTAAAAAAAAGCCAAAATAACTAGCGGGGAATTTAACAGCGGCCGCTCCGGCACTTAAAAAATTAGCACTACAACACTGCTTAGAAGTATAGGCAAAAATGTAATATGGGAAACAAGGAAGTAAATTTCCGCACAGCAAGTTCCCATAAAGGAACCTAATAATGAGTAAGCACTTTAAGCTAGACACAAAAGCTCGGCGGGTCAGGCAGCATCTCTGGAGAAAAGGCATAGGTGATGTTTTGGGTCGAGACCCTTCTTCAGACTGCGCTTGGTATGTTATAGAGTCATAGAGTCATAGAACGTAGAAACAGGCCCTTCGGCCCAACTTGCCCACACCGGCCAACATGTCCCAGCTACACCAGTCCCACCTGCCTGCATTTGGACTATATCCCTCCATACCTATCCTATCCATGGATCGGTCTAACTATTTCTTACACGTTGTGATAGTCCCTGCCTCGACCACCTCCTCTGGCAGCTGGTTCCATACATCCACCAGCCTTTGTGTGAAAAAATTACCCCTCAGATTCCTAGTAAATCTAAATAATAATAATAAGATAAATAATATTGATTTGTTTATGGAGCAATCGGGGACAGGAGATTTTTTAAAAGCTGCAGTTAGTCAAGATGGTTGTTTTGATGGTTAACGTGTTCAACGATGGTTTGCAATTGTACGAGGCTTCGGCTGACAGAGTGGCTCTCCGGAAGATCGCCACTGGGTGGCGTGCCAACACTCGCTGGCTTCAGGCAGCGGGCTGGTGGAGCCACTAGATGACGCGATGCAATTGCAATCGTGTTTCACCCCTGCAATAGTCATTCCTCAATTAACTCGTGTCGTGCAACAACACATCTTTGCTGCTTTTTTTTTAATCGGTTTTTTTTCCCCTCCGTCGAATCCTTGCATTTGGAAAATGCAATAATTTCAGTGCGGTGCCTTCCGTGACGAATGTAATAAATATACTCCCTGCCAATCGAAGTCAATTTGGTGAAAAGACGGAAGTAAACTTCGTGTGTTGTGTCAGTGCAGCGTGCCATATGTTCAGCAGCAGTTTCAATGGTGGTGCCTGTACTTGCTTGGTCGGAATGCAATGCATAGGTTACTCAGACAGACATTTGTGTGCGGGGAAATGCAGCCACAGTAATGCCCGGTTAATCTGCTGGCGAGGGGGATGTTTTATTGCCCTCTCTCGGATTATTATTTGTCTCGAAAACACCTTACAACGACAAATCACTTGATGACAAAAACATTAAAAGGACGGCACTGTTGCTGTTAAACGCAGAGCTGCAATACACACGTTCAAATCTAATCTCTACGATCCCATTTAAACAGCAGCTAAGTGTGAACTATGCGCTAAATTTCGGTTCTGCTTCTCAGGGCACGTTTTGGAATGATCTCGCAGCGCATTCGGATATCATTCAACATTGAGAATTGTAAATGTTTTCTGGAAGGACAGAACTCAACTCTTGAGGCATTGAAATTGAACTTTAGCGCACATTTGGCACAGAACTCGTCCTTTTTATTTATCCTGTCAAACTAAATCCCGACACAAGTGGATCAAGTGGTTTCATTCGACGATGTTAGTTCAGAACATCACAGGTTTTTTTTTAGTATTGGACAGTGGAGTGAGTTCACCAGATTTGATATCGTCTACGTTGCGGGCAAAAAAAAAAGTTCTACAAACCGTGCTGTAAATATAACCACCTTCTAATTCCACTTAGCCTTAACGTAAAAGCTTGAGAAAAGGAATGACCTGTCTTCGATAATTGACATTTGCAGTATTTAGGCGTTAGCCCGAGCCATGTTTGCATACTGTTAAAGTTCAAGCCCAGCAGTAGCTAAGAAACCTCACAGCCTGGGCTCTGGTAGACTTGAAGCGAAACTATAATTATCAGCCCAGGACTGGAACCCACAGTTTAAATGTAAAATAGACACAAAGTGTTGGAGGAACTCAGCTGGTCATGCAGCATCTCTGGAGGAAAATAATAGGTGACGTTTCGGGTCGGAACTCGGAACCCTTCTTCAGACTGTCCAGATGAAAATGTTTCTAAAGGCCCGTTTTGTTTTCATTTTAGTTTTGATTCAAAATATTTTGTTGTGGCTCCTGAAAGACCACCGAAAGGAAACATTTCAGCGCTACTACAAACATACGTTTCATTATGTATATACTGTATATGTTTGTTGTAGCGCTATATATATATAATATAGGAAGGAACTGCAGATGCTGGTTTAAACCGAAGACAGACACAAAATTCTGGAGTAACAGCGAGAGAGGCAGCATCTCTGGAGAGAAGGAATGGGTGACGTTTCGGGTCGAGACCCTTCTTCAGTCTAGAAAACTACTTTGTCGTCTGAAGAGGGGTCTCGATCCGAAACGACACCCATTCCTTCTCTCTAAAGATGCTGCCTGGCCCGCTGAGTTACTCCAGCTTTTTGTGTCTATCTTTCGCGAGAAAAAATATACATATATATTGACGAGCTTACATTAACGAAACGTACGTTTTATTCATTTACAAATCCATGGAATTCCTGCTTGTAATTTCAAAAGCTTCAGGAAGTTATTAACGTGTCTCCATTTAGAAACTGGTTTCTGTGCGTTTCGGTTTCTCCGATACCTTTGTTTTTATTATTTTTAAGCGTTCTTTTGAAATTGTTAGAAAATGAGAACAAGAAACTATCTTACAGCAATCATTGAGCAGAAGACATCGATTTAAACGCGCGAGGACACGGAGATTTGTCTTAAATTACACGTAGCCCTTTCTTTGCGGGTTCCTGTCATTTTGGACTAGAGTGTTCTTTTTTTCATAATAGTCCCAGCCAGAAATATGGGTCTTCTCCGCCCTAGAAAAGGTAGAAAGTGGCACAGTGGCAGGTGTCTGCAGCAGGTGTCTTCGCCTGCAGTGGAAGGTACGCTTACCCTAGGCTTGTAGCGAATCCGCGCCGCAGCTCAGTCACCTCAGTTGCGTTTCCATTGAACGATGTGCCAAAAAAGTCTCATGTCTGCCTCTCTATTCCAACTTGATTTATTACATAAAAATACCAAAAAGAAGTCATCACCAGAGTAATTAATTATTACAAATCTGCATTCTGCATAAGCAATTAGTGGAGAAGCGTGCAGTAAGATGGCTTGGATTCAACCGTTTCATTTAAACGCTCATTCAAGCAGAATGATGCGCTGAACGATGATATAAATATGGTTTTTTTTAGCCTTTGAACTACATAAAACACTAAAATGTGACGTAGATATTTAAAGCACAGTAACACATTTTAAGCACTATTAAAATAAAAATAACAACAAGTCTGAAGTATAGGTTCTCTATCTTTATATGGTGAAGATTACTGAAGCAAATCGCTGTCTAATTCCCTCCGCTCCCTGCTCTATAAAGTCTAATCCTAAATGTCGAGCTGGCAGATGCGTCTTCGTGTACTTCTTTAAAGTATCCATTATGTTGTTGCGTTTATGTATTTTGCTCCAACTATTAATTGCATTTTTCCAATTGTGAAATATATTGCACTGGTACAAAACACTCTCGTATGAAGTCGCGATCGGGCGGTAAATGTGCCGCAGGTGCTGAGATTATATATCGCCAACTTCTAAAGTTACAGGGAACTTGTCACGTGCTGATCGCCTCCTGTTTCTGGACAACGGGAGCTGTTTATGGTGCTGCAGTTCAAAATGGTCCGTTTATGGGGTTTTCTCCGGCGGTTTGTGCCCGTGAGCGTGTGTGTGCATCTCTGCTAATGTCCCTGTGTGTTCATGCTAGAAGTGTATTTTCCGAATGTTTATCAGTGCCTGTGTGTTGCTGTGTGTTTGTCTGCTTGTATGCTTTTGTGTCCTCCTGTCCATATGTGCATATGCATGTCCCGGTATCGTTGTGAATGTGTGTGTGTGTGTGTGTGGTTCGATTTATATGCGTTTATTTATTTGTGTTGGCGGCGGAGGAGTTGTATGCATGCGTTCAACTATTTGTCTCTGTGCGGCTATGTGAATGTGTGTGGTTAGCACAAGACCACGGGAAGACTAAATTCAAATACATGGCAAGGTAGGGAGACTGTTTCCTCAGTCCCGTTGTCAGAACAGAACATCCGTCCTGATGTCTGTGTGACAAGGCAGGGATTATTACTGTTTACGATGCGCTTTATCTGGTGAAATCACTACCAGGTTATGCAAAGCACATCAGTACAGAACTGCTGCTTTTCGCCTGGAACTTCTTGTCCTTGTATCGATCAGAAATACGCTTCGAATGCGGATGCTTAATTGATAGTAAAACGAGGAAGAGCGCCCGCATTAATGCAGGCAAATGAAATAGGAGTAAAGAAGTCCTTCTGCAATTGTACAGGGCCCTGGTGAGACCACATCTGGACTATTGTGTACAGTTTTGGTCTCCTAATTTGAGGAAGGACATCCTTGCTATTGAGGCAGTGCAGCGTAGGTTCACGAGGTTAATCCCCGGGATGGCGGGAATATGAGGAAAGATTGGAAAGACTGGGCATGTATTCGCTGGAATTTAGAAGGATGAGAGGGAGACTGATGGAAACCTGTAAAATTATAAAAGGTCTGGACAAACTAGATGCGGGAAAAAATGTTCCCAATGTTGGGGGAGTCTAGAACCAGAGGCCACAGTCTAAAGAATAAAGGGGAGGCCATTTAAAACTGAGACGAGAAAAAAACTTTTCCATCCAGAGAGTTGCGAGTTTGTGGAATTCTCTGCCACAGGAGGAAGTAGAGGCCAATTCACTGGAGGGATTTAAAAGAGAGGTAGATGGAACTCTAGGGGCTAGTGAAATCAAGGGATATGGAGAGAAGGCAGGCACGGGGTACTGATTGTGAATGATCAGCCATGATCACAATGAATGGCGGTGCTGGCTCGAAGGGCCAAATGGCCTCCTCCTGCACCTATTTTCTATGTTTCTAAATCCAACACAAACAACAGAACGGGATTCTCTTTTTGTCCGATTAAAAATGCGTGCACTTATAATTTCGTTTATTTTGATGATTAAATAATTGAGCTACTTAAAACAAGGTCTGTATTTTATCTGTTCGTCCGAGAAAATTCCGGAATTAAGTTCTATAAATAAAATAATAAGATTAGAATCTTGGTTTGAAAATACAATTAGTGCACCTTTCCAAACAAACAGCTCAACCTGCGATGAACATAAACGCAATAAAGTATTGTCTTAAATTACTGAGATAATGCGACTAATTGGGGCAATTTTTCTGGTACACGATAGCTTACAACATTTTTTTTGATAAATTCTTATTTTTCGTTCTCGCAGGTGCAATATGAATCAATTATCTTAATTAAGATAATGCCGTGCACCCAAGAGATTTAAATCGGATGAATTTTGCACGGTGGACAACTGGGTTGGATTTTTAATATGATTCCTGTCTGTTCCAAGGCACAGAAGGAGTAAAAGTTGATACAAAAATAATTCTGCGTTTATTATTTTAGTTATTTATATGCATGCAAATGTTAAAGGGGGGGGGGGGGGGGGAAGAACCACTTGGGCCCATTAGCAGCGATTCATGAATTTTAAAATTCAAGCAAGTCTGTTGGCAAATTAAGAACTCCCGCCTAGTTGCAAACCGACAGAATAATGAGACACAATGGAAAAACATCCACCGAATACACTTTGGCACAGCACTTTGCCGTTTGATCGCTTAATAAAGTCGAAAGGAGCACCGCATCAATCTAAGCAAGTTTGAAATTATTCAGACAAATGATATATTCAGGCTAACTCTTGAAAATAATTAATATCCAATTAGGACACAAACGCAACTGTTTTATTTTTTTAAGGGGGGGTGATGCTGATTTCAGGGTACAGTTGGTACTTAGAATAATAATGGGGAAAGAAATCAATTGTATTTTGTTCCAATCGCATGGATGCCTTTTCACATTCCCCCCCCCCCCCCTTTCCAACGGTCATTTTGGCGACCTTCGCATTATTGTTTAAAATCCCAACAGAAGTGAGCATATTTGGTCGTTGGATTTGTTTGCCCATCCGTGAAAAGGCTTTTGTTTGGGTGCGTGCGGCTCGCGTGCCGGGAAGTAAAAAAGCGGCTCATTAGGGCGAAAGCCAAAAACTTTCTTGCATCAATGTCTCTCCAATCGCCTCATTTATCCATCTCCCCAAAGCAACTCGCCGGTTCCAAGTAAACTTTTCCACTGTTATGTGTTTTTTTGTTTGGCAAAGCACTTTGACACTCAATCTAAATACAAATGCAAGTGCTTATCTTGTTGGGGGGGATAGACCTTGCACTTCTGTGGACGGGGCAACAGATTTGTCAACGCCTGGGTCAACAATAAAACCTGCTTAATTCCAAACTATTTAACTTTGCAAACTGATTGATCTTTGAGTGGATCAGCTGCTTCGCTTTAAACATAATTTGTATTCAACAACCAAAAATAAAAGAGAAACTGCAGCCAATACAATGCAATATTCAAGAGGGTGCAATGTGTGGATGCGGCCCGTCTCCATTCATGTGCATTTATATGAGTGGGATGGGAGGGGATGGGAGGGAGGGTTTGGGATGGGTGCAAGCGGCTGCCCGCTTGCAGCAGGGGGTGAGCAGGTCCGCCGGCGACAGATGGTCCACAAAAGGCAATGGGGAGCCGCACGCGCCGGCGGAATACAAATACGCCGGCCACGTGACGCCTCCCCCTCCCCCCGCCGTTCGCGTGACGTCACGCGCGCCATATGGCGAGAGGGCGGAGGCGTCCCCGCCTCGTCGACGCGCCGCCAGTGCGCACGCGCGCCACCCCCGGGGCGGCGACGCCTTTTTTTCGCACCTTCCGCCCCTATAAAGCGGCGCGTGGCGGCCGCCAGCGCCAGTCCGCAAAGAAGCCCCACCTGCAAGTGCACCGCACAGGCTATGAGTCCACTCTAGACTCCATAAACTCGCAAGGTATTTTTTTCTGTTCTTGTAAAGTCTTAACATCAGACTACAAATTATTTACGCAGAATAATGAATAATTTGCAAATGATTAGTTATGTTTCCAGCGCTTAATTTGTCCCCATGTAACGGATTTAAACGCTAGCCTCTGTTTTGCCTTCAATTAGTTTGCAGGATTTACGAATGAAGTTGACGCTTTGATTTCCGTGGCCAGTGAGGACTCACATTGAATGCTGCACCAATTTGCGCAAACCATGTCTCTTGAAACATTATTAATTTTGGGGTGCGGCGTGCAAGAGAGTGGCGTGCGAGATGGGAGCATATGCTACCTGTTACAGTGTCAGGAGACGGCGGAGCGCACTGGATGAAATTGTTGCATCGCTGGTGCACAGATCGGGATGTACAAGTACATATAAGCCGATGCCGCTCACCCGGGCGTCTGCTGTAGCATTTTGTTTAAAACGCGGATTTAGTTGGGCATTGATGCGACTGCAATAAAACCAGAGGATGGGGATATTTATTAGAGACCCGAGTGTGCACCTGATCCCAATGGATTACAGCGCTTGCGTGCACATTTAGGGATTTCAGAGATTTTATTTTACATCGCAAAACCGTCCAAAGAAATTTACTGCACGATCTCTGCGCTGATCTTTGAAGAAATCGTTCAATTTTATTCTCCCACTACTGTAAATATTTTTGTTTGCAAGCAGTTGTGACTCCTTGCTGTCGAGAATTTGAAATAACAGTTGCGCTGATAGACACACAGGACGGGATTAAGTCTGCCAGTCACAGTTTATTGTTCCTAATCTCTTTATGCACGTCAACAAAATCATCAATTTATATATCAGTAAGTAGGTCCATATACATCACTGTGCGCGATGTAGGGAAAACGATGCAGTGCTCCATTTATGTTCAATTTGATGAAAAGGATTACATGTAGGTTTATTCTTAACACAAATGGTACTTGTGAAATGGATTACTTTTTTTCTGGTAACAAGACAGGGATATAAATGATTCCAACCTAATCCATTTCCGATGAAATTGTGATTTGTTTTTAAGTTCCGAGGTATTTTCCTGTTGACATTCTGCGGATCATGTCATTTATCAACGAGACAAGGACAGATGTTGGAGCGACCTGGCGATGCCTTTTGGACATCCTGTTTCATTTTTCAGTGCTTTTGAAGATTAATTTATCATCAATAAACCATATACAATATCCAGGGCTTTGCGAAATTTATTGTTACTTCACATCGATATTGGCATCGCTCTGATCCACTTGATCTCTTTTAGAATCACGGTGTATACAATAAAGGTGCCTACGGTTTTACTGTGGAAACTTTTTAAACTTAGTTGTGCATTGGCGGATAATGTGATTGTTGGCGTCGGGTTTTCAGTGTGCCTGAAGAATGTACTTTTTGTGTGTTTTAATTGTTTAGGTTTTTAATGGTAACAAAGTCGTACATAGAATACATGATGCCAGAGACCCAGAGTAATCCCAGCTGGACGGATGACTGCCTCAGTTCCCAGGATGAGCACGAAGTGGAGAAGAAAGACGATGAAAACGAAGCCATGTGCCTGTCCTTCAAGGATGACGGGGAAGAGCTTGATAAAATGGGGGATGAGGACGACGATGAAGACGAGGACGACGACGATGATGGTGATGGTGAGGGTGATGAGGAGGAAGTGGACGAGGATGATCAAAAGCCTAAACGGCGGGGGCCGAAGAAAAAGAAAATGACTAAAGCGCGACAGGAAAGGTTTAAACTGAGGAGAATGAAAGCGAACGCCAGAGAGAGGAACCGCATGCACGGGTTGAACGCAGCACTGGACAGTCTGCGGAAAGTCGTGCCCTGTTACTCCAAAACCCAAAAGCTCTCCAAGATCGAGACTCTGAGACTGGCCAAGAACTACATCTGGGCTTTGTCCGAGATCCTGCGTTCGGGAAAGAGCCCGGACCTTGTCTCGTTCGTGCAGACCCTTTGCAAAGGCTTATCCCAGCCCACCACCAACCTGGTCGCCGGCTGCCTTCAGTTAAACCCGCGAACTTGCCTTCCCGAGCAGAACCAGGACATGCCGCACATGCAGACGGCCAGTGCTTCCTTCTCCGTCCACCCTTATACGTACCAGTCCCCTGGTCTTCCGAGCCCGCCCTATGGTACCATGGACAGCTCACACATATTCCACGTCAAGCCGCATAGCTATGCCGGGGCACTGGAACCTTTTTTCGAAAGCACTCTCACTGAATGCACTAGCCCGTCCTTCGACGCGCCGCTGAGCCCACCTTTAAGCGTCAATGGGAATTTC
This sequence comes from Rhinoraja longicauda, assembly GCF_053455715.1. NCBI lineage: Eukaryota > Metazoa > Chordata > Chondrichthyes > Rajiformes > Arhynchobatidae > Rhinoraja > Rhinoraja longicauda. The sequence goes on along the minus strand of NC_135960.1, from coordinate 56,513,471 downwards.
ACATTTAAACACGAGCCTTCTCAAGAGTTTGACAAGAACTATACTTTCACCATGCACTACCCCACAGCCTCGCTGGCCGGGCCTCAAGGACACAGCTCCATGTTTTCCGCCGCGACCCCTCGGTGTGAAATCCCCATAGACAACATTATGCCATACGACGCCCACTCGCAAAACGAGCGGGTTATGAGTGCCCAGCTTAATGCCATCTTCCACGATTAACATGGAAGCCAGCAACAATGTATTGTAAACGAAACGATATTGATGTACTTATTGAATAGCTCGTTTACACACGGCAGCGCACTTGCTGCGGAGTGCAAATGTTTCACGCTTAAATTAGTACTTGTATTTATTATTGTTACTGCCTTTAGAAACGGGAATTTAAACGGCTTCCTGTTCATCATCTTAACAATATTATACTTAGCGCTCCTCGTTGTGGGCTACATATGGAAGTCGATGTAGCGCCTGATCAGAAAATGGTAATTATCGATCCACATGACAAAATCACAAGCAATAATTAGGAATCTATGCAATTTTTAAACTAATAATGGGCCAATTTAAAAATATATTTTTCAACCAACATTTTACTACTGTAACCTTTCCCATGCTGAATTATTTTGTTGTGATTTTGTACAGAATTTTTAATAAATTTTTATAAGGTCGATTTCCTATTTTAACCATGCAGCTCCATCACTGTTTTATATCAAAAGTAGGATTATTTATAATTTATACAAAAGTAATTTAATTTTTAACCAGCAGAAAAGTGCTTAGAATAATATTCTGTTGCCTTAGCACTTCCTACCTTTCTAATCACGCAAGGTTGCACAATCCTAGCCAATTATTTTCCTGCTTCAGTCTTTAACTGCTATTAGAACCTTACCTACAAAACTAACAGAATGCAAATCGAAAACCAATTAAAAAAGACATATCTTTCATTGATCATATCAAAATGGTATGGCAGTTGCACAAATGTGTATATAATTTTAATCAAATACCAATTTCTGTTTCTTAAAACGGTTGCTTGACTATCACAAATGATTTGCACTGCATTTTTTAAAATAATTTCCATCAAACATCGTCAGAACAGCGAAGCTAATTTGACTCTAAAACCAGCAAAGGAATTGTCCCATGTATCAACTAATTGACCTGACATAATGCACACGTAGATATACACACATGGACACATAACACTGCGTCTTATCATGAGTTAAAAAGCTACAGCTATAATCTGGCTTATTAATGTTGGGCTATATATTAGTTAATTAGTGCAGTAGCTAAAACGTCTCACATTTATTCAGTAATTAGAACAATAGATATTGCATGTACAATGCAGTACAGATGAAGTGCTGTTTAAAGTGTAATGCTGGTTCAACTGAAATAAATTGGTACTGTAATTTTGTTTGTAATCCTGTATTTTATGATGTTATGCCACAATGCATTGGAAATTGAAATCAGATTCATCCGGTCCTTTATTGAAATAGTAATCTCATCTTTGTCAAATGTTGCATTTTCATTAAATGTGATTTTCCTTAGTGTATGTAATTCCTATGGGATTATTGTTTTATTTTGATAGCTCATGAAAAGATGCAAAATTTATTATTTGTAGAATAAAAGATGATTACAACAAACATTTACTTCCATGGTCTGTTTTATTTTCATTTTGTAGATTACGTGTCAAGGCAACACTCACCTTTTAACATTTGAGGCTTTTTTTAAAAAGACATGAACTCTTCTTTAGGAATAAAATTGCACACAGATTTCCAATTTATGCCTCTATCTTCAAAAACAGTGATAATCATGACATATTCCTTAGAGATAATTTTTCCCTTTGATGCATTGTAAACGGTATCCTTTCAATCATGAACCACTATCAATGTTTAATAGTTCCCCATTTCCCTCAGCTCTTCTCCACCACTTCTGCAACAGGTGGCATCAAAGTTAATTTCCTTAAACTTGGGAAAATAAGAATTCAAGGTAGCTTATATTCACTGATAAATCTTTACAACATTCATGAGAGATATTAAACGATGCAATGTAGGAAAGTACTGCAGATGCTGGTTTAAATCAAAGGTAGCACAAAATGCTGGAGTAACTCAGCAGGTCAGGCAGCACCTCTGGAGAGAAGGAATGGGTGACGTTTCGGGTCGAGACCCTTCAGACTGATGTCAGGGGATTGGGCGGGACAGATAGAATGTAGTCGGAGACAGACTAGTGGGGGAACTGGGAATGGGCGGGGATGGAGAGAGAGGGAAAGCAAGGGCTATTTGAAGTTAGAGAAGTCAATGTTCATACCGCTGGGGTGAAAGCTACCCAAGCAAAATATGAGGTGCTGTTCCTCCAATTTGCACTGGGCCACACTCTGACAATGGAGGAGGCCCATGATAGAAAAGTCAGATTGGGAATGGGAGGGGGAGTTAAAGTGTTGAGCAACCAGATCAGATAGGTTAAGGCGGACTGAGTGGACGTGTTCAACGAAACGATTGCCGAGCCTGTGCTTGGTCTCGCCAATGAATGGAGGTTGGAGGAGGTGCAAGTGAACCTCTGCCTCTTCCGCCCCCCCCCCTCCGACTCCATCCAAACCAAACCATCCCCTCCCTAGGTACTTTCCCCTGCAACCGCAGGAGATGCAATACCTGTCTCTTTACCTCCCCCCTCAACTCCATCCAAGGACCCTGACAGTTTTTTCAGGTGAGGCAGAGGTTCACGCACCTCCTCCAACCTCATGTACTGTATCCGTTGTTCCAGGTATCAACTCCTGTACATCAGCGAGACCAAACGCAGGCTCGGCGATTGTTTCGTTGAACACCTTCGCTCAGTCTGCCTTAAACTACCTGATCTCCCGGTTGCTCAGCACTTTAACTCCCCCTCCCATTTCTAATCTGACTTCTGTCCTGGGCCTCCTCCATTGTCAGAGTGAGGCCCAGTGCAAATTGGAGGAACAGCTTATTGCTTGGGTAGCTTACACCCTATTTTGCTTGGGTAGCTTACACCCCAGCGATATGAACATTAACTTCTCTAACTTCAAATAGCCCTTATTTTCCCTCTCTCTCCATCCCCTCCCCTTCCCAGTTCTCCCACCAGTCTTACTGTTTCCGACTACTTTCTATCTCTGTCCCACCCACTCCCCTGACATCAGTCTGAAGAAGGGTCTCGATCCGAAATGTCACCCATTCCTTCTGCTTGGCCTGTTGAGTTAAACAATACAGTCATCTATATCCATGAAATAATGCATGTTGTGCACAGTAATAGTACAAACCAATTTAAAGAATTAACACAGTATTCCAAACAATTTGAGGTATCTAATATTTGACATCCTTTTGCTCTAATAATCAAAATCAAAATATTTTTAGTTACCACACTTTAAAATGCAGCTGAGTTAAACTCACCTTATTGATTGAAGAAAAATAAATATTATCTTGAAATATATTCTACAAGAAGCCAAATTTGAACTCTAATCCTCTTTCTTCAATATACTGAGGACCTGAGGACAACTTCAATTCCTGTTTAAGAATTTTTCTTCTTATCATAAATAGATTATCTGAAGGAATTTTTAAGCAAAGTTGAAATTTTTAACTCAATAACTACATTTGCATAATTCCCCTCTTCAAAGGTAACTTTAAATTGATTTACATCTCAAAATTGAATTTTTTTTATAGCATGTCATTGTGTTGTAAAGATTTTCTATTAAGTTGACCAAATTCAAATTTAAATATATGCAGGTACTGACATGGAAAATGTTACTCTTTGTTGGAATAAATGTTCTAAAAATTGCAAAACATTGAATGGATAGATTAATTAGCATTAATAATTTATACCTTTAAGCTCGCAAATTGTGTATATTAAAACAAAATTAAAGTGTGGGCATCCTAACATCATTATTCACGTTATTTGTTTTACAACAACAAGGAATGTCATATTCCCAGAACAGGGGTAGGGAGAAACTGTGAGGTTGGTAATGCCTGTCAGTCCACAAACCAGTCGGAGGTAGTTAGATATATGTATGGATTTAAATCCCTTAAAATATATATATTTTTTAATCCTTTAAAAAATATTTGTGAGGATCGCCAACATTGAAATTCAATCTTCGGCATTGATTAAAAAAAAGAAATACAATGACTGTACAAGCAATACATTCAAAAATAATTTCATAACTATAATTTATGCTTAATACGCAAGGTATAATTCTACTAAATAATTGAGATGATTTTGTAAAAGACTATCTAAAATGCTATAAAAACATTAGTTAAATGATCATCAATGGCGGCTTTAGTTTTGTCCGAATATTTGGTTTTGTCCAAATTTCAAAATATCTTTACTTTGCTTAAGACCAGAATTATCAGTCTTGTCCCTGACCTTCTGTACAGGCATAATCTGGTTTTTTTTTCTGGAAAGCATAGTGCAATGAGGTCCAGTCCAAAATATTTTGCCATCTTTTTTTGCCATAAATGCAGTGGCTCTGAATTAGGTGTCTGGAGAATATGTACTTGGCAGCTTTCTCACTTTCTTGCCCTCAGCGGTCTTTCTGTTCTCATTAAAAGCATCTGTGTCTATTATGGTGTATTTAAGCATAGAATGTTGCAAACATTGCAATGTATTCAATGTTCAAAGTTCATCTTAAATAAGCATGGACATTCTTTTCAATTTTTATTTCATATGTGATGCTTCTAACAAAAGGTTAGAATGCCTCAATGGTGTAAATTGCCAAATTATCAGAATAAGCTATATGAAAGAAAGACCCCATAATTAGAGGAAGGTTGGTATTAAAACTCGCCTTTGGAATGAGCTCTACTGTCTGTCAAATTTCCAGGAGATATATCTGGTTTTCCACTTACAAACTGATGCAAGTACTGCCACATCATAGACAAACAGTTCATTGCTAGCTGAGTACATGCACTGTCGCAACACAAATTCATTCAGCTGCAGTTGGACCTGTTCCATCTCTATTCCCTTGTGTCTATTGGCAGACTCACGAACACCTAAGCATAAGAGAACAAAGACGGGAGTTAGCTACAATTAGAATTAGCATACTTTTTAAGCGATTGAACTGAAATGTTGTGCTTAAAAAGTAATTATCAAAAAATAGGATTTAATAGTAGGACAAAACAATTCAAAATAGTCTATCCATTGAATGAAAAATCATAGTAAACATAGAAATGATGAAAAGCGAAAGTACAATTTAATATATTGGCATTATATGACTTTTTACAAAACAAAAGTGTATCTGTCTAGCATATTATAAAGGGCTAATTTAAAAAGCCTAGCACATTAGTGGATAAATGACTCTTGGTTATGCCTAGATTTCAAAGCATAAGGATTCTTTCAGTCAGTTGAGGGGCAACTCACATGCCACCATCTTTTATTCAAACCCAGGCAGGCACAGATGTTGCTTCTGCAGGGGAGGTTTTAATTTATGAAAATGATATTGTTTATGCATGAATGCACTATGCATAACACACAGTCCTTCCATCTGATCAGAGAAATACCACAGAAACAGTGCCAAAGTCAGAAACATATTCTGCAGATTTATTCGCTTAAATGTTTAATGACTATTTGGAAAGCATCTTCAAACCACAACAAACCTTTTCAAACAATCTGATTCTTTTGGCATTTGTGCTGCTATTGACTACACTTACCGCTGTTGTGTATCATATATTTTACATGTAATCAAAAGCAAATTAAATCACCGAAAATGGAACACATTCTGAATTTAGACCGAATGTTTGCCGAGTTAAATCCAACTAATGATCAAACGAAAAGACAGAGCAATTTGCAGCTCAACATTTAAACACCAAGTCATTTTAAAAGCTAAATGATATTCATCAATATTTGGTGGATTTGGAACTCAGGATAGGATCCAAAAGATCTTTCAGAATTCTATCTGCAATGAAATATCATGAATCTTCCTTGTTTAAACATATGGAATATGCTTCACTTGGTGTCATTTTCATAATAACTCAGATATTGCAGGTACAATATTTTAATATGTTAAAAACCTGTACTTCTTTCATTTTGGTGTATGCTGAATTTCAAAATTAAAACTATGTTTATCAATCAGAAACACAATATGCAAGTTTTACATCCGAAGAAGGTAAGACATTGATTTGACAGCATCTACCTTCAGATTGCTACAGCAAGTCTCAAATGTCATTTTTTCCCCTGCAAATAGCTCCTTATTACTTGGTAAAACCATCTTTTGGTATACAGTCAAAACGACAGTAAATGAGGATTTTTGTTTTTTAATTGTGTACTATCTTTTAATTTGTTGCTACAGTAGGAAAGTAAATACTAACAATATTAACACGGTTAAACTGTCATTACAATGGTTTGAAAAACAAATGGGACAAAAATGTAGAGCACAGGGTAAGGAAATCATTTGTATTTTTACCTTTTAAGTGTAAACGATTTGATTCAACAAATGTTAAAGTTAAACGCTAATTAACAGGAATCTCCCAATGGCAGCAGTTTGATTGGAAATGAAACCTTCTTTGCTATTTGCCTGACAGTTTCTGTCCACTCTGAGTTTATACATGAAGATTTGAAAATGGATTGGTATTTCTAAGTTCGTAGGATTGATTAAAATGATTTTGACACACCATCCAAATACTTGTCTGTTAGACCGAGTATTTGAACAGGCAACAGATCAGTTAATTATTATCAGTCTTATAAGATTCAATTGTAGGCTCAATGAACAATTTAGAGCAAGGTATTCTTTTCAAAAATACAGTAGTACAAATGTGATAACAGTGATCACCGGCTCATATTCAATGTGGATATATGAGTGGGTAAATGACTAAGATAAAATTAAATAGAAAAACATATGAAATGTGGTGGAGGAGCAGATGTGAATTATGTAGTACATGGGAATGTGCTTGAGAACTGGATGCAGGGAAAGAGATTCTGGGATTTTCATGGTTGTCTCAAACACTAGCCAAATATTCTCTGACTATCAAAAATATCCAGCAGACTGTTGACATGAATACCAAGGGTTCTAACATATAAGTCCAACAGTCATTTAAAAACTGTATTTGGCACTGGTGGAACTACATTACAAGCTTACATCTCATTATTTGAGGAAATATTCAACAATTGGGCATGGCATGGGCAGAAGTAGGCAGGTTGTGGTTAGATTTAAGGTTTATAAAATTCCACTATTTGGCCCAGCTTCAAATGAGCCAGGTTGAGAGGTTAATTTGGGGTGTTGCAACTTTACAAGCGCTGAGAAGCCATCAGCAACTCTGCAAGGACCAGATTTTCAAAAGTAGAACTCAGATAACCCAAATATTATTCTAGGAAATCTAGGAAATAAGTCATTAGATTGTTTTATTTTTGAGATGGCACACACACAGCATACCGACATCCCTAAAAAGTTAAACGTTACTATTTCATTTTCCAGCCACATGACACCGTTTTCATCTACAAAAAAAGCACTGGGTAAGCTAAAGCTTTAGAGGTTTTTCCGTTCAGCTGTCTAACTGCTGAATATTTTCATTGTTTTATTTCAGAGTTTTAGCAGGCCTTATATTGGTTTTGATCCAACCTACTTTTGTATTAGTATTTTTCATGGTTCTTTTAACTGAATTCCAGCATTTGCCAGTTTCTCTCCTCAAAATCGATTTGTTTCATTCAGGTCTCTAGTTTCTTAACATTGGGTTGATCAGTTATGTGTGTTCCATTTAATGAAAGGAAGAGTACAGCTAGTCATTTGTGCAATTCAGAATTTGCTTTATGCAATAACTTACATTAGACAAATGCAAAATATAGTACTTGAGGTGATATAATAAAGGTACTAACTTGAATTATAAATTTTAAGATTTGATCAACTAAATAATGTAGAACAATTGTAATTTATTAACCATTCAATATTAGATTGAATATACTTCCGAACATACTTAGCTATCTCATTTCTCCCCTTTTTTCGCAATGCTATACTTTTCAATTAAACTAATGATATATTCTCATCTACAACAACGGAAAATTAAACATTTCACAGAGCATGTGTTTCTACTGCTGTTGTAGGACGAGTATAGTCCATGTTGCAGGAACATGTTCCTGCCAAAGCATGTTAAAATCTAAGAGCCACTTAGTGAAAAAAAAAAGTTTATTTTGAGTACTAAAAATTTTCTTGCATATAAAGACTAAGGAAATATACTTCTATTCAAGTTATTAACAATACATTTTCATGGTTGTCATTAATTAATTGATGAGTAAAATATTTTGTTATGTAATAAAAGTCATGGACCAGTATAGTCTGTATCTTTGTTTGACCACTTCTGAAAGTTTAAAAAAATCTTTCCACAATCATTTAAAGAGCAAATAACCATCAACATCAACTAGTGTTATCATGAGAAAAGTGTACATTTTGAACTCTTAATTTTCAACAAGATATTGGAATGTCCACAATTTGAAGCTTCACTACATTTGGAGACTGAAATAGCTGACATCTATATACTAAAACTCTCGTTTGTTTGTTTGTTTGTTTGTTCCTGAACAACAGCCAAAATGGTACATGATAGCGCAGCAATTTTAGGCCCACCTTACTCACCATCATCCCTTTGGTGCTAATGGAAGAAGTTTCATTGAAATCAGTGTTATATTTTTAGTTATTCACATTTTAAAGTTTAAATCTATCTCCTAGGGAGGGAGGGGGAGGGAGGGAGGGGGAGAGGATGGAGGAGGGAGGATAAGGGGGGGTTGAGGGGGATGGAATGGGGGGGAGGGGAAGGGGAATGGGGGGAGGGGGGAGCGGAGGGAGGGGGAGGGTGGGGGAGGGGGGAGATGGGTGAGGGGGGAGAGGCGAGAGGGGAAGGGAGGGGAGGGGGAGTGGGGGAGGAGAGGGTGCTGCACTAATGCAGGAGAGGTTTGCCCAACGGGCACTTGGTCCAGTATAAATTTAAATTTACTGGCTCTGTACATTTGACGGGAAAGTTGAAATACTAACAGATGTTAACACATCATGCATGACACCAGTGACATACAGAGAAAAAATGTTACTTTCAATAAATTGATATTCAACATTTATAAAGGGTACTTTAATAAACATAAGCCTTTTCTTTTTTAAAATATGATATATCAAGGGGAAAATAACTACCGCTGGTTCAATAATGCCTCAGAACACAACACATTTGATACGTTCCTTTGATTGATGGATAGTATTATTAGAAAATAGTAAATGATTTACATCAGCTGAGTTTAAAATCTAATGTCAGGCATCTCTTGGATCATTGGTGGTTTGGGTTTCAGTTTAAGAACACCACAGGCTTCTTGGAGGCAGTATCTTGGCATTGTGAATGTTTTCCTCAATGACAGCGAGGACAGCCTCTCTGGCAGCAACATGGATTACACTGGCAATCTTCCACAGCTTACCCATCATGTGATACTTATAACTGGCACAATGTACCTGGTAGCTTGCCACTCTCATCTAAAGTGTTGGCTTGAAGCTGAAATTGTACATGGAGGCACTAATATATTTGTACTCCCATCTGGAAGCAGTATCCTCAAAGAGCCTTAGTGCTATGACTTGCTGACTATAGATTGAACCATAGTAAAGATCAAAATTGTGCATAGGGGATTGAAGTTGTGAATTAGTCCTAAGGGATCTTGTAAAGCATGCCAGCTCCAGCTGAGCAAGCAACAGATTTTCCTATTCACATGTCTGGGTGTCCAATGGATAGGAGGCATCCCAATTACACATTAACCAAAGGATCCAAGCAGTATATTTGGACAACCCAACCCATTATATTTAAAAGAAGATTCTATATTATTGATGTCCTGTCGCAAGTTATGTCTGATAAATTTAACAGATATATTTTCAAAGCATGCGTATTTTGCTGATAGTTATAAAATTTGAGAAGTCCAAACTTGTAAACACTGGTACACTCTGAGTTTAAAGGCTGGCTCCTGCAAAGCCAACTAGAATCATAATTTATAGTTCCAATGAATTGTTGTGATAGCTCAAAGGGATTTTACACTGACAGAGAGTGAACATAACCTCAGGATCCAATTAGGAGATCTCTGTCCTTTTATTGAACGTACAATATGAACATATTGAGGCCGATTGCTTTGGGAATGGCACCCTTGAGCTGTTCCTTGCGCTGGTCAAAAAGAAGTATAAAGTCTTGTTACTATAATACCTGTCCTGACACTGAATGACAGAAAACATTGGGAGACATGGAAATTATACTGAAAGAATCAGACAATGTTGTCAATAGTTGTTTTTAGCTTAGTTTAGTTTAGGCTAGTTTAATTTATTGTCACATGTGCAGAGGTACATTGAAAATCATATTGTAAATGTAAATGTTAAAAAAATGTAAATATTGCATACGATCCAGTCAGCGGAAAGACTATACATTACAATCAAGTCTTCCACAGTGTACAAACACAGAATAAAAGGAATAACATATAGTGCAGGATAAAGTCCAGTAAAGTCCCATCCAAGGGTCTCCAATGAGGCAGAAGGTAGCTCAGGACTGCTCTCTAGTTGTTGATAGGATGGCTCAGTTGCCTGTGTTTTGCACTTTAGTACCACCTGCCAGATGGGAGTGACTGTGATGAGACTCATCCTGGATTATGTCGGTGGCCTTGCTGTTGCAGCGTAAAAGGTAGACGGAATCAATGGAAGGGAGGTTGGTTTATCTGATGGTCTGGGCTGCGTCCACAATTCTCTGCAATTCCTTGAGGTGCTAGATGGAGCTGTTTCCAAATCATGCTGTGATGCATCCTGATAAAATGCTTTCTACAGCGGATCTGTAGAAATTGGTGAGAGTTGTTGGGGACATGCCAAACATCCTAAGCCTTCCAAGGAAGTAGAGGCATTGGTGTGCTTTCTTGGCCATTTCTTTGACATGGTTAGTCCAGGACAAGTTGTGGGTGATAATTATTCCTTGCAAACATGAAGCTTCCAACCATCTCAACATGGCACTGTCAATGTATACTGCGGTATATGTACTGCTTCGCTTCCTGAAGTCGATTATTATCCACTTTGTCTTGCTGACATTGAAAGGTTGGTGTCTTGACACTAGGTTATGAGAGCATGGGAAGCATCAATTTCAACAGGTAGGGCCGCACTATCACCAGTGATGTTGCCTGACTTTGCTTTGCAACCAGTTATAGTACTCAGACCGTGCCACATTATACATTAACATTATACAATGATTATACTGGGACTCATGTTTGTCCTGGTATTGTCTCTTGGCATTCTTGAGTGCTTTCCAAAGATCATAGGGAGCTTTCTTGCACCGCACATGATCTTTGACTTGTATGCAGCGGACCTGGCCTTCACCTGTGAATGTACCTTATAGTTCATCCATGGTTTCTGGTTGGAGAACACTTGGATTGTATTCTTCAGCATGCACTTCTCTACGCACTTCCTAATGAAGTCAGTCATAGCAGTGGCATATTCATTCAGGTTGGCTGCAGAATCCTTGCATATGAACCAGTCCACTGACTCCAGCAGTCATGTAGCATTGAACAACTCTGTACTGGATCCTCCTACTTCAGTTTTTGTTTCCTAAAATGTGGCTAAGGACCACAGTAGGCGTTTTTTTATTAATGCATAGCAGTGGTCAAAGGTGTTCTGGCCCTGGTGGCAAGAGACATGCTGATAGTACTTTGGTAGTATGCCCCTGAGGATGGCTTGATTGAAGACTCCGGCTGCAATGATCAGGACCTTGGGGTGTTTTGTCTCGAGGCTAGTGATAACAGAGTACAGTTAATTTTAAGATTCCTCTCGCAGTACATATTGTCGATAACAAACAATTATCATGCTTGAGGCATATATCCCAAACTGCTCAACATTAATAGCAATGATGTACAGGAAAAACTGAATTGAATCAACTAGATTGCTCTTAAATGGCGTTATTAAGATTTAATTGCACTTAATTACATTATGATTCAGGGGATATGTTCCAGAAGCCTTATTACAATTATGCCTCTTCAATTTTTCCATAGTTATCAATGGGCACAAATAACAACATTTAATTGGAATTATTTTCACAAGATTCACCTGTATTTTCTATGGTTCAAATTATTATTTTTATTATGTCACTTCAAGAATTGCATTTGAAAATAAATCAATTAATTTTATAATCTATCATTAAAGTACAGTTTTTAAAAATGTTATACTGTGAGATTCCCATCTATTTGTTTACCAGAATATATATAGTTCCTCACCAACTATGGTCAAGGAATGAAAGAGCAATCAATGCCCACCATATGTCAAGAACCATCATCAGAGAATAGATCGGGTAGATGCACAGAGTCTCTTGCCCAGAGTAGGCGGAATCAAGAACCAGAGGACATACGTTTAAGTTTTAGGAGGAAAAGATTTAACTGGAAACTGAGAGGTAACTTTTTCACGCAGAGTGGTGGGCGTATGGAACGAGCTGCCAGAGGAGGTGGTTGATGCAGGTAGTATCCCAAAATTTAAGAAACATTTGGATAAGTACATGACCAGGGCCGGATTAACATAGTAGCAAAAGTAGCATTTGCTACGGGCCCAGCGCTTTTAAGGGCCCTGCGCTAAACGCTTGCAATCGGCATCCCACTGAGGGACGCTGTGTTGTGCACGCCGCTCCCCAACCGCCGCGGTTAGAATGTGTTGCCAACGCCGTGGTTAGAATGTGTTGGCAGTGGGGCTGCGCGGACCAATGGGCAGCTGGCACGTCACCGCCCAGTCCCCGGCCCTCTTACTCCACGCACATCCGGTCTCACCCAAACACCTCACTCCTCCGGACCTCTCTGCTCGAATATTGGCCTTGTCTCCCCACACATCCCGGCCCTCTCACTCCTCGCTCATCAGCTCTTTTCTCTCAAGTCCCCGGGCAACTTTCACCATCTCATCACCCCCCCCTCCATCTCTCCCAATACTCCGGCCCTCCTTCTCCCGACTCCTCCACGCTCTCTCCCCACTCCTCTGGCACTTGTCCCCTCGAATCCTCCATTCCTCACTCTGCCTGTTCTTTTCCTATCCCTCCGCCCCTCCCTCTCCTTGCTAGGGCCTTCTCTCTCTCTTCACTCCTGCGGTCTTCTCTCTCTCCCCACTCCTCCAGCTCTCTCCGCCCCACTCCAATGGGCATCCCTCTCGCCAATCCTCCTTCCCTCTCGCCTCCCAGACTTTCATCCCTCCAAATAGCTACTGTTCCAGTCCGCTCTTCCGCCAATCTACCTCCCCCCTTTATTCCCAGTCTTCTGTCGCACTCTCCCTTCTCTTCTCCATCCCACTCTCCCCCCTACACATCTCCATTATGCTCTCCCTGTTTCCTCCGAACCTCTTTCCCCCACACCTCCTTCCAATCCCCCCCTCCCCTTCCACCGGCCTTTACTTTCCATTTCTATAGGCACTTTCCCTCACACTTTCGGCCTTTTCTCAGCCGCTACCCGTCCGTACCTCTCACTCTCTCTCTCTACTCTTCTGGCCCATACTCCCAAAATTCTGCGACTCCCTCTCACCCATCCCAAAAGCTCGGGCCCTCCTTCTCTCCTCACTTCCTGGGCCCTGTCTCCTCCTCCACTCTTCTACCACCTCCTCCACCCACACCTTGCATGCCTCTCAGCATCCACTGCTCCAGCACTCCCTACTCCGTCCCTCTCACCCCTATACCTCCAGTCCTGCCTCTATTCACTCCTCCAGCCCTACCTTTTCCACATTCCTCCGGCCCTCCCTGTCTCTACTTCTCTGACACTCTCAGCTGCCACTACTCCGGCCCTCTTCTCGCAATCCTCCGTCATTCTCCCCACGGTGGCGCAGCAGTAGAGTTGCTGCCTTACAGCGCTTGTAGCACCGGAGACCCAGGTTCCATCCCAACCACGGGTGCTGTCTGTATAGTTTGTACGTTCTCCCCGTGACCGCGTGGGTTTTCTCCGAGATCTTCGGTTTCCTCCCACATTCCAAAGACGTACAGGTTTGTCAGTTAATTGGCTTGGTGTATGTGCAAAATTGTCCCTAGTGTGTGCGGTGATCGCTGGTCGGTACGGACGGCGGCCGAAGGGCCTTTCACGCTGTATCTCTAAACTAAACCCCTCCATCACACACTCTTTGAGAGTCCCGTATTAGGCCCGCGGGCCGCTGTAGGTGCTAACACTGTAGGGCCCAACACTGTAGGCCCCAACACTGTAGGCCCCAACACTGTAGGCCCAGACAGTGTAGGCTAACGGAGCTCGATAACGTTAACAAAGTTCGGGGAGCGGGACCGAGTGCGTTGGGGGAGCGGGGCCGAGTGTGTTGGCCAAACGGAGGTTGCAACCCGCCTCCCGGCCCGGGCGGCCGTCATTGGTGGAGCGGGAGCACGTGGCTGCTGGCCGGGTGAGGTCACGTGGGGCGCGGGCAGTGACGTCACCTTGTCTCGTATTTAAGGCCCCTTTATAACATATGTTAAAGGCCCCGCCCTAGCTTAATCTGTCCCTGTACATGAATAGAATGAATGAATAAGTTTATTGGCCACGTATGCATACACAAAGAATGTGCCTTAGTGCTCCGCTCACAAATGACAACACAAACATACAGTTAACAATTAAGAATAAAGCATAAACACATCAAAACAATAATGATACACCATTACGGTCTAAACCTATAGGTGAAAATAAACCAGAGCAAAAAATAGGATGGGTTTAGAGGGATATGGGCCAAACCAAGGCAGGTCGGCCTAGTGTAGAAGGGACATGTTGGTCAGTGTAGGCAAGTTGGGCAGTGGGGCCTGTATGACTCTACGACTGTATCACTCTGTATTGGTTTGAACCAATTACTTGAAAATGCACACGACTTCTTCAGGGTAACTGGGTAACTTCTCTTTCATTTCTCACTGAATAATTGTCCCAGAGATCCACAAATGAGAGGAAACTTAGAAGTCTACATGAATGAGAGGAACAAATTAATCTTTCACTGTTCATACACTAAAGCATTGGTCACAATTAATAAAACATAATTTAATAGAGGTGCTCAAATCAAATCACTGACTGATCGTTATGAAATGTCAAGAAGACAAAAGCAAACAGTAAAGGATTTTCGAATGTCTGCTCAAACATACAAGATTATTGTCAGAAACTACGTAAGTGACCCAGGAGAGATCAATGTGTATTGACTGTGTAATCCATGAAGTATTTAAGGGAGAAGGGAGACAAAACAATTGGTGCGAATATTATTCACTGTGTTAATGCTGGTTGATCTATTTAAAGAAGTGAGCACAATACCAATGAGAAGGAAAGGAATGTGAATTGCTCTGCAATAAATATACAATTACATCAGACGACTCTTCACATAGCCTTTCAATATTTTTATTTATTTAATAAAAAAGCTGTTTTTTTCTTTAAACTCTTTGCAGAAAAGAGTGGATGTGGAAAGGATATTTACAATAGTGGACCAGAGACCATAGCCTCAGAATAAAAGGACGTACCATTAGAAAGGAGATGAGGAGGAATTTTATATAAGAAATTCCTCTTCTACATCCCGCAGCTCCGCTCTTGCTCTCCCTCCCCCCACTCGCAACAAGGACAGAATCCCCCTCGTTCTCACCTTCCACCCCACCAGCCAGCAGATCCAACATATCATCCACCAACATTTCCGTCACCTACAACGGGACCCCACCACTGGCCATATCTTCCCATCCCCTCCCCTCTCTGCGTTCCGCAGAGACCGTTCCCTCCGTAACTCCCTGGTCCACTCGTCCCTTCCTACCCAAACCACCCCAACCCCGGGCACTTTCCCCTGCAACCGCACGAGATGCAACACCTGTCCCTTTACCTCCTCCCTCAACTCCATCCAAGGACCCAAACAGTCTTTCCAGGTGAGACAAAGGTTCACCTGCACCTCCTCCAACCTCATCTATTGCATCCGCTGCTCTAGATGTCAACTTATTTACATCGGCGAAACCAAGCGCAGGCTCGGCGATCGCTTCGCTGAACACCTGCGCTCGGTCCGCATCAACAAAACTGATCTCCCGGTGGCCGAGCACTTTAACTCCCCCTCCCATTCCCAGTCTGACCTTTCTGTCATGGGCCTCCTTCAGTGCCATAGTGAGGCCCTCCGGAAATTGGAGGAGCAGCACCTCATATTTCGCCTGGGCAGTTTGCAGCCCGGTGGTATGAACGTCGACTTCTCCAACTTCAGATAGCTCCTCTGTCCCTCCCTTCCCCTCCTCCTTCCCAGATCTCCCTCTATCTTCCTGTCTCCACCTATATCCTTCCTTTGTCCCGCCCTCCTGACATCAGTCTGAAGAAGGGTCTCGACCCGAAACATCACCCATTCCTTCTCTCCCGAGATGCTGCCTGATCTGCTGAGTTACTCCAGCATTTTGTGAATAAATCAAATTGAGGAGGAATTTTGTTCGTCAGAGGGGGGTGGATCAATGGAACTCATTGCCACAGAATCCAGTGCAGGCCAAGTCAATGGATATTTTTAAAGCAGTGTTGGACAGATTCTTGATTAGTATAGATGTCAGCGGTTATGACGAGAAGGCAGGAAAATGGTGTTTTGGGAAAGATAGAATAGCCTTTATTGTCATCCGAAAAAACATGCGTTTTGGACGAAATTTCGTTACCCACAGTCCAACAATAAAAAGCAATAAAAATAAAGCAATAACACACACAATCACAAAACCATCACAAAACAAAAACACATCCATCACAGTGAGTCTCCTCCAGTCACCTCCTCACTGTGATGGAAGCCCAGAGTGTCTTTGCTCTTCCCTGCCGTCTTCTCCCGCGGTCAGGCTGTTGAAGTTGCCACGTTGGGGCGGTCGGGTCTCCCGACATTGAAGCCCCCGCCGGGCGGAGAAAATCCCGTGGCCTATTCCAGGCCACGCCAGACGGTGAAGGTCCGCAGCGGGCCGACCCAAGCCCCATGATTCTGGGCGGACGAAGACGCTGCCGGAGCTCCCCAGGTCGGCCCCCACCCAGGGGCCTGCGGGCTTCTTATGTCCATGCAGCCCGCGGCCGAAGTCTCCGAAAGCGAGTTGCAGCCGCACTCGCAGCGCCACCACAGCCTCCGAAGGCAGCCAGCTCCGCAGGTGGTGAGTGCAGTCTGCGGGCTCTGCGAACCAGAGCCCCAGGTGGTCCCAGCTGAAGGCCGCCAGCTCCAGGTATTTGGCCGATGGTAGGCCGCAGTGGGAACCACAAAAAACACTACATCACATCTAAACACTACAATTAAGAAACAAAACAACAAAAAACACAAACGACAAATGGACTGCAGGCGAGCTGCAGCTGCTGCGCAGCGCCGCCACTTCCTAGATTAGCCATGATTGAATGGTGGAGTAGACCTGATGGGTCGAATGGCCTTATTCTTCTCCTATAACATAAAATGAAGTATATTAAGGGAAAAATAATAATGAGGGGGATAATAGCCTCCTCAAATACCATATTGAACATCTATGTTTGGAGCTGCAGGATATTGCCAAGGCCCTCAAACAATATTTCTTCTGATGACCAGGGAATTCAAGAAAGTTTGTGGAGATATCTTGGGGATAAACTGTATTACAGTGGGTGCTGGGAATCTTAAAAGGTATGAATATAAAAATATCTCCAAGGTCTGAACAAACATATCCAAGAACACTGTGGGAAGCTGGAGAAGAAATTGCAGGAACACTGTCTTAGATATATGCATCATCATTAGACATGGCAACGGTGCAGGTAGACTGGAAGGTGGTTAATGTTGTGCCTCTATTTAAAAAGGACTACAAGAAAACCTTGGAACTAAAGATATGTAAGCTTAACCTCTGTGGTAGGTAAGTTATTGGAGGGGATTCTGAGGAATAAGGTATACATGCATTTAGAAAGACAGGAGTTTGATTAAGCATGGTTTTATGTGTGGGAGATTATGTGTCACAAATTTATTTGAGTTTATTTAAGAAATTAAATAAGGATCAATAAGGTCATGGTGGTAGACATGGTCTATGTGGACTTCAGCAAGGCCTTTGATAAGGTTCTGTGTGGTAGGTATTTTTGAAAGGTTGGATTGCATGGGAATCAGGGATCTCCAACTAATTGGGTACATAATTTGCTTGGTAGTAGGAAGCAGAGGGTAAGTTTGTTTTTCAAACAGGAGGCCATGACGTGGTGTGCCTCATGTTACAGCGCTGTTGTTTGTCAACTACATCAATGATTTGGATGAGAATATACAAAGGATAGTTTGTAAATTTGCAGATGACACCAAAATAGATAGCCTTGTAGACAATGAAATAGATTATCAAGAATTACAGCAGGATCTGGATCAACTGGGTAAGTGGACCAAGGAATGGCAAATGGAGTTTAATTCAGAGTACATTGGCATGTTGGCTCTGATCAGTCATGGCATCGAATATAAATGTTGCAGTTTTACAGGTTGTTAATGAAGCTGCACTTGGTATTGTGCTGAGTTTTGGTCATTCTGCTGTAGGAAATAATTCGATAAGCTGGAAAGCGTGCAGAAAAGATTTACGAGAATGTTGTTCAGGCTCAGGGGACTGAGTCATATGGAGTGATTAGGCAGTCTAGGGCTTTATTCCTTCGAGCGTAGGAGACTGAGGGGTGATCTTATAAAGGTGTAGGGGACATAGGTTTAATGTGAGAGTGGGAATATTTAATTTGAACCTACTTCTGCAGAATACCTGCTCTTGTAGCCATAGTATCTCTGTGATATGTTCTGCTAAGTTTCTGGTCAATGGTGAACTGGAAGATATTGATGATTTCTCAGTAACGGTCATGCCATTGAGTTTCAAAGATAAGTGATTAGATTCGATTTTTTGGTGAAGATAGTTGCTGTCTAAGTCTTGGTGTTTGCACCATATTTCCAGCTGGAATATTCTAAGGCAACAATCTTTCTTTCAATGTCAACAAGACAAAGAATATAGTGATCGACATCAGGAAGCAAAGCAGTACACATACCGACCGCTACCCATGAAGGCACCAAAGTAGAGATGGTTGAAAATTTCAAGTTCCTAGGAGTAAACATCACCAGCAACATGCCTTGGACTGGCCATATTGAAGCAATGGCCAAGAAAGCACATCAATGTCTCTACTTCCTTAGAAGGCTTAGGAATTTTGGCATGTCCCCAACAACTCTCACCAATTTCTATAGATGCGCTGTAGAAAGCATTTTATCAGGAAGCATCACAACATGGTTTGGGAACAGCTCCATCCAGCACCTCAAGGAATTGCAGAGAATTGTGGACGCAGCCCAGACCATCACATAAACCAACCTCCCCTCCATTGACTCCATCTACACTTTACGCTGCCATAGCAAGGCCACCAGCATAATCAAGGATGATTCCAGTCACTCTCTCTTTTCTCCTCTCCCATCAGGCAAGAGGTACAGAAGTGTGAAAACACACACCCCCAGATGCAGGGATAGTTTCTTCCCAGCTGTTATCTGGCAAATGAACCATCCTATCACCAATTAGAGAACAGTCCTGAGCTACCATTAACCTCTTTGGGGACCCTCAGACTATCTTTCATCTGACTTTACTGGACTTTATCTTGCACTAAATGTCATTCCCTTTATCCTAAATCTGTACACTGTGGATGGCTCAATTTTAATCATGTCTTTCGCCGACTGGTTGGCACACAACAAAACGCTTTTCACTGTAAATAGGTGTACATGACAATAAATTAAATTAAACAAAAAGAAAGATATAATTAATCAGGAAAGAGTGCATAAAAAAATTAAAAGGATGTTGCCAGGACACAAGAGCCTGAGCTACATCGAGAAGTTGAGCAGGTTAGGACTATATTCCTTGGAGCACAGGAAGCTAAGGGATATTCTTACAGAGATGGATGAAATCATGAGGGGAATAGATAGGTGAATTCACAAAGTATTTTTCCCAGGATGGGGAAATCAAGAACCTTAGCTTTAAGGTAAGAAGGGAAAAATGTAATTGGAGTTTGAGAGCAACATTTTTACACAGGTGTTGGGTGTAAGAAACAAACTGCCAAGTTAAGTAGTTGAGGCAGGTACTATAACACCATTTAAAAGACATTTGGATAGGTGCATAGATAGGAATGGTTTAGAGGGATGTGGGCCAAATGCAGGCATATTGAATAGCTTAGATGGTCATCTTGGTCAACATGAATGAACTCACAGCAACATGAACTCACAGCAATCTCAATATTTGTGATTTGTAGAAACACAATTCCAGTACCTCCTCCCTCACCTCCATCAAGGGACCCCAGCAGTCCTTCTACGTGACACAGAGGTTCACATGCATCTCCTCTAATCTCATCTACTGCATCCGATGTTCCCGATATGGCCTCCTGTACATCGGCGAGACCAAAGGTAGACTCGGCAACTGCTTTGTTGAACACTGCACTCGGTCCCCCAAGGCCTACTGGATATCCTCGTTGCTAACTATTTTAACTCTTCTTTCCCTTCCCCATATTGACTTTTCTGTCCTGGGCCTCATCGATTGACAGAGTATGGCCACGCACAAACTGGAGGAATAACACCTCATATTCTGCTTACAACCCAATGGTACGAACAACTAACAACTTCCCTTTCTTCCCACACCCTTCTTTCCTTCCTTGATTTCTGTGAGCATGAGAGCTTCTACACAGAGTAAAACATTGCTTCAGTATGAAATATGTACAGATATTTTGTCACTTGACTAATGTAGCTATGATAAAGATTTTGCTTAAAAGGAATAAAAAATGGCTGGAATGGTAACAGCTGTTGTGATAGGACTATCGTGGCAGAAACCTGCAAGTGCCTGTGGTGATGAAGTGAACCAAGACCTGACAGATTGGGGGCGGGAGAAGAGAATGTAGGCAGGAATAAACTGAGCTCAGAGGAAAGGATGCCAGATATAGGTAAGAATAGACTGAAAATCAATAACAGAAATGGTTACAGGAAGGAAAAGATGAAACAGAATAGTGAATAAAAGGTAAAAAAATAAAAGGAAAGTAAGGATCTGTAAAACTAGACAGTAAAAGATTATTTATAATAAAAAGGTAGAAATATACAATGTGGCAAACGTGGGTGTTTACACAATTATGTTTCTGCAGTAAATCTCTGAAAATTTGCCATCTGATTATTCAGAAGTCCTGATGGTTTGGAAATTGGCTAACTTCCTATAAACTCACTGGGTCCCCATTTCCCACACTTCCTTTAAACTCACCTGCGCTCAAACTGTCAACTTTAGAAAATCAATGGTAAGGACCTGAGAATAGTACCTTTTTTTTTCCAGTGGAAGTTTTGAACAGAGTATACAGTATTCAGTTTTATTGAATAAAGGAATCATAGATCATCAACTTATTAAAATGCCTTCCATTATTGTAAGTTTATATTCTCAATCAGTTCTTCAATGCATCATCCTATAATATCAATCGAGTGAAATCTATTTCTGTGGCAATTCCAAAAAATATAATCTGGAAGAAGTAAATCAGACCAACTCCATTTGATGTAACAAACAGGTTAGTGCAAGATTGAATATATTTTGGGGCTATGTTTTTTAGATTTTTAGATTTAGAGATACAGCGCAGAAACAGGCCCTTCGGCCCACCGGGTCCGCGCCGCCCAGCGATCCCCGCACATTAACACTATTCTACACCCACTAGGGACAATTTTTACATTTGCCCAGCCAATTAACCTACAAACCTGTACGTCTTTGGAGTGTGGGAGGAAACCGAAGATCTCGGAGAAAACCCACGCAGGTCACGGGGAGAACGTACAAACTCCGTACAGTACAGCGCCCGTAGTCAGGATCAAACCTGAGTCTCTGGCGCTGCATTCGCTGTAAGGCAGCAACTCTACCAGCTAACTTTGGAAAATTATGTATTATTTTGAAAGTGTAAATTTTCCTGTTTGCTGTATCATTTTCTCACTTTGGGTGGATCCAGAGTAACCCATATTCAAATCTGAAGACACTAACCCAACCTACAGCAATTTATTTACAATTGGGATTGACAAAATAGATGCCTGGATAATGTTTCCTTGTCTGGGGTTTTCAGAGATCGGGGTCTTGTGGTGTTCCATGTGAACCTGTTCTGGTAAATAATGGATAGCCCGAACAGACAAGAGATCTCACAATACAGCATTAAATTGGTGCTTTTTTTAAAACATAAAAGTGAAGAACTATCTTGTGAAGCACACTTACAGATTAAAGGACAGAATATTTTGATATAAGATTCCTCAAGAATTTAAAGTTCCTTAAGATTCCTTTCCTTTTAGTTTAACCCATATGTGTTTGTGTAACTTTTTCACACCAAAATTGAACTAAATTAATAGATGAGCTGAGTTACTTCATTAATGTAAAGGAGGGATTAAATTCAAACAACCAAATTTACTTGTAATATATTTTTTAATTAATTTTTTTTCTTCCACTTAATGATGAGGAAGTTCAAAGAAAAGGCTTTTCATGATGTCCTGTTCAGTTTTATTTCTACTTCAGAGACACTGGAATCCAGTAATCATTAATGCTTCCCAAGTTTTATCTTGAAAATCTGCATTATTTTCCAAGGCAAAATAATTACGTTTTGTTTTGATTAATCAGGGCCGATGCTAGAAATTCTTCAATGCTATAAAGGCATGTGAAACTGTCAAGCCAATGAACATTATTGCTTGAACATGAAAGAGCATTAAAAAAATAGAAGCAGAAGTCCTTCATTCATTCCAGGTATCTGCTCCATGACTCATTAAGATCATAGTTGATCTTTTGCCTCACCACCTGCAGTAAAACCATATCTCGTGATTCTTTAAATATCCAAAATTCTATCAATACCCACTGTAAATATAATCAGAACCAAGCCTCCCCAGCCCTCTTGACATTCATTACCCTCTGAGAAAATGGCCAGCCACTTAGTTTGAGACTATGTCCTGTCCAGGAAAAGGAAATATTCCTACATCTAATCTGTCAATCTCAATAATAATCCTCAGTGAGATCATTTCTCATTCTGCTAATTTATGTCCAGTCTGCTTAATCTCTCAATAGACAATAGACAATAGGTGCAGGAGTAGGCCATTCAACCCTTCGAGCCAGCACCGCCATTCAATGCGATCATGGCTGATCACTCTCAATCAGTACCCAGTTCCTGCCTTCTCCCCATACCCCCTCACTCCGCTATCCTTAAGAGCTCTATCCAACTCTCTGTTGAAAGCATCCAACGAACTGGCCTCCACTGCCTTCTGAGGCACAGAATTCCACACCTTCACCACTCTCTGACTGAAAAAGTTCTTCCTCATCTCCGTTCTAAATGGCCTACCCCTTATTCTTAAACTGTGGCCCCTTGTTCTGGACTCCCCCAACATTGGGAACATGTTTCCTGCCTCTAATGTGTCCAATCCCCTAATTATCTTATATGTTTCAATAAGATCCCCACTCTCATCATAGGAAAACCAACCCAATCCCACAAATCACTCTGGTGAACCATTGTTGCACCCCATCAATCATTGGTAGGGAGATCAGACTTAGAGTCATAGTCATTGAGTGATACAGTGTGGAAACAGGCCCTTCAGCACAACTGGCCAGCATGTCCCAGCTACACTAGTCCCACCTGCCTGCGTTTGGTCCATATCCCTCCAAACCTGTCCTATCCATGTATCTGTCTAACTGTTTCTTAAATGTTGGGATAGTCCTTGCCTCAACTACCTCCTCTACAGCTTGTTCCATACACCTACCACCCTTTGTGTGGAAAAAGATACCCCTTGGATTCCTAAACCCCTTCACCTTAAACCTATATCTTCTGGTCCTCGATTCACCTACTCTGGGCAAGAGACTATGTGCATCTACCCGATCTATTCCTCTAATGACTTTATACATCTCTATAAGATCACACTTCGTCCTCCTGCGCTCCAGAGAATAGTCCCAGCTTACTCAACCTCTCCCTATAGCTCAGACCCTCTCGTCCTGGCAACATTCTCGTAAATCTTCTCTGTAACCCTTTCCAGCTTGACAACATCTTTTCTATAACATAGTATCCGGAACTGAACACAATATTCTAAATGCGGTCTCACCAACATCTTATAAAACTGCAACATGACCTCCAAACTTCTATAGACAATACTCTGGCTGATGGCCAATGTGCCAAAAGCACTCACCCCGGACCCCAGGAGTAACAGCACTCACCCAGAACCCAGAAGTAACAGCATTCACCCGGACCCTGGGAGTAACAGCACTCACTCAGACCCAGGAGTAACAGCACTCATCCAAACCCCAGGAGTAACAGCACCCCCTCCCTGACCCTGAGTAACACCATCCCCTCCCTGACCCTAAGAATACCAGCGACCCCCCTTCCTGACCCCGAGTGTAACAGCACCCCCTCCCTGACCCTGAGAATAACAGCAACCCCCCTCCCCCTCCCCTGAAAGTAACAGCACTTATCCCTGACCCAATAGACAATAGGTGCAGGAGGAGGCCATTCGGCCCTTCGAGCCGGCACCGCCATTCAATGTGATCATGGCTGATCATTCACAATCAGTACCCCGTTCCTGCTTTCTCCCCATACCCCCTGACTCCGCTATCCTTAAGAGCTCTATCTAGCTCTCTCTTGAATGTATTCAGATATTGGCCTCCACTGCCTTCTGAGGCAGAGAATTCCACATATTCACAACTCTCTGACTGAAAAAGTTTTTCCTCATCTCAGTTCTAAATGGCCTACCCCTTATTCGTAAACTGTGGCCCCTGGTTCTGGACTCCCCCAACATTGGGAACATGTTTCCTGCCTCTAACGTGTCCAACCCCTTAATAATCTTATACGTTTCGATAAGATCTCCTCTCATCCTTCTAAACCCTGAGTGTAACAGCATCCTCTCCCCTCCCTGATCCCGAGTAAAGCACCCCCTTCCTGATCCTGGGAGAAACAGCACTCAAATAAGTTTCCCCCACCCCCCACATACAACAAAACTAAAGGTACACTAAAATATACAGGGCAGCACGGTGGCGCAGCGGTAGAGTTGCTGCCTTACAGCGAATGCAGCGCCGGAGACCCGGGTTCCATCCTGACTACGGGCGCCGTCTGTACGGAGTTTGCACGTTCTCCCCATGACCTGCGTGGGTTTTCTCCGAGATCTTCGGTTTCCTCCCGCACTCCAAAGACGTACAGGTTTGTAGGTTAATTGGCTGGGTAAATGTAAAAACTAATAATAACAGCACCCCTTCCCTGACCATGAGAATATCAGCAACCTCCCCCCCCCCTCCGAGTTTTACAGCAACACATCCCCTCCCTGAGAAAAACAGCAACCCCCTCTCCCCTGAGAGCAACGACACTCACCCCGGGAGGAACGGCACTCATCACCTGGGACCCCGGGAGTGACGGCACTCACCCCGGGAGTAACAGCACTTACACCTGAAGCAGGGTGTGGTGGAGACGCCCCTCCAAATAAGGGATACTGTGTAAATTTGGAAATGAATACCTGTATTGAACGTGTAACCTCCGGAAATGTCGGATGGGGTTGTTAAAAAGATGTTTTGTAAATATTTATTACTTGAATAAAGTATTTTTTGATATTAAAAAACAACACCCCGGGAGTAACGGCACTCACCCCGAGAGTAACGACTCACCCCGGGAGTAACGGCACTCACCCCGAGAGTAACGACTCAACCCGGGAGTAACGACACTCAACCCGGGAGTAACGAGTACTAACGGCACTCACACCGGGAGTAACGACACTCACACCGGGAGTAACGAGTAATAACGACACTCACACCGGGAGTAACGACTCACTGCGGGAGTATTGACACCTGTCCCGGACCCTGGGAGTAACGGCACTTACACCGGGAGTGACGCCGAGAGGAGGGGGGGGGGGGTCACGCTCGCGACCAACGGTCGGCGGTGCGGTTCGTTGCGGGCGCGCACGCGCACTGGGCGCAGCAGGAAGCGTTGCCGGGCCGGCCGGTCAGCCTCAAACAGCGCGGGCGGCCGAGAGAGCCGGGGACGCGGAACATTCACCGCCGCCTCCATTACACCCCCGAGAGATGTTTGAGGGCCGGCGGCCTGCAGCGCCCGTCGGGGCCGCCTGGTGCAGCGGCGATACCCGGTCCCGGAGCAAGGAGGAGGAGGTGTCCCGGGACTGTAGCCCGGACCGGGGCGGCCCCCACCAGCACATCTGCAGGGGGATATTTCAGATTGAGAAGAGAAGCTGCGACGTGCTGCTGACCGCCAGCAGGCTGGAATGGACGGCGATTGAGCCGGAGAGCCCTGCAGGTGCGTGTGGACTGGCACCCGTGTGTATCGGTGATCAACATGTGGTCGGTCTAACGAAGGGTCTCGACCCGAAACGCCTCCCATTCCATCTCTCCAGAGATGTTGCCTGTCCCGCTGAGTTACTCCAGCATTTTGTGTCGACCTTCGGTGTAAACCAGCAGTTCCCCCTAACACATGTGGTCTAACTCCTCAACACTTTACAGGCACCAACCAGCTCGCACTTACTTTCGCTGATGTTTTTCGCCAGGCAAAGTAACCAGATGTTGAAAGCCCATAAAAAGGTCTGACTGTCTATTCTATTCAAGCCAATGTACCTTTCTTTTTGATGGTACAAAATAAGACACCGAAAGTCTTTTTTTTTTTATGGCATAAGTAGGTTAGAGGGCACATCTTTAAGGCGAGAGCGGCAAAATTTAAAGAATAAACGAAGATCTACAGATACTGATTTCACAAGAAAAGATACAAGACGCTTGAGTAACTCAGCGGGTCAGGCAGCATCTCTGGAGAACATGGAGATGTTTAGGGCAAGCTTTCCCCCCCCCCACAGTTGGGTGACTGTAACATACTGTCAGGAGTGGTGGTGAAGGCATAGACCATAGTGGCACAGAGACTTTTGGATGTGATTATGAGGGAATGGAGGGAGATGGATCATGTGCAGACAGATGAGATTATTGTATTGTGGCATCATGTTTGCCACAGACATTGTGGGCTGAAGGGCCCGTTCCTGTGCCATACTGTTTATGTTCTTTTGACAAACAGTAGGTCTCCTGTGATTTAAAACACTGCACAACATAAGACCAATTAATCAGTCCGAAACAAACGTGTAATTTTGAAGAATGAATGTACCAATAAAGCTTGTGTCTAAGTGTGTAGGAAAGAACTGCAGATGCTGGTTTAAATCGAAGGTAGGCACAAAATGCTGGAGTAACTCAGCGGGACAGGCAGCATCTTTGGAGAGAAGGAATGGGTGACATTTCGGGTCGAGACCCTTCTTCAGACTGATGGGTCGAGACCCTTCTTCAGACTGAAGGGTGAAGAAGGGTCTCACCCCGAAACGTCACCCATTCCTTCTCCAGAGTTGCTGCCTGTCCAGCTGAGTTACTTCAGCATTTTGTGTCAACCTTAAGTTTGTGTCTAACTTACTTTTTGGCAAATCAGAAATTTGCATACGTTTTATAGTCATTGTGGCATAGAGGAGAGGTTATTTGAACCATATAGTCCATATTTGCTCTCTGTGGAGCTACCCAATAAGCCTCATTGCCCAATTTAATCCCTCTAGCCCTACAGGAATTATTTCCAAGTTTTTAGCTGATTTATTTTTGAAATAAATACTGAAAGAATTGGAAATGTGAGATAACCATTGCCATATGAAGAAGGGTCCCGACCCAAAATGATACCTATCCATGTTTTCCAGAGAGGCTGCCTGACTGCTGAGTTACTCCAGCACTATCTGTCTTTTTTTTTTAACCCAGCAGCTGCAGTTTCTTGTTTCTCCATTTGATCATTTGTGCCTACTCAGCCATCAGATAAGAATATGATGGAAAATTCCCAGTTTACTTAAGTAGTAACACCACGTTTACTATGTTCTAATCTGTGAAAATTGTCCTAGCATATACAGTATAGGGTTTTAGAAATTGACAATTAATGTGTTCATAATCTCCACATCTTTCAAAAGCCTAGGATTCACGTTACCAATCCTAGGGATTCATCTTTCAATCACTTTAATTACTCCAGTGCTTTTTATTTTAGTAATGGTGGTTTTATTAAGCTCCTCATTGATATTAATTCTGTAATTCACAATTATTTCTGTCATTTTTCATGATGACGCATAAAATACCCGTTTAATTCCACTACCATTTCATAATTTCCCAAGTAATTTCTTCTATCCCACATTATCTTAAGATTAAGTGACCCACATAAACTTAAGGTAATCTTTTCATTTGTGCATACCTATAGAAGCTTTTACAGACTGTTTCTATGTTTCCCCTCGGAGTACTCTGACAGTGCTCTCCATAATGTTTGGGACAAAGACCCATCATTTATTTATTTGCCTCTGTATTCCACAATTTGAGATTTGTAATTGATAAAATCGCATGTGGTTAAAGTGCACATTGTCAAATTTTATTAAAGGCCATTTTTACATTTTGGTTTCATAGAGCAGCAGCAGGAATTAGTCCAGATTCATGGCACAACTGCACTGCCATAATGCATCTCGACCTGGCTCAACTAACTTCTCTGGCAGCTCCCTCTATATAGGGCCCTTGCACGACAGGCAAGGTCACGACCCCTAACCCATACTGTTGCCACGCAACACCTTCTGGAGGACAAGTGGTGTACTGGAGGCAAGCACTTACTATGGCTGCCAGTACAGTGGGACCGTCTGCCAGAGACTGAAGCCAAAATTGCCAGTAAACTTGCAACATGTCAGTCCCAACCAAAAATCTTTATGAATGGCACCGCATAATTACAGTGCATAATCACATCAGGCTGCTTAACTTCATCCTAATAAACTTAGTACAGCTACAAACCTCACGCTACATACCACAATATGCATACACTGCCTGTTGAACCATGTCAATTTCACCACCCCAGTATAATCCACAACACTTCCTCATTCTTGTAGAAGATAGGTTTCTGCAATTAGAGGTTGCAAGAACTAATGAAAATGGGAGAGACTTTCCTGCAGGGCCTGACCCCCCATGGAGGGTACAATGTTGGTCATTGTCAGAGAGATTATACAGGGCTGGATGAACATTTGAATTGCCAAGGCATAAAAGACTATAAATTAAATACTGTAGATGAGATTAATATTGCTGGGTTGTTGATGATCGGCAGGACATGATGGGCCAAAGGGCCTGTTTGGTGCTATATTCCTCTATGATTCTATGAAATGCTACTTGACTGCTGAGTGTTCTCACTATTCTTTATTTTTTGTTTCAAATTCTGCTTTTCTTCTTTTTCCTTTTGGAAATAAAGGCCAAAACACCGTTTGACATACAGCATTTTAATTTCCTATGTTTTATGCACCAGTACTTGTAAGCCTTTACAGTGATACAGTGATGTTAACATTTTTCTAAATAAATCTGTTTTTGTTTTAATTCTTCGTATCAAAGTAAATAATTCTCATAGCTGAAAATAGACAATATTCCTCAATATTTCTCTCCTTGTGGAGCAGATCTTTTTTAATTCCATTTTTCTATTTTGTTTCCACCTTTCTGGAAATAACGTATGGAATATGGTCCTCTCTGCTCTGGTTCTGAGCTCTGGTATTTTCTCTATAACCCCCAGCAACTTCTTTCCGACATTCTCCCTACTCTTACTCATTGATTGGGTGGATACTGCAGATGCTGGTTTATACCAGAGAAAGACATGTATGCCAGAATAATTCAGTAGGTCAGGTAGCTTCCCTGAAGGACGTGGATAAGCGACGTTTCGGGTTGGAACCCTTCTTCAGACTGATCTAAAGAAGGGTCCCAGCTCAAAACATCACCTGTCCATGTTCTCCCGAGTTGCTGCCTGACCTGATGAGTTACTCCAGCACTTTGTGTCTTTCCTTATGGCTTAATGAAAAAAAGCTTACTTATATTTTACAGTTCCTTTTTCTTGCTTTGATAAACAGGAGACCAATTGCAGTGGCTCTGGTTAGAATTCAAAAGATATTCCTGCAAAGTCTTTAAGGTTATGGATACCAGTGGTGGAGGGATTTAAATCAGCTCACTTAAATGCTGGAATTGGAAGACAATGGAGACAGGGAGTGTAGCCAGGCTGAATGAAGTTAAGGAGAAAAGGATGGACAAGGGTTTGGCCTGACAAAATAATATAGTGGAATCACAGGTGGGGAGCAGTGAGAGAGAATGTTGCTGAACTCTTGTCGGAGAACTTCCTCAAAGTAGACATACCTTGAGGAGATTTTGCAGTGGAACGGACAAAATGTGTAGGAAGGAAGTGCAGATGCTGGTTTAAATCAAAGATGGACAAAATGCTGGAGTAACTCAGCGGGATGTATGTGTTGCCTGTGTGACGAGTGTATGCCAGAGGCTTGCTTGTCCCCAGAAAGCTTGAGCGACATCGTGCATCACGCCCTTTGACCTCATGACCTACAGTGCAAGGGCCCTATACTCTCCACCCTCTAAGTGAAAATGTTACACTGGGGTTCCTATTCAATCTTGCCCCTCTCATCTTAAACCTGGTTTTCAATTCCCCTACCCCGGGTAAGAGATTAACCCGATCTATTCCCCTCATGATTTTGTACACATCTGTAAGATTTAAGAATAAAGTACTAGCCTGCCCAACCTTTCTCTTTAGCTCAGGCTGTCGAGTCCTCGTAAATCTTCTCTGCACCTTTTCCAGCTTAATGGCATTCATCCTGCAACAGTGTGATCAAAACTGAACTCAGTATTCGAAATGCAGCCTCATCGTCTTCTTATACAACTGTAGTCCTTGTACCATCAGCTAAATTAATCTCATTTTTTGTCTGTCTTATCTAAACTTATCACATTGCTGTGCATTTCTGTTTATTCTCCCTTTGACCTGCTATACCCCAACTTAACCTTGCAGCTAAAATCCTACTTCCCTGCACCATTCTGGTAATTCTTTGCACAACCTCAAGGAGTGAGAGGTATCAAGAACAATTGTGAGGCCCAGCATGTGACTGCTATAGACAAGCCTGAAGCAGTTACAACCATATTTACCTGTAAGTCCCAATGAATAATGAAGTTCCAATGAATGAATATCCATCTGTTTTTTCTTTTATCTCCTACCATCACGGAAACCAGTGCTCAAAGAGCATGACAATGTGAGACGAGTAGCCACTGTGTGGTCAGTGTGGAACCGAAGTACTATCTTCACACTGAAGCCACCTTTTGTATTGTCTGGCACTAATTATTTTGCATTGAATAGACTCGAAACGGACCTGACAGTTTAAAATTAGGCATCACGTTACCATCAGAAGTAGTACAAATGTTCGCTGCCACAGTCTGTAACCCAACGGCCTGGCATATTTGCTCTGTTTCTTTTTGGGCAGTTCTTTGGATTTGAGGATGACTGGTTCTAATATAGCAGATAAGGCCATACGTGACCTATAACCTTTGCCAGGTTGTGGATATTTGGGAGTTGGTGTGTTTCTTTGGCCATTTATGCTGCAGTTTTATGCTGAGGTGCCTGCTGTAAGTAGATCATGGGACAGAGGGATGAAAACAAGGCTACCAGATTGTTGTAAAACCTCTACTAGTTCACATCAGTCCTTCATGGTAGAAAACATGCCATGCATTCTTGGTTTGGGCTTTATGTGAATCCAAACCGAATGGTAGTTGTCTACCTCAGTAACCTAATAACGTGGTACATCTCTCAGTCGACCATTATAATCAAGCATGATGACCTTCAGTCTGAAGAAGGGTCTCGACATGAAACGTCACCCATTCCTTCTCTCCTGAGATGCTGCCTTCCCCGCTGAGTTATTCCAGCATTTTGTGTCTACTTATGATGACCAAAAATCTAACTGCTGGAGGAATTCAGCGGGTCAGACAGCATCTATGGAAGGAATGGACAGATGAAGCTTTGGGTCAGGTTCCTTCTTCCACCGGATGATCAAGTTGGTACAATGAGAAATACAGAAGGGCATGCCACAAGCAGCATCACCCATATCTAAAAATGAGGTTCCAGCCAGGTGAAACTTCAATGTAAGACTACATATGATCTAACCACATGAAATAGACAGAGCTAAGTGATTCTCAGAATCAACATATCAGATCAAATATTTGCTGTGTATGAATTTGAATTCTTGTGATTTCCTATATACATGATGGAAATCACGGAACAGATTTTCTATGACTAATGATGATTATTCTTTTAGTATTCTCATTCTGTATAGAACTGTCTGGCTTACCAGGAAAAGCAGAAATAAGTAACTGCAGATGCTGGTTTATAAAAGAAGACACAATGTACAGGAGTAACTCAGTAGGTCAGGCAGCATCAATGGAGAACATTTCGGGTGGAATAATATATAAGAAAATAACTGCAGATGCTGGTACAAATCGATTTATTCACAAAATGCTGGAGTAACTCAGCAGGTCAGGCAGCATCTCGGGAGAGAAGGAATGGGTGACGTTTCGGGTCTGAAGAAGGGTCTCGACCCGAAACGTCACCCATTCCAGTCTGAAGAAGGGTCTCGACCCGAAACGTCACCCATTCCTTCTCTCCCGAGATACTGCCTGACCTGCTGAGTTACTCCAGCATTTCGTGAATAAAACATTTCGGGTGGAGCCTTCTTCAGACATTGTAGTGGGGGGGGTGGGGAGCAGGGGTGAAAGCTGGAAGAGAGGAGGGGCAGGACAAAGCCTAGGAGATGGGTGTGGGGGTTTCTGAGGGAAGAAAGCAGAAGGGAAGGTTTATGTAGTTTCCTAAAATTGGAGAATTCAATGTTCATATCATTGGTTGTAAGCTACCCAAGCAGAATATGAGGTGTTGTACCTCCATTTTGCATGTGGCCTCACACTGGCAATGGAGAAGGCACGAGACAGAAAGGCCAGTGTGGGAAAAGCAGCACATAATATGTTGCAGCAGCCAACATCCTTGCAGGGAAAACATGATGCACTTGAGTCGCTCTTAAAATGATAACGTTT
The DNA here is from genome assembly GCF_053455715.1 of Rhinoraja longicauda. NCBI lineage: Eukaryota > Metazoa > Chordata > Chondrichthyes > Rajiformes > Arhynchobatidae > Rhinoraja > Rhinoraja longicauda. Next base: position 56,480,754 of record NC_135960.1, on the reverse strand, counting down.
TGGTATGTTTAGGGATAAGAAACGGTTTGTTTAAAGGGCAGCAGCTGTTTTGGACTCTTTCAGCTTACAGTTTTGAGAATTGATTTCTTCACCCTGTATCTTGGTATTTTTTAGTGTTTTGCTGATTTTTGTAGAAAATGTTTATATGGCTTTTACAGACAAGATTTGAGAATGGAGCTTTTGCTCCCTTTTATTCAAGAGATATCAAGAGATTTAAGGTTAAGGTGAGAGGGGAAAAGTTTAAAGGAGATGTTTGGGGCAAGCTTTTTTACACAGAGGGTGGGGAGTGCTTGGAACGCCCTGGCAGGGTAGTGGTGGATGCAGATATGTTAGTAGCATTTAAGAGACTTTTGGATAGGCATATGTACACACAGGGAGGGATATGGATAATGTGCAGGCAGATAAGTTAGTTTCAGCATCATGTTTGGCACAGATATTGGGGCCTGTTCCTGCGATATACTTTTCTATGTTCTATGCATACAAATACAAGGTTAAGTTTGCAAATCTGGACTAGATGGCTCCACAGTCTCTTTAATGGATCCAAAAGCATATAGTCAAAATCTGAGGAAAGCATGGGAGGCAATGAACCAGGTTCTCCTACCACTCAAAGTTAATCTGGACCACAGAAATGGCTCCACTGATTATAGTTAGCATCTGTAAAGCTTAGAATTTGTAATGTTTTTGACTAATTTATAGCACTTCAAAATAAGTCCCAGCAACCATAAGAGACAAAAGCAGCATTGGTTAATCTGCAACACACATTGGTTCCAATGATGTCACTGATTATCTTTCTCATCACTTGCCAAGTCACAGGGAAGCAGATAAAGATGTTGCCAGATTACTTTCTAAAGCTGCCACAGCAGACAGAGAAATCTCTGCAGCAACAGGTTTGAGAGCATAGACCTGAGGTGGCTCAAAAGAGATGGGAAAGCAAGGCTGAATCCTATACACGAGGACTTGTATAGAATGGGAGTGTTTCATAACAGGATACCTTGGCTTCATGTGACGTAGGAGCAATGAGGATGCCCATGTTGGCAGACAACTGTTCACCTAGTTTGTTGCATAATGAATTGGAGCCAAATATAATGGTACAAGCAATCCTGCCTCTCTAGGGTATAGCGAGTCCTGGATTTCTAATCACAATGCTCTTCCAGGTTGAAAAATGTAACAGGAGGACAATTTCTGTTCTTCTGACATCGAGTAACATATTTGTATGCAAAGAGGCATACTTTCCTCTGAATGAAAACTGCTGATCCAAGGGGCAAGCCAATGGTTTTCCCCACTGCCAATCTTTGCAGGTAGAATATCTCATTAATTGCATTAAATTGCATTATCCCATCATAAATATATTTTGATATATGGAGGTGATCTACTTTCGTAAAAATCTGGCTGCATAGACTGCCATTGCATGCAAGTTGACTGGCAAGCTGCTCTGGGTGATTTAGAAGATTCTCGTATAAGAGTCAATCTTTTAAAGTCCATGAGGTTTTCACTTATGTCGCTTGTAGTGCACAGCAAGGATACTGATTTATTCTTAGCAGTATACATCTTGTGCTGCAACATCTCTCCGTTCATGGCCCTGATCATTTGTTCAGACCCCTCTAGCTTCTTCCATATAATGTACAGTATATATATATAATGTTTGCCTCAGCAGAAAAAAATGAGTGATGTGAATAAACAAGTTTTCTTCCCCATGCTGCCGCCAAATGATCACCTAATTTCCTTGCCATTTTCAAATAGATCAGCCCCTGCCTCAGAAATGGCCTGGATCCACTTCAATTTGCCTATTTACACAGCAGGTCAGCAGCAGATGCTATCTCACTAGCTCTCCACTCTACTCCAGACCATCTTAATAATAAGAACACACGCAGGCTACTGTTCATTGACTACAACTTGGTGTTTAACACAATCATCCTCTCCAAACTGATGACCAAGCTCCAAGCCCTGGGCCTCTCCACCTCCTTTCCAACTGGATTCTTGACTTCCTCTTTGGTAGAACTCAATCAGTGCAGATCTGTAACAACATCTCCTCACTGACCATAAACACAACTACATCTTAAGGCTGTGTGCTGAGCCCACTGTTCTATTGTCATTACACCCAAGACTGTGTGACTAAGCACAGCCCCAATGCCAACTATAATGTGGCTGATGACACCACTGCGGTTGGCCGAATCACGGGAGGGAATGGAGAGATATAAAACACCTAGTTGAGTGGTGATCCAATGACAACCTTTCGCTCAATATCAACAAAACCAAGGAATTAATTGTTAACTTAAGAAAGGAGATTTTGGGAGACCACACAACAGTTTTCATTGGTGGGTCGGCAGTGAAGAGAGTTAGCAGCTTCAAATGACTACATCTTGGATGGCCTGGTCCGGGGCCAGTATAGTGATGTAATCATCACAATGCATGCCAGATGTACTGTGGAAAGTATCCTGACTGGTTACATCACGTCCTGCTACATTTCTAATGCGCAGGAAAACAAGAGAATGCAGAGAGCGGTGGACTTTGCCTGGTCCATTATGGGCACAGCCCTTCTCAGCATTGCAAACATCTAAATGAGGCATTGCCTCAAGAAGGTGACATCTATCATCAAGGATCACTACCATCTGGGCAATACCCTCTTCTTGCAGCAACTGTCAGGAAGGAGATAATGAAGGCAGAAAATGTACACCGCCAGTTTGGAATCGGCTACTTTTCTACAACTATATGGTTTTTGAACTGACTTGCACAACTCGAATCCTACCTTGGCAACACAACACCAAGGACCACCTCTTGCACTACCATGGACATATAATTTATTTTCTCATTATGTTTTGCACTAATGTCTTTTTTAATGTATTTTTCTTTTTACTTTCTTGCAGAATTTATGTATAATTTATGCATAATTTGCCTGTTGTCTGAATCGTACCTGTGATACTGCTGCAAACAAGATTTTTCATTGTAGCTGTACCTCATCGTATTTGTGAATATGACAATGGACTTGACTTGACTGGACTTAAAATTCAACTCAACATGACTTGACATTGTTGTAATTACAATTGCCTCATGCCTCCTCAGTCATGGGATGCTCTACGCCTGCTTCATCTGCAAGGTAACATAGGGATATGATATGATTGACAATTGGCTAATAGTGATAGAGATGGTAGAAATAGTGATAGAGAGATGGAATTTAAGTACCAAGCCATGCATCTTTGGCTTGCTGATAATTATTGCGGTGAATAATAAGTATTATTTCTGTGTGTGAATAATTCTGAAAATGTGTTAGGGGAAAGTACAAGCTTCAAAAATAATCATACAAAAAAAACCTTGATAATCACAATTGGAAAGGACTGAATTAGGGAGGTTGCAAATCTAAGGGCAAAGATGCAGCCAGATTGTATTACTATCAAATCAGTGGAACTGAAACATTTCAGCTTACCTTCAAAAGGTTCATTATCATTGTCAGCAGGAACAGACATTTTCTCTTCCACCTCATTAACCACTTTCCCCTTCAACCAAAGGCATATGGTGGTACAAACCAAGGTATTAAAGAAGAATTGTTATTATAACATAAATTACAGCTAATATTTCTTTTGTTTTACAAGATCTTTTGAAAAGATTATGCTGCTTGGAACTAAACTCAACATTTCAGATTCTGTCACCTAGTAGCATTTTATAAGTTATCTACATGAGTGTCATTTATAATTTTCAGTTACTTAAGCTCATCCAAGGAACTTGGAAACCAGTTACATGTGAGCAAATACATAATGCTCCACGTTGGTTCTGTTCATTTTGGAACAAGAATTTGCACAATGATTAACCGCAATAACGTTAGGCTATTGTTTTTTGTTCCCTATTTGTTCCATTTTCATTAAGTTATGTTTGGTTGATATACATTAATTAATGCCAAATTATCATCTATCCAGTTTGAAAGCAAGAAGCTTATTCACTAACTAAAGTGCATTGGACGTGAATTTATTGCTTTTTATTAAACTTGGACATGAGTTAATCTGATAATTCTTTGATTAACAAAAGTAGAGTATTGAGGATAGATGCAAAATGCTAGAGTAACTCAGCAGGCCAGGCAGCATTTTCGGAGAAAAGGAATAAGTGATGTTTTGGGTCGAAATGCTTCTTCAGATTGGATATTGTGGATTCAGGATGTCTGAGATAAAAATAGCTGTCAAAAGAAGCGTAATTGTCACTGGTGAAAAACCATTGGAAACTTGTAATCAGTTTTCCCCTCTCGGAATGTTGCTTGTCCAGTAGGGTGTTGATTGTTTTTACTTTATATTAAAGCTGTTCTTCTGAAGGCTTGCTAGTTTCTGCACTTTGACACCTCTTCTATAAAATAACAAATCTGCTTGTTCAGTGTATTATTTTTCAGACACAACTACTTTGAATAATATTTTCAGGTATATTCTACCTATTCTGTCACTGGGCTGGACTTTTATTTAAAACTTGTATCGTTTATTCCTGTAGATGGAGCTGTAATAACATATTGTAATATACTATGACCTACAGTTTTATTTTTAATATATATATACATTATTGATTACTTTGCAATTGCCCAGTTGGCCCTCTGAATTCCTTCAAATTATTCAAAAACATCCTGAAATTAGTTTCTGTCCACTCGTTTTGCCAATGTTTCCTCGCTAATTAAAATATCCTATGTCTGAGATAATGGAATAAACAAAAGAGTGCATAGTTAGCAATATGCTGTATTAAGTTTCTGCTTTATGTTGTTTTTTTAATATCTTCATTGAAGTTATTTTTTAAAATTTCAGCTGAAAGTCTGGCTTGAATATAATATTTTGTGCTCCAAGTTCAGACAGTCAGCTGAACTAGGGTACGTAATTCGAGCATGCATAACAAATTCTTCCAGGAAGCTGCTGTGCAGGTGTCTTCATTTTGATGTTACAGTTTTCAAAGTATAACTGCAGATGTTGAATTTTAAAGCAGAAAAAAAAATCTTGCTTTTATTTGATTCACGAGTCAGCACTACTACTACGAGTGCAAGGGAAAGCTACTCCACTGGGGCAAGTTCATTTAAAACAAGCACATCAAAAAAGTAGTTTCCATAACTGTGTGCCTATTCAGCTGCAGTGCAGGCTCAGCTGAAAACTTTGTGTAAAGCATATTAAACCATTTTAGCGGTCCTGCAATTTATTTGTCATATGGTGTTTCAAGCTAGATTAAATTACTATGAAGATTTGCAAAGTGCACATATCTGGATGGAAACAGTAATTGACCTAGATTTTCCACTAAAACCCATTGTTTCTTTTGGGATTTGCTAGCTTTTTCCTGTGTAATTGTGCAGAGGTTTGGGACACTCAAGTGGAGGCAAAAGTCCCTCTATAAAGATGAACATCATTGACAGGACAACTGCGTGCACTGTCACCTCCTTGTAGAGTTTGTGGATAGGAATGTAAACTTCCAGATTTCCCACCACTTAGACTGTGAAGCCTGACTGCTGAACCTGCACATGCCAGCAGGTCCGTGGTTTTAAATGGAAGAGAGAAGCACAAGTACATACTTAAATTTAATTGTTTTCATTACATTTTTGGCTTTTAAATATACCTAACAGTTTTAAATTGTTTCTTATTTTTTAAGGTAAATTTCAAGAAATATTTAGCTTGAAATAGTATTTTAATAGTTTCCGGCTGTTCTTGTTTCTGGCAAGTATATTATCAGGGTGAAGAGCAGCTGTGTTAACTTGTGCCTCCTGTTGCTCCAGTTAATGTGCCATCAACAGAGATGCAGCAGACAGCCTTGATTGCTGAAGGCTTACCTATCAAGAGACGCTGCTGGAGTGGGTTGGTGGAGCCGTGAGTTCAAATTGGAAGTAGTTTAAGTGGAGTTTTCTTTTTATTAGAATCCCTCACTTGTACGAGCAACACATTTTCCATCCATTTTACTGGAGAGCACCAGGATGAAGATGAGTACATGGTATAAAACCAAAAAGTCATAGAGTGATACAGTGTGGAAACAGGCCCTTTGGCCCAACTTTCCCACAGCGGCCAGCAATGTCCCAGCTCCACTGTCCAACTTGCCTATGCTTGGTCCATATCCCTCCAAATCTGTCCTATCTTAAACGGTGGGATAGTCCCAGCCTTAACTACCTCCTCTGGCAGCTTGTTCCATACGCCCACCACCCTTTGTGTGAAAAAGTTAACCCTCCGATTCCTATAAAATCTTTTCCCCTTCACCTTGAACCTATGTCCTCTGGTCCTAGATTCCCCTACTCTGGGCAAGAGACTCTGTGCATCTATCCGATCTATTCCTCTCATGGTTTTGTACACCTCTATAAGATCCCCCCTCATCTTCCTGCGCTCCATGGAATAGAGACCAAGCCTACTCAACCACTCCGTGTAGCTCACACCCTCTAGTCCTGGCAACATCCTCGTAAATCTTTTCTGAACCCTTTCAAGCTTGACAATAGCTTTCCTATAACATGGTGCCCAGAACAATATTCTAAATGAGGTCTCACCAACGCCTTATACAACTGCTACATGACCTCCCAAAATGTCATCTTTCCATTTCTTCATAAATAAAATCTCCCTGTGCTGCTTTTTAAAGTCTTAAGTCATGCATATAAAATTTATACCTGTAGCCTTACGAGATAATCACCAATCCGCTGTTTGTTGAGTAGAACTTTGCGATTGTCAGTGCCATTGTGGTTTGTGCATAGGATCATCATAACTTTGCAAAACTTATTTGTTCCTCAACATTTGTACCATCTTAAGTAAAGTTAATAGACAAAGGCACTACCTTGATTAATACCCCATAGCTGTTATTGTCTCCAGCATTCAAGATTCAAGATTCAAGATATCTTTATTTGTCATCCAAAAAACAAGTTTTTTGGACAAAATTTAGTCACCCACAGTCCAATAATAAAAGCAATAAAACAAGCAAATTACACAACCCCACCCAACGCACAAAAAAAGAAACATTCATCACAGTGAGTCTCCTCCAGTCCCCTCCTCACTGTGATGGAAGGCCAGAATGTCTTTTCCCTTCCCCTGCCGTCTTCTCCCGCGGTCAGGCTGGTGTCGTTGCCACGTTCCAGGCCGTGCCGGACGGTGGAAGGTCCGCAGCGGGCCGACCCAAGCCCCGCGATCTGGTGCGGGCGAACACGCTGTCGCTGCCGCTGTTGCTGCACGTCGGGGCGGTCGTGGCTCCCGACACTGAAGCCCCCGCCGAGCAGAGAAAAATCCCGCGGCCTATTTCAGGCCGCGCCGGATGGTGAAATGTCCGCAGCGGGCCGACCCAAGCCCCGCGATCCGGGGCGGGCGAACACGCTGCCGCTGCCGGAGCTCCCGATGTCGGCATCCACGCGGCCCGAGCCTATGGCGAGTCGCAGCCGCTCCCGCAGCCTCCGAGGACGGCCGGCTCTGCTGATGGTGAGTCCGGTCTGCGGGCTCTGCGAACCGGAGCCCTGGAGGCCGCCAGCTCCAGGAGTTGGGCCGATGGTAGGCCGCAGCAGGAACGGAGACCCGACCCAGAAAACAAAGGTCGGGTCTCCGTTCGGAAGGGACACATTGTCTGTTTGTTTTGAGAATCTCCTGGTGAAAACCCAACTGATTGCCTAAGTCCTGAAAATTTAACCCCAGGCCCAGTATGAGATTAGTGCAAACATCAGCAAGGAAACATATAGCTGATTTGTATTTACTATTCTCCCATGTTTTCCTCTAAGTTGAGCAGGACAAGCCATCCCCAGGTTATGAGACACAAGAAGCTGCAGAACCTTGAGTCAAAAAACAAATTGCTGGAGGAACTCAGTGGGCAGGCAGCATCTGTGAAGTGAAATGGACAGGTGACATTTTGGGTCAGGATCCTACTTCAGACTGCCTGCTCTGCTGAGTTCTTCTCCAGGTTGCGATAGAATTCCTTGCCTGAGAACTGTACATAACTTGACCAATTTGTACGTCATTAATGCAGCTGCCCAGCAATATATTTTTAAACAAAGACACGCGTTTGCCAGGGGCAATGACTAGTTAAACCAGGGCTTTAAACTCAACAATTTGGATTTCTCTGCAAGTCTCAATCGTATTGCTGCAAACATAGAATTTCCACTCAAAAGAAGATGCCCTCAGCAGCCTGCAAATCCATCCTACTGTTCTCCCAAATATTCACTTATATATATATGGCGTGTCCATATGTCCAGGCATTTGTAACCTTGGGACGACCTGAACTTGCAAGAAATGCCGAGTGTATCAAGAGCACAAGATGGATTCCATGTTGGGGAATTCAGTGTCCAACGTCAAGAATAGCTTGACAATGTCAACACAGTGGGGGGGGGGGTTGAGGGTGCTACACCAATACAGGAGAGGCTTTGTGTCCAGGGCTCGCTCACTGACACCCTCTCCCCTTCCCTGTCCCCCCCCCCTCTACGAGGAATGGGCCCAACAGGTTCACTTGGGTCTAGTGTTTACTAATTGTGCACACCTTTCTGTCTACAAAAAAAGCACTAGATGTAGTTTAGTACCGATGGTGAGAGAACCAATAATAGGTTTGAACCTACTTGACTTCACCCTCCCCTCTCTTCGAATGTGTTGTGACACCATTGACAAAAGTAACCAAAGCACAATCCACGTCAAGACAAATATCTTCATGCCAAGGATGCCCTCCGGTTGAGGGAATGCTGTGTGCTCTGATTCACAGATACAGGGTGCTCTCCAGACCGACAGTTTCTTTATTCATTGCATGGACCAGGCGTTGTGGTTGGCAAAAGGGAGAAGTGGTGGTATCTGTCTCAGGGTAGACTCTTCATGGTGCTCTTGGGTCTTGTCCAACTCCTGCTCCTCACACTTGGAGCATCTAGCAGTGAAGTGAAGGCCTTTACTCCCAAAGGAATTCACCTCCATCATCATAACTGCGGTCTACATCTAACCCCAGCTAGATGTTCAGCTGACCCCAGTCAACAAACATCAAATGGCATACTCTTCCTCATCATAGCTGGGAACATCAACAAGGCTGGTTTGACGAAGTAATTTCCTGACGACTACCAGTCAATGTCCTGTAGCACCAGAGGATCAAATAATCTCGACCATTTCTACTCCACCATAAAAGGTGCCCATCTCTCCCTCACTTTAGAAAATCAGATCACCTGGCTGTGCTCCTTCATTCTGCATGCAGACAGTGATGATGAATGTACAGAGCTGGTCAGGGGAAGCAGAGGAATGATTCCGCCAGTATTTGGAGTTGGTAGGTTGGACAATATTCAAGTACTCGGCAAAGGACCTGAACGAATATGCCATGGATTTTGCCGACTTAATGAGGAATAGTGTGGAGGAGTGTGTTCTTCCCAGCAACCATCAGACTCTTGAACACTACACAACACTTACCTCAATTATGAACTAATAAGGACTTTGTCTTTGGTTGGACGATGGCCTTCAAGGTTTTTTTTGCACTAGTATTTAATTTTCTATTTTTATCTATGTGTATTATGTATTTAAGCCTATTAAGTGGATGCAGGTAAGAATTCCACCGGTCCATTATTGGTACATGTGACAAAAAGGCACTCTTGACTCGACTTTTTAATGTGGAAGGAAACCCTGGAAACAGCACCAAATGTACTAAATGAAGTGATAGCTGTCAAATCTGCAAAACCTGAATACATGTATGCTGAACAGCAAAAATGATTCCTTCAAAACTGGATCTAATCCTGGAACTGCCTGCTGAATTGGGGATGGGCAATAAATACTGGTTTTCCAGAAATTACGTTCACAATACTTCAACAAATGAAGCACTCTGTCAGTATGCAGCAAGACTAAGACAACATTCAGACACATTCAGACAAGGTAGCAAGTTGCAGTCATACAACAAAAGTGCCAGGCATTGCCCTGACCTGCTCAATTTAATATTCCACCTGCATTGCACTGAAGAATGGAGAACAGTGCTTCCACCATTCTCTTCTTCAACTGTACTTAAAGCAACACATTTCTGAGTAGTAGCATTTTTCTCGTTCTCAGAACCAGCAGTAATTCAGGGCAAGGATCATTGAATCTGGGTGTTGACCTATCTTTTTTTTTAATGCAAGCCGAACAGGTCCTCAAATTCCATACCTACGGAAGGAAATATTGAAGAGAATGTTACTCAACATCTTTGGTTCCACCTTTACCCTTGAACCCTTTATTGGAACACTCCTTTGCATTAGTATGTGCTAATTTTGTACATTTTAAAACTTATGGTTATACAATTGAAAGTTGAGTTTAACAATAAGTTGATTACTGCACAACAAGTAGCAATGAAATAAAGTATTTTATTTGTGACTAGACGACCCGTGGACCCGTGGGGTCCGGCAACTCTTCCCCAACTGACGACCCATGGACCCGTTACTCGCCGGGGAGTCTCCCCCGGGGCTGGGGGTGGGCTAGGGGGAGAGGAAATTGGAGAGGGAGCCACTCACCCTGGCTCCGGGCGGCCATTGTGGCGGCCAGCAGCAGGAGAGTGGCCGCAAGGTGCTGCCGTATGCTCGTCCTGCCGGCGGCCATCTTCTTTGAACCTTTGCAGCCGTGCTGCACCACGGGAGGAAGGTCAGGCGCGGGGCACGCCGGGATGAGCGGCACTCCTCTCGGCGCTGCTGCGCGGGGGGGGGAGCCTAATTATTAAAGTTTATTAAGTTAATGACTTTTAAAATCTAACGAAACTTTATCAATGCACACCGCAGGCGAAAGGTGAGTAAGGTGGGCCTGAAATTGTGCTATCGTGTATCGTTTTGTCAGTATTTCGGAACATACCTACTTACAAATATATATACGTACAAGATGAGTATTTTAGTAATGTACTAGACCAAGTGGACCCATTGGGGGGACAGAGAAGGGGAGAGGTTGCCGGTAACCTCGGCCCCTTGGCGCCAGCGATGCAGCCGGAGCGAGCCGTGGACCCAAAGCCTCACCTATATTGATGTAGGACCCTCACCCCCTTCACTAAATCCCCCTTATCCCGCACTCCTCCCCCCACTCACGCCCCCCTATCCCACTTCCATTCCCCTCTCCCCCTCTCCCACCCTCACTCCCCCCCCACTTCCCTCCCTCCCACCCCCACTTGCCCGCCCTCCCACTCCCCTCCGCCCCCCTCCCCCATCCCCCCACTCCCACTCCCCCTATGTGTGTGTGTGTGTGTGTGCGCGGTAGGGTTGTAGTCCGGTGATTATCCGGTGCGCTGGGTCGGGGGGGGGGGGAGCTGGGACTACACCTCCCGCCATGCAGCGTGATGGCGGGAGGCACGCACAAGATGGCGGAGCGGGAGGAGGAGAAGGAGAGCGGCCGCCATTTTTATTGGAATGGTCGAAGCAGGTGCTGGAGGAGAGGCAGGAGGAGGAGAAGAAGCTGCCCGCTGGGGGTTATGGTCCGGGGCAATGGGCCCGGGCAGGAGCAGGGACTCGATGATGCAGTTAGTTGAAGCGGGCGGCCATCGCAGTGGCCAGCAGCAGGAGAGCGGCCGTCCTGCCAGCGGTCATCTTCTTTGGGGGAAGGTCAGGCGCGAGGCATGCCGGGACGGGCAGCAGTCCTCCCACTGGTCCTCGGAGGGGGGGCGCATTTGTTAAAGTCAGTTTATTGGCCGTGACTCCACGGCCCCCCTCCCTCTTTGGCTGGCAATCGTGCGCGTCCCATTGTGACATCACACGCGGACGATCATAATTAAATCGGTTTAAACAGTAATTTTTAAACTTTAAAATCTCTCTAACTTTAAAATTATAATACCAATTTGAATGAAACATGTTTTAAAGCGTCCCTGGGACAATGGTGAGTAAGATGGGCCTAAAATTGTTGCGCTATCGTGTACCGTTTTGGCTGTGTAAAGGGCATGGTACACACATAAACACATAAACATATACACGCAAACAAACCGAGAGTTTAGTAATATATAGAAAGATAGATAGACTGTTTGAACAAAACTAAGTGACGGTACAGTTTTGTTTTTCTCACTTTTTTCGCTTTCATCAGCTGGCGCTGATACAGTTATAATGGAGTAATTTTGTGCTTCATAACCTTGCTCTTGTGACTTTTTTGTTAAATGTGAACTTGCATTAAACAACAGTAGGCTGGTTAATTTCAGTGAGTCAAATCTATTCTTATCTTTCCACATGTTCAGGGCACAATAGACATTAACTAGATGTATGATTGATAACTATATGTTCCCTCTGGTGCACAGGCATTAAAACCATCACTATCTCAATGGTATTTGACTAATTAAGTTAAGAATGGGAATGAAACTTGGGACCTTCTGGTGTATATTTCTTAGTAATTTGATTGTGCAGTTTACTATTATTTAAAGGTTAGGAAAACTTATCTGTGTTATTATTAATGAAAATCCACAACATAAAAACTTGGTAAGTGAGTTCAGCTGTTCCCAAGTTAAGAATGAATTAAAACTGACTGTCAATGAAACATCTGACATATTTTCTGAAATACTTTTGTATTTCATAGAGGAAGTTAAAACAGATGGCACGAACAAGTAAGCCATATCTGACAATTCAGCAGATCTGTGCTGTCCATTGTTCTTATGTTTTGATTAGAGAACGTGATTATTGCTGTTCTCCGTGACACAAGGAAACTTAATTGACCATTAGACTGATTACTGAAACATACATCGTCCATCTCTGTTGGCTTGACCTTCTTGGGATTACCGCTTAAAAACAAATTTGCACTTTCTAACTAGACTAAGAGTAATGAAGATTAACCAGATTTATTCCCGTGATGCAGAGTTTTGACTTAAGAGATTGTCAATTTTTTATCCTACCAGTCAGTATTAAGTAAACTGTGCCTATACGCTTTTGAATTTCGAAGATTGAGGTGTTATCTCTATAAAATGTTTTTTTGGGCTTTGATGATCTTTCAGGGATGATATTTCCTGTGACTGGGCAGTCTAGAATTGTGAGCCAGAGACTCAAAATCAAAATAAGGGGTCGGCCATTCAAGAATGAGTTGAGAAATTTCTTCACCCAGCGAGAAATTGAAGTTCAGAAGAATGAAGGGTGATCTATAAAACATATTAGATCCTAAAGTGATAAATGACAGGGTTGTAGAGATGTTTTCACTGGTGGGAGAGACTCGAACAAGGGGCATAATTACAAGATAAGGAATTAGTCATTTAAAACTAAGATGCATGACAATTTCTTCTCACAGAATTTCTGGAATGTTATAGATACTGGATCATTGGATGAACAAACAGGAAGTAGGTAATTTTCATTAAAAGATCAGGAAATAGAGGAATATGGAGAATTGTCAGAGAAGAGGACCTGAGACCTGATTTAATCAGCCATAATCATATGAAATACTGTAGCAGGTTTCAGCAGCCAAGTGGCTTACTCCTGCTCCAATTTTCTTGTATTCTTACGTAATTCTTCACCCGATAGGGTGGTGGGGACTCGGTTCCTGAGCATATTTAAGGTTGAGATTGACTGAATTTAGGATTTCCCAGAGAATTGGGCAATATGAGTTTAGCGTAAGAAAATGTGTATGAAGCGAATGGTGAGTCCCAGTCGTCTTAAATGGCAGAGCAGCACTGAAAGGAAACTTCTGCCTCTTTCTCATGATATAATTTAGATATACTTATTATAAAATGACATTTTTATTCAGCTTAACATCTTTTTGTTGAATACTATGTGTTTCTTAGTGAACAAGATTGTTTATGAAAGGTATTCCATATTGATTTTAGACTCAAAATGCTGGAGTAACTCAGCGGATCAGGCAGGTAAATGGGTGATGTTGCGGGTCGCGACCCTTCTTCAGACAGAGGTCTGAAGAAGGGTCTCGACCCGAAACGTCACCTATTCCTTTTCGCCAGAGATGCTGCCTGACCCGCTAAGTTACTCCAGCATTTTGTGTCTATCTTCGGTTTAAACCAACATCTGCAGTTCTATCCTAGACACCTTATTGATTGTATCGTTCTGAAGAATCAAATATTGTTCTGTCTCTGAAACATGAGTAAACATTTGGGGTGTTTCTGGGCTGACAGAGATGAGCTGACAGAGTAGCTTTATCTCATCTCCAGCAAACCTAATTCAATTCTGGCTTCTCAAGAACCTGTTTCCATACTGTATGTCTCTGTGTCTATGTGACTAAAATGTTGTGGTCTCATTGCTTCATGTTGATTCTGCATTCTGAATGTTCATTCTCAATTTGTTTGACTTGGCGTCTTGAATTGCTGAACTAATCAAAGCTGTTTAGGAACGAGTAGATTTTAAAGGGACAGCAGAGTAGCGCAGTGGTAGAGTTGCCACCTTACAGTGCCAGAGACCCAAGTTTGATCCTGACCACGGGTTCTGTCTATACGGAGTTTGTATGTTCTTCCTGTGACCCCCATGGGAGGCTCCGGTGACATCCCACATTCCAAGGACTGGCAGGTTTGGAGGTTAATTGGCTTTTGTAAATTAGCCCTAGTGTGTAGGATGCAAAAGTGGGATTACAGAACTAGTGTACAGGTGATCGTTGGTTGGCATGGATTTGGTGGGCTGAAGGGCCTGTTTGCATGCTGTATCTTTAAACTAAATATTGAAATGGGTAAATTTAAAGATCAGCAAAATGTATTGGGGGATTTCAAATAAAAATGGACTGTGAATTGGGTTGCAAAGATAACACAATGTTTCTGCTGCTTGCTATTGACGGTAGTAAGGTTCCACGGTTATGTAGTTTTAAATATCTTTTTAACAGGGAACAACCAATGCACACTGAAAGAATTCTGTATTTTTTATTTTGTATTTTAAAATTGTAAACATGATTGAAATGTGCACCATTTACAGTATTTAGCTATACTGTTTTATTTGTAAAACAAAACATCTAAGTTGCTGTTGAGGAATGGTTGAAAAAAAACGAAATCTTCATGACAGCAGTCATTTTGGCATTATATCTGCACTTATGATTACATGGTAGCAGCTACTGTGTTTGTAAATTAAGCTAGCGGTTGTTGCCGTGTGTCATATGAATTTTGCCAAATTATTTGTATTATAGTCTTGGTTACTCCATGCGTACAGTGAACATAATTAGTATTTTGATGAAGCTGATATCCATCTGGAAGGATAAAGTTTTTTGGGAAATTGTGCACTTTATTTCATCTCATGTCTAACTGTGATTGAAATTAAGATTTGATCCAACATGACCTGTCATGTTAATAATTGTAACAGAAAATATGATACAAATGTGAGGAAGCTCAGATCATTGTAATTTCTAAATTCATCTAATTTTCTGTCATGTATACTTGTACAAGTAGTGTGCATCAGTTTAGTCCGTAGACGACTAAAAAAGCACAAGAATACCGAGCAGAAAATATTGTATTTAATTATAAAGTGTGGAAATTTAAGAATAAAATTTACAGTAAAATGAGAAATAATAGGCAGCATCTCTGGAGAGAAGGAATGGGTGACGCTTTGGGTATAGACCCTTCCTCAGATTGAGGTGTTCAGCGAAACGATCGCCGAGCCTGTGCTTGGTCTCGCCGATATACAGAAGTTGACACCTGCAACAGTGGATACAGTAGATGAGGTTGGAGGAGGTGCAAGTGACCTCTACCTCACCTGAAAAGGCTGTCAGGGTCCTTGGACGGAGTTGAGCGGGGAGGTAAAGGGGCAGGTGTTGCATTTCCTGCGGTTGTAGGGGAAAGTACCTGGGGAGGGGGTGGTTTTTGGTGGGAAGGGACCTGGGAGTTGCGGAGGGAACAGTCTCTGCAGAAAACATAAAGGGGTGCAGATGGGAAGATGTGACTAGTAGTGGGATCCCGTTGGAGGTAGAGAAAATGTTGGAGGATTATGTGCTGTATGCGACGGCTGATGGGGTGGAAGGTGAGGACAAGGGGGACTCTGTACTTGTTCCGAATGGGGGGAGAGGAGAAAGAGCAGAGCTGTGGGATATTGAGGAGACTCTAGTGAGGGACTCATCTATGATGGAAGAGGGGAACTCCCGTTCCCTAAAGAATGAGGACATCTCCGATGACCTGGTATGGAAAATCTCATCCTAGGCGCAGATGCGGCATAGACAGATGAATTGGCAGTAGGGGATAGAGCCTTGCAGGAAGCAGGGTGAGAAGAAGTGTAGTCTAGATAGCTATGGGAGTCAGTGGGTTTGGAAAATATGTCAGTCGATAGTCTGCGTCCTGTGATGGAGACGGTGAGATCTAGAAATGGTAGGGAGATGTCGGAGATGGTCCGAGTGAATTTGAGTGCAGGTTGGAAAATGGTCGTGAAATTGATGAAGTCAGTGAGTGAGTGAGTCATGGGTGCAGGAGTCAATGTAGTGGAGGTAGAGTTCGGGGATAGTGTACGCCTGGAACAGCAATTGTTCGACGTACCCTACAAAGAGGCAGGCCCATGCGAGTGCCCAAAGCTATGCCTTGGACTTGGAGGAAGTGGGAGGAGTCGAAGGAGACGTTGTTACGGGTAAGGGCCTAGTTCTGCTAGGCGGAGTAGAGTGTTAGTTGACCTAAATTGGCTAGTTCTGTGGTCGAGGAGGAAACGGAGGGCTTTAAGTCCTTCCTGGTTGGGGATGGAGGTGTAGAGTGCCTGGACATCTATAGTAAAGATGAGGTAGTGGGGGCCTGGAAAACAAAAGTCATTGGAGAGACGAAGGGCGTGTGAGGTGTCATGGATATAGATCGGGAAGGATTGGACCGGATGTGGAAATTTATTCAGTGGGACATGAACAAGCAGAAACATTGGGTCTGCCAGGGCAGTTTTGTTTGTGGATTTTGGGGAGATGAAATGATATTCTTTTCAGGAAATATTGCAAAGACAATCACTTGGCAGGTCAGAGTAGTTTCCACATGGAATTGTGACATCCTGAGGATCTATGGGAGAGTTACAAATAGATACAGAAATTTGATCTCAGAATAAAACAATATTTAATGGAAAGATACATAAAACAAAGAATTTTTATAATCTTGACTAGATATGAAGGATTCAGATGCTAATGGAATATTCCAGGGAGACTGACAATAATCATATTTGGGCATTTGGTATCTGCCAAATCACTACTGTTAAAGAGAACTAAACACGTTTCCTTTGCCATTGAATGTTTTCATTTTGAAAATGCTGTGATTTTCATGATCATATTTGAAATTTATACGGGCACATTCCCAATTGGTATAAGATCTGCTTCATAGCAACAATTTTGGAAGTAATCTTGAAAATAAGCTTTTTCTTTGTAATGGAAACCGACGTACATATACTGGAGGAGACTCACTGTGATGGATGTTTCTTTTTGTTTGGTGTTGGTTTATGTTTGTCTGTGTTATTGCTTATTTTTATTGCTTATTTTTATTGGTCTTATTGTTGGACTGTGGGTAATCTTCCATTTCACTGCACATTTATGTGTATGTGACAAATATATTGACTATTGACTGTTCTGAAAAGTTCTTTTTTTTTTACACAGAAGGGTACTTTTAGGTTTGCGGCAGTTCTGCAATGTAAGCCAATGGGCTTGTAATTTTTAGGGATACAGCATGCAAACAGGCCTTTGAGCCACTGAATCCATGCCGGCCATCGATCATATGTTTGCACTAGCTCTGTGTTATCCTACTTTCCCATCTACTCACTGCACACTAGGGACAATTTACAGAGACCAATTAACCTATGCTAAAAGCATGTATTTTGGAGTGTGTGATTAAACTGGAGCACCCAGAGGAAACCAACATAATCACGGGGAGAACATGCAAACTCCGCACAGACAGCACCCGAGATCAGGATTAGACCCTAATCTCTAGTTGAAGAAGGGACTTCCTAGTTTATCTAAATTTATGCTCTGTACTTCGTTAAACTATACTATTTTACTGGCAGGGAATATTAATTATTTTTAGAATGTCATATTGTAGGTTTAACTACAGGTCCACCACTGATTTTCTGGCACACTTGGTTCCAGAGCCTTGGTGGATTAGCTGCTTTACCGGACCAACAAAGGTCACGCCCTCAGATAGATGTGGGGTGGTGGTGGGGGGGAGGCCTGAGATACCAGCCCACAATGTCGACCGCAGAAGTTGGGAACGAATCTGCCACCTCCGACCGGACCGGACCGGGCCGGAGTTCCAGACCCTTAGCTGCAGGGGGTAAATTCGACCCATCAATTGGCTGCGGAAATTGGCTATGGGAACGGTTTTGCTGGCTGTGGCTGGGCAAGAGCCCCTGGCCACGGGGGGCAACGTGGCTGCACAGACCAAACTCGATCCGCTCGGCCAGGGATGTCGGCCATGGGAACGGATCTGGCGGTTCCAACTGGGCTGGAGTTCCAGAACCCCGGTCATAGGATGCAAATTTGACCCGCCGATCGGCCGCAGAAGTTCTGATGAGGTTGAGATCAGCCGCCTTACCCGGCCTAGGCGCCAAATTTGCAGGGAGACCCCCGGGGGGATTTCCTGTGCACTCTTGTAATTTTTGTCTACATTAAAGGAGGTGCCGGACCACCACTTGCCGGAAAATCAGTGGTGGACTTCTATTTGCAAACTGAAGATAAAGGAAGTTAATATTAAAGATTCTCAGTGTCCCAAACAAATGATTACTTTTGCCTTGAACTCTGTTGTTTGTTTTCTCTGTTGTTGAGCAAAATACCCATGAAGGTATCAGCCACATTGAGTGATTGTGACTTTGACCTTGACCAATGTTAGATGCATATTTAATTCGAATCATGTACCAATAGACTTTAAAATTCACTTTGCTAAATGCTCCAAAACCCCCAAAATTACAAAGAAAATATGAACGTTCAGCTAACAAAATCATACTATTACCAATACCATTTTTGTTTCTTCAACTAGACAACACGGGAACGTTGGAAGAGTTAGGATCTCACACGTCACTCCATTACTAGAATATCAATTAATTTGGTCATCCAAATTATTATGTGGTATCAAGTTAAATTGCTGAATTCTAATAGGAGTCCTTCATTTAAAGTAAATTGCTAACCGCGAGTAACTTGGCACTTTATCTTCTTGGTCGTTTAAAAAAAAAACAAGCTTACCTCCATTTTCTAAGCTAGTTTATTTTCTAAGACATATTTTCATTTTGTTTAGCCAAATTACTCTTTACTTCTATGATGCTCCAGTTTCCTCTCACATTCTAAAGACGTGCAGGTTTGTAGGTTGATAGGCTTCTGTAATTTGTACCTAGTGTATAGAGTGCAAAACTGGGAAAACATAGAACTAATAAAGAACTAACATAGAAACACCGGGTGGCGCCGCGATGGCAGCCTCGCCTACAGTCTGTCTGCCTTTTTTTTTTTTTTTTGTATTTTTACTGTGTTTTAAAAGTTTGTGTTAATGTTCTCTGGTTTGTTTTATGTAGGGGTGGTCGGGGGAAACTTTTTTTCAATCTCTTACCTTGCTGGAGATGCGATTGTTTTCCGGATCGTTTCTCCGGTCGCTCTGCGGCGTAACATCATAGAGCTGGAGGCCTTGCTCGGGACTGACTTTGAGCCCCACCGCGGGGTGTGGACTTACCATCGGAGCCGATCCCTTGCCTGGGATCTACGCTCCAACCGAGGAGCTCGCAGTCTCAGGAAGAGACCGATGACGGGAGGTTCCAAAGAACTTGGAAGGTTTGACCAGCCCAGATTCAGGGTGGATCGCTCAGCGCGGGGGAGCTGAGATTCCCCCCCGATGCAGGAGCTTGATCGCCCTGATATGGAGGGCCTGACCGCCGGTTACGGGAGTCAAGATCGTCCTGTCAACGGAAGGCCCGAGGTCCCTGACCGCGGGAGAACAAAGAAGGGAAGAGATTAAACTTTTTTTCACCTTCCATCGCAGTGAGGAATGTGAAGGAATCACTGTGGTGGATGTTCATGTTAAAATGTATTTTGCTTTTTATTGGTATGACTGTATAGCAAATGAAATTCCTCGTATGTTACAAAACATACTTGGCTAATAAAGTATGATTATTATGATTAATATACACATTTTCCCATTTGGTCTCGCCCAATCCAAGATATTCACTTTGTTCTAACCATCCCTCTGCAACCTTCCATGCTACTGAAATCAAATTGTTTTCTCTTTTCTTCAGTTCTGATGAAGTCTTTGACCCAAAATGTAACGTGCGTGTCTATCTTTGGATTAATATGGTATTTGGAAACTCATTATGGTTTGTTGTGTGTAGAGCAAAGAATCATAATTTGCATCTGTAATAAACATGAAGCTTGCTCTCACCCAAACAGAGAGATTCCCTCTTTTCTATCCATCCATCTCCTACCCCTTCCTCTGCTACTGAAAAATAATTGTCTTTCTCTTATTCTTAAGTATGATGATGAGTCTCAGACATTAAATCATTCACTGTTTCCCTTTCTATAGATCTGTCTAAACCACTGAGTGTTTATAGCATTTCCTGATATTATTTTAGTCCTGTTCATCATAAATATACTATGAAGCCTCAGTCCAACTGAAAGGTGCAAAGTGGTGACATTTTTCATTCCCCCCCTCCCCGGATATCTAGCCTCTCCCTGGCGCCCGTGATATTTAACCTGTTTCCCAGCAGCTTCCTGCAACCCATTTGTTTTCTGGTGTCCTTCTTTGGTCTGTTGAAACTACATGGATATTTAGGAGCAGGACAGCCTGTTGCTATCTGAATTATCCTATGTTGCACGTGGTTTCATCAGTTTGGGTGCTTGCCACCTGTCAGGAGTTTGTACCAGGCAGCATGCTGGTAGAAACAACATAGTCCCCAGTAACATGAGATCAGCGAGCTCGGGTGGCTTGTCAGTTGCCAAAAGATCTGCCCCAGTGGGTATGTATCTTGACATTTTGGTTACTAACATTGATGTGAAAGGGTATATGACTAGAGATAATATTTGCATTGAAGATAGAAGTTTACATCTTCCATCCCTTTATTTTAGTTCAGTGCTTGGTTCAAATAGGTAGTTCAATTTTTATTGTTTGTCAAACCAATGGTTGTTCTGAAAGTATAAAAATATTTGGAGAGGTATGCCAGTGTACATATTTTGCCATTGCTTAAGAGAGTCTATCAAACATTTTAAACAATGTGTGGACATGTGCAAGAGCTTTAAGCACAATTAGCATCAAGCGGATAAATCTGACTTTAATCCTATTTACGGTCTACATTGGACAGATGTGCCAAGATTGGATCAGGCGAGGCCTCAGCTTACAGTAATATTTAAACCTGCAGTGGTCCATTATATGTTTGTTGCACCTTCATTTAATGACTGTTTAACAACACTGCCAATGCTAATGCGCATTGGTCATGTTTGTATTTGCTTAATTTAGGTAGATAATTTTTGAAGTTTCCAAAGAATAGTTTTAAAGGGATAACAAAAGTAAATATTTTTTAAAGAATCCCTTATAACTGACATTTAGGGTTGTACTAAATCCTTCTCTTTACCAAAATAAAAGGAACAAAGCTGTTCGTTGCATGGGAGCTCTCAAAATATGCCAACTTCAATGTATGAGAAGTATGCTGCCTCACAGATGCCACAAATGATTATTTCAATGTTTGCAGATTATTCCTGATATTTATTATCCTTGTACCAGGTTGATGACAGAATGTTTTCAGTTTTGATTGCATTGGTTCACCTTGCTTCCAGTCAAAGAAAAATAACAAGAACACATTTGTATTTATGAGGGACTATGCAAGCCGTCAAGGCTAACTCACCAGAGCCTCATAATGCCAATTGATTACTCACAAATGTTCTTTCTTAATTTTAAGTAAATGTGGCAGCTGAACAGTGAATAACCTACAAAAATTCTAAAAATCCTAACAAAGTATCAGAAGAGATTTTTACATTGACTGACTAACATTTTATCAAGAAGTCAGAATGTTGTCAATTTTCCTTCATTCCTTAACTGGTTTAATGTTAAAGGGTCTGGTTTCAGTTTGCATACATAATTTAATATTTTATATTTCTTATGCACCACACCTTAACCATTTATTTCAAATTAAAGAGCTTTCCCTTGTGATTTTTTTCCTGGTAACACAATTCATTCTAAATAGAGAAATGATGAGCTGTTCAATTCAGTTCTGATTGATTAGTTACTTTTAAATCATAGTGGGCAAAATTTAATTTATTTCTTGCTCCAGATTTTTTCATTTGCAATGTAATTTATCAATCATGTAAAGAGTCCAACAATTTAATGTTCATAGTGTATACACATTTCACATTATTTAACTATATGATAATGCTAAACAGTGCAGTGATGTTGCTCCAACTCTCAGTTGTTGTGAAATCTTTTTTAAAATTTGTGTCCCCATTTGTTTTCTGGAAAATACCAGCTGAAATAGGGTCAGCTACCAGATTTGTAAATCAATACGAGTCCTCTGAATGGACAGAATAGTCATATGATTAGACTGACTTAATCCAGTCAATATGCCTGTATATTATCAAATTATGGAGTAGTCGTGGCCCAGTCGGTTTGTTGAATCTACGTAGTCTGTTTTTATAATGTTAACAAATTGGACCCCATCTCCTGCTCTTTCTATTCTTCAAAAAGTTGTTTTTCATTTTGCTTTTTCTCTTTGCATTAAAATAGTTTTTTGTCTGTTCCTTCAGCTAATTACATCAAATCTTATGTTGCTATTTTTCAGTAAAATAACTTCAATATTTAGTCCATTCGTATTTTAGCTATTTGCTTTTGTTTTATATGTATTTGTTTAAGCACCATTGAACCACTGAAGAACCTAAAATAGCTTTCTCTTAAAATCTTTTAAAGGAGACAATTAGGTCCCAAAATCCTGCAGAATGACTAACACCAGAGTGAATTCTGACGTTTGCCTTGTAAATCTTTGAGGCATCTGGATGCTTTGATCATAATTCTGCTTTAATATGCTAGATATCCATTAATGTTTTACAAATGTAAGAAAAAGCCACTTTGCCTGTGGAAAATTGATTATATAAAACACAAGTTATGTAGACAAGTTTGTTACATCAGAGGAAGGGTAACATGCCAATTGTACTCGTATATTATTGGCAGGTTTACCATTGCGGTGTGAAATCTAGTTATTCCTCCTCAATATTGAGCAATGTACTAGTTAAAGCAGAATATCTTTCATTCACACAGCCTTTTGTGAGCTGGAGTTCTGGACAAAAACATCTGTTGGTAATCCTCTTTCCTCTTTTTCTTGTTTCTTTGAAGTTTAGTAGGTCCTACTGGAAAATTCAACTATTTGAAAACAGATGTTCCACCTAATGGCCAGAGATTGCAGGGCATGTGAATAATTTAAGTTTCATTCTTAGAACCTGCTAACAGTGTAAGAATGAATTCAGTAATTTAATCAGAGATGTTATTCACCATTTTATCCTTATGCACCAGTAAAGTTAAACAGCAGCTAGGTTCTCCTTCCTACAAACCCTACGCCCTTCACCATCTCTTCATTAATAGCAATAACATTCACTTTCACATTGTGCTTCTCTCCCAATTGGTGCCCTTTTTCCAACACATGCTGCTGCCTTCTCTCACCATGCACCCTATATGCCGCAGAAGCTTTGCAACTTGTCAATAATCATACACTAATACGATCTGACTTTTCTTGCTGGCAGACAACAGAAGGGAGATGTCAAAACTGCAGGAGGCCTACCAGTTATTCAAAGTTATGGAGGAGGCCACCATGGAGATTGTTGGCAGAGGCAGGGCCTGAAACAAAGCAGATGGCATGGAAAGGGCTTGTATCCTTACGGAAATATGGTGATCTATTGTTGGTCACAAACAATTATTAGTTCATATGAGGATTCCTCTGATCTTCCATTGTCAATCTTGCAGGAAAGTCAGCAGATCCTTCAGGGAAATAGTAATCTGATGGTAAGGGATTATGTTTCAGTATGTTCTGGGATATTTGGTGGAGAGTTGGCATATGGAAAGTGTAGGAGCATTTGTGTTGGTGCTGGCTGCTTTAGCATATTATATTATTTTGTCTAGATATATCTTGTCGTATTATTTTGGACACTTGGTGGCTGTCGTTAGATGAATACATATATGGGCATAACGACTGCGAGGAGCCAGAACTAGGTGGTATATCTTGGAGACACAGGGACTGGGAGGAGTTAGACACGGGGAGCTTGGAGAGATACAATTCTTACCAGACCTGCAATAGACCTACGACGAGAGCGGTGGTCAGACAGGGCGAACAGAACACCAGCTATGACTTGAATGCGAAATAAGTACAGCCTGGTATATTCATCTTCTTGTTTTGTACAACTACTTCAATAAACAACTAATTAAACTGAAAATACATTTGGAAAATCTCTCTGTTGGTTTGCGTCATGTTCACTCCCACTCCCTGTGAAGTAATGGTAATCGGAAAGGAATTTATGGAAAAGACTGAAGTTGCCATTACAATTTTAGGTAAGAACTGCCTCTAAAGAGCCATTAAAGTAAGAACTGGCTCTATGAGTGTGACTGGAGCTTGTGAATCAACTGGATGAAACAAGGATTGTTTTATTTTACAAGCCTGGTGCTGAAGTCCACAGACTGGACAGGGTTGCTACCTGCGCTAATCTGACTAACAGAGATTGGAAACTTCGAAAGCCTAGATACGACTTTACGTCAATGCGTCTTAAAGGGATAGCAACGGACAAGTATATCTGTGGTTAGATCTGATGTTCAGTCACAAGGTGGCAATATCAGAAAGGATCCCATAAAGGAAAAAGGTTTTTCTTCATCATGTGCAACTTCAACGTTCTCTGCTGTCATGAAATGGGTTGCTGCCCTGAAAGACCAGCATGAGATTGAGGAAGAAGAAGAAGAACAGAAGAGAAGACAGTTGAAAATAAAAAAAGAACAGCTGAGAAGAAAGGAAGAACAATTGAAAGGCTTGGAATTGTTGGAGAAAAAAGTGAAGATACTATCAGATCCACTTTTTGGGAAAGAGCAGGATGCTAAGCCAGTTGCAACTGTCAAAAGTTCTACTTTTGCTAAGGCGAGGGAAAGGCCGCAACTAAGAGGAAGTAATTTTGCAACAACTGCAAAGCTACAGGTGCAAGAAAATCTGGCAACAAAGGGAAAGAAAAGAGACATAGCAACCGCCAAGCCACAAGGTTCTCGTTTGTTCTGTAACAAAAGTGGTCACACATTGGGGCGGTGTTTACAGATCAAGAAGGAGCACAAAGAAAGGATAGACTTCTTAAAGGAGAAGGGAATCTGTTTTGGAGGTTTGAAAATAGGTCACATGAGCAAAGACTGCAAGAGTCGTTTGACGTGATGTGTGCAACCAAAATCATCCTGAAATACTTCACATCGAACAAAAGGACAAAGAAAAGAAACCAGAACATACAGAACATAATGAAAAGCCAATTGCGAGTGATGCTGTTCTCTCATCTCAAATATGTGGGCATATTGGGGCCGGTGAGGAAAACCTACATCTTCTCCATTGTATCAGCTCAAATTAAGAGCCACAATGGGAGTATGTGTGTTACAAACATATGCATTTTTGGATCATGGAAGTTCATCTACCTTCTGCACTTGATGAGAAGGGTGAACATTACAGGACCAAAGACCAAAATTCTCTTGTGTACCATGAACCAAGTGAAGCCTGTGATCAGTCGTCTTATCTCATGTTTGGAAATATCTAGTCTGGACAAAGACAATTTTATTCAACTATCGGATGTGTTCACGTATACGACCATGCCTGTTTCTCAGCTAAACATTCCCAAACAAGAAGACCTGAAACAATGGCCTTACTTGAAGGATGTCAAGATTCCTGAAATAGACCCTGGCATTGACCTACTCATCGGGACAAATGCTTCAGAGGTATTGGAACCTTGGGAGCTGGTCAACAGCCAAGGGGATGGACCATACGCTGTGAAAACCCTACTGGGATGGGTCATTTATGGTCCATTGAGAAGAGACCACGACTGCAGGGATGTAAATGGCTGCCCCGCTGCTGATGTCAATCGAATATCCGTTGCAAACCTAGAGGAGCTATTGGTCAAGCAATACAATTACAACTTCAGTGAAAGAACCAGCAAGGAAACAGAAGAAATGTCCAGAGAAGAGGTAAAGTTCTTGAACATTATGATTTCTAGCACCATTTACTCTGCCAGCCAAGCTGATTATGCAGGGGCTCTGCAAGGAAAAACTTGTTTGGGATGAAAATATACCCCAAACCTTCTCTCATCGATGGACTGGATGGCTAGCAGATCTCAACAAGATTGCGGAGTTTAAAGTGGACCAGTGCATGAAGCCTACAAACTGGTCAAATCAGATATGCACAGCTGCACCACTTTTCAAACGCCAGCAAAAGTGGCTACTGTACTGTTTCATATCTAAGACTGGAAAACAATAGCAAAGAAGTGCATGTTGCATTCATAAAGGAAAATCCAGAGTGGCACCATTAAGACAAATAATGATTCCCAGAATAAAGCTTACAGCTGCAGTCCTAGCTGTCAGAGTTGACACAATGCTGCGAAAAGAATTACAGCTTCAACTGGATACATCCATCTTCTGGACCGATAGCACAACAGTTCTTAAGTACATCAACAACGAAACCAAACGCTTTCAAACATTTGTACCAAAAGGATCTATTGTAAGGGATGCTACTGATGTATCACAATGGAGATATGTTGGCACAAAGAAAAATCCTGCAGATGAAGCCTCTAGAGGACTAACAGCAGATTGGTTCCGAAGCTGGAAGAGAAGAAGATTGAAGATAAAAAGAAGCTTTGCTCCAGGTGACATTGTCGTGGTGGCTGATTCCACTGCTCCTCAAGGCTCCTGGTTAATGGGCAGAATATTGGAGACCATACCAGATGCACAAGGTCTTGTGCGCACAGTTAGACTTCAGACTAAGAGCAACATCTTACAAAGACAGTTAACAAAGATATATCTGCTCCTAGAAGCAGATACCCTGAGTACAGCAAAGACTGGTGGCCTTTAAGATTGAAGAATCACTAAAATAGATTAGATGCCAACACATAGTACATAGCTTTTTTTTTGATTATGTGTAAAGTTTTTATACATGTTTTTAATGTTTATTGATAATTGTTTAATTATATACGTAGAATAATTAGGGGCAGGTGTGTAGGAGCCATTTGTGTTGGTGCTGGCTGCTTTAGCATATTCTATTATTTTGTCTAGATATATCTTGCCGTATTATAGACAATAGACAATAGACAATAGGTGCAGGAGTAGGCCATTCAGCCCTTCGAGCCAGCACTGCCATTCAATGCGATCATGGCTGATCACTCTCAATCAGTACCCCGTTCCTGCCTTCTCCCCATACCCCCTCACTCCGCTATCCTTAAGAGCTCTATCCAGCTCTCTCTTGAAAGCATCCAACGAACTGGCCTCCACTGCCTTCTGAGGCAGAGAATTCCACACCTTCACCACTCTCTGACTGAAAAAGTTCTTCCTCATCTCCGTTCTTGTCTCCGTTTTGGACACTTGTCGTTAGATGAGTACATCTATGGGCATAACGGACTGGGAGGAGCCAGAACTAGGTGTTATATCTTGGAGACCCAGGGACTGGGAGGAGTTAGACACCGGGAGCTTGAAGAGATACAATTCTTACCAGACCTGCTGCTGACCAACGATGAGAGCTGTGGTCAGACGGGGAGAACAGAACACCAGCTGTGACTTGAATGCGAAATAAGTATAGCCTGGTATATTCATCTTTGTGTTTTGTACAACTACTTCAATAAACAACTAAATAAACTGAAAATACGTTTGGAAAATCTCTTAGTTTGCATCAAGTTCACTCCCACTCCCTGTGAAGTAATGGCAATTGGAAAGGAATTTATTGGAAAAGACTGAAGTTGCCATTACAGAAAGTGTGAGGTGATGCATTTTGGAAAGTCAAGCAGTAGTAGGATGTATATTGTAAATGGTAGGCCATGAAGGAATGTAAATGAACACAGGGAACTTGGGATTCAAGTCCATAGTTCCCTAATAGTGGCAACATGTTAGGGTGATAGGGTGATTATAGATGGCATATATCATGTTTGCCTTGGTCGGTCAATGCATAGATATAAAGCAAGGACATTATGCTTCAACTCTACAAAGTACTGTTTAAAGGGAGGAAAAATAGTTTTAAAGGAAATCTGAAGGGAAGTGATTTTACACAAAGGGTGGTTGATGTTTGGAACTTGCTGCCAGCGGAACTAGTGTAGTCAGATACACTCACTACAATTAAGAGCCACTGAATTAGGCAAGGTATAGAAAGATAAGGACCTAATGTGGGAAAATGGGATTAGTACAGATGGGCAACAGCATGGAAGTGGTGAGCCAAAGGGCCCATTTCTGTGCTGTTCGACTCTGACTATGACTGAATGATTACATGACTCTATTTCTGCGTCTATTATATAAGATGGGAGGTTTAGTCTTTTCATTATTATTGTCATGTGTACCATGGTACAGTGAAAAGCTTTTTGTTGTGTGCTATCCAGTCAAAGAAAAGACGATACATGAATACAATCGTCATCCACAGTATATAGATACAGGATAAGGGGTAAAAGGCTTAATGCAAGACTAGACCTAGTGGACCCGTTGGGCCCAAACCTCTCCTGCATTGGTGCAGCACCCTCCCCTCTACTCCCCCCTCCCCCTCCCCCTCCCCTCCCTCCCTCCTTCCCCCTGCCCCCTCCCTCTCTCCCCCTCCCCTCCACACTCCACTGCTCCCTCCCCTCCCCACTCCACCCCCTCCCCTCCCCCACACTTCCTCCCCCTCAACCCCCCTTATCCCCCTCCTAACCCTCCTCCCTACCTCTTTCTCCCCCCTCCCTCCACCCCCCTCCCTCCACCCCCCTCCCTCCATCCCCTTCCCCTCCCCTCCCTTCACCTCCCCCCTTCCCCCTCCCCTCCCTTTCCCTCCCCCCTTCCCCCCATCTCCCCCACCCCTCCCTTCCCCTCCCCCTCCCCCCCACTCCATTCCCCTCAACCCCCTTATCACCCCCCTCCCTCCTCCCCCTCCCTCGGCCTCCCTCCATCCCCCCGTTTACCCCCCATCCCCCCCTTTCCTCCTCCCTCCCTCCCTCCCTCCCTCCCTCCCTCCCTCCCTCCCTCCCTCCCTCCCTCCCTCTCTCCCTCCCTCCCTAGGAGATAGATTTAAACTTTAAAATGTGAATAATTAAAAAAATATAGCACCAATTTCAATGAAACTTCTTCCATTAGCACCAAAGGGACGACGGTGAGTAAGGTGGGCCTAAAATTGTCGCACTATCATGTACCGTTTTGGCTGTAGTTCAGGAACAAACAAACAAACAAACGAGAGTTTTAGTATATAAATAAACTGAAAAGGTTGGATTAAAGATAGTACAAAGGTGTCCAATAAGGTTGATGGGAGGTTAGGACCGTGCTCTAGCAGGTGACAGGACGTATCATTTGCCTGATAACAGCTGGGAAGAAACTATCCCTGAGTCTGGAGGTTTGCATTTTCAAACTTCAAACCTCTTGCCTGATGGGAGAGGGGAGAAGATGGAAGGTATGCTGGTGGACTTGTCGAGGTAACGTGAAGTGTAAATGGAGTCCATGGAAGGGAGAACCTCCCATAGACTAAGGATATATTCCTAATCCCCCAATCTGCCTCATTGTGGCCCTTGCACAATTTTTATCAGCATTTTCTCTCTGGCAATAGTACTATATTGTGCACTTTGTTTTCTTTGACATTTTGCACTATCGGTTGTGGAAGCATATGGTTTGATTGTACTCATGTATAGTATGCCTTGTAGCATTCAAATAGTTTTTCACTATGTGTGACAATAATAATCCAATATTGATACTCCTGGTTGGCCTCCTTTCGTATATCCTCTATAGATATGTACGTCATATCTCGCACCGTCTTTTTCGTCTTCCACTCTTCTGCTTTCTGAACTACAGCGCCTCAATTGTATCTGGGTTTTCAGTCCACCGATGCCCCTGCCCCAGCCCATGTCTGTAATCTCAAGCCCTGCAACCCTTTTGAGATTTCTGCTAATTCTGATTTTCATCAATCCATAATTGTGTTGGTGTTGGGGAGAGATGGGAGGGGTCTGTTAGTGGTTACCTAAAATTGGAGAATTCAATGTAGTCACCGTTGGGTTGCAAGCCACCCAAGTGGAATATGAGGTGCCGTTCCTCCAGTTTGCGCAAAAATAATGAAGGATAGAAAGTCATGGTAATAACAATAGTGAGCTTGTGAGAGAAAATAAAAAATCAAAATGCAAAGAATAAGACATGGAGAAAAAAATGGAGAATGTATAAATGAGCAAGAAGACAGTTACCCATGACCCATTCTATGTGATAGCATAAGATAATTAATGAATAATTCATCTGTTGATGGCATAATATCTTCAGGTTTTTTGCTGTGTTTTGGATACAGGTGATGGTACAACAATTTCCCAACGTGAGGCAGAATTTCTGGAGCTGAAAGATGTGTTTGCTGTGAAGATGAAACGTCGACGATCAATGAAACAGCATAATGGAGGAACTCTGTTAGGAATTGCCATCTTTGTGTGTGTTAACAAGGGGCAAAATAAGCTCAAACACCTTGTTATTCATCTAAGCAACTTAAGTGAAGACCATTGCAACATTTGGTTTAAATATCTAAAAGATCTTCAGAATGGTAAGTGATGAAGTATAGTATGACAATGATCTGCTTAATTTCCAGTTACATAGAGATTTGACCCTCTTTTTCAACAAAAAGTGCGATACTATGCACACACCATCAAAGCAGAAGGGAATCACGAGTCATTTAAATCTGTTTCTTACTGTTTTGTCATAAGGTATAATTTCTTGACAATTATCATTAATGCAAGAAAGACTGCTATATTCAAAACCTTTATAGTGAGTGTAAGATGTTTACTATTGTGATTTTTATATTAAGGTCAATATGTACTACAGTAAACCCTCGCAATTACGGACCTCTATATTACGGATTTCTGTTATAGCAGGCACAGGCATCTGTTTATCGTGGCGGTTTGTGAGCGAACCGTTGCTCTGCGTTGGGCAGCAGAAAGGCGGCGTCGGGGAGAGAGCGAGCAACAAGACATTGATGAGCATTGCATTGGGCACGGGTTTGCAGCGGCTGCCGCTAAGCGAGGTCCCGGGGTGTTGGATATAGACGCAGCAGGTGCCATTGCACCTTTATCGCCCTGGCAAAGGGTGCCTCAGATGCCTGGTAATGACCGGGGGCTCCGTTGCACCACCCCCCACTTCTGCAAGGTTTCCTAATGAACTGGCGCCATGTGGCATGCTTCTGGTTGTGGGAGAGGAGAGAGTCGAGCAGCATGAAGGCGGCGTGAGTACTGGGCCCATCTCTGGCGCACCAGGCTCTACGGCTCCACTGCTTATGAATGCCTGCTGCCGCTGGTTTAACCCCCCCCGATGCTGCATTTCTTCCAACCCAGTCTTGCGTTAAACTAATTAATATTTACCCCCAACATTCCATCTCCCTCCCCGTGATCCATTTAAGTGATCTGTTAATGTTACTGTACATTAAAAATTGGCTTACAGATTGCAGTCTGGATTTGGTCACTGCTACTGGAATCTCTGTCATTCATCACCAAAGGTGATGCTAAACTTCATAAGGAAACCTTTTATTGATAGAATATAAAATGTAGAACAGAAAGTGGCCATTCAGTTGTTTGCACTTGTGCTAGAGCTATTCAGGAGCACTTCCTGTTTGGCTTAATTTCTTTTTCATTTTCTGAAATTTAACTTGTATTCTTTTGAATTTCACTGTTGAATCTGCTTCTACTTATTTTGAAGCAAATGGGGGAAGGGGAGGGCGTGTGAGATGACTTTACTTAAAATTAGAGAATTCATTTTAAGTAACATAGAGCCCCCCCCCCCCCTCTACCTTGCCCCCTCCCTCCACCCAAGTCGTCTTACCAGTTCTCCACATTGTTTCTCTTGAGATCACTCCTTCTTAGCCAACAATGGATCTAGCAAGTACTGCCCTGCCTGAGGTAATTTGTGGCTGGCCCAGATTGGTCCTGGTCTTTTTATGCCACCTGTGTTTCACGCAGGTATCAGAAGCATTTGACGGGATACTGATTGAGAATGATCAGCCATGATCACATTGAATGGCGGTGGTGGCTCGAAGGGCCGAATGGCCTTCTCCTGCACCTATTGTCTATTGCCTTGTCTAAAAATAGCAACGGATTGGAAATTCTCACTTAGCAAATACAGGGAGGTATAATATAAGAAAATAACTGCAGATGCTGGTACAAATCAAAGGTATTTATTCACAAAGTGCTGGAGTAACTCAGCAGGTCGGGCAGCATCTCAGGAGAGAAGGAATGGGTGACGTTTCGGATCGAGACCCTTCTTCAGACTGATGTCGGGGGGGGGGGGGCGGGACAAAGGAAGGATGTAGGTGGAGACAGGAAGATAGAGGGAGATCTGGGAAGGAGGAGGGGAAGAGAGGGACAGAGGAACTATCTAAAGTTGGAGAAATCGATGTTCATACCAAGGGGCTGCAAACTGCCCAGGCGAAATATGAGGTGCACAGGGAGGTATAAAGCAGGTAATGTAAAATGGATTTATATGATGTGCAGAAAGCAAAATAAAAATTAGGATGTACAGATGAGATTAATTAAAAATTGAATGAAAGAAAAAGTAAATTAAAAAATATATATTTGGGGGGGGGGGGTTACAAGACTTCCCACGTTATTATTATTTCCGAAATCCTAACTTATTGAAAGTTCACTCAGACTATAATTAATTTTTGTTAACTTTATTTTAGAAAGTGGACCTGCAGGCATATGGAGCAAGTTTATGCTGTGCATTTATTTGCATGTAATTCCTGTTGGTAGCAGCATACCTGGCGAAGGAGCAGGGTATCACTGATTTGTACCTCTGTGATTGCCAGAAGTGTCTATCCTTTCTGCCACATGTTAATAGTGTGGACTAATGGCCCTACTGTTATTATCGCAAAATCTGGGTCGTTAAGTAGGCTGGCTTTATTGGGCAATTTAGTAAGTTTTTTTGCACATCATTAAGTTCAATTAACTGCTGTTACCTATTTACTTAAACAGTTGAGTGCCTTTGAGTTCTGTCTGACCCTTTTATTTCAATTGCTCTTAATTGCAAATTGTATCAGCATGCACAACACAAAAGTATATGTTAGCATAGGGCAGAGTTGTTTTATTGCTTTACAGCGTGTGTGGAATCGGATTACCACTCAAAATGGCAGAACCCACATTTACTGAAATACATTTTCATACCTCACTGTACAATCATTAAATCTTTTCCATATCTGTTTTAAATGCCCTGGGAATAGTTGGTTGAAATTGACAGCCTTCGCTTTCTAACTGCTCATTATAGGGTAATACAGCAAGGAAGCTCTCCGGCCCAATTTGTCACCCATCTAAGCTAGTTCCATTTGCCCACTTTTGATCCAAATCTCTCTAAATCTTTCCTATCCCTGTACCTGTCCAAATATATTTTCAATGTTATTGTACCAACCTTAACCATATCCTCTTGCACCTTACTCTATAAGCATACCACCCTTTGAGGAAAAAGTTGTCCCTTAGGTTCCTGCTAAGACTATCCCCACTCATCTTAAACCTATGTCCTCCAGTTCTTTATGTCCCCTCTTCTCAGTGAAAAAGACTGTGCATTCACCCTACCTGTGCCCCTCATGGTTTTATATACATCTATAAGGTCAACCCTCAGTCTCCTACATTGCAATAAATAAAGTCACAGCCTGCCTTACCTTTCCCTATAACTCAGTCCCCTAGTCCTGGCAACATCCTTGTAAATGTTGTCTGCACTATTTCCAGTTCAATGACATCTTTCCTCTAGCAAGGTAACGAAAACTGAACACAATACTCCCAAGTGCAGCTCACCAACGTCTTGTACAACTGCAACATACCATCCCAATATCTATCCTGATTGATAAAGGCCATTGTGCCAAAAGCCTCCTTCACCACCTTAACCACCAATTACGCCACTTTCAGGGAACTACTTACCTCCTAGGTCACTTTGTTGTACAATACTCCCCACTGTGAAAATCCTAACCTGATTTGACTTCCAAAAATGCAACATCTCGTACTTATCTGAATTAAACTCCATTTGTCATTCCATGGCCCACTTACCCACTTATCAAGATACCGGTGTAATTTTTAATCACTTTTTTCACAATCCATGATACCGCCCATTTTAGTATCATAGGGTGATACTATGGATCGTATGGATAGTATGGATAGGGTCACAGTTTTAAATACTTGGGAGTCCGCATCACAGAGGATCTGACATGGGCAACACACATTGCCGCACTGGTGGGTAAGGCAAAGCAGCGCCTTTACCACCTTAGACAGCTGAGGAAATTCAGAGTGTCTCTGAGGATCCTTCATTGCTTCTACTCTGGGGCTGTAGAGAGCATCCTGTCCGGCAACATTACAGTCTGGTTTGGGAACAGCTCTGCCCAGGACAGGATGGCCCTGCAGAGAGTAGTTCGTTCGGCAGAACGCACCATGGGAACTACACTCGTCCCCCTGCAGGACCTATACATCAGGAGGTGCAGATCCAGAGCAAGCAAGATCACGAGGGACCCCTGCCACCCCAGTAACGGACTGTTCCAGATGCTACGATCAGGCAAACGCCTCCGCTGACACGCTGTGAAAATGGAGAGGATGAGACGGAGTTTCTTCCCACAGGCCATCAGGACTGTCAACTTTTATAACTCGAGAGACTAAATTTTTGTCTACACTATAGTAACTTATTAACTTTATTTATATGGTGTAACTGTAATTCTTTTTTGTGCACAATCCGCAGGCATTGCCACTTTCATGTCACTGCACATCGTGTATGTGTATGTGACAAATAAACTTGACTTGACTTGACATCTCCAGACTCACTAGCTGTGCTTTGTACATTTTCATCTAAATCGTTGATGTATATGATATACAATGGGACCAAAAGTTACGGGCCTCCAGTTCAATAAATAGCCTTCCACCTTTACCCTTGACTTCTCACCATTACGTTTCCAATTAGCTAGCACTCCCTCGATCCCATGCATGTTGAAAATTTTATGCAGCTTTCATCAGCTGTTCACCAAATACCTATGGTCAATTGATATGTATCTACATAAATTGTTACTTGTTAAATTGTCAATGCGGCTCCCATCATTTAGTATGATTAGAGATTTTGGTCTCAAATTTTACTTGCTTACTTAAAAAAAATTTTTTTTAATATCACTGCCTTATCTAGCATAGGCTGTATTTCAGCAGCTATAAAATACTTTGTAATATCTTGAATACTTGAGAAATACTCTGCAAGCATCGTATGTGTTGGAAACAACTGCAAATGCCAGATAGACACAAAATGCTGGAATAACTTAGCAGGACAGGCAGCATCTCTGGATAGAAGTAATGGGTGACGTCTCGGGTCGAGACCCTTCTTCAGACATAGAGAATCAGGGGAGAGGGAGACAGAGAGATAAGAAAGGGTAAGGAAGGGTAAACTTGGTTATTGATGTAACATAATGAATAAGGAGAAGTTGCAGGGCACAGAATTGTATTATATAATGGGACCAAAATGGTTGCAGATTGAGAATAATATCATACTTTATCATATATTTTAATTCATGCAAAGGGCAATTGAGTATTTTGATGAATAAAATGAATAAATTCTTGGAAGACAGAATAGGGGTTAGTTACGATAGCTCTGAAATTAACACATTGGCATGTAACAGTACAGAAATCGGGAAGAGAAAATCTTACAAAAGAAAAACCAAACCTATATAAAACTTCATTCCAAAGTTAATCCAAATAGTGCAAAATCTACTATAAAACTAAAACTGTGCAAGTCTAAAAGGTTGGCAGCTTCACCAGTTGAAAGCATTTTGCAAAGTTAGATTTGGTTAACTCGGGCAAACATTACGATTATTTTTGCAGATTGATTTGATTTAACTGTCATTGGAAAAATAATAGTGGCTTCTTAAACTGCAAAATTTAAATTGATTTAGTTAAAATTATACTAATATGCCTTTATAGAACATTTATGATGGATTCTTATTTAATACAAATGTGTAATAAGAGACTTCATACAAAGGTGAACTGTACTCTTAGTTTTCAAGATGATTTGCCATTTAACATGACCTGTGATTTGTATTCATTTTATTTATCATTATAATAGAAAATATTACTGCTTGAGTTCTACAGAAAATATGGTACAGTGTAAATTGTACCAAAAATATGGTACAATGTAAATTGAGTGTGCAGAGGTCAGAACTGAGGTAATTGGTGAAAACAGAGTAAAACATTTAATTATTAATAGTTTATTTCCTTTTAAACTTTTTATTGAACATCTTGAAAATGTATAAATATGATATTCTGCTGTGACCTGAAATTTGTTTTCAATTTTTACTTTCTGAAAGGCCTGTGGATTAAACAGCAATTAGGAAGGCTTTAAAGTTTATAGGAGGATAGTGGGAGTTAGATTTTGCACCATGTTTCATTGTAATATTTATGGAGTCTCAGGGCAATCACTCTGTCTTTGTTTTTTATTGTTTTCATACCTTTGACAACTGCTGCGTATGCGGATGAAGACACTTATGAGACAAATGGGTGTGTTCAGTGCAGTCATGCACAATCTTTCATTGATTGTTATATATTAACTGGCCAGTTTTACATTACCTGTCTCGAAGTTAACCTGTCATTCTTTGTAACCTTGGATACATTCTAATCCGGCTTGGCTTTGTTTATTTAGATCCATAACACTTTATAAAGTAATGGAGTAAATGTGAAAATGTCTGAGATTTATGTACATTTGCTTATTCAGTTTTAGTCTACGGTACAAAGTGTGATTGAGAAAAGGGTGTAAAGAGAGGCACAGATGTGAAGCTGAAAGTTGAGTCTCTGCTGGTCTGTCAGTCTTTGTTTTCTGGCACCCTGATTAACCCTCAGTTTTCATGGTTCAACAGCTCTCCCGTAGATCAAGTTTAAACTAGTATGTATTTGTAACGTAGCTCTTGAAGGAACAGTTGGTCATTCATTATAGGCTGCTATTTTTCGCAAAGGGAGAAGTAATGGTGAAAGCTAAATTTTGAACTGTAAACTAATGCAGCCAATATTCCAAAATGCAGGCACAAAGCATGTGGATTTTCCAATTCACCTTGCTTTTTCTAAACAAAAAGTAATATATGCTTTGCCTTTGTCATCCCTTTTGATAGCACTGAAATGTCTTCTATTAAATGTACTTTGCCAGTTCTACATTGTTGTGTAGTTGCAAACTATTGAGGTAGCATTTAGAATTTTCTAAGAGGTCTACTGTTTAATATGAGAGATAAAGTATAGAGATTGAGCACTCATTGCTTCACTTAAACCTTGCAACTTGTGTTTAATGTCCCAAACCTATACATGCATTTAGAATATATATATTTTAAATGGAGGGAGACCACAGAAAAACTGCTCCATATAGGTATTGCGGTATTTCTGGTGCAATTCCCAAGACACGTTTCATTTTGTGTGTTTTATACCATGCTTTTGAATTGTAGTTTCTTATCACATGAAAGAAAATCTTTGCATATGCCTATTGACAGCATCGTCTGGAAATTAGTGTGAGGGATATTTTTTAGGTCATTTTTCTTAATATGGGGTTCGGGGAGCGAGACGACACACTGGGTTTTAAGATCATATGCGACAGAAGAGGTATTCTTCAAAGTAGATTTTTGATGCAGTATTCTGATTATTGAATGCAACATTAAAAACATCTTGTGTAGGAAAGAACTGCAGATGCTGGTTTAAATCGAAGGTAGACACAAAATGCAGGCAGCATCTCGGGAGAGAAGGAATGGGTGACGTTTTGGGTCAAGACCCTTCTAAGACATTAAAAGCATGTTGCTATATGTAAAACAGCTTCTAACATTTAATTGCATTTTTAAAAATTATGTAGCTTGGGCTGTGCATAGTCTCTGATTAGATCAGCCATGATCTTATGGAATGCCACACAGGCTTGAGAAGTCAGCTAGCATACTGCTGCTCCTGTTTCTTACATTATTCTGAAATGGAAGATTGTGTGTTCAGGTATTGATTTAGAAATGGCATGTTAATTCTGCATTATGGGAGGGCTGTATTGTTGGCAGTGTTATCTTTCAGATGAGATGTTACGAACCAATCATTTTATGTGGAGTTAAAAAAATAATTGCCAAAGAGCTCCCCCAGTGGTATGACCGACATTTGTCCCTCGACCAAAGTCACTGAAAAGGCAGATTAATTGGTCGTTTGATTTGTTGCACTTGGGACTTGAATGTGCACAAATGGGCACCTGGACGATGGTATTAAAGACTTCATATCTAATTAATATAAAAATGAAACCAATAATTGTTTTTCCACAGCCTCAGTAATGACCGAGTGTCAGGTGATGCTATTCAGAGATCCCATCATTCAATTATGTGGGCAGTCTTGAAAAGAAGGCAAAGCTGGGGTGAATCTTTATTTTCCACAAAAACTGCTAAGCTTTTTTCAATTTCTATCAGTCTCAAGAATTCAGTAACATTTGAAAGTTATTGCTTTGAAATAAATGTTTAAAATGATTGAGTTTTTTTGAAAATAATATAAATTAATTGAAGCTATAAAAATGCAATGATAATTAAAATGTTACATGCAAAAGTATAATTCAAATAAACTTAGCTTCCTTTGAATCCACAGGCTTAGAATCCCCAGTGAAATCAACGGGGTCTCAATCCTTATGCCAAGTCTTATCTGGCATGGGATCAGAGTGTTGATACTCCAGCAGAGTGCTGGGGAATCCCAGCAAGACTGAGCTCTCCATGAAGAGTTCAGTGGCAGAGTGTAGTGAGAATTCTGTATTGTACCCTGTGTGCATGGCCTATGACCATTCTTTACATTGACTAGCGTTCAGATGATGCGATCAAGTGCCCAAAGGTCTGAAGCAAATAATGAAGTAAAAGATCGTGAGGATGAATATTTGGTAGAAAGCCAAACTCTTCAATGCTTTCACAGGAGGACGATCCCAAGGATCAATGGTTTGGATTTGGTTGTGCGAGATCTGCCACTCACATTTGCTGATCACATTCTCCAAAGCTTGAAACTTACTAGGTATTATCTACATATAAAATCTTGACAGCTGAGACAGTTTTGAGCAGAACAGCAAGGCTCATGCGTCTCATGGGCTTTGCGTTTCTTTGCTGTCGATATCAGCTTTTCTCGGTGTCGCTGACATTTACTATTTACTTGCTATTAAACGCCAGCGTTGTCTTGATCACTGAAAACAAAATCCAGGATGTGAGCCACTTGCTGACAGTCACTACTTATGTGGCTTATTCAGATGAGTTTTTGGTCAATGGCCACCCCAAATTGTTGATGGTAATGATTTGGCAATGATGAAGTTGCTGAATTGTTGAAAGCTAATGATTAGAGTCTAGAGCTGCTTATTGCCTGGCCATTGGTATTGGTTTATTACTAGTCTTGCTATTGGTTTATCACATTTACTGAATCCAATGGAAAAACCTGGTTTTATGTGGTATTCAGGTAAATCATACTGTGCTTATAATCAAATTATATGCGAGTACACAACGTTGTGCAAAAGGAGAAAGGGAACAAAATGCAGAAAATAGTATTACAGTTACAGAGAAAATGCTGATTATAAAACAAAGTACAAGGGCTAACCCTGAACAGGATCCGCACCCTCCATGCAAGAACAGCCCATTACCTGCACAAGTGGGGGATGACAGACAGCCCTGCTTGCGACTGTGGATATCCAGACCAGACTATCCCACACATCATGAATGACTGCTCACTGAGGCTTTTCCCTGGTGGCATCAAGGCCATCCACCCAGCAACTGATTCTGCCCTGGCCTGGATGTCTACCCATGACCTCCAACTTTAGGCTGTGCACGCCATATGCAAGAAGAAGATTGAAAAGATGGAAAATTTAAGCTTTTTTAATGTTTGAATATATGCATAGTTTAATTTTTTCATACTTTCTTGAACTCTTACTCTTCCTCTTCCTGTACCTGGTTTAAAGGAAGAATTATTTTGTGCAACTGATATTTTGTGGGCTTGATTTTTGGCAGACTAGAAACTAATTTTATCAACCGAGGGAAAAGTTCCACAGGAGATCCAAGCGATGACTTTTTCTCTTTTGCCTCCAGTTTCAAATCTCAACCATGACCCTGGCATATACATATCTATGCCCTCTCATTATAGTAAAGGGTGATTATAGAATTGGTTATTTCGTCTCTTCTATCATCTTCCTTTGCTCATTAGCAAGTATAACTGGCTTCAATGTCATTCTGGTGTCAAATTCCAATAAATACTGCTCTGAAGAAATTGGTGAAATGTATACGTCATTTTCATTGTAAAGTGCAACTGAAAACTTGCCTAGTGAAATGAAGCCGAATGATTAATCCACAGGAACTAATTTCAATTTTAAAAAAAACCTCAAGTTTGAATTGAAGTTAATTCAGTGAGGAAATCAACTTCAAATTAAAGTTAATAAACTTGATGTGTGGTGTCCTTGAGGAAGAATGACCATAATATGTTAGAATTCATCATTAAGATGGAAAGTAAAGTAATTCAGTCTGAAACGGTGAACTTAAATCTAAGCATATGAAACTACAAAGATATGGGATGTGAATTAGCTTCAAGAGATGTATTGGGGAGCTTCATTGAAGGACATGATTGTACATGACAATAACTGACAAGGAACAATTGCAGAGCTGCCACAGTTACACCTTTCTGAAGCAAACCTACAAAAAGAAGAGGAAACTAACCATGGCTAACAAAAGAAGTTAAGAATAGTATCAAATGCAAAATAATATGACGTTGGTAGAAAAAGAGGTTTGGGAGTGGATTTGAAATCAGCAAAAATGGACTAAGAGATTGATTAAGGGAGGAAAAATAGAACACGAGTGTAAGTATGTGAGGAACATAAAAGTGGACTGTAAAAACCTCCATGAGTATTTAAAATATTTCTAAGAAGGTAAATATAAGTTCCTTACTGTCAAAAACAAACAAAATTTAATGGGGAATACTTTGGTGTAGATTTCATGGAAAAGAACATAAATAACTTCCCCAAAATGCTTGGGACTGCAATGTCTAATAGGAGAAATTAAAGGAAATTATTATTATTAAAAGCTTAGTGCTGTGCAAAGGGCTGAAAGCTGATATATCCCCAGGGCCTGCTAATCTGGATCCAAAACACTGAAAGGTAGCCCTGAAAATAGTGGATGCATTGATAGTAATCTTCCAAAATTCTGTAGATCATCGAATGGCTCCTGAAGGGTATCAAACATAAACCCACTCTTGAGAAAAGGTGAGAAAACAGATATTGATGGTCTATTTTATGCAATATCAATAGTGAGATCAATGCTATGCAATATGAAGAAAGTGGTAACAACAATTGGAAAATATCAGCAGGATTACATGAAGCCAAAGTGGATTCACAAGAATGAAATCATAAGAGGCAAACCTGCTTGAAATTCTTTTATTGTGAAACAACAAATTATTTTTACTGCAAGTGGTAGGCATTGTAGATCAGTAAACAATAAAGTGCACAATGATAGTAATTTTACAGCTATAATGTTTCCTGGCAATTAATGGGCTATTGCTTTATTGTCTAGACCTATTACTGTAACTGGTACACATAACCAGCTGAGGATTCACAAGTCAAACGATTCATGGCTCAAAGTGATAAACAAAAGAAAAAATGGCAGTTTCCATGGTGAGCAGAATGGCTTGGGACTCTTGGCAACCACCAATTACAGGAAAAAACCTGAAAGTGACTTGGATTTGCATGATCTGCACATACTTAAGGAAGTTTGAACAAAAGACTTGATATTCAAGTTTGGAGTTTCAACATTTCCCATTCGAGTTGCATTTTTAAGACAAAAGGATGTCTGGGAGCTGCCAGAAGAAAGCTTGGGTCTGGAGAAGGATTCAGATCCAAAATATCATCTGTCCATTCCCTCTGCAGATGCTGCCTGATCCGCTGAGTTCCTCCAGCACTTTGTGTTTTGGCCAGTTTGGATCTTATGTGCATAATTAACATGCATTATTCTCAATTCATGAACAATTGGAAATAATGTGATATACACTCAGATGGGGTCAGGAGTATTTCTCAGTTCAAACACACTAAGCAATCGTTTTAATGTAAAGAAGTTTAAAAAAATCCATTGATGCTGTAACTAAGTGAAATTGATCTGCAATATTAATGCTTGGCATATAAAAGAATCTCTGCAGCTCAGATATTTTACATGTGTATTTTGTCAACAAAGAAAAATTAATGCAAGGTGACCATGGAATTTTTGATTTTCCAAATAGGTGCTTATTTGGACAGATTAGAGCGTTGCCATGAAGTAAGAAATCAGAGATGGATTTACCTGCAGTTCAATATAAAACACAATCAAATATATGTATTGTGCCATATGCATATTCTAAATGTTGTATGTAGGATCTCTATTTGCAAAAATAAAACTATTACTGTTAAACTAATATAAAATAAACTCTAATGGAATTTGGGCTAATTATTTTGTTTTATTTAATTCACAGGATTTTTTCCAAATAGACCAAAGTCACTAAAAGTTATTATCAACCCCAATAGTCACAAAAAAGAAGCTAAACAAGTCTACCATGAACATGTTGCACCTCTTTTCAAGCTGGCTGATATCAGGACAGACATCACCAGTAAGTAAGCGAGATTTTTATTTGTATATTAGATGTTTAAGT
Source organism: Rhinoraja longicauda (assembly GCF_053455715.1). NCBI lineage: Eukaryota > Metazoa > Chordata > Chondrichthyes > Rajiformes > Arhynchobatidae > Rhinoraja > Rhinoraja longicauda. The sequence continues at coordinate 56,438,245 of NC_135960.1, read as the reverse complement.
TTATTTTTGGCAATTGGAACCATTCATTAACGTTTTGGTTAAATGCAACATGACAAACTGAATGGATTGCATATGTTTATGACATTGAATTCGAATTGGATTTATATATTTCTTGATTTAAAAAATACACATACAAAATGATTAACACCATCAATACTGTGAGATATGCGTTCTCTGTTGATTCACGACATCTAGTAGTCTAGTTGCAAAATGCACAAATGTATGAAGCACAGTTAACTCCAACACAAGGTTTATTCTCTTCATTCAAGGGATCATCTCAGTTGCCTCTCTGTATCTTTCTATAAACATTGTTAGTCTTATGAGAGTCCTTAAAGGAATAACGGCTTTAAACAACAACTATAGTGCTACACATTTTTTAATAAAAAGGATAAATCTGAATTTACATTTATAAAATGTTTACAGATTTAAGCATTTTAGTTTGTTCATTACCAATAATCTGTAAAATAACGATGTGCTACCTGCACTATGCCCGTGCATTATCCTTGTGATGTTGGAGCATGATCATTCATCAACTATATCACAGGTCATTTCCACTTCACCAATTTGGCACACACTTAAGTAATTTCTTTGCATCTCTCAGTCTAAGGTGCTATGCTCACGGCTATTGCATGCTAGGAATAAGTGGTCAATGTGAACTTCATGGACCAATGCCAATTTCCTCAAATAAATCTAACTTCCTTACACCGTTGTTAAGGGATATGATATAATTGGGATTACGGAGAAATGGCTCCAGGATGACCAAGGCTGGGAGCTCAATATGCAGGGGTACTCAATATTCAGGAAGGATAGATAGAAAGGAAGAGGAGGTGCAGTGGCATTGCTGGTTAAAGAGGTGATTAATGCAATAGTAAGGAGAGGCATTAGCTTGGATGCTGTAGAATCTGTATGGGTAGAACTGCGAAATAGCCAAGGGCAGAAAACGCTTTTTGGAGTTGTATACAGACCACCAAACAGCAGTAGGGAGGTTGGGGATAGCATCAAACAGGAAATTAGGGATGCGCGTAGCAAAGGTACAACAGTTATCATGGATGACTTTAATCTACCAATATATAGAGGAACCAACTAGGGGGCAGGCCATCCTGGACTGGGTATTGTGTAATGAGGAAGGATTAGTTAACAATCTTGTTGTGCAAAGCCCCTTGGGCAACGCTAACCATAATATGGTGGAATTCTGCATTAAGATGGAGAGTGACACGGTTAATTCAGAGACTAGGGTCCTGAACTTAAAGAAAGGAGACTTTGACAGTATGAGATGGAAATTGGCTAAGATAGACTGGCAAATGGTACTTAAAGGGTTGATGGTGGAGAAGCAAGGCAAAGATTTAAGGATTGCATGGATGAACTCCAAAAACTATTCATCCCTGTCTGGCGAAAAAATACAATGGGGAAGGCGGCTCAACCGTGGCTAATGAGGGAAATTAAGGATAGTGTTAAATCCAAGGAATAGGCATCTAAATTGGCCAAAGGAAGCAGCAAACCGGAGGACTGGGAGAAATTTAGAATTCAACAGGAGAGGACAAAGGGGTTAATTAAGAGGGGGGAAAATAGAGCATGAAAGAAAGCTTGCGGAGAATATAAAAACTAACTGTAAAAGCTTCTTTAGATATGTGAAGACGAAAAGATTAGTGAAGACAAATGGTAGGTCTCTTACAGTCAGAAACAGGTGAATTTATAATAGGAATCAAGTAAATGGCAGACCAGTTAAACGAGTACTTTGGTTCTGCCTTCTCTAAGGGAGACACAAACAATCTCCCAGAAATACTAGGGGACCGAGGATCTTGAGGGAGGGAGGAACTGAAGGGAATCCACATTAGTCGGGAAATGGTGTTAGGTAAACTGTTGGGACTGAAGGCAGATAAATCCCCACCCAGGGCCTGATGGTCTGCATCCGAGTACAAAGGAGGTGGCCCTAGAAATCGTGGATGCATTGGTGATCATTTTCCAATGTTCTCTCGACTCTGGAGTTGTAGCATTTCATTTTGAAGGCCAGCGTGAAAAGTTGATTCATGTGTTGAGTTAGCAGTATTGTTTGAAAAAACTGCCTACATGTCTGTTTATGCTATAAAATGCAGAAGAAAAGTGCCATCACAATCTTTGCAATGATACTGATCCTTCTGTGTTTCAGTTTTTGCTTAATTAATGCAGTATTCAGTTATCCCTCTATGTAACTAAATTATGTTTACAGGTTTTTCAGGCATACCACAAGATCCATGAATTGATTTTTTTTCTTTCTATCATTCCAAACCCAAATTTTTGAAAAATGATCGAAATAGTTGGATTGCACAATAACATTACTTTGAATATTAAGTTGTATATTTTGGTTAAAAGAATGCAGTCTTTAATGTTTACATTTTATTTTCAAATTGTAATCGTACTATTGATGTTGGATAATGTCAGATATGTCAGTATTCTGCTGAGCAGTTTTATTTACTGTGCCACATATGCTGCAGTGGAGTTCATTGTTTTTAGGTGCCTTCATTCAATTTCTTTAAATGTTCACTGCTCCCCCTACAGTTGTATTGAATAATATACACTGGAGTATTTTGTTGTTATTTTGTGGTGCAGACGGACTGTCTGGCAATTAACTGAAACTCCATTTTGCAATTAAGTGTTTTTCTTTCCTTTGTTTAGTCTAAAAAATAAAGAACTATTGCTAAGCCCACATATTATAATTTTAAAATGAGGTAATCCAGTTGCCCATTAGATTACGTGCATTTTTAAGAGCACTTTATAAGGAGAAGTCGTTATAAACCATCTCTGGAATCTTCATGGAATTCTTTCAAATAATTTTCTGGACGAATTTAATGTATGTTTAATATAATGCATTGCTGAAATTATGACCAGAAGCACACTGGTACCGGGAAACAGACAAGCATGAAAGATTAATGCAATCTTGCAGATAATGATGCACATTCTTACACAAAAAATCCATCTGCAAGTGTCATGTCAGTCATCAGAAATCTTTGATGGGTAGGTACAGCTGGGCCGTCTCTTCTGGCAAAGCTGCCCTAGAAAATGCTAAATGTAGTTATGATGCTTAGTGCCATCTGCAGCATGCCAGCTCATCCCTACTTCATTGGCATTTAGAATGCCACATAGGGCATAAGCAGTGGAGATGGCAATTTGGAGTGACAGATTTCAACCCTCTGGAGACTCTGGTGGGTAGTTTTGCCACCTTCCCTCTACTTTCATATGATGATGTTGCTGGTTGTTTTCTTATAGTTCATTCAAAGTAATTTTGCTATATTACATTAATTATAAGATGACAACCTTAAAAACAAAACTGAACAAAATGAAATGATAGTGTGGAAAGGGTAATGATAAATAATTAGAAGATTCTATACAGGCATATTCAATTTTGGTAAAATCAGTACTATCAGTACTATCTAATTATATGTCTTCATTGCTTTTTCCCCTTAATTATAAAAGACTTTCGAGTAAAATTTGCCTTTTATAGCCTTGCCATATGTTCATACATATGCCGACCACATTCAGCAATCCCAGTTTAAAAAAAAAAATGATGTCAAATCCTTAGATAATATTTTTCTGTGCCTGACCTTATTTTGTTTTGCAGTTACAGAGTACGAAGGACATGGGTTTTTGGTTCTGAAGGAATGTGATATTCAAGAATTTGATGGGTATGTTCTCCTTGAAGCACTGCAAAATATTTGTTGAACTTTGTCTGTAATGAGTTTCTCCTCAAAGTTCTACTTCAAAAGCTTTTTGATATTAAGTCAGCAAGGCCATTGCTGAATAATACTAATCAGACGTTTGCAATTTGAAGACACAAGAAACTACAGATACTGGAAATATTGGAACTACCTCGCAGTGCCAGAGACCCGGGTTTGAGCCTGGCCGTGGGTGCTGTCTGTGTGGAGTTTGTTTATTCTCCCTGTGACCATGTGAGGGTGCCCCAGTTTCTTCCTACATCCCAGATATTCCAGTTTATAGGTTAATTGGCCTCCATAAATTGCTTCTATTGTGTATGGAGCGGTTGAGAAAGTGGGATATCATAGAACTAATTTGAATGGGTGATTAGTGGCCAGTTTGGACTCCGTGGGCCAAAGGTCCTGTTCCATGCTTTATCTCTAAGCTAAAACTCAGTGGGTCAGACAGCTTCTGTGGAAGGAATGGGCAGATGCTGTTTCAGGTCAGGTCCTTTCAGACTGATGGAATAGAGGGGGAGAAAGCTGGAAAAGAGAGATGGGGATGGGACAATGTCTTGCAAGTGGTTGCAGATGGGGGGAGAAGTTGGTAATTGGCAGATGGGTGGAGATAGTGACAAAGGCTAGAGGTGAAAAGGAGACATAAGGGTATCAGATAATAATTAGATATAGCTCTTAGGGCTAACGGAATCAAGGAATATGGGAAGAAAGCAGGAACGGGGTGCTAATTTTGGATGATCATATTGAATGGCGGTGCTGGTTTGAAGGACCGAATGGCCTACTCCTGCACCTATTTTCTATGTTTCTTAAAGGAAAGAAGATGTAAAGCCTGTGGGAGGGGTATGGATAGAAGGGAACTGGGGGAAATGGGATGAAAAGATGGAAGAGAGCATATATGCGAAGGAGAAGTGTGACTGGGGTGGTGTGAGATGTGGGTGCGCACTGGGGTAGGGGAGGGCAGGTGTAAGGAAAAGAGAAGGAGGGTATTATTTGAAAATGGAGAATTCAATGTTCATATATTGGGTTGTATAAGAAAATAACTGCAGATGCTGGTACAAATCGAAGGTATTTATTTCACAAAATGCTGGAGCCACTCAGCAGGTCAGGCAGCATCTCAGGAGAGAAGGAATGGGTGACGTTTCGGGTCGAGAGCCTTCTTCAGACTGCAGTCACAAAGCATTTTGTGAAATATATTGGGTTGTAAGCTGCTAAAGCAGAATATGAGGTGCTGTTCTTCCATTTTGTGTGTGGCCTCACTCTGGCATTGGACGAGGCCAAAGATAGAAAGGTCGCTCTGGGAAGCGGAGTTAAAATGGTTAGCAACCGGTAACTCCAGAAAACCTTGGTGGGCAGAATATAATTTTTCAGTGAAAAGGTTGAACTGAATATGTCTGGAGAGCCTCTTCTAATAATTGTTGTACATTTTTCATGTTACAGTTTGATTTAGTTCACTTTGACTTTTAAATATGTTTTCAAATAATAAAGGGAGTAAAGAAAAATTACCTTGACAAAAACTGACGTGCAGGAAAGATTTGGTTTAGTGCAATGTAAATGGATTAGTTAATAATCTATTACTTAAGGTGCTTTTAAGGAAAATTGATTGTGAAATGATAGAATTTTATATCAGAATTGAAAGTGTTTGTTCAATCTGAAACTGGGGTCTTAAGTGAAGCAAGGCGATGTACAAAGCAACAAGGCCTGAAGTGGCCATGGAAAATTGGGAAACTTCATTAAAAGCTATAATAGTAAACAAACAATGTGTAGCATTTAAAGAATTAATACATAACATAACAAATATATATCCCTTTTGAGGCAAAAATATCTCAACCGGTAAATTTGCCCTGCCAAAGTAAAAGCTGTAGCAGATCGAAAGAAAAGTCTTATCATGTCAAAAGGAGCCATAGTTTGACCATAAGGAACATTTCAGATTTCAGCAAAAGGAGAACCAGGATAACAAAAATAAAGTACAGGAGTAATCTGTTGAATAAACATTAAAATAACCAGACTACAAAAACTGCTTGGGATATAGATAGAAAGGATGAAAATAGCAAATAAAAAACTATGTGTGCCTTACACACTGAGACAGGAGAAATAACAACTAAGGTGGCAGAAAAACTGTGAATATATATTTGTCTGTCATCATGGAATCTCTTGAAAATAGTGGTGGAGGGTAAACAGGGAACTAAAAGAAATTAGCATTACTAAAAATGTATCATTGGAAAAGTGGTTATGTCTGCCGTGCTGAAATATTCCTAGAGCCTAATGACCTTTGACAGAGGTACATGGGCTGTCATCTTCCAAAGTTCCATCAACTCTAAAATATTTCAAAAAAGATTGGAAGGTAGCAAATGTAATTCTGCTGTTTCCGATAGAAGAGACAGAGAAAATGGGGGACAAGCAACTGGATAGCCTGGCGTCAGAGGTGAAAATGTGAGAAATTATTATTGCAAAAATAGTAGTAGGATTCTTAGAAATTAACATTAGGTTGGCAAGAGTTCACATGGATTTATGGAAGGGAAATTATGTTTGACGGACATGTTAGGCCTTCAATAGAGGTCACACAAGAGGTGGTTGAATAAAATTAAAGCAGATGGGAATGGAGGTAACATATTGACATGCTGAGGGTTGGTTATTGGACCGAAGACAGAATAAGAATCAGATGATTTACAGGTTGGATGCTCATAGTTATATATAAGTGTTTTGGATAAGGGAACCAAGTATTTTAGATCAAGTTTGCAGATAGTACAAAACTGGGCAACATTGTAGGTTGGAGGAGGATACAATGCAACTTCAGAGGCAATTGATATATATAAATTAAATGAACAGCAAGAAAATCATGATAGAGCATAACCTAGAACTTGGAGATCATCCACTTTGGCAAAACAAAGTTGAAAAGTAGAGAATATCTTTTTTTTAAAATTTATAGGAGATGTAAAGGTATTGATATCCAGAGTGCTCCGAATGTCTTTGTACAATAATCACTGACAACTATCACTGAGGCTAAATCATAATTTATGAATTCAAACCGTATGATGGCATATATTACCAGTAGGTTTGGGTACAAGAGTGAAGAAGTCATGTTGCAATTATACATGTATGACTTAAACTGTATGAATGGAGACACATCTCTGACACCTGATTAAGCCATCTATCTGTGGTAGATAAGTTACTGGAGGAGATTCTGAGGAATAAGATATACGTGCATTTGGAAAGACGTTGTTTAGGGATAGTGAGCGCGGCTTTGTGTCTCATGAATATAAACTTTATAAGATCATCTCTCAGTCTCCTATGCTCCAAGGAATAAAGTCCTAACCTGGCCAACCTCTGCCCATAGCTCAGGCCCTTAAGTCCTGGCAACATTCTCATACGTCTTCCCTGCACTCCTCCCAGCTTAAGGGGATTTAATGTTATCTTGGTGACTGCAGCTACAGTGACTGTAATTTTAATTTTCAAATTACATTGAAACTGTAATTTTCATTTTGAAAATCAGCTTCACCAAAGCCTTATCTGCTTTTTGGGCAATTGTTTGGACCCTAATATGGTGCACATGGTTCATTTCCCTGGTCAGTGGTTTGACTTAGTGTATAAGCACCTGAAATACGACCTGTTGAAAACCAATCACTTATGCAATTCTTTTTCAAGTAAAACAGAAGGATTTTTATTAGTCAATCTTTGACCTAGAAGGAGAGGGGCCCATTCCCGACACCAGGTGCAGATCACACATTCTTTTCAAGTATTACAAATACCACATTATTATACACACTTTGTGGTAAGGTACAGCATTTTAATCTAATGTACAAACACTTACTTCTCAGCCAATTAGGTACAGATACATTCATGATCAATTATTTCTTGAAGGGGTCCTACCTTATCAGTGTATCTGATGACTGTGATGGTCTCCTGGTCAGGTTTCTTCTTGAGTATGTTGCTGCTCTAACTACACCTTGGATTGCTCAGGCAATATCGTTGTGAGAACGAGTTGAGCTATTTCTGCTACTACCCTTAGGCTACCCTCTTTTATCTCCATACACACTAACATGGGTTGTTTCATCTGGCATCTCGCTGTAGTGATGAGCATGTTATGAGCAAAGAATGTATTTTCACTCAATGTTATACTGTGGAATCAGCATGCCTCTTTCCTTGTCCTGTGCCAGTAAGTCTTATTAGAAATATTACTGCAAAAAGATGAATGTACTAAATGCAAAATCCACCATCCTCTATTGACCAAATAGAGGCAGCAGATACATATCGTTGTTCTCTGTGAATGGGCATGGATTAATGGCTTGTGCTGATTCTTCTATGGTTTTATTCTCCATATTGCCAAGATTCAGACAATTGAATCATATGGAGTGTGTTTTTCCACAACAGTATTGACATAATGATCCTGGACATTTATGCCAACTTTTATTATGGTTGGCTCACCATGTACAAGTTAATCTAAAAGTATTTAATCTTAAACAAAGGAAACCAGATGGAAGAAATACTGATAAATTGCTCAACTACCAGTGTAGAAGTATCCAGAGCCAAAGGGTTTAATCTGATCTTCAACACATTGATATTAAGTCTCTGATTTAATATCAAGAGTGACCACTCACTGTGTTCAGATAATCATCAACCTAATCTTTCCAGTCGCTTTGAGCTGGTCCGGGTCAGATGCTATTAGATCGGTGCATTTTTCACTTTGCATTCTATAAAATAGTCGTCTTCATCTTTTTTTTGCTGTCTTTGCACATCTGGAAGAATACTTCAATGTGTACATTGTGGTTTCAAACATGTCCTTAATAAAGTCACTATTCAGTCATTCTCAAATTGATATGGTTTGCAGGGTGATTTGGTGAGGCTTCCAGTTACCAGTGTAGTAGATTCAATAGCTTCCACCATTTATGCTGTATATTGAATGTGTGACCCTACTTTAAGCCTTGCCTTCCACTTTTTAACCATTGTAGAATGTGGTGCGAATTAATTAGGCAAGTGAATTGAAATCCAATAACCACATTTTGGTTTAAAACTAATGATCATGCTATATAAACTGAAATATGATTGGAAACAATCCTTCATGGAGTCTAAAAATACTAAATGCTGGTTAAGCGATACAATGTCAAGGAATGCTACTGACCTGAAAATGTTAAATTCAATGTTGTATTCAAACGGATGTGATATGTGCACCTTATCAAGTATATGAAGTGTTGTTTCTTGAGTTTATATTGGAGTTTTGTGAAACAATTTTAGAAATGAGATGGAGAATCAAAGTGATGGGCAACTGAAAGTTTGGACAAGATTACATTTAAAGTTGAAAGAAGTAGATCATATTTGTCTTCACATCCCCCTGTAAGGGCATATGTGTAATTCTTCTTATTCAAAAAAATTATTATAATGCCTCCACAACAATTTTTTGTGTTTTTCCTTTTGGTGTTTAGAGTGGTGTGTGTGGGCGGTGATGGAACGGCCAGTGAGGTTGCTCGTGCCTTACTGCTCCGAGCGCAGATTGATGCTGGGAAGGACGTGGATTCCAACTTCACGCCTGTCAGAGCACCACTTCCTCTCGGCATAATACCAGCAGGTGGGCTTGCAAAATGCTGACTCATCTGGATATGCATCTGTTCATATTCTGTTTATCATCCTTTCATAATTTAAGTTAAACGACTAGCATTTATTATATTGAGGTGTGTGTGTGCTTGCTTGCATGTAGTTTTGTCTATATATATATGCGCATGTGTGTTTATATATAGTTACACATTATTAAGCGCATGTGTTGGGAGGTAATAAATGATAAGGATTGAAATAATTGATTATTGGTGAATAATTTTTTTTAAAGTATATATTTGTTATTGTTATTTTCTATATTTGTCAATTTCCTAAAGCATCTCATTATTGTGAACTTACATTTGAAGAACATAGAATCTGATTTTTTTTTCACAGCGTATTACAGGAACTGTCTTGTATTAGATCATCAAACTACATCGTGCTTAATCAAAGATTCAAGAGATTATTTCATGTAAAGGTCCAAAGGATAACATTGAATATCAAGGGACACTTTTGTACCTGAAACATTGAGGTTCATGGATCAATTGTACCCAGAATCCATGGCAACAGTAATTCTACAGTAATTATATTTCTAAAAACAAAACATATGAGATTCCATAGTATTTCACTAGAATTTATTTTTGCCAAGATTACCGAGGAACTGTTCAGTTTTGTATGATGAAATATTGCAGTGGGGTGCATACAGTCTTAAAGAAATGCTGTCTTGATCATTTTTGATGGTAATGTTTTTCTGTGGTTGGTTTTGTTACAGATGGGAAAGATGGGAATGAAAGGGTGGTGTATCTTATGGAAATTCCAGTTTCAACAGCAATTTGTGTATTTCATGCTGATTAATGTATATTTTCACTCTTAAAATGAATTAAGATACCTGTCTAATATATTTGATTAAGCAGGTTATTCTGAGAAAAACAATCAGGCTATTAAGTAGACATTTAAAAAAAAATCGTGGTTTGTATTTGACTCTATTTGGCTCACAACCTGTACCTGCTGTTGATGCATGTATAAGTTAAACTCCCAAAGACATACAGGTTTGTAGATTAATTGGCTTTGTAAAATTGGCCCTAGTGTGTAGGGAGTGGATGAGAAAGTTGGATAACATGGAAGTATTGTAAATGGGAGATCAGTGGTCAGTCTGGACTCAGTGGGCCGAAGGGTCTATTTCTATGCTGTATCTCACATTATTTTAAACTGAAGTAAACCCTGATTTGAATGATATCTAGAAAACTGAAATGAAAGTATATTCTAAATGACAAGGCCTTGTATAGTAAGTGCTGCTATGGGGACAGGCTGGACCAAGCCCATTCCATGTAACTGAGGAAACCTTAGACAGATGGCAAAGCCACTCCTCGAGCTTTGTCATCTGTCAAAGCTGTCAAGCTTGTTCAAACCGTACGAAAGTCAGAGATGTAAGGAAGCATTCAACAACTATTAAAATTCAAAGATCAAATGGAAAAAAAATCATGCCCTAGAAATATTTAATGGAGACTTTTAAATATTTTTTAACTTTATGGGCAACACTGATAATTTAAGAAAATAAATTACTATTACTTTTCATACTTGCAAGCATAAAAACTCCATTGAAATTAATAAGTTTGCTCGATCTAACCTGGTGCAGAGTTGAGCAGTTCACCAGCAAATTGTTTTGTAATTCCAGTACGTTTGTACTCTACAAGGACGGGTTACACCTAAACTGGAGGAACACCAATATCTTTGCAAGGTGGATTGCTAGTGCTATTCTGGAGGGATAAAAAAGAGGTGGGGGGCTGTTGCATTACTGATCAGGGAGAAGATCACAGCTGCACTTTGTGAATTTACCTTGGAGGGTTCATCAAGTGAGGACATATGGGTAAAATTTGGGTGTAAGAAAGGTGAAGCCACTATTAATTGGATTGTAGACCTCCCACTATCCAACAGGATCTTGGGATCAGAAACATTTGGAAGTCATGTTGCAGCTGTATAAAACTTTAGTTAGGCCACAGTTGGAGTAGTGTGTGAGTTCTAGTTACCACATTACAGGAAGGATGTGGTGACTTTGGAGATGGTACAAAAAAGGTTCTCCAGATGTTGCCTGTACTGGAGAGTATTAGCTATAAGAAGAAGTTGGACAAGTTTGGATTCTTTTTTTCCAGCTGAGGAGCAACCTGATAAAAGTATATAAAATTGAAAGGCATAGAAAGGCACCAGTTCATCTCCATTAACAACTGTAAATCCCCCACCGCTCCCCTCCCCCAAGGTGTCCCCCAAGGCTCAGTCCTTGGCCCCCTCCTCTTCATCCTCTACCTGTTCCCCCTTGGTCAATTAATCCGCCGTCATGGTCTCAACTTCCACTGCTTCGCCGATGATATCCAGCTCCTCATCTCCACCAAGTCAATCTCCTCCACCACACACTCTACACTGACAAACTGCATTACTGAAATAAAATCTTGGCTTCAATCAAACTTCCTCAAACTCAATTGCAACAAATCTGAAATCATCATCATTGGTCCAAAAATGCTCACCAAATCCACCCAAAACTTCATCCTCAACATTGATGGTCTCCCAGTATCCACCTCACCTCACATCCGGAATCTTGGAATCATCCTTGATCAAACCTTCTCCTTCGACAAACACATCAAACACATCACAAAGACAGCCTTCTTCCACCTCAAAAACATTGCCCGTCTCCGTCCATCCCTCTCCTCCACAGCTGCAGAAACCCTCATCCACGCCTTCATCACCTCCCGTCTGGACTACTGCAACAGCCTCCTCTATGGCGCACCCTCAAAAATCATCAATAAACTTCAATACATTCAAAACTCCGCTGCCCGTCTACTCACACACACCTCGATCCGTGACCATATCACCCCCGTCCTTTATAAACTCCACTGGCTCCCCATCCCCCAGAGAATCCAGTACAAAATCCTCCTCATAACCTACAAAGCCCTCCATAACCTGGCCCCATCCTACCTGACCGACCTCCTCCACAGGCACACTCCCACCTGCACCCTCCGCTCTGCCGCTGCCAATCTCCTATCCCCCCACATCCGGACTAAACTCAGATCCTGGGGGGACAGGGCTTTCTCCATCGCTGCTCGCACCCCATGGAACTCACTACCCCAAACCGTTAGAGGCTCCCCCACACTCACCACATTCAAAACATCGCTGAAGTCTCACCTGTTCAGTACTGCCTTCAACCACTGAAGGTCACCTCACCTTCTGTCTCCTTTCTCTGTTCATTTATTTAATTACTTATTTATCTATTTATTCATTTCCCTATGTTCTCAAAATCTCTGTAAAGCGTCTTTGAGTATATGAAAAGCGCTATATAAATAAAATGTATTATTATTATTATTATAGATAGGGTTGATAGTCAAAGTATTTGTTTCTGAAAAGTGAAAATGTCAAATATTATTCAGGTAAGAGGACGAATGTTTAAAGGAGAAGTGTGAGGCAAGTTATCTTTTACACGCAGAGTGGGAGGTTCCTGGGATACGCTGCCATGGATTGTGGTGGAAGCAGATATGATAGCAACATGATCAGCATCAACATGGTGGGCCAAACGATCTGATCCTCTCCTGCACTGTTTTATGTTCAGTGCTGAGATCCACTAGTTCAATGACAGAGCATAGTGATTGATGTGCTGGCAAGAATCTCAGCAAGTTTTGGATCTGCATTTGAGTCCAAATCTGAAAGTTACTGGCATTTACTGTCATTTCACAGGCTTATGTTTAAGCACAGATTTCGCCGACAGATTTTAATGCTGATTTCTTCTTTTTTGCGAATTGGAATTTTGAATATAAAGCATGCACAAGTACCATTTGGCTGAACATTTGTTGCATTTCTAAGACAAATATTGTACCTAGACCTATAATGTACAATACTCATTAAGAATAACATTAGGCAAAAATCAAATTTTTTCCTGGTCATAAGTTTTATAAAGTTTAATGAAGTTATAAATTTGGCAGTAGAATAACAGACCATTTTAAGTTACATAAAATGATTGAATTTCATACTCCCCAAGCTTTTAATTAGATATTTATCGGAAAAACTGATGGATTGTATTTAATCTAACCATAAGCAGATCAAAAATTGTGGGCAAGGTAAGTAAATGCTTTGAACGTTTCACTCCTAGATTGTTGTTGCATGAATCTTTTCATGGCTTTGACTTAGGCCCAGCTATTTTTAGCTCCAACAAGCATTTAATTTAGTTTAGTTCAGTTTATTATTGTCAAGTATATGAAAAGGTATAGTGAAAAAATATTTTTACATGCTATCCATGGCAGTGTGAAGTGTAGATGGAGTCAATGGAGGTTGTTTTGCGTGGTGGACTGTGCTACATCCACAACGCACTGCAATTTCTTGAATTGGATGGAGCTGTTCCCAAACCATGCTTGACTCAAGTTAGAAGCCAGTTGCCTAGTTGATTCCCAATGGCTTCTAATTTGCAATAGATCCTTATTAGTTACAGTATATTGTGTACTATCTTCACACTTTATCTGACTTCTGGAATTCAGAACCCCTTTTTTGGGGATAAGGCTAACAATATCAGAAGTTGGGTGGTAGTAAAAGGACCCAAACTGAACATTGTGATTTGATAAATAAGTATATCTTGAGAACAGTATCAACCATTCTTTTTGCTCACTTTTCAACTGAATTGGGAAAGATTGATGGGATACTAATGTTGGATTGGATTTTCCTCTGAAATCAGGACATATCTAGGCAATTTTCCACATTGTTTGTGGATGCCAATGTTGTTGCAATTTAGAATGATGGAATAAATTAGTTAGAGGTGCAGCTGGTTCTAAAACACAGTCTTTAACACTGCAATGGGTATTTTTGTTCAACTCCAGCCTTGCTATAGTCAGAGCACTCAGCTGTTTATTGATACCACATGGAGGGAACAGAATGAGATGAAGATAGATGCTGTGCTGGTGGGGTCCTCAGGAGGAGGCCCAAATTGATTATTCATTTGACAGTACTGGGTGATGAAGGGTGATTATTTATGTTGATTTTAATCTTGTATTTTAGATTTTGTTTGTAGTCATAGGCAGGGTTCTGCCACCATTGAGGACTAGGATGATTAGGGAGTTCTCCCTTCTTATTAGAATCCATTACCATTTGTGAATGATTGGGTCAGGGCAGGGCTGCAGAGCATCGATCTAATCTCACAGGCTTGGCATGACTTGGCCCTATCGATAGCTTGTGCTTGTCATTGTTTGGTAGGTACATAGTCCAGAACTGCAGGTACAGTTGACTCATCCCTTATTTGTAGGTATCCCTGTGGCTTCTCCTGGCAGGTGAGGGCACATGTTATTCTGTTGTTGCTCATAATATGCCACCTCATTAAAAAACAGTTTTGAGTTGTAGAATCCGTTTTAAAAAAAAAGTCTATCCTGTTTCGCATGATGCACTGTGTCCTTGGTGTCAAGGCAAGAATTTATCTCCACATTGCTTTGGTCTTTCTTGAAGAAACATTGTCATAGACAGGTACAGCTGCACAAGATTTGTTAGGATGATCTTAAATAAATCTTGTACACACTTTGATCTGGGCAGCTACTGCAGACATATTCTAGGAGGTGTACTTTGTCACACTTCAAGGTGGACAAGGAAGTCGATCATTCAGCGAACATTATGTCTTTGCTGCCTTCAGTACTTTTTCCTGTCGTGTTCATTACGGAGTGCTAAGTCTTCTGGGGAGGGAGGGTGATGGGTGGTAATTAGCCATATCCTCTTGATTACACATCATTATGCTGTCAGTCTAGGTAGATATATTCCCCCTGTGAAGCAGGCGATACCTATTGACAGTGATGGGTAGGAATGGGGGGATGGGCAGCATTGCCTGATGTGCGTGATCTAATGTGCATCTCTGGAGCTTGACCTGTTTGTGGGACAGTCCTGCAATTCCTCTCCATCTTTCAATTTTTGCACAAGTTTCCAAATGACAGTTCAGTAGTTTTACTGTGTCAGCTGGACTGTTTGCAGTTTAGTTTTGTCAAACTCATTGCTTAGTATGATGTTCGATTGGCTTTCCAGGTGTTTGTTATTGTGTTGCTGCA
Source organism: Rhinoraja longicauda (assembly GCF_053455715.1). NCBI lineage: Eukaryota > Metazoa > Chordata > Chondrichthyes > Rajiformes > Arhynchobatidae > Rhinoraja > Rhinoraja longicauda. The sequence continues at coordinate 56,422,980 of NC_135960.1, read as the reverse complement.
GTAGTTTCATACAGGTGAGTGGCCTGCTGATTTGTGTGGGGACAGGTGAGATTCAAACACAGTGCCAAGGCAATTTTTATTCTGCGAAAACTTCAGTAACATCAATGATTTTTTTTAAATGACCGCCCACTGGTACCATTCGTATTACAAATTTTAGGTTCTTATTCTAGATTTATTTAAATGACTTCTCGGAGGAAATTTGGATTTGTGTTTCTAAATCATTAGTCCAGATCCTCTGATTACTAGTGCAGTAACATAAGTGCTGGCACAACAAGCATATCACTGATGTAGCAGGTCTTTAAAGAGCTGAGAATGGCTGATTAAAGCTGCTTGAACCATCTAATATTGCCGATGCACTAATTACATTTTAAGAAGTGCCACTGTAATTTGATACCTGTGGGGATGACAGAGTTGCTTGTCAACTGCCAGTTATTTTCTTCAACATATAAAATTGGATTGTGGAGTCAACAGGAAATTAGTTGGAAAAATGATGTATTATTTTGGTTCAGTTTTTTTTAGTTGAATCATTGAGAAGGAAATTCTTTGTTTTAAGCACATTACTACATGACCTTTTGGAATACCTGAGCTTTTCCTAAATAGAAAGATCTAAAATCCTCTTGAAAACCACTTTCATATCTGCCTCCGTTGCCAACCCTGGCAGCACGTTTTGTATGTGTGGAAAATAAATCTGTCACATGCATCTCCGTTAAACTTTCCCCCTCTAACCTTAAAGCGATACACTCTGATCTTTGACATTTCCATTCATTTTGGGGGGAGACGTTCTAACTGTTTATCAGACTGTCAGATCTATGCTTCTCTTAATTTTATAAACATCTATCAGGGTCTCTCATCATTCTCCAATGCTCCAGAGAAAACAATCCAAATTTATCCAAACTCTCCTAATAGTTAATACCCTTTTATCCAGGCAGTATTCTAGTAAACCTCTGCACAGTCTGAAAACTCTGCATCCTTCCTGTAATGGGGTGACCAATACTGCACACAATATTCCAACTGCAACCTAACTAATGTTATATAAAGCTGCAACATGACATCCAAACTATTGTACTCAATGTTTTGATTATTGAGGGTAATCCGCTGTATCTTTTAACAGCCTTCCTCACTGTCCGCAACGGCACCAATTTTTGTATTGTCTGCAAACTTACTAACTAACATGGTTATCGTGCTGTTCCATCTCCAGCCAAAATGATATACTTCCACCTCCACCCTTTGTCTCCACCTTATACCTACAGAAGCCAGTTTCAGTCAAATGGATACCCTGCATGTAATTTCAAAGTAATGGCTCAGTGCACTGATAAGGTTCTGTACCCCGTAAAAATTCTCATTAGCGCTAATGTCTTATGATTCAGTGAAATCTGTGCTGTAGCCAAGCTGTAGTATCAATATCATTATGGAGAAGGTCAAATCTGGACCAAGGGTTGAGATTTTGGATTGGAGAAAGGCTAATTTTGAGGAGATGAGAAAGGATTTAAAAGGAGTGAAATGGAAATTGTTGTTTTATGAAAAGGATATAATAGAGAAATGGAGGATATTTAAAGGTGAAATTTTGAGAGTACAGAGTCTTTATGTCCCTGTTCGGTGGAAAGGAAAGAATAATAATTTGAAAGAGCCGTGGTTTTCCAGGGAAATTGGACACTTGGTTCGGAAAAAGAGGAAGATATACAATAAATATAAGTGGCAGGGAGTAAATGAGGTTCTTGAGGAATATAAAGAATGTAAAAGGAATCTTAAAAAGGAAATTAGAAAAGCGAAAAAAAGATATGAGGCTGCTTTGGCAAGTAATGTAAAAGTAAACCCCAAGGGGTTCTACAGATATGTCAATAGCAAAAGGATAGTGAGGGATAAAATTGGTCCATTAGAGAGTCAGAGTGGACAGCTATGTGCTGAGCCGGAAGAAATGGGGGAGATATTAAACAATTTCTTTTCTTCGGTATTTACCGAGGAGAAGGATATTGAATTATGTGAGGTAAGCGAAACAAGTAGAGTAGTGATGGAAATTAGGAGGATTAAAGAAGAGGAGGTACGGACACTTTTGAAAAATATAAAAGTGGATAAGTCTCCAGGTCCTGATAGGATATTCCCTAGGACATTGAGGGAAGTTAGTGCAGAAATAGCAGGGGCTATGACGGAAATATTTCAAACGTCATTAGAAACGGGGATGGTGCCGGAAGATTGGCGCATTGCGCATGTTTTGCCTTTGTTTAAAAAAAAGTTCTAAAAGTAAACCTAGCAATTATAGACCTATTAGTTTGACGTCTGTGGTGGGAAAATTAATGGAAAAGATACTTAGGGACAATATATATAATTATTAGGATAATCAAGGCCTGATTAGAAACAGTCAACATGGATTTGTGCCTGGAAGGTCATGTTTGACTAATCTTCTTGAATTTTTTGAAGAGGTTACCAGGGAAATTGATAAGGGCAAGGCTGTGGATGTTGTCTATATGGACTTTAGTAAGGCATTTGACAAGGTTCCACATGGAAGGTTGATTAAGAAGGTTAAATCGTTGGGTATTAATAGTGAGGTTGCAAGATGGATTCAACAATGGCTGAATGGGAGATACCAGAGGGTAACGGTTGACAATTGTATGTCAGGTTGGAGGCCAGTGTCTAGTGGAGTGCCCCAAGGATCTGTGTTGGGTCCACTGTTGTTTGTCATTTACATTAATGATCTGGATGATGGTGTGGCAAATTGGATTAGTAAATATGCAGACGATACTAAGATAGGTGGAGTAGTTGATAGTGAGGTAGATTTTCAAAGTCTACAGAGAGACTTGGGCCTTTTGGAAGGGTGGGCTGAAAGATGGCAGATGGAGTTTAATGCTGATAAGTGTGAGGTGCTGCATTTTGGTAGGACAAATCAAAATAGGACGTACAGGGTAAATGGTAGGGAATTGAGGAATGCAGTGGAACAGAGGGATCTGGGAATAACTGTGCATTGTTCCCTGAAGGTGGAATCTCATGTGGATAGGGTGGTGAAGAAGGCGTTTGGTATGCTTACCTTTATAAATCAGAGCATCGAGTATAGAAGTTGGGATGTAATGTTGAAATTGTACAGGGCATTGGTGAGGCCGAATCTGGAGTATGGTGTGCAGTTCTGGTCGCCAAATTATAGGAAGGATGTCGACAAAATGGAGAGGGTACAGAGGAGATTTACTAGAATGTTGCCTGGGTTTCAGCACTTAGGCTACAGAGAGAGGTTGAACAGGTTGGGTCTTTATTCTTTGGAGCGTAGAAGGTTGAGGGGGGACTTGATAGAGGTTTTTAAAATTTTGAGAGGGACGGACAGAGTTGACGTGGGTAGGCTTTTCCTTTTGAGAGTGGGGAAGATTCCAACAAGGGGACATAGCTTCAGAATTGAGGGACAAAGGTTTAGGGGTAACATGAGGGGGAACTTCTTTACTCAGAGGGTTGTGGCTGTATGGAATGGGCTTCCGGTGGAAGTGGTGGAGGCTGGCTCGATTTTATTATTTAAGAGTAAATTGGATAGGTATATGGATAAGAGGGGATTAGAGGGTTATGGTCTGAGTGCAGGTAGATGAGACTAGGTCAGGGAGAATGGTCGGCGTGGACTGGTAGGGCCGGACAGGCCTGTTTCCATGCTGTAGTTGTTATATGTTATATGTTATATAACAGCATTTACTTGAAGTAATCTTTTGTACATCCAAACAAAAATATAATTGAATATTATTTAGTGCATGGCATATTTCATATTTAAACTTGGTTATCTTATTGTAAAATGGATACATTATGACCACAGTAATAAATCAAATGGCTATTGATAGTCGTGTATTCAGGGTAGAGATGGATGCTCTCCAGTCCAATGCTCAAAGCCATTTGGAAATGCTTCTAATCTTTGTTCCCTTCATTAGTGGATGGCCTCTTGAGATTATTTTCAAAGAATTGTTCCTCACAAAAGAACAAGACAAGCATACCAAAGGAGTACATTTTTAATTGTGCCAATAGATCAAATGTAGGAAATGCTTTGGAAATGTTTTTGATACATTATAAACAATAAATCCTTTAGAATACTTCATAAAATGTTGCAAATAATTTATTTGTAATTTCAGCACACTTGTACTGTCTTTTTTATTGCTATTCTGTACTCTGTGTCTACTCCAGTCATTAGTAACAGCTTCAATCATATATTTTAAGGAATTGACTGCATATATAAACTTTCTTTTATTTTGGAATCCTATTTAGAAATTTATAATTTCCAAACTTTTACACTAACTTAATTTTTGAGAGACATTTTGCTCTGAGGAATAACCTTTACAGCGGGCTCTGGCTTAATCACATCCTTCCTATAGGTCTGAAGAAGGGTCTCAACCCGAAACGTCACCCATTCCTCTCCAGAGATGCTGCCTGTCCCGCTGAGTTATTCCAGCTTTTTGTGTCTATCTTCCTATAGCATGGTAACTAGAACTGCACACAATACTCCAACTCTTTTACTCATTGTCATGGACGGTGAAGCAAACATGCCAAATGGCTCTTCACTAAAGATAAACACAAAAGGCTCAACGGCTCAGGCAGCATCGCTGGAGAAATGGATAGGTCATATTTTGGGTAGGGACCATTCTTCATTCTTCTTCACTACCCGTTCTAACTGTGTTGTCACTTTCAATAAATTATGCACTTCTACCCTTAGGTTAAATAATATTCCCCAAGCCTCTTTTGTTCACTATGTACGTCCTGACTTTGTTAACTTTGTCTTAACTTCCCAAAATGCCTCACTTCATACTTGTCTAAGTTAAATCTCATCTGCCAATCTTTGGCCCACCTTCCCAGTTGATCAATATCTTGTGTAACCTTGGACAACTTTCTTAACTGTCCAGTATTCAATGATTCTGTATTGTCACATGTATCCAGGAACAGTGAAATTCTTTGTTTTTGCATATTATTTGGTGTAATCTGCAAGCATGCTAATCATGCCAGCAACATTGTCATCCATATGACAAAAAAAAATGCTGTAGTGCGGGAAACAGTCCACCATTCTGAAAAACAATTCTCCACTCCCACCCTCTGCCTCCTAACACAAGCCAATCTTGTGGTTGCGGCATTAAATCCCTTTGTATCTGGCTTGACTGTGGAAGGCACAATAAAAGTCGTAGAAATGGGACGGAAACCAAGGAACTAAAACCTTTATTATTAATATTAAAGAGGACCAGATAAGTACCCTCAACCTAATAGCTGATATCTAAAGGTTCAATGAAAAGTGACTGCAGGGTTAGGTACTCGATTAGAGCTGATCTTCCAAAGGATAGGTGGTTTGTGGCATAGATATTAGGCATGCAGGTACAGGAAGGTATTAAGAAAGGAAGTGATATGTTGGCCTTTATTGCGAGGGTACTGTAGTTCTAAAATAAGTAACAGCAAAGTTTGCTGGAGGAACTCAGCAGGTCACGTACCACAGCATGTGTGTGGCGGCGGTGAGGGATGATGTTAGAGGAAGGAATTTCCACAAGCTCCACATGATCCCATGCAGAGTTTTGACACAAAATGTCCACAATTCCTTTCTCCCCGACAGTGCTGCTAAGTTTCTGCAGCAAATTGTTTGTTGCTCCAGATTCCAGCATCTGCAGTCTCTTAAATCTCCACAAAATTTAAGGAAGTTTTACTGAAGTTGTACTGGACTTTTGCAAGACTGCATTTGTAGTACAGTTTAGTTTTCTGCTTATAGTGGAGGAAGGACAACAAGCTAAATTCACTAGATTGATTCCAGGTATTAGAGGGTTTGCCATTGAAAGTGAGATTGAGTATGACTGGCTATGGACATCGAAGTTTAGAAGAAAAAAGATGTACTACTTGTACTATAAAAGATTCAGCAAGGATGCCTGTTAAAAGACTGGAAAATCTAGAAACAGGTGTGGAGACTGGGTAGTGGGAAGAGGTGTTGACAGGATAAAGGGCCGATCTTTCAGCACTGAGATGAAAATAAATTTGTATACATGAAGGATTGTAAATATTTGGCATTCTCTACCATTTGAGTCATTCGTATGCAGTCACTGAGGATATGCAGTGCTGAGATGAGAATATTTTTGGACCGTAAGAGAACCAAATGAGAAATTGATTTGGCAGAAGAAGGACCTTGAGACCCAGAATCAGCCAAGCAGAGTAGACTTGAGGGTCATATTAGTATAATCCTGCCTCTATTTCGTATGCTACAATGTTCCAAGATTCCAAAAATGAGTTTCCTGCAACATTCATTAAGTGTAGCCTTGTTATTAAAAACATTTTTCTGAAACACAATTGACTGAATTTGCTGATAGTTTTGGAGCAGTTAAATAGACATGTTGTGAGAAGGAAACAAGAAACAAAAGAATTTGCACAAACCTATATATAGCATTCAATGTTTAAAACATTTTAGAATTTGACTTATTTAGAAAATGGAAAAATTGAACGTAAGTATTAAAGGTTTTTGTTTAATTTTTTCCAGTTGTACACATTGCTGGCAAGGACTATACTTGTCTTGCATGCTTAATTTCTCTTCATAGGTGGCGATGAATCGCCTCTTTGAAGCATTGCATCTGTTTGGTGAAGACACCCTTCGAAATAATTGTAGTGAGGGCACTCCAAGATTTTAGACCCAGTACTGATAAAGAAATGGTAATATATTTACAATTCAGAATGGTGTGTGACTTGACTGGGAGCCACATGTGCTGGTGTTGCCATGTATCTGAAAGCTTCATCCTTCTTGGTGGTGGAGGTTGTGCATTTGGACGGCAAACAACTGCATTGCATTTTGTAGGCACTCGCACCAGCACTAAAGGGAATTAATCTTCAGGGTTGTGCCCATCAGGTGGGGATATGATCTAGTCATGATTCCACACTGATTGTGTTCTTTTACAATCTTTATAACCTTGATCTCATCTGTTAGATGATTTGAGAAACGAGCAATAGAAGTAAAACTTTGACTGAGCTAACACAGACATGCTCTAGTACGATAAACATCTTCAGTTTATTTTCTTGTTTGATAATCCTTTTATGGAGATTAACAGGATGTTCATAATTGGCAAAAAAAAAGGTCAGCTCGGGTAATGGCCTAGGCACTCTCAACAAATATCCACTAAATAAGTGCCCAAATAAGTTCTACCAATCTATCTTCTCACAATTTCATTTAATATCTTCCCACTTTAAAAACACATTTTTATCTTAAATCCACTTAAAAATTATTATTTAAGTAATCTATTAAGATGTTTCGTGCAAAACTGTTTGCTTGACATTCTTGCGTGCCACAATATTTAAGCTTCAGACATCAATAAGCAGATTTTCCTAAAACCATTTGTCAATTTTATGATCGGATGTTCTCAACAGATGCATGGAATATTGTCTAACCCTAATAATTCAAAGTAGTTCCTTGCACTAAATGAATTGCCTTATTAAGATTGCCTTATAAATTTGAGTGGAAAATAGGACGATTACACCGTGTTGATTGGCCAAGTTAGATTTACCCTTTGTGAATATCCATTTCAGACAAAAAAGTACATTTGAATACTGCATGACTTGACTGAAAACTTAAGAGATGATGTCACACATTTGTATCTGCTGCCTTTAGCCTTCTGTGTGTAAGGTTGCAGGTTTGGAAAGTGCATTGTAAAGTTGGTGCATCGTATAGCCGTGTTGAGCTACTGGTAGAGGACGTGCATGTTTAGGTTGGAAGATTAGTTGCTAATCAATCAGGCTAATCTGCCCTGGATAACATTAGGGTTTAGGAGAAACGCTGAAGATGCACTATTTTATGCCGATGGGTCTGAATCTGTGGTCTATATACATTTACTGAGGTTCTCTATGAACGAAGAATAGTTATTGCTCTTGCCTGTGAAATTATTACATGTAGCTAAGCACACTGTTGGAATTTATTGTACAGGCATGCTTATATTGCCTGTTAAAGAAAAATTCAGATACTAGAAATCTGAATTAAAAATTAAAAATGATGGAAAAAGACATTGGATTTGACCATATTTGTGGAGAGAGAAACAGAGCTAACAGAAATGTTAGAACAGTCTTGATGAGCAATCACTGATTTCGCATGTTAGCTCTGTGCCATTGTCTAGAAATACATGCTGAGTATTTCCAGAATTATTGTTCTTATTGTAGAATTGGGTAATTTTCCTGTTCAATAAGAGAGTAGGTGAATTGTCCAGCCATCTGAAGGAAAGTTTCAATGTGTTTCTTGATACTGGAAAGAGATTCTAACTGGTTAATGTGATGCAGATTACCTGATGTTGCATAAAAGTATTGACTTGAAAAGATATTTACAGCAGCGGTAGCTGGACTTTTGCAAAATATTTGTTCTACTGGTAGAAACTGCCACAATGTCTTATTTCCCCAATTATTATCAGAGCCTGGGTTCAGAGAAGAGTTGTGCAAAGAAAACTAAGTAGTTGCTCTATACATCATGGTGATTCAATATCTATACTTAGCCTGCCTGATTTGAAGAACCTCTTATATGGCCTTTGTCTTCTTTCTCTGAATAGGGTTAAAATGTGATGGTGCTAATGCACACATTGAGTTATGCCAAGTAAAAGTGGAAGCAAATGCCCTGTTTCATTTTTCAGTTTTTATTTAAAATATGCAGAAAAGAGAAAGATACCACCTTCAGTTTGAGAGTTTAGAAGACGGTCCTTTGGAATGGAGCTGAGTTGTGTGGTGAGCCCATTCTACATTAGCCTTTATGCAAGGGGCAGGAAATAATTCCATTGGATTTTAACGGATATTAATTTTTCCTTTTTGTAAGTGGAATTCTAGTTGGATTTAAAGTGATACTCTTATCCTGTTGGCTAATTTTCCATCCTAAATCATATGGTAACCATCTCCTCGATAACTTCCGGTTCCCAGGCCCCCACTCCCTCATCTTTACCATGGATGTCCACTCACTCTACACTTCCATCCCCCACAAGGATGGTCTCGAAGCCCTTCGTTTCTTCCTTGACCGTAGAACCAGCCAATCCCCATCTACTAACACTTTCCTCCGCCTAGCAGAGCTGGTTCTTACCCTTAACAACTTCTCCTTTGATTCCTCCCACTTCCTCCAAACCAGAGGCGTAGCTATGGACACTCGCATGGGCCCTAGCTATGCCTGCCTCTTTGTCGGGTATGTCGAACAATCCCTGTTCCGGGCGTACACCGGCCCCATCCCCGAACTCTACCTCCGCTACATCGACGACTGCATTGGTGCTACCTCTTGTACCCATGCAGAACTCACTGACCATACACTTCACTTCCAATTTCCATCCGGCCCTTAAATATACCTGGACCATCTCCGACATCTCCCTCCCGTTTCTGGACCTCACCATCTCCATCACAGGAGACAGACTAGTGACTGACATCTACTATAAACCCACTGACTCGCACAGCTATCTGAACTACACTTCTTCCCACTCCTGCAAAAAGTTTATCCCCTACTCCCAATTCCTCCGTCTACGCCGCATCTGCGCCCGGGATGAGGTGTTTCACACTAGGACATCAGAGATGTCAGAGATGTCCTAATTCTTCAGGAAACGGGGCTTCCCCTCTTCCATTATAGGTGAGGCTCTCACTAGGGTCTCTTCTACATCCCGCAGCTCCGCTCTTGCTCCCCCTCCCACCACTCGTAACAAAGACAGAATCCCCCTCGTTCTCACCTTCCATCCCACCAGCCAGCGGATCCAACAAATCATCCGCCAACATTTCCGTCACCTACAGCGGGACCCCACCACTGGCCATATCTTCCCATCCCCTCCCCTTTCTGCGTTCCGCAGAGACCGTTCCCTCCGTAACTCCTTGGTCCACTCGTCCAACCGCACGAGATGCAACACCTGTCCCTTTACCTCCCCCCTCAACTCCATCCAAGGACCCAAACAGCCGTTCCAGGTGAGACAGAGGTTCACCTGCACCTCCTCCAACCTCATCTATTGCATCCGCTGCTCCAGATGTCAACTTATTTACATCGGCGAAACCAAACACATGCTCGGCAATCAACACCTGCGTTCGGTCCGCGTTAACCAACCTGATCTCCCGGTGGCCGAGCACTTCAACTCCCCCTCCCATTCCCAGTCTGACCTTTCTGTCATGGGCCTCCTCCAGTGCCATAGTGAGGGCCACCAGAAATTGGAGGAACAGCACCTCATATTTCGCCTGGGCAGCTTGCAGCCCAGTGGTATGAACATTGACTTTTCCAACTTTAGATAGTTCCTCCGTCCCTCTCTTCCCCTCCCCCTTCCCAGATCTCCCACTGTCTTCCTGTCTCCACCTATATCCTTCCTTTGTCCCGCCCCCTGACATCAGTCTGAAGAAGGGTCTCGACCCGAAACGTCACCCATTCCTTCTCTCCTGAGATGCTGCCTGACCTGCTGAGTTACTCCAGCATTTTGTGAATAAATACCTTCGATTTGTACCAGCATCTGCAGTTATTTTCTTACACTAGTGGTAACATAGATTCATGCAGTCTTTGAGATGTCGATCGCATATTGCATTGTTCTTTTATTCTTTCAAAAACACTTCAACATCGATTAGTTAATAGTGATTTAATCTTTTTTAATAATATTTGGAATAATTTGATAAAGTGCACCTTTTTTGTTTTGTTTGGATGATACTTTGGAATGAATGTGTTACATAGAATATAGAACAGTACAAGAACAGGTCCTAAAGCCCACAATGTCTGATGATGCCAAGACCAACTCTTATCTGCCTGCACATAATCCATATCTCTCCATTTCCAGTATATCTGTATTCCTTTCTAAAAGTCTTTCAAATGCCCCAAATTATATCTGCCTCCACTACCACCCCCAGCAGTGCGTTCCAGGTACTCGCCGCCACCTTTGTTTTTAAAAAAAACATGCCCCGACCATTTCCTTAAATTTTGCCCCTCCCACCTCTAGCCACCCTGTAGCTAATTTACCAATCAACACTAGATTTACCAATCAATCTCGTGTTTGATTTATCTATCCTGGGAAAAAGATTGTGAATGTCTACCCTATCTATGCCTTTCATAATTTTATATACTTCCATCAGGTTTTTCCTCAAACCTCTGACATAGCAAAGAAAACAATCCCAAATCTGTTCAGCCTCTCCCTGTAGCTAATACCCCTTAATCCAAGCATCATTCTTGAAATCTGCCAAGCAAGCCCTCCTAATAGTTTGCTATTGTTCTGATGCCACAAAGGCGCATGAGGAGGGATTAATTAAGATCCATCATGCTTTAAGCCGACACCAAATGAAAGGATTTCTAAAGCAAGTACAGAAGCCTCTGGGTGTCTACCTTAGGATATAAGCTTCAAAGTCTAGATATAGTTCATTATATTACTGTTTATTTACCAATGAATCTTCCAGGCAAAAATGTTCTCCAGTTTTACTTTGAATTTATTAGAGGAAATTATCAAGAATAAGCTGCTAATGTTAATGTAGTTTTCTGAAGAATTTCAGATATGCTTGAGTAGAAAGTCATTACATCACATTTATCAGTTTGAATAGGAGAGACATTAACAGCTCTATGAATATGGATGTGTCTAGTTAATTAAGTTAATTGTTGTGCAGAAATGCTCACACTTTCAAGGACAATTTTTAAAATGATTTTGGCTTGATGCAACCATTAATCATGCTTTACCTGAACTATTAAAATTATTGTCATCAGTTTATTCTTGCTCTAGTTTGATTTGAAAAGATTTGCTACCAAATGGCAGAAAATGAATGGAGCTATACTTTACCTTTCATTTTGGGTACCAACTAAATTGCTTCTTCATGTGCGAATTTTGAATATTTTTTTCCCAGAATACGCTTATTAATTTATCAGCATTCATTTTGAGCACTGTCTCTTTGAAGCACTGAGAAAGTTAACAGTGACCAGGTTAGAAAATGCTCCATTTTCATGCCTGCCCAAGCTGTTCATTCTCAGATCTGCAGTCTGCCCAGGTTTTCATTTGAGGCCTCTGGAGATTCCTGAGAACCAGGAAACTGACAAGTATCTGAAAAGGGTCATTTTATTGGAACATGAGTTACACTCTGTAATTTTGGACTCTGAAATGTCTACTTCTTCCACTCAACTGTCATCCAATTTGGGTAAATAACAATTCTGACACCCAAATTGATGCGAAGTAGTAACTGTTTATGTAGTCATGTCCATATTTTGCAGATTTTAATTTTCTGTTTTAATGTGTTCTCATCAATGCCAATATCAACCAGGAAATGAATGGATATATGATTGACGTAGAAAAGATAACATTTCCAGTTTACCAGGAAGATGTGCAAATGGGGATGAGATGTTATTGAATGCCCAGATGTTTTGTCCAGCAAAAGATCTTCATGAAAAAAAAACATCGGAACTGAAACAGGCAGCCAAATAGTTCGAAACCCAAATAGTAAATGCCATTTTTCAAATTTGATCAAAAATATGATATCTTAAGATTCACAAAGCATATAATTTCTATTTTAATAATTGAATAACAGGGGAGCAGTAGTTTAGATTTGTTTAGAAATACAGCATGGAAACAGGCCCTTCAGCCCACTGAGTCTGCCCTAACCATCAATCACCCATGCACTAGTTCTATGTTATCCGAGTTTTACATCTGACACGCTAGGGACAATTTACAAAAGCCAATTAACTGACAAATCTGCTCGTCTTTGGAATGTAGGAGGAAACCGGAACACCTGGAGAAAATGGGTGTCATGCAGTCACAGGGAGATCATACAAACTCTGTGCAGGTAGCACCCATTGTCAGGATGGAACCGGGGTCTCTGGCACTATAAGGCACCAACTCTTCCAGCACAATGGTGCTGTCTCATGCCCGTAGAATGATAATTCTACTGCAATACTTGTTTATTGGTATTCATAAACAGCAGTTTCTGTGGGGATGAGTGTATGCAAGCGATCATATGGTTATTTGGTTGCATTTAGGCATTAATGTTATCGATGTTATATTAGTAGGTGAAAGTGTTAAAAAATAAATATATAATACAGGCTGAGGCAATGTGGGTAGAGCTCAAAAAGGAAAATGGTGCATTCATTCTAATGGTATTGTACGATAGGCCCCCAATAGCCAGAGGGCGATAGAGAAACAGACATGTAGACAACTTACTAAAATATACCAAAGCAACGGGGTTGTCAACATTTAAAAGCCATTTGGACAAGTGCATGGATAGGAAAGGGCGGCACGGTAGCGCAGCGGTAGAGTTGCTGCTTTACAGCGAATGCAGCGCCGGAGACACAGGTTCGATCCTGACTACGGGTGCTGCACTGTAAGGAGTTTGTACGTTCTCCCCGTGACCTGCGTGGGTTTTCTCCGAGATCTTCGGTTTCCTCCCACACTCCAAAGACGTACAGGTATGTAGGTTAATTGGCTGGGTAAATGTAAAAATTGTCCCTAGTGGGTGTAGGATAGTGTTAATGTACGGGGATCACTGGGCGGCACGGACTTGGAGGGCCGAAAAGGCCTGTTTCCGGCTGTAGATATATGATATGATATGATATGAAAGGTTTGGATGGATATGAACCAAATGCGAATAGGTGGGACTAGTGTAGATGGGGCATCTTGGTCAGCATGGATAAGTTGGACTAAGGACCTGCGTTTGTGCAATATGACTCTGACTAAGTATGAGGTGCTGTACTTTGGGAGGTCGAATGTAGGGGGAAGGTGCCCAGATGATGACAAGACTGTTAACAGAACAGAGTGGGGTGAAGGCATATAGCATGCTCGCCTTCATTGGTCGGGGCATTGAGTAGAAGAATCAGGAAGGCATGATGCAGCACTTTAAGGCTTCGGTTAAGCCACATTTGGAGCATTACGTACAGTTCTGATTGTCCATTTATAAATGGCGCTGGAGTAGAGGTTCCAAACGTCACCTATTTTCTCCAGAGATATGCCTGACCCGCTGAGTTACTGTGGGTATTTGTATCTATCTTTGGAGAAACGGATTGTTTTCTCTAGAATACCAGAGTTTAGGGGGAGATCGGGTAGAAGTGTACACAATTATGAGAGGCACAGATAGGCTAGATAGTCAGCACCTTTTTCCTTGAATGGAAATGTTGCAGACATGAGAGCATAGCTTTAAGATGAGGGGCAAGTTTATTTTATCTAAAGGTTGGTTGATGCCTGGAATCCACTGCCAGGAATGGTGGTGGAGGCAAATGGGATTGTGGTGTTTAAGAGGCTTTTAGATAGGCACATGGATAAACAGGGAATAGAGGGGTATGGATCATGTGTAGCCAGATGAGATTAGTTTAACAACATTATGTTTGACCCAGACATTGTGGCCCAAAGGGCTGTTCCAGTGCTGTGTACTTTTCTAAGTTCTATGTTAATGTAGCATTGCATATTCCTGAAGTCTGGCCGTTAAACTAAAGATGACGCTCAAAGCTATAAAGCCATTGAAAAGAAAAACTTTAAAAATCAAAATACCACTAGAAATCTGAAATAAAAACTGAGGCCATTCCCTGGTTTCCAGCTCAGTATCTTACTCCCAGGCCTAGGCTGGATGATAATTCATAGAATCTGTAACCATATATTGTATCCACAAAAATTCTCTTAAAGAGCTTGTTGAAATTGCAGTTGTGCAGGTGAGAGACCTGCCTTCTCGAAATAATCCCTGATGCCTAACATCAGGCAGGTCCTCCAGGTCTCGTCTTTGTTTTGTGTGTATGTGTACATGCACGCATGCCTGAGATTTCAATTTCTGTTCTAAAGGTCAGTAATTATGCACATGTCTTTAAAGGAGTCTTTGAGGACATAAACATAGCTCCTGACTATAGAATAGGCTATTCTTTCGAATAGCCATATTTTAGAACCATAACATAGCTCAGATTGCCAACCCCAGGATTACACTATTACAGCCCATCCAAGCTCATCTCCAAACTCATAGAATTTGGAGTCAGTACTCGTGTCTGCAACTGGATTCCTCGACAATCAACAAGGATAGGTGACAAATCATCCTCCAGGAAAATCCCCAGCACTGGTGCTCCACAAGGATGTGTTTCTTGTTAATGTAAATTTAGATCTTGAAAAATTGATGTACTTGAACCCTCCATTTTGAATTATATAGCCCTTTTTCAATCCCAAAATTGTCACTTGGAGCTTCGATGTTAGTGCTTCAAGCATAGACGTTAATTGCAACCTTTTTTCATTTTGCATAGAAAAACTGTAATGTTGGCAGCAAAGAAGTGTATAATTGGAGAAGTTTTGGCAGATATCATTTAAAGGACATTGATGTGTGATTGTTAATTCAAAATCTGTTTTCTGCTGCAAAATTGCATTGAACTTGAGTTATTTGCTAATGTCATTATTATTATTTTCCTTTGATCTGAAATATAATGTAATCAAGGAAAAAAAATACCCTTTACCAGATAGGCTTGTGGCATTCGGAGATTTCTTTATACTTTGAAAGGATCAAACATTTTCACACTCAATGGCCTACTTTAAGTTCTTATGTTTTGTGCTACACCAAAAAGGAAAAATATTACAATTAATCAGATAACAAAATTAATAATTTTGCATTACCATCATTTTTTAATCAAAGCAGACTCAAATTAATATATTTACTTGGAAATCAAAAAATATACTTTTGTATAGAGACATATTTTTTCATTGAATTTGAATCCGATTATGGCAGCTGGGAAATTTAAATTCAAGTAATTAAATAAATCTGGAATCAAAGCTGGTCTCAATAAAAGTCACCATGAAATTGCTCAGTTGTCACAAAGACCAATCTGGTTCTTTAATGTCCTTTAGGGAAGGAAATCTGCCATACTTATTTGTTTGACACTTGATTGCCTTTGCAGTTCAGGAGAAGTTGCCAGTATTTTGTGTGATTGGCCACTCAAATCTTTTCTTTCAACAGAAAAAATAATTCATAATCAAAAGCTCTTTCACTGACCTAATTTGCATCAAATAATCAAGAAACAAAGTTTACATATATTAGAAAACTATAATAAATGAGTGCATCATAAGGAAAAGACAAAATTAAAATGAAAATACTTTACCTTTTAAAAAAAAATGTTTGTTTAATTTTCAAACGAAGATTCCTTGGAACATTTGGTTAAGAAATTATACCTGCGTCCAAAATGGGTGGGAGTGAAGTGATGTTGACAAAGTGGTTTCACAGTTTGGTCCTAGGTAGCTTAATTGCATAATTGGGTTTTGACTTTCATGTATTAAGCAGACACCCCACATGGAGAGAATCAAAAGGTATAATTTGTCCACTAAAGTGCTCAGTGGTTATTAATATGCATAAAGAAATTGCCGTGATTCCTCTCCTTGAAATAGGAAGGAAGTGCTGTTACATAGATGAGAATTTATAAATGTCTTATTTTTTTGTTACATAATTAAATATGTTTTTTCAGGTTCCACTAATATCTTAGCATTTTCTGTGCATGGACTTAAGCATCCAGGTACTGCAGCAATGCATATTATTATGGGTAAGTATTTTTTATAGTTTCATCATTTTAAGTTTCGATAAATGTACATTTAGATACCAAATCATTTAAGCAGCATATTTCAAGTAAGATTTGTTAGGATAATTGGAACATTTGAGTTTGTCATTTGAATTGGATATATTACCTTTGTGTGTAGACATCACAGTAGTCTGTTAATGTGTTAGTTATGTTTTTATTCCACCGCTATTTCTCTTTTGCTTTATGCGGAAAATAGAAAAGACAATTTGGATACAAGAATTAAAACCCTTATAATCTAACAACACAGTTTGTATATTATGTTGGGGGAAAAAAACAACTCCCAAGGTCAGGGGTTCCATCAGAATGGCAAATATTCAATACATTCAATATTTTTAAATTTTAATATTTCTTTTGTTTAGTAAAACAGATTAAGGAAATTGAAATAGCTACAGTATGAAACAAGGCACAGGGGTATCTAGAACATGATTTCATAACCATGAAATTAAAAATAGTTTCGATGATAGTTTCAGTAAGTTTTCTAAAAATACATCTTATCTGCATGAGCCCTCCTCCTCAGTGAAGACAGATGCAGTATATTTCATTTTGTGTCCTCTGCTTCGACCTTCACAATAAGATAACCTTTTTGGTCCTAACCCTTTTGGTTTAAGTGCATTCTGGATCAAATATATATATTTTAAATCCTACACTGTTGTCTTTTGATGCCCTCAGATGGTTAGCACTTCTGTCCCCAAAGAAACATTTATTTTTATTTCCTCCTGTAAAAGCTTAATATTGTCTTAAATATCCCCTCAATTTTCTTAAAGAAAAAAAGCACCAAGTTTATTGTCCAAAGCGCAAATGGCTGGATGAACTCAGCAGGTCAGGCAGCATATGTGAAGGAATGGACAGACAATGTTTCAGATCGGCACTTTTGTTTGGATGTAGTAGAGGGGAGTAAGCTGGAAACGGGGTGAGATGTGCCAAAGCCTGACAAGTGATATGAGGATATTGGTGGAGGATATTGATTGACAGATGGGAGTGGGTGAGTGACAAAGGCTAGAGATGTAAAGAAGACCCGAAACGTCACCCATTCCTTCTCTCCTGAGATGCTGCCTGACCCGCTGAGTTACTCCAGCATTTTGTGAAATAAAAGGTTGTCAGATATGCGCTGAATATCTAATGCTATGAGATAGAAGTCTCATAGCATTCTAGTACTCAGTCCCATCCTTACAAAACTCTGGTGCCTAGACCTGTACCCATTATTCAAGTCAAGTTGAGTTTATTGTCATATGCACAAGGATGGTGAGACATAGATACAATGAAAAATCTTGCTTGTGGTGCATCCTACTAGGCATGTAGATCCAAACAAATGCACAAAAACCATTTATGCATAAATTACACAATTTCTAGAAAGATTGCAAAAAATTAAGATATTCTTACAGAACTGTTTTAGAAAACAAAAGTCCATGGTAGCACAAGAGAGGGACCGTCATGATCAGTTGCTGAGGGAGAGTTGTGCCGTTTGATTAAAAAATCTGACGGTCGTACAAATTGACCTGTTTGTGAACCTAGTGGTGTGGGACTTGAGGCATTTGTATCTATTTTTCAGTGGTAGCAGAGAGAAGAGGGCATGACCTGTTTTGATCCTTAATGATGGATGTCACTTTTGTGAGGCAGTACCTCATGTAAATACATTTGACGGTGGGAAGGATTGTGCCCATGATGAACCGGGCTCAGTCCACCATTCTCTGCAGCCTCTTGTATTCCTAGACATTAGAATTTCCTTACCAGGCCATGATGCAATCAGGGTGCAGTTTCTACAGCCCATCTGTAAAGGTTTGTTAGAGTATTCGGAGACATGTCGATTCTCTTTCAATTTTGGAGACGGTAGAGGTGCTCATGTCCTTTTCATGATTACATCATTGTGCTGGGCACAGAGCAGGACATTTGAGATGTTAATGCCCAGGAAATGAAGTTGCTAACTTTCCCCACCACTAACTCACAAATGCAAACTGATATATGGTGTCCCGTCTTCCCCTTTTTGAACGTGTAGGGAGGAACCGCAGATGCTGGTTTAAACCGAAGACAGAAACAAAAATGTGGTGTAACTCAGCAGGCCAGGCAGCATCTCTGGATAAAAGGAATAGGTGAGGTTTCAGGTCTAGATCCTTCTTCAGATCCATTCCATTTCTCCAGAGATGCTGCATGACCCGTTGAGTTACTCCAGCTTTTTGTGTCTGTCTTCCTCTTTTTGAAGTTCAGCTAACACCTAATTAGCAATTTTAAAAGGTTTTGTTTCACTTCTTTACTTTTGTATGTTGTATGTGTGCCAATAAATTATTTTTTGTTTAAGGACATTTTAGACAATAGACAATAGGTGCAGGAGTAGGCCATTCAGCCCTTCGAGCCAGCACCGCCATTCAATGCGATCATGGCTGATCACTCAATCAGTACCCCGTTCCTGCCTTCTCCCCATACCCCCTCACTCCGCTATCCTCAAGAGCTCTATCCAGCTCTCTCTTGAAAGCATCCAACGAACTGGCCTCCACTGCCTTCTGAGGCAGAGAATTCCACACCTTCACCACCCTCTGACTGAAAAAGTTCTTCCTCATCTCCGTTCTAAATGGCCTACCCCTTATTCTCAAACTGTGGCCCCTTGTTCTGGACTCCCCTAACATTGGGAACATGTTATCTGCCTCTAATGTGTCCAATCCCCTAATTATCTTATATGTTTCAATAAGATCCCCCCTCATCCTTCTAAATTCCAGTGTATACAAGCCCAATCGCTCCAGCCTTTCAACATACGACAGTCCCGCCATTCCGGGAATTAACCTAGTGAACCTACGCTGCACGCCCTCCATAGCAAGAATATCCTTCCTCAAATTTGGAGACCAAAACTGCACACAGTACTCCAGGTGCGGTCTCACCAGGGCCCGGTACAACTGTAGAAGGACCTCTTTGCTCCTATACTCAACTCCTCTTGTTACGAAGGCCAACATTCCATTGGCTTTCTTCACTGCCTGCTGTACCTGCATGCTTCCTTTCATTGACTGATGCACTAGGACACCCAGATCTCGTTGAACTCCCCCTCCTCCTAACTTGACACCATTCAGATAATAATCTGCCTTTCTATTCTTACTTCCAAAGTGAATAACCTCACACTTATCTACATTAAACTGCATCTGCCATGTATCCGCCCACTCACACAACCTGTCCAAGTCACCCTGCAGCCTTATTGCATCTTCCTCACAATTCACACTACCCCCCAACTTAGTATCATCTGCAAATTTGCTAATGGTACTTTTAATCCCTTCGTCTAAGTCATTAATGTATATCGTAAATAGCTGGGGTCCCAGCACCGAACCTTGCGGTACCCCACTGGTCACTGCCTGCCATTCCGAAAGGGACCCATTTATCCCCACTCTTTGCTTTCTGTCTGTCAACCAATTTTCTATCCATGTCAGTACCCTACCCCCAATACCATGTGCCCTAATTTTGCCCACTAATCTCCTATGTGGGACCTTGTCGAAGGCTTTCTGAAAGTCGAGGTACACCACATCCACTGACTCTCCCTTGTCAATTTTCCTAGTTACATCCTCAAAAAATTCCAGTAGATTTGTCAAGCATGATTTCCCCTTCGTAAATCCATGCTGACTCGGAATGATCCCGTTACTGCTATCCAAATGCTCAGCAATTTCGTCTTTTATAATTGACTCCAGCATCTTCCCCACCACTGATGTCAGACTAACTGGTCTATAATTCCCCGTTTTCTCTCTCCCTCCTTTCTTAAAAAGTGGGATAACATTTGCTATCCTCCAATCCACAGGAACTGATCCTGAATCTATAGAACATTGAAAAATGATCTCCAATGCTTCCACTATTTCTAGAGCCACCTCCTTAAGTACTCTGGGATGCAGACCATCAGGCCCTGGGGATTTATCAGCCTTCAGTCCCATCAGTCTACCCAAAACCATTTCCTGCCTAATGTGGATTTCCTTCAGTTCCTCCATCACCCTAGGTTCTCCGGCCCCTAGAACATTTGGGAGATTGTGTGTATCTTCCTCAGTGAAGACAGATCCAAAGTAACGGTTTAACTCGTCTGCCATTTCTTTGTTCCCCATAATAAATTCCCCTGCTTCTGTCTTCAAGGGACCCACATTTGCCTTGACTATTTTTTTCCTCTTCACGTACCTAAAAAAACTTTTGCTATCCTCCTTTATATTATTGGCTAGTTTACCCTCGTACCTCATCTTTTCTCCCCGTATTGCCTTTTTAGTTAACTTTTGTTGCTCTTTAAAAGAGTCCCAATCCTCTGTCTTCCCACTCTTCTTTGCTATGTTATACTTCCTCTCCTTAATTTTTATGCTGTCCCTGACTTCCCTCGTCAGCCACAGGTGTCTCTTACTCCCCTTAGAGTCTTTCCACCTCTTTGGAATAAATTGATCCTGCAACCTCTGCATTATTCCCAGGAATACCTGCCATTGCTGTTCTACCGTCTTCCCTGCTAGGGCCTCCTTCCAATCAATTTTGGCCAGCTCCTGCCTCATGCCTCTGTAATCCCCTTTGCTATACTGTAATACCGACACTTCCGATTTTCCCTTCTGCCTTTCCATTTGCAGAGTAAAACTTATCATGTTGTGATCACTGCCTCCTAATGGCTCTTTTACCTCTAGTCCCCTTATCAGATCAGGATCATTACACAACACTAAATCCAGAATTGCCTTCTCCCTGGTAGGCTCCAGTACAAGCTGTTCTAAGAATCCATCTCGAAGGCACTCTACAAACTCTCTTTCCTGGGGTCCATTTCCAACCTGATTTTCCCAGTCTACCTGCATGTTGAAATCTCCCATAACCACAGTAGCATTACATTTTTGACACGCCAATTTTATCTCCTGATTCAACTTGCACCCTATGTCGAGGCTACTGTTTGGGGGCCTATAGATAACTCCCATTAGGGTCTTTTTACCCTTACAATTTCTCATTTCTATCCATACTGATTCAACATCTCCTGATTCTATGTCACCCCTTGCAAGGGAATGAATATCATTCCTTACCATCAGAGCAACCCCACCCCCTCTGCCCACCTGTCTGTCTTTTCTATACGTTGTGTACCCCTGGATATTCAGTTCCCAGCCCTGGTCCTCTTGTAACCATGTCTCAGTGATCCCTACAACATCATACTTGCCCATGACTAACTGAGCCTCAAGCTCATCCACTTTATTTTTTATACTACGCGCATTTAAGTACAACACTTTAACTTCTGTATTTACCTCCTCTCTCACATCGTTCACAATTGGCCCTGCCCTTAATTTCTTTTCCGCTCTAGAACTTCTGTTCCCATTCTTCCGAGAGTCCCTTGCAATATCTCCTGTATTCCCTTTTACCTCATCTTCATATTCACAATTTGTTAACCCCTCCCCCCCACTACTTAGTTTAAAGCCACAGGTGTCACACTAGCAAACCTGCCTGCCAGAATGTTTGTCCCCCTGCTGTTAAGATGCAACCCGTCCCTTTTGTACAAGTCACCCCTAGCCCAGAAGAGATCCCAGTGGTCCAGAAATCGAAATCCCTGCTCTCTGCACCAGCCCCTCAGCCATAAATTCATACCCTCTATCTCTCTGTTCCTGGCCTCACCAGCACGAGGTACCGGTAGCAGTCCAGAGATAACCACCTTCGACGTCCTACTTCTCAGTGCTTTTCCCAACTCTCTAAACTCCCGCTGTAGCACCTCCTTCCTCTTCCGCCCGACGTCATTCGTGCCCACGTGCACAACGACTTCAGGTTGATCGCCTTCCCTCACTAGGATTTTCTGAAGCCGGTCTGTGATGTGTTGAACCCTGGCACCAGGGAGGCAACAGACCATCCTCAAGTCCCTCCTGCTGCCACAGAATCTTCTGTCCGTCCCTCGGACTATGGAGTCACCGACCACTACGGCTCTTCCAGACTTCGGTCTCCCCTGTCGAGTATCCTTGCCAACAGGTCCGCCACTCGGACTGGAAACATTTTATAGTAAAGTGGAATTTTGGCAAACAGTATGTTGTAACTTAATGTTAATATATATATTTTTTAATTTCTTATGTCATCTTTTGCTTTAGGTAACCTTCAAAAAGTGGATGTTTGCACCTTTAGTAGTCAGAACAGGCTGCTTCGATTTGGTTTCTCAGGCATGTTTGGCTTTGGAGGGAGAACATTGGCCTTAGCAGAAAAACATCGTTGGATACCTTCGAAAGAGCGGGGTGAATTTGCTGCCATCAAAACATTGGCAAATCTCAAGTAAGATAAACTGTTTACCATCCAACAGTTGGTATCTCCACCACATGTACCATCCACATGTGTTAATTGGTTCTTTCTTAGCTTCTTATTTAGTTCTTTCTCTTAGAAAAATTATCAAACTTGTTGAATGTAGCTTTGAACATATCCTAAAGTCTGACCAACAAAATAGTCTTTGCTGTGATAATTGAGGTGTTTCTTTTTGTAGGTCTGAAGATTGCAAATTATCATTTCTGCCTTCAAAAAATACCCACTTGGACAATCAAGAGTGCAATAGGTTGGTGGCAAGTAATTTGGCATGTGTTTTTACTGTACGTTTTAGTTGAAAACAATATGTTTACGGTAACATTTCCACTAATAGGATATAGAACATAAAGCAAAGGAAATCCCTTTATTTCAATCAAGATTACCCATCTACAGAGTGGAGAGACTTCACAGGGAAAAGCGTTGTTAGGCCAGGAATCCCTCAGCTAGTTTATGAACCAAGTTCTGAGATGCGTGTGGACCTGCAAGGTGGGAGGAGTAAATTGTGCCACAAAATTCAGGCACAGGACTCTCGTATCTCTCGTTTCCCTCTTCCCTTACTCTCAGCCTGAAGAAATGTCTCGACCCGAAACATCACCTATTTCTTTTCTCCAGAAATGCTGCCTGACCTACTGAGTTAATCCAGCTTTTTGAGTCTATCTTCAATGTAAACCAGCATCTGCAGTTCCTTCGTACACAAAAAATGATTTAAGTTTAGTTTGGATAAATGTGAACAAATTATTAAGAGATGATCAGCTGCAAAATACCTGACTTATGGCTAGTTGTAAAAAACAATGCGACAACAGGATACATATTTAGAAGGTAATAATTGGATTGGACAGAATCAATTCATGAAAGGGAAATGGTGTTTGACAGGATGAGCTTGGAACTTGCAGAATAAGTCCAAGGACAAATTATCTCCTTTATCTTTGCCAGCCTTCTTTGCAATTTATAACGGAATGAGACACATTTCATCTGAGCCTGGCAATATATCAATTTTCAAAAATGAACTGCTTAATACTTTTTGATATTGGTTTATTATTGTCACATGTACTAAGGTACAGTGAAAAGCTTTTGTTTGCTTCCCAAGTAAATCAGGTAGGGCAAAGAGAAAAATACCAAGAGTACAGAAGGGTAGGGCAAAGAGAAAAAATACCAGAGTGCAGAATATAAATTTACAGCATTATATTGCAGAGAAAACTGCAGCATCCGCAATGCAGGTAGGTTGGAAGATTGGGACTATCCCTAACTTGTGAGTTAACTGCCCATGGGAAAGAACTGTCTGGTGGTACATGCTTTCTAGCTTTTGTGTCTTCTGCACAATGGGAGCGGGGAGAAGAGGGAACAAATGGAGTGAAAAAGTTCCTGGATTATGTTGGCTGCTTTTGTGAGGCAGCATGATGTCAATCGAATTGACGGTGAGGTGTTGTGTCTGTATGATGGACTGGGTTGCATCCACAATACTCCATGATTTCTTGGAGCAGAACTGTTCCCAACCAAGCTTGATGCAGCCTAACAGTATGCATTCTACAGTGCATTTATAGAAGTTGGTTAAAGTTTTCAGAGACATGTTGAATGTCCTTAGTCTCCTGAGGCCAATCACCTTCATGATGGTGGATGTCAGAGCCAATGACATAGGTAGTCATTAATGCACACTATCTTGCTTTTCATTGCCATCAGGTGATAGTAGCCTTCTTAAAGCATGGTGGGGACATCAGAATAAAGTAAAACATTATGTATGTCTATGAATACTCCCGCCAGCTGGTCCTTAGAGCTCCAGGGGATATGGCTGAGGACTCCATCCAGGTCATTTGGGAAAACAATCTTGCATCTGCTGCACTAACCGAGGGTACAGGCAGCCCAAGGCTGACGGGACAGATGATGTCCTCTCACTGACCTGTTCAATGTAGGCATAGAATGCATTCAGTTCTTTGTGAAAGGACACGTTATTGCCAACGATACTGTCCGACTTCACTTTGTAGCCTGTTATGGCATGCAAGCCTTGCCACAATCAACAACTGTCCACGTGGTTACTTCAGGACTTAAGCTTGCTCTGGAATTTCCTCATCTTTGATGCCTCTGCAAAAGTTGTAAATAGATTTCCTGTGCTGTTTGGGATTGTTTTACTTCAACATTGCAGACCTGGACTTCACCCAGGAGTGGACCTCACGATTTGTCCATGGTTTCCAGTTGGGGAACAATCATATTGCCTTCTTGCGTACATATTTTTCTATTCATCTACTGATGATGTCTTTGACAGCAGTGGCATATGCATTTAGCTTGGCCACAGACTCCTTGAATATGTACTAGTCCACTCACTCAAGAAGTCGCAAAGGATCTCATGTGTTTCCTCAGACCAGCACATCATAACTTTCTGTACTGGATCCTCCGTCTCTTGTGTCTTCTGTTTGTAATGTTGCGGTACAGCTAAAATATCTTACTTCCATGTGCGTGTCAAAATCCCGGCTAATCTGCCTGTTCCATTTATTTCCTTGCATTGAGATATATACAATTAAGTAAAGCCACTTTCCCGTTTTGTCTATTTTCTAGCCATTTTTCGCATTGGTGTTTCAAACATTTTCATTGCACTGTTAACTACAGAAGCTACTATAATTAGTACTTGCTCTATCTTTCTTATCCTTTCCATCTACATTCCTCAGAGCCATATGCTAATTAGAGAGTGAAGTTACGTGGTGCATGATTAAGACAAGTACTAATACATTGAAGACCATCAATGCTCTCACAGTCACCTCGGTTTTATCCATGCTAAAGGCTGTGATAATGTACATTACAAAGGAGCAGATCATTTCTGACAGCCTCTTTTCCACGCATGTGTACCTCAGAAGATTTTGCTGTCAGATTTCCTATGTTGTAATAATGTACATTATGTAATGTAATTCTGTAGAGTTTTCAATGTTCATTATTACATTTATTCCTTTAGCAAATTCAGGCTATAATATTTTTATATCAAAATATTTTTTTTTAGTATATTGGCAAATGACTTTCTGATCTATTTTAGAAATGCAAATGAAACAAATGCTGAGGAAGAATGGAGTGAGTACAGAATGTTAACTTCAATTATAAGTGAATAGATTTATATGAATTTGAAATGTCACTTTGTCTTCATTGTATCATGATATATTAACGCAAAATTGTGCTGCTTTTCAGGTGAAGATGAATGGAAAAGCATGGAGGGCGATTTCATCAATATTAGCGTTATGGCGATTCCTTGTCTCTGTTCAATGGCAC
Organism: Rhinoraja longicauda; assembly: GCF_053455715.1. Classification (NCBI taxonomy): domain Eukaryota; kingdom Metazoa; phylum Chordata; class Chondrichthyes; order Rajiformes; family Arhynchobatidae; genus Rhinoraja; species Rhinoraja longicauda. Next base: position 56,397,059 of record NC_135960.1, on the reverse strand, counting down.
CAAGAGGCCTTGCACCTAACACCAGGTCAGCAAATGTCGATTAAGCCAGTGCCTATAATTCATTTCTGCCATTATGTGGGATTTTGATGGGCCTTTGAGGATATTAAACTGCAGTTAATACAGTAATCTTATGAATGCAGAAGATTCATTCTAAGGTGAAGACTGGTATAAATATGGAATCGTCTCCTTTATTCGACTGGATGAAGAGTTGTATTTTAGACAAGCACATCTGCACTTACTCCATGCACATCGAGACTTGCTGAAATGATTTGTCTAAATTTGTAAAACACTTTTTCAAGTATCAAACCTGCAAGATCTCTTTTTCACTTTAAAAATATAGTATTTTATAATATAAACACTTATAATCATAAACTTCCAAATGCTCATCAGGTAGTTATAACGCAGTGATTGCTTTCTCAAGAAACCTTGTGCTCTAGAATATTATGTCAAGAAAATGGGGGTTAGGGGCTAAAGTTTCAACACTTGCAATAACAAAGTTCTTTTTAATAGCTATGTCTAATTTTGCAATATACAATCTAAAACCTACTAAAGATCATCTGTCACATTATTTCATAGACTATCGTTACATAAGTGTCAATAGAAGCGATTGCTTATCAAGCTCAATGACCACTGGCAGTGAAACTGACAGCCTGTGTTATTAAGAGAGAATAATGCACTGAGACCAACATAAATTTTCATACATATCAGCTTTTATTTCACTGCTTAAGATAAGCAAAATCTTCCTCTGTATTTAATTTCTATTTTAGGTTGGATAATGGAAGCATGTCACTTATTGCTGTCCGAAACAGTACTCGAGCAGATTTTATTAAACACCTAAAGCAATATGGTAATCTAAACAATCAGGTAAACGAAAACATTTATTTTGTTAAATCCAGGTAATTTGTATTCCTACAATAGTAATATATTCTACAGGCTACTGGTAGCATTAGCATGGCTGGCCTCCTAAAAAGAATTAGTTTGCTGTTACAAATGCTGGGCACCATGTTATAGGAAAGATATTGTCAAATTTGAAAGAAGATTTACAAGGATGTTGCCAGGACTGGAGGGTGCGAGCTATAGGGAGATGTTGAGTTGGCTGGGTCTCTATTCCTTGGAGCGCAGGAGGATCTTATAGAGGTGTATAAAATCATGAGAGGAATAAATCGGGTAGATGCACAGAGTCTCTTGTGTTGGACATAGGTTCAAGGTGAAAGGGAAAAGATTTAATAGGAATCTGAGGGGTAACGTTTTCACACAAAGGCTGGTGGGGGTATGGAACAAGCTGCCAGAGGAGGTAGTTGAGGCTGGAACTATGCTGCTGTTTAAAAAAGTTAGACAGGGATATGGACCAAGTTCAGGTAGGTGGGACTAGTGTAGCTGGAACATGTTGACCAGTGTAGACAAGTTGGGCTGAAGGGCCTGTTTCCACACTGTATCATTCTATGACTCTAAAATATTTGTAATGGATTTTTACCTAATCCAGATTAGCTCTTTATTATTTGCTTCATTTTATTTTGTTATGTGCTCTTCTGTCAATCTGTAGTTATTTCTAGACATTTTAGATTGATAAAGAACAATTGATTACTATAAAGACATATGTATTCAGTTTCATTAGCCATCTCCTGTAGGTTCTGGCTTTACACCTTGGATAAATTGCTTAACTGTCACAGACCATTCCTGTGAGACCTCATCATCTATGGAATAGAGTCACTATTAATTTATAGACTAAATGATTTGCAACAAAATAAATTTATCGTATCTTTCATTTTTAAAGTTGCTAAACATCGTTACTTTATTTTAATTTATGTTGTTGCTTGTAGTTCAACTTTCCCTTTGTAGAGACATACACTGTCCAGGAAGTTAAAGTACAATCAAGGATTGAAAACAGATGGGCTGATGAGACATCAAAAGAGAAAGCTGATTTCAGTTCACGTTGCCCTTCAGTAGTTTCTTTAAAAGGAAGTTGTCCATGGAACGTTGATGGTGACTTAATGGAGGAATCTTCCGAAATTCATATAAAGTAAGCATTAATCTTTGTCAGATTAAAATATTTGTAGAATATTGTTTTAACGCATTCAAAACTCAAAAAGGAAACAAGAATTGCCAGACCTCTTGGTTTTTATTTTGTAATCCTATGTTTATTCAAGGATTCTGTTTGTACCAACTAGGTTTTATTGTTAAACTGGAGAGGATTCTGAGGGTAAGATGTGTATGCATTTGGATAGTCAGCATGGTTTTGTATGTAGGAGATCATGTCACATGAATCTGATTGAGTTTTTTGGAGATGTAACCAAAAAGGTTGATGAGGGTAGAGATGTAGACATTATCTATATGGATTTCAGCTCAGGAAGGTTGGATTGTATGTGATCCAGGGAGAGTTAGCTGACTGGATAGAAAATTGGCTTCATGGAAGGAAGCAGAGGGTGATGGTGGACGGTGTTTAGGACTGGAGTTGGGCCTATTGCTGTTTGTGAATTATATCAACGATTTGGATGAGAATGTACAAGGTATGATTAGTAAGCATGCAGATGACACTAAAGTGGGTGGTATCGTAGATAGCAAAGATGGTTATCAAAGATTCCAGCAGGATCATGATCAGTTGGGCAAGTGGACTGAGGAATGGTTAATTTAGTTTAATGCAGGGAAGTGCAAGATATTGCATTTTGGGAAGTCAAACCTTGGCAAGACTTCACACTGATTGGCAGGGCTAAGTGGAGTATTGTAGAGCACAGGGATCTAGGAGTGCAGAGAAGATTGATGAGGATGTCACCAGGACTCGAGCTATAGGAAGAGGTTGAGCAGGCTAGGACTTTATTTCTTGGAACACTGGAGGATGAAGGATAATCTTATAGAGGTGTATAAGTTCACGAGGGGAAAATATAGGCTAGATGCACAGAGTCTTTTACTCAGAGTAGGAGAATCAAGAACCAGCAAACATAGGTTTAAGGTGAGAGGGGAAAGGTTTAATAGGAACCTGAGCAGCAATTTTTTCTCAGAGGGGGTTGGGTATAAGGACTGAGCTGCCAGGCGAGGTAGGTACTATAACAATATTTAAAAGACTTTTGGACAGGAAATGTTTCGAGGAATATGGGCAAAACGTGGGAGTAGTGTAAATGGGGCATCTTGGTCAGTTGGGCCGAAGGGCCTGTTTCCATGCTGTATGACTCTGATTCTACTAATTGTTTTGCAGTCCTTGATTGATTATACTGTTATAGACAATAGGTGCAGGAGTAGGCCATTCAGCCCTTCGAGCCAGCACCGCCATTCAATGCGATCATGGCTGATCACTCTCAATCAGTACCCCGTTCCTGCCTTCTCCCCATACCCCCTCACTCCGCTATCCTTAAGAGCTCTATCCAGCTCTCTCTTGAAAGCATCCAACGAACTGGCCTCCACTGCCTTCTGAGGCAGAGAATTCCACACCTTCACCACTCTCTGACTGAAAAAGTTCTTCCTCATCTCCGTTCTAAATGGCCTACCCCTTATTCTTAAACTGTGGCCCCTTGTTCTGGACTCCCCCAACATTGGGAACATGTTTCCTGCCTCTAATGTGTCCAATCCCCTAATTATCTTATATGTTTCAATAAGATCCCCCCTCATCCTTCTAAATTCCAGTGTATACAAGCCCAATCGCTCCAGCCTTTCAGCCTTAGTTATTATATTTAAACACTGATTCTATTCTACGCCACCCCTGTATGATAAATGTTCTTTCCTTTACTTTCATAGGATCCACTCACAGCTAATTACTCTATATGGTAGAAGTATTGAAGAATGTGACGAGTCCACAGTAAAGTGTGGTTGCCTATAGTGAAGACACCAAGCATTTGTAGTAGTTTATAATTCAGACTTTCCAAAGACAATGAATCAGGGCTGTTAGCAGAACTATAATGGAATTCTATGCATCTACTTTGAAATAGCTATATTTGATGGTTAGATTATGCATAAATATAACAATTTAAAAAAGAATAGTTTTGCAAACCTGTATGAAATATATCCCTGATGATTACCAATTTAAAACTATGCAGGAACATTTATTTTGTTACTTGGTTAAGTTGTCTATGTTTAACAATATCAATAATAAACTTAAGAGCAACAAAATGTCACATTCTACAATAGTTCAAAAGACGTGCTGTAACCAAGAGAACTAGAATTCGAACAGCTACTTTGATTATTTATTATTCAAAGTGACAGAATGACTAAGAGGGTTATATATTTTACAAGAAGTAATTTATGAAATTGTAAAAAAAATCATGTTTGTTTAATTTATTGTATTTGGATTTAAGAAAATTAAGCATTCTATATAAAATCTTAAATGAGCAATGGCACACTTAATGCTTAATCTCTGAAGTGATTGTTTATTTTAGAATTTATTCACTTCCAGATTTCTGGAATAAATGATTATTTTTTATCCTGTGTTGTTGATCCAGTCATTTTGAAATCATATTCTTGTAGTTTTCAATTTAGACTGAACAGATACATTTTAAATGTATTTTTTCTTGCACAGATCACTTTCTATAGGTTAGTTGATATGAACCACTGAAATTTTGTACTTTAGTGAACCTAAGTATTTCTTGTAAATGTTTCTCTAAACCAATAAAATGATTAATTTTAATTTCTTACTTAGTAGAACTTCTTCCACTAAAAGGAATAGTAAAATTCTCCAAGATAGTAGCTTTGATAATCCATCTAAGTAAATACCCATCATTTGTCAGTTTGTTACTGTTTTGCACAGTCAATTCTATTAACAGTTCTGGGTTAAAATGTCCAACTCCTTTTAGTCAGCAACTTGGACATAAATTGAGTAAGCCCAGGCCTTTCCTGCTTCATTTGAAAACTTGTATTGTTAATATTTTTCCTTTGAGATTAAATTATTGTATCTGAGGTAACATTCCTATGAGAAATTAGTAGAAGCAAGAGGCAAGTACAGGTAGTTCTGTGATAACACAATTGTTGTGTTCCTAAGAAACCTGCATTATAAAGATAATTGTCAGTGGGAGAAAGTGGGTTAGGGGCTACAGACTTACAGTGACAACATTGTTCCTGCAGGGCTTTCAAAAATGAACATCACTATTGAAAAGATCTATATTTTTGTTACTGTAAGTCCTAAAGACTGAATGTTACAGCAAAATGTAAATAGTCTATGCAACAAAAGCTTTTCACTGTACCTTGATACACGTGACAATACACTAAACTCAGACATTAATAGAATATTGTTCCACGAGTGTCAGTCGAAGCAATTGCTTGTCAAATGCAATGGGCACCTGTGAGAAGCTATATTCTTAAGAGACTATGGTGTCAAATTACTGTGGGAAAGCAGGATTTCTTTTTCTTCTATATTGTTTAAATCCAAGACAACTTTTTCTCAGCTTATCAATATCCAAAGTAACTTTTAAGTGGTTCTATGGTTCATGATCAAAATCATGTTATCAATTTTGCTCATGTAATGGAAACAGTGTTTCCTAATTCATCACAATATCCAATTGTATTGTAGCAGAAACACCTGTGAGAGCAGAACTAATTAAGAAGGAAGGAGCAAGGGCGAGAAGAAAAATAACCCAATCCCTTTGGGTTGGGAAAGAATCAGATCCAAAAAAAGCCTTCCAACTGATTTGTAAAGTTTGATAACTCAACCAGCAATTTGATATTAATGGTAAACATCTCCAGTACTGCCAAATTTTATTATGATCAGGGGTGAATAATTAAATTTTACTGTACAACTGATCCAGTCATTTTTAAATCATATTCTTGGTAGTTTCCAATATAGATCTAACATCCATATTTAAAATGCAAATAGACTATGCAAAATGATTTTGAAATTGTACTGGTATTCCGTTCCCAACTATCTGTGCAATTTCACTGTTATAGATGTTCCCCATGTTCTTTGAAGAGGGCATATCATTACATCTGGTGAAAATTTCCCTGGAAGGTATTGCCTAATATTTTAACCCCAAGAATTGATTGAATACCTCTCATCAGCCGTTTTAGGACAAAAGCAATAAGAGATGGTTTCAAACGTAAGCCCAAGGATGAATCAAGTTAGCTGAGACTCAGTTCCAAAGGCAACCATGAGGCTTGAGCTCTTCCCAAGCAACATTGTCCTAGAATTTAAGCCACTTAATCAATAGTCGCTCTTATTTGTTCTAGCATTTCTCATACAGTCCCCAGTGAGGGTCAGTCTTGCTCAGATTCTATGAAATCCAGCCATATTTCAGATCAGAACTTGTATAATCAGAGACCACATTAATTTCAGCAGGGATTCTTGGTTTGAGAACAGAGAAGGGAAGCATTTAAAATATATATATATATATATATCAACATCAGTTGCATTTAATAAATCATAAATGTTTCTCAGACTTTGGTAGAAAGCAAAGCTTCACCCCCAGTGTTGCCTCATGTTAAGGATGTTCCATAGGCAAGACCACAACAGTATACAATTCACGGCATACTCTCAGCTGAATTCTCATTACATCTAGCCCACTGCCTCCGGGGCTCAAAGGGTTTGTGAGCAAAGCACTCTCCATCTAGTTCAATGAAAGTAACCCTACTGTCCACCGATAACCTCACTTGGGGGCATTATTATTGTAAACCACCAAATGGCATTGAACAATTACTCTTCGACCATTAGAGAGTCATATTCCCCTTGAGCGATTGGAGTCCACCTTTCCCTCTCTTTCAGTTGTCTTTTAAAGAATCCACACTAAACAGGAGAATGGGTAGAAGGGAAAAAAAGTTACAAAATTACAAATTATTTTCTAGCTATTGTTACAATGATGATTATCAGTTGGCTGAAATGATATCCCAGATCATCATCTTTGCAACATGTCAAATTTTATATGGATATACGGTATATTATTGGTGACACAGGAGTATTGGTATTTTTTGTTTGTTTATTACTTGAATCGTGAGGCCAAAAAATATTTTATACTAGACCAAGTGGACCCGTTGGGCCCATTCCTTGTAGAGGGTGAACAGGGAAGGGAAGAGGGTGTCACTGAGTGAGCCCTGTACCCAAAGCCCCTCCTGTATTGGTGTAGCACCCTCAACCCCCCCCCCACTCAATCCCCCTTTTCCATCCCCACTACCCCACCCCCACTTGTCCCTCCCCTGCACCTCCCCTCCCCCCACCCCCACTCTTCCCTCTTCCCGAACCCCACTCACCCCCACTCCCTCCCCTCCACCCACTCAGCCGCCATGCCCACTCCTCTCCGTGGAGCCGTTGGCTGCGAAAGGCACGTGCCCGTGCGTTCAGCGCTGATGTACGAGTCTCTGCCGGGGCGGGGCCGGGCCGGGCGAGGGGAGAGGGAAGGACTGAGCGCGGGTGGGCGGCGGAGCTGCCGGCGGCCATTTTGTTTTGGCGAGTGAGGAGCAAATGAAGTGCAACGTGGAGCATTGTGACGTCATACGCTGAGGAGTTTCAGGAAATGTGTTAGAAAGTGAATTTTTAAACTTTAAAATCTCTCTGTAGATACAATTTGAATGAGAGATGTTACATATTATGCCCAGGATAATGGTGAGTAAGGTGGTGGCGCTATGGTGTACCGTTTCGGCTGTGCGAACCACCAAAGTTATGCTTTGCACAAACACACATACACACGGACAGAGAGTATTAGTAATATATTTATATAGATGCTGAACTTTTTTGAAAATTATATTGCCTCTCTGTTCTCCGGAAATCTAATTTACAAGTGGCTACTTGGTTCGATTAGCTCTGTTATAACCAGGTGTCAGCATTTCTAGACAGGTAAGTCAACCTGCAAAACCTGAGTGGTTGGAGATCGACTGACATCATAGCTTCCAGACTGCATGGGAATAACATGATGTTAAAGGTTAAAGGTTTGAATATAAAAATAGGTCAGTATGAATCTTACCTTCCAAAGTAAGTATATCATTGTAACCATTATTAAAACCACCAGGACCATACCGATTATAGTAATTCCTATTATTATTTTCAGGTTAGGTTTAAAATTATAATGTGCTTCCATTACAACCTAGAGGAAAAAAGTGAATTCATTCAATTGTGCAATTGAAATAAATAACTTGCAAATATGATTCCTAAGGTGTTATTTATACATAATTTATATCAACAATCATTGTTACAAAATTATGAAAGGGAAGACCTAAAATCTGGTGCGGCTGCAATTCCAAAAAAGTCATGAGACAGAGAGTTCAATTTAAAGGTTGCTATTCTACAAATCATTAGAAAATGGCTGTCAGCAATTAAACAAATGGGATTTTAAAATGTGGGGGTAGAATTTTTGTTTGCAAATAAAAAGCAGTAAATCACATTGAAATGTTTGTTTCACATATGATTAAATAGATTTCCTCATCACGAATGAGATGTAGTGAACAGGAGGGAAATATAAATATACCAGTCACACCAGAGAGTGAAGATGCTGGAATCTTGAGCAAATAAAAACGAATGGCTGGAGGAACGCAGCTGGTCAGGCAGCATCTCTGGAGTGAAATGGACAGACGGTATGTCTTAGGTCTAGAACCTTCTTCAGACAGATGGAGTATGGATTCAACTATTTGCACCCTTTCTCTTCACTTACAGCTCCAGCCTTGGTTTCTATCTCTCTCTTCTCTCCCCCACCTGACTCAACTGCCAATCAACCCATCCTTAACCAAATCCAGCTATCATCCCATTCCACCTCCTCTTCTTTCCTAGCTCCTTTCTAATCTATCAGTTCGAAGGAAGGTCCCGACCTGATATGTCGTCTGTCCATTTCCCTCCACAGATGCTGCCTGACCCACTGAGTTCCTCCAGCATTTTATTTTGCTCATAAGTACATCATAGCTGACCAGCATTGAAAGACAGTGTTGATGCTCCAGCAGTAGAAGAAAATAGCAGATAGGAAGACTGCCAGAAAAGGGTTTTAGAACAGCAGCAGGTGCTAGATGGTCACCTCTCAGAGCTATTCCAAAAAATATCATCTGTTAAGATACTGTAGTTTTCCTGCTGTTATTTTAAAACCATGAAACGTTCTCATTGGTTACTTCAGTGTCTATAATCCTACAGGATATTTAAGATGCAATTTACAACAAAAAATGGTCACATTGGGATTATTTTTTTAATTGTCTTCCACTAAATTAAAGTTAATAATATAATTTGCCATTGTCTTACAATCTGGGCTGCAAGTTGGCTACTAAACTGTGCATTTTCTCTGCAAAAAGGTAGTCATTAATACAATCAAACTGTTTACATTGACTCAGGAATAGGTGGCATTAGCCTACACCCAGGCACAAAACTGGATCTGTGGCCACGTACCCTTAATTTCTTAGAGGTAATGAAAATTAACCTCATATTTCTACCTCTCACTCAGATACCAAGTATTCCAAATTATAGATTTTCCTGAGGCTTTTCAAACTAGCGTCTGTTTCTGGCTCAACCAATATTTAATTAATTATATGCAGAGCACTAAATGGTTGACCTGATTTTTCCTAACACTCCAAGGATGGTGCAGCAGTAGAGTTGCTGCCTTACAGCGCCTGGTTCGATCCTGCCTATAGGTGCTGTCTGTACGGAGTTTGAATGCTCTCCCTCTGACTGCATGGGTTTTCTCCGGGTGCTTCAGCTTCCTCCCCCCTTCCAAAAATATGCAAGTTTGTGGGCATGAACACTGTCTTTCAAAGAAGAAACAATTAGCCAATAAACCTTTTCCTGAGCATGTCCTGGAAAGCTAATATCATTACTCCAAGATGTATCCAGGACAAGTTTAAAAGAGGGAAGAGGTGAAAATTAATCCAGTGTTGTAAGGATATTCAACAATATCTATGTCAACTCTACTGATTTTACAACAATATGTAAATATTTACAGTCATGTTCATTTCTCCAACTTGAACAACGTTGAGCTTTTGTCTTGATGATGCAACAGCTTCAGTAAAAAATCTAGTTGATGCAGCCATATCCTGTTGAAACAAAATGTGAATTTTGTAGAGGTGCTCTCCGGCTTACAATGTTCGACTTTGTGATGGTGCAAATGGCAGCGAGCCGCCACTCGCTTCCGGCCACGTGATTGCGTGTATTACAATGCATTTCGACTTACAATACTTTAGGTTTCCGATGGGTTTCTTGGAACAGAACCCCATCGGATGCTAAGAAGCACCTGTATTCTGTTTAAACATGACAGTAACAGATTTACTGTTTCCGTCCGGTACACAATATCATGCAAATACAGTTTCTGTACAAAATGTATTTTCTGCTGGAACTTAGAACACTGCAGTACACAGAAGGCCCAACTACCCACAATACAATACAATACAATATATCTTTATTGTCATTGTACAGGGGTACAACGAGATTGGGTACAATGTCTATGCCGAATATAACACCAAGAACATCACTTATCGACCTGCACATAACCCATGTTCACCATCCTCTGCATATTCATATGCCTATGCAAAAGTCTTTTAAATACTGCTTCAACTGGCCATGTCAACTTTACCTGGTGGTCTCTCAAATTTAACAAGATAGATTGGCAAAAAAGTGCTAATGCGGACAGGAATTCAAATCCGAGGTGATCTACATAGTCATACAGCAAGAAAGCAAGCCCAACCTGCCCATGCTGACCAAGATACCCCATCCTCACTAGTCCCACTTACCCAAGTTTGGCCCATAACCCCCGAAACCTTTCCTATCCATGTACCTGTAAATTGCCCAAGTGTGTAGGGAGTGGATGGGAAAATTGAATAATAGAAGTGTGAATGGATGGTTGGTGTGGATTTGATGAGCTGAAGGACCTGTTACCATGTTGCATGTTTTAATCGAACACTCATTACAAGGTTCAGTCATAGTTAAAAGATCTAAACCGGCCCATGCAGAATAAACTTACTGTTGCGAGAAGTGCATGGTTGAGTCTCGTGGCAACATGGATGGATGCAACTGTGCCGCCTTCAATGTCTCCAAGCTGGCAAGTGATGTGTAAACAGGAAATTCCATGTCTGAAGCAAGACTGTTTAAAATATATAAACTTAATATGTAAAAGGCCGAAATTCATAAGTTATAGCACATGCCACTGTTATTCAGAGAAAGTTAAAATGAATTGAACTCGTACAGTAGTTTTGAGGAGATCTGACATGTTATACATACAGTAACCCGTAGAACAGTATACCTGACATGATGTTATGGGCCAAAGTCAATTTGTCATCTTATCACAAGGGTTAGAAGCAAGTGATGATAATAAAAAGAATATTAACATAAATTCACTCAATGATGTCATGGTGTAGGTAATGACAAAAAAAAAGGATGAAAACGCCCTGGTATTTAAGAATCTGAACTCAGGATTTATTTTTCTGCTATTAAAATAACGTAATGCCTAACACAAAGGAACTAGATATAAATAAAGTAAGATACCTCATGCTGAAATCTAGAACAATATTATTCTTGCTTTTCTATTTCCTGAACTCAAAACACAAAGTATTGTTTTGTAAAATAAATTTGAAGCAACAAAGACTTCATGCAGTTTGTCAAAGCTTTCTGTGAAAACAAGCTGCGAGGATGATGTGGAGCCTACAATGGGAATATGAATAAAATTGAGCAAATAGTCACGGTGCCGTTCCCTGGTTTTTATAAAAGCTATGCACGAAAGTACAGTGAAGAAACTGAGCTGAATCTTGCTGGTAAATGCCAGCAGCTCTGAGGCTACTTGTCAGCAATTATTTCCATGAAAGCAAATTCAGAGCTTCGGCACCTGCACATTCACATACAAAAGTTCCAGTCAAACTCTAGCCAGTGAATCTAAAAGTACGCTTTGTAATTGGATAACACAAATAAAGCAGGTTGCATTTTAAAAAAAAATTACATATGCAGTAAGTTGTTTAATATTTAAATGATTTGGGTGATTTTTACTTAAAATTAATAAACATAGCACAAAAAGTAAGGAAATTTGTGTTTGGTAGATTATTTCTTTGTTGTAACAATGCTTCTTGGCAATAAGTCTTATACCGTTGGAAAGCCTGTTTATTTCCCTTTTAAATGGTGCCACATTTGTAAGGAACATGCATTTGTGGGATGAGCAGCAGAGCTGAGTATGTGGGTTGCGCCCATGAAAAATCTGCCAAATCTTCTCTGCCAATGCCAAACAGCTTATTCTGCCATTGACTCTTGTTCGGTGTTGTTTGGTGGATTGGATGATTGAAGTCTGAAGAAACAAGACATATTGGCAATTTAACAATTTATTCATTTAATAAACAGGAGCCTCAGTAGCGTGTGGAAGAGCCATACACAGCCACAACAGCCTGGCACCTCCTCCTCATGCCGGTCACCAGCCTGGTCACACACTGTTGTGGGATGGCATCCCATTCTTCAACCAGCATTTGTCGCAAGTCAGCCAACGAGGCACCTGATTGTCAGCACCTGGGGGTACCAAAAGCTCAAAACAAGAGTCAATAGCAACAGCAGAATAAGCTGTTTGGCCTTGGCAGAGAAGATTTGGCACATTTTTCATGGGCGCAACCCATATACTCAGCTCTACTGCTCATCCCACAAATGCATGTTCCTTACAAATGTGGCACCATTTAAAAGGGAAATAAACAGGCTTTCCAAAGGTATAAGATTTATTACCAAGAAGCATTGTTACAACAAAGAAATAATCTACCAAACACAAATTTCCTTACTTTTTGTGCTATGTTTAGTTTTAAGGTGTATTTTATTTGTAACAGTTTTTGAATGCTCTTGCTCTGTGATGTTTGAAAACTGGAAATGATGCTTCCCTGTTTGTGATTTCCTCAGCACAAGGCTTGTTCAGGCCTGGTCATATGACCAAATAATGTTACATAATGCCCTGGCAACAGACAGGGTCTTGCCATTTGGGGCTCTTCTGGTCTCTGATCTGATCCAGGGAAGTGTGGAATGCATGCAGTGGGCGCAAATGTCAAGCACACTTTTTAGACTGATGGAAAACTAGTTTAAAAATTGGTGTTCAAAAGGGATATCAGTCCCTGAAGATAAATTTGGGAAGGTAAAGGTAAGAAGCCAAGGAAAGCACAAGGGCAAGTCAGCCTAGCTACAATGGTGTAAGGCTCTGGTAATGAGCACCGTCAAGGGTTTTGAGGAATGAGAAGGCAAACAAAATCATGAAGATTTATGAAGTAGATGCTTGCTAAAAGATTTTTTTAAAGTGGTGGCAGTCTTGAACTCTGGTCATTTTCATGGTAAAAATTGACGAAAACGAAATATATTGGAAATTGTATATCTGTAATATTCTCTACTTACAAAAATATATACCCAGTCAGTGAGTATTGTCAAAGCTGATACTTAGATGATGGTTTTACCAAAGATAGACACAAAATAATGGAGTAACTCAACGGGTCAGGCAGCATTTCTGGAAAACATGGATAGGTAATGTTTCGGGTTGGGAGTCCGAAGAGGAGTCCTAACCTGAAATGTCACCCATCTACTTTCTCCAGAGATGCTGCCTGACCCGCTGAGCTACTCCAGCCTTTTTTTGTCTATCTCCGAGGCATGTTGTACTGGTGGATACAAAATTAATCAAGGGATAAGGTGATCAGAAAGGAAAGTAGATGAGTTAATCTGGTATGAATTAAATGAATGGAAGTCTCAAGGAGCCATGTGGCCTCTTCACACTCCTTCGTCTTGATTTTTAAAAATCCAGTTTCAATGAACAAGGTGATACCAGAAGATCACATTTAAAACAAGTGTTAAGTGCAAATACCGTCTCACCTCCAACCTCTCTTATTCTTAATGTTTTATTTACCAATCTTTTCCAGAAATCCTTCCAATTACATTTATACCAGCCACTTGCAACACAACTCAAAATTCACAATGGACATCCTATGTAACCTGAAAACGATTAACTCTCCCTCTGTATCCTTCTCATCTCATCTCAATTCTTTGATATCATTGACTCCAACATCTTCCTCCCACCTTTTAAAAAAATAACTACTCTTACTCATATAATTCTGTGTTTTCCTTTCCAGTGGAATGAGCTGCATTGGTATCTCTTTTCACACTGTTATACCTGGTGTCCTCCACAAATTTATCTATGGTTTCTATCCATTTTGCATCTAAAGGCTCCCTCTCAGCGACATCATTTGAAAAATAATTTTAGTGTCCATGTTCTTTGACGTCTCCCAGCTCCACTTCACCATCACCTCTTTTGGCTGATTCACTGTCTTTAAACTGACCACCCATTCAACATCCTGTACCAAATAAACAGACCACTGGAGAGACCAAAGCCAATAACTTTGAATCACAACGTAAATTCTGTTCTTGGAGTACCAAATTTTTCTCCCAGCATCCGACTGTTCAATATTACGGTATCACATCCGATTCCAAGTTGTACTGCCAGTCACATATCTGTAAGATAACTACATCTGCCATCAGAACAACGCCCTTCCCTTTGCTCTATCTATTGTGTTTGAGCTTAACCTGATTGTATTTATGTATGGTATATCTGATCTGTTTGGATAGCATGCAAAACAAAACCTTTCACTGTACCTTGGCACACATGACAATAATAAACCTAAACCCAACTCCACTGCCTTTTCAAATTACTTCATGCTGAAACCCCCACCTGTCATCTCAAGACTCAATTATTTTATCATGGATGGCCATTTTGCTACCTTCCTCCTTCTGTGATTTTCTAATTCAAATCTTAATTGCTTTTATTCTTATTCACATTATCTACTTCAAATGCTCGATATGTAGTGACCAATTTAAATAACTATCCATTAAAAACCCTTGACAAACTTTATTAGAAATACTGTAAAAAATCAAGATGCTGCAGTTAGTGATTATTATTTTATCTTGTGGTTTATATACAGATTATTCTTTCTTCTGTTGGTTTGGTGTTCTTTAGATCAGATTTTAGTTTGCAACCGTTCCAAGAATCCAATATTTCATCATGTAAAGCTTGGCTCAACTTAACTAATTTACATTAATCCTTACCAATTCTTTACTTCCAAACTTGTTGAACAAGTTATATATTTGATGGAGCACTGTTACATCTGGTAGTTCAATGCAGTTTTTCAAATGATTATCAAACCGACATTCTCCATGACTAGACTGCAAAAACAAAAATTAAAAAGCTTAATGAAATGGAAGCACTGTGCTAAATATCTGCATTATTCAATCAAATTGAAGCAATGGGCTGCCACTTATCCGTTGAGTGTCTGGAAATACAAGGCTTTTTCAGTAATATTAGGTGAAATGCTTACTGGTTCAAATGGCTTAAAGTTAAACATTCTTCAGTGGATTTCACTCCATGATCCCCCGAACCCCCCCCCCCCCCCCCCCCCAGCCCAAACTGCCACTACTTCACACTTGCAAGAAAAGATTTATCAAACCATTGCTCTGTCCTGACACTCAGTTGATATGTGGAAGTCAAATTGCTTCAATTTGATTGAATAACTTACCTCAGCAAGAACCTGGACCCACTACAATTTGCATCCTCCACAATAGATCAATGGAGGATGCGATCTCGCTGGTTCTCCACTCTGCACTAGACCACTTGCACAATAAAAACACAGACGTCAAGCTGTTGTCCAAAGACTACAGCTCGGCAATCAACACCATCATCCCCTCCAAACTTGTTACCAAGCTCAGGGAACTGGGTACATCCCTTTGTAACTGGATCCTCAACTTCCTCATCAACAGAACACATTCAGAACCAATTGGCAATAACACTTCCTCCTCGATAAGCATCAACACCGGGACGCCTCAAGGCTGTGTGCTCAGCCTCCTGCTCTACTCACTCTTTACCCATGACTGTGTAGCCAGACACATTTCTAACTCCATCTTTAAATTCACTGACGATGCCATGTTGTTGGACGAATTACGGATAATTATGAGTCAGAGTAGAGAAGAGGGAGATTGATAGTCTGACTGAATGGTGCCTGAATAACAGCCTTGTTTGCAACGTCAGTAAAACCAAGCAACTGATTGTTGACTTTAAAAAAGGAAGGCTGAGCATCCACAAACCTGTCCTCATTGACAGGTCGGTGATGGAGCGAGTCGACGACTTCAAGTTCCTGGGCACAGATATCTCTAAAGATCTATCTTGGTCCCAGTACATTGATGCAATCATAAAGTGAGCCCATCAAAGCCTTTAATGCCTCAGAAGATTGAGGAGATTTGGTATATCGGCAAATACTCTCTTGAATTTCTACAGCTGTATGCAAGGTAGTGCCCATATTGACTTGTTGCATCACAACCTTGGTCAGTAACTTGAACACTCAGGAATTAAGGAGTTTACAAAAACCAGTCCATCACAGGTACCATCCCTACCATTTCACTCCTGCCATCGGAAAGGTGGTTCAAGAGGCTGAAAATTGTAATGTTCAGGTTCAGCAACAGCTTCTTCCCAACAACCATCAGGCTATTGAACATTAGGAATTCCAACTAAACTACCTTGATTGTACTAGGGACTTTGGGCTTTTGTTTTCCACATATTTTTTTAAAAATTGTTTGCTTATCATATATATTATCGTGTTTACAAACCTGTTGTGTTACAAATAGAAATCTTTTTGTTCCGTTTTGGTACATATGGCGATAAAAGACTGAACTCTTGATATTAAATCCCTATACTCCAAGTGGGAAACCACTTTAACTTGATGTTAATTAATGTGTCTTTGCAGTCAATTTAATCAAATCCTATTGGCAATATGTGGTATTGTGAGGTTTTTTTAATAAACCAATTAACACCTAACACTATCCAATTATCCTACCTTTATATGAAGAATTTCAAATAACTTAAAGTCGTTTCCTTCCAATGCATTAGGTTGTGCAATTTTCAGCTCAATATCAGGAGCCATGCCATTCCCCATGTTCATGACCTGAAGTAATTAATATGAACAGGTTAAATGGAGGTACTCTCAAACATGAAATAACAAACTACTCTCTGTGGCATTAAAACACTTCTATGAGAATGACAGCTCAATAAATTATAATACTAAACACTTAAGAAACAAAATAATTCTGCTATAACAGCCAATATGTTTGCAAAAAAACATTCCTAAACACCTTTGAGAACAGAATGGGACTTTGTTTTACCAGTTTTATAGGAGGATAGAAAAATAGGCTAATTCTGGCCCACAGCATTCACTGCCAGCAATACAGCCCATCTTTAACTGCAAAAAGGGATGAATATATAGTTTCAAATGATAAGTTAATTAGGAATTTAAAAGTTCAGTGGAAAAGGATCCAACATTTGTTTTGCCCCCAGTGCAGACTGTGAAGGGAGTGGTATTTAAAAGCAAGAGTGGAATGTGGGTGGACTGCAAATTATGAAAATGATCCAAAGATAGCCTTGTTATTGAAAGTTGTAATTAGAGGTAAGAAACAACCTTAAATATCATAAATGAGAGGATGGCCATACATATACACAGAAAAGTTAATTTGTGGAGAGAGATGTAAGGGGAAGAAACAAAAACAGAATGCAAGAGCTTTTATAAATAGGTGAAAAAGATCAACAAGTGTCGTACATGCTAAGACATGAACATTTATATTGAGGAATAATGCAAAGACAGAAAATTCAACAAATATTTTGTACCTCTTCAAAGAGTACAATACAGAAATACTGCAGGACAATAGCTCCAGAGTAAATGAAGAGCCTAAAGAAGATAAGTCAAGTAAGTAGTATGTGAAGTTATCAAGATTGGAAAGTAGACATCACCAGGATCTAGTGGCCACATTCAAGGATTTAAGGATGTGACAGTGGAGATAATGGGTACACTGGTTATCCTTTCCAAATATTCCATAGATTCTCAAATGCTTCCTACAGAATGGAATGTGGGTAAATGCAACCCCATTGATAAGAAAGGAGAGAGCAAAAGGGCACAATGCACCAGTGAGGCTGACATCAGGAAAATGCTGGAATCTATGATTGAGAAAATGGTCACAGAGCAGATAGAAAATGATTTAGCAAAGTCAACATGGATTTACAAAAGGAAAATCATGTTTGACGATTCAATTGGAATTTTTTCGAACCAAGTAGGCAAGGAAGAACAAGCCGATGCATATTTCGACTATTAGTGCTCTAATATTGTTTAGTAGCCTCTTGTGCGACAGACAAGCATTGAAGATTAGTTAATGGACTGAAATGATAATAGGAATAAGTGGGTCATTTTTGGGTTCAGAAGTTGATATTGATGCTGTTGATTTGGCTGAGGGAAATCAAGTTTTCTGATGGCAGGAAACTGGGTGGTCGTGTGAGCTGTGAGGTAGTGTGAGCTGAGAGGAGGGTGCAGATAGGTGATAAGAGATTAAAAGGTTGAGGACATGACAGATGGAATAAAATAAATTGAGAGGTCCTCCACTTTGGGGGGAAAAAAGAAAAATAGGGCATTTTTTAAATAGCTCGCGATTGAAAGATGTTGGTACTCAGATGCACCAGAGTGTCCTCAAACTCAAAATTAACGTGCAGGTTTTGCAAGGAAAGCAAACTGTTGACTAGTACTGCGAGAGGATTTGAATTCAACATTAGAGATGTCTTACTCCAATTATCCAATGGCCTGGAATATTATGTACAAGTCAGCTTTCCCTATTTGGGGATTTGATGTTAGACAAATCAAGGACGTGGCTTGTTTGGCAGTTGACTGAATGCAAGTAGGGCCTCAGTGCTGGGGATTAGGGCCTGTGAGAAGTGCTGAAGCTGGTTCACTTATCCTGCCATTCGATTTGGAGGATTTTGCAGAGACAGCGTTGGTAGCATTTCCCCGCTGCCATGAGCAACACGCAGCCGATGTTCCAGAGGCATATAGAGGTCAGTGTTTAGTCAACCATGAAATTTGCATTGAAGTCCTGGTCTTCGGTCTTTCTTTCCCTCATATAACCAAAAGCTGTTCTTTAGTGCTAAAGGTGTTGGTGAATCTTATCATTGATTGGTACCTTCACTGAGATGTGGTTTCCCATAAATGAAAAGTGAACCCCATTATCAAGAATATGTCACTGGGCATTTAGTGTTGGAGAGTGTTGTTGCACAGCAGAGGCAGGGTGGTGGAGAGGTTCTATGAAATTGCATGAGCTAGCTGATAATAACTTGGAACTTAGCCTCTACATACAAACAAACACACACAAGTGTTATCTGCATACTGCTCAACCTGGTTGCAGAAACCATTGACGTTAGACTTTAGAGATACAGCACGGAAATAGGTCCACCAAGTCTGCACTGACCAGCGAGCATTGACCTGCATTAACACTATCCAACATTCTAGGGATAATTTTACAACTTACTGAAGCCAAATAACCTACAAACCTGTACGTCTTTGGAGTGTGGAGGAAAACCAATGCACCCGGAGAAAACCAATGCGATCACAGGGAGAATGTACAAACTCCGTACAGATAGCACCCACAGTCAGGTCTCTGCTGCTGTAAGGCAGCAACTCTACCGCTGTGCCACATCCGACTCAGGTTTCCAATGGTCCTGCAGATTAGTTCCAGTGGCAGCAGCTTGAAGAAAGTGCTGCCGGCCAGGGCCTACAACTTGAGCCGCACCAAACGCCCTCCCACCTGACCCTGTTCACTGGTGCAGACCAGTGGGAAGTTGGTTGTAGGCAAGGTACAGCATAGCAGTGAGGTTGTTTGGAAAATATGACCAGGAGCTGTTAAAACCTTTCTCAATGCATGTCCGCGCCAATTTAGCTTTGTCGTGGACTGGCTAGGTGGTGAACAGATTGATTGCCACCACAAAGCAAATGTAAAACCAGCACAAATTTTTGCGTCTTCCGTGGATTTGGTTGTCTTCCACAGCCCTCACACCCACACCCCTCCCTTTCCACCTGACAGTCAAAGCTTTAGTGAGAGCAGGGAAGGCCTCAATGGTGATGGACGCTACTCCCTTCATTTTTCTTGAAGTTGCTGTGCAGTGAAGATTCCATTGACTCTGCCTCCTGCTGGTCGGAATTCAGACTGCTATTTGGAGATTTGTTGAGTAAATTAAAGGCAGAGGTCAACAGATTTTAAAGGAATCAAAGACTAGAATTTGGTGTGGAAAACTGAAAACAAAATCAAAAATTAGTCTTGATCTTGTTATATGGCAGAAGAAGGCTGAAGGACCAAATGGCCGCCATCTGCTGCTGGTTCTTACGTTCTTAATCTTCCAAGAGACCAATGAACTCATGTGAGTGTGCAGGAGGTGTGATGAAGGTTGAATTCACCATGAATGTGATTATGCAGAGCCCGAGGGTGGAAAGCAGAAGTCAAATCGCACCAGGAAGCTCGATGTGATGCATGGGTGGGCAGCTACAATAGTTTTCTATAAGCGGCAGAAAGGATGAAACAAGTTGAACTGCTTGAATAGGGGGAAGTTGCAGAAAGCACTGAAGTTGCTGAAGACAGACCATTTAGGCAATTTAGATTTGAAGACTACATCACCATTGTGACAACATAAATGTGGTAAATCTGAAGGATAAATAGACAAGGAAGTTCATTGGAGAAAGGTGCCTTCGTTTGAATGTGCATTCTGAAACAAAATGCCGGAAGATATTTGGGTTTGACTTCAAAATGTAGACAACTCATTGGGTGACAAAACAAATTTTACCAGCTTTTTATACCATCTCAACAAATTCAAGTAGGTACTCAAATTAGTATAACCAACTATAAAATTTAAACATCCATAAGCTTAGTCCAAAATTCCAAACACAAGCACTACTCAACTACCTCTGTAGTCTGAGGAACAAATACTTACTTGAAATAAATAATTGATGTCCTGGGACGCGCAAGGTGAATCATAGAAACTAAATGTTCTTGCATCATTATCTGTGGTTCCCTTGTACAAAAATGAAGGAGGAAACACTGACCTGTTCCAATGGTAGAGTAGAATATTGCATTAGGAAGTTGAGAAAGTATCAAGTAATTCCTCTTTAAAGTTCATCGAAAGCAAAGAGTGTTTACTAAGTGTTAAACATTTGTTCATATTAACATTCTCTACATACTTCAATAGAGTAAAGCATAACATTTAATCACCATCTCTGATTTAAGTCCATCATTAAGCAAAACAATATAAATACAACATTATATTGAGCAAGGACAGATGTAATGTGTAATAATTCATCTTTAAGTTGGGAAACTGAATTCATTGACACTGTAAAATCATGGGGGGGATTACAGAGGATAAATGCATATCGTCTTTTTCTCAGGGTAGGGAACTTGAGGGCATAAGTTCGAGATGTGGGGAAAGATTTAATAAGAACCTGAGAGGCGACCTTTTCCACACAGAGGGTGGGGGTACATAGAAAGAGCTGCCACAGTAGTTGAAACAGGTACAATAACAACATTTAGAACGTACCACAGTACAGCATAGGAACAGGCTCTTCGGCCCACAAGGTTTGTGCCAAATATAATGCCCCAAGACCAACTCTTATCTGCCTGTACATAATCATATCCCTCCATTCCCTGCATATCCATGTACCTATGTTAAATGTAACCAATTGAATTGCCTCCACCACCAATCCTGGCAGTGGGTTCCAGGCATTCACCATCCTGTGTAAAGTACATGTCCCGCACATCTCCTTTAAGTTTTGCTCCTCTCACCTTAAAACTATGCCCTCTAGTGTTTGACAATTCTATCCTGGGAAAAGGGTTCTAACCCTACTTATGTCTACCCTATTTATGCCTCACATCATTTGATATACTTCTTTCTATCTGGCATTCCAGAAAAAAACAATCCAAATCTATCCAAACTCTCCCTGTGGCTAATATGTCCCCTAACCTAGGCATCATTCTGGTAAACCTCCTCTGCACCCTTTCCAAAGCCTCCACATCTTTCCAGTATTGGAGCAACCAGAAATGCATGCAATAATTCAAATGCTGCCCAACCACACGCCTTAAGCTGCATCATAACTTCCCGACTCTTATATTCAATGTCCCAACCAATGAAGACAAGCATATCACAAGCTTTCTTTACTACTCTATCTAACTGTTTTGTCACTTTCAGGGAGTTATGGACTTGGACCCCAAGATCTGCCTGTTCATCAATGCTGTTAAGGGTCTTGCCGTTATTGTATTCATGTTCCCTTACACTCAATCTCCCAAATCACAACTGTTCACATTTGCTTGATTAAACTCCACCAGCCATTTCTCTGTCCATTTCTGCAGCTGATCTATATACCACTGTATCCTTTGACAGCCTTCCTCACAGTCCCTGACTCCAGCAATGCATCTAGGTTACATGCCAACCAACCAATGCATCTAGGTTACATGCAAGTCGAGCAGCTGCGGCTCGCCTGCAGTCCATTTGTCTTTTATGTTCTTTGTTGTTTTTTGTCTTAATTGTAGTGTTTAGATATGATGTAGTGTCTTTTTGTGGTTGTGTGTTATGTGGGGGGGGGAACTGTAAAATTGTCTCTTCCGAACGGAGACCCGACCTTTTTTCTGGGTGGTGTCTCCGTTCCCGCTGCGGCCTACCATCGGCCAAACACCTGCGGTTGGCGGACTCCTGCTGGGACCACCTGGGCTCTGGTTCGCAGAGCCCGCGGACCGGACTCACCACCAACGGAGCTGGCTGCCTTCGGAGGCTGTAGTGGCGCTGCGGGAGCGGCTGCGACTCGCCTTCGGAGGCTTCTGTGGCCGCAGGCCACGTGGACGTCGGAAGCTCTCAGCCCCCTGGGTGGGGGCCAACTTCGGGAGCTCCGGCAGCGGCAGGGTCTTCGCCTGCCCCAAATCGCAGGGCTTGGGACGGCCCGCCGTGGACCTTTCACCGTCCGGCGTGGCCTGAAATAGGCCGCGGGATTTTCTCTGCCCGGCGGGGGTTTCAATGTCGGGAGCCACGACCGCACTGAAGTGCAGCGGCAGCGTCTTCGCCCGGCCCAGATCGTGGGGCTTGGGTCGGCCCGCTGCGGACTTTTCACCTTGCGGCGCAGCCTGGAACGTGGCAACTTCAACAGCCTGACCGCGGGAGAAGACGGCAGGGGAAGAGAAAAGACATTCTGGCCTTCCATCACGGTGAGGAGGTGACTGGAGGAGACTCACTGTGATGGATGTTTCTTTTTTTTTGTTTTGTGTTGTTTGTGATTGTGTGTGTGAAATTGCTTATTTTTATTGCTCTATTGCTGGGCTGTGGGTGAACTTTCATTTCACTGCACATCTTGTATGTATATGTGACATATAAACTTGACTTGACTATGGAACCCCACTGCTCACAGACCTCCAGCCTGATTATCGTGCTTCCATCACAACCCTCTGTCTTCTATCAGTAAGCCAGTTAGGAATCCATACGACCAAATCACCGTTCATCCTGTGCAAATTAATCTTCTGGATCAAGCCACCATGAGAGACCTTCTCAAATCTTACTAAAATCCATGTAGACAACATCCATCACCCTACGCTCATCGATCACTTTCGTCATTTCTTCAAAAATCTCAATTAAGTTAGCAAGATATGTCCACTATCCAATAATTGGCCACATCTTTTGCTTTTTCTTCTAAGCTGCACCTCATGGGCTATTAGATTTGTTTAACATTTTTACATCTCTACTGTTTCTGGTTCTGATGAAAAGTCATTAAATTGAGATGTTCGCTCCTCCTTTCTCCACTGATGGTCTATTTCCTGCTTGGTATTCTAGCATTTTCTGTTTGCATAAGAGATTCAGACAATAAGAAAATAGGAGCAAGAGTCAGCTTCGTACCCCTCAGAGATGCTCATTATTCACTGTGATCAAGGCTAATCTGCCCCAGGCCTCTATCCTGTGTTGTAGGTTTCCAGCATTTGAACCTTTTCCTCTTTTTGTATTTGTCCATTTTATCACATTTGAGAATTAAGCATTAAAAATGCAAAACATAATTGTTGGCCAATTTTAACTCGGCTTGCACTGGACATCAATCTTTATTTTACTCATCTGTACTTCGGCTTAGGATAATTGTATTATGAGTGAAAAGAAAGTGAAAATATGCAGTATTTTGTCCTATGCTTTTAACTGTTTAAGTAGATTGACAATAATTTTTGTTTGCCAGGCTTTTAACAGTAATGTATGCACTTTTGCTTCCAAAAAAACAAAATCCTTTCTATTGAACACTGATTTAATGTGCTTGTTTTATTTGTGAGTATTGCCATAAAGATTTACATCGCTACCATTTACTTTTACCATATTATTAGAGTCATTATAATAATTCTCATAATGCTCCTAATATATAATCAGTACGAGTACTAATTTTAAAATGGTATGTTGTCAATGGGGTGCTTTGCAGCATGAGTCCAGGTCGGATATTGAGCATAGTATTATAGCCCCATTTTCCAATTTGTGTTCATTAAAATTGCTTCAACAAATGCCAGAAGGAACACAGGTGCAGTGGATGCTGAGCAGCAATTTATTTTTCTTCACTTCAGGCATACACATGGCCCTTTCACTAACACAAGAACAAATCACTGAACTCTGGCAATATATGCAAACTAAAGTTGCCTGGCAGCCGTTCCCCAGTTTTTCTTTCTTTGTCATGAACAATTTGAACAATTTTTGCATGCAATTAGTTGTTTTATTCTGAAAAGGAGATACGAGTAATGGCAGATGTTGGAATCTTGAGCAAAACACAAATTGGTGGGGAAACTGAGTGGGTCAGGTGGCATACGTGGAGGGGATGGACAGACAGCATTTTGGATCTGGACCTTTCTTTGGCCTTTATGTTAAATGATAAAATTATGGTAAAACGGACCTTTCACCATCCGGCGCGGCCTGAAATAGGCCGCGGGATTTTTTTTCACCGCCCAGCGGGGGCTTCAATGTCGGGAGCCCCGACCGCCCCGACGTGGCAACGACAACAGCCTGACCGCGGGACAAGACGGCAGGGAAGAGAAAAAGACATTCTGGCCTTCCATCACAGTGAGGAGGGACTGGAGGAGACTCACTGTGATGGATGTTTCTTTTTGTTTGGTGTTAGTTGTGATTGTATGTGTTATTGCATTTTTATTGATTAATCTTATTGGTCTTATTGTTCAACTGTGGGTAATGTTTCATTTTACTACACATTTATGTGTATGTAACAAATAAACGACTATTGACTATTGACTATTGACTATATTGAATTCACTCCACCAGAACATGATCTAACTTAAGGCTCAACTTAAAACTCAGGTTACAAGGACACACAAATTTTCAATTTCCATCAAGTTTTTTTGCATCATTGGGGAAATTCCTGCCTTTACTCCCATGATCGCCATGAGAACTCCCAATCCTCCAAAAAATATAGAGACAGGGCACAAAACAATGAAAACCATGATATGTTCATTCCTTTTCCTTTTTCTTTTCATCAAATGCCTCTTACTCTTAAAACACAAGCTCTTTTAATTTACAAAGGACAAATGTACCTGTTCTACATCGGAGCTAAAAACAAAGTGCTGGAAGAACTCAGCGCATCAGGCACCATCTGTGGAGGGAATGTTCTGATACCAAAATGTCGTCTATCCATTCAGATGCTGCCTGACCTGCCGAGTTCCTCCAGCACTTTATTTGTTGCTTAAGATTCCCACATTTGCAGACTCTCGTGTCCTCTGTTCTACACCTGCTTTGCCAGATGGGACTATTTACTGAAGCCAGGTTTCCTCACGGATTACTCCTCACTGAGATGCAAGTACATGAATTCTATTCCTAATAAGCTTGCTGCAACCTTCCTCCCACTCCCATCACGTGGTTAGTTGCTCTGCTCGTGTGCCCTCTTGTGCTCATGTTTCATTTCCCCAAACATGGAAACATGGATAATGAGAAGCAAGGCACTTGTCTCTGGGATCAGACTTCTATAACACCAGATCTTAAGTTTATTTTAGTTTAGAGATACAGCATGGAAACAGGCCATTCGGCCCACCAAGTCCACGCCAACCAATGATCACCCATACACTAGTTCTATCCTACACACTAGGGACAATTTGACACATTAGGGACCAGAGAGGAAGCCAATTTACCTAAAAACTTGCTTGTCTCTAGAATAGCACAGCGGTAGAGTTGCTGCTTTACAGCGAATGCAGCGCCGGAGACTCGGGTTCGATCCTGACTACGGGTGCTGTACTGTAAGGAGTTTGTACGTTCTCCCCGTGACCTGCGTGGGTTTTCTCCGAGATCTTCGGTTTCCTCCCACACTCCAAAGACGTACAGGTATGTAGGTTAATTGGCTGGGTAAATGTGTAAAAAAATTGTCCCTAGTGTGTGTAGGATAGTGTTAATAGTGTTAGTGTGCGGGGATCGCTGGGCGGCGCGGACTTGGTGGGCCGAAAAGGCCTGTTTCCGCGCTGTATATATATGATATGATGATATGATAATATAGGAGGAAACCAGAGCACCCAGAGAAAACCCACAGTCACAGGGAGAACGTACAAACTCCATACAGGCAGCACCCGTGGTCCGAATCGAACCCGGTTCTTTGGTGCTGTAAGCCAGCAGCTGTGCCACCCATTTTCTGCATTTTCACCATATCCTTTAAAGCCTCTCTTATCCTGCACCAGCCCAAATGTCTTTTAAATATTGTGATTGTAACCATCTCTGCTTCTTCTGGCATCTTATTCCACACACCAATCTCTCTCTTTGCAGAAAACCTTGCCCCTCTGGTCCCCTTTACGACTTTCCCCTTTCACCTTAAACCCATGCCCTCTGGTTTTAGACTGCCCTTCCCTGAGAAAAAGACTGACCATCCACCTTCTCTATGCTGCTCATGATTTTAGAAACCTCTGCAATGCAGCCCTCAACCTCCTTCACAGTCCCGGCCTATCCAGTCCCTCCTTATAACTCAAGCCCTCCATTCCTGGCAACATCCTTCCGAATCTTTTCTGCAACCTGTTTCAAATAATCACATCTAGACATTTCAGTCTGAAGACGGGTCTCGACCATTCCTTCTATCCAGAGATGCTGCCTGTCCCGCTGAGTTATCCAAGCATTTTGTGTCTATCTATAGACATCCTTCTTATTGCATGACGACTAGAACAGCACATAATATTCCAGGTACGGTTTCCCGAATTTCTCATACAGCTGAAATGTGACGTCCAAACTCTTGTACCCAATGCCCCGTCTGCTCAAGGCAAATGTGCCATGTGCTTTCAACATCGTATCTCCCTCTGTCACCACTTTCAGGAAATTACGTACTTGTATGGTAGCGCAGCGGTAGAGTTGCTGCTTTACAGCGAATGCAGCACCGGAGACTCAGGTTCGATCCTGACTACGGGTGCTGCACTGTAAGGAGTTTGTACGTTCTCCCCGTGACCTGCGTGGGTTTTCTCCGAGATCTTCGGTTTCCTCCCACACTCCAAAGACGTACAGGTATGTAGGTTAATTGGCTGGGTAAATGTAAAAATGTCCCTAGTGGGTGTAGGATAGTGTTAATGTGCGGGGATCACTGGGCGGCACGGACTTGGAGGGCCGAAAAGGCCTGTTTCCGGCTGTATATATATGATATGATATGATATGATATCACTAGATATCTTTGTTCCACAACGCACCCAGGGCCATCATTCACTGTGTATGTCTAACACTGGTTTAACTTCCCTAAAACATCACTCTGCACTTCTCCACATTATTTATGCCATTTAATTAAGTTTAATTCCCGTATATAATTCTTTTTAAAGCAATTCTACTTTTAGACTAAAGTCTGAAATTCTGTTTGGTGAAGCAAGACACGAGTGTCAAGCAAAGCCAATGAAGCGGGACATGCGTCAAGCGGTTTTCTTTATTCCTCAAGCACCAACAGCTCCCCAAACCAGTTCAACTCCTCCTGGAACTCCACTACCAACTGCCCCTCCTCCCCATTCCAAGTTCTGCGACCCCCCCCCCCCCCCCCCGCCGAGGGTTCGCACCACACGTGGCTCACCACCAGGGACCGCCACATTGTTTACATTTTTCTCCAGTGATGAAATATTCGATTAGATGTTTACGGTAGTTAGATGCTACTCTCATCAGTTTGAGGATTGGTATTGCCGTTTGATATTTCAAGTACGTGCACTACAGTAAGACACTAATGTGTGATTGTCTTACACTGCTGCTTTGTTCTGAAGATGACACTTCACAAAACAGAGCTAAAAAAAATGATTGCATCTTAAACATGCATCAGAGCATTACCACATTGTAGTCAACAATTATTTTGCTATGGCTCATAGATTACTTACCCATGTACTATAACAGCAATCTCATATTTTAAGGGCATATTAAGAGAGATAAAATTGTCATGAAGTAAATCCAGACGCTGCTCATTTTTACTATAAAAGTAAACACAGGAAATACACAATGTTAGATGTGTGAAATGCATCTGTTTATCTAGTAAGGAAGTAATAATTAGCTTACACATGCCCAGTGGCCTACTGAAATAATATGTATATTGTTTTAATTTCGGCTACAAAAAATACTGACGGCATGTGTTCACTCTCATTAGTTTAGCAGTGATTTTATTGTGCATTAATCCCCTGAATGATCCATCCCTAGTTTATAATATTTCTCTACAGGTTAGATGATAAATGTGCTTCCTACCAAGAGTTCAAAGGAAAACTGCAGCAATACTCTACCCTCAACATTTCACCAAGGGACACAAAGTGCTGGAGTAACTCAGCAGGTCAGGCAGCATCTCTGGAGAGCATAGATGGGTGACATTTTGGGTCTCGACCCTTCTTCAGACCCTTCAGTCTGAAGATGGGTCTCGACCCGAAATGTCATCGATCCACATTCTCCAGAGATGCTGCCTTACCTGCTGTGTTACTCCAGCACTTTGTGAC
Source organism: Rhinoraja longicauda (assembly GCF_053455715.1). Taxonomy (NCBI): domain Eukaryota; kingdom Metazoa; phylum Chordata; class Chondrichthyes; order Rajiformes; family Arhynchobatidae; genus Rhinoraja; species Rhinoraja longicauda. The sequence goes on along the minus strand of NC_135960.1, from coordinate 56,368,426 downwards.
CTTTTGTGTATTAACCAGCATCTGCAGTTCTTTGTTTCTACATTTCATCAAGGACATATATTCGGCACAGAGCCTAGTTACGTACAAAATGCTTACCATGTTGCATTAATAGTGATGACAAGGTCTCTCTCTGCTCTGGTAAGCTTGCTGGTATCAAGAAGAAAATTCAGTTCCACCTAGGTGACAAATAGAAAAGACTAGAGTTTTCAATCATTTAACACAGATGAATTGACGAGGAGGAAGTACAACATTAACACTTCTACAAACAGTAGCAGCAGGAAAAGAAAAAATAAACAAAATGTCACAGTTCTAAACTGTGTGCAGGAACAGAGACCTGGCTGCATGTTATAAATAAATCCTTGAAAGTGGCACAATATGTTGTGAGAAAAGCTCGTGAAGTGTTCATAAAAGCAGGAAAATGTTAAATCTATATAAAAAATTGATTGGGCCATGATAGAGTGTTCAATTTTGGTCACTAATTCTAAAAATGATGTCAAGGTCTTAGAAAGGCTGCTCATCATATTTTCTAGAATGATTCCACGTTAAGGATTTCTGCAATAAAGTTGAAACTTTCATCCTGAAACTAAGATTGAGAGGAAGACATTGACACAATGAACTGCAGATGCTGGTTTACGAAACAAAAAACACAGTACTGGAGTAACTCAGCGGGCCAGGTAGCATCTCTGGAGAACATGGATCGGTGATGTTTTGGTTCAGGACCCTGCTTTAGACTTTTTGTGAACCTCTCCCTCAGCGAGACTAAGCGCAGGCTCGACGATCATTTCGCCGAACACCTCCGCACAGTCCGCCTAAACCCGCCTGATCTCCCGGTTGCTAAACACTAACTCCCCCTCCCATTCCCTCACAGACCTTTCTGTCCTGGGCCTCCTCCATTGTCAGAGTGCGGTCCAGCGCAAATTGGAGGAACACCTCATATTTTGCTTGGTCTGCTTACACACCAGCAGTATGAATATTGACTTCTCTAACTTCAGGTAACCTTTGTTTTCCCTCTCTCTCCAACCTCTCCCCTTCCCAGTTCTTCGACCTGTCTGACTGTCCTCGATTACATTTGATCTCTGTTTGCTTTGTTGTCATCTTCTCCTAGCTAACAATGATATATCCTACATGTTCCTTGATCTCCATCCCCTTTGTCTCATTTTCACATCTTATACTTCCTCATCTCTGTATCTCCCTCTCCCCTGACTATCAGTCGGAAGAAGGGTCTCAATCCAAAAGGACACCCATTCCTTCTATTCAGAGATGCTACCTGTCCCACTGACTTACTCCAGCAATTTGTGTCTATCTTCGGTTTAAACCAGCATCCCACACAACCTACAAACCTGCAACGTCTTTGGAATATGTGAGGAGACCAGAGTACCCAGAGAAAACCCAAGCGGTCACAGGGAGAACATACAAACTCCGTACAGGCAAGCACCTGCGGTCAGAATCGAACCTGGGTCTTTGGCACTGTGAGGCAGCAACTCTACCGCTGCACCACCATGTCGCCCTAAAGGTTACATTGGGGTTGCTGTAAAGTTGAGGGGCCAGGTGGGATGTGCGCGCAAGCCTTTCAGCTCTGCAAGTTACTTTCTGAAATTAAAGTTGTGGGCACCAAGAAAGGTCGGCATATTCTGTACTTGTGTGCGACCGAGGGTACATGCTGAAACTCTGAAGATGCTGATGCTTACATTGCTGCTAGATTCCTGTAGAATTGTAATCTGACCCATTAGATCGTGGAGGGAGTATGAGACATTTGCATCCTTTTCATTTAGCTCTGGCTTCAGCATGTTAACTCACCGCTGAAATGAGTTACATCCCCTCACTAGAATTTGTGTACCTTTGATTGAGAATTCATGTACAAATGTCCAATGCTGCATTCCAGGCATGTTGAATTTTCTTCCTCAGTCACACCACAAATTACATATTTCTCCACCTGTAATTAAAAAAAATCATTGAATTGACCAATACCCATGTAATTATTTTAAACATTTGTAAACTTATTAAATAAAACTATATTTAATAACTGAGGAAGTCTAATGTCAGTAAAGGGAGGCATTTTTATGGACATTCATTTTGAACATAATGAATAGAGTCATCGTGTGGAAACAGGCCCTTCGGCCCACACTGACCAATATGTCCCATCTACACTAGTCCCACCTGCCTGTGTTTGGCCCATATATTCCTCTAAACCTGTCCTAGCCATGTACCTGTCTAAATATCTCTTAAACGTTGTGATAGTACCTGCCTCGACTACCTCCTCCGGCAGCTCATTCCACACACCCAGCAACCTTTGTGTGGAAATGTTACCCCTCACATTCCTATTAAATCTTTTTCCCCTTAACTTAAACCTATGTCCTCAGGTTCTCGATTCCCCTACTCTGGATATGAGACTCTGTGCTAGGTAAATTTGTTTGAACCTTAAATGTCTGACCAGAAATTTCTTGAAACGTCAATTTTGATGAAGGAACACAGAAAATGATTAACATTTATATAACATCTTTCACCATTTTGAGTCATTGCCGAGTAAGTACTTTTGATGTGTTGTCATTGTTCTCTGGTTTAAAAATTGAACTGGGTATTAAGTGGTGGTTCAAAGTTGCATGACCACATGATCAATGAGTTGTAACTCCAAGTAACTAGAAACTAGTATTTATCATTAGATGTCTCTTATACTTAAATATTGTAAAAGCCCAGGTATTTTCTTAAAGAATTTCTGTCCATTTCTTTCCCAGAATGTGTGAAATCAGATTAATAAAATTAAAACTGTTTGCCTTTGCAGCAATTATGATTGAAAGACAGTGGGGTGGATCAGTGGGCAAGGAAAATTATCACTGAGAATTATTCATGCCTGCATCAGGATCATGTTCCAGATTAATGCAATGGAAACAAATCCAAGCAGAATCTTACTACTTTATGAATCTATTGCTTTACGGCAACACCATATTCTTCCCCCTTTCACCAACCTCAATCTCATCACAACCCACCTCCATTATTCTTTAAATTATTATAGCTTTTAAAAGTCTGACTACAAATTTAATTGCTGCAAAGGCAAATAGTTTTACATTAAGGTGCCAAAAGTTGGAGAGTAAGATTTTGTTAAGATCTTTGTAAAGATTGTGACCACCATACAGGTAATCAGTCTATTGTAGCGACCATAGAGAATGGTCCAGGTCGTCGAACCCTCGGATTGGCCAGCGAGGTCACGTGGGAACGCGACCATGGGGATTGGTCCAGGAAGCGACATCGCTGATTGGCCAGCGATGTCATGTGCGCGTTTGGCGCCCGTTTTAGTCAGTTCGGCGAAGTCTTCAAGGAAGACAGTAAGTTTGTATTGGTTGTCCTGTACCTTGTTGTTTAACTCTGTATTCGTGTATTGCGGCTGCAATAAACTTCGTCTACAACCAACAAGTTTCGGACTCGCCATATTGGTGACCCTGACGTGATCTGGACGATCACCGACTGAGCAGGAACCCGACGCCTCGTTGACGATGACCGAGCAGGGCACACCGGAGTCAAGCGCGGCGGGCGTCCATCTTCCGTTATTTTGGACGTACGCACCGCAAGCTTGGTTTATCCACGCCGAGGCTCAATTCCATATAAAGAAGGTGTCGGACGAATCCACAAAGTACTTCTACCTCGTCAGCGCTCTATCGCCGGACACAACCAAGCGCGTGATGCGGTTCATCGTAAATTCACCTGCGGAAGACAAGTACGAGGCCATGAAGAAGGTATTACTGCGAACCTTCGGGTTTAATAAGCATGGTGGTGCGGCAAAACTTCTGCACCTACCGGATCTTGGAGACCAACTGCCTTCCGTCCTCATGGCCGAAATGATGATGCTAGCCGGTGAGCATACGGATTGCCCGATGTTTGAACAGGCATTCCGCGAGAAACTTCCCGAGGATGTCCGACTGCTGCTCACGGATTGTTCTTTTAAGGACCCCGAAGCATATGCAGCGAAAGCGGACGCGCTCATAGCGGCAAAAAACAAGGCAAGTGGTTCAATCAACAAAGTCTCGACATCGGTGACCACGCCACAGCGACGGCAAGATGGCGCCACGTCTCCCGCCAATTCTTCGAAAGCCCGCCAAAAAGATCCGCACAAGCGCGGCTGGTGCTATTATCACCTACGATGGGGTAACGAATCCCGCAACTGTCGTTTGCCTTGTACCTTTGCGGGAAATGCCTCGGCCGATCGTACATAGGGGCAGTTACGATTGGCCAGAACCGGCGCCTCTATGTCCATGATCGATTCACGGACACAGAATTTTTGGTAGACACGGGAGCCATCGTCAGCATAGTGCCGCCGACCGACCTCGAAACCAGATCGGGTAAGACAGGTCCCACCCTCATCGCGGTTAATGGCAGCCCAATTCGCACTTTCGGTACACGGAAGATGTCCCTTGTGTTAGGCCTCCGCACGTACGAATGGCCATTCATCATAGCCGACGTCAAACAAGCGATCCTGGGCGCAGATTTTCTCTGGGCTTTTTCACTGGTTCCTGATGTCCGCGGTAACGACCTCCGACCCTCTGCCGAAGATGAGCACGTCGCTCCGACAATCGCCTCCTCGCCCAGCCCTACTGTCCAGGCCGTCGTCGCGGCCCCCGACTCGTATGCTGCGATTCTGGCAGAGTTCCCAGAGCTGCTCGTCCAACGTTTTGACGCACCTTCGGCTAAGCACGGTGTGGTCCATCACATCCGCACCGAAGGCCCTCCCGTTTTCGCTCGGGCCAGGAGACTACCGCCAGACAAACTCGTGGTGGCAAGGGCGGAGTTCAGGAAGATGGAGGAAATGGGAATTGTCCGTCAGTCTGACAGCCCGTGGGCCTCGCCGTTACACATGGTCTCCAAGGCATCTGGGGGGTGGAGGCCATGTGGCGATTATCGGCGTCTCAATGCTGTCACCACGGCTGATCGCTACCCCATACCGCACCTACAGGACTTTTCATCTGGGCTGGAAGGAGCGGTGGTGTTTTCCAAAATCGATTTGGTGCGAGGATACCATCAGATTCCGGTGCGACCGGAGGACATACAGAAAACTGCAACTATTACTCCGTTCGGGTTGTTTGAATGGTTGCGTATGCCTTTCGGTTTAAAGAACGCGGCACAGGCTTTCCAGCGACTGATGGACCGCGTGGGCCGGGGTTTACCCTTTTTGTTTATTTATTTGGACGACATCCTGGTCGCCAGCCCCTCAGTGCAGGAACACCAGGTCCATTTGCGGACCGTGTTCCAGCGGCTCCAAGACCACGGGCTCATTATCCAACCCTCCAAATGTCAATTCGGCCTGCCTGCTCTCGATTTTCTAGGGCACAGAATTACTCCTGCCGGCGCCGCCCCTTTGCCCGAGAAGGTAGAGGCTATCCGGGCTTTTCCCAGGCCCACCACAGTAAAAGGGCTGCAGGAGTTCGTAGGCATGGTTAATTTCTACCATAGATTTGTTCCGGCAGCGGCGCGAGTCCTGCGCCCGCTTTTCCAATGCCTTGCGGGGAATCCGGTAGAGTTGTTGTGGTCCCCGACTGCAGAGTCGGCTTTTACAGCAGCTAAGGCAGCCTTGGCAGACGCCACCATGTTGGTCCATCCGAGCCCCTCCGCCCCCACGGCCCTGACGGTTGACGCCTCTGACGTGGCGGCGGGCGGGGTTCTGGAGCAGCAGGTCGGTGGCCATTGGCAGCCTTTAGCGTTTTTCAGCCGGCAACTAAATTCGGCCGAGATGAAATATAGCGCGTTTGACCGAGAGCTTCTAGCTCTCTATTTAGCTGTCCGTCATTTCAGGTACTTCCTCGAGGGCCGCCCATTTGTGGCATTTACGGACCACAAGCCATTAACATTTGCTTTTTTGAAATTGTCTGACCCATGGTCGGCCCGCCAGCAGCGGCATCTAACTGCTATCTCCGAATTTACCACAGATGTCCGTCATGTCGCGGGTAAGCTTAATGCCGTTGCTGACGCCCTGTCTAGACCTGCTTTTCCCCCTATTTCGGCGGTGGACTGCGAAGTGGATCCCCAGGAGCTTGCGGAGGCACAGCTCCTAGCGGATACCGTTTCGGCTTACCGGTCCACCACTTCGGGATTGAAGTTGGCCCAGGTAGCTTGTGGGTCGGAGGGCACGAAAGTCTGGTGCGATGTTTCTCTTCCTCGTCCCAGGCCGGTAGTACCGCCCTCCCTTCAGCGCCGGGTTTTCGATGCCATTCATGGGCTGGCGCACCCGTCCATCCGCTCCACCTCTGCCTTGGTAGCAACGAGGTTTGTCTGGCATGGCCTGCGGAAACAGGTAGCGGGGTGGGCACGTTCCTGCGTGCCCTGTCAGACCGCTAAAGTCCAGCGCCACGTCCAGCCCCCCGTACAGGATTTCGAGGTCCCGGCTTTTCGTTTTTTCCACATCCACGTGGATTTGGTCGGGCCTTTACCTTCCTCCCGGGGCTACACCCACCTCCTCACGGTGGTGGATCGGTTCACCCGGTGGCCAGAGGTTTTCCCATTGTTTGATATCTCGTCAGCGTCTTGTGCTAGGACTTTGGCCCTCCATTGGGTAGCTCGTTTCGGGGTCCCGGCAGTTATTACAACTGACAGAGGGCCACAGTTCACTTCGTCCCTCTGGGCCGCGCTGGCGGAACTGTACGGGTCCAAGTTACAACCCACAACTGCATATCACCCCCAGGCAAATGGACTCGTAGAAAGGTTCCACCGCCAACTTAAGGCGTCCCTCAGTGCAAGGCTTGAAGGCCCGGACTGGGTAGACCAACTCCCTTGGGTTCTTTTAGGCATCCGGACTGCTCCTAAGCCAGATCTCGGTGCGTCGTCCGCAGAGCTAGTATATGGCTCGACACTTCGAGTACCCGGAGATCTGTTTCCGGACCCTTCAGACCTGCTCCCTACAGTCCCATCAGCGTTAGCATCTCTCCGGGAACGGGTGGGCTCCCTGGCTCCAGTTCCGACTTCACGTCATGGGTGTCCCATGGTACATGAACCGTCTTCCCTGAAGGACTGTGAGTTTGTTTTTCTGCGTAAAGATGCCCATCGCGCCCCGTTGCAAAGGGTCTATCAAGGGCCGTTCCGGGTTTTACGTAAGGGGACGGCTACTTTCACCTTAGACATGGGCGGCAAGAGTGAACTCGTCTCGGTGTCCCGGCTCAAACCGGCCCATTTGGACCCGGATCAACCAGTCCTGGTCGGTCAAACCCCTAGGAGAGGCCAACCTCCGTTAGTTCCGCCCAGTCCGGAAACCCCCGTTCCGGCAGTTCCTCCAGGACCCCCCGTTTCGGCAGTTCCTCCAGGACCCCCCGTGCCGGTAGTTCCTCCAGAACCTCTCGTTCCGGCCGTTCCACCAAGTCCGGAACCTCCGGCTCCTGTGGTTCCGGCTGTCCCTCTCCGTACTCGTTATGGTCGCGAAATCCGGCTCCCTGCTAGGTTCCGCACCTCGGGTTCTGGGGGGGGGTCATGTAGCGACCATAGAGAATGGTCCAGGTCGTCGAACCCTCGGATTGGCCAGCGAGGTCACGTGGGAACGCGACCATGGGGATTGGTCCAGGGAGCGACATCGCTGATTGGCCAGCGATGTCATGTGCGCGTTTGGCGCCCGTTTTAGTCAGTTCGGCGAAGTCTTCAAGGAAGACAGTAAGTTTGTATTGGTTGTCCTGTACCTTGTTGTTTAACTCTGTATTCGTGTATTGCGGCTGCAATAAACTTCGTCTACAACCAACAAGTTTCGGACTCGCCATACTATACTGGCACTGTGTCAGTTAATTTTCTTTTGCTTTCCCAAAGGGAGTAAACAGAGCACAGGTGGCTATTGAAAAGTGAAAAATACAAAAAGTGGATGAAAATGACTGAAAATTGTTTTTGATTTCCCAAAGGGGGGGTGGGGGTGGGGGATGAAGGGAGGGGGGGTGTGAGGGGAGGGGGTTGTTTACTTTGTTATTGTGCCTTTCTTTCTTATTTCAGTCGATCTCTTTGGTGGCTGCAAGCCTATAAGGGAGAACAGGCACAGAGTTTGTTTCATTGTATTCTGATATCTGTAACGTGCACTCCACCTGCTATTCATTAAGCAGGTCTGCAGCCGAGGATAAGCAAACTCCATTTCCAGTCAGGTTTCGGAACCTGCGCGTATGCAGCATGTTAAACCTTTCAACCCTGTGATGCATCGTGGTTATCAACCTTTCTGGTAAGACATTTAAGGTAAATATCTTAATACTTTGTGGCTGCATTTCAGTATTGGCATTAAAATGGGAAGCTTATTTAGGCCAAAATGAGCAAATGTCACAAATGGTATTTGTGAGCATCCCATTGTGGATGATGGGGATGAGGGTAATTGAAATCTGTAGGATTGAGATTCCAAACAAGTAGAAGCTTATTTTCATTGCCAAGAAAATTGGTTTGCGATAATTATGAGTTAACACGCTGAGAATAAAAAAATGCCTACGCTTGACAGACAACAGTAACGTGTTTCTGACAAACTCAGTGTGTAGCTATCATGCAACGTCATTCCTTTCCAAGGGCTTCAGTGCTAAGCTTTTTGCTGGCGTACCCATATCACAAAGTTTCTGGAGGAGGACTACTTGAACAGTGGCTTTTTGATCTTTTTGTTTTGCTGTAAATTTGTGGCAACCCGGAATCACTGTCCAATTTACACCATAAAAGCAAGCTCTGCTACTGCCCATTTTGTGTTATAATATAGGCAACAGGAGCACGAGTGGTCAAATGGTCTTTAAAGCCCACTCTGCCATTGATCAAGATCATGGCTGCGTCTACCTCCGTGCCATTTTCCAGCATTATCACCATGTCCCTTAATGCCCAATAACCCATTGATCTTCAGACAGAAGTGAACGTGACTGAGACTCCACAGCTTAGGTTGGAGAATTCCAAAGGCTCATGACACACTGTGAAGACATTTCTCCTCATCTCAGTCTTAAATAGGCTGCCACTCACTTTCAAATTGTGCCCCCGGTTCCTACGGTCCACAATCAGGAGGTTGTCTGTCAAACCCTTTAAAGGTTGTTATAGGTTGTTCACCCTGATCTCTTTTCATCCTATTAAACTCTAAAGAATATGATCTCGGTGTATTTAGTCTCCCTCGTATGGCAAATAGGTCATTCCTGGAACCAACCTAGTGAATATTTGCTCCACTCCCACCAGGACAAGTGCATATTTTCTTAAATGAGGAGATCAATGAAGCGAGTCATACTGCATGGAAAAATAATTTTTGACCCAAACTTACCCATGCCGACCAAGATGCCCCACATACACGAATCCCACCTGCCCGCGTTTGACCCATACCCCTCTAAACCCATGGATAGGTCCAATCCATGTACCTGTCCAAATATGTTTTAAATGTTGTTACAGTCTCTGCCTCAACCACCTGCTCCAGCAAGTCATTCTATACACCCACCACCCGCTGTGTGAAAAAGTTGCACTTCAGGTTCCCATTAAATCTTTTGCCTCTCACCTTAAATCTTAGGCCTCTGTGTTCTTGATTCTCCTACTCCGAGTAAAAGGCTCCATGCATCTACCCTATCTATTCCCTTCATGATCTTATAGACCTCTATAAGATCACATCTCATCCTCCTATGCTCCAAGGAATACAGTCGTGGCCTACCCAACTTCTTCCTCTTGCTCAGGTCCTCAAGTTCTGGCAACATCCTCAAGAAATAAATGTATCATTGCATTAATACCAATGTCTGAGGTTCTTTTGGGTGGGAAGAAGGGCGATAGTGGGAAGGTGGTTGGGGTAGGATCAGCCATGATCGTATTGAATGGCGGAGCGGGCTCGAGGGGCCGGTTGGCCTACTCCTGCTCCTATTTTCTTGTGTTCTTGTGGTCTCGACCTGAAACGTCACCCATTCCTTCTCTCCAGAGATGCTGCCTGTCCCGCTGAGTTACTCCGACTTTTTGTGTCTATCTTCAATACTAAAACAGTTATTTCATAAATAATTATTTTACTTATTGTTTGTGTTTTTCCTAAGTTCATTTGATCATGTCAAAAGTAAATAAGGCTGCAAGTTAAAAAAAATTGTCATGGTGTTACAGCCATCATGATAGCTCAGCCTTGATAACTCAGCTACATTTTTCCTGCCCACCAAGTTTGCTTGCCTGCACCCCTCTACAGAATCATTAGAGGCACTAACAGAAACACTCATATTTCATCACTCAATTGTAATACAGGTAAGTAATTAGGAAGTCATTCAATTACCTCATTAAAAATAATTTACAAAAAAATATTATATTTTGCATCATGCAAAAAAAAATCTTAAATTGATCGACTATATCTTTTTGGTGTGGAAGTGGTAATATATTGTATTTATTAAACTCAAACAGGATTCATGCACTTTATACCACCCACAAGATACATGCAAATTCTTGATGGCCATAAAATATATTTTAAACTTTCATTTATAAATTTTAAATTATCTATAATCTGACTAGTAACTTTTCTAAAAGTTTCACATACAGATTTTTACAATGTGGTTGACTAATCATTAAAATGCTTGCAGTTAATTTGCATAATTCATAATGATTTCAGAAGGACTTCTTCCCAATACACCTGTAAATATAAAGATTTAATATAATTCTATTTTGGTAGTTTACTAGCTGCAAGTCTAATAAAATTCACCACATGCATTACAGCAGGACTAAAGGCAAATCACGATTGTAATGTCATTTGGGATCATTCCTGTTAAAACCCACCAGAGAACATAGGGAATTTGCAGAGAATACAGGCTTAGAAGGTAGAGAAAAGTAGTATAAGAAAATAACTGCAGATGCTGGTACAAAGGGTCTCGACCCGAAACGTCACCCATTCCTTCTCTCCCGAGATGCTGCCTGACCTGCTGAGTTCAGCATTTTGTGAATAAATTAGAAGGTAGAGAATTGGCTCAGCACATGCATAGGCATGCACACAGCCAAAACCCACTTGGGTGTCTCAAGCCTATGAACACGTAGTGTATCAGAGTCTGGGATGATCAAGGTGGTGAGACATTCTCCAATGCTTTAGCCATTATTCCAGGAGATTAAGAGGGCCACCAGTCAAGCTGAGACAATGCAACTCAAATGAGCTATTCAGGTTAGTTGAAAGGAGACACAACTCAAGGTTGAACCAAACCCCATTCAAGAACTGAACTGTGCACCAAGGTAACCTGATCTTCACAAGTGAAAAGATATTTATTCCTCAACTTCAAAGGGTATGACAGAAACAAGTGCTTCATATCAGGGAATGAATGGTTGTCTTACAGAGTTATTTATGGGCCAGGGTTGATCAGAGATGGTGCTGTCCAAAAATGAGTGACCTACAGATCTTCATAAATTGCATCTCTTAAGTCCTGGAGAGACACTGGCAAATGTTGCAACAGATCTGTTTCACCTGGATGAGGAAATATAACTGAAACCTGGTGTCACGTACAAGCAAGGTTTTCTTCCCTGAAGAATACTCACACAGTAGGTGGACACCCAACACTGAAGACTTCTTTGAAATCATCCATCCATCATACGTCATTCATAAACCAGATACAAAATTCCTACTGTGCTGATCACAGACAATGGACCACAGTTCACGTCAGATAGTTTATCTAAGGACTAAGGTTATCATCCCACTTTCCACGCAAATGGAAAGACAGTGATCTCTGCAAGAGTGGCCAAGGAACTGCCAAAAGCAATGACATCATCACCCGTTCAGACCACGTTTTGACCCTCTCAGCTTTGTCTACACCTCAATCCATGTGATGGCCACAAACCTTTCGGTAGATGCATCAAAATTCTACCCCCTGCATCAGAATCTGCTCGAATCAGAAGCACAATGCGTGTGTGGATGACAGTGGAGATGGCCTGTTTTCTTTATCATCGTTACTTTTCTGCATATCTTTCATTCATTTGTTCAAATAGGCTCTACATCAATGCCTATATCTCTTGTTTCTCTTTCCCCCGACTCTCAGTCTGAAGAAGGGTCTCGACTCAAACGCCACCTATACTTTTCACCAGAGATGCTGTCTGACCCGCTGAGTTACCCCAGCTTTTTGTGTCTATCTTTGTATAGGATGACAATGGGGCGTGGTCTAGTGAAAAGGGCACATTGTTAAAAGAAAAGTATTAAAGAACCCTAGTAGTATAAGAAAATAACTGCAGATGCTGGTACAAATCGATTTATTCACAAAATGCTGGAGTAACTCAGCAGGTCAGGCAGCATCTCGGGAGAGAAGGAATGGGTGACGCTTCGGGTCGAGACCCTTCTTCAGACTGATGTCAGGGGGGCGGGACAAAGGAAGGATATAGGTGGAGACAGGAAGATAGAGGGAGATCTGGGAAGGAGGAGGGGAAGGGAGGGACAGAGGAGCTACCGTCGCTGTACCCGGCCCCCAGGACCAACATCAGGCTGCAGCCTGTTAAAGAACCCTGATCTCTCAGGAGTAAAAAACAGAGTGAGGATGCAACCCGGATAAGAATGAAGAGCAAATGCTGTCTCAGGACCAGCAAAGAGTTTGACATGATGAAAGTAGGTATGAAGATGATGGAGATTACGTCACTAATTCTTCAGAGCACAAACACAGTTGGACAACAGGCAGTAGAAATGCAACCAGTTGAGACTAAATCAGGAGGAAAATTAGTTGACACAAAAATCAGGAAGACTTTGTCCGAAAGAAAATCAATTTAAGACTGGATAAATGTTTTTTTTCCCCATCCTTTTATACAATATTAAAAGAAGGATGAAAATTAGTTCACGCAATATTGGGCGTGCTCACTGTTTTGCTGCCACAAATATTTCTGCATAGAACAGGTCTGCCCTGTGTGGAAGTAAGCGACACTTACAATGCTGCCACTCACTGCACGCTTTTCTTTTACCTAAGTACCCTTGTTTTTAATTTGAATGATAACTTATTTCTCAGCATCTTAGGGAGATAATGAAACCGTGATCTGCAAATCAACATTTTTTGAAATAAAAGGCTAATTAATCTAAAATTTATCAATTCTTTTTCTTTCAAACAATACATTTAAAAAAACACATCAAAGGATTAACGACAATGGTAATGGAAATTTGCTCTTACAGAATTCATAAATTACCAAATTTAAGATACATATTATCTCCAATAAGTCAGTGCAAACAGGACCAAAATAAATAAACGAGAGAAATAAGTAATTATTCCTGACATGGAAAAGCAAACCTGTTCAAACTATCTTTAATATTTAATGTTAACAGTCTTTCATGAGCAATCACTTAACCAATAAAGGTGAAGAGTAAATTATTATTTGTGAACGGATGACATCACCTAACCTCTACCAGCAAATATAGAATAAATCCATTACCTCCATTACTGTTTGAGTAGATATCCTATAATCTGATGTGCGCCAGTCTTATGGTGACAGAATATAATGGGCTCAGTGCATTTGAAAGAATAATTTTATCTGCTAATTAGTTTATTCATTTAATCCGTGGTCTCACTGCTGTAGAATAGATGGCCACTGTTTCCTCACATTACTTATTGGAAGCGGAACACTGCTGACATGGTCGGCATTTGATATCCAAGTGTTATCACAGATATAAATGAACAAACCTTCAATTTTTACAGCACCTCTTGGTTGGAGATTTACCCACTTGAGGAAACATCAGCCCCATATCAACAATGCCAGCACTGCTCAGGATCATGTAGGCTGCAGTCAAGTTCCCCCTCACTCTTCTCAACTTAAAGCATATTCAGGACCAGCCTCTCCAACCTTTATTCATTAAGGAACTTGTCCAGTCCAGGTGTTGGCACAAGCTCTCTTCTGTATTTGATTCACCTCATTATAAATAATATTATTAATTTTCTAATTACTTGATCTACCTGCACACCAGTACAGATTCTTGGTACTCCTCTGTTGTTCCCCAATTTATTTCATCAACTGAATTTACGTGGCCCAACTGAACATAAGGATGCAAATCGAGAGCCCGGGCCTCTCAATTGGCAAACCAGTAAATCACAATTGTACATCTTCAAGTTGTTGGAAAGGTCCTCAGTGCTAATAAAATAGCAAAAGTAGCATAAATATTGTACAGTATCAGCAATATAAATTATGATATATTTAGTATCAAAACTAAATAAAAACACGGTTTAATTATCTGAATTTTCATAATTTACTTAAATATCCAATGCACAAGGTTGTATATTTAGCACTTTTGTTCAACAGTTAGACAGGTACATGGATAGGACAGATTTAGAGGAAGACAGGCTAAATGCAGACAGGTGGGACCAGTGTAGCTGGGACAGGTTGGCCAGTGTGGTCAAGCTAGGCCGAAGGGCCCATTTTCACGCTGTATGACTCTGACTCCAGAACATTTTTGTGCTTAGAACTATAAAATATCTGCCTCTGAAGATCCAACTAATCAATGTAAATGGTAAACAATTTGTTCATATGGGATGTATGAAATTAGGTCAATATGGCTTAATTTCCAAAATCTAGATTGCCATTGCTGGTGGATGCAAGAGGTGATATCAAGTGATGAACAAAGCAATCCTTAGCCAGATGGGAAGACGGGGTGGGGTCTCCAGTTGGGTGCGGAGGTGGCTGCTGGATAGGGATTGAGGGTCTGAGGAATGGCCTACTGAGATCAACAGCGAGGAATCATTCACTAATGGCGAAAATGCAGATAACTGGAAAAAGATGGATGGTAGGTAAAGGACCTAACTTTTATTGGGAGTCAAGTTATGTTCTAATCTAAGATTTCAACATTTGTCAACAATCTACCCTACTGTTGCCAAGTTTTCTCAACCCCCTCCCCCCAATCACCTCTTCACCTACCTTGCAGTGATTGTACCTCAACCACTCATCTTCCAACCAATCTTTCTCTAACTATGTTACTCATAACTATGTTACCTATAACTAGGTATGTAGGTTAATTGACTGGGTAAATGTAAAAATTGTCCCTAGTGGGTGTAGGATAGTGTTAATGTGCGGGGATCACTGGGCGGCACGGACTTGGTGGGCCGAAAAGGCCTGTTTCCGGCCGTATGTATATGATATGATATGATAACCAGTAATCTCATCTCCTGGTGCTCTCTTTATATTCTGGGCTTCTCTCCACTCTCATCTGTACTCCAGTCTGTTCTCCAATGCATTTCCTCTCAACCTGACTTTTCATAATGGGTGGAGATTGGGGCAAAAGGCCTTTGAGTGGTTTTGTGTAAAAACCCGTCTATCAGGCAGACAGTGTGCAGACGTTGTACTCATCAGGGCTGTGACTTTATGGCAAACTGACAACGAATGCCACATGCAACAGCTTTTGCACGTTATTGTACACATTACCACTGATTTTGATCAACATTTTAAATATGATTCTAAAGTTAACTCTGGGATTGTGTGCATTGTGACAAGATACAGCTGAACATGGAATACTGCAGTGATTGCGTTTTTTTCTCATCGACGAATTTGTAATGACAGTTTCCAAAAAACAGAAGACGTGTTTCAAACTCCAATGATACAAACGATATTTTGTTTTGTTACCATTCGACTTTCATTCAAAGATATGGCGCCTTGAAGCAATGACATTGAATCAAAGTCATTCGCAAACTTGAACGTTGCACTTACCATTTCTACTGTCTTGAAAAAGTTTATATCCTTGGGCATTTTAACAATAAGAGTGCTTGAGTACGCGTTGTCCCCGGCATTGAATAGAGCCATGTTCAGGATAATCCTCTTCACCTCCTGAACAGCCAGATAAGATTTGTTTACATGGCGCCTATGAAACAAAGCCATCAAAACGACATTGTTATACGAGGGTAAAATCGCAGGAAGAATTCTGGCTAAGCCATACAGTCTCTTATCAGATAAAGATAAGGATCCCTGATGGGAATATAAAGTGAGAAAAATATCATTATATTCGGACTACCAAATATTTTTGCACTATGTAGAAAGATGATGGACACCATAAATTATTATCCTTGTCACATCTTTCATTCTATCAACAATCCCCAAAGTGCCCACAATTTAGATCCAGATTAATAGACATTCAAGTTGAAAATAACCAGTCAGATGTAATGGTGCATGCTCTAAATTCCAGTACTGTGATTTTTACCTTACAGTTGTTGCAAAAGTATAATCACAAATTTCACTGCATGCATTTAGATTGTCGTCTCTTTACTGTTTTTTTTTGTGCGAGAAAAACAAGACATTCATAAGATATTCTGGCTTCTAACCAGCACATTAGTCAATGAACACCTTTGGGAAGAAATCTGGCACACAGACAAGAGGCAGAAGGTGAAAAAAAAATAACACACGTTATTAGGTTTTAGGGTAATTGGAAATTATAAATATCGTAAACTCAAAAAAAATATGCATTTTACCTGAACAGGAAGGCAAGTTTGTACTTTTAAGAAGGTATTTGCATGTTTTTTTGGCATTGAATAAGAATTTGACTATATCTCTGAGTGTGTTATCTGGCTCATGATGATGTTTCCATGGTGCTGCCAATAAGATGCCCACCGGCCTGGTGCCGAGCATACAGCAGAGCACCAGGTGTGCAACTACGAGCGTGACAAGGGTACGCTAAAGACTTCTGCTGATGAATAATCTTTTTTCTGCCCTCCATAAAATTATCTGGCAGAACACAAAGTCAGACGCTAATACAGAGAGCTGGCACCAAAAATAATAAAAGTAAATGTGCTTAAATAATTTGCAGCAATTCCAACTATGCATGAAAAGCAATTCAATTGAAGAGTGTTCAAAGTGATAAATTATTTCTCTCTTTGCAATTATAGCAGCTGGTATTTTAATCTAGTCATCACAGCACTTCCAGGTTTTAACCGAGAACCCATCCCCCTCTGAAATTGAAAAGTAAATTCAATGCAATTTATTTGTTGTTATTTCACATGGTTTGAATGTAGCTGGCAAGGCCTGCATTTATTGTCCATCCCTAAATGAACGGAGTGGCTTTCTACTTTGGTGGGTCTGAAATCATTGTTGGACAGGACTGGGTAAGTATGGCATTATGTTATTATCAGATGAACATCAGTGAATGATTCAAAGGCAGACCAGTTGTTTCATTGTCACCTAACCTGACACTAGTATTTCATATCTGGATTGATTTAATTGCATGAAAATTTTAATTCCCTTTGCTGGTGTTCCATAACGGTCCAGATAGTCCACTTGATTATCCATTGTGCTACTGTATCTACTGTGCTACTGCAAAGCACCTTAATAACATTGCCCTCCGTTTATGACAGAAGCAAGGGTGGCGCAGCGGTGGACTTGCCGCCTTGCAGCACCAGAGACCCGGGTTCAATCCTGAATACTGATGCTGTCTGTATGGAGTTTGCACGTTCTCCCTGTGATTGTGTGGGTTTTCTCGGGGGCGCTCTGGTTTCACCTAGCACTCCAAAGACGTACAGGTTTGTAGGTTAACTGGCTTTGTTGAAATTATAAAATTGTCCCTCGTGTGTAGGATAGTGTTGGAGTCGCTGATCGGCACGGACTCAGTGGGCCAAAGAGCCCGTTTCCCATGCTCAGAAAAGTTCAAAATGTCAGTTGGAGGGACCACATCACCAACGCTCAGCTCTATGGGGAGATTCCACCTCTGACTGAGAAGGATGAGGCTCGCTGGTCATTGCTGGTATCCAGAAATACAGCCAGCTGTATGGAGGACAGAGGTGTGTGGTGCGTCCATCACCGTGCCCGTCAGAAACCAGCACCACCGCGTCACTAATGTTTTCAACGATTTAAAATTAAATCTCTAAAGTCTAAAGTAAGAATGAATCAGTACTCATGCAGGTTAATTCAAGATAAATATGACCACCTGAAGGCAATGTCTACAACAAGACATTCTGGAGTCAAATGTCTTCACTTACGCTAGTAATCAGTGTGACCCTGGAGAAGGATTCTTTTGGCTTCTCACCAACCTGCCAGAAATGGCTTGGAGTGAATTAAAGATCCATCAAAACAAGAACAAGCAAATTAAAACCAAAGCTAAAAAAAAAAAAAATCTTTCAAAAGTTTTTCTTAAACCAAAGCCAGCTTCACTGCATCAGTTTCTATCCACGCTAGAATGGGAAGCTTATTACGTACTGTAAACAGGTTCGGCCCCTGCCTTCTGAATGAAAATTAATCTAACCCTGTGAAATAATCCCAATCATAGCATGGGGAAGACATGGACTGCAATCCTGTCCAGCTTCACTCTGTTGAAACATATTTAACATCATATTGTTCGAGTTTATTTTAGTTTAGAGATGCAGCGTGGAAACAGGCCCTTCAGCCCACTGTGTCCATGCCCACCAGTGTTCACCTGTACACTAGTTCTATCCTACACACTAGAAGGCAATTCACCGACAAACCTGCACAACTTTGGAATGCAACCCACTCAGTCACAGGGAGAACGTACAAACTCCATACAGACAGCACCCGTAGTCAGGATCGAACCTGGGTCTCTCGCACTATGGGGCAGCAACTCTACTACTGCGCCACTATGCCTCCTAACAATTGCATCAGCAGTTGGAAGTGGAAAGTTGGGAGAGAGTAGCTGGCCGGAAGGGGAATCCAAGAAATAGAAGAGGGTAATAAAGGGCCAATTATGATTGGTAATAATGTAATGCAGAAGGATTACATATAGCGCCAATGAAGATCTTTGGTTAAGGGATCATATATGTCTCTGTTGTGAATTAAAAAGCAAGACTTTTTTTTTAAACAGATTGAAGAATTGGTCCTTCTCTGTTCCTACACAGATTAGAGCGTGGAAACCGGCTATCCAATCCCATTGAGTCCATGGGAATACTTTGCACTAGCAGTACAACTCAGCACATTCACGGCCCTCTCCCCACAGCTGTGAAGAATCCTTGAATGTGCATCCAGTACTACTCCTGGCCTAACCATCTGGCACAAAAATTGTTTCTCAATTTTTCTTCTTTCTAAATCTTTAACACCTTTCCAACTGTGATGTGTTTGGCACAGGACCGAGTAGTTTTATTGTGGTTTATTGTGACTTCCCTGCTCTTGAACTCCATGCTTCATTTGATAAAACTCAGGATCCCATTCAGTTTTTAACCTGCTACTTTTAACAAACTATACAGACTTGACGAACAGTACCCCTGTTCTTAATCCTCTTTTGAAAATAATAATTCCAGTTTTATTAGCCATTTAATTGTTTTAAAGAATACTCCTACAAAAATAAATGCAAAACATGGGAAGTTCATTGAACCTAATTTTGCAGCGAAACTGTAAAAGATCTGCACAGAATTGCCTCAATTTCCCCATGTAACTGGCAGCAAGATTGGGATTACAGCACAAATATTCACTGCTCAGAAATCCCGAACTCCTGGCACTTGCCGGGGGCCAATCTACCGCGCTCTCTGCCACATGGAGTCGAGAGATGGAGCTAAAGACATGGAAAGATCCATCACAGATACAGAGGATACCAACCGAGAAAGTTGCTCCAGGTTTGGCTGTAGATTTCAAGGGAAAATGGCTTGCAGAGATAAAGAATGTTTGTGGTCAGATCTGTTTAATCTTTGGAATTTATTTTAATTTTTTTTAATGCTTTGAATGCTTTTAGACCTTTCAGTTCTCCCAAATGTTTCACGTCTTTGAAGAACATGTTTGAATTTTTTTTTAGTATGTCAGAATGTGAGGTTTCTCATTTTTGACAGGCGGGAAAGTCAGGGCATGGCTTCGCAGTCCAGAAGATGGGTCCCAACCCGAAACGTCACCCATCCTTTTTCTCCAGGGATGCTGTCTGTCCCACTCCAGCACTTTGTGTCTATCTTCAGTATAAACCATCATCTGTAGTTCCTTCCTGCACATTACTAATTTTAATCAGATTTGCAGGTGCGGCTTGAGCTAATTCATGTGATGGGATCGATACTTTTGGGAGATCGATCATCTGCTAGGGGAGGTAGAGTAGTCTGAGCCTCAACTTACACCAGCAGCATTGAGCAACATCTTCAGGGGTTTCTCATTTGGCTTCTTGCTTTTCTCCAACACACAAAGCGATAAACCAGCAAGCAGGGCAAATACCTAATTGCTCATAATGTTAAAAACTGATATCGCATCTTCTTCATTATGTGCACATGTATGTAATCATGCATAGTCTTTTTGCTGACTGGTTAGCACGCACCAAAAAGCTTTTCACGGTACCTTGGAACACGTGACAATAAACTAAACGAGTTTTGCATGAACTGTATAAGAGGGCTTTCTTTTATCGTGTTAAAAGATTCTAGGCAATTCATATACAGAAAGAGATGCATTTATAGAGTGTCCTTCAAACCTTCACAATATCACAAGTTTTATAGCCAATGAGGCTTTATTGTGATGGAGAAAATGCTGCAGCCAATTAATATACAGTGCAACTGAAAAATACTAGTTTAATAAAAAAGGGACTGCAGATACTGGTTTGTACCAAAGATGTTTGGGGTTGATTTTAGGTAACTTCTACAAACACCTCCCTTCCCCCATCACTGTTCTCCATTCCCCCACCCCCAACACTTCCCTAAACCA
This sequence comes from Rhinoraja longicauda, assembly GCF_053455715.1. Classification (NCBI taxonomy): domain Eukaryota; kingdom Metazoa; phylum Chordata; class Chondrichthyes; order Rajiformes; family Arhynchobatidae; genus Rhinoraja; species Rhinoraja longicauda. The sequence continues at coordinate 56,347,981 of NC_135960.1, read as the reverse complement.
CCCCCACCCGCCCATACTTTCCCCCCAACATTTTTAGATTTTAGAGATACAATGCAGAAACAGGCCCTTCAGCCCACTGAATCCGCACCGACCAGCAATCGGTAGTATAGTACCTTAGCACTATCCTACAAGCTCGCGACAATTTATCATTTTTACCGAAACCAATTAACTATAAATGTACGTCTTTGGAATGTGGGTGAAAACCAGAGCACCCGAAGAAAACACAGGCGGTGACGGGGAGGACGTGCAAATAGATAGCACCCATCGTCAGGATCGAACTTGGGTCTCTGGCACTACAAGACAACAACTCTATTGCTGTAGACACAAAATGCTGGAGTAACGCAGCGGGTCAAGCAGCATCTCGGGAGAGAAAGAATGGGTTGTAGCGACCATAGAGAATGGTCCAGGTCGTCGAACCCTCGGATTGGCCAGCGAGGTCACGTGTGAACGCGACCATGGGGATTGGTCCAGGTAGCGACATCGCTGATTGGCCAGCGATGTCATGTGCGCTTTTGGCGCCCGAAATAGACAGTTCGGCGAAGTCTTCGAAGAAGACAGTAAGTTTTTGATGGTTGTCCTTTACCTTGTTGTTTAACTCTGTATTCGAATATTGCGGCTGCAATAAACTTCTTCTACAACCAACAAGTTTTCGGACTCGCCATATTGGTGACCCCGACGTGATCTGGACGATCACCGACTAAGCAGGAACCCGACGCCTCGTTGACGATGACCGCGCCGGGCACACTGGAGTTAAGCGCGGCAAGCGTTCACCTTCCGTTGTTTTGGACGCACGCACCGCAAGCTTGGTTTATCCACACCGAAGCTCAATTTCATATAAAGAAGATATCGGACGAATCCACGATGTACTACTACCTCGTCAGCGCTCTATCGCCGGACACGACCAAGCGCGTGATGCGGTTCATCGTGAATCCACCTGCGGAAAGTAAGTACGAGGCCATGAAGAAAGTATTACTGCGAATCTTCGGGTTTAATAAGCATGGTGGTGCGGCAAGACTTCTGCACCTACCGGATCTTGGAGACCAACTGCCTTCCGTCCTCATGTCCGAAATGATGATGCTAGCCGGTGAGCATACGGATTGCCCTATGTTCGAACAGGCATTCCGCGAGAGACTTCCTGAGGATGTCCGACTGCTGCTCACGGATTGTTCTTTTAAGGACCCCGAAGCATATGCAGCGAAAGCGGACGCGCTCATAGCGGCAAAAAACAAGGCAAGCGGTTCGATCAACAAGGTCTCGACATCAGTGACCACGCCACAGCGACGGCAAGATGGCGCCACGTCTCCCGCCAATTCTCCGAAAGCCCGCCAAAAAGATCCGCACAAGCGCGGCTGGTGCTATTATCACCTACGATGGGGTAGCGAATCCCGCAACTGCCGCTTGCCTTGTACCTTCGCGGGAAATGCCTCGGCCGATCGTACATAGGGGCAGTTACGATTGGCCAGAACCGGCGCCTCTATGTCCATGATCGATTCACGGACACAGAATTTTTGGTGGACACGGGAGCCATCGTCAGCATAGTGCCGCCGACCGACCTCGAAACCAGATCGGGTAAGACAGGTCCCACCCTCATCGCGGTTAATGGCAGCCCAATTCGCACATTCGGTATACGGAAGATGTCCCTTGTGTTAGGCCTCCGCACGTACGAATGGCCATTCATCATAGCCGACGTCAAACAAGCGATCCTGGGCGCAGATTTTCTCTGGGCTTTTTCACTGGTCCCTGATGTCCACGGTAACGACCTCCGACCCTCCGCCGAAGATGAGCACGTCGCTCCGACAATCGCCTCCTCGCCCAGCCCTACTGTCCAGGCCGTCGTCGCGGCCCCCGACTCGTATGCTGAGATTCTGGCAGAGTTTCCAGAGCTGCTCATTCAACGTTTTGACACGCCTTCGGCCAAGCACGGCGTGGTCCATCACATCCGCACCGAAGGCCCTCCCGTTTTCGCTCGGGCCAGGAGACTACCGCCAGACAAACTGGTGGTGGCACGGGCGGAGTTCAGGAAGATGGAGGAAATGGGAATTGTCCGTCAGTCCGACAGCCCGTGGGCCTCGCCGTTACATATGGTCTCCAAGGCATCTGGGGGGTGGAGACCATGTGGCGATTATCGGCGTCTCAATGCTGTCACCACGGCTGATCGCTACCCAATACCGCACCTACAGGACTTTTCATCTGGGCTGGAAGGAGCGGTGGTGTTTTCCAAAATCGATTTGGTGCGAGGATACCACCAGATCCCGGTGCGACCGGAGGACATACAGAAAACTGCAACGATTACTCCGTTCGGGTTGTTTGAATGGTTGCGTATGCCTTTCGGTTTAAAGAACGCGGCACAGGCTTTCCAACGACTGATGGACCGCGTGGGCCGGGGTTTACCCTTTTTGTTTATTTATTTAGACGACATCCTGGTCGCCAGCCCCTCAGTGCAGGAACACCAGGCCCACTTGCGGACCGTGTTCCAGCGGCTCCAAGACCACGGGCTCATTATCCAACCCTCCAAATGTCAATTCGGCCTTCCTGCTCTTGATTTTCTAGGGCACAGAATTACCCCTGCCGGCGCCGCCCCTTTGCCCGAGAAGGTAGAGGCTATCCGGGCATTTCCCAGGCCCACCACAGTAAAAGGGGTACAGGAGTTCGTAGGCATGGTTAATTTCTACCATAGGTTCGTTCCGGCAGCTGCGCGACTCATGCGCCCGCTTTTCCAATGCATTGCAGGGAATCCGGTAGAGTTGATATGGTCCCCGACCGCAGAGTCGGCTTTTACAGCAGCTAAGGCAGCCTTGGCAGACGCCACCATGTTGGTCCATCCGAGCCCCTCCGCCCCCACGGCCCTGACGGTTGACGCCTCTGACGTGGCGGTGGGCGGGGTTCTGGAGCAGCAGGTCGGTGGCCGTTGGCAGCCTTTAGCGTTTTTCAGCCGGCAACTAAATTCGGCCGAGCTGAAGTATAGCGCATTTGACCGAGAGCTTCTGGCTCTCTATTTAGCTGTTCGTCATTTCAGGTACTTCCTCGAGGGCCGCCCATTTGTGGCCTTTACGGACCACAAACCATTAACATTTGCTTTTTTGAAATTGTCTGACCCATGGTCGGCCCGCCAGCAGCGGCACCTGACTGCTATCTCCGAATTTACCACCGATGTCCGTCATGTCGCGGGTAAGCTTAATGCCGTTGCTGACGCCCTGTCTAGACCCGCTTTTCCCCCTATTTCGGCGGTGGACTGCGAAGTGGATCCCCAGGAGCTTGCGGAGGCACAGCTTCTAGCGGATACCGTTTCGGCATACCGGTCCACCACTTCGGGATTGAAGTTGGCCCAGGTAGCTTGTGGGTCGGAAGGCACAAAGGTCTGGTGCGATGTTTCTCTTCCCCGTCCCAGGCCGGTAGTACCGCCCTCCCTTCAGCGCCGGGTTTTCGATGCCATTCATGGGCTGGCGCACCCGTCCATCCGCTCCACCTCTGCCTTGGTAGCAGCGAGGTTTGTCTGGCATGGCCTACGGAAACAGGTAGCGGGTTGGGCACGTTCCTGCGTTCCCTGTCAGACCGCTAAAGTCCAGCGCCACGTCCAGCCCCCCGTACAGGATTTCGAGGTCCCAGCAGTTCGTTTTTTCCACATCCACGTGGATTTGGTCGGGCCTTTGCCTTCCTCCCGGGGCTACACCCACCTCCTCACGGTGGTGGATCGGTTCACCCGGTGGCCAGAGGCTTTCCCATTGTCTGATATTTCGTCAGCGTCTTGTGCTAGGACTTTGGCCCTTCATTGGGTAGCTCGTTTCGGGGTCCCGGCAGTTATTACCACTGACAGAGGGCCACAGTTCACTTCGTCCCTCTGGGCCGCGTTCGCAGAACTGTACGGTTCCAAGTTACAACCCACTACTGCATATCACCCCCAGGCAAATGGACTCGTAGAAAGGTTCCACCGTCAACTTAAGGCATCCCTCAGTGCAAGGCTTGAAGGCCCGGACTGGGTAGACCAGCTCCCTTGGGTTCTTTTGGGCATCCGGACTGCTCCTAAGCTAGATCTCGGTGCGTCGTCCGCGGAGCTAGTATATGGCTCGACACTTCGAGTACCCGGAGATTTGTTTCCGGACCTTTCAGACCAGCTGCCTACAGTCCCATCGGTGTTAGCATCTCTCCGGGAACGGGTGGGCTCCCTGGCCCCAGTTCCAACTTCACGTCATGGGTGTCCCATGGTACATGAACCGCCTTCCCTGAAGGACTGTGAGTTTGTTTTTCTGCGAAAAGATGCCCATCGCGCCCCGTTGCAGAGGGTCTATCAAGGGCCGTTCCGGGTTTTGCGTAAGGGAACGGCTACCTTCACCTTAGACATGTGCGGCAAGAGTGAGCTCGTCTCGGTGTCCCGGCTCAAACCTGCACATTTGGATCCGGATCAACCAGTCCTGGTCGGTCAAACCCCTAGGAGAGGCCGACCTCCGTTAGTTCCGCTCAGTCCAGGACCCCCTGTTCCGACAGTTCCTCCAGGACCCCCCGTTCCGACAGTTCCTCCAGGACCCCCCGTTCCGGTAGTTCCTCCAGGATCTCCCGTTCCGGCTGTTCCGCCAAGTCCGGAACCCCCGGCTCCTGTGGTTCAGGCTGTCCCTCTCCGTACTCGTTATGGTCGCGAAATCCGGCTCCCTGCTAGGTTCCGCACCTCGGGTTCTGGGGGGGGTCATGTAGCGACCATAGAGAATGGTCCAGGTCGTCGAACCCTCGGATTGGCCAGCGAGGTCACGTGTGAACGCGACCATGGGGATTGGTCCAGGTAGCGACATCGCTGATTGGCCAGCGATGTCATGTGCGCTTTTGGCGCCCGAAATAGACAGTTCGGCGAAGTCTTCGAAGAAGACAGTAAGTTTTTGATGGTTGTCCTTTACCTTGTTGTTTAACTCTGTATTCGAATATTGCGGCTGCAATAAACTTCTTCTACAACCAACAAGTTTTCGGACTCGCCATAGGGTGACGTTTCGGGTCAAAACCCTTCTTCAGTCTGAAGAAGGGTCTCGACCCGAAACGTCACCCATTCCTTCTCTCCCGAGATGCTGCCTGACCTGCTGAGTTACTCCAGCATTTCGTGTCTACTTTCGATTTAAGCCAACATCTGCAGTTATATTTCCTAACTATCGTTGTGTCACTGTGCCAGTCTAAATTCCCTTCCTCCGAAGCCTGGCTGATCCTGCAGCAGTTTCTGCCCCCACTACAAGTCCGTTAACTAGTTTCACAGTTCACAACTGTGTATCCCACTTGCGCACGCACATGTCTCTATCCAACAATCTTCCTATCAGGGAACCTGCTCGCCCGAGGTCACCTGTCACCTGTCACCTGTCTTAATTTGTCCTGTCTCGCTTCGCTTCCAGTTCCCTTCCCCTCCCCCGCTCTCCCTACTACAATCAGTATGAGGAAGGGACCTGGCCAGAAAAGTCACCTATCCATTTTCTCCTGAGCTGCTGCCTGACCCGCTGAATTACTCCAGAATTTTGTGTCTATCTCTAGCAAAGTGCTAACGTTAAATTAGCTGTCCTGCTATTAACGGTGGTAAATGGACAAAATGTGCAGGGCAACTGCATGAGTATTTTGCCAGAGAAGTGCTGCAAAGAGAATCCTTGAAGATTCAGCAGAGAAACAGAAAGGTATTGCCACATTTTGAGGAGTACATTATTTGTATCATCAATCCACAGATAGGAAATGGTGGAAGAAACTTTTAGGCAAATTTAAATGGATGCTTATGTAATCCTCCTGCTTGAATACTTGGGACACTTAATTTCTCTGTGGATAAAGGGGCGATGCAGTTGAAGAGGCAGGTTGTTCTATAAATTGTCTTCAGGTCTGTTTTACCAGCCAATGTGTCACCATTTGACAAGCCAGAAACATAGGTAATCATGGAGAGCAAATAAACAATTTAAAGGTGACTGAATGCTTGGGAAGTAATCCATATATCTAATTAGATTTTGTATAAGGACAGAACAATTCAAGAAAAGCTGAATGATATATAGCAGCAAAAAATCTGAAATGGGACAAACGATAAAAAAATATAAAAGCATAGATTGGCAATAAAAAATATTTGACGGAGAGGCAAAAGGCACAAATTAAAAATATTCCAGTGGGGGAGAAAATGCTTCAAAGATGAGAAGTGTCAGGTTAAAATCTAAAAGATGACCGCTATAATAACTCAATAATTAATGATAAAAATTAAATCTAGACAAGTGCACCATTTATATGATGCCATGATGTATTATGAAAGAAAATCTGCAAAAAGCATCAAGATCCAGAAACAACTTTCTACGAGAACAATGTCAATAGAAATACAAGGTTACAGAATAAAGTGAACTGTGACGGTGAAAGTATCTCATGGATATTGTCTGCTATGCCAGTTTTCAAAATGGAGACGAATATTACAGGTTTACAGTTAGTCAAGGCTATTACTCATATCCCTTACTGCCTCATCTCAAGTGCTTAACATATGAAAAAATAAATCTATAGCAGTCGAGCATCTAAAGCCACTGCAAGCAAGAAACTCCAGCTAAGACTGTGCATTTAAGCAAAAGAGCAATACAATTCTTCACCTAACACATCACTGTGCCAAAGTGATCACAAGAATACAACAGAAGCAAGGGTAGGTCATCCACTCCTTCATGCCTACTCCACCATTCAACAAGACACAGCTTATCTTTTAACCTCAGTGTCATTTACCTGCACCAATTCCCCTCAATATCCAGGGATCAATCAATCTCTCTGTTCAGTTTAGTTTATTGTCATGAGTACTGAGGTGCAGTGAAAAACTTCTATTGCGTGCTAACCAGTCAGCAGAAAGACAATACATGGTTACAATTAAGCCATTCACAGTGGCAGAAACATGATAAGGGAACAACATTTAGTCAATGTTAATGTAGACCCAGTTAACTTAAATACTCCTTGGAGGACAAACCTCACCAGCCTAGAATCAATCTGGTGAACCGTCGTTGCATGGTACCAACTGCATGTGAATCCCTCCGTGGAGAGAGAAGCCTGAATCACCGGGACCTTACAAAATCTCCACACTTTTGCACACAAATCTTCTTGCAATCAGGCCTTTGTGAACTGCTCTCTTTAACCTGCATGTAAAACTTGCTAGTGATTTGTACACAAGCACATGCAGGTCCCATTTCAGCAAATGTATCAAATTGATTACAGGAACCAGTGGATCACAGACAGAACATACTCACAGCAAGACAAGTTACTCACCCTTCTAGCAACAGTTTTCCAGAAACCTGAAGGTTGGCAGCACAGTCTTCAAAAGTACATAATCGTTCAAAATGTGTCTGTTCAAAAAAAAATCCAGAAACACATGTTAAAACCAATATACAAAGAGAAACCAAAATAATATTAATCTTCAGAGGCAAACAGCATTGCAAAACTGCAAATCCCATTATAGTGCTGAGACCATTCAACAATAAACTGCTGGAAAAGGAGCATGCCCTATTTCACGGAATAATAAGCACGTGTATTACCCTGGCCACACACTCATTTCACTCCTACCGTTGGGAAGAAGATATAGAAGCCTAAAAAAATGTGACCTCCAGGTTCAGGAACAACTTCTTCCCTGCAGCCATTAGGCTATTAAATACTCCAAATAAGCTATAAATACGTAGGTGAGAGTGTGAGTGAGTGAGGGTCTTCTTTCCATTTATTATATTGTTTACAGAGTGCTATGTTCATACATTCTGTTGTGATGCTGCAAGGAAGAATATCACTGTTCTGTTTGGGGACCTATGGCAATAAAACACCCTTGACCTTTGACCTGACGTAACAATCAAGTGGAGGGAGATCATGGGTTGGCAATGTCCCTGGGATTGGAGATTGAAAGGGGTGGGGGCATGGGGTGGCAGGTTGCCTCCTACGGAACGAGGTGGAACACCCCTGCTTCTCCTGATTCCTGCACAGGCATGTAAGCCGAGTTCTCTGGTGACTTCCGGCAGAATCACTGGACAGGCTGTCGTAAACCTGGCAGCACGTACTTTGCTCTGCTTTAGCTCAATTTAACACTGGAATCCTGAAACAGATGTTAAGCCTGAGTCGCACACCTCAGAAGTCACCTGTGCCTGGCAGCCTTCCAGACAAGCCAGGCACAGGATCTACAGCTAAAGATCAGTTTGCCCTAACACTGGTTTTCCAGCCAGACACCGTCATCAATTAGTTTGCAACTGTGTGATTTAAACTCTATCACTACATGAAATGTAAAATATAAGCATATTTGCTCACACCTTGTTCTTGACTCCATTTGTTTCATTTTCGTTTTTTTGCAAAACAGGTTGGAGTGGAGGGAAAGCATCTCCGGATTCGTTCCTTACAATGTGCTTCCCCAGGGAATACGTTGCTTCAAAGTAGACTGGTGTGATAACATCTCGGATGTTTTCCTTGTAAAAGAAGAAATGGTTCCCAAGATAGAGATAAGTAAAAAGTTTTAGGTTTAGAGAAACAACATGGAAACGGGCCCTTCGGCCCATTAAGTCCGTACCGACCAATGATCAGCCGTACACTACACACTAGGGGCAATTTTGCAGAGGCCAATTAATCTAGAAACCTGTACATCTTTGGAGTGTGGGAAGATACACTGGTGTCCCTAGTGTGTGGGATAGGGCTAGCGTACGGAGGAAGATAGACACAAAAGTGTTAGAGTAACTCAGTGGGTCAGGCAGCATCCCTGGAGAAAAGGATAGATGACGTTTCGGGTCCATCACCCATCCGTGTTCTCCAGAGATGCTGCCTGACCCGCTGAGTTACTCCAGCACTTTGTGTTTACCTTTGGTATAAACCAGCATCTGCAGTTCCTTTATGGGGCCCGTTTCCATTCTGTATGATTCTACGAGACTAAATCATCAGGACTACAATCATGTCCATATGGTTCATTTAATGTTGGCTGAGACGTCAGGACTGGCCGTGTAGACTGAAACTCCATCTATTGCAAATGTACATGTCAAATACTAGAATCCTCTGCCCCACACATCTCAGAAACACCAAATGCCAACACCATCACCTCCCACGCTTTTACACTGAACAATCCTTCAACAACTATACATATGTCCCTGTGTTCCTTAGCCTAATGGATCCCATTACAAGCTGACAATCATCACACTATGACAATTCTTTCTACCCTTATTGCCTTCTGAGTAGGAAAGAATTTTAGAACAAAATTGAAAGTGATCTAGTCTAAATTGAAGGGAGGGCATGAAATGCAAACAAAGCAAAATACAAAGTCCGGGGCATGAATTTGCTGTGGTAGACTGGGAAGCTACATTACAAAAAGGTTTAACAGAAAACAAGGGATGGTTAACATCTAAAGAATTAATACGAGACTTACAACAAATATATATATAATGTATGAAACTTTGCAAGATGACAACCAGTGGATCTATTATTTCCATGGTCACTTACTTTAAAACATTGTCAGTAAAGTCTTTCTTTTTTGCAGTTATAGACAGATGTAAGCTGACGCAAACATCTGTAAACAAAGAACATTTTTTCTAACAATGCACTTTCAATGACTTTGTCATCAACATAGAGGAATTGGCCATGGAAGGAATATCATCCTCTGTGCTGTCTCTTTCAACTGAACAAGAACTTGTTGATATTTAATGATAATGTGATAAATGATCAAAATGATTCTACGATAAAAGGATATTTCATTGATAAAGTAATAGAAAGATTCAACATGGAAACAGGCCCTTCAGCCCAAAAATTCCATGCCAACTATCAATCACCCACTGACACTAATCCTACACTAACCCAATTCTTTCTAATTCTTACTACATTCCCGTCCACTCCTGCAGATTTTAGCACTCACCTACAAACTACAGGCAGTTTGCAATGGCCAACTAATCTACCAACCCATACATCTTTTAGACATAGGAGGAGATCAGACCACCCAGAGAAGCCCACACAGTCACAGGGAAAATATGCAAACATCACCAAGACAGCAATGGAAGTCAAGATGGAATCCAGGTCACTGGAGCCTTGAGGCAGTGGTTCTACCTGCTGTACCAAGTGTCATCTCTATATGAAGAACAGCATTTGAGAAATGTATCAGATGGTGACTGGAACTAAATTTCAGCAGAAGAATGTGCGCTGACACGTTTTTAAAAATACATCAGCACACACATTACAGTGCACTGGCCTGTTCCGTTATGTTCCCAATGTTGGGGGAGTCCAGAACAAGGGGCCACAGTTTAAGAATAAGGGGTAGGCCAATTAGAACTGAGATGAGGAAAATCTTTTTCAGTCAGAGAGTTGTGAATCTGTGGAATTATCTGCCTCAGAAGGCAGTGGAGGCCAATTCTCTGAATGCATTCAAGAGAGAGCTAGATAGAGCTCTTAAGGATAGCGGAGTCAGGGGGTATGGGGAGAAGGCAGGAACGGGGTACTGATTGAGAATGATCAGCCATAATTACATTGAATGATGGTGCTGGCTCGAAGGGCCAAATGGCCTCCTCCTGCACCTATTGTCTATTGTTATGCAAGTTCCATTGGGGAAATGTAAAATTTAGAAGGACCTGCAAAATTTAGAAGGACCTGCATGATATAGGCAATTTTGTCTTAACAGTCCCAAAATTAACAGTGGGCATGGCTTCCTCAAATCCAAGTCCGCACCACCAACTTGTAATCAACTTCAAGGAATATGATCCCAGTCTGACACAATATTGGGCAGACAGTCAACAACTACTGTTAAGGCTCACAAACCAGTGGAGGAAGGTCGATAAAATAAAATGGCACCTGTACTGCTAAATAATCAAGTCAGCCAAATCAAATGAAAGGAATGGATTCCCAAACAACGAGTAATACAAACAGCTTGCAGCAGTGGCTATTACAATACTGATCTTGATTAAATTATTCCCCAGATGTACGTGACAGAAAAACAATGATTGTCCTTCCCCAACCTCTGTATTTCCATTCATACTTACATGCTCGCTTTGGCCTACATTGAATGTCATTTAATCTGCATTAATTTTTCACAAGGTCCCTTATAAATCTACAGTATATTACATGTGTAATCATCAATTAATTATTCTGTTTGGAATTAAAATTAATTAAGTGCACTCTAGTAAGCATTTTATTTGAGAGACTATTGAACATTTATCCAAAACAGTTATGTCAGTATACTGCATGCCATTTTAGTGACAACAGATAGATTCGTTTCATTTTGCATTAATGCCATTGTCAAATTCATTTTATTTGGCGGTTTGTTTTTTTTCCCTTGTAGACACCATGTGACACACCCTTGAAAATAGATAGAAATCGTGCAGTTCATATTGCTGAAAAATGTCACACCACAACATCAATACAATAATCTGAAGTTATTGCACTTACCATTATAAACCTCAAATGTGTCAAATGTGTCATTTAATTAACAAGATAATTTCAGTGTGCAGGGATTTGGAAGATGTATCAGATAGTCTAGACAATATTGGATTTTCAAAAAGGTCCCACACAAAAGGTCAGTGTGGAAAACTAGAGGGTTGGTGTCAGGGGTAACATTTTGCGATGGAATTTGAATTTGAATATTTGAATGATTAACAATTTTTTTTTTGAGAAGGCAGGCTCTAACCCATGGGTACTTCAGTCTCTGTATCATCAACAATTATGATCACAAGGTGTTTAGATTCTAAGTTTACTGGCAACATAAATCTGGTTGGGATTATGAATTGTGAGGAGGGTGTAAGGAGGCTTCCAAGTAATTTTTGTAGTCAATATAGTATAATATGAATAAATGTGGTTATCCACTTCAGTGGAATAAAAAGTATACTGTTGAAATAGTGTTAAATTGGGAATATTGAATAAGACTTGGGCATTCTTGTACTAATCACTGAAAACGAACATGCAAGTAAACACTTGGCCAAAGCAGCAAAAGTTGTTCTTCGTAGTAAGGTGACACAAGTGGAGGATCAAGGTTATCTTGTTGCAATAATGCAGGGCTTTGGTGAGAGTCTGCTTGGAGTATTGCATAGAGTTTTGATCTCCTTAGCCAAGAAAGGATGCCACACAGAGCTAAAGGGCAAGGCCTCCTGAAGCGCAAGACTTCCAAGTTGTAAATTGCAAGCTCTAGACAGAAAACCCCCTGACTTTAACACCAGGCTGTGCCTGGCCCAAGTTTACTGCCTGTCCGAAGAAGGGTCCCAACCTGATATGTCACATATCCATTTTTCTTCTGGGAAGGTTGCTTGACCTGCTACTCCAAAACTGTGTCTTTTATTGTAAATCAGCATCTGCAGTTCATTGTGTCTACATTTTACTGCTCACCTTCAAAGCACCAAATATTTATCATATTCCCCAGTATCAACTAAAAATTAAAAAGATTAGAACACTAAGAAATACTAGAAAAGCCTTTTTAAAGTTAATAGAATTAATTCCAAAAAATGGAATTATCTGGAACATTCTCTACCCCATAGTTAGTTTTCTCCATTGAAATGGATGGAGTTACTAAATCTAGATCAGCATTCTACAAAGAGCTAAAAACAGTTGGAATGACTGATTAAAATTTCTCACAATATTCAGGGTTGTGTCTTCAGATTTCTTTGCATGGGTCTCTAAACTATTCTGAATGGGCTTGGCCCCCCCATATCAAAAATCTTCTAACGCACCACTCAAACTCTAGGTCCCTCAGGTCGGCCGACTTGGGGCTACTGACAGTCCCGCGGTCTAGACTTAAGCTCAGGGGTGACCGCGCTTTTGCGGTTGCAGCTCCTAGACTGTGGAACAGCATCCCACTCCCCATCAGAATTGCCCCCTCCATCGACTCCTTTAAGTCCAGGCTCAAAACCTACTTCTATTCCCTAGCGTTTGAGGCCCTCTGAGGGGGCACTGTCTACTGTTTATGTATGTGTTGTTAGGTTTGTGTGCTATTGTATGTTCTTTTTTTAGCACCTGCACTGATGTACAGCACTTTGGTCAACGTGGGTTGTGTTTAAATGTGCTATACAAATAAAATTGACTTGACTTGACTTGACGGTTACATGGGAATATAAAGACAGTCTCACATGGAACTTATGGCATTCTCAAGGAAAATTCGGATTAGTAAATAATTTCAGAACACTGTGACAACTGCATTGGGGACAGAGATTGGTTTAACATGCATTTGCAGATACAAAAACCAGCACTGTGAATATTATAATCACTACCTGGATTGTAATCACTATCAGCACCGAACAGCAGGACAGAGAAGCCTATTTAGAAATCATCATACATAGAACACAGAACAACACAGCACAGGAACAGGGGTTTCGGTCTACAATGTCTGTGCTGAACATGAAGCCAAGATAATCTAATCTCACTGTCTGCACATGATCCATATGCTTTCATTCCCTGCATATCCATACGATGAAGAGCGTAAAACGAGGAAGAACCAAGGGAGGAAACTCTCCTCAGGCATCTCATCCCAAGTCATGATTGATGCCAAAACATTACCACATGAACTCAACTCTTCTTCCTCATTCCATTTTTTTTTTCCTAATCAAAAATGATGTTGTAGTTATGCACTTTCTGGCCACTCTATTACCCCTGTGGTCTAACTGATGCAGCATCCCAGATCAGTGTCATTTGCATTATTACATATATGAAGCAATTCACCTTCAACAGGGGCACTGAATGTTAATGGCACACCCAGCACAATAACCCATGGCTCCTGACCCTGCTTCATCTATTCTGCTTCTTGTATGCAAAACAATTTCACAGCAATATAAAATATGAAGATTGAAAGCAAAACCAATTCTAAATATCAGTTATACTTTATTTATATAAAATCTCACTGGGGAAGTTTGAGTAGAGTTGATAAACATACCTTCATAAATGCAAGATGAGTGTTACACTTAATAATATTATGATAAAGCATAATCTCTTCTGTATGACTTTTCAATTTGTCATCAGATACCAACTTAAATCTGGCAGGAAACCCAGTTCTTCTGTGGACATCGGCACTCATGCTATACTGCAGCACTGAAAAGCAAGAGGTAAAAATGACTTTTATTAGCAGTTTGCTATTTGGTTTGGCATCAAGTTGAGAACCACACAATGTAGGAACTGTGTTTAAACGTACATTCAGCAAAGAGCAATCACATTCCACAAGGTGGCACTTCATTGAGAAACTGGAACTTAAACTTCAGTTTTGGCCTGAAGGTTTTTCATGCAGTCCACACAATTTATTCTGTTGAATTTTATGCACCCACACTTTTTTGATCAACAATAAACTACTCTCTCTCAGGACCTTTTCACTCTCTCAATATCTCGATCCAATCACAATTCATTTCGACCTTCTGATCTGTTCAATTTGGCACTTTTAATTGTTTAAGTTCTAAGAATGTTGCACAATAAATTTGTGGACAAGATTGTGCTCCAGTCGATGAAATGAACTGTCAGCAGAACTGGGCAATGTAAAAGAAGGAAGCAGATTGAAGAATATATCAAAGTACTTGCACATACTGCAGGTGTGGTTGCAAAATGTACATCACATGGCCCCTCATAGTTACATTACATAAAAACAACTTTTAGATTTGAACATATTTTACTATTCATCATGGATGAAAATCCTCTGAAAACTAGTCTGTTGCAAAATTCTTCAAGTGCATGATTAATGGGCAACATTATACTTGAGGAATACAACTTTATAAAATTAAAGCATAAGATAAAAAGCAGTCTAAATCAAACTTGGCATAAACAGGAAATGTGTTTGATTGTTCACTAATACTTATTATGAATGATCTGAATGAAGTACATTGCAAAAACTGATAAACAAAAATAAAGACATACTCTGTTAATCTGCTTCATAGAATCATTCCTAAACAAAAAATATACTTAGCACCTGCAGTTCCTTTTTATTATATTTAATAAAAATGATGCACCATTGTTATCCAAAACATCTACAATAGCATAAGAAAATAACTGCAGATCAACATGACAATGTTAATGCAGGTGAGGCAACCTGTGGGTTTCTCTTGCTGAATAATATTTGACTATATTTTACCATGCTATTTTCAGTAAATAACAGTGTGCTTTAATAAGATTGCCGTATAATTGCTTATTTCAATTTATTTTTTGGACTGAGGAGATTGGCAAGGCATCTGACCAATGCAATTGACTCCCAGTTGGTGATTGTGGGAATTCTGTGCTATGGAGGTGCTTCTACAATACTGTTAATATTTGGATCTGTTGCATTGGACACAGTTAAATCTGGAGCATTGGGGCAGAAACACAGAAGGCAGTGGAGGCCAATTCACTGGATGTGTTTAAGAGAGAGTTAGATATAGCTCATTGGGCTAACGGAATCAAGGGATATGGGGCGAAAGCAGGAACAGGGTACTGATTTTGGATGATCAGCCATGATCATATTGAATGGCAGTGCTGGCTCAAAGGGGTGAATGGCCTACTCCTGAACCGATATTCTATGTTTGTAACACAAATATGAATGAAATAACAATCTTGATGTTTCCTGGTAAATCAGTGCAGCTTTGCATTAATGTCATGTGTTAATGTGGAGTTTAACAATACTCATGGACTCAGCTGTTACCAATAATGCTGGGGATTGACCTCTCCAGGCCTGTCAGCCAGTGACCTCCAAGGGAGAGGGCACTGTCACATACTGCAGAGAGGTTATCTGAGATTTGACAGAGCAAGGGGGTGGAGGCAATTAAGGTTTCATTTATTACTGGATTACTGCTCTCAACCACCAGGGAGGGAGAGCGTACAGCACCCAGGGAACCATCTCCAAACTCAGCAGGGGTAAAGTGCATCTGGATTGTTGTCCTAATGGAAATCCAGCACTTACTGTAAACTCGTGGAAGAGAGAATGATTATCAACCTGACTTTAGTCGTGAACTTTAATTAATGGATTGTTACTAGCTTGAAGCTGGGAAGTATAAACATCCAACAGCCTGACATTTAGTCTGACCCTAAAGGAACTGCTGATGCTGGTTTATACCTCAGATAGACACAAAGTGCTGGAGTAACTCGGTGGGTCAGGCAGCATCTCTTTAGAAAAGGGATGGGTGGTGTTTTGGGTCGGGACACTTCTTCAGACATTAATTAGACTTACTAAACTAATTCCAGTCTATCTTCTAGCCTGTCATTTAGTGTTGCAGTAACGACACCACTGATTCAGGAGAACTATATTTCTTTCCTAGAATCCTACAGGCAGAGAAAGCACTAAACTTTGCAAGGTTTCTCATGGAGCATAATGCCAATAGTTGCATTTGCATCTGCATCAATTTTTGTATGCATCACATTAACTTGGTTGTATGATGGTACCAAGAAGAAGCCTTTTCTCTCAAAATCCAGTTGGAGCAAGACAAAAGGCAACAAAAAACACCAGCTCAACATTTAGTATCCTGACAGCATTTAGCATGCCTTAATTCTGTAGCAGTCTGCTGCATCAACTGTATTTCAGTCACCACAGCTGATCAAAGTCTGGCTATCCCCATGATTCCAATGCACAACCACAAAGCATGCGCGGCAAACATTCATTGACAGTCATGTAACCACATCAAACATGGTGGTGTAAACCATTGGCACGCTGACTGCCTGGACCACACTCAACAAGCATTGCAGTAATACACACTGAGAGGGCTGAATTTTGAAATGATCGCTTGCAAACTCCACCCACCTGGCCATTAGAGTTAGCCATTGTCATTCACTGCATGATGGTCAACTGAGGGGCAGGAGGAAGAGGATTAGGTAAGTAGCAGGAAGCTCCTCTGCTCTCAGGCTATCAGTGGAGAACTAATTAGAGTCCAAACACCTGCGCTCGGTCCGCGTTGGCCAATCTGATCTCCCGGTGGCCGAGCACTTCAACTCCCCCTCCCATTCCCAGTCTGACCTTTCTGTCATGGGCCTCCTCCAGTGCCATAGTGAGGCTCACTGGAAATTGGTGGAACAGCACCTCATATTTCGCCTGGGCAGCTTGCAGCCCAGTGGTATGAACATCGACTTCTCCAACTTCAGATAGTTCCTCTGTCCCTCTCTTCCCCTTCCCAGATCTCTATCTTCCTGTCTCCATCTATATCCTTCCTTTGTCCCGCCCCCCTGACATCAGTCTGAAGAAGGGTCTCGACCCGAAACGTCGCCCATTCCTTCTCTCCCGAGATGCTGCCTGACCTGCTGAGTTACTCCAGCATTTTGTGAATAGAGTCCAAAGTTGGTCACTTTAAACTGAATCACCCACTTACCAATAGTCCCACAGCAGCATTCAATTGGCCACAAAACAAATTTTCCAATCTAACCTGCACATAAAGTCTTGCAGCACTGAAGACCAACATAAACCAAATCAACTTGAGCATTCAAAAGGACACAAAGTACTCAGCAGGTCAGGCAGCAGCTCTGGAGAACAGGAATAGGTGACAATTCAGATCAAGACCCTTCTTCAGACTGGAATTCTGAATTTGAGTCTGAAGGGTCTCGACCTGAAAAGTCATCTATCCATATTCTCCCGAGATGCTGCCTGAGCTGCTGAGTTACTCCAGCACTGTGTGTCCTTTTGTGTACCAGCCAGCATCTGCAACACTTTATTTCTACAACTTGTGATTTCTCTTTGTTTCCTATTTTCCTTCTGTCTTTGCCTTTTATTTTAATCATTCTCAAGATATTGGGTAGGTCAAACCCACCATGGCCCACCACTTTCTGCAGCCTCCTTTATTCTTGGGCATTCGTGTTACCGAACCAGGCCGAGATGCAACCAGGTGGCATGCTCTTTGCCATACACCCGTAGTTCAATAGAGCAACATATGGAATCTTCATCTTCAAAAAACTCAATCAGATTTGTCAGACATGACCTCCCACATACAAAACTATGACGTTGACTATGAGTAAAGATAGACGGTGCTGGAGTGACTCAGTGGGTCAAGCAGGATCTCTAGAGAAAAAGGTTGGTTGACTTTTCAAGTCACAACCCTTCTTCTTCAGACTCCTGAAGGATACAGTCTAAAGAAGTCTCCTGACCCGAAACATCACCCATCCCTTTCTCCAGAGATGCTGCCTGCCCCGCTGAGTTACTTCAGCACATTGTGTCCAGCCTGACACATGTGCTCTAGTTGCACAAACAGGTCCTGTACAGAGTGAACTGCCAGCGTGGCCACATCCACTCTTGATCTGTTGTAGTGGTAGGGGTATAATAAGATCATGAGATAGTAGAATTTGGCCATTCGGCCCATCAAGTCTACTCCGCCATTCAATCATGGCTGATCTATCTCTCCCATCTAACCCCATTCCCCTGCCTTCTCCCCATAACCTCTGATACCCAAACTAATCAAGAATCTATCTATCTCTGCCTTAAATAGATCCACCAACTTTTGTGGCAAAGAATTCCACAGGTTCACCGCCCTCTGACTAAAGAAATTCCTCCTCATCTCCTTTGCAAAGAAACGTCCTTTAATTCTGAGGCTGTGACCTCTGGTCCTAGACTCTTCCACTAGTGAAAACAAGGGTCTCAACCCGAAATGTCACCCTTTCCTTCTCTCCAGAGATACTGCCTGTCCCGCTGAGTTATTCCAGCATTTTGTATCTTCGGTTTAGACCAGCATCTGCAGTTCCGTCCCTCACTCTCACCACATCATGAGAGGAATAGATTGGGTAGATGCACAGAGTCTCTTGTCCATAGTAGGTAAATCGAAAACCAGAGGACATAGGTTTAAGGTGAAGGGGAAAAGATTTCATAGGAATCCAAGGGGTAACATTTTCACACAAAGGGTGGTGGTGGGTGTATGGAACAAGCTGCCAGAGGAGGTAGTTGAGGTCATCTATTGCAAGCAGTATTTGCTGCTGAGGTGCATTGCTCCAGACATTTCTAATTGATCCCCTGATTGTTTATTTTTTGTGTGTACGTATGTGTGTGCGTGTGTGTATATATGTGTGTATATACACACTGAACTTTGTTTTCTCTCATTTATTATATTGTTTACAGTGTACTATATTTACATATTCTGTTGTGTTGCAGCAAGTAAGAATTTTATTGTTCTATCTGGAACATATGATAATAAAGCACTCTTGACCTTGAGAATGTGGGATGTGCCAGGCCTTGAGATTAGAAATTACAATGGTGTATACAATGGTGCTCAGCACCTCATGATGCCCTCATGGTTCTAAGATACCAGATTTGCTCCAAGTCTAGCCCATTGTGGTGCCACACAAGATGGACAGTGTCTTCCATGTAAAGATGGGACTTCGTCTCCTCAAAGCCAAAATAGTAATTACTTTTACCAATACCATCATGAACAAATGTATTCATAATTCGTGAAAAACAGATAGGTTTTAACGGTGAAATTGTTAAAATCTGTGCCCTAGCTACACGTGCTCAGTGTACATTATCTAAATATGGCTCAAGTGTTACTGCTTTGGATAAAAATGTCCAATCCAGACCCATGTGTTGGAACAGAGATTGACTTCAGATGAACAGCGCCTTCATCAGAAGTATATGTTCATGGAGCAAGGCAACTCTTTGCGTGCCGATCCCAGAAGAGGAACTACCAATATCCATTCTTGATTGATTGTATTCACGTACAGTCTTTTCTTTGACTGCATAGCACACAAAACAAAAGCTTTTCACTGTACACATAATAATAAGAAACTAAACTAAAAATGGTCTGATAAAGGCACTGAAAGTCACAAAGTACAATTAAATGGCTGAATTTGATTAGAGAGTCATAGAGTGATACAGTGTGGAAATAGGCCCTTCGGCCCAACTTGCCCACACCGGCCAACATGTCCCAGCTACACTAGTATCCCTCCAAACCAGTCCAATCCATGTAACAGTCTGTTTCTTAAACGTTGGGATAGTCCCAGCCTGAACTACCTCATTTAGCAGCTTGTTCCATACACCCACCACCCTTTGTGATCATGTTGTAAGCTTATTGATTCCACGTTGTGTTGTTTATTTTCAATATGTTTCTGTTCATGGATTTATAAAAGGCAGGAGGGCAGTGAGCAGCACCTACAACAGGGTGATTTTCTAGCCAGGTTAACGCATTGCAAAGTGGAGATTGTGTGTTTGATCAAAAACAGCTCACCTGAACACCTGGCAGAGCAATTTAATCAGGACAGCCCTGAGCAGACATGTAACATTATCTCACTTCATTGTTTGCTACCACACTCTTAGTGCAATCTCACTGTTCCCATACATTTAATTAAGCTAACTCTATTGTCTTGCAATACTGGCTTTCATCGTCATTTCCAGGTGTTTTTAAACACCAAAGTGCAATGTGATTTTTAGTGTGTTTGTGTGATGAAACAGTATACATGTGCTTTCAATTTCTTGAATAATAAGAATATGCTATCTTCACTTTATTCCTTGGGCTTTGTTCCTTGGAGTGCAGAAGGTCGAGGATGATGATCTTATATCAGGAGGGGAATGGGTAGGGTGAATGCACAGTCTTCAGGGGAATCAAGAACCAGAGGACATAGTCTTAAGGTGAGGGGGGAAAAGATTTAATAAGAATCTGAGGGGTAACATTTTCAGAGGTCGATTAGACACTATAAATTGCCCTTAATGTGTAGGTGAGTGGGAGAATCTCAGAATAGTTCATGGGAATGTAGGAGAATAAAACAGGATTGGGGTCACATTACATGGTCAGCATAGACTTGCTGTATGATTCGATATACAAATCTCAAGAATCATTCAAACTATAATCTGAAATTATCCCATATGTTTCCTTCAACAGAGCATCACTAAAAATCAACATTCAGAAACAAAAGAAACCTTAATTTACGAAGTTCAATAACCACAATGCACTTGTGTAAATTTGATTATTTACCTATATAACCAGGAATTTTCTTCCCCTTGTGACCAAAGCAGACAGTAACATTGATGCACGTTACTGGCTTCCCATTCTCAAAACATTCCATGTGTGTTTGGTTGATTGAAGGAGGCAACTGCAGGAAGGATTCCACGATCACGACAGGTCTGCTTCTGTAATCCATGGAGAATAGCAGTTAGTCACAATACACTCATTTTGTAAATATTGAAAAAAACACCAAAACTAATTCGGAAAATAATTCCTCAAAAATCGTCAACACAGCCTTTTGGCCCATCATGTCGGTGAAGGATGAAAAAAAGTTCCAAGATGAATCTCATTGACAGAACCAGGGTTGTTGTCTTGCAGGTCACAGCTTTTCAAGTGCACTTCCAAATGCTTCCAAGAGTTTCTTCCTCAACCACTCTTTCTAGCATCGAGATACAGACCCCTACCACCAGCTGAACGAAAATCGCCTCCACTTTCGTCTAAACTTTATCTAGGTTACTTTAAATCTATCCCTTCTCATTTTTGGCTTGTCTAGTACGGAGAAAAAGTCCTTTCTATGTATTTTAAGAAGGCTCTTCAAGGTTCGACACATCTCTTTTAAAGTTACTTGGTTTTCCAGTCCTGGCAGCAACCTTGGAAATCCCCTCTGCACCCGCTCTAGTAGTGTTAGAGGTCCAGCCATCATATGTTCAAGTTACTGGGCCAGCATTTAGAGCTATAGGAGTAGAATTCAAACCATCGTGTCCACTCTGCCATTCAATCATGGCTGACCTCTGCCACCTAATCCCATTCTCCTGCCTTCTCCCCATAACCCTTTACACCCATTCTGATCAAGAATTTGTCTATCCCTGCCTTAAAAATATCAATTGACTTGGCCTCCACAGGCAATGAGTTCCACAGATTAACTACCCTCTGACTAAAGAAGTTCCTCCTCACCTCCTGAAAAAGCGCCTTTTATTGTACAATACACTCTGAACCTAAACTTTTAACAAGCTCTGAACGTGTTACAGAAACATAAAAAAGGACACAAAGTGCTGGAGTAACTTAGCAGGACAGACAGCATTCCCGGTAACTTCACCTATCCACATGGAGAACGGATAGGAACTAACATAAAAGTTTATCAGGTTCATCATGTACATCAGGGAACAACATTTGCCATCTGTATTTGGTCTGGACTAAAAGCTCAATGGCCAAACTCCCTTGCTCAGTTAAGAGATCATTAGCAATGGACAATGAATGCCAGTGATATCGATATTCTGTGAATAAATTTATAAATGTAACATTTCTACTGTAAAGTGGTAACCAGATTGGTACATGGTGCTCATGATGTTGCCCAACTAATATTGTCCTTTCTTCATTCCTCTTATTCTGTACCTTTGCTAATAATCATCTTATTCACCTGTCCAACTTTTAAGTGTAAGAAGGAACTGCAGATGCTGGTTTACACTGAAGGTAGACAAAGTGCAAGAGTAATGCAGCGGGTCAGGCAGCATCTCTGGAGAAAAGAATTAGGTGATGTTTCGGGTCGAGACTCTTCTTCAGCCAACCTTGAAGGACCTGTACAATCCTTTGTGTCTCTCCATGTCACTCAGTCACTCTTTCTGTTCCGACACACCTCTCAATACCCTCCCATTTACTGTAAATTTCCTTCCCCTGTTATACCTCATAGTACTCCGGTTTAAATTTTATTCACTGCCATTCTACCAAACTGATCAGACAATCTATATCTTCCTGCAGGCTAATGCTTTCATTCTGTTAAATACATAGCCATTTTTTCTATGATCTGCAAACCTCTCTACTATGGTCCCCATAGCAAGTCTAAATAATTGATATAAATCACTATCAGCAAGGGACTCAGTACAGGGCCCTGCAGAACCACAGTTGTGAGGCCTTCCAGTCACAACTAAACAAGCAACCATTTCCCTTCTTATCATCGAGCCAATTCCAGATGCAATTTGCCAGTCTCTCTTTTTCCTTTTTGACTAGACTGTCCTTTGAAATGATGCCAGGGTCTTGACTAAAATCAACATAGACTACATCAAATGCATTACCTTCATCAACTCCCCTTCTCACATAAACTGAATCAGGTGGTGGCAGAGGATGCGGGTGAGATTCGTAGTGAACTCAGGATGGCTGCCATCACCAAGGAGGTGGATGATGCTTCTATTGCATTTAAGGGGAAAGGGTATGAAATATTCCACAATATAAACATAAGAGAGAGACTTTATCTTGCACTAAGCATGATACCCTTTATCCTATATCTGTACACTGTGGATGGCTTGATTGTAGTCTTTTTGCTGACTGGATAGCGCACAAAAAACATTTCACTGTACCAGTACACGTGACAATAATAAATTAAACTAAACTAAGAAATTCAGCAGAATTGAAACTGGAATGCGGTTGCATTGTTGATCACAAAGAGGTCTTACTCTTCGCTTTGTTATTTTCTTGTTCTTTCTGTACTTAAAATCCTATTTTGAATTTTCTTTGCTTTTATTGCCCAATGTTTTCTTCATAACTTCCTTTTGCTTCCCCAATTTCCTACGTAAATGTCACTCACATACTCTATACTCTGCCTTCAGCTGTATTAGGTCCCATGTCTTGCATAAGCTTGCAGCTCTTGCCTCTTCTTACTACCCATGCATCTTGCTATACAAGAGGATCTGGATTTGGTAGCACACTCTTCTACTTTGTGGGAACATTATTACGCTGAACTCCGAGTCTTCTGAAGAAGGGTCTCGACCCGAAACGTCACCCATTCCTTCCTTCCAGAGATGCTGCCTATCCTGCTGAGTTACTCCAGCATTTTGTGTCTATCCCTGAGTTTTAAGTCTCCTCCTTAAATACCTCCCATTGCATGGAGATATTTTGCGTAAAACATAGCTGTTTCAATCTATTTTTGCGAAATCACTTCTCAGTCCAGTAAATCTGTGCTTGCCTCAGTTCATTCAAAGTAGAGAATACATTTCTGAAGGCAATGCACTCGAGCATTGCAAATAAAAGATCTTGTTGATTAAATATTATAGTTGAAATCTCCCAAAGTGATTTGCACACAATGTTTTGTTATTTTCAGTTTATATACTGAGATTGGCTGCACAGCAGGTTGGACAAAGAAATCTGAATAGTATCAAATCCTCCAAGTCAACTGGGAGTGACAATCAGGAGCTGTGCAAGCCCCTGACATAGCACTGTTGAAAACAAAGGCTAATTGATCATTTACCACATCTCCAGATTTGGACATTACTGACTGGAAAAGGCCAAGTTGTTTGGCATGGGAATGGAAGCCATTCTCAAGGAACTTGGGGATAAACAGACCACACTTTAAAGAACAGATGGCTCCCTTCCCAGAACTACAGAGGAAGGAGCTTAAAATCAGCCAACTCCAGCCAGCTATTTCAGTCTCAAATGTGGAGAGCTTACCTGCAGACCTCTGGCACTGCCCAGAGCTGAGAGCTTTAAAGCCATTACAAACCCAGCAGCCTGTTATTATATCATGTGGCTGCTTCCGTACCCCTGCCTTCCCTGAAGAGATTGCTTGGAGAGAGAGAGACAGTAGGTGTCACACATTAAAAACAAAATACATGTAGCAAGGGCAACATTATGTCCAGTCAATCTGTCAACATTCACACAGGACAGCACAAATGCCTCACAATTAACTTGAGCACTGTGCTTGGTATTTATTTATCACCAATAATAACATAGCAGGATAAGATGGGGCTGATATCACTTTAATAGCCATGGAAACGTAGGAGCAGAAGAATGAGAGCAATTAGTTGCTAGATGTGGTTTGAGCCTTCATAAAACAGTACACTGTTGGTACACCTCTGAAATCATTTTGACCTTGTTGCATTTTTGGCAAAAGTGTTAATTGCTTCGCGGCATTTCAACTTCTTCATCAATGGTGGATGCATCGATGGAAAAATGAGGCAGGAACAGGAAGCATATTCCAGATGCGGAGCCTAATGCAGCAGAAGGTGGATCAGAGTGTAGAAAGAATGGGAGTAAAATTTAAAAGGGAATTGGGAAACCAAAGGGAAGTTATAAAAATAGAACCAAGTGTGTTCATTCACAGCCATTCGGCCAAACTGATTAAAATATCTACATCTTCCTGCAGGTTAACACTTTCCTTTTGTTAACCACATTGTTATTTTTGTATCACTTGCAAACTTCTCTATCATGTTTCCCACTGCAAGTCTAAATAATTGAAGGAAATCACTATCAGTAAGTAACGACACAAAGTGCTGGAGTAACTCAATGGGTCAGGCTGTATCTCTGGAGAACATGGATAGGTGACCCTTATTCAGACGGATTGTAGAGCGTGTACATGAACATTTACAGTGGAGAAATTAGTTTTGTTTTAACTGCTTATGTCTGAAGAAGGGTCTCAACCCGAAACGCCACCCATTTCTTCTCTCCAGCGAAGCTGCCTGTCCCGCTGAGTTACTCCAGCATTTTGTGTCTACCTTATATCTAATTCAACATCCCCATCACAGCCACAATTCTTGCTGTAGAAAGCACCGTGTAAAGTCTGGGGATGAAAAATAAAAATAACAGAAGAACTGCCAGGAACACCAAGTGGCAGAGGAAACATGCTGTCTGGGCTTGCACTTTACATCCTATTGCATTTATCTTTTTTGACCTTGACTGGTAACAAGAAGGCAGGTTTTGACTCTCCAGACTCCAGGAAAGACAGCAGTTGTATCGTCCTGCTGAATTTATACCTATGATCAAACCGTACTGGCGAACATTACAGCAGGCCCATTTGATCAAAAGAAAGCTTGAAAAAATATTGAGGATTGTGCTTAGCTCATTTTGTGAAACATTTGGACAGGTGCATGGATAGGAGAGGTTTAGAGGGATAAACACAGGTAGGTGGGATTAGTGTAGATGGGACATATTGGTCGGCAGGTGGATCTAGTGTAGATGGGACATGTTGGTCGGCAGGTGAGACAAGTGTAGATGGGACATGTTGGTCGGCAGGTGAGACAAGTGTAGATGGGACATGTTGTTCTGCAGGTGGGACTCGTGTAGATGGGACATGTTAGTCGGTAGGTGAGACTAGTGTAGATGGGACATGTTGGTCAGCAGGTGAAACTAGTGTAGATGGGATATGTTGGTCAGCTTGGGCAAGTTGGGTCGAAGGACCTGTTCCACACTATGACTCTATGATTCATGGTCGGTGATGTTTTCCTTCCCACATTACAGTAGCAAATGTATGCCAGAAGCATTTAATTGCCTGTCAAATGCTTTAAAATTAACTGAAGTTGTTAATTTAAATATATATATTTACGTTGCCTGCATGCCTACTTCAAATAGATGAATAGGTGCTTCTTTCTTAAGGTGAACTCATGGAAACAGCTTGCCTCTACAAGTGCCAGGCCCTTGCACTAGTGAATATAGATACAATAGCACGCAAAGCAGAGTTTAAGACAGCACGTCTCTTGTGCCATTTGTATTCCTGGCAGCCTTTCCCATCCTCATTCCCCCAACTGGTGCTGGCACAATGCTTTCCTCCTACAGCAAATGTTATGCTTCACTGACCAGGAGGTTTGATAGCTCCCAGCAGCTAAAACAAATACTAATTCTCCCAACCCCTCCGCTGACAAAATGAAACATAGAATGAAACCACATGAAGAATTTATTACGCAGCCCTGTCGAATCGTAACTTAATGGGGCAATTTTAACCTACTTTTACAAATTTCTCAGGATCATTTAACCCAATACCTACACCTGCTGTGTTTCTAATTTTCAATGATCCTGCGCTTAAGTGGAATGAACATTAACAATGCTTTACAAATAAGCTGCCATTTCCTATGCTCCTCTTCACCCAGGCTAAGTGTGCAGGCTTTGAACCATTGTAGCCAAAAGGTGAAACAATTACTGAAATTGTAGCTGCTCCTTTTGCCAAAGATAATTCCTTTCAGGAAACTATAGGCAGCTCATTGCCCAGAAATATTGAAATTTGACTGTGAAGTGGTTCAGGCTTTTCATAAATTCTTACAATTCAATGGCAAGATCATATCATATCATATCATATCATATCATATATATACAGCCGGAAACAGGCCTTTTCGGCCCACCAAGTCCGTGCCGCCCAGCGATCCCCATACATTAACACCATCCTACACCCACTAGGGACAATTTTTACATTTACCCAGCCAATTAACCTACATACCTGTACGTCTTTGGACCTGTACAACTCCCACTCATATCATATATCATATCATATATATACAGCCGGAAACAGGCCTTTTCGGCCCTCCAAGTCCGTGCCGCCCAGTGATCCCCGTATATTAACACTATCCTACACCCACTAGGGACAATTTTTTTAAACATTTTACCCAGCCAATTAACCTACATACCTGTATACCTGTACGTCATCTGACATGTGGCAGGGATCTCAGGCTGCCAAAGTTAAATACACTCTCTGCAAGCTGATATTTGGGTGTTTCTGCCCCAGTGATGAAGACAGATAGAATAATGAGGAAGGTTAGCACAGTCATAGTCAGGCACAATGGAAATGTACCCTTCAGCCCATCGAGTCCACACTGACCAGCCAACACTCATTTACAAAAATCCTACACTAATCCGATTTATTCTCCCCACATTTCCAAAAACTACCCCTCAGATTCCACCACTCATCTGTACACTAGGGACTGTTTACATTAGTTACCTATTAACTTGCATGTCTGGTATATGGGAGAAAATTCACACTGTCACAAGGAGAACATACAAGCTCTATTATGGATAGTGCTATAGGTTAGGATTGAACCTGTGTCTCTGGAGCTATGAGAGAGTGGCTCCAGTAGTTTGGCTCCTCTACCACACATCAGTAATCCCAGCATCACTCGGGAAGAATCATATTAATGTCTTTCCACCTGAAGAGTAACCAATGACAATTTCACCTTATTAACCATTCTCCATCTATTATCTTCTACACCCTTGAGTCATGTCAAGAGTCAAGAGTGTTTTGTGGTCATAGGTCCCACGTAGAACAATGAAATTCTTATTTGCAGCAGCACAATAGAATATGTAAACATAGTACACTGTAACCAATATAATGAGATTAAAAAGTTCATACGAGTTCTTTCAGTGCCAGTAAATGAGAACTATAATCAGTGATTGATTTTCTGGATAGAAAATGGACATAAGTAATTTCTATTAAAGGGTGGAATAATGGCATAGCGGTAGAGTTGCTGCCTTGCAGCGCCAGAGACCCGTGTTCGATCCTGACTATGGGTGCTGTCTTTACGGAGATTGTACATTTTCCCCGTGACCTGTGGGGGTTTTCTCCGAGTGCTACAGTTTCCTCCCACACTCCAAAGACGTACAGATCTGTAGGTTAATTGGCGTTGGTAAAATTATCCCATGTGTAGGATAGTGTTAGTGATACGGGGATCGCTGGTTGGTGTGAATTCAGTGGGCCGAATGGCCTATTTCTGCGTTGTATCGCTAAACTAAGTGTATCTATGGATTTGGTTTAAGGAGGATTCATCCACAACTCCCACTCCAAGGCCCAGAGTGGAAGGTCTGAAAGATAAATAATTTCTGTTGCTCCCTGTTTAACAATAGGGCAAAGGAGAGAGAGAAAACAAAAAACAAAGCAGCTTAAGTTCCCTTAATAACTCCAGAACTTGCAAATGTCCTCAAGCTTCAAAGGCCAGGCTCAGCCAATTAGTCAAAGTCAGAAAATGCTGCAAATGTCACACGATGCAGCCTGCACATGAGGATACGTTCACAGCTCCTTAATCTTTTGATGAGTTGAAGAGCTAATGAGTTATATTTTGGGGTTATATACTGCATAGATCAAGCCGCAAAGCCAACGTTTACGGTTCCGACCTAAAACTGCAAATCTTACAAATCAATCAACAGCCTCTTCAACAAATTTCTGTTCAAACACTGTTATATTTTACTATAGATACACACTGCCCTAATCTCGTGTAGCAGCATTTCAAGATCAAGATTCAAGATAGCTTTATTTGTCATCCAAATTGGACGAAATTCAGTCACCCACAGTCCAACAATAAAAGCATAAAAATAGGCAGATCACACAATAAAGCATTAAATAGGCAAATTACACAACCCCAAAAACACACAAAAAAAGAAACATCCATCAAAGAAACATCCATCACAGTGAGTCTCCTCCAGTCCTCTCCTCACTGTGATGGAAGGCCACAATGTATTTTCCCTTCCCCTGCCGTCTTCTCCTGCGGTCAGGTTGTTGTGGTTGCAGGCCGCGCCATGCAAGGCTTTAGTGAGTATTTTCTGCGTCTACATTTGCACTGTATTACACTTCCCTCCACCCAAATCAATTAAGTTTGTACTTTGGACTTGAGAGATACAGCATGGAAACAGGCCCTTTGGCCCACCGAATCACCGCTGACCAGTGATCTCCCCATACACTAGCACTATCCTACCCACTGGGGACAATTTACAATTTATAGAAACCAATTAACCTGCAAACCTGTATGTCTTTGGAGTGTGGGAGCAAACCATAGCACCCAGAGAAAACCCACACGGTCACAGGGAAAACATACAAACTCCGTACAGATAGCACCCAGAGTCAGGATTGAACCTGGGTTTCTGGCGCTGTAAGGCAGCAACTCTACCACAGCGCCAATTTGCCGCCCTAAAAATTTCTGCAAAAAGTACAAATGCCTGATCAGGAACTCCCCTTTTTGACAATGTTTTTGATAATTTGTATTAACAAACAGTTAATAATCTTTGCGAGCCGAAGAAAAGCAAATGCTTGTCAATATATTCTAAAAAATGTTGATAACACACAGAATTGCCAAATAAACTCATAGTCATAAGAAACTTACTGCAAATTATGTGCATGCAATTCCTTGCATGAAAAGAATAGGTTTAATATTTGAAGATCAAACAGTATACAGGTCAATCCTTTATGTTTATTGGTTAGGCACCACTTTTCATATTTCACCAAATTATCACATCCAATGACATGATTATTCAATCTCACCTGAGCAACACCACAGTATCAGACATAAAGGCACCAACGACGATATCTACAATGAAGAACAAATTGATAAATGTTAGTTGTTCAAATTTTTAAGCTCATTCACCGGAAAGAATAAAAGAAATAAGGGCAGATGCAGCTCATTCAACCCCTCGAATCTGATCTTCCATTCAGTGAAATCATGCTGTTCAAACCATATCACTATATAAACATCGATTTTTCTTAAATCCTGAAATCTACCTGTAGGAGCCATTTTGTTTGTTAGCTGTTTAGCATATTATAGTATTTTGTATCCTGCTGTATTATTTTTGGACACTTGGGGGTTGTAGTGAGATGAATACATATATGGGCATAATGGACAGGGAGGAGCCAGAATTAGGAATATATTTGGGAATGCAGAGATAGGAGGGGTCAGATGCGGAGAAGCTAAGGTGAGATATAGTTCTTACCAGACTTATGACGAGAGAAAAGCTTGGTAAAATTCAAATCTGTTTGTGTTACGACTTCAATAAACGACTAATTAAACTGAAATGTCGTGTAGATCTCACTGTTGTCGGTTTGCTTCAAGATCGATCACTGCAGCGTCTGCGAAAGGGTGGCAAGTGGAGAGGACTTTATCGTAAGGACTGAAGTTGCCACGACACTAAAGTAAGAACTTCCTCAGCCAGTGTGAATAAAGAACTAACCTCGATGAGTGAAGATAAAAGTAAGACCTGTCTCCAAAAAGCCATTTAAAGTAATAATTGGCTCTATGAGTGAGACTGGAGCTCGTGAATCAACTGGACGAAACAGGGATTGTTTTATTTTGCACGCCTGAACCCAATCCCACAGACTGGACATGGTCATTACCTGCGCTGATCTGACTAACGGAGATTGTAAACTGTGAAAGCCTTCGTGCAGGGAAAAAAGTGAGTGCAGCATTAAGCTGTATTGGAAAAGCTGCTGAATCAGAAGCTGTATTGGACGGCTGACGAAATTGGAGTGCTGTGAACAAAGAAGTGACCTTGAGTACTGCAAGATATCAGTTTGTTTTGAATTCGTGTGAAGATACGACTTTACGTCAACACATCTTAAAGGGATAGTGATGTTCAAGTATGTCTTTGGTTAGATCTGATGTTCAGCCACAAGGTGGCGACATCAGAATGGATTCCGGAAAGGAAATAGGGTTTTCTTCATCATGTGGACCTTCAAAGTTCTCTATGACTTGGAATGGGTTGGCGCACTGAAAAGCCAACATGGGATCAAAGAAGAACAGAAGAAAACAGTTAAAAATAAAAGAAGAACAACTGAGAAGGAAAGAACAATTGGAAGACATTGCATTGTTAATTGAAATGATGAAGGTGACCGGAAACTATTAGAATTAGCAGAACAGAATAAAAGGGTAAAAAAGCCAATTGTGAGTGCTGCTGTTCTTCCATCTCAAATGTGTGGGCATATTGGGGCCGGTGATGAAACCTGCAACTTCTCCATTGTACCAGTACAAGTAAAGAGCCACAAGGGGAGCACAGTGTTGCCAACATACGGATTTTTGGATCATGGAAGTTCAGCTACCTTCTGCACAGAAAGCTTGATGAGAAAGCTAATCATTTCCAGGCAAGAAGACCTGAAACAATGGCCTTATTTGAAGGATATCAAGATTCCTGAAATAGACCCAGGCATTGACCTACTCATTGCGGCAAATGCTTCATAGGTATTGGAACCTTGGGAGATAGTCAACAGGCAAGGGGATGGACCATACACTGAAAACCCTACTGGGATGGGCCATCTATGGTCCCCTGAGAAGAGACAACAGCGGGGATGGAAATGGCTGCCCTGCTGCTGCTTTCAATGGAATATCCATTGTAAACCTAGAGGAGCTACTGGTCAAACAATACAATCACGACTTCAGTGAAAGAACCAGTAAGGAATCTGAAGAAATGTCCAGAGAAGAGGTAACGTTTTTGGAAGCCAGAGAGAGAATGTCCAAAACATCACTTGGAATCTGCTATCTCGGCTAATGATCCAGAAATCAAGCAAGACATTACAACGAACATCATTGTCAAGAATCCATTGGACTCCATGAACTCTCTGATCACCTATTTTTCATCATGGAAGAATCTGAAGACTGATGTAGCTTGGCTTCTTAAAGTAAAGACAATACTCTTGCAGTTGACTCAAAAGAGAAAGGAAATTCAAACAAACTGCGTTGTAAAGGATCCTGGCAAACTGAAAGAAAAGGTTGAAAAGGAGATGCAAGCCTTTAAAGCAACTCCGCGGATAATGTTTATGTCCTGAAGATCTTTCCCAAGCAGAAAGCGCAATCATCTTTTTCTGCCAAAGAAGCTTTGCTAAAGGTGACATTGTTCTGGTGGCTGATTCCACTGCCCCAGGAAGCCACTGGCAAATGGACAGAATATTGGAGACCATACCAGATGCACAAGGTCTTGTGCGCATAGTTCGAGTTCAGACGAAGAGCAACATCTTGGAAAGACAATAACGAAGATATGTCTGCCGATACCCAAGTACAGCATAGACTGGTGGCCTTTAAGATTGAAGAATCACTACGTAGATTAGATGCCAACATATAGTGCATGCTTTATTTTGATTATGTGTGAAGTTTTTTATGGCTCCTTTAAATGTTTATTAGTAATTGTTTTGTTATATACGTAGAACAAGTAGGGGGCGGTGTGTAGGAGTTATGTGTGTTTGTTAGCTGTTTAGCATATCATCATATCATCATATATATACAGCCGGAAACAGGCCTTTTCGGCCCTCCAAGTCCGTGCCGCCCAGTGATCCCCGTACATTAACACTATCCTACACCCACTAGGGACAATTTTTACATTTTACCCAGCCAATTAACCCACATACCTGCACGTCTTTGGAGTGTGGGAGGAAACCGAAGATCTCGGAGAAAACCCACGCAGGTCACGGGGAGAACGTACAAACTCCTTACAGTGCAGCATCCTTACAGGATCGAACCTGAGTCTCCGGCGCTGCATTCGCTGTAAAGCAGCAACTCTACCGCTGCGCTACCGTGCCATACCATATTATATTATTTTGTATCCTGCTGTATTATTTTTGGACACTTGGGGGTTGTCGTGAGATGAATACATATATGGGCATAAATGACTGGGAGGAGCCAGAATTAGAAGTATATTTGGGAATGCATAGGAGGTGTCAGACGTGGAGAAGCTATGGTGAGATATAGTTCTTACCAGACCTATGACGAGAGAAAAGCTTGGAGAAATTCAAATATGTTTGTATTACTACTTCAATAAACGACTAATTAAACTGAAATGTCGCGTAGATCTCTCTGTTGTCGGATGGCATCAAGATCGATCAACTCCGTGAAAAGGTGGCAAGTGGAGAGGACTTTATTGTAAGGACTGAAGTTGCCACGACACTATCACTACAGTTTTGAATACAATCAATAAATGAGCTTCCACAATTTCCAGTGAATCAATTGAATCAATTGAATTAATTAAAAAGGCAAAGTCAGGTTATTTATTTTATCTCACTTGATATTGTTTTTTGCATTAATTTACCATAGTTTAATTTTTAAATAGACAAATTTATTTGTTTACAACCTATTTAAACAGACTTTAAGTGATCTTCAGAGGCATTTAAAAAAACTGAAGGTGAGTTGCGAGCAGTGTGACTCGCGCGTGGGAGGCTTCCAGCATGTCCCACCCCCGAGCACTGGGACCAGCACAGGGCATGGATGTGGGCCACACAGAGCATGATGCGCTGCTACACTTTTTCTGAACACTAATTGCTGTTGTAGTTTCTACAGCCCAGGAACCTGATCCAAACCTAAACAGGAAACCACTATATGTTTTCAGATAACAAAACGAAAGCCTGTTTAGTTTAATTTAGAGATATAGCTGTGGAAACAGGCCCTTCAGCCCACTGAGTCCACACTGACCAGCGATCCCCACACATTAACACCATCGTACATACACTAGGGATAATTTATGCTTATACCAAGACAATTAACCTATAAACCTGTCCATCTTTGGAGTGTAGGAGGAAACCAAAGATCTGAGAGAAAACCCACGCGGTCACGGGGAGAGCGTACAAACTCCGCACAGACAAGCACCCGTAGTCAGGATCTAACCCGGGTCTCCGGCGTTGCAAGCAATGTAAGACAGCAACTCTACCACTGCGCCACTGTGCCGCCGCTCCTACAGGGCTTCTGCCCATCATTCTGTTCCTCGTTGGGAAGAGACTGAAATTTCCAGTTAGGAAGAACATGAAGTCTAATCACCCACCTCCATGTCAAGAAGTTGTGGTTGAGACAGTTCCTTCCCACTTTCTGGTCAACACAATCTTGTGACCATAACCACTGCATTTTGTAAGAAATATTTCAGGACCTAACTGAATCTATTCTCCAAACTTAGTTTTCTTTCAAATTATCTACATTTATGAAGGAAGCATAGAAAATCAAAATTTAAATGATGCAATTATAACGTTGCCATTTTCATTTTCTTCTTGAAAATGTGATTAAAAAATGATCATGAGCAAAATGCAGGTCAGGGCAGGACAAACAAAAATACAGTATTGACCGATTCTTCATGTTTTACAATGACCTGATCATAACAAGAGAATCTGGTGTCACCACAGAACATTTTTAAAACATATTTTCATTAGATACAGCGATGGCCAATGGAAATTATTTTCACATGGTACACTGATGGCTAAAAAGCCCATCTGGTTCACTAATACCCTTTCGCAGATTAAATCTTTCATCCTTCATGTAGTCTCATTTATATACAACTTTATACCCATCAAGGGTATCACCAGTCTGAAGAAGGGTTCCGACGCAATGTGATTTAAATTTAAATGCTCTTTACAAATGATATAACAGGTCATATAAATAATAGTTTTGGAAGAAAATAATAGTTTTCTTCAGTCTGAAGAAGGGTCTCGACCCGAAACGTCACCCATTCCTTCTCTCCTGAGATGCTGCCTGACCTGCTGAGTTACTCCAGCATTTTGTGAATAAAATAATAGTTTTGTTTCGTTTTATAAAATAATTAGAGATAAGTTATAAAAAGGCTGCAGTAATAGTTTTTTTTGTCACAATTTTGTGGTAACAATTATATAGTCCCTTATCTGTGATAGGGCAGGAGAGTATCCACAATCTGCATTGTGTCCAGTTAATTCTTCCTGTCTAAAGGGCATCTGACATAAGTATTGTATATTCAAAACCAACCACATCGAAATAAAGGACTTTTCATTTTCCCATTACCTAGTTCCAGCTGATTTTCAGATGATTTTAAAATGCATAATAAACTGCCAATAAGCTTTTGTTGCTCACTGCAATGTTAAATCATACAATGAATCTTGCGTATAATACAAAATACTACCATTCCTTTAATCTAATGCTGATTTGAAAGAAATAAATCATTTTGTGTTGTAAATGCATTTATGAAATTCTGAAAATTACCCGAGTAACCATTTCCATCTGCATCAATACCTCCAGATATCGATTGGCCAAAGGCACGCAAGTTATTACTGATCTGTCGCCCAAGGATTTTCTGTAAGAATAAGAAAATAATGAATCCCTGAAGATGGTTTCAAATTGATCATGGGGTGATTGATTCAACTCCCAGCCTTGTATATTAAATTGACTTTTCTTCCAGATACTGTCATGCATTTTACTCCAGCAGCCCTCTGGTGATCACTTCAGTTGTCCTTTGCAACTCTATCCACCACCTTGACAATCGGGCATGCCGGTAAAATTATTTAACCCAGTGTCTGTCAGATGCATTTGCTGACAGACAGCAAACCTCCGAGCCATCAAAGATGCATCACAGAGCAATTTTATTCTCACCCTTGGTTGGCATGGACGAGTTGGGCTGAAAGGCCTGCTTCTGTGCTCTACGACACTACTCACATAATACTCAAATGACAAAAAGACAGAACAACATCCTTTACAAGACCATGGACAAACTCGGACTACACTTCCTGCAACCATGATTCCAAGAGAATCCCGTTCTTTTCTCCAGGTTTCTCCATTTCTTTTGTTCCAATGATATCATCTTTCTACATCAGTGATCCTGTTATGTCTGGCCCCACAGATGTCAGGCTCAACCATGTTGTTGAAATTTCCCACACATTCGCTCCAAATCCCTCTCGTCCCTCTCCAGACAAGGACAGGTTTTATTCTCACCTTCTACCTCTTCAGCATCGTGTTCAATCCCCTGCAATTTACAACATATCCACTGTGATGCCATGATAATACATATCTACCTTTCCACTCCTCTTTCAACATTCCCAATGGCATGTTCTCGCTGAGGCCCTTATGTTCATTCTTCCATCTCCAGCAATAACCACTCTCCACTTTGTGGCACCTTTTTTAGATTTTTTTTTTAGATTTAGAGATACAGCGCGGAAACAGGCCTTTCAGCCCACAGGGTCCGCGCCGCCCAGCGATCCCCGCACATTAACACTATCCTACACACACTAGGGACAATTTTTACATTTGCCCAGCCAATTAACCTACATACCTGTACGTCTTTGGAGTGTGGGAGAAAACCCATGCAGGTCACGGGGAGAACGTACAAACTCCGTACAGACGGCGCCCCTAGTCAGGATCGAGTCTCCGGCGCTGCATTCGCTGTAAGGCAGCAACTCTACCGCTGCGCCACTGTGCCGCCACAACCACCTTCTCGTACAACCATAAGGTGTGAACTTGCTCTTTCATCTCCTCCCTTTTCCACTACATTGGGCTCTCAACACATTCCAGTTGAAGCAGCAAATCATTTGCCTTTTATCCAATTCAGCATCCATTGCCTCCAGTGCCACTGGCATTGTCACCTCTATATTGGAAAAACCAATTGCAGTGAGACTGCTTTGCAATGCAGGTCCTTCAGTCCACAAGCATGGCCCCAAGATTCCCCTCGTCTCTAATTTTTACATCCCACTCTTCAGCCTCCAACCCGGAATGGCGGGACTGTCATATGTTGAAAGACTGGGGCGACTAGGCTTGTATACACTGGAATTTAGAAGGATGAGAGGGGATCTTATCGAAACGTATAAGATTATTAAGGGGTTGGACACGTTAGAGGCAGGAAACATGTTCCCAATGTTGGGGGAGTCCAGAACCAGGGGCCACAGTTTAAGAATAAGGGGTAGGCCATTTAGAACAGAGATGAGGAAAAACTTTTTCAGTCAGAGAGTTGTAAATCTGTGGAATTCTCTGTCTCAGAGGGCAGTGGGGGCCAATTCTCTGAATACATTCAAGAGAGAGCTAGATAGAGCTCTTAAGGATAGCGGAGTCAGGGGGTATGGGGAGAAAGCAGGAACGGGGTACTGATTGAGAATGATCAGCCATGATCACATTGAATGGCGGTGCTGGCTCGAAGGGCCGAATGGCCTCCTCCTGCACCTATTGTCTATTGTCTAACTCCAAGCCCAAACCATCTTGAGGAATAACACCTCAACTTGCGAGTAAGAATGTGGCGGTCTTCTAAACTCAGTGCCATGTTCAACAATTTCACATTTCAGCTCTACACCTCCAGGGCTGCCTCTCCCTCCCTTTTCCCCTCACTTCTGGTGATTTCAAGTTTCTTCCCCCCCCCCCCCCACCTTATAATACTTATTCTCTATTGGTGGCTAGACTTGAGCAGTCATCTTCACCTCTCCTGCTTTCCACCTACGAAGGACCTTGCCTTTTGTTCTCTCTGCCCCACTGCCCCACCACCCCCTCAATCCCTCACGCCCCCCCCCCCCCCCATTGCGCGCGCTCTGTAATTTGAAATCTGTGTTATCTCTAACTTTTCCCAAGTCCATTGAAAGATCATGGACCAAACTGTTACCTCTGTCCCTCTCTCATCACATGTCTGACCTGCTGAGTATTTCCAACATTTTCTATTTATTTCAGATTTCCAAAAGTATCCTGCAGTATCTTGTCTATCGGGGGAAAAAACATGAATTTGTTAATTATGTCAAAATGATCGTTAAATGGGGCATCCAAACATGAGACGGCACTCTGTGCTGTCACTGGGGTTACCCGACTGAGAAGTGTGGTTCTATTTTCCAACGTGGAGTTGGAATTTGTCTACCACTGAATACAGAACAGATCATCTTGTCATACACTGCGATCGTTGGAAATCCAAAACAATGACAGTAAACACTGAATGCACTCAACAGACCAAGCAGTTTTAGGTCAATGAGCTCTCATGAAAGGTCATTGACTGGAGATGTTAACTCTATAAACACATGCTGCTTGACCTATTGACCATCTCCACTACTTTCTGTTTTCATTACATCCCTTCACATTTTCTAAAATATACATGAAATACTACATCGCTGCATTGACGTTTGCACCTGTGGCCTGGGTGTGAGGCGGCCCAGTGACAAAGTTCACAAAATTGGGTCTGAAGAAGGGTCCAGGCACAAAATGTCACCTATCGATTTTCTCCACAGATGCTGCCTGACCCGCTGAGCTTTTGGTCTAGCATTGACAAAATTCAGCTGTTTGCTACATACTTGTTGACATTTTAAGTCTTGTTTTACATCAAGTTTAATTTCAATTCCTTACTTGAGAAAAGGTTGAAGATATTCCAGTCTCTCTGCCGTTGTAGATATAAATCGCCCCCTGTTGACCTTCTTCTTGCGGAGCACCTATTGCTATATCTGTGGTGGAATTAAACACACTGAATCTAGTAACCTCTTGGCCAAGTAGATGAGGGTTAATGACACACAACATATATCATTGCCTTTGTGCTCTGTCAACATGCATTTTGGGCTCAAAACAGTGTTAGTTTATTTATTTTGAATGAACTGAAATATAACGAATTTATCTGGCCATAAAACATGTGGGAATATTATCCGTGTAGGGAGGAACTGCAGGTGCTGGTTTAAACCGAAGACAGACACAAAATGTTGGAGTAACTCAGCGGGACAGGCAGCATCTCTGCAGGGAAGGAATGGGTGAGGTTTCGGGTTGAGATCCTTCTTCAGGCTGCCTGTCTCGCTGAGTTACTCCAGCATTTTTTGTCTACCATGGGAATATTATGTATTATAACAGATTTCAACAAATCATAATATTTTGTGATGGTCTTGTTGCACATCTTAGATTTGAGATTTTACTTGTGGTGGCAAGCATCATTCATTCAAGCAGCAGCATTATTCCCACAGTTTCTGCTCCACACTCACTGAATTTAGTATAGTTTAGTTTATTGTCATGTGTACCGAAGTACAGTGAGAAGCTTTTTTGAGTTGTGTGCTATCCAGTGAGTGGAAACACTTTACATGATTACAATCAAACAATCCACAAAGGGTAAAGGGAATAACAATTCGTGCAAGATAAAGTCTGGCAAAGTCCGATTAAAGATAGTCTGAGAGTCTCCAATGAGGGCGGGACCACTCTCTAGTTGGTGATACGATGGTTCAGTTGCCTGATAACAGCTGGGAAGAAACTGTCCCTGAATCTGGAGAGATGCGTTTTCATACTTCTGTACCTCTTGCTTGATGGGAGAGGGGAGGAGAAGTGTTCAGGGTGAGGCTGGTCCTTGAATATGCTGGTGATTCATACTCCCCCTTAGTTACAAAGGTGTTATATGTTGCAAAACATGCCATGTACTACTTTCACACATGCATTCCCAGCTATTTGCAATTTCATAGAATGGCATAAAAAAAATCTAGTGGCATAAAAGCTAGTGGCATAAATTGGTCTGCCAACAGTCATAAAGCACTAGATACATGATACATGAGACAGGAAATTAAAGTGACAAGTAGAAAGTCCAGGATTGGGGATGTGCAAAGATTGGGGAGGGAAAAGGGGGGGGGGGGGGGGGAGGGAAGTCAGTCTATCCCAGGACTGAAGGGGAAGGTGTTGTACAGTTTGATAACCACGGGGCAAAAGGATCTCCTGTGGCGTTCTGTGCTGCATCTTGGTGGAACCAGTCTGTTGCTGAAGGTGCTCCTCAGGTTGACTAGTGTGTCATGGAGGGGGTGAGCTGTATTGTCCAGGATGCTCCGCAGTTTGAGGAGCATCCTCCCCTCCAAGACCACCTCCCGTGTATCCAACTCCACTCCCAGGACAGAGCCAGCTTTCCTGATGAGCTTGATAATTCTGTTGGCGTTTGCAGCTCTCACCGCATTTCCAAATATGAAACTCAACATAGGTATTGAGAAGCATTCCCTATGGTGGGGATAAAAGGTATGGAGATCATGCTACTCCAGGTCCTTTGCCACCAACTCTGGTGAGTTAAAACACAATGTGCTGGAGTAACTCAGTGGATCAAGCATGTTATCTGACCCACTGAGTAACTCGAGTACTTTGTGTGTTACTCAAAATTCCAGTATCTGCAGTTCCTTTGATTCCATCTCTGTGGAGTTGTATCAGCTGCCTCATATAGATTTAGTTTAGTTTAGTTTATTGTCACATGTACCAAGGTACAGTAAAAAGCTTTTGTTGCATGGTAACCAGTCAGTGGAAAGACTATACATGATTACAACCGGGTCATCCACAGTGTATAGATACACGATAAAGGGAATAAGGTTTGTGTGAGGTAAAACTCCAGGAACGTCTGATTAAAGATATCTCCAATGAGTTAGAGGGTCTCCCATGAGGGAGATTGTAGCTCAGAATAGTAGTGTGGCATTACCAGGTCTGCATTTCCCTCCCACCTGCCCCACACACACTACAGAATTTCTGTATCAAAAGCTGCAGATATTTTCGTACAACAACCACTTTCATTTATAATAATGAAATGTCACCATCAAAACAACACCCATTACTAATAAAATGGATTATTTTTTTAAGAAAGAAAGAATTTTGAAACTATAGGATCTAAATTTCTCAAACCTGAATGTCCGTCATCATCAATGTCTCCAAGATCCACAATTGTTTCCCCAAACCTGGCCACATAGGAATTTCCTCCCACAAGCTCCATTTCCAGCTCTTTCAGTATTCCCTTTCCAAATACAAAACCGACACCGATAAGACAATGACAAATGGTAATTATTAAATGTAAATTAGCTCAGAGGATATTCTTCAATCTTACCGATCCCATGTTCAAGTAAACATAGACCCTTCCTTCTTCTCTGACCATGCTGTACATGGGAGCTCCTACTAACAGATCCGAGAGGCCATCTGAATTGAGATCCACCGCACAAACTGATGAGCCAAAGTAAGAAGCAAGCTACAGGCCAAAGAAACAAAAGCAAATGAAACATTGCAACAGTTTCAGAATCTTAGAATGTAACGTCAGTTTTAAGTCTTGCCGTACCTGTTTACCCTTTGCCTCGAAAATTATTTTCAAGTTAATTCCATCTTGCTTAAAGATGTAAACCTACAAAAAAATAGGCCTTAGTTTTTAAATTTTCCACATTCTTTGAAAGAAACAATTTTTAATTGATTAACGTAATCATGTAGAGTTTTCAGGACTGCATAATTATGCCCAAAGAAAAAATGTGGAACCTGAAACTTTCAATATATACAAAGCTGAGATGGTTTTGTAACCATGAAGAGAATAAAAGTGATTAGGGGAGAGAGCAAGGATATGGTATTTAGGTTGAGGTTAGTGTAGAAATACAGCATGGAAACAGGCCCTTCAGCCCACACTGACCATCAATCTAGTGCAATGTTAACTAACATTCACATCCAC
Source organism: Rhinoraja longicauda (assembly GCF_053455715.1). Classification (NCBI taxonomy): domain Eukaryota; kingdom Metazoa; phylum Chordata; class Chondrichthyes; order Rajiformes; family Arhynchobatidae; genus Rhinoraja; species Rhinoraja longicauda. The sequence continues at coordinate 56,306,648 of NC_135960.1, read as the reverse complement.
TCCTTGTGCACTAAGAGCATTTTACAGAGGCCAATTATTCTACAAACCCCTATGCATTTGGGATGTGATAGGAAACCGGAGTGCCAGAAGGAAACCAACATGGTCACAGGGAGAAGGTGCAATCTTCACATAGCCAGCACCCAAGGTCAGGATCAAACGAGGGTCTCTGGTGCTGTGCGGCAGCAGCTGTGCCACCCTCTATCAGGAAGGTTCTATTGAATGTGCAGGAAGGAACTGCAGATGCTGGTTTACACCAAAGATAGACACTGCAGTAACTCAGCAGGATGTATGTTGAATGGAAGACTCGAGGGAGCAAATGGCCTACTCTTGTTCCTATTTCTTATGATCTAAATGTCACCTGTGAACTTTGGATGTTTTAGTCGTAGTCTTTTATCCAATCTGTTGCAGCAACCTTTGATATATTGTTTTGAATTATTTCACTGATTGTAATCATTGCAAGCAAAGGAACATTTCTAAAAACGAAAATTCTTACATGTCCTGTCATTTCCTGCTGTGGTGCCCCTCCCACAATTTCTGTGCTGTTTGGAGAAAAAAAGTGTCCTGCACTAACTGAATAACCTGGGAAATAATAAAAAAATACTGATATTAAAACAAATAGGTTCACACATCTTGAGCATCAAATTTCATTGCTGTACGATACATTTTTGCACCAACTTTTGCACTCATGCAATAATTATTTAATTATGACCTTTAATTACCAAGATAGCTTCCTTCTTTGATTACAAAATCAAAATCGTCAAAAAAGAGCGAATAATTTTCTTTCTCATTTTTAACTAAAACTGTTCCAGACCATGAACTAGATCCAGGAGCGCCCATTACAATTAAATCCTGGAACATAAAAACAGTATCATTAAGATAATGCATGGATGCTTCAAAAAAGAAACAAAAATGTTATTCAAGAAACAACTCCCACTCACCTCAGTTACAAAACTAGCAATCCCAGCCTGACATAGCACCTTATCATGTTTCTCTTTATTACCTAATGGGATAAGAAAAAAAGTACAATACAACGCATCTTCTTGCCGCTGTGATCCCAAAATCCAATCCAATTTAAAATTAGACAATTTCAATGGGAAATATCACCTCGAGATATCACAGGACTACAATTTCCTAACTGTACTACTTCAGAATGCCAGATCACAGGATCGCTTCCAATAAGTCACGCAACATTAAATTCTTAAAGGACAATGATCAAATAAAACACTCAACTGAAAACAGTGAAATACTGTAATATTTTGGAGCAGGACCGATATTAGGGCAGCACGGTAGCGCAGCGGTAGAGTTGCTGCATTACAGCGAATGCAGCGCCGGAGACTCAGGTTCGATCCCGACTACGGGTGCTGCACTGTAAGGAGTTTGTACGTTCTCCCCGTGACCTGCGTGGGTTTTCTCCGAGATCTTCGGTTTCCTCCCACACTCCAGACGTGCAGGTATGTAGGTTAATTGGCTGGGTAAATGTAAAAAATGTCCCTAGTGGGTGTAGGATAGTGTTAATGTGCGGGGATCGCTGGGCGGCACGGACTTGGTGGGCCGAAAAGGCCTGTTTCCGGCTGTATATATATGATATGATATGACCATTGTTCGCAATAGCCATCCCTTTTTGGCATATTAGCAGCTCCTACGGGCATTTTCATCATCACCAAGTCAAATGATCACTTTGTGAATTGAACACAATGAGAAACATACAGATGATACAATGGTACCAAGTTCAAATCGTTTTGTAAATTACTATGTACAACCATGAAAACAAAACAAGTTCTGAATTGGTCTGAGAAGGCTCCTGTTTGTGAGGGTAAAAGTAATAGAGAATGTTGGCTGGGAAGGCCTTAATTATTTGATGACAGGCAAGAGTTGTCATTCAATTCTTCTGGTTCCGACTTTGGAAATACAGCATCTTCTAAGAGATAGCATGCCGCTCAATATTTTATGAATGACATTGTTCTTGCCGCATATTAGCATTCTGGTCACATGATCACTGGTTTCAGGCCAGGAATGCTCATAATGATCTACCTGCAGAAAGCCAAATCATTTCACATGCATGAATAGCACCAGGTCCAGACCCTAGTTCCGATGCATTTACTTTGTGAAGGGCACCTGGTAGAGTATACAGGACATGAATCATTTTCAGCAGGTGGAAGAGGCTACAGAACAGCAAGAATAATCAAATCAAAGACCAAGATGCAGATGGGACAATGTCAGAGGCGAGCTGACAAATGGGCACAAATGCTTCCTGCAGTTCCTTGAGGATTTGTGCAGTGTCCCTATGGCAGTGCTGTGGTGCAAGAAGGATTAAACCCTGTCATACAGAGCCAGTGGCAGCTCAAATGCATCATGGTTTTGTCCTGAGGAGCTACTTGTACATCATGAACAATGCTTTACACATTCTCACTCAAACTCTATCTTCAGAGAGCACTAAAACACATTTCTCTACTGCTTTTTAATGACTGCTTCGGAATCCAATCCTATTACTCTTTTGGGAAGTGTTTTACAGATCATCTTTGACAAGATTTCTCTTCATGTTTCCTCAGCTTTTTTTACCAATTGCTAAATATAGTTAGTCTCTGATGAGAGGTCCACTGGCCATCATCTTCCACATGCACAACTTTTCACACAAAAGTGCAGCAACAAACAAAAAGCTGAACCTTCATTACTTTTTGTGCAAATAGAACATTTCTGTGAAGATGTAGCTGATTATAAGGCCTCCCTTGGGAGTTCAGTAGTTTGAAGAAAAGCCCTAAACACGGGCAATTACATTGCAACACAGGAGATCCAAAAGATCCTTGGTCATCTTCTGACTGAGGATATTTGCCAGAGGCAGCAACAACCTAACATTGTCAATAGCAATAATTACTAAGGGATATAATAAATAACTTCTTGCTCATAATCTTAAATATTGCAGTATCATTTTGTTCCACACATGATCAGTACATGCCATGGGATATCTGTTGATCAAGTCAGCAATTAGCAAGCTGGTTAAATCAGCAGTTACAATTTTCTTTCCTCTGAGCTAACTCAATCCAACTCGATGCCTTCAATAAAGCGGTGTTACTATTCCAAACATTGATTTAGACAATAGACAATCAGTGCAGGAGTAGGCCATTCGGCCCTTCATGCCAGCACAGCAGTTGATACCTTTCCACTTGCTTTAACCATGCTTTCAATAGGTAAACTTGAAAAGCAATCCGGTAGAATTCAGCCAGTGAAAGATGCTGCTTGAGCCCACCGAGTTATTTTAGTTTTAGAGATACAGCGTGGTAACAGGGCCTTCAGCCGACCGAGTCCGCGCCGACCAGCAATCCCGCACACTCACACTATCCTACACACACTAGGGACAATTTACAATTTTACCAAGCCAATTAGTACACAAACCTGTATGTCTTTGGAGTGTAGGAGGAAATCGGGGCACCCAGAGAAAACCTACACAGGTCACAGGGAGAACGTACAAACTCTGTACAGACAGCACCCATAGTCAGGATCGAACCTGGGTCTCTGGCGCTGTAAGGCAGCAACTTTACCGCTGTGCCACCGTGCCGGCCTTGTTGTTCTAACATTTCTGTTTCTATCTCAGATTTCGGAACCTGCGGTTTATTTTTGCTTTCAGTAGGTAAATACAGTCTACCAATTGTCATTAAAGTAGTCACAGAAATCCCATAGATATTCACACAAAGTCACACAGACTTTATTTCTAAAGAATAACTTAAGAGGAAATAAAGTCAATATTTTTATAAAGTGATTTCTTTACTTGTGTAACACGGTATCAGTGGCGAATACTCAGAAGGCTGCAAGTCAGGTGGAATTTTGAAACACAACCCAAGTGGCATTATCTCTTTATCTATGTAGAATATATTTTTCCAACGATGTGCACAAGCCTTTAAAAACACAAAACACTTGGTGTAAAACATATCACTGCAGCTAATCAAATATTTTATTGAATTAATTAAATAAGCATTCGAAACAATATTTATATACCAGTATGAAGCCATCTTCCTTTGGTTGCCTTGCCAAACTAACACCAAGCCACTGGTTATCTCTTCCTTCTGTACAATCTGGCCCACATGTGTTCCCCTCATGGTCACCTGCAAAAACACAAGATATTTATTTCCGTGTTATTGCATACTTTCCTTCCTTGAATAAGCTGGAAAGAGTGCAGAGAGGATTTATAAGAGCATTGACAGTATTTGAGGGGCTGAGCTACAGGGAGAGGTTGGGGCAGGCTCAGACTTTATTCCTTGGAGCACAGGAAGTTGAGGGGGATCTGATAGGTGTGTACAAAATCATGAGGAGAATAGATAGTTATTCACCCAGGGTAAGAGAATCAAAAACTAGAGGACATTCCTTTAAGGTGAGAGGGGCAAACATGAATCCAACAGGCATTTTTTTCACTGAGAGGATGGTTGAGAGTATCTGCCTCAACTCTTTCCCTTGGAACAAGTTGCTAAGGGAAGTAGTTGAGGCAGATACTATAACAGCATTTAAAAGACATTTGGACAGTTACATGGGTATGACAGGTTTCGAGGGAAATGGGCCAAACGCGGGCAGGTGGGCTTAATGCAGATGGGGCATGTGCAAGTTGGGCTGACGGGCCTGTTTCTATGAATAGAAAGAGTAGAAGGAGATGCAGAAGCTACAAAAATTAAAACTCCCTTGACCTACTTCCCTGACTTTCTACGTATATTACCTCAATTAAAATGAAAACTTCCCAATTTAACCCAGGGATCAATAATGCAGTATTCATTCCAGCTTGTGCTAATCTCATGATGAAATAAAAGAATTCTTTGAAACTAATCCATCCCAATGTTAACAAATGACGGCATCCTCAGCACTCCTGTGTCCTCTTTTAAAAGCTCACCCCCGGAGGAGAAAGAAAGACTGCAGAGAACAAAGGGGAGACCCGCTGAGAACAAAGGGGAGACCCGCTGAGAACAAAGGGGGACCGGGGGAGGAAATGCTGCAACAAGCAGTAGCAGGCGGAAGGTAGGACTGTTCGGTGAACTTTTATAATTTTGCCGGTGCCAGAAACATGGCGACACTTGTGTACTGCCTAGGTGAATTCTGCTACATGATTTTACCGGGTTGTATGCAAAACAAAGTATCTCACTGTGCCTCGGTACATGTGGCAATAAAGTATCATTGAATCATTGGTGTTCCAATTGAGACTGGCAAAAAAGAAGGCCTCAACAATACATACAGCTTTTTGACCTCCAATGTTCCCAGAATAGTATTTGCCAATTTGTTAATCAAACCCAATGACACCCACCATCAAGCAAGCTGCATCTGAAGACAAAGGGAGCACCAATACAATATAATACAATACAATATATCTTTATTGTCATTGTACAGGGGTACAACGAGATTGGGAATGCGCCTCCCATACGATGCAATAAATTAATTAGCTAGTCAGTATTAATTTAAACAACCCAATGAAACAAATTAGAACAGTTTTAAAACAGAATAAAGTGCAAGTAGATCTGTGCCGGTTCACTGTGCGATGTGACCATCCGGCTCAGCAGGACCGGTTCATAGCAGCTATGGCCCTGGGGGTGAAGCTGTTCCTGAGTCTGGAGGTGCGGGCGTAGAAGGCCTTGTATCGTCTGCCGGATGGTAGAAGTTCGAACAGACTGTCGCAGGGGTGTGAGGAGTCTTTGTGGATGCTGGTGGCTTTTCTGAGGCATCGTGTGTTGTAGATGCCCTCCAAGGCTGGCAGCTCAATCCATTCACTGCAGTGGTCCAACATCCAATTTGTGCCAATTTGAGCTTTCCATGTTCTCCAGAGACGTTGCCTGACCTGCTCAGTTATTTTAGCAATTTGTGTATTTTTTAGACCAGGGGTTAAGGGTTAAGGGCACGTCTTTCAATTAACAGAAAAGGGCTCCTGCTTCTTGGCATTGCCCTTCTATCATGACCTAGCTGTGACTTCCTGTTGATTTGGATCAGAAATCCAATCATCAACACAATCTTCTTATCGAGTCATCACAAGATTAGAAATTGTTCAGCCAGAGCTGATCACACTTCTCGGCATCGGCATACAATGGTGACTTGCGCTTCTTGTGCGTAGTGGTGGAAAGATTGGTGGAAACAGGGCCGCGATGTGAACGCTCTTTCCTTGACCCCATCAACATAATGAAGTCCTGGAATTAGGATCATGCTGTCAAGAATAGAATGGCTTGCCAGCCAATGCCAGGGTGACACAGTGGAGCAACAGCAGAGTTGCTGCTTACAGCACCAGAGATCCGTGTTAGACAAATTACAATAGACAATAGGTGCAGGAGGAGGCCATTCGGCCCTTCGAGCCAGCACCACCATTCAATGTGATCATGGCTGATCATTCTCAATCAGTACCCCGTTCCTGCCTTCTCCCCAAACCCCCTGACTCCGCTATCCTTAAGAGCTCTATCTAGCTCGCTATTGAATGCATTCAGAGAATTAGCCTCCACTGCCTTCTGAGGCAGAGAATTCCACAGATTTACAACTCTCTGACTGAAAAACTTTTTCCTCATCTCTGTTCTAAATGGCCTACCCCTTATTCTTAAACTGTGGCTCCTGGTTCTGGACTCCCCCAACATTGGGAACATGTTTCTTGCCTCTAACGTGTCCTACCCCTTAATAATCTTAAATGTTTCAATAAGATCCCCTCTCATCCTTCTAAATTCCAGTGTATACAAGCCTAGTCGCTCCAGTCTGTCAACATACGACAGTCCCGCCATTCCGGGAATTAACCTAGTAAACCTACACTGCACGCCCTCAACAGCAAGAATATCCTTCCTCAAATTTGGAGACCAAAACTGCATAAAGTACTCCAGGTGCGGCCTCACCAGGGCCCTGTACAACTGCAGAAGGACCTCTTTGCTCCTATACTCAACTCCTTTTGTTATGAAGGCCAACATTCCATTGGCTTTCTTCACTGCCTGCTGTACCTGCATGCTTCCTTTCAGTGACTGATGCACTAGGACACCCAGATCTCGTTGTACATCCCCTTTTCCTAACTTGACACCATTCTGATAATAATCTGCCTTCCTATTCTTACCACAAAAATGGATAACCTCACACTTATCCACATTAAACTGCATCTGCCATGCATCCGCCCACTCACACAACCTGTCCAAGTCACCTTGCAACCTCATAGCATCTTCCTCACAGTTCACACTACCACCCAGCTTTGTGTCATCTGCAAATGTGCTAATGGTACTTTTAATCCCTTCATCTAAGTCATTAATGTATATTGTAAATAGCTGTGGTCCCAGCACCGAGCCTTGCGGTACCCCACTAGTCACTGCCTGCCATTCTGAAAGGGACCCATTTATCCCCTCTCTTTGCTTTCTGTCTGTCAACCAATTTTCTATCCATGTCAGTACCCTACCTCCAATACCATGTGCTCTAATTTTGCCCACTAATCTCCTATGTGGGACCTTGTCGAAGGCTTTCTGAAAGTCGAGGTACACCACATCCACTGGCTCTCCCCTGTCAATTTTCCTAGTTACATCCTCAAAAAATTCCAGAAGATTAGCCAAGCATGATTCCCCCTTCGTAAATCCATGCTGACTCAGAACGATCCTGTTACTGCTATCCAAATGCTCCGCAATTTCGTCTTTTATAATTGACTCCAGCATCCTGTTCAATCCTGACCACGGGTGCTGTTTTTGTATGTTCTCCCTGTGACCGCGTGAGTTTTCTCTGGGTGCTTCGGTTTCATCCCACACTACGAAAAGGTTTGTAGGTTAATTAGCTTTGGTAATTTGTAAGAGAAACTGTCCCTAGTGCGTACGTTATAGTATAGAGATTGCTGGTCGGTGCGGACTCGTTGAGCTGAAGGGCCCATTTCCATGTTGTATCTCTAAAGTCTAAAGCAGCGGTCTCCAAACTGTGGCCCGCGGCCACATCCAGCCCGCCATGAGATTTTATGCGGCCTGCAGCCAGCACGTTCCGCGCTGCGTGTTCTGTGGTATCGGGAAACCCTTTTTTTTTTAAGCGGCCAATAGGAATGGTGGTTTATTGTCACGTGTGCACTGCACAATGGAATTATTTTAGCGCAGATCACACGTGCACAAGTCACCACCATATTTTGGCGCCGTTTACAAAATCGGGTCCGCGCTCTAGATGTACTGGAGCGGCACCGATTCAGGAGAGCCCCAGGCTGCTGCAGTGCCTCCTCCGTCGCCCTAGACTGGCTCGGCCCATCGATCGACGTCCCTCTCCTCGCCCGACCGACCGCCTGTGTGTCCCGGGGGAAAACCCTTCTGCAGCCGACCTTGCAGGCGCTGGGGGCATTACCGCTCTCCTACTGGCCCCCTCATCGTGTCCGTCGTCGCCAGCGGCTCCCTCCTCCTCGGTTCTCCGGTCTTCAGGGCCGAAATCGGCAGTTTCCAAACTTACACGTCAGGTAAACTATCAAGTTGAGGGTTTGTATGCAGCTGCCGACTTAATAATAATTTTTAATTTTAATGATTTAATGACCCACCCGTGAGTCACTGCGATGGTGACACATATGTGGTTACTCCGCCATTATATCATATGATATTTCTATACTGTCTGCAGGCCCACTGGTGGTCACTGTATTTTTTCTGTTTTATAAATAATTGTACCTACGGTATAGATATATTCCAATATTTCAAGCTCTTTTTAAAAATTGAATATTATTTATTTGTTGCCATATAAACCTCATTAAATTTATAAAACTGACATTTCTTTATTTTTTCCTACGGCCCGCAAAATTGTGCCAACTATATAATGTGGCCCTCATGCTGAAAAGTTTGGAGACCCCTGGTCTAAAGTTTAAATTTAAGTACATCTGACAACCAAGATAAAATCATTTTCTCTACTTACTTTAATGACAAACTTTTACTCCCTATTTCCTTAGCTAAGCAAAACTAAAGAAAGATGCACTCTGACCTTCTTCTGAGTGACAACAATGTGGTCCACCATTCCTACATAACACAAACATGTTCTAATGTTCAAGGAAATTCAACGGCTAACATATTTAGATATGGTGGAGAGCGATCGGAAGAGGAGAGAAAAATAATGCAACTGTTTGGGAGGAAACGTAGTGGGACACGGGGTAGATCTTACAGACAGCAGCAAGCCAATCATGCATAAATAAAATGACATTTCGTATCCTCTCAACAGTAACCAGCGGAAATTACTGGGAGGATTCTCCATGGTGAGACATCATACACACATGAACGCCTTTTGTGTCACAAGTAGCAAAATGTCAACCCAACCCACAAAAAGAAAATAAACATAAAACCACAACCACAATTTTCCGCAACTTTTTGAAACACCATGAATGATGATACATTCAAAGAACAACTAAAATTAATTAAAGATAGGCACAAAATGCTGGAGTAGCTCAGAGGTTCAGGGATCATCTCTGGAGATAAAGGATCGGTGAAGTTTCGGGTTGGGACCCACCTTCAGACTGAGAGTTGGGGCTAGGAGAGGCGTGAAGAGCTGGAGGTGAGATAAGACCAGGAATGATCTGGGGCAGCCACAAATGACCTCAGGCATGGTGGTGCCTGGTAGATCCACTGTTGGCTAAGAAGGGTGTGATCTCTAGAGGAACAATGCCGAGAACTGTGGAACTGGTAACACGACTAGGGTGGAGGAGAGTGGAAGATGAAGTTACTTCAAATTAATTAAATTTATCTTTTATGCTTAACCTAAAACTTTAAATACATACACCTTTACCATCTAAATTAACAACTTATGGAAGACAAAAAAAAAATCTTGGGAAGTTTTAAAAGATGGATCCTTTTTTAATGAGCAAAATCGTGCTCGGCTAATTGCAGCCAATCCATTCCATACTAAAATCATCAGGAGAATACTCTCTGTATTTTCCCAAAGCTGCAAAAAAAGTCTGTGGAGAGAGAGGTGGTAACTTAAAAACAGAAATTGCTAGAAATATTGCCAGTAGCTGGATGGCACAGTGGTGCAGCTGTAGAGTTGCTGCCTTATAGCGCCAGACACCCAGGTTCGATCCTGACTATGGGTGCTGTTGTACCGTGTTTGTACGCTCTCCCCGTGACCTGCGTGGGTTTTCCCCGGGAGCTCTGGTTTCCTCCCACATTCCAAAGATGAACAGGTTTGTAGGCAAATTGGCATGAAACAATTGTCCCTAGTGCATGTAAGGTAGTGTGTAATGTGCAGGGATTGCTGGTCAATGCGGACTCGGTGGGCCGAAGTGCCTGTTTCTGTGCTGTATCTCTAAACTAAAGCAAACTTAAAAGATCAGTCAGCATCTATGAAAAGAGAAATAATTATTTTTCAAGTCTGAGGTCCTTTATTAGAGTAGCGTTTGTTTGGCCTGAAATGTTAATTGTTTCTCTCTCCAAAGATGCTGTCTGACTTGCTGAGAGTTTCCAGCATTTTCTGTCTTTATTTCAGATTTCCCGCACCTGCAGTTTAAAAAAAAAATGTTAATTGACTCACAACTGCCAATGTTGGTCGAGTTACACAGGCTCAAGCTAATTTACTGGACTATATAAGGAACTCAACATTGGACTGTAGTCTGCTGCTTAATGGCAAACCGCTGATCGCAATCTAACCCTCGTCTCTGAGGCTGTAAGGCAGCAATTCTAATGCTGTGCCACAGTGCCACTAAATTTGGACAGAAAACATTTAAAGATATTACATGATTCATCCCCTTGCTTCACGAGTGGACCTAGTCACAGTGCTGCAAAGGCTTCTTTGGCCAGTGATGAAATCACTTGAATTTCCCATGGATGTTCTTTAGTAAGAGTAAATGTAAGTGATGGTATCAAGGGCAGATCTTACACTTGCCATACCCACAAAATATTGTTAAGTACCATTAATAAATGACGAATGACGAAATACTGAGCTATTGAGGAAGTGCAACGTAGGTTCACGGGGTTAATTCACAGGATGGCGGGACTGTCATATGATGAAAGAATGAAGCAACTGGCCTTGTATTCACTGCAATTTAGAAGGATGAGAGGGAACCTTACAGAAACATATAAAATTATTAAGGGATTGGACACGCTAGATGCAGGAAACATGTTCCCGATGTTGGGAGAGTCCAGAACCAGGGGCCGCAGTTTAATAAGGGATAGGTTATTTAGAACTGAAATGAGGGAAAACTTTTTCACCAAGAGTTATAAATTTGTGGAATTCTCTGCCTTAGAAGTCAGTGGAGGCCGATTTACTTGATGCATTCAAAACCATATAACCATATAACAACTACAGCACGGAAACAGGCCCGTTCGGCCCTACCAGTCCATGCCGACCACTCTCTCTGACCTAGTCTCATCTACCTGCTCTCAGACCATAACCCTCCAATCCCCTCTTATCCATATACCTATCCAATTTACTCTTAAATAATAAAATCGAGCCTGCCTCCACCACTTCCACCGGAAGCCCATTCCATACAGCCACCACCCTCTGAGTAAAGAAGTTACCCCTCATGTTACCCCTAAACTTTTGTCCCTCAATTCTGAAGCTATGTCCCCTTGTTGGAATCTTCCCCACTCTCAAAGGGAAAAGCCTACCCACGTCAACTCTGTCCGTCCCTCTTAAAATTTTAAAAACCTCTATCGTCCCCCCTCAACCTTCTACGCTCCAAAGAATAAAGACCCAACCTGTTCAACCTCTCTCTGTAGCTTAAGTGCTGAAACCCAGGCAACATTCTAGTAAATCTCCTCTGTACCCTTTCCATTTTGTCGACATCCTTCCTATAATTTGGCGACCAGAACTGCACACCATACTCCAGATTCGGCCTCACCAATGCCTTGTACAATTTTAACATTACATCCCAACTTCTATATTCGATGCTCTGATTTATAAAGGCAAGCATACCAAACGCCTTCTTCACCACCCTATCCACATGAGATTCCACCTTCAGGGAACAATGCACAGTTATTCCCAGATCCCTCTGTTCCACTGCATTCCTCAATTCCCTACCATTTACCCTGTACGTCCTATTTTGATTTGTCCTACCAAAATGCAGCACCTCACACTTATCAGCATTAAACTCCATCTGCCATCTTTCAGCCCACCCTTCCAAAAGGCCCAAGTCTCTCTGTAGACTTTGAAACTCTACTTCATTATTAACTACACCACCTATCTTAGTATCATCTGCATATTTACTAATCCAATTTGCCACACCATCATCCAGATCATTAATGTAAATGACAAACAACAGTGGACCCAACACAGATCCTTGGGGTACTCCACTAGACACTGGCCTCCACCCTGACACACAATTGTCAACCATTACCCTCTGGTATCTCCCATTCAGCCATTGTTGAATCCATCTTGCAACCTCACTATTAATACCCAACAATTTAACCTTCTTAATCAACCTTCCATGTGGAACCTTGTCAAATGCCTTACTGAAGTCCATATAGACAACATCCACAGCCTTGCCCTTATCAATTTCCCTGGTAACCTCTTCAAAAAATTCAAGAAGATTAGTCAAACATGACCTTCCAGGCACAAATCCATGTTGACTGTTTCTAATCAGGCCTTGTTTATCCAAATAATTATATATATTGTCCCTAAGTATCTTTTCCATTAATTTTCCCACCACAGACGTCAAACTAACAGGTCTATAATTGCTAGGTTTACTTTTAGAACCTTTTTTAAACAAAGGCACAACATGCGCAATGCGCCAATCTTCCGGCACCATCCCCGTTTCTAATGATGTTTGAAATATTTCCGTCATAGCCCCTGCTATTTCTGCACTAACTTCCCGCAATGTCCTAGGGAATATCCTATCAGGACCTGGAGACTTATCCACTTTTATATTTTTCAAAAGTGTCCATACCTCCTCTTCTTTAATCCTCATAATTTCCATCACTACTCTACTTGTTTCGCTTACCCCACATAATTCAATATCCTTCTCCTCGGTGAATACCGAAGAAAAGAAATTGTTTAATATCTCCCCCTTTTCTTCCGGATCAGCACATAGCTGTCCACTCTGACTCTCTAATGGACCAATTTTATCCCTCGCTATCCTTTTGCTATTGACATATCTGTAGAACCCCTTGGGGTTTTCTTTTACATTACTTGCCAAAGCAGCCTCATATCTTTTTTTCGCTTTTCTAATTTCCTTCTTAAGATTCCTTTTACATTCTTTATATTCCTCAAGAACCTCATTTACTCCCTGCCGCTTATATTTATTGTATATCTCCCTCTTTTTCCGAACCGTGTCCAATTTCCCTGGAAAACCACGGCTCTTTCAAATTATTATTCTTTCCTTTCCACCGAACAGGGACATAAAGACTCTGTACTCTCAAAATGTCACCTTTAAATATCCTCCATTTCTCTATTATATCCTTTTCATAAAACAAAAAGTCCCATTTCACTCCTTTTAAATCCTTTCTCATCTCCTCAAAATTAGCCTTTCTCCAATCCAAAATCTCAACCCTTGGTCCAGATTTGACCTTCTCCATAATTATATTGAAACTAATGGCATTGTGATCACTAGACCCAAAGTGCTCCTCAACACATACCTCCGTCACCTGACCCGTCTCATTTCCCAACAGGAGGTCCAACACTGCCCCTTCTCTGGTAGGTACCTCTACGTATTGCTGCAAAAAACTATCCTGCACACATTTTACAAACTCCAAACCATCCAGTCCTTTAACAGAATGTGATTCCCAGTCTATGTACGGAAAATTGAAATCACCCACAATCACTACTCTGTGCTTACTACTAATATCTGCTATCTCCTTACATATTTGCTCTTCCAATTCTCGTTCCCTATTTGGCGGTCTATAATACACCTCTATAAGATAGTTAGAAAGAGCTCTTAGGGCTACCGGAATCAAGGGATATGAGGAGAAGGTAGGAACGGGGTACTGATTGTGGATGATCAGTCATGATCAAATTGAGTGGCGGTGCTGGCTCAAAGGGCCAAATGGCCTACTCCTGCACCTATTGTCTGTGTACCTATGTAACAGAAACTATGATTAAAAAATCATATTTGTTGAAGATAATAGCCATCAGACTGCTCTCCATCACAGACATCAAATTCACAAATGTGATATTTGTACATTTGGCATTCCCCCAATATCATGTCAGAAACAGAACTGACCTGTTATTGCAACTCACCTAAAGGGATTTCTTCACAGTTTCTGTCAGAATTTTGGCTGATTCGACATTTGTAAATAGATCCAGGATTAACTGTCGCGTTAAGAAGAGAAGAGTTTGCTTTTGGAGCGCCCACTACCAACCTACAACGTCAAACGGGGAGAGAGGGGAGGTGGGGGGGAAGGTGGGGGATATGAAGTTAACAAATCAGTACAACCATTGGTCCCCAACTCTCCAGCACTGCCCCAACGGCGCAAGCAAAATAACGTCGCTAGAAAAACATTTTCCACTAAGCAGAGAGTTTAAAATCTTTGAGCTATCGAAAGCAGTCCATATCTGCGCGACTTTCAGCATTCCTTTGCTAACTTCAGCAGGAGAATACTCCAAGGTCCCCCACCTGGCACATATCATATCATATCATATATATATACGGGGATCGCTGGCCACCACGGACAGCGATCCCCGTACATTAACACTATCCTACACCCACTAGGGACAATTTTTTTTTTTTACATTTACCCAGCCAATTACCTGTACGTCTTTGGAGTGTGGGAGGAAACCGAAGATCTCGAAGAAAACCCACGCAGGTCACGGGGAGAACGTACAAACTCCTTACAGTGCAGCACCCGTAGTCAGGATCGAACCTGAGTCTCCGGCGCTGCATTCGCTGTAAAGCAGCAACTCTACCGCTGCGCTACCGTGCCGCCCACATATATATATATATACATAACTGGCACATAACATAAGCAAACATTATTAAATGAAATAAAGTTCACTCACGCGGGCCAGGAGATGAAAAATAAACTTAATCTTAACATACTTCAAAAACTGAAACTCACCACTTTTCATCTTTATAACTGTGCAATATCACCGAATAACCAAACAATGTTCCTTCGGCCCCTTTAAACTGGACGGCACTTTCCAAAGCCACATTGTACAAGTGAGCCCTCTTGAATAAACAGCACAGGGCTACACTTGACCAAATCACTGTAAACTTGTTTAGTCCCATTGTCTTTAAATGTCATTGCTCCTCGAGTCGGAAACTATGAAGAACTCGAAACGTACCCTGTGATTTCAGAAGCAACGGGAACTACGAAGTGCAACTCATAACTAAACATTCACACCCACCCTTTGCCAGAGAGCTCAAAGATTTGTGACGCCTGCCGAATGCCCCTCCCGTTCCGGGTGGGCTGGTCTCTGTACAAATGCACATTGTCTTTAGGTTCAAGGCATGCTGCCTTGGCTCTTCCAAGGACCCGCACAATTACCACGCATACACTTTGATTGTGATCCCTTTCCAGATCATTGTAAATTGAGCACCTGTGCCCTCAAAGACTCTACAAGTGGGATGGAATGATAAGAATGGCTGGGAAAGAGAATCCCTGATGTCCACCAAGACTTAAAGGGCCTGGGAGAGGGAGGGGGAATGATGCTTGGAATATTACAAAGATCTGGCAGTATTGAAGTACGGTTGGACATCCATCTGGGCTCATGAGAATCTGGTCCAATTAACTCTTCTCTCCTGTACAGGGAATCTCTGATTTTCAGAAATGAAATAGGAAGGAACTGCAGATGCTGGTTTACACCGAAGATAGATACAAAATGCTGGAGTAACTCAGCGGGACAGGCAGCATCTAGAGAGAAGGAATGGGTGATGTTTCAGGTCAAACCACTTTTTCTGGAGTCTCAACCCAAAACATCACCTATTCCTTGTCCAGAGATTCCTTATCACCTATGCTGTCTGTCCCACTGAGATACTCCAGCATTTGTGTCTAGCCTCAGGTTAAGAATTAGACTTTGCCATTTTTCGTTCAAATCAGTTAGTTATTGCCTTTATGTTTTTGTGTTATTAAAGTGACTGAAAAGATTATCACGGGCTTGGGATACACCATTTCTACCGCAGCATGCATCAAGATTTCACAATGAATGATTTTGTCACTTAATGGCGTCTTTGATGAAATAAATTTGTATAAACAATCAAAACTCCTTTTACGGAGCTGCACTTTACAAAAATCCATAATTTCTGCAGATGCTAAGTTTGAAACGTACTTAAAGAAGTTTTTTTAAAAATATCAAATCAAAAAAGTGATGTTAAAAATACTTTTTTTTGAGCCAGAAAAAAAATGCACGCCAGTCATTAATCTTTTGTTCATTTGACAGGAGTTTAAAATACAAACATGATTTTTTTAAATTCATTTGTTATGGATACTGCTGGGTTTATTACCAGCCCATGGTTGACCAGAGGAGGTAGCTCTACTACCTCATGGTCTCATGGTCTCTGTACAAATGCACATTGTCTTTAGGTGGTTTGTGCAGATCTGGCAGTTACTGCACAATCCTGATTGTCCTGAAATGGTGGCGACATGCAATCTCATGGCAGTTTTATTACAACCGAGTGCCTTGTTGGATCACGCAAGAAGCCAATTGAAAGGATATTCAGAGTTCATCCCATTGGTGTCAGTCGGGAATGTCTAGGTTAGGACAGGCAGGAATGGAGCATTTCATTTTCTGAAGGACAATAGTGAGCTAATAATTCAAACAGCAAATGTTGAAAGACTGACATGCAATCTGTCTGACTCCCATTCTCACTTTTGTTCACAGCTTTCTACACTGGCTCCCAACTATCAGTCAGGTGAATATGTGTTGCATTGTATAAAACTCCACATGTGATGTCATAAATTTACAAGACTGAAAGGAAACGCTTAGAAAGATACTGCAGGTGTGAGCATATTCTCAACATCCATAAGATAAATGATCCTACGATACGATACGATAGAATTTTATTTATCCCTGGAGGGAAATTGGTCTGCCAACAGTCATAAAACACAAGAAGATACATGAACCATGAAATTAATCCTCTATCAATCTGTCCCCATTGCCCAACAACATAGATCCACAGTGAGACTCATGACAATTTGCACCACTTCCCATATTTCAGGGGCCTCAGTGAAGACAGACATTGATGACAAGATTTACCACCATCTTCAATACATCAGCACAGCCTTGGCCATCTGAGGAAAATGATGTTTGAGGATCAATACCTCACACTTGGCACAAAACTTGGCACAATTCACAAGAATTGTGAAGCCAGAGGAAGGAATGTAGGTGGAAGAGGAGAGAAATGGATGAGAGTACGTGGCACACAGGGTAAGGGGTGTGTGGGAGGGGGTCGGTAAGTTACCCAAAATTGCAGAAGTCAATATTCATACCGTTGGGTTGTAAACTGCCCCATGCCACAGGAAGAGATTACCAGATGAGATGACACTTCAGATGGAATTGAGAGCCAATGCAAACATCAGAGGATGTACACATCATCTCCAATCTACCCACCTGCCTGTTACATGAAACATCTGCTGCTCCATCTGTGGTCAGACTATTCGGTCCCATGTTGCTCTCATCAGCCACCTCAGAACCCACAGAACCAGAGCAGATGTAAGTCATCCTCTATCTCAAGGTTCTGCCTTATAAAGCAGACATCGTAAATTTTGAAATACTGAAATATTATTTGAAGAATGTGGGAAATTATTTTGTGTCGTGCAACATTTGACTCTGTGCAAAGGGATTTAAATTAAAAACAAATTATTAGCAATCAGATGCTTATTGCAAAGTTCTTGTTGGAAGTCAAACTTGATCCAGGTTCTTCACATTTGATGATATGATCATAATGGATAGATCATAATGGATGGGAGTAGAATTAGGCCATTTGGCCCATCAAGTCTACTTCCAGATGCATCCAAGTGTTCCATGGTATGCAATAGATATTTTGACATCAAATGCAAAGCGTTCATTTATGCAGACAGCCCCCCTTGATAACTGCTCTCACAAGATATCTTTGCAATTTACAGAGACTGGTTTGGCCAGCTCTGAGGCAGCGAAATCCAACAAATATACCTTCCTTGAGGTGGGCTGCTTAGATTTCTACTATCAGTTGCCCTTCTACCACCTACCCCATCCTCTTCAGAAACTAAATATTCTATAAAACCCCAGAACTACTTTGAAAAGTTAGAAATTCATCCCAATCAATTCCAACCAGCACTCAAACCACTGAAGAGGTCTCTGTACGCCACGTCCCTCCACCTCTACTTCCTACCCAAGTTCTGAGGTCGCTCTATACATTTTCAGTAGAAGATTTACTCTACTGCACACAATGTATTGTGCCTCACATAAAAGGAAATATTCTGCAAGGAGCCTATGAACCAAACATCAAATGCGCCCCACCTTTCCGTGCACATTGCTAGTTTAATGTGCATTTTGACAAAACAATTTTTTTAGTCAATTATTCTTACAACACAATGCTTCTTGCCACTTCTTCTTTTGAACCCTTGAACTCTCAGTTCACTCTCAGATCATGGTACAATGTTTACCTGGCAGTGCTGAATAAAATCAAAACGAAACTGGTCCCCAAACTCCCTTCCAATATTTGCAGCTGAATAAAAAGATCAAAAGTGTTATGTTTGTTTGAAATATGTTCTTCACTTCACTTATGTGCCTTGGATTACATTTGCTGGCAGAGTCATTGCTGAAACTGCAAAATCTCTTGCACAGTTGGAGACCAGTGAACTTTTCAGTTGCGCAATAATGTTCTTTTTATATTGTTCCTAAAATACACCCAAATTTGCTTACCACTTCAGCTTTTTTTACCATTCTAAAAAAGGCTGACAAGTTATTGTCAAGTTGAGCCTATGTATGTTAAGGTTTACTTTTAAAATTTAACCTGCTTTCGCACTGTTGTTGAACATTAGAAATTAATTTTGAGCTCCAGGTCCAGGAGAGAAAAAAAGTCACAGACGTCACTAAAGCAGTGACATATGGTCGCATCAATTTCTTGCATTTCTCTTTATTGCAAAATGAACACATTCTCACCTGTCAGAAAATTATTGGTGCAAATCCTGCCTCAAAGACCTGACTGCGCACAATCCAGATTAGCACAGTGCTGAGAGAGCAAGTCCATCTTTCAGAGGAGACATAGAAAGGCGAACTGACAAACCATTTAGGTCATATAAGAAAATAACTGCAGATGCTGGTACAAATCGAAGGTATTTATTCACAAAGTGCTGGAGTAACTCAGCAGGTCGGGCAGCATCTCTGGAGAGAAGGAATGGGTGACGTTTCGGGTCGAGACCCTTCTTCAGACTGATGTCAGGGGGGGCGGGACAAAGGAAGGATGTAGGTGGAGACAGGAAGATAGAGGGAGATCTGGGAAGGAGGAGGGGAAGAGAGGGACAGAGGAACTATCTAAAGTTGGAGAAGTCGATGTTCATACCAAGGGGCTGCAAACTGCCCAGGCGAAACCATTTTGGTCGACAGAAAAGAACCACTTGCACTAAATAAGAACATGACGATTTATCCCACAACAATATTTATTCCTCAGCAAACATCACTGTATGCACTGAATGGCCTAATTCTGCTCCTATGTCTTACGAGATTTTCCCAAGAAAAGAAAAGGTATTGGTGGAGAAGAGCTAGTCGGGCCTCTTCTGACTGGCAAATTACAACCCCCAAGGCTTAATATTAAAAAGCTTCTCAGGCAAGCTGGTAAGAAATGGAGGTGTAAAACGTTGGATGCTCTTAGTGAAAATAAACAAGTTTGGTTTAGTTTAGTTTAGTTTAGTTTAGTTTAGAGATACAATGCGGAAACAGGCCCTTCAGCCCACCGGGTCCGCGCCGACTAGCGATCCCCACATATTAGCATGACCCTACACACACTAGGGACAATTTTTACATTTACCAAGCCAATTAACCTACAAACCTGCACGTCATTGGAGTATGGGAGGAAAACAAAGATCTTGGAGAAAACCCATGCAGGTCACGGGGAGAACGCACAAACTCCGTACTGACAGCACCTTTAGTCGGGATCGAACCCAAGTCTCCGGCGCTGCATTCGTCTGCACCATCATGCCGCCCCGGTTGTTGAAGGGCAGAGTAGGGTTGAAGGACTGAATGTCCTACTCCTGCTCCTATTTCATAAGTTCTTCATTCTGGAAATGGGTTTGGGGGAGGAGGATGGTGAGGAGAAGGGTCCATAGTCTGGGCAGGGTCCCTCCCCAAGAAATAAGCACAGAAGTGAAGGCAGCTAAAGCAGAGCCCAAAGTCACACCACACTTGGAATTCATTGGGATGGGATCATCAGGGATGTATTTTGGAATTTGCTTCCAGCTGATCATTCAGGATCAGAGAGGGGAAGGGACAGGAAAAAAGCAGCAGGGCGTGAGATTGGATGTTGATTCATAGAGTCATAGAGTGATACAGTGTGGAAACTTTGGCCCAACTTGCCCACATCGGCCAAGAATGTCCTAATTGCCTGGACTTGGTCCATATCCCTCCAAACCTGTCCTATCCATGTGCCGGTCTAACTGTTTCTTAAACGATGGGATATTCTCAGTCTCTACCTCCTCTGGCAGCTTGTTCCACACACCCACCACCCTTTGTGTGATAAAGTTACCCACCGGATTCCTATTAAATCTTTTCCCCTTCACCTTGAACCTATGTCCCCTTGTCCTCGATTCCCCTACTCTGGGTAAAAGACTGTGCATCTACCTGATCTATTCCTCTCATAATTTTGTACACCTAGATAAGATCCCCCCTCATCCTCCTGCGCTCCATGGAATAGAGACCCAGCCTACTCAACCTCTCCCTATACCTCACACTCTCTAGTCCTGGCAACATCCTCGTAAATCTTTGGAGGTCACCCAAGCAGTATATGAGGCATTGTTCTGAAAGTTTGCAGGTGGTCTAACTTTGGCAATGGAGGAGGCCAAGGATAGAAGGTTCAGTATGGGAATATGAATGGGAGTTAACATGGCTAGTAATGGGGAGGTCCAGCAGGCCTTGGTGGTCACAGCCTCTTTCCTTTCCATCCAGGGTGCGCAGCAGCCCTTCTGGAGATGATCAGTTCACGTGCGTTTCTTCCAAACTCATCTACTGCATAAATTCATAAGTCATAAGAACAGAATTAGGCCATTCGGCCCATCAAGTCTGCTCTTCCATTCAATCATGCCTGATCTATCTTTTCCTCTCAACCCCATTTTCCTGTCCTTTCCCCGTAATCTTTGACACCCTTATTAATCAGGAACCTGTCAATCTTCGCTTTAAAAACCTAAGACTTGACCTCCACAGCCGTCTATGGCAAAGAATTCCACAGATTCACCACCGTCTAGCTAAAGAAATTCCTCCTCATCTCCTTTCTAAAGGTATGTCCCTTTAGTCTGAGGCTGTGCCCTCTGGCGCTAGAATCTCCCACTGGTAAAAACATCCTCTCCACATCCACTCTATCCCGGCCTTTCATTATTCGATAAGTTTCATTGAATTCCCCCCTCACCCTTCTAAACTCCAGCAAGTACAAGCCCAGAGCCACCAATCGCTCATCAAACATTAATCTATTCATTCCTGGGATCATTCTTGTAAACCTCCTCTGGACCTTCTCCAAAGCCAATACATCCCTCCTCAGATATGGGGGCCAAAACTGCTCACAATAGTCCAAATGCGATCTGACCATTGCCCTATAAAACGTCAGCATTACATCCCTGCTTTTATATTCTAGTCCTCTTGAAAAGAATGTGTCCCTGATGACCAAGTAGGACCAAGTGTAGATTAGGCAACCATTTTGCTGAAAACCTGCACACATTTCTCCCATCATCTTCCACCCCACCCCCAGTCACACAGTTTCTCCCCCATTTCACCTTTTATTCCCCTTTGTTCCCCTCCCCCCTGCCCGCTTCCATCCATAACCGCCCCTTCGGCTTTACTTTTCACTCCAACTTGTATCTCCTATCTGACACGCTTTTGTCTCATTTTCACCTTTTGCCTCTGTCATTATCTCCACCAGTCTGAAAATCACCCCCTCACCTGTATCAACCTATCACTCACAAAGCTTTGTCCTCCTTCCACGTCTCTTTTCCAACCTTCTCTCCCGTACTCCATCAGTCCGAGGAAGAGTCCCATTCCAAAAAGCAATCCATCTATTCCCTCACCTAGATGCTGCCTGACCCTCTGAGTTCCTTCAGCACTTTAGCATTTTCCAGCATCTTAGCGGTTTCTTGTGTGGGCGTACCATGTGTTGGTTTCCCACACATTGCCAGTTTTAGCTGCTTTTTGTTGCATCTGCTTTTGTTGCAGATTTCCAGGGACAATCATTGGTGTCAGAAGCAAAGCCCAGCAAGAGGTCAATCTTTGAGAAAACACAAAGAGAGATAAGTGTGCCCAAAATAGTCTAGAACCAGTATTTAGCTTTGTGTAAACTGAGAAATAAGTAATGGACTTGTGAAAGCCTGCATGTGGTTAAACCTGGCAGGATGTCCAAGGTCATCCATTTTCCAAAATTACTTTTGCATCAGGATTTAAAAGGTGGGGTCCACACAGTGAGCTATTTGTGTCTACCACTCTGCATCTTGCATTGGAATGTACTTTGTGTCTTTGTGTCTTCGATTTTCTGTCAAGTTTTCTGATTTGCTCTCCACCCAGCCATTTAGCTTTGTATGATTATCAAAAATGACATTAAAACATATGAAAGAATGCATCAATGTGCTTGGCACTTCTTTTAAAAGGAACAATTAAGTTGTCATTATTTTGAGCACTCAGACCTTATTGCAAGTACAGCAGTCTATTGCAAACCATGAAACCAGATGCCACATATTTCTGTATTTTTTAAAATCTAATTTGTGTTTTAATAGAGCTCATTTAATAATTTGCTTTTCTGGTTTATAATCACACGCAGGAATGCTGCCGTTCGTTATTTCAACTCATTGTAACCTGTTTACACCTTGTTTAGGTGCAAATGGATGTGTCATTACCTTTAAAAAGAGCTCAATGCTCAGCAAATGAACTAGCAGATGATGCGCCATAGTCTCTTGAGATATCAATTGACTCTCAATTTATTTTGCATTTTTACATTCATTTTCAATTATACCATCCAATGCATTTTTCCCAAATACTTTAAATATCAGATTAGGTCTTTGTTCTGCAATATATGAGAATCTTATCACAGGCATATTCTTGAAGGCAACTATCCTTATAGTCGGCAACGCAATGCCTGACTCAATTAATTTAGTTTAGTTTGAGATACAGCGTGGAAACAGGCCCCGAGTTCATGCCGACCAGCGACCCTGTCATCTAATGACATCCCATACACATTAGGGACAATTTATAATTATACCAAGCCAATTAACCCACAAACCTGTACGTCTTTGGAGTGTGGGAGGAAACCGAAAAGATCCCGAAGAAAACCCACACGGTCTGTACGGATTTTGCCTGGGGAAAACCCACGAGGTCACAGGTAGAACATACAAACAAAGTACAGACAGCACCCGGTCAAGATTGAACCCGGGTCTCTGGCGCTGTAAGGCAGCAACTGTACCGCTGCAACGCCGTGCCATCCACAAATGATGATCCCATTAACTGAGATGGAGGACGTTTGTTATCATCAAACGTTGAATGTCGTTGTGTCATTCAACCACGCGGCATTAGCTGTATTGTTGAGATTCATTTGGACAGTATGAACACCATGTCCTGATGCTACTTTCTCCTTTCAGTTCCCTTCTCAATATGGATCAGCTTGGCCCATGCTGCCTAAGTGGGTACATACAAGTAATTGCAGCAAATTCAGCACTCACACTGCCCACACAAAAGGTTCCCCTAGGGTTAAATGTTGCAGCTTATAATTTCAAATATTTTTCAGCGTCTACCACAGACACGCAAGAATAATAGAAAATCACATCCAAAAAAAAGCATTTCTTCTTGTGTCCAGCAACTGGAGCAATAGTTGATATTTGACTTTTAATGATAACAACCATATCATTTGAGAAGATGGCGCATTCAACGAAATGCTGTTGTGTTGCGGTGAAGTGGATGGAGAGGCTCAGCTGTGGTACACAGAGCCAGAAGTACAGCAGTAAATCCAGCAAAAATAAAAAAACCCGCAGTCTGGAATCATCCTGATGAAATTACACTGATTTAATTTCCACGCTGTGCGGACATTTGGCACCACTTGGACTTGTGCCCTGACATCTTCATCTGGGGTAAATTGAATGAAATAAAAATCGCACAAAAGCTTCCTAAGGTATTAACTGGAAATACTGATTTTTCTTAGTTTATTCTGATCTTTGGACTCATTTCTTTCGAGTTATATTCCAAAGCCATTTGTACTGGCAGCAATTTTTTTTTCATTTTAAGCATCAGCTTTCACCTTCAAAAATGTGCAAAATATATTATGCCAGAATGCCTCAGCTGTAATAAAGTTTGGCACCAACAGCCCACCATATACCTGCACCATCCTGTGCAATTTAATTGGCATTCAGTGGGTTGATAAATGAATTGGCTTAATGGGACAATATACATGACATATGCAGGACTCTCCTGAGAAATAGGATTCATTTTTGTTCTTCACACTTCAGCATGCCGCAGATACCAACACAGCCTTTTCCAACAGCTGTGCCACTGTGAATATGACATTCCTGCCAGCACCGCAACCCACTGCTTTGTCTCCTGTGGGCACCCTCTCAATCCAGAGGTTGATCGCTCATATTTATAGTCGCCGCTCTCCACGCTTTTTGCTGAAATTTGGAGCATGAAATGCTGTTTATTCTTGTAACAATGAGCATGTTTTAATGAGCAAGTGTGCATCGGCCATCAAGTTAGTGCAAAAATAAATTGCATTTTGTGGTATTAGTTGTAAGCCAATCGACCGGGTTGAACACTGTTGCAGTCTTGTCTGGCTCATGCAAAGGGCAAATAATTCTGCACATCATTTAAAGGACCCGGGATGGGGGTTTCTTCTGACCCACAGTCTCAGTGGCTTGTTCGTTGCTTTGACTACAGCAGTGACTGTCGTTGGCCACTTGTCCACAAGGTGGAAGAAGCACGTGTGAGCCAATGCCTTAGATCCCAACTGGGTGCCTGTTTGCTGCTCAGATTTGTACTTTGAGGATGCCTCGTACATGCAAATAAGCTCAAGGAAACTGAGAAATGAAATGGTGTTTGACAGTTTCTAATTACTGAGTAAAAACAACATATGGAAACTTCATTGTCCATTTCATCCCTCAACACGTACAATCAAGTCAGATTTATTTTGCTCAATCATTCTCTCTAGAGCATTTCATTTGTTTCAGCTGTGCAAAAGCATCACTTGACGGGGCTGCAATGATGATTTCATTTGCCAGATCCAGCTATAGAGATCATTAATTTCTTAAACACTTTCATCATTTTCTGTCCTCACTTAACTCTTGAAGCACTGGCAGACTTTTCATTGTAACTATTCACTGCAGAGAAATGCTGACGTTATTTTGATTCTTTGAATGAAGAGCGAAAATATTAAGTGATGCAAAAGATACACTCGGATAAGAATGACTTAATGGGTGTGCTTCAATTACAGATACCGATTAGGGGCAAATTATAAAAGTTTCAACAAAGAGGTAATGTCAAGAATAATCATTTGCACAGTTTTGGAAAGTTTAGTCAGGTCAAAGGGCAGCACCGGAGACCCGGGTTCGATTCCTATTACAGGTGCAGTCTGTACGGAGTTTGTACGTGCACCCCATGACCTGTGTGGGCTTTCTCCGAGATCTTATTTGGCCTCTTTCCGCGATGTATCTCTAAACTAAACAAAGGATTGAAACAATCATCGGGGTCCGTCGCGGGGCAACAGGAAATCCCTCCGGGTTTTCTTTGAGCCCCTCTGGCCATAGCCACAATGTCAGTTAATGAATCAGAAAAAAAACCTGGTCACCAGATGTCTCAGCTTATTAATGCGCACATCATTTCCAAAGCAGCCTGTAATGGCATTCAATGAGCAATCTGCATGGAGCAGACACTGACAAACTTACAGATCTAATTTAAATCCACGTTTCACTGCGTAACTTTCCAAGTGTACGTTTCATTGCCATCAAAGGCAATTTATTAACTGATGCGCTAATTTGCAAGCAAATAGTAATCATAATCAAGAATTTAAAATGATGCCTCATATATTGAAGGCTTCTCAAAAAGCTACATGCTTTCCCATCTTCCCATTCTACCTTGTTGTTAAGCATTTTCTTTCAAACCCAAGAGACATTTCTGTTCTTTCTGATCAGCTGCAGTTAATTTTAAAGCCACCTATTGCTCAATGCTGCAGGATAATTTTATGTTAATATCCTGAAAGTTGTCAAATCTTGGCAAAATCCATGTATAAATTACACAGGAAATAGCTCATAGCAGTGGGGCTCATTGACAGACACAGTTAGCCAAGGCTGCTAACACACTGGAAAAGGACCAATCCTCAAATATTGGTCAACTGCTGAAAGGTTTACAAAACTTGTGATGTGTGGTGTGACACATGAAGGATGATGAGTTTTAAAGAATATTTTTGTGTCAAAGTCAAAATTCTTCAGAATGCACTGTTTTACATAATTTTAACTTTGCAATGTTATCTTGTACTGAGACACACGTAAATTCCCTTTTTCCATTAACTGCTACTCGTCTCACCTAATCTCCAGTCTTGACTCACTTCTCATCAGAACGTCTCATATTATCTATCTGCTGCAACTTTGTCGAGTCAGAATGTTTTTTCTACCTTAATGTGTGTTGTTTTGTGGCTAAGAACTGCAAAACAGGAAATGGAAAATAGCAAGCTAATAGGCTTTATGCAAAATCAAAGTCCGGATGATAACACTGTTTATAATATTTTACTCCTATTAATAAAGTAACAAAGAGGAATTATGCCAACAGCTACCTTGGAATCATTGGCTAATGTGAACCGGATGACAAGTAGTAAAGTGGATAATCTGGATACTCTCAATTCCAACCAAACTTCAATATTCTACTTGGGCAGTTTCGTCGTCGTGGTGGCTATCCCTCGAGGTCGAAGATGATGGTCTACGTTCCATCACAGAACGAAGACGCCTGTGCGTGTGTTTGGTTAACGTGTACTTGATGTTGCACTCCAAGAAGTGCACGGTCCTTCACAAATCAGTCAACTAATTCCAATGGCAAGGGAACCAAGGCAATTGATAGATCTGTTGCAGCCTTCATCCGCCTTCACAGTCGTTGAGTTCAAGTTAACTTTGACCACCTGGTCCGCTGTTGAGGTCTTGTAGGTTGGATCGTTCTCAGTCTGGACCCTCATCCTCGACCTTACCGCCATGGGTGGCCCTACCAGAAACTAGTGCTTCCGACAGCATCGCTCTCAGAATCATGGGGGCAAGCAAGCCTCTTCACCACAACAAGGTGAACGATCCAAAGAGAATTGGGTAGTTTACAACCTAATGGTATGAGCATTGAATTCTCCAATTTTAGATTAAAAACCTCACCATGCCCCTCCCCCCCCTTGTTCACCCCCTTCCCCCACTCTTCCCTGTGCCCCATATGAACTGACTCCCATTTCTTCCCTCCCCTCCCACCCCTCCCACCCCACCTATATTCCTTCCTCTAACTTCACAATTTGTACTTCATCTATCCTTAGACCTGCCCCTCCTTTCTTCCAACACTACCCCCCCCCCCCCCTCACCCCACCCCACCACAATCAGTCTGGAGAAGGGTTCCAACCCAAAATACTACCTATCCACTTGCTCGAGATGGTGCCTGACCTGTGGAGTTACACCAGCACCTTGTGTCTTTTTCAGACCACTAACCCGATAATAACCCATATCCTGGGACTAATTATGTACATTTAGGCCTTGCCCTTGAATAATATTATGCTGCTTCTAAACTGCACCTTCTACTTTGTTTCCAAACAGTAACCTGGAAGACTGATGTACATCACAAGGACATCATTTTCCCCAAAAGTGAAGTCCTTTTGGGGAAAGGACCCAAAAGGACCTTTTGGGTATGGTCTAATTGGAAATTGATCAACTATTAATCAACAACCCTATTGCAATGAAGTGTAGTCATTTGATTGATGTAAAACAAGACAGCTTTCCTTCTCTGATACGTTCACATCAGCAGTTAACCACAAATGAAACTGAAGATCTCGGAGAAAACCCATGTGGTCATGGGGAGAGCGTACAAACTCCATACAGACACCACCTGTAGTCGGGATCGAACCCAGGTCTCTGGCACTGCAAGCGCAGTAAGGCAGCAACTCTACCGTTGCGCTACCTTGCCACACCAATGGAATAGTCTAAGACCAGATGCCGTTGCCTCAGAATAAAAGTATGCTCCTTTTGAAAGGAGACAAGGAAGAGTAAAATGTGAACGATTAAACCTGACTAGTTTAGAGTACCATCAAATCATGAAAATAAGTGAAGAAGAAGCAAATGTATTTATGGCACAGTTAGTTGTTGACAATGCAAGATAACTGCACTGGAAAGTTTTTTTAAAAAAAGGCATATTTAGTAACCCACAAAATTGAACATATGGTAAAGGCAGGACAACATAATACATTGTCACAATGTGTTAATGCAGCTTCCTGCCATGTGCCTATATTTACAATGCGTACATTTCTTATTCTCCACCAACTGCTGCAGTGATAAAACAACCCTAAATAAAAGAGTGATTAAGCCCTTGTAATCTCTTCTCAATATTCTCTGCAAAAAAAACTATTTTTTGTAAAGACTCAAATGTAGAAGCTTGTGCACATCTGAAATGAAGATGGAAGATGATTGAAACAATCAGCTGGTTAGGTAGCAACTGTGGAGTTGCTGTTTCAAGCGGCTGGAAATGGGGAACAACTTTCAAGAAAACTCAAGGCTCAATACCATCCAACACAAAGCACTCTTCTTCATTGATGTTCACTTGAAACTTTCACTCCCTATGCCATCAGTGCAGTATATATATGTCATGATCCCAATGTCAGGATCAAACTTGGGTCTTATATGTATGACTCAGGTTTGATCCTGACATCGGGTACTGTCTGTGTGGAGTTCACACATTCTTCCTGTGACTGCATGGGTTTCCTTTGAATACTCCAGTTTCCTCCCACATCCCAAAGTTGTACGGGTTTGCAGGTTAATTGGCCTCTGTGCAATTCCCCCTAATGTGCAGTGGATATGAAAATGGGATAAGATAGAACAGGTGATCAGTGGTCAGCATGGACTCCGTGGATCTAACAAGTTGTTTCAATGCTGTAACTCAAAGCATAAACATTCTCAAAAGGCATTGCACCAATCGCCCACGTTTCTTTCAAAAGTACCTTCCAACCCCTTGGCCTCTACCTCCTCCTATCTTTCCAAAACCTCCGTGTCAGACTCTACAAGTCATAAAGGCATTAAAGTTCAATACGTTTACTCTCAATTAATCCCAAACTCAGTGTCATGACGGGCAACACTTTCAGCCCATCATGTGCCAACAGTCTTCAGTGTTGCTCTCACCTTTAATATTCTATCCTGTGTTATTTGCACTCAGTAGGAGTGTCTGTGGATTGTACTTCCAAAATTCAGCTTATTTAGCTTTAGTGGCAAGCTTAAGAACCAAAAGATAAATGAAAATGATAGAAGACAAATTACCGATGATTTATAATTTACAAACATTAACAATTGATTTATGTAGGAAGGAACTGCAGATGCGAGTTTATATCAAAGATAAACACAAAATGCTGGAGTAACTCAGCGGGACAGGCAACATTTATATTTGATTTATATTTGATGGTGATCAATGGTACAGATTCAGTGCCGACCATTGATCACCACCAGGGAAACAATTTGGATCAGAATTTGTAAGAACTGACAGAATATTTGATTGGTTCCTTTCTGGGAACTGTAATTAAATGAGATTTCCATTATTTTGCCAGCAGGAGGAAGATGCAATTGTCCTGGTGGGAAATGGCAGAAATGTTCATCTGTAATCTTTTCCATGGAGTACCACTGGCTTGATGAAAGAATATATATGACCCATGTAATCAGGGCACCAGAACTGGCCACCTGGCACCTTTTCACTGCCACAAAGGACTCAATCCCAAAACTTTCATTTCCAAGTTTATTTGAAAAAGTTCTACTTTGCCTTCCTTTCTCTTGACCGCTCCCAGAACCTTTTTTTGGTTAGTAAAGGTGTCAGAGGTTATGGGGAGAAGGCAGGGGAATGGGGTTAGGAGGGAAAGATAGATCAGCTATGATTGAATGGCGGAGTAGACTTGATGGGCCAAATGGCCTAATTCTACTCCTATTGCTAATGACCTTATGCTGCTGCCATGCCTGTAGAATCCCAGCTAAGTCTCTTCAGGATTCCTCAAGCTTCCTCCTCTCAGGCCACTGACACATGCCTGGTTCCAGCCCTGAAAGGCTGACAACTTTCTTCTAAGCCTCTCTGAGAGGCACGCCAAGAGACTTGACATTGCAATTGCAACTCTCGTTGGAATATTCTACATTCCCAGCCACAATCCCCATCCAACATGCCAGCTGGAGAATAGTCGTGCCAATCTCATTCCCAT
Source organism: Rhinoraja longicauda (assembly GCF_053455715.1). Lineage (NCBI taxonomy): Eukaryota > Metazoa > Chordata > Chondrichthyes > Rajiformes > Arhynchobatidae > Rhinoraja > Rhinoraja longicauda. Next base: position 56,276,254 of record NC_135960.1, on the reverse strand, counting down.
CCATTGCACCTCAACTAGTGCTGACCCCATGGAGTTTGCCAGTGGAAAAGCTATCACTACACTCCTTTCCATCTTCCTTGAAAACAAGCCGTTATTTGCAAAGATTTTGCTCTTTAGACGATTATTGTACAGTGTCATCATGACCCTGCTAAAAACTGGCTGACAGAATGATATAATGGGCCAGGACATCTGACTATCGAATGGCAGCTACCATTGTAACTGCCAACATTTACATTTGTTCCCAGTTGAAAGGCAGACAAATTTCTATCCACCCACCACTCATTGCTGAAACACATCACTCAATCTTCCAGAATAATAGACACAAAATGCTGGAGCAACTCAGCGGGACAGGCAGCATCTCTGGAGAGGGGGAGTAGATGACGTTTCAGGTTGACACCCTCCTTCAGACAGAGTCAGAGGAAAGGGAAACAAGAGATATAGATGGCGATATAGAGAAATATAGAACAAAGAAACGAAAGATATGCAAACAAGTAATGATGATCAATGAAGTGGTCCACTGTTAGCTGTGGGCTGGGTGAAAACAAGTTACTCCAACATTTTGTGTCTATCTTCGGTGTAAACCAGTGTCTGCAGTTCCTTCCTACTCATTCTTTCAGCCTTTGCATTAGGGAATGTGCTTCACTTTGACATAGGAAGCCATTCAGCCCATCAACTCCATATCAGCTGCCAGCAGGGCCATCCTATTGGTCCCATTCCCCTCTTTCTGGAGCACCACGACATATTCTCTCTCACATGCACATTAACTCCCCTTTCAATCTCTTGCCACTCACCCACACCACTGGGTAATTCACAGTAGATATTTAATCTATCAGTGCGTCTTTGGAAGGAAACCACACTGCTGAGATTTAGCAGTGCACATGGGTCACTGGGTGAGTGAGATGGCATAATAGTAGATGGCACAGCTGGCAAAGCTGCTGCCTCACAGTGCCAGAAACCTGGGTTCAACCCTCACCATGGGAGCTGTCTCTGTAGAGCTTGCACATCCTCCCTGTAACCGCGTTGGGTCGTCTGGGTGCTCTGGTTTCCTCCCACATCCCAAAGACGTGTGGATCTGTGGGCTAATTGGCCTCTGTAAATTGCCCCTTGTGTGTAGGGGGTGGATGTGAAAGCAGGATAACATAGAACCAACGTGAATGGGTGATCAATGGTTAGCAAGGACTCGGTGGGCTGAAGGGCCATGTTTCCATGCTGTATCTTTAAACTAAACTATAACTAGACTAAGGGAGAGGTGAATATCTTTGGCTGAGGAGATCTCTGGATCAAACTTTGGAAGGGTTGAGATGTTTGGGAGGATGAAGGAGAAATGAAAAATGACTGACTCCTAAAGAGTTTTCTGCTGGACACAATGGTTGCTGCTGTTGTCTCCAGCTCCAGGGAGCCAGGCTTGATCTGGACCTCGGCTTTAGATCTAGATTTAGATTTAGAAATAGAGCGCGGAAACAGGCCTTTCGGCCCACCGAGTCCGCGCCGCCCAGCGATCCCCACACATTAACACTATCCTACACACACTAGGAACAATTTTTACATTTACCCAGTCAAACCCGTACAAACCTGTACGTCTTTGGAGTGTGGGAGGAAACTGAAGATCTCGGAGAAAACCCACGCAGGTCACGGGGAGAACGTACAAACTCCGTACAGATGGCGCCCGTAGTCAGGATCGAACCTGAGTCTCCGGCGCTGCATTCGCTGTAAGGCAGCAACTCTACCGCTGCGCCACCGTGCCCGGGTTCTGCATTCTCTGCATGACTGCACGGGGTTGCCCTTGGCGTTCCAGTTTCCTCTCAAAGACATGCTAGTAGGTTGCCTGACCACCCTTCGTGTGGGTAAGTGGGTAAGTTGAGAAGGGAAGATGATATGACAGATACTTTAGTGAATGTGATAACCGCAGCAATCCCAAACTGTTCCCCAGCACTTACAAAGCTTGCATCACTCATGACTATTGGTAGCTTTAAAAATAACACTGACAGCCATTGTTCCTTTGCAGGATTGTCATTTTCATATCCATTGCTCTTGAAAACATACACCGTTAGGGTTTTGTTTGCATAATTTAAATAGGAAGAATAATGCCAAAGAAAATGTACAAAGGCAATCAAATATACCTGGTGCACCTATGCATTTTATATGAACAATATTTTTAAATAACATTGAATTGGCTAAGTCGATGCAAGTAACTTTTGCATTTAAATTTCATTTGCAGGTCTGTCAGATCAGATGGTGCGTGAAATACTCCAGGAACTCCAACGATTTGTGTTACTGCATTGTAATGAACGTGAGATAACTGAACACAAACAGGTTTTAAAGGTCTATGTCTCAATAGACTCCGATAACTTCCACTTCAGTATTGATCTTCAGTTATTTTCTGATCAATAGTGACAATTGCTAATGGCTTAAGACTCTCACATCAAATAGGCGAGTGTTTTTTTTTTTGCCTCTTCAAAGAAGATTAATGAATTGTGATGATTGAAAAATAGGATCAGATCTTTCCACAACTCCTTTACTCGGTACTTTAGACGGGTTTGTACTTTGACCAATCTTAGTGAGAGAAACAGCCAGATCCTGTACAGGGATCCATGGGATCGGGGATCGAGGGAAGTACTCGGACATGACTACCAGGTGAATAGCAGATCAGATCCTGCCTAGAACTGCCTCCCAGCCTGCCAACTTGTCCATGTGGCTTGGTCACATCGAGATGGTGACTGTGGGGTTCTCATCACCAAATCATACCCTTGGTCTTTCTTCCGACTGGCAGTGTCTCATGTTAGTTAAAGTTAAACAGCACAAAAACAGGCCCTTCAGCTCCAGTTATCCATGCTGACCATGTTGCCTACGTAAACTTGTCCCACTTGCCTCCATCTGGCCCATATTCCTCCAAAGCTTCCCTATCCTATCCAAGTGTCTTTTAATTGTCATAATTGTACTTGCCTCTGCTACTTCCTCTGGTAGCTCATTCCATGCACACACCACCATCTATGTGAAAACGTTGCCTCTTGGCCCTTTTAAATCTTTCCCCTCTCATCTTAAACCTATGCCCTCTCGCTTTAGATTCCCCTACCCTGGGCAAAAGACATATCTATGCCCACCATCGGAACACAGCTACCAGCCTTGGAGGGCATCTACAACACACGATGCCTCAGAAAAGCCACCAGCATCCACAAAGACTCTTCACACCCCTGCAACAGTCTGTTCGAACTTCTACCATCGGGCAGACGATACAAGGCCTTCTACGCCCGCACCTCCAGACTCAGGAACAGCTTCATCCCCAGGGCCATAGCTGCTATGAACCGGTCCTGCTGAGCCGGATGGTCACATCGCACAGTGATCCGGCACAGATCTACTTGCACTTTATTCTGTTTCAAAACTGTTACAATTTGTTTCATTGGGTTGTTTAAATTAATACTGACTAGCTAATTAAATTATTGCATCGTATGGGAGGCGCATTCCCCATCTCGTTGTACCCCTGTACAATGACAATAAAGATATATTGTATTGTATTGTATTGTATTGTAATAAGCCTCCAAGGTCACCCCTCAGCCTCCAATACTCCCGGGGGAAAATGCCCAAGCCTATCCAGCCACTCAAATCCTCCAGACCCAGTAAAATACTTGTACATATTTTTCTGCAGCCTTTCATGTTTGATGACATCCTTCCTATAGCATAGTGACTAGAACTCTATGCAGTATTCCAAATGTAGTCTTACCGATATCTTGTGCAGCTGTGACATGATATCCTGACTGCTGTACTCAGTATCCTGATCAATGAAGGCAAGCATACCAAACACCTTCTTCACCACCATGTCTACATGTGTCACTACTTTCACACAACGATATTCTAGGTCATTCTGTTCCACAACACTCCCCAAGGAATTACAATTTACAGTGCAAGTCTTGCCCAGTTTGTCGTTCCAAAGTACAACACCTCACAATTATCTGAAATGAACTCTATCTGCCACTCTTTGGCTCAATGGTCAAACTGACCACGATCCCATTGTAATTTTAGATAACCTTCTTCCCTGTACATTAAACCACAATTTTAGTGCCATCTGCAAATTTACTACGCATGCCACCTACATTCACATCCAAATCATTAATATGAATAACAAACAACAATGGACCCAACACCAATCCCCTTGGCACACCACTTGTTACAGACCTCCAGAAAAACAACTCTCTTCCATAACCTCCGTGTTCTACCTTTAACCAAGTTTCTATCCAATTGTCTAGCTTTCCCTGGATGTCACTGAGTCGACCTCCCGGACAAGCCACCACATGGAAACTTGTCACAGACCTTGCTAAAGTCCATGCAAATACCATCTACCACACTGCCCACATTAATCTTCATAGTCACTTCTTCAATAAAAACAAATTGGGGAGATGTGATTTTTTTCATGAACAAAACCATATGGACTATCCTTACTCAATCCTTGCCTTTAAAAATACATGCAACAGAATCTCAGAATCTCTCTCAGAATCCCGTCCAATAGCTTCCCCATTACTGATGTAAGGCTCACCAGTCAGTAGATCCCCAGACGTTTCCTTGCACTCTTTCATAAAAAAGGCATAACATTAGCCATCCTCCAGTCGTTCTGGCAACTCACCCATTGCTATTGATGATACAAATGTCTCTGCCAGAAATTTCTTCCTGAGCTCCCCACAATATACTAGGATACAGTTGATCAGATTCTTGGGATCTATCCATCTTTATGCATTTTAAGACCCCCAATACCTCGCCTTCTGAAATATGTACTCTCTTTGAGATATCACAGTTAACCTACCCCGAGTATGTCTTTCTCCATGGTAAATACAAAAAAAGTCATCTTCATTTAACACCTCGCCCGTGTCCTGTAGCTCCACATGTAGACAACCCTTATTGATCTTTAAGGGGCCCTAAATTCTCCCTAGTTAGTCTTTTGCCATTGATATTATTATAGATTCTATTTGGATTCTCATTTACCTTTCTGCCAAAGCTATCTCATGTCCACTTTTTGCCCTCCTGTTTTGCCTCAAGCATTCACTGACATCCCCTTTACTCCTCAAGGGATTTTCTTGATCCCAGCTGCCTCCTTTGTCTTGAGCAGTGCCTCACTATCTCTTGTTATCCAGGGTTCCCTAATGCTGCCAACCTTGCCTTTCACTCTGACAGGAACACAATGCCCCTGAACTCTTGCTATCTCACATTTATAAAGCCTCCCACTTGCCAGATGTCCCTTGCCAGCGAACAGTCTCCCATAAGCAAATTCTAAAAGCTCGTGTCTAACTACATGAAAATTAGCCTCTTTCTAATTTAAGATTTCAACTTGTGGAACAGTCCCATTTTTTTTCCATATCTATTTTTAAATTAATAGAATTATAGTCACCCATCCCAAAGTGCTGCTCCACCAGGACCTCAGTAACCTCCTTATTTCCCAAGAGGAGGTCAAGTTTTTGCCCCTTCTCTTATCGGGCTATTTTACAAATTAATTAAGAACATTTTCCTGAACGTACTTAACAAATTCCACACGTCTAAGCCCTTAAAATCTGTTAGTATTACATTCCTAGTATCCCTGCAGTTGGCTGTGATCTCCCTATATATTTCCCTCTCTAATTCCCATCAATTATTTGGTAGCTTTCTTATAGCCAAATCCCAAAGTAATCCAGAAACAAGGAACTGCAGATGCTTTTTTAATTTAAACAAAGACACAAAGTGCTGGAGTAACACAGCGGGTCTGGCAGCATCTCTGGAAGACGTGGATAGGTGACACTTCAGACAGAAGAAGCAGCCCGGCCCAAAATGTCTCCGATCCTTTTTCTCTAGAGATGCTTTCTGGCTCGTTGAGTTACTCCAGCAAATTCTGTCCAAAGTATTCCATCCTTCTTGACTCCATTTAAAATCCTTATTACCCCCCTCAACATAAGAATGATTTTCCCTCTAAGGATCTTCTCCGCTTTCCAGTGCCCATCCCTGATGTCAATACCAGTATTGGTATTAGTTTATCATTGTACCAAAATGCTGTGGAAAATAATGAGTGCTATATCTGGTAACAGAGCTCTTTGTTTGACGGGAGCAGTCTTCACATTAATGTTTGCTAAATTGATAAATTGTCAACGATTATGGAGCATTGATTTCTGTATTTAAAAAAAAATCTACCATGACTTGTTTTCCTCTAGGATTTGCAGGGAGTTCAACTCTAATTTATTAATGTGTGGAAAGGATTTATTTTTGTCCCCCAGTTTTTATATAGAGTGATTTTATGTGGAAAGATTAATGGCTCACCTGCGGTCCATTTGTCTTTGTGTTTTTGTTGTTTTTTTGTCTTAATTGTAGTTGTGATGTGGTGTTTTTGTGTTTGTGTACTGTGTGTGTATGTGGGGGGGAGGGGGGAGAGGGGGAACTGTAACATTGTAAATATGTGTCCCTTCCGAACGGAGACCCGACCTTTGTTTTCTGGGCCGTGTCTCCGTTCCTGCTGCGGCCTACCATCGGCCCAACTCCTGGAGCTGTCGGCCTCCAGGGCTCCGGTTCGCAGAGCCCGCGGATCGGACTTACCATCACCGGAGCCGGCCGTCTTCGGAGGCTGCGGGAGCGGCTGCGACTCGCCTTAGGCTCGGGCCGCGTGGATGCCGACATCTGGAGCTCCGGCAGCGGCAGCGGGTTCGCCCGCCCCAGATCGCGGGGCTTGGGTCGAGGACATTTCACCATCCGGCGCGGCCTAAGATATGCCGCGGGATATTTCTCTGCTGGGCGGGGGCTTCAATGTCGGGAGCCACGACCGCCCCGACGTGCAGCAACAGCGGCAGCAGCAGCGTGTTCGCCCGCCCCGGATCGGACTTATCATCGGCGGAGCCGGCCGTCTTCGGAGGCTGCGGGAGCGGCTGCGACGCGACGCGCCTTGGGCTTGGCCCGCTGTGGACCGTCCGGTGCGGCCTGCAACCACAACAACCTGACTGCGGGCGAGGACAGCAGGAGAAGGGAAAGACATTGTGGCCTTCCATCACAGTGAGGAGAGAGAGGACTGGAGGAGACTCACTGTGATGGATGTTTCTTTGATGGATGTTTCTTTTTTTTGTGTGTTTTTGGGGTTGGGTAATTTGAATGCCTATTTAATGCTTTTATTGTTGGACTGTGTTTTTGGGGGTTTGGGGGTTGTGTAATTTGAATGCCTATTTAATACTTTTATTGTTGGACTGTGTTTTGGGGGTTTTTTGGGGTTGTGTAATTTTAATGCTTATTTAATGCTTTTATTGTTGGACTGTGGGTGACTGAATTTCGTCCAATATTGGATGACAAATAAAGCTATCTTGAATCTTGAATCTTGAATCTTGAATCTCTTGATTTACATTCTTACCATCTGAAAAGTGCTAAGCAAATCAATAGCCTACGTTTTCTAATCAAACATAAAATCAGCCGGAATTGGAAGTACAAGAATTGCATGTAATGAAATATAATCTATTTATTCAGTCATCATTCACCAATGGACCTGTAATTATACTATAGATATTATATCACCTGACTATTTGGACAGGTACATGGATAGGAAAAGTTTAGAGGAATGTAGATCAAATGCCTGACTATTTGGACAGGTAAGCATAGAAAAATAGGTGCAGGAGTAGGCCATTCGGCCCATTGAGCAATAGCCACCATTCAATATGATCATGGCTGATCATCCAGAATCAGTACACCATTCATACTTTCTCCCCATATCCCTTGATTCCGTTAGCCCTAAGAGCTATATCCAACTCTCTCTTGAAAACATCCAGAGAATTGGCCTCCACTGCCTTCAGTGGCAAAGAATTCCACAGATTCACAACTCTCTGGTTGAAAACGTTTTTCCTCATCTCAGTCCTAAATGGCCTACCCCTTATTCTTAAACTGTGACCCCTGGTTCTGGACTCCCCCAACATCGGGAACATTTTTTCTGCATCTAGCCTGTCCAATCCCTTAAGAACTTTATATGTTTCTATAAGATCGCCTCTCATCCGTCTAAATTCCAATGAATACATCCCAGTCGATCCATTCTTTCATCATATGTCAATCCAGCCATCCCAGGAATTAACCTGGTGAACCTACGCTGCACTCCCTCAATAGCAAGAATGTCCTTCTTCAAATTAGGAGACCAAAACTGCACACCAATACTCCAGGTGTGGTCTCCCCAGGATCCTGTACAATTGCAGTAGGACCTTCTTGCTCCCATACTCAAATCTTCTCGCTATTGTAACCCAAAGCTGCAATGGTGGTAAATTGTGCTGCTATGTTATTCCAAAAGCAGTTATCTGCATGCATGAATAAATGTTGATTCCTTTCATTCAATAATCTGGATTTTTTTTCCAGCATCTAGCCTGTCCAATCCCTTAATAATTTTATATGTTTCTATAAGATCCCCTCTCATCCTTCTAAATTCCAGTGAATATAAGCCCAGTCGATACATGGATAGGAAAAGTTTAGAGGGATATGGGTCAAACGCAGCCAAATGGGGCGAGCTGAAATGGGGCATCTTGGTCAGCATGGAGGAGTTGAGCTGAAGGCTATTTCCATGCTGTACAACTCTTTGATGTGGGAAGTTGTCTGGAGCTTGGCTCGGTCAGAGGATATCTTTGAGCAACGAGAGAGATTTACATGGACCATACAATTTCTGGACAGGAGAGAAATGCTGATGAGATAAATGTTGATATGATTACAATTGAAGGACCCAAAACATTTTTTTTTGACAATTCCTTTTCCCTCAAAAAAGGATGTTTGACCTGCAGAATCCCTCAAGCAGATGGTTTGTTGCCCAAAAAATACTATGCTGTTTTTTGGGTCACCAATCTCACCTTTTAGTTTAGTTGAGCGATAGAGCATGGAAAAAGGTCCCTCGGCCCACCCGAGTCCCATACACTTTTTCGATGTTATCCAACTTTCGCATCCGACATACTAGGTGGCAAGTTACAGAAGCCAATTAACTTACAGACCTGCCCGTCTTTGGAGTGTGGGAGGAAACCGAAGCACCAGGAGAAAACCCCTGCAGGTCACAGAGAGAATGTACAAACTCTGCACGGACTGCACCCATAGTCAGCATTGAACCCAAGTCTCTGGCGCCGTGAGACATCAGCTCTGCCGCTGAGCCACTGTGCTGCCCAGAGGCATGTATAATGCTTTCCTCTTCCTTCCTCCTCCCTCACCACCACCTGCTCGCCCAGCTTCGTGCTTTCCCTTTTATATTTTCAATGCCCATAATTAGATTCGATAGTTAAAACATGTAGGTCGCAGGGGGAGTTTATTGCATTTACTTTCATGCATCAGTTGCTTCAGCTTAAAAGTCTGCCACTTTTGCACTTTTTGACATTTTCCTCTGTGAATACTCTGCTTCATTATTTTCTTGTTCTGCTGCCTTGTAAACGGCACAAATCAAACACTGTGAGGACGGGAACTCCTTCGAGGGTTCGCATGGCCATACACGGCTCAGGAAGCGATGGCAACATTTTCATGAGGAACCAACAAGTACAGGTGCCATGACACTCAAGGTGTTTCAATTCCATCCGTCATTAACCTGCGACCTACATTTACAGACCTCTCCATGTGTAACTGAGCTTGGCAGTGGAGAGCTGTCATTGCCACCCTCCACTTCAGAAGACAGGCTGTCACAAAATGTTACCGTCTGCTGCACAATGACCCGCAGAAGAACATCTGGTGCAGAGGCTCATCTTCCCTTCGAAATAAAGGTTAATACAGCCATCCCAGGGGACTCCTGCCACATCAGGCAACCTACAATACACATATGGATTATGCAAATTGATATGCGAGGTATTAGCATATAGCTAAATGAACACAGATCACCGTCCAATCAGTTTTCGCACTTTGGGAATTGCACTTCAAGATTTTTTTAATGTGCTTTTGTTTCTCTTTGGCAGAACACACAGTCTGCCTGTAAATAAAGCTGTTAGTTATTGCTGCACCAATTTGAGCATTTTCCCAGACAGCGGTGCCCACCTTCTGCCTCTCATAAAGACATACATGCCCATGATCTGTCCTCACTCTCGTGCATTGTCTTCCTGTAACCAAATATTAAACGTCTGCCCCTCCTCGCCTCCACACACTATTCAGCGCCGTTTCCCATTTGTACATTTCTGATATTTCTCACGCCAAAAAAGGCACCATTCAGCACTCCGAATACAATCCCATCCCTCGCATCCCCCCACTTACTTTATTGTAACTTATTCTCTCACGCATACCCAATGCAGACGGGAAAAATTCATGTCCATGCCTGAGTTTATTTCAGAACAAACTCTCTTTGGTATAAATTGGCCAACTTTGGAGACACCCATCCTAGGGCGGATGCTCTCCTGTCCAACTTCCAGATACAAAGCATATATCGTTTTCTATGCTACCCCCCATCTACACTTCCCCCTACTTATCTCTACACATACGATAAAGGAATTCATGTTCACTGTGCCGTCCTCTGAGGTGCTACGTACTATAAAAGTTGTTTGGATGTTCTTTTTGCCAAATATATACAATCCTGAATTCCCGCCTAGCTACCTGCAGTCTGTGTAATGGTTGTCAGGCACAATCCAGGCATAGATTCACTGAAAGTCTCTTTTATTTGCAACTGGTCGCTGAGACTGGTATTATCCAGTTTACCCATATCATCCACACACACATCCCCCTCCTCTCCCCTCCTCTCCCCTCCTCTCCCACCCCCCCCCCCCCCCCACCGCCCCCCCCTCCCCCCATCCCCAACACAGCCTCTACTTTGTCCGACCCGAAACGTCACTTGGTCCTTTTCTCTACAGATGTTATTTGACCCGCAGAGTTGCTGTGGCACTTTGTGTCTGTCTTCAGTATAAACCAACATTTGCAGTTCCTTCCTACACACCCAGTTTTAACCGGGTTTCAGTGAAGTCCCTCACCCAGCCTTGAGGATCATCGTACTATCTGCCCTAGCCCACTGTCTGTCTTCGCACCCATCAATTCCACTGATTATCCTACTATCCACAAACACAAGGCAATATACAGTAGTTAATTAATAGAGTACATCTTCAGCATGGAGGAAACCAGAGCACCTGGGAGAGATCGACAAGGTCAAACTGAAAATGCTTAAATGCCGCACATACTGCCCCAGAAGCCAGGAGCGAACCTTGGTCGCTGGAGCTGTCAGGCTGGTGCATCACTGTGGTGCCCACCTTACTTCTGCTCCTTTCCATTTAATTCCATGTTGGTGACAGAGCATATATCCTCTCTGGAATATCCTTCACCTAACTCCTGCTCGTGCCGACTCTTTAAATCCTCGTGATAGAAGTGTTTTAAGTACCTAAATTGACCTTAAAAATATCCATTGACCTGGCCTTCACAACCTTCCGTGGGAATGCATTCCACAGATTTGCCACCCTCTTACTGAAGAAATGCATGCCATTAAATGTCACAACATATGTCCGAGTGCCCCTGTGTATTTGCACATCTTATGCAACAAAAGCCAAAGTAAAATCTCTCTCAATACTATTTCCAAAGAAATTAAGTCAAGCATTGTGTTGTCCACATTTCATAGACATCAAGTTCAACTCATAAGCAGATAGTATTGTTGCATTCTGGATTATTATACATAATATATATATATATATATATAAAACCTATTCTGTCTATAAGGGGTTCACAGCAATGAATGAAGTTGATAGCAAGACAGAATTTTATGATAACATATTGTAAAATTGGCAGTATTCTCTTGAATATAATGTTGAGAGTAATAAGTGTAAATTCCATGTGGGAATATAATATTCATCGCCTTCATTGCAATATTGCAACAATCTCAGTCAACATCAGCAATACCTTTATTATTATTAATATGAATGCCACGAGTACAATTACTATTAATTCCACCTCTAGTACCTTTGCCAACAAGACTTCTCACAAACAGCCATGACAGAGGAATGACAAGGGAGAATTTCACATACTCCAATATAACAAGCAGAAAAGGATGAATTTCTAACCCATATTAACTGCACAGCTTGTTATTTACCCCTCAGGTCTGGAATTAAATTAGCAGAGAATATTTGGCACGGAAATTATAGCAGAGATATATGTGCTTTGGCCCCTTGGTCCATGTTGACCATCAAACAGCCATTTACACAAATCCTGTTTTATTCTCCTGCATTCATATCAACTCTCCGCAGGATACTGCCACAGAAGGCACTGAGGTTTAGGATCAAGCTCTGGTGATCGGAGCTGTAAAGGAGCAGCTCCACCACCTGCACTCCTGTGCCACCCCTGTGCCACCCATAATGTGATTCAACAGGAAGCTCTCCGAAAAAGCTAGCCGACATCTGATCATTTATCTCTTTTTTTTTTCACAAGGAGTTGCTGTGCATAGTTAGTTTTCTAACAGTAGAGACGTTAGTTAAAAAGCAATTACACTTAGAACATAAAACAGTACAGCTTAGGCCCACAATGTTTGTGGCGAACATGATGCCAAGTTTAACTGATCTCATCTGCCAGTACATGATCTATTTCCCTCTATTCCCTGCACTTTGATGTGCCTATCTCAAAGCCTCGTAAACACCACTATTATATCTGCCTCCACCTCCACCCCTGGCAGTGCTCTCCAGGCCCCCACTACTCTCTGTGTAACAAACTTGCCTCACACTTCTCCATTAAACTTTCCCCCTCTCATCTTATAGCTATGTCTTCTGGCATTTGACATTTCCATCTGAGGAAAAAGGTTCAGTCTCTGCACCCTCTCTATGCCTCACATAATTTTATCTACTTCTGTCATGTTTCCCCTCAACCTCCAGATGAAACAATCCAAGCCAATCCAACTTCCTCCTGTAACTGAAATCCTCTGATCCAGGGAGCATTTTGGTAAACCTGCCCTGCACCCTCTCCAAAGCCTCCACATCTTTCCTGCAATGGGGTGACCAGAACTGCACACAATACTCCTAATGCGGCCTAACCAAAGTCCCATAATACTGCATCATGAAAATACATTACTATGCTAGTCATTATATACATTTTAAGTCACTTCATTTCCACATTATTGTTCCCTTAATGTAATTTTATTTTCAAATTCAGCTTTCAATTTGTGCACCACATGGTAGAAACATTCTGCTTCAATTTATGTTCACAGAACTGCATTAAGAATATGTTGCTTAACATCTTCCTCTCCTTGCTAACTATGAAACTAATGACAGATAGTAACTGTGATGAGGAAAGTGATTACGTGTGAAATATAGTCAATTATACAGAGGCAAGGGAAAGACGTCAACTCCAGTTGAGGGAACGAGAAAGAAAAATAAGATTTGAAAGATTATTTTACGTAGGAAACTGAACATTTTTAAGCTTCAACTAACGTTATCCATGAAGGATATTATAGGATGGGATTGAAGCCCTGAAAAATCAATATTGATGACAGGCTCATGACCTTAATTTCTTTGGCTTTTAGTTATGGTACGATTAAAGACAGATGCATCTTTGAAATTTTAGGGTCTCAGATCAGTTAACCATAATTCAGATCCAAGAAAATAATGTGCATCCACTCTGCCCTGTAAAATCTCTGCAGTGTTCTCTGGGCAAAGTTGTGACATAATGGATTTTAAATTTCTGCACACATTTTAGACATAGTCAGAGAACAAAAAATATCCAACCTAGCAGTTCTTATTTAGATAGAAAGTGATGAACAGCAAAATTGCAAGCAAAAAATAATTGGCGCTGCATCCACAATAAAGCATTGCGGAAGTGTTTACTGACATGTTTACATCCCTTTATTACTGTTTTGAAAGATCAGATTATAATAAAAATGATAATGTAATTTACTAATCCTTTGTGCATCATTCCTACACCTGCCTTGTATGTTACTTATAGAAAAGGGGAAAGTGACTGAGTATTGAACTCATCTTCTTACATTTGTGTTGCAAATTCACATTTAGGTAGCTGATAATAAGAGGACTGTTAAAGTAAATTAATAAATCAGGTTATGGAAATAGCAGCAATTTTCCATTGATGTTGTCCAAAGTAGTGAACACATGCAATTCTTGGTACCTTCAGGGACATGTTAATCCGCCGTCACGTTTCACTTTCCATGGCGGCTGTCTGGCTTGCTGACTGGAACAAATACAGAACATGCTGGAAACATGGTTGTAAAGCCTTTTGGTTCCTGCAAAGGGGAAAATTAATACGACACACTTACAGAAGTATCGACATCCTGCATCATATGGAAGCCAACAATTCTCACCACACCATGTGTTCACTCCGCCTACTAGTTTCACGCAAAAGAGAATGAAGTTCTGTGAGTAAATCTTCAGTGATCTCGATGGCTGAGTGTCTGGCAAAATGCTTCAAATACCTCAAGCTGTGGATGTAAAACTGCTCATTGCCTCAGTCACCTGAACAAACTTTGAGACATTCTGCAGCTAGTTGCAGCTGAAGCAAGTGACATATCTCAATGAGGATGCCAGTAAATGCAAATATCTAACATGTTGTTCCTTGCTGAGATTCAGACAGAGGAATTATTTTCTTAACACCCAAGGGGCTACGATCTCCTACTGTGGTCTTCTCTTTTGGATCTGTCTCTCTCCGCCAGCAGCTTGTTCTTCTCAACCTGCTCTGTGCTCATTCTCCCAGAAACGTTGTACAACAAGGGAAATGCCTTGCAAGTAACACATGGTCCCAAGAGCATTTGACTCTCTTCAGTGTAGTGTCCCTGGATACAATTAACTGCAGTGCCAGGGGCCTCAATGTAATTAAGTTATTAGTAGCTATGGTTATTTTGCTTGTTCCAAACCCTGGCAAGTCTTGCCTTCTGGTAGTTTGGCCACTGGACAACAGTTACCGATTCTTCAGCACTGGCAGAATCAACTGGTTGAGAATAAAGACAAGGCTGTGGCCAACTAAACTTTGAGCACATCATTCACAGGAGAAGTTAGTGTAATGAGAAACAGCATCCTTTAGACGCTCTGATGGAACGGCTCTCATGTTCTTGCATAGTTGCACGGTTAGGCTTTGGTTCCTTCCAGCCAGATGGCCTTGGAGATAGACATTTGAATGTTGGTCTGCAGGAGTGATCCCTGGATGGGTCACCCTCACCAAAGTATTGTATCAGGATATACTCCAGAAAATTATCAGCCCATGAGCTGACAACTATTTTCGATATAGGATATTACTGGGGAGTAACACTCTTAGACTGCAAGTGCTTTCAGTGATTGTACCATATTTTTCCTGTCGTGGTAATCTTGCGTGTTGATGCAGGATTGTGGCCTAGGTACAGTTCTAACAGTGTTTGCACTGATTTGTTAATAAACCGAACATTTAACAATCTACTCAAGGGTATTACAACTATTGGCTTCGTTCCAACTGTTTCATTCCAGGCGGCATGCTTGGCAATCTGGCAACAGGCCTACAGAAATGAGTCATCTGACTCATTGCCATCTAGGATGAGACCCGATTGGCCTAAATTAATCCAGGCCTCTTCCCTGCCCTTCTACTCCAAAGGCACAGGTCACCAAGACTGTATTTACTTGCTGGCCAATTATTGTTGTGGATTAACTTAGCATTGAAACAGGCATTCATTCAATGGGTCATATATCATGAGTACATCAAAATAACACCTGATGGGACATCAGGGGAGGTATCCCTTCTATTAAAAGCTTGTTCAGCAGTGTATATTTAAGAGATGACATTAGCTGGGGCACCGAGTTCCATAATGCAAGTGCTGGCAAAAATAATCAGCACTTTCTAGTGAGCATGTGGTGCATTCAACATAAAGCCACAGAATCCAATTTCACTTCCAGATTATGTGCATCTGAATTGTAAAAGTTTCAGTTATGACGCTTTAAACATTGGAAGCCCTGTTTAAGTATATTAACGGGATTACAGTTCTATTATTGGTATTAAAAAGCAGAAGCAAGATAAGGAGTAAGTTCTTTAAGCTCAGGCTTACTCCAACATCCAATGTGTCATGCCCCTTAAAATGCTTCGGTAAGATAACTCATCAACATTCAAACAGTTTGATAGCTTTTACAACTTGAGAGCAGCATAAGCAGCCAAAACACTTCTCTTGAGAAGATGGTGTCGGTGATTGAAAGTTTATTCAAGGCCTTCTAAATGATAATTATTTGGAAGGAAATATACTGTGCAATCAGGATGGAGCCAGTCTCACTGACAAAATTCCCCAAGGGAACTGCTGAGTGTGAGAGCAGGTTTAGCAGGTAAGCAAGCACCAGGCATGGGCAGCAAGCTGTTTTGAGGAAATTTCAGACCATTAAAATTTGCGAGTGTTCTATTGCCACAGTCAGTGCCTCTTTGCAGACAAAAAAAGTGCTGGACTGCATTTGAGAGTTCACACAGCAATATGGGCTGCTGTGCATCAATCTAGTTGTTAACGTTGCAGAGATATTGCTGCACCATTCCGGCACGGCATTCACACAAAAGCACTGGTGACATTGCTGACAGTATTCATCCTACTTTACTCATTCCCCATAACGGGGAATATGCCCCGATCTCTATCAACGGGGACAGTGTGGAGAGAGTGTCCAGCTTCAAGTTTCTGAGCACTCACATTTCGGAGGACCTAACATGGTCCAATAACACTGCTGCGCTGGTCAAGAAGGCACAACAAAGACTGTTCTACCTAAGAACACTGAAAAAGTCTGGTCTACCCCAACAGCTGCTGACGACCTTCTACCGCTGCGCCATAGAGAGCATCCTAACGCACGGCATCCCTGTGTGGTACCTCAGCTGCACGGGGGCAGAAAGGAAAGCTCTACAGCGGGTAGTCCATAGAGCTCAGAGGGCCATCGGAACACAGCTACCAGACTTGGAGGGCATCTACAACACACGATGCCTCAGAAAAGCCACCAGCATCCACAAAGACTCTTCACACCCCTGCAACAGTCTGTTCGAACTCCTTCCATTGGGCAGACGATACAAGGCCTTCTACGCCCGCACCTCCAGACTCAGGAACAGCTTCATCCCCAGGGCCATAGCTGCTATGAACCGGTCCTGCTGAGCTGGATGGTCACAACGCATAGATTAACTTGCACTTTACCCTGTCTAAAAACTCTTACAATTGTTTCGTTGGGTTGCTGTTGTCTAAATTACTTAAATTATTGCATCGTATGGGAGGCGCATTCCCAATCTCGTTGTACCCCTGGGTACAATGACAATAAAGATATATTGTATTGTATTGTATTGTATTGTATTACCACTGTTACATTTGTCATCATCCATCATGAGAACATTTTTAGGGTATTCTGGAAAAGCAACATTAATGCATCCACTATCTCAATGGCCATTTGTCTTAACTCTCAGGCACTAACCAGCAGATCCGACGATATGCAAATTAGATTGCATTGGTATGAATGTCAATTCTAACCGTCTCGTTCTTCCTGCACATCAGAAAGATATTGTTCTGACACCCACTGTAAAGTCACAAGATACTTATTTGTTTAGTAAGGTTGTCAAACATGGAAACATAGAAAATAGGTGCAGGAGCCAGCACCGCCATTATCATATTGAATATGGCCCCTTCGAGCCAGCACCGACATTCAATATGATCACGGCTGATCATCCAAAATCAGTACCCCATTCCTACTTTCTCCCCATATCCCTTGATTCGGTTGTCAGGGGTTAACGGGAGACAGCAAGAGAATGGGGTTGAGAGGGAAAGACAGATCAGCTGTGATTGAATGGCAGAGTAGACATGATGGGCCAAATAGCTTAATTCTGCTCCTAGAACTTATGAACTTACTTGATAAATATAACCAATAATATACCAGAATATACCCAATTATTTTTCCTGCCTCGGCCTGCATATTTTCATTTATTTTCGCTAATTTTTTCCCCCCACAAACTCTCAAATATTTTGGTCATAATATATGCCACCATAACTGGGCTGTCCACTAACCTGCATGCTAAGTATGAACCTCACTATTATCAACCCTTCGTTGTGAATTTGCTATCCAATTCCAAATTTGAAAAATAAATATAAATTATGAAGATCCCTGGGTGCTATTCCTCTCCATTTAAATGAATGAACTTGCTAGTCTAACCTGGAGATGACTTTGCAGGCAGATTCCCCAGAAATGGTGAGGATTTGCTACAAGTTCTCACTTCATGGTCAGACTCTGTGAAACATTCAATGGAGCAAAGTACGATAATCACCAGCAAATTATGATTTCAGGGTGTCAGGGGTTATGGGGAGAAGGTAGGAGAATGGAGTTAGGAGGGAGAGATAGATCAGCCATGATTGAATGGTGGAGTAGACTTGATGGGCCGAATGGCCAAATTCTGCTCCTATCACTTATGACCTTATGACCAAAAAGTTGTGCATGAAATGTAAACTTGAAGCCCAAAAAAGGTTTCAAGCGATTTCCAGGTAAATAGTTAACTTCTTCTTTCGTATGTCAACTACAACAATCAAAAGTGGCAATTGGTGCTTCAGAGTACCGTAGTTGACACTTTGCTGCAAATTTTGCCAGTTCTGTGGAATTACCCAGGGTGGATGACAAGGACATAAAGCATCTCCCACCCCAATAGGGGGAAGAACAGTGGCTGCCTGCTTCATAACATAAACGTAAAATTGCATGGCCAGAGATCACCAGTATTTTCAAATAAAACCTATCATCTATAAGTCATTCAGGCTTTGCAGAATATAAAGAGCGGTTGGCAGATGATGTCAATGCAACTTAAATACAGTTGCTTTTAGAGATACAGCATGGAAACAGGTCCTTCGGCCCAAGGATTACATGTTGACCATTGATCACCTGTTTACACTAGTTCTATATCATCCCACTTTCTCTGTACCTCCCAATCACTTTACATTCTGTAAATTATTTAAAATGTTACATTTATTGTTGACCATTTTTGTCCTGAATTTATATTAATTTCTTTTTGGAACAATGATGTGATGGTACTTGTGATTAAATTAAATAATTCATACAACACTGTGATCTAACAATGTCACTACTTCGATCCAGTTTGCACTAGAAGAAGAACTTTGTATGCTTGCATTACAAAGGTATCTGTAACAAGTGTGTCGGGAATATTTCAAAGTAGTTCAACAACCATTTTAAAAATATCTTACGAAAATGTTAAATGGAATTTTCTAATACAAATTTCCAATTCAAGAGTTCAAAAAATTTGCATTGAAATATAAATTTGCAAAATGAATTCTTACACTTTTCAATATTATTATAGTTGTGTATGAAATACAACAGTGATGTTTAGTTTAGCTTATTGTCATGCAGGTAGAGTGAATAGCTTTTATTGTGTGCTAACCAGTCAGCGGAAAGACAAAACGTGATTACAATCTGCATTTGTCAATTGATGTTCTCAGATTTATCGGAAGGGCTACAAACCTATTGACTACATGTGGTCATCCCTGAATAATTACTTTTCCCTCTACTTACTAACTAGATTTACTCCGGTTGACATAAAAAGTGACATTTTCAATTAAATTTAATTAAGAGAATTGTAAATGTATGAAGAGTACAGACTGGGATGTTGTAATTAAAACACCTGCCTTAAGGTTAATAAATATGCAATCAATCAAGGTTATGGTAAACGATGGCACCAATGATTAACCAATGATTAACCAAACATTTACATGCCACAATCACATTGCACATTTTCATGAAATACAGTAACAATATCACGGATTACTTTCCTTGAGCATTTTAAAATATGAACATGCAGCCAACGCAGGAAACTATTAATTTCCCCATGAGCACAGATGGGGTAGACACTCAGAACCTTTTTATTCACCAGGATGGATTTATCAAAGACTAGATAGCATAGTTTTAATGTGAGAGGGGCAAAGTTTCAAAGTGATTTAAGGGGCAAGTTTTTTTAAATACAGAGAGTGGTGGGTGCATGGGACGTGCTGCCAAGGATGGTGGTGGAGACAGTTACAATAGTGGCATTTGAGAGGCATTTGGATAGCCAGGTGGATAGGCAGAGAATGGAGAGTTATGGATCACATGCAGGCAGAGGAGATTACTTCAACTTGTCTACTTGTGCGACATGTATTGTGGGCCAGAAAACCTGTTCCTGTGCTGTACTGTTCTATGTTCCATGAACTCTTGTGCTCATAACAGATAATATTCACTTGTTCTAACCAAGTCTGACCAGAATGTAATGCTGGACCCATAGGAATGAAGTCAACTTCCAATCATCATCTAAAATATCCGTGCAAACTTCCCATTTATACTCAACTGTTACATAAAAGCAGAAATAAACAAGGAAAGGTTGTACAGACTTGGAATGTTTTCTCTGGAATACCAAAGGTTTGCGGGGAGACCTGATAGAGGTATATAAAATTATAAGAGGCACGGAGAGGGTACACATTCAGAATATGTTTCCCAGGATGGAAAAAAATCAAATACTAGAGGGCATAGCTTTAAGGTGAGAGGGGCAATGCGGAATTAGTACCTTAAGTGCAAACAATTGTAGCAATTCGGGAGTGCAGCTCACATCCATCCCAGTCGAGGGCAATTAGCAATCTGCAATAAATGCCAGCCAGCAATGCCCACATCTCATGTACTAAATTAAAAACTAATCTGTTGCAGGAGGATCTGGCCCAGTTGGTGGTTGCATCTCCTCTACAGCAGGAGCTTTTGGATTTTACGTTTTACTCCAGAGATGCATGCGCAGAAATCTAGACCAACATTCCAGTGTCTTATCGAGAACTGCTTGAGTAATCTTATGAACCTCAGGATAACACATTTAACCAAAATTCTATCTACACTGAGGACATAGGTATAAGATGAGGGGAGGTGTATGGAACAAGCTGCCGGAGGAGGTAGTTGAGGCAAGTACTATCGCAACATTTAAGAAACGTTTAGACAGGTATATGGATAGGACAGGTTTAGATGGATGCAAGCCAAAAGCAGGCAGATGGGACTAGTGTAGATGGGGTGTATTTATCGGCCTGGGCAAGTTGGGTCAAATGGCCTATTTCTACAATGTATGACTTTCTGACTATGAGGTAAAAAAGCTAACAAAAGTGCACAGAGTGGCACAGCGGTAGAGCTGCTGCCTCACAGTGCAAGCGACCCAGGTTCGATCCTGACTAAAGGTGCTATCTGTGCGGACATTCTTGTACATTCTTCCTGTGATTGCATGGGTTTTCTCTGGGTGTACCTGTTTCCTCCCACATTCTAAAGAGATGCAGGTTTGTATTGTAGGTTCATTGGTATCTGTAAAATTGACCCTAGTGTGTAGGATGGGAAAGAGGGATAATAGAGAAATAGTCTTTGGACGATCGATGGTCGGTGTGGACCCAGTGGGCCGTTGTCACACTGTATCTCTAAACTAAACTATAATCTAAACTAAACTAAGAGGGAGATAAAAGATACCTCTGAACTGTTTTGAAGGACGAGGTACTACCATCAATGTCTTGGGAAATTCTTAACTCTTATTCAACATCAGTAAAGATACCACGTCCAGTTATTGTAAACAAACTCCCTTTCTGTTTTACTCCACAGTCGCCATGTTCCCTGTTCCCAACAGCTGTTTCTCCAATCCTTCCTCATTCTGCAATTTCCTTCTCATTTCTCTCCAACCATTTCCATGACACAGACTCCTTTCACTCGCAGTCAAGTTCCCAAACCTATAACTGTGGTAGCACCCTGATGGATTTCATAAAAATCAGATAAAACATAGTTTTTGTGATGAGAAAGAAAATCCAGAACACCTGAATCCCAAGCTAGTCAACATTGTTAGAAAGTACAGCTATCAGGCCTCCCTCTCCTCCTTCCCTATTTTTGCTGGCATTCCCACAGTCACCACATCTGAAAGGTCTCCCATCTCACAGAACCTAGAAATTGGCATCAGTCCTCTTCAGATGTGTTGTCACCAACTAGATTTTGGGATGGAATGGATGGTATTCTTTATTGTCACATGTGTCAAGTCACAGTGAAATTCTTGGCATGCATAACCAAGGTATGCAAATAGTCGCTACATATGGCGCTGACAAAGTTACAAAGTATCCGTGCCAGTCCCCCTTTGTTCTTCTACCCCTCTCCCTCCCAACCCCCCCCCCCCCCCCCACTGGGTCCTCCATTGTTCTTATCTGCCTCTCACATTATCTGAATCATTTCTCAGCTGTCTGGTGAAGTAACACCTTGCCCATGAATCTTTATCCCTCCATTGTATTCAATTGGCTACCCTTCGATTACTCTTCCATTAACTAGCTCCATTGGAATGCACGTATCTTTTCTAACCATATTTCCAAAGGTAACTTTATAACCCGATAATGGATTGGAACTTCAGGAGGCTGGCCCATAAAGATTTATCCTCTGGCTCTTTTCACTTTACGATCCAAGATCTACCTTTGAACATAGGAATACACAGTTTGGGTTAACTTTCATATGACATGCACTATTCCTATGCTCCAACAACATTTTTATGCAGACACAAGGAACTGTAAATGCTGATTTACCAAAAAAAAGACACAAAGTGTGGGAGTAAGTCAGTGGGTCATTCATCTAGACAACATGAATAGGTGATATTTCTCACTGACACATTTTTGTTGCATCGTCACATTTCACCTCCACTACTTACCATTTTCACTCTGCTACCCCCCCCCATCCCCCCATCCCCCCCCCCCCATCCCCCCCCCCCATCCCCCCCCCATTCCTACCCCCCCCCATTCCTACCCCCCACCCCCCCCATCCCCCCCCCCCCCACACACACCCCCACACACCCCCCCCCGCCCCCCCATCCCCACCCCCATCCCCACCAACCACCTTAACATACAGGGGTACAATCATTATATTAAAATACTTTTAGACCTTAGACTTTAAAGGTGCAGCATGAAAACAGGCCCTTCGACCCACAAGGGCCATGTCATCATCCTGTACACTCGCGCTATCTTACGCAATAGGGAGAATTTAGCCAATTAACCTAAAAACATGTACATTTTTTGAGTGCGGGAAGAAACCAAACCACCCAGAGAAGACCAACAGGAAGAACATACAAAGTCCGTACAGACAGCACGCGTAGTCAGGAACGAACACGGGTCTCTGGCGCTGTAAGGCAGCAGCTCTACTGCTGCGCCACTGTGCTGCCCTTAAGGGTAGTACACAAATGCAAACTGTAATAATTCTTTTGTTCCATTTAATTTCATGAAATTGCCAGCCGAATTGGGAAATTGATAAGGCAATAATGGCCAAATTGGAGTTTTCCCATCATGAGAAAGGGACCTTGGAGGTATTTGGCATTGCAAAAGTACAAAAGTCATACAAAAGAAAGATGGAAATAATGATAAGGTAATAAAGCCAATGATATGATGTTGATTAGATGATGGAGAAGGTCAGGAAAAGCATAGTGCATTCAGAAAGTATTCAGATCCCTTCACTTTTTCCACATTTTGTTATGTTACAGCTTTATTTTAAAATGGAATAAAAAAATTTTTTTTATCATCAATCTACACAATACCCCATAATCAAAAAGCGAAAAAAGGTGTCTAGAAATTTTAGCAAAATAATTAAAAAGAAATAACTGAAATATCACATTTACATAAGTATTCAGACCCTTTACTCAGTACTTTGTTGAGGCACCTTTGGCAGCGATTACAGCCTCGAGTCTTCTTAGGTAAGATGCTACAAGCTTAGCACACCTGTATTTGGGTCATTTCTCCCATTCTTCTCTGCAGATTCTCTCAACCTCTGTCAGGTTGGATGGGGAGCGTCGATGCACAGCTATTTTCAGGTCCCTCCAAAGATGTTCGATCAGGTTCAAGTCCGGGCTCTGGCTGGGCCATTCAAGGACATTCACAGACTTGTCACAAAGCCACTCCTGCGTTGCCTTGGCTGTGTGGGTCGTTGTCCTGTTGGAAGGTGAACCTCCACCCCAGTCTGAGGTCCAGAACGCTCTGGTGCAGGTTTTCATCAAGGATCTCTATGTAC
Source organism: Rhinoraja longicauda (assembly GCF_053455715.1). Classification (NCBI taxonomy): domain Eukaryota; kingdom Metazoa; phylum Chordata; class Chondrichthyes; order Rajiformes; family Arhynchobatidae; genus Rhinoraja; species Rhinoraja longicauda. The sequence continues at coordinate 56,252,387 of NC_135960.1, read as the reverse complement.
TTTGCTCCATTTATCTTTCCCTCAATCCTGACTAGTCTCCCAGTTCCTGCCGCTGAAAAACATCCCCTCAGCATGATGCTGCTATCACCATGCTTCACCGTTGGTATGGTGCCTGGTTTTAGGCCAAAGAGTTCAATCTTGGTTTTATCAGACCAGAGAATCTTGTTTCTCATGGTCTGAGAGTCCTTTAAGGTGCCTTTTGGCAAACTCCAAGTGGGCTGTCATGTGCCTTTTACCGAGGAGTTGCTTCCATCTGGCCACTCTACCATAAAGGCCTGATTGGTGGAGTGCTGCAGATATAGTTGTCCTTCTGGAAGATTATCCCATCTTCACAGAGGAACTCTGGAGTTCTGTCAGAGTGACCATCGGGCTCTTGGTCACCTCCCTGACCAAGGACCTTCTCCCCCGATTGCTCAGTTTGGCTGGGCGGCCAGCTCTATGAAGAGTCCTGGTGGTTCCAAAGTTCCTCCATTTAAGAATGACGGAGGCCACTGTGCTCTTCAGGACCTGCAATGCTGCAGAAATTGTTTTACACCCTTCCCCAGATCTGTGTCTCGACACAACTGTCTCGGAGGTCTAGGGACAATTCCTTCCTCTTCATGGCTTAGTTTTTGCTCTGACATGCACTGTCAACTGTGGGATCTTATATAGACAGGTGTGTGCCTTTCCAAATCATGTCCAATCAATTTAATTTACTACTGGTGGACTCCAATCAAGTTGTAGAAACATCTCAAGAATAATCAGTGGAAACAGGATGAACCTAAGCTCAATTTTGAGTGTCATAGCAAAGGGTCTGAATACTTATGTAAATGTGATATTTCAGTTTTTTCTTTTTAATTACTTTGCAAAAATTTCTAAACACCTGTTTTCGCTTCTTCATTCTGGGGTATTGTGCAGATTGATGATAAGAAAAAAAGAATTTAATCCATTTAAAAATTAGGCTGTAACAAAATGTGGAAAAGGTGAAGGGGTCTGAATGCTTTCTGAATGCACTGTAAATGAAACCTGGAGAGGGAGATATAAATACATTCATGGTGTTATGTTACACATTTGTTGATGGCATCAAACGTTTCGACTATCAGTTCCAAAGATGCTGAATTAAGCTCAATTTACTAGCAAACACCCTGCATACAATCGCAAAATTCATTTTCAATGGTATTTTAATAACAACACAATAATCATACTCTCGAAGTAGATTAAACATTTATCAGCATATGCCAGTACAGTTGCACCCTGGGGATTTCATAACTAGAATTTTTTTTTGCATAGAATTTTTGTTGGAAAGGAAATACTGACCTTCCTGATTTATAGTACAGTGACAAGTAAACATTATTCTTCAATACGCCAAAATTTGCAAAGGCATTATTCATTTGAGAGTTCATTAATTATGCAAATGAGTTGCAATTAACTAATCTGCTCAGAGAATGCAATTTGCATAATAATGCACTTCACATTGGTTGTATTATTGAATAAAACTGCACAAAAATAGTTTATTCACATTTAGCCCTATGAATTTAAGAGAGCGTGCAGAGGTATCTGTTTTATCAGAAGAGACCTGTCTTTAAATAAATTTCTTGATAAACAACATGATCACACTGATTATAGATGCTGTGGAGACCAATGATACCAGGCCTGTTATTGTCTGCATTTGAGGGATGAATGCCAAGCCTACTTAATGTAAATGTGCATCATATCCACATACGTTGCAGCCACAAAGATGAAAGAAAGCAAAGGAAAAGCTGGAGAAAATGATTTACCGTTACTAGAGACAGAATTACTGTCTCTATGGAAGAATTAACTGTAGATTTCTTTCAGAACTTGGACCTTCTCCAGTTCACAATGTTTGACAGCATTGTTAATAAGTATGAATATCTTCAGGCTTCAAAATTTAGCTGGTTGGAAGAAGTAAATGAAAAATCTGCAATCACCTTGTGAATAGAGGGCTTGAAGCATTTATGGAATATTTCCCATTGCTCTTACCTGCGAAAACAATTTCTTGATTGTCATATTCCTGCAACACTCCCCTCCCCTCCCCCCCCCCCCCCCCCATCTTATCCAAGGTCAAATTCATGATGCATCGATGCTCATTGGTGTTGTCCCTTGTTATAACAAGTCTGCATTCACAGTTTTCTACCATCAGCAGATTTCAGCTTGGTTCTTCACATAGCCCCCAGAAGCATGCCTAACCCGTCTAGCAATTTAAAAAAATACTTGTATGTCTTTCTGCACAGCTAGACAAAATAAAGGTGTTTAATTTCTTAAAAGAGGGCCTACTCCTGCATCTGTTTCGTATGTTCTATGCCTGCTATAACATTCACACCAAGTCCAGAGAGAGTCAGAGAGTCACACAGCAGGGAAGCAGGCCTTTCGGTCTGAAGAAGGGTCTCGACCCGAAACTTCACCCATTCCTTCTCTCCTGAGATGCTGCCTGACCTGCTGAGTTACTCCAGCATTTTGTGAATAAATACCTTCGATTTGTACCAGCATCTGCAGTTATTTTCTTACAGGCCCTTCGGCCCGACTCATCCATGCAGACTGCAATGCCTAACTATGCCAATCCAGTTTGCCAATATCAGTTATTCCCTTCCTATCCATGTACCTGCCCAAATGATTTTTAAATATTGTGATTTACCTGGCTCAACGGCCTCCTCTAGCAGCTTCTCCCATGTACACACCACTATCCATGAAAACCTGCCCCTCAGATCCCCTTTAAATATTTCCCCTCTCATCATAAACTTATGAGCACAATTTCTGATATCTCTGATCCTTGGGAAAATCCTTTGATTACCTATCCTTTCTATGCCCCTGATAATTTTATAATCCTTCACAAGGTTACCTCTCAGCCTCCTGTGCTACAGTCAGAACAATCCCAAACTATCCGGTCTCTCCATGTAACTAAATCCCTTCATTCCAGGCAACACCCTGATGATAGACACAGAATGCTGGAGTAACTCAGCGGGACAGGCAGCACCTCTGGAGAGAAGGAATGTGACGTTTTGGGTCAAGATCCTTCTTCACGACTAAACTATTTTTGTGTATATAGAAAAGTCTGAAGAAGGGTCTCGATCCGAAACGTCATCCAATCCTTCTCTCCAGAGTTGCTGCCCGTCCCGCTGAGTTACGCCAGCATTTTGTGTCTATCTTCAATTTAAACCAGCATCCGCAGTTCCTCCCGACAGTGCCAAGTCAAAAGGTTCAGCCTTACTCAAGAGACCCAAGTGTGAAACGTTGATAGAGAGAGGTACCACGTCAAACACTGGGCTCTTCTTCCATTTATTCTCTGAAGCAGTTGCAAGAGTTGACAATGGTATAACCAAAGAAGAGAAATGGCAGAGTAACAGCATCAATGGTAAAGTCAGGGAGCAGTAATTTTTTTGGGGGGTAAATTAATAGAAGCATTCGACACTGGAAAATGGAAGAAAGCACAACTGTGACTTGGGGAAGAGTAGCAAACATTGCACGACAATAATAAATGTGCTCTCCTTAATGGTTCAATGGTGCTTTATTTGTCATATATGCAACTGCACAGTGAAATTATTTTTGTATATGGACACATGCAGGTGCTACATGTTTTGGTGCCATCTCCACAATCCAAAGTCTGGAACGCCCGCGTGCTCGGTCTACAGGAGCGGTTCCTAATCCTGGTCAGCCCCAGGCTCTTGCAGGACCTCTTCCGTCACCTTCGTCCGGATCGGCCTATGATGGGATGTCCCCATCCTCGCCCGCCCATCTTTGTGCCCCAGGTGGCACCTCCTGCAGCCAACCTTGAAGGTGCTGGAGGCATTATCCCAGTTCACCCACCTTCCGGCCCTAGATCCTCGTGCCCGAGGTCTCCAGCTCCCTCCCAGTTCCCTGCTCCGCTGAGCCTTGGGATCCTCATTTCCGTGCCTGTGGCACCTCGGGAAGACCTCACCCACTGATGGTTATGTAATGAAGTTATTTGATTTGTCAATGGTGGGTTTGCTGAATGAGAAACGAATGACAACATGGCCAGTAATTAATTTTGGGTGTCACGTTACATCAGTGGGGTAAGATGGTTGCCGAAATTGCAGCATTTTATCCAAACTTCTGAACAAGTTCGTGCCAAATCTTAATCGGGTGTGGACCTTTAAAGACAATAAAACTCACACCAAAAGTTCCATACCCTATTACAATTTGGCATTAGCTTATTCAAAAATGTGGGCAAAATGGTGGAGCCGCTCTAATACAAAATTTTAATTGCCAAGTTTTTCCTTAAAGCTGTGCCGAATTATTTCTTGAGCTCAGACATTTTATGCCAAGCAGGAAGGCAGAATTATTGTTAATGATACAAGCATTCAAAAGGTCTAAGTGCAGTGCCAGAAACATTTCAATAACTATGCCAGGAGACAATGCTTCTTTCAAAACAAGCACTAACAAGCACTAACGTGAGATTAAGATAGGGTACAGAACAGAAGCAAAAACAAATTATTTGGGAGCTTCCACATCTCAGGATCTGCCAGAGTACTTTCCAGCTAGTTAATAGTTACGTGTTAATTGTGGTTACCAATTAAATTCCCAGGTGCAAAAACAGCAATAACGAAGCCAGGCTGTTAAAATGTTGTTTTTTAAAGGATAATTGTTGAATCAGAATGCTGAGATCCAACCTGTTTTTGTACTGCAGAGAAAACAGGACCATGATAAACAGCAATATGGCTGGTTGGCATTAAACATACCATTTAAATGGCGGTGGCATAAGTTGATCATTACGAGATATCTTACCTGCTGTTGGAAAATTAGGCATTAGCAATTTAATTGTTTTGTCTTTTGGAGCTGTGCAGACACATGTCCACAAGGCTATAAAGTGAACATTTGAATGTTTGTCCAAGGGCTCATGCTGTATATTGATTTTACATGACTGGAAGGGGCCCTCTGGCTCATGCTTCACCACTCCCATACCAAACCTGCCTCCCCAAATTCCACACATGATCATGTGACCACATGAATGCAAGCAGATTGTTGTAATAAGTTAAAACATGAAGCTCAGCTTCTCCAAATTGTGCACCTTGCAATTTGCCTTCCAATGCATAAATATGATCATAGTCATTTAATGTAAAATACATATGAATTTCTTTCCTGAGATTGGGATGCACACTTATTTGAAATTGTTGTACAATAAGGCATATTGTGCCAGAGAACCATGGCTAGTAGTAAATCTTCCATCAACTCTTTTGATATAATAAATTTGATTTTAATCATTAACAATTATTTCTCGCCTGAGAGACCTATCTCAGTCTCATTTCTCATGGCAAACATGCAATGGAATTAAAGAGGAAATTAAACTGCAACTAGTATTAATAAATGCCAAAATCTGATTTTAAATAACATGCATGTTGACATGTACTGTGGCCACAATCATTTTACTTACGACAGAGAAGTGGAACTCTGTTTGAAATGTTTCTTTAGATTTTATGCTTTTGCAGTTTTAGACATCTTGACACCTGTGTAAAGCACATGTGATGTATTCCCATTAAAACTTCAGAGCATTGACTGCTTCACGATAGAAATATAAGATGCATCATTAATTGTTGTCAATAGACAATAGACAATAGACAATAGGTGCAGGAGTAGGCCATTCGGCCCTACGAGCCAGCACCGCCATTCAATGTGATCATGGCTGATCATTCTCAATCAGTACCCCGTTCCTGCTTTCTCCCCATACCCCCTGACTCCGCTATCCTTAAGAGCTCTATCTAGCTCTCTCTTGAATGTATTCAGAGAATTGGCCTCCACTGCCCTCTGAGGCAGAGAATTCCACAGATTGTCTGCTACTAATACACAGGATATTGCACATGGATAGGACAGGTTCAGAGGGAAATGGCCAGATGCAGGCAGGTGGGACTAGTTTAGATGGAAATGTTGGCTGGTGTAGTAGAGTTGGACCGGAGGTTCTGATTCCACGCTGTAAGACACTATGACTCTATGTAAGAAGTGCAAGTGAAATGCTGCTTATGCTAGAGGCACAGTTTGGGCTGTTTCCTATGGGATGGGTAGGTAAAAAGGCAACTGTTGAATTTCTGCCCAGAAGGAAAGAGGCCTAATGCACGAAATGGAATTAGTATAGAGGGGCCAAAAGGTTGGCATGGAAGTGGTGGCTCATCTCTAAGCTGCACAACTCTCCATCACTCAGTTTGACACCGTTGCGCAGCAACTCAGATACTGACCCGACTGACACATAAATTGGAGGTGGCTTCAGCACATGTTGAGTGGCCACGGCAAGGGCAAGATCTTGCCCAGGTGTCAGTGCCCAGAATGAGGACTTCGGACATCTACACAAGCCAGATATACATGGTGCATTAGCAGGCTGCTGGTCCTGCAATGTCAAGGAAGGCAAGGAATCCAACCCTGTCTTTCTGGTGTGGAAATGGGTGACGTTAGACTGGGTGACTGGTGGAGATGAGAAGGAATACCTTAAGCCAGAGGGTGGTGAATCCGTGGCATTCATTGCTATAGACTGCTGTAGAGGCCAAGACTTTGGGTACTTTCAATGCAGTGATCGATGGGTTCTTGATTCGTAAGATCATCAAAGGTTAAAGCGAGAAAGGAGGAGAATGGGATTGAGGGAAAAATAGATAAGCCGTGATTGAATGGTGGAGTAGACACGATGGGCCGAATGGTCTAATTCTCCTCCAATGTCATGGTCTTTACACTTGAACTGAACCGTATTACAACACCAAGGCGGTGGAAGCTTAGCTTCTGTGCCTCTGCTGGGCTCAATACCGTGAAATTTGCCTGCAGAATATCAAGCTGGTGACACCATGCTTCCTATATCTACAGTAAAACGGATTTTCCAGACTCCAGACAATATTGTAACATTTGTCATCTCTGGGCCATATCATTACAACCATTGCAATGGAGTGAACCCCTTCTGTCTTGCATTATTTAAGGAGCACATTATACTCCAGTGCTGGAGTCTCCAGAGATCCTCAGACTTCCCAGTCAGAAAATGTCAGGCACAACACATCTGTCAACTATTCTGTGTGCCATTCCACATTTTCATCTCTCTGGAGGTTAAAATCTCACGACTTGTCTCTCACACAGCCTTGTTTGAAAAATTGCACTGGTGTGAGAAAGAATATAAGCGAATCATCAGCCAATTGGAGTGTGCCCAGTGTCACATATAATACAAGGCAACTGGAGGGAAGCAGACCCTTGCATTTAGGGATTGTAATCCTTTACAGTAAATCAAAGCAAGCCACAATTGAGAACAGTCTAAGTATCGCTCAAGGTGAACAGTTCCACAGCTTTAATATCGCCAATATGTTTCATATTTGTCCAGGCATTAAATATTAAAATAAAGAAATCCAATTTAAGAGTTTACAATATAATGTCAGCAACATTCTTCTAACCATTCATTAAATAAACTGTTACTAGTGTGTGCCGACCTAATAAAAGGGCCCATATGTATCAGATTCCACATCAATGATTAGTGTAAGAAAATAACTGCAGATGCTGGTACAAATTGAAGGTATTTATTCACAAAATGCTGGAGTAACTCAGCAGGTCAGGCAGCATCTCAGGAGAGAAGGAATGGGTGACGTTTCAGGTCGAGACCCTTCTTCAGACTGAGGATTGGTCACTTTAAATGCTGTTATAGTACCTGCCTCAACTACCCCCTCTGGCAGGTTGTTCAATCTACCCACCTCCCTGTCAGAATGTCAGAATGATTGGTCATTTTAGTTTTAAAACAAAATCCTTTGGCAAATAAAACATTCTAGTGTACAAATGATGGAATTAGACTGCCATGGGATCCATAGTGACTAGGTAGTATAGATTCAGAACAGGCTTCCCCATAGAAGACCAAGGGCAGCCCAGACCATCACACAAACCAACCTCCGTTCATACCTCACACTGCCTCAGAAGGCCACCAGCATAATCAAGGACGTGTCGCACCCCGGCCACTCCCTCTTCTCCCCTCTCCCATCAAGCAAGCGGTATTAGAAGTGTGAAAACGTACACATCCAGATTCAGGGACAGTTTCTTCCCAGCTGCTATCAGGCAACTGAACCATCCTACCAACGACTAGGGAACAGAGCTGAGCTACTATCTACCTCATTGGATTCCCTCGGACTATCTTTGATCAGACTTTACCTTTTACTAAATGTTATTTACGTTATTCACTTTATCACGATAGGCTGGGACTTGTTTTTCTTTGGAGAATAGGAAGAAGGGGGCTGACCTTACTGAGATGTACAAGATTATTAGAGGCATAGACTGAATTCTCACATTTTTTTGTCAGGGTAGAGGATTCTAAAACGAGAGGCCACAAACTTGAAGTGAGAGGGGAGAAATATAAGAGAAACCTCAGGAGCAACCTTTTCACTCAGAGAGTAGTCCATATCTCGAATGGGTGGCCAGAGGAAGCTATAGAAGTGGATACAATTACCACTTTTAAAAGACATTTGGACTGACAGATGGATAGAAAGGGTTTAGAAGGCTTTGGGCCAAATGCAGGCAAATGGGACTTGCCCTGAATGCCAACTTGGTCAGCACGGACAAGGCAGGCCAAATGGCCTGTGTCTGCACTGTATAGCTCTCTGACTCTCTCAGACTGATTTCTGGGTGAAAGTAATCAATGACTATGGGAGCAATGCGGGAAAATGACACTGTTGCAGAAGGGAGATGGGTAGATTGAACAACGTGCCAGAGGGGGTAGTTGAGGCAGGTACTATAACAGCATTTAAAGAAACACTTGGACAGGTAAATGGATGGGAAAGTTTTAGAGGGATATGAGCCAAACAAGGACAAATGGGACTACCTTTGATCAAGGTAGCATGGTACCTTTGATCAGCATGGTGAGTTGGGCCGAATGGCCTGTTTCCTTCAGTATGGCTCTATGACCATCAGCCATGACCTTCTGCTGGTGGAACAGGCCCGAGTATGGAGTAGACGACTCCTGCTCCTATTTCATATGCACTTCCATGCCTTCAGAAATGTGTCAATCCACTGACAATGATCGTTTATGGTTTAGCAGCCAGCACCGAACACTGCACACAGAACAGAAACCAGACATTGAAACCTGACCCCCACCACACGGCACTCAGCCTACTCTCACTCACCCTGTGAAGCAAGGGAAATCCTTATCACGTACACCTGCTGCAGACCAGCGCTCATTTATTCAGCCAGGGCTTCCCACAGATTCCGTTTCCTGTCTCTGGATGTGAATGGTTAACCACAGTTTTAATATCAACCAGGCAACATTTTTTCCCCCTTCCACCCCCTCCCCACCCTCCACCAAATGAATAGTTATCATGTTGTTATTCATTTTTAAATCAGTGGATCTCCCCAATTCTGCCTGGAAACCATTTCTAGGGTGAAGACAAGGTTTTGATAAACTTCACTCTGCCCATTACATTCAGACCAGAAGATTGCTCCGGGATCATGCACACAGGATGGCTATAAAGCCCACAGCCCACCTATTTCTGGAAAGAGCTGTTGAATTAATAGGACACCCCCATCCCCACTCTTGAATTGATAGGGTCCCCTTGCTATTTTCCACAAATTCTGAATCTCTGTTTCAGTATTTAGCCAATTGCTTCAAAAGTTTCCCGTTTTCTAGACGAAAATCTACGTGGGAGCTTTGATGACCTCTGCTTGACCTCACTTTAATGTTCTTTGCTCCAAGGAAAACAATTCCAGCTTTGCAACTGAAGCCCCTCATCCCTGGTTTTATTCTCGTAAATCCCCTCTGCACTCTCTCCAATGTCTTGACATCACTTCTGCTGTGTTCCACTGCTTCCAAACGTTGGACACAATACTCCAGCTGGGATCTAACCAATGTTTCATAAAAATTAACTTAACTTCCTTTGATCATGCTTTATGCCTCTCCATTTGTAGTGCCCAGAATTCCATGCTTTGACAAAAGTATCGAGTTAACAATCCACCTTAACATATGTGTCCAACTGAATCCTAAGATCTGAGCTCTGAAGAAAGGTCTCGACCCAAAACGTCACCCATTCCTTCTCTCCAGAGATGCTGCCTGTCCCGCTGAGTTACTCCAGCATTTTGTGTGAATCCTTAGAACTCCATATTCCTGCACCCAGCTTTTAAAATGGCACATTCATATTGCTTCTCTTTATAGAAACATAGAAACATAGAAAATAGGTGCAGGAGTAGGCCATTCGGCCCTTCGAGCCTGCACCGCCATTCAATATGATCACGGTTGATCATCTAGCTCAGTAACCTGTATTCCTCATGTTAAAATGTTTCACTTCAATTATCCACATTAAATTTTCATCTGCCATATTTCTGATCATTTTACCAGTGTACGTTCAGTCACTATCTGCCTCTCCGTTTACTTCATTTTCAGGTTTTGGGTGATTGGCAAATTAAATGTTTTCCTGTTATCAAAGTTCAGACCTTGATCTGAACAAAGGCCATTTCTAGTGGGGTTTCTCCTTCATAATTCAAGGAGGCACAAAGCTCTCAGTGCTCATTTCTGGCACTACCATACCCTGTTGTATCTGCAGCAGGCACAGAAGCAGCAGCTGGGAACTTCAGTCACTGTGTGATGATTGGTGCTAAATACTGGTAAACAGACCGCACTGCAGGTCACACACTTGGGGGCTTAACATGTTAGATCAGAGAGTAATTGGGAGCTCCTTTTTACTGCCTGTCAAATTTTGTGTTTTGTGTAGTTCTCTGAATTTAGCTTCCAACTTTTCCACTTTCCTGTTTCAAAGTCAGGAGACAGTGGTTTATTCTTAAATAGTTATTTATTACTGTGTTCAGGCCATTGACAGGCTTCCTTGTTGAAGACATACAGGTTATCTTTGTTGCTTTCCCATATTTTATTTTTGCTTTCAAAGGACGATTTTAATCCGGCCGACCAGGTGAAAACTGTGCAGGTGAACACCTGCAGGTGGATATTAGCAGAGGTCCTCTGAAACGTATAGCCCTCCCATGTCCTTGTCAGATTGGAAGAGGATGAAGGCAGATGTTCTGGAGATCCTTTCACAAAGTTCATTTCGTGTTGACTATCCTTTCCTGCACTGCCCTGCAGCCACCTGCCACCACAAATTCCACCTGCATCGGTCAGAGCCTGCCTGGCTCAAGCAACCACAGAAGGGAGGACAATCTAGACCCCTTTTCCAGGGTGGAAATGTCCAACATTAGAGGGCATAGCTATAAGCTGAGAAGGGGAACAGCTAATGGAGACACATGGAGCAAGTTTTTTTAAATATAGTGTGGTAGTGATCTAGAATGCGCTGCCAGGCTTGGTAGTGGAAGCAGATACGATAGTGGCGTTTAAGAGGCTGTTGGGAAGGCACATGGAGGTGCTGAGAATAGAAACATATGAATCTTGTTCAGGCAGATGACATTAATTAACGGCATCATGTTCAGCACAGACATTGTGGGCTGAAGGGAGTGTTCCTGTGTAGTACTGTTCTATGTTCTATATTATGTTCTATATATAACAGACCGCATCGAGCTATGAACAGGAAAACAAAATCACCTGGGTCTCATGTTTTCATCTTCAGGCATGTTTAGTGCTCCTCCTGCCTGCTCTCCCAATCATCATGTGGTTATAAACAGGACGTCCTCTACATTTCTTTTTTCAGTGGTTTCCGAAGATGTTCTTGACACTTCCCTTTTCCTGTTAATAACTGCCAGTTTGTGTTTCGTCAAATTCAGCATTATCCTGGCCTTGGTTTTCAATCTATGTAAAACAATGTCAGTTAAACAGTGAATACTCTGCTGGTCTCCCTCGTTCTCCCCCCCAAAATACATGTTGACCTTGGTTTGAAGAGGTTTTCCTAGTTTACTGAATAGCAAATGCAAAGAGATGCAATTATTATATCGGCTCCGATTTTCATATAAAAATAAATTCCTCATAATATAAATTGTCGTTTTCAAATAATGCTGTCATTCCGTTAACACATCATAGTGTTCAATTAGTTTAAGCCTTCCCAAATGTGACAACATATGGTATGGAAGCATCTTCTTCCTGAGAGGCTGCAAGTTTAAAGAATATGAGCAATAGGAATGTCACACTAGTGCAGCAGGAGGCATTTCAGTCAGTGAGAACAGGATTGTGAGACAGTCAAGTCTCCACATTGCATCTATCTGTAACCCTCGTAAGCTGAGAACTGGATGCTGGCACAATACACTATTCTATTTCTGACTGCAGCATCTGGAGTAAATTAGCTTCCATCAAAAATTTATTGGGCCAGAATGAGTGCCAAAATAACGAGGCTAACGATGACCCCCGTTATTTATGCAGAAATGCCAGAGCAGCTGCTGATGATGGGTCGAGAGAAGAAACGGGGAGTTGGCAGAAGAAACGGGGAGTTGGCAGAAGAAACGGGGAGTTGGCAGAAGAAACGATGTTAAACTCAAGAAATTTAAAAGCCATGCCCCTTCAGTGTTAGCTTCAAATAAATTATACCTCCTGCCTGCCTCATTGTTAAGGTTGATTGTGAAGCTGTGTTTTTGCACAATAAATCCGAATTGAAAAATGTCACCATGTGTACTCCTGGATTTTTCAGTATAAGTAAAGTTTCAGCAAAATGCTAAATGCCAGTTTATGCCAAACAACTTCTCTCATACAGATAATTTGCTAATCTCGATGATGGTGTCAGCCTTTCATGTTTCAAGTTTAGAAGGCTTGAAAATAGTAATATGAATGTTCTGTTAGTCCAATCTCTCACAAACATGATCAGGCATTGTATCAGATATTTTACCTTACTCCTTCCAAAGCTAATTTCACAAATGTTAAAATTGGTAAAAGGAGGTTGAAAAGAAAGATGCTCTTTTTTTTCTTTGCAGTACTACCAGTTCATGTTTCAAGGCAACATATCAAGAGTACCTGTTGTGCTGCTGAAAGTAAGAATTTTGTTGTTCTGTTTCAGGACATATGACAATAAAACACTCTTGACCCTCCTGACAATGGTGTACACAGCTAAATGCAGCAAAATTAAAGGCAAATGTTTGTCAGTTTGAACGTTATCTTTTCCATCGTATGTGTGGAAAGAGTGGGAGAAAGATTGGGCAGCAAGTAGGTAGAGGAAAGAAAAGAGAAATTTTGCTGCTTTAACAAGATGCCAGAGGATGATACCCTTCCTTCTACAAAACCAGTAATCTGCTTACAAATGCCAAGGCTCATCGCTATAGGATTCCTTGGGGCAGTAACTATGGTTCAATAATTTTCAATGACCTCCCCTCCATTATAAAGTCAGACTGGAAATTTATACTGCTGAATACACAGCCTCCAAAGCTAATCAAAACTTCTCAAGTAGTGAAATATCCATGCCCACGTATAGCAACATTTGATTAGTTATGGGCCAACGAGCAAAGTTTAGACCAAAGGATCGAGAAGGACAACTCCAACGAGAATATCTAAACATTGCTTGCCATTCAATGTCATCACCGATGCCAAATCTCAACTACCAAGAATTTTAGTGTCACCGTTAACCACACACTTGACTAGACCAGCTCAGTATGTGCTTGACTACAAGAACTGGTCTGCAATCTGGGTAATCTGCAATCAGCAACCAAGCTCCCAACTCCTCAAAGTCTTTCCACCATTTGAAAGGCACATCAATGACCTGACAAAATACTCATCGCTTATTTCGATGAGTACAATTTCAACAAGTCTCAAGAACCCAATGCCTTCATGTACAAATCAAGGCAGTTGATCAGCACTCTACATGAAACCTCACTGCTGGTGCTCAATGGCTATGTTGTTTATAATCTATTAGATGCACAGCAGCAACTCAATTTTTCAACAGTACCTCGTGCGACTGGGCTCATGTCATGCTCACTATTCTGCTACTAACAAGAGTGAGAGTGCATGACTCAAGAGTGTAGATGTTTTCTCCCTATGTGGTTCTAGCCAGTTTGCTAATGACACCGGTACTTTTCTAATCTTTGATGCTGTTTTCTTTCCATGTGTTCTCTGCACCACAGGGAGTGGCAAAGGACGACTCCAAGATACACAGGCTTTTGGTCGGGAATTAACTTTTGTTATCAGTAATGGGAATCACACCAGACGGCTGTGGAGGACAAGTCATTGGGTATTTTTAAAGCAAAGATTGACAGATTCTTGATTAGTAAGAGTATAAAAGGTTATGGGGAAAAGGCAGGAGAATGGGGTTGAGAAGGAAAGATAGATAAGCCATGATTGAATGGCAGAGTAAACTCGATGGGCTGAACGGCCTAATTCTGATCCTATGACCTTTGAACTTATGAACCAGCAGACTGTCATACATATGTATATGACTTCCCGATGAATCTCCTGGAAGGATGTCTCCCATCCTTGCCATCCCGCCTTCCACAACCACAACAATCTGGTTAACCGTCCATTGAGGTGGACCAAAAAGGAAGAGACAATTCTGGGTTGGACATCAACGAGAAAAACTCACATCTCATATCTGGAGGAGAGAAGAGACCCACAATGGAAAGAGGGAATACACAGCTAAGGAAAATGCAAATGGGAACTTACTTAAGATGTTTTTAAAATTTAAAACAGGGCATGATGGCGCAAGGATAGAGTTGCTGCCCGACAGCGCCAGAGACCCGGGTTCAATCCTGACCCCGGGTGCTGTCTGTATGGAGTTTGTACGCTCTCCCTGTGGGTTTTCCCCAGGTGCTCCAGTTTCCTCCCACACTCCAAAGATGTGCAGGTTTGTAGGTTAATTGGCTTGATAAGATTGTAAACTGTCCCTTGTGTGGAGGATAGTGTTATTGTGCGGGGATCGCTGGTCGGCGCAGACTCGCTGGGCCGAAGGGTCTGTTTCCACACTGCATCTCTAAAGCAAAGTCTAAAGAGTGTGTTTCTCCATAGTTCTCCATATACGAATTAAAGAGAAAAATTATTTCCCACAAAAAGTGACAACTTAAAGAACTACTGTTTCCAGCAATCTGGACTTGCCTGGACTTGCCTGGACTGTGTTTTAGAATGATGTGATGTCTTGTTGTGGTGAGGATTATCCATTGCTAAAGGCTACTGGATTTGGTGAAATGGGTGGGGACTACTGCTGATTTTTTAACATTTGGAAATGCAAGATCATATTTGATCTAAATACAGTATCTGATGGAAAGGCAACCAAAGAGGAATGTGGTATTTTTAATCGTTTTGTGTCACATAAATCTTCCCAGGACGCGAATGGGTTCACTTTCATTTCTCCCAGGTGGCATTTTCAGAAAAAAAAAGTTATGTGCAGTTGTTTTAAACAGTAAAATTTAATACATATTTTCAGCATATTTTTTTGCCCGCAGTTGTTTTTCAATAAACTGTCATCCATTTAAGGTAGATAAGGCAATTTTTTTTCACGATTGAGGGTCATGAGACTTTGGGACTCTCTTCCTCAAAATGACAGTGGAAACAAAGTCTTTCAGTATTTTTTGTTAGGAAGAAGTAAATAGATCCTTGGTAAGAGGGGAGATGAATGGTTACCATGGGCGGATAGAAGCCAAGAGCAGAGGTCACAATCAGATCAGCCATGGTCTTTTTTAACAGCCCTTTTCTGTACACAGACCCCCCGATTACAAGCACCCAACTTATGGACACACTATACATATGAATGAGCATTGGGATGGATTTTGCCAGCTGTTGAGGGCAGCAAACATCTTCTGCTGGATGGGAACAGGCCATATCCACAACCCAAGCTGCAACAATCCGAGGCAGGGATGAACCAAGCAAAGCTGGAAGGTCATAAGATCATGAGATAGAAGCAGAATTAGGTCATTCGGCCCATCAAGTCTTCTCCGCCATTCAATCATGGCTGATCTATCTCACCCTCCTAATCCCATTCTCCTGCCGTCGCCCCATGGAAGCACTGAGCAGACCTGCTCGCTCACTCAGAATCAATGAGACCAACTGGCAGCCATTCCTCCAGGGTGCAGAAGAGGTTTACCAGAATGCTGCCTCGATTAGAAGGTATTAGCCACAAGGAGAGGTTGGACAGACTTGGATTGTTTTCTTTGGAGCATCAGAGGTTGAGGGGAGTCCTAGTGGAAGTATATAAATTTATGAGAAATGTAACAGAGGATGTTCAATCGGAATCTATTTCCCAGGATAGAACTGTCAAAGATTAGAGGGCATAGCTTTAAGTTGAGATGGGCAAAGTGTAAAGGAGATATGCAGGGATTTTTGTTTAAACACAGAAACACATTGTCAGGGGTGTTGGTGGTGCGGGTAGATACAATAGTAACATTTTAGAGGCTTTTAAACAGGCACATGGCCATGCAGGGAAATGGATCATATGTCAGCAGAGGACATAAAGTAATCTTGACATCATGTTCAGCACAAACATTGTGGGCTGAAGCGCCTGTTACTGTACTGTTCTACGTACTCCAACACCTTTCCACACCTGGTTTAGTTTATTATCACGTGTATCAAGGTGCAGAGAAAAGCTTTGTGTTGCCTACTATGTACCCTATCTGCTGATGGTAACAACTACTTTCCATACATATTATGTAAACAGGCCATGACCTTGGATATGGAGACACAAGAAACTAAAGATGCTGAAATCTGGAGCAAAAAAACAAGCTGCTGGGAGAACCTAGCAGGTCAAGCAATATCCGTTTGAGTGGGGGACGAATTGTTGACATTTCGGGTCAAGGCATTGCATCGGAATGACTTCAGTGCAACCCACTGAGGGATTTCCATGACAGAAAATAATGCTTCATAAACCCAAGGACAGGGAAAAAATTGATAACATCAGACCCCAACAGGGAAACGGTTGCAGGAGCATTCAGTTTTCCCAAATCAAACACCCAAGCCTCATTCAAACATCACTAGCAGCCAGGAATTTGTTGTGAAATGTCAACACTGGCATTATAGTCCAGCAGAAGGTGGTAACTCTCAGCAAGAGAATGAATGTCGCCAGTTCCACTTCAGAATCACATGTAGAACAGAGCAGAGATTCTCTTACACTTCGAGACCAACAATGGGCCAAAAACGTGCAGAACTCACCTTTCAAACACTCATCCTAAATACCAAGCAAACTCAGCCCATCGAAAGGCACCAACATTCTTCACAGGCCTCAATCAAATGGATGGTGGGCCCCAATTACATCATCAGGCCCTGATCTGCATATTTAAAGAGACCCAGTATTTGCACTGGGTAGGATCTGGGTACCTCCTTGCAATTTAACTGCCCTCAAACTTCATTTTTTAACATTTTTAAAAGCAAGAATAAAAATAAAACATGCCAATGCTAGAAATATGAAATAAGGCAGAAAATGTTGAGGGAAAACTCAGCAGTTCAGGCAGCATCTGTGTGAAGAAAGACAGTTAATAGTTCAGATTTTCAGAACTGGAAAAAAAGGAAAACAAAAAAAAAATATTGAGGAAGGTCATTGACCTGAAATGTTCACTGCTTCTCTTTTCACATTCACAACAATTCATTCAGCACCATCAGCTCTGCTATTTTTCCATTAAGATAAATTTATGAGGCAGAATATATAGTAATGGAGACAAATAATAAGGAGACAAAAGGTGGATTATCAGAAGTTTGTTCATGGTCTGTCAATCTATGGAAGATGAAAATAGGCAACAATGGTCTTTCTGTTTTTTAAGATGATGTAATTCTGGATGAGGAGAATGAGCAAAGTGTATGTAATTGTCCGTAGATACCCTATTTTCAAAGGAACTCCTCCCTTCAAAAGAATTTCAGGTCTTCTGTCTGCCCTTATTAGTTAGGAGTTAAAGGAAAATTAACAGCATTGGATTGGGAAATAAGGTTGAATAATTCAATCGGTTTTGTTCGGTAAAACCATTAATTGTACTTGTGGTAGACAACAGCTTTAACCATATTCTAGACAATCCTGAAATGTTAAGGTGGTCCCACAGCCATAAGCTCAGTGAACTTACTCTCAATTTCTCCCAACAGATCAGAGGCGAATAAAAATAACATATATTTGACATTATATATAGCTTATGTTCCATATAAAATGGAAAACCTCATGAGAGCTAACTTCTTTACCTCCTGGAAATAGGTGAAGGAAAACAATATGTGATTCATCTGCAAATGCGCACTGCCCTCGGGACGGCTGCTACGGAGAGGAGACAGTTTAGTTTAGTTTAGTTTAGTTTAGTTTAGTTTAGTTTAGTTTAGTTTAGTCTAGAGATACAGTGCGGACACAGGCCCTTCGGCCCACCGAGTCCGCACTGACCAGCGATCCCTGCACATCAACACTACCCTACACACACCAGGGACAATTTTACATTTACACCAAGCCAATTAACCAACAAACATGTACGTCTTTGGAGGAAACTGAAGATCTCGGAGAAAACACACGCAGGTCACGGGGAGAATGTACGAATTCTGTACAGACAAGCATGCGTAGTCAGGATTGCACCTGGATCTCTGGCGCTGTAAGGCATTAGCTCTCCCGCTACGCCACTGTGCCGCCCTAAAGTTACTTACAGTTACCCACCTTTTCACATAGTGTGGGTTTGCGAAGAGAATCTGGAGAATGAAGCAAGGGTCTTTGTCACTATTTATCCCGAACAGCTCCATAACAGAGGAATCCCTGCACATTAACACGACCCTACACACACCAGGGACAATTTTACATTTACACCACACCATCCTAATTGACCGTCTCCGGTATGGGGTTGGCGTTGATGGCACTGCCCTGAGCTGTTTCGTTTCCTACCTCAAAAATAGGAGTTTCTCCGTCAATATAGGCAATTATTCCTCTTCCCCAGCTAGCCTCCCCTGCGGGGTTCCACAAGGCTCCATCCTAGGCCCTATTCTCTTCTCTCTGTACATGCTCCCCCTCGGCCAAATCATTCAAAGGCACGGCATTTCTTTCCACTGCTATGCGGATGACACACAGCTTTATCTCCCCCTGAAACCCAACAACTGGTCAAATTTAATCAGCCTCATGCACTGCCTTGAGGACATAAAATGTTGGATGGCACAGAACTTCCTTCAGTTAAACGAGAGCAAGTCTGAGGTCATCCTATTCGGCCACCCCCGACTCCATCAAAACAATAACAGGCAGCCTTGGAAGCCTTTCCTCCCTAGTCAAACCACATGTCAAAAACCTTGGCGTGATATTTGACTCCGCTTTTAAGTTTGACATGCAAGTCAACTCTGTGGTAAAACCCAGCTTCTTCCAGCTTCGTACCATAGCTAAAGTCAAACCATTCCTCCAATTTGGCGACCTAGAAAAAATCATCCACGCATTCATTTCCTCCCGCCTAGACTACTGCAACTCCCTATACACTGGGATCAGCCAATCATCCCTGTCCCACCTGCAATTGGTCCAAAACGCCACAGCGAGACTCCTGACGGGTACCCGTAAAAGGGACCACATCACCCCGATTCTGGCCTCTCTCCACTGGCACCAGTACAGTACAGAATCGATTTCAAGCTCCTCCTATTTGCATACAAAGCCCTAAACGGGATTGCCCCCCCCCCATATCAAAATTCTTCTAACCCACCACTCAATCTCCAGGTCCCTCAGGTTGGCCGACTAGGGGCTACTGTCTATCCCGTGGTCTCGGCTTAAGCCCAGGGGTGACCGCGATTTGCGGTTGCAGCACCTAGACTGTGGAACAGCATCCCTCTCCCCATCAGAACTGCCCCCTCCATTGACTCCTTTAAGTCCAGGCTCAAAACCTATTTCTATTCCCTAGTGTTTGATGCCTTCTGAGGGGCCACTGTAAACTGGTTATATATGTGTTGTTAGGTTTGTGTGCTATTGTATGTTCTTTTTTAGTACCTGCACTGATGTACAGCACTTTGGTCAACGTGGGTTGTGTTTAAATGTGCTATACAAATAAAATTGACTTGACTTGACTCTGATTTATGGATGTTCTCAGGGACATGCTGTTGGAAGATCATCAACTGGGTGAAAGACACTCTTTGGTCTGCCTGAAACTTGTTGATCTCCAAAGCAGAGCGAAATGTCAAGCGGGGAAAATCTGTTGGGGAATGTTGCCGACTGGCCCATTCCAGACTGCAGGAGCATGTGCTGAGGTTGGTGCAGCCAATGTCAAGGCTCTGTGGTGAAAGACCACAGTCTAGAGTCCCTGCACGATTAACATTGGGGGGCCAGGTCTGGTGGAGACACCTGCCTGCGTTTGGCCCATAACCTTCTAAACCTATCCTATCCATGTACTTGTCTAAATGTTTCTTAAACATTGCAATAGTATCTGCCTATTGCCAACTTCTATCTGTCATACCTCACACTTAAATATCTGGACATCACACATTCACCGTAAGAACCTTTCACAATTTGTTCAAGAGACAGTAACGTAAAGATTCGCTGGACTAGAAATCCATACACTCAATTCTGTTTTGGCAGCTTGGGAATCTAAATCCAAATGTGGAATAAGAAGTAATGGTGACAACAGCAACACTGGAGTTTTGTATATAAAAATTAACCTTGTTCTCAAATTCCTTCTTACAAGGAAAATTGTCTGTTTATATGTGACTCCATGGCAGTCATTTCCCATTTGAAACAGATTAATGAGCCACTCGGTCATACAAAAACTTCACAAAACCTGATTGATCAGATTCACACACAACAAAGACATATCTAGCCCAGCCAACCTTACAAACACATTCTGATGAAGTTCTGCGTCGCTGTGTCAAAGTTGGAAGACCTGTCCTGTAAACCAGTCAAACAGCAGTCCGACGTAATCATGTTACTGAGTTATCCCCGGCACCTCCAATCACCATTTCTGGTTGATCAAGTCCATCCATAATGGAACCTAGTTACAATGTCACGGAACAAGATGTACATCTTCATTGCAATTTCCTAAAAGGTGTAAAGGGATTGCCTTGAGGAAAACTGCTTGGTACTCAGATGTGTTTAGACTTGACTGTCCCTTTAAGGTCACAAAGTGTATTCTCAGTGGGGACATGGTACAAATAAGCACATCATCAGATCAGCTAGAGGATAATTTCAGTCTGTGCATTAGCAGCTGTTTGTAAATGCCTGGTATGTTCTGAGGTCAATTAGAGGCTAATTGTTTTGGCTGAGGGAAATTAAGATCATTCAGTTTTCTTTATTCCTTGTTTTGTGAATGATAATTGAGAAAATCAGAGCAAATATGACACATACTCAAATGCAACACTCTGATGTTCAGTGGACATCCTGAATGCAAAGTCATTAAACTTTAACTAATCTGTGGAGATTCAAAGCAACACAAGTACCTCTATCCTTTGTAAGTCACTGTATATTTTTCAGACATAAGGGAATTCAATAATTGAAAATATATATTTATGACAAAGTCATATAGATTCAAGTTTTATTTCAGACACATACATTCATGGCAATTATAAAATGATGCCCATGGGAGTAATTTTAACTTAGTGAAAAATGACTGATATTAACAGAAAATGAAATCAGAAAATATGTAAGATTCTGAATTACTATTACATGTATTCATACATGAGAATAAAACTTTAAAATACTCTTCTTAATTGTTTTTAATCGTTCATGTAGTTGCTGTTTTTTTGTGACAGTACTTGCCGAAATGGTTTACTGGCACCTTTAAAAGGAGAAAAGACAGATTTTCACATTTTTAGAATTTTTATTTTTACTTTTAAAATATGTGTTGATTTTCATACCTTCTTATTATTAGTTTATTACATTAGTGGTTGATTGGTCACAAAATCAACAAAGGCGGCACTGTAGCAAATTGGTTGAGCTGCTGCGCCATAATGCAAGAGACCTGGGTTGATCATGACCTCGGGTGCTCTCTGTGTGGAGTTTGCACGTTCTCCATGTGACCACGAGGGTTTCCTCCGGGTGCACCAGTTTCCTCCCGTATCCCAAAGACGTGCAGGTTTGCAGGTTAATTTGCATCTGCAAATTGCTCCTAGTTTGCAGAGAGTGGGTAAGAAAGTAGGATAATATAGAACTCGTGTGAACGGGTGGGATGTAAGGCCTATTTCCATACTGTACCTGTAAACAAAACTAAACTCAAAACAAAAAAAGTTGGGGGGGGGGGGGGGGTGTATTGATCAAAAAAGGTTGTAGTGTACAGACACCTTTTCATCATTTACAAAAATAAAACACTGGTGCCCTATCTATTTCAATTATATCATTGGGTTGAGAAGTCACAAGAGGTTTATTGTGCAACTTTAACTTCTTTTTTGGTTAAATAAAGGCCCTGGAAAATAAGGACATTCTGTTACATTGTGTTCTTCTCCAATGTCAGGGTAGGCTGTGGGCCCTGTTGTGGTTTACACACCCATTATCGGAACTGGCTATGTTCATTGCCCTGCCTCTTCCTTCTCCTTTCATGGAAGTGGGAGAACACAGATTTCTTCATTGCTAAACTTTTTCTGTGCCGTCTAAAATTTCATCAGAGACTATGACTGTGCGCTTGTTTCATGTCTATTGATCTCTGCTTGTTGTGTGCCCTGGATGCAGCATAGAGTGAAAGTTGTGAGCAGAGTACAAGCTTGGGACATTCTCACCTGCCTTATGTATACAGTGAAGGACCAGCTCAGCGGGTGTTGAATAACTAAGGTCTCAATATTGTAGGGAAAAAAACTGCAGATGCTGGTTTAAATCGAAGGCAGACACACAATGATGGAGTAACTCAGCGGGTCAGGGTCTCGACCCGAAACGTCACCCATTCCTTATCTCCCAAGATGCTGCCTGACCCGCTGAGTTACTCCAATATTTTGTGTCTACCTATGGTCTCAATATTGTCAGCTTCTATAAGAAAACCCACGCAGGTCACGGGGATAACGTACAAACTCCATACAGACAGCACCCGTGGTCAGGATCGAATCTGGGTCTCTGGCTCAAGAAGGCAGCAACTCTACCGCTGCACCACAGTGGTGCCACATATAGTAGAATACTCTACAATAGTAGAAATTGGTAAATGAATAATTAATAGACTTTGTTAATATAACTAAGTACAATCACTGTGTTAAAATTAAGTATCAAAATTTAGCATTGAAGGATAAGTAACAAAGGTCATGGATATTGATACACCTTCTCTGCGACAGTACTCGTGATGATAATAAGACATAGCCCCCACAGAAAAAATACTGATGTTGCTTACTGCAACATATCAGAAGGCTGAGGTCCATCTCCCCTGACTCTCAGTCTGAAGAAGGGTCTCGACCCGAAACGTCATCCATTCCTTCTATCCAGAGATGCTGCCTGTCCCGCTGAGTTACTCTAGCATTTTGTGTCTATCTTCATCCATTCCTTTGCAGCTTTACCACAAATAAGGGAGAGGAGATAGAGCCGTGCTCAACTTATTATCTTATCATTTATCATCAACACCTGGGGTGCAATAAATACTGCAGCAATCTGCATTCGCATTTTGCGTTTCACGCACAGCAAGGTTTTACAGACAGCAACCCATAAATGGACAGAAGAGATAAAAGAACAAAGATAGCAAAAAGATGTTATTATGAAGTGTCAGCAAAAGCTTTTTGAAAACAGGGTAGATGACAGGGAATATAAGACTATTTAGACTAAATAGCGTGGACAATTTTCTAAATGAGGAGAGAATTAAGGAATCGGAGGTGCAAAGGGACTTGGGAGTTCTGGTGCAGGGTTCCCAAAAAGTTAATTTGCAAGTTGAATCAGTAGTAAGGAAGGCAAATGCAATGCAAGCATTTATTTTGAGGGGTCTAGAATAGAAAAAACAGGGATGTAATGCTGGAAGATAGATGGAAAATATTAAAAGTGGAAAGATATTAAATTTGCTCAAGGGATTAATCTTTAGCAGTGGTTTTTATGGCAATTAAACATGCCTTGGTCTTCTTTACAATGGTTTTACGATGTTGTAAAAATGCAAGTTGCCTTATCCCTGTTGTTGCTGTAGTTTGTCCGTTTGTCCTGTTCTGTCAGGACATGACTTGAATGCTTTTTTCCTTATTTAAATGTGCAGATCAAGTTCAAATAATTTAAGGGCCGAATGCAATTTAATGAACGTCCTTCCCAGGGAAATATTCTGCCTTAGATACCAAAGAAAGGTAAGTTTTCACACCATTTGCTCCTTTGAACTTTGAGCTGAATGCAAAAAGGAGCAAATTGTGCAAAAACGTACCTTTCTTTTGCTTGTGAAGCCAGAGAAACAGGGATGACTTCGGTCTTCCCAAATACTCAAGTTACATGGAGTTCTGATTTATATTTGATATCCTGTGGAGCAAGCATGAAGGTAGCCAAACAGGATGGGGTGTCGAACTGGTTGTGCAGGAAGAAACTGCAGATGCTGGTTTATACCGAAGATAGACACAAAATGCTGGAGTAACTCAAAGGGCCAGGCAGCATCTCAGAGGATAAAGAATAGGCCCCCACCTCTACTTTCGGTCTGGAGAAGGATTCTGGCCTGAAGCGGCACCTGTTCCTTTTCTCCAGAGATGCTGGATGACCTGCTGAGTTACTCCAACATTTTCTGTCTATCTTCAGTATAGAACAGAGTGTTTGACATGGATTTAAACGCATATATTGGAGACCTGCTTTATTGGACCATTGAAGGGAGTTTCTGGCCGTCAGCAGCCCAGGTTGTATTTGAGGACTGTTGTCAGATGTTATGCAGAGTCTGATGATAGGAAGACCTGTGATCGAGCTTGTTACTCATTTTAGATCCATCTTGTGTTGAGTCCGTCCTGGGGATGATTGTCTGAGAATTCATAAGCGTTCATAAGCGTTTACATGTCTGCTGTTTTGAAGGCTTTTGCTCATATGTTTTAAATCGTATTTTTTGCACCTTGCCAGGTATCCAAACATGCAACCTTTAGCATCCGTCCAATATGTGCAGGTAAACAGTCTGCCAATGATGTTATGGTGAATCCTGGCAGTTAATTTCTCTCGGGCACCACCCGACAGATGCTGTGCATATTTGTGGGCTGAACATATATCTGTGCCTCACTGTTCTACTGCATCAGCGATGGGATACTGTTTCCAGCTAAAATGCTCAGTATATTTTATGCACACATTCCAGTTCAGTTTGAAAGGTTTGGGAAGCAGCTAACAACAACATATAAGCACTTAAATCCTGATTGATTCTTAATCGGTTTGGGAATAACATGATTGAGAGAATCAAAATGACCAACTGCGCTTGATCGACCAACGGTTTGGGAATAACATGATTGAGAGAATCAAAATGACCAACTTGATCGTATTTGTGTATAAATATTTTCTGATCTGATTGAATAATATGCAAAACAAAGCCTTTCACTGTACCTCAATACATGTGACAATAATAAACCTAAGCCTAAACCGAAAACTCTATTTGTGTAGGAAGAAACTGCAGGTGCTGCTTTATACTGAAGATAGACACAAAATGCTCGGAATAACTAAGCGGGTCAGACTGCATCTCAGGAGAAAAGGAATAGGTGAGATTTTGAGGCAGAACCCTTCTTCAGGTTGAAAAGACTGAAAACTCTATTTGCTATCTGTGGGCCAAAATAGTGCTATCCTGCAGCCTCAGATAGATGAAGTTGCATGTCTTAAGGATAGCGGAGTCAGGGGGTATGGGGAGAAGGCAGGAACGGGGTACTGATTGAGAATGATCAGCCGTGATCACATTGAATGGCGGTGCTGGCTCGAAGGGCCGAATGGCCTCCTCCTGCACCTATTGTCTATTGTCTATTGCAGTTTCCTTTACAGCAGACATAACCGACATCCTGAGTTTGAGGAAGAATCGACGGAAAGAGTGGTTTCCTCTGACCACTGGGGAAATAGAAAGGAAAAGCCAGAGGAATAAAAAAAGGGTGGACCCTGCGTGCTTCAAAGTGAGCAAAAAACTGCTGTTGGCTGGAATTAGAAACACGATTATGTCATTCAGTCCCCTCTAATCAATGGAACACAGAGATCCATGGAAGAAGAGTCTCGACCCGAAATGGCACCCATTCCTTCTCTCCAGAGATGCTGCCTGTCCCATTGAGTTACTCCAGCATTTTGTGTCTATCGTAGATCCATGGGTAGATATATTAGGCT
Organism: Rhinoraja longicauda; assembly: GCF_053455715.1. Taxonomy (NCBI): domain Eukaryota; kingdom Metazoa; phylum Chordata; class Chondrichthyes; order Rajiformes; family Arhynchobatidae; genus Rhinoraja; species Rhinoraja longicauda. The sequence continues at coordinate 56,226,489 of NC_135960.1, read as the reverse complement.
TTGCATAATACGCATTGATTGTATCACACAACTGAGAATTAGTTGTCTGAGTGCATGGTGATTGAGGATGCATGGTGAAGTAGGATTTCAACAATTGAGTGCCAGTGCTCCTGAGGTACAGCTGTAAGTACAACTAATTCACATGTCTTTTCAGAAATAAAGCCTCCAAAGCTCATTGTGACTCAAGTACCAAGCAACGTGGCTGAAGTGGCCTAGCAATCTATTCAGTTGCCGACACTTATTGTCTATGTCTAATTGCTTCTGAATTGTGGAGCTTTTTAAGAGGCAACCACATCTCTGGATTTGGAGTCACCCCTGGGCAGATTTCCTTCTCTGAAGGACCTAATTGAACGATATGTGTTTTTACAAAAATGTAGCAGGTCCACAATTACAGTTGATTTATTTTTCAAATTCCATACCTACTTAGTTACTTCCATTTAAATTTCCCAGCCTGATCCTCGTGGATTTTTCAGATATCAAAGAAGCTACAATCTGAATCGACAGAAGAGGTAAGTGTTGTTAAACAAAATGCAGTCCATTGATTTTATACCCAGAGCCATCAACTCCAAAACTGTCGGGGGTGGTATAATAAGACCTGGAGAGGAAAAGGTTGGTTCAAATTGGCGCCTCAGAGAGTGAAGAATGAGATAAATTCTATTGTATCGGCCTAGCCATTTCAACTCCCCTTCCCATTCTCATATAGACCTTTCTGACCTGGGCTTCCTCCGTTTCCAGAGTGAAGCCACACGCAAATTGGAGGAACAACACCTCATATTTACAACCCAATGGTATGAACATTAAACTCTATTTGTAAGTAACTTCTATCTACACTCCACTGTGGGCCAAAGTGTCAAACAGCATCTGATAGTTAAAGTTTCAGTTTCCATTACCAAAGTCACGTGGTAACAACCTAAATAATCTGTTTTTGGTGATGTTGGTTGAGGCCGATGCATGCTCTAAATCAAAATACTGCCTTTGGGTTTTTTACAACCACCTGGGAGAACAGTACAACATCTTACTGAAAAGGTGGCACCTCCAACATTACAGCATCTTTCAGTAATGCCTTAGTGTGTCAGCTAGAGTTGTGTGTTGCAATGGCCTTGACTCGATGATATTGTATCTCCAAGGCCAAAGTGAGATAGCGAGAGAGAGAGAGGGAGATGCAGCATGGAAACAGATCCTATGTCCCACTGAATCGACGCAGACCATCAATAATCCGACACTAACCTCATCCAACTTTATTCTCTCCATCGTGCTATCAATTCCCCCAGATTCTACCATTCACTACAATCAAGAGGCAATTTACAGAGGCCATTTACCTATCAATCTGCATGTCTTTGGGATATGGGAGGAAACCAGAGCACCCGAAGGGCGGCACGGTGGCGCAGCGGTAGAGTTACTGCCTTACAATGAAAGCAGCGCTGGTGACCCAGGTTCGAACCCGACTATGGGTGCTGTCTGTACGGAGTTTGTGCATTCTCCCCGTGACCTGCGTGGGTTTTCTCCGAGATCTTCGGTTTTCTCACACACTCCAAAGACGTACAGGTATGTAGGTTAATTAGTTTGGTAAATGTAAAAATTGTCTCTAGTGGGTATAGGATAGTGTTAATGCGCGGGGATCGCTGGTCGGCGCAGACCCGGTGAGCCGAAAGGGTCTGTTTCCGCGCTGTATCTCTAAACTAAAAAAAAACTAAAGGAAACTCACGCAGTCACAGGGAGAATGTGCAAACTCCCCACAGAAAGCACCCGAGGTCAGGATTGAGCCCGGATCTCTGGTGATGTGAGGCAGCAGCTCTACAAACTGCGCCACTGTGCCGCCCTGAATGTAAAGCAAGAGATGCTGTATACCCATATTAGTGTTTTTAATTACTTGCTGTTTTGCGATTTTGACTTATTTTTCTTTGTGTAAATATAAGCACGGGCATTAATTGATGTGATTTGGTTGAAGCTAGCCCTAAGAGCTATATCTAACTCTCTCTTGAAAACATCCAGTGAATTGGCCTCCACTGCCTTCAGTGGCAGAGAATTCCAAAGATTCACAACTCTCTGGGTGAAAATGTTTTTCCTCATCTCAGTCCTAAATGGCCTACCCATTATTCTTAAACTGTGACCCCTGGTTCTGGACTCCCCCAACATCGGGAACATTTTTTCTGCATCTAGCCTGTCCAATCCCGTAAGAACTTTATATGTTTCTATAAGATCCCCGCTCATCCTTCTAAATTCCAATGAATACAAGCCCAGTCGATCCATTCTTTCATCATATGTCAGTCCAGCCATTCCAGGAATTAAACTGGTGAACCTACTCCCTCAATAGCAAGAATGTCCTTCCTCAAATTAAGAGACCAAAACTGCACACAATACACCAGGGCCCTATACAACTGCAGTAGGACCTCCCTGCTCTTATACTCAAATGTTCTCGTTAATGTAATCCAAAGCTGCAATGGTGGTAAATTGTGCTGCTATGTTATTCCAAAAGCAGGAATAAATGTTGATTCCTTTCATTCAACAATTTGGAAATTTAATACTGGAAAATAATGACAAATATTTTCTTCTTGGTTGAATGCACAAGTGCTTGTTGTTCTAGTTCTCATTGAGCTAAATATAAAATAGCCATTCTCAGGGGTTAACACCTCGCAGATAGATGAAACATCTTTGCTCTAATGTACACACCCTTCTATGAAGCAGTCAACAAGATGCAGCTTAACAGTGGGTGTTGTTTGACAGATACTCATTTTTATGCTTGAGGTTTCACAACTATAACACATTCATGAAATGCTGCTTATTCTTTCCAATCAGTCTTACCTGTAACTTGTAGCTGGGTGTCTCCAAATGTGATGCCAAGAAACTAACAGTGAACTTTGCACAAACAGTAGCATTTAGCTACTGCTATTGCATTTAATATTCTGGGAATTGTGTCATGGATAAGGAATGCGGATCAGCATTGTTCACTACGTTCCTACTGTTGGTTCCGTTTCACGTCTTTGTGAAACAGGCTAAGTCAACATTTAGGGCCCCATATATCAGTCAGTAGTGGGTGCGGGTGATGTCGGAGGAAGTCAACGGTGGAGTTAGAAGTTGGTTGGGGACATTGTCAGGATGGCCAAGGTGAAGCTGGGAAACTCCTTAAAGTATAACATTCTTCGGATTTCCCGGTAGCAGAAGGATGGGTCCTTTACTTATGATGAAGCAGGCACCCCAGCCGATCTGTTAATGAATGCTTCAAAGTGTAGCTCTAGCTTCATTTACTGGAGCCACTTTGTGCAAGTGATATTAAAATGTGCATGGCATGCTGCTCAAAGTCACTGTGCATGCCTGGTATATTTACATTCAACACGCCCATTCAACATGGGCGGCACGGTAGCGCAGCGGTAGAGTTGCTGCTTTACAGCGAATGCAGCGCCGGAGACTCAGGTTCGATCCTGACTACGGGTGCTGTACTGTAAGGAGTTTGTACGTTCTCCCCGTGACCTGCGTGGGTTTTCTCCGAGATCTTCGGTTTCCTCCCACACTCCAAAGACGTACAGGTTTGTAGGTTAATTGGCTGGGTAAATGTGAAAAATTGTCCCTAGTGGGTGTAGGATAGTGTTAATGTACGGGGATCGCTGGGCGGCACGGACTTGGAGGGCCGAAAAGGCCTGTTTCCGGCTGTATATATATGATGATATGATGATGATGATAATGGACTGAAACATAATTTTTTAAGTGTACTATTGCTGCACTAATATGATCAGATTCCATTGCATGGAACACATGATGCCAGAGGTTTAGGGATACAGCATTGAAACAGGCTCTTCCGCCCATCGAGTCCACATCAACCATCGATCACCTGGTCAAGATAATTCTATGTTATTCCACTTTTGAATCCACTCCCTGCACACCAGGGGCAATTTTACAGAGGCCAAACCGGCAAATCTTTGGGATGTGGGAGGAACCTGGAGCATCCAGTGGAAAACCATGCAGTCACAGGGAGAACGTGCAAACTGACAGCACCCAGGGTCAGTATTGAACCTGTGTCTCTGACACTGTGAGGCAGCAGCACTACCAGCTGCACCACTGTGCCGCCCACAAGGAACCCTTGAATTGTGCGCTGAGTGGCCTGTGTCCAGGGGTTACTACTCACCTCCACGGTAATTGGCCGTGCAGTTGATAGGAGACACAAGGAACTGCAGAAGCTGTAATCTTGAACAAAACACAAAGTGCTGGAGGAACTCAGTGGCTCAGGCAGCCTCTGTGGAGAGAATAGAGAGGTGATGTTTTAAGTCGGGACCATTCTTCAGCTTGGATGGGGGGGGGGGGGAGAAAGCTGGAAAAAGGTGGGGAAAAGCCTGGCAAGTGATAAGTGGATCCAGGTGAGGAGGGCTTTGATTGGAAGACGGGTGGAAGAAGTGGCAAAGGCTAGAGGTGTAAAGGAGACAAAAGGGGTTTGAGAAGGAGAGAAGAGGAGTAAAATGCACAGCCATAGTGAGGGATTAGGGTGGAAGGGGAAAGAGGAAAGATGGAGGGTAAAAGGGAAATGAGGGATTCTGGGATGAGAGATGAATGTTCAAAGACGGGGAAAGGAGCAGAGTGACGGGCGGTGAGAGGTAGTGGGAGAAATGGGTGTGCACTGGGGTGGTTGGAGGCACAGTTAGGAGAGAGGAGGTAGGGAGGTATTACTTGAAACATCCGATTGGTAGTGTAGGTATAAAAAGTGAGGAGATGAGATATGAACAGAATCAGACAAGACTACTGTTTCAATTCCAAGTCAACACCACAGACTTTTCATGATGCACTGTGAATGATGGCTCACCAAGTGAATGTATTGAGGTGAAACCTATTCCTTTTTTACAGGATCGGGGTTATTCTGTTCGAGCACACAGTTTGTATTTCCCAAGATAGACTGTTGCTGAAAGAAAAATAAAATCCTGTCAGAAACCACTGTTCAAAACTATTGACCAAAAATATCTTTGCTACCTATGTTTACAGTACCTGTATGTACTTTTCTCACAGTAATGTTCAGATTAAAACCTAGAGATATTTTTTACAAAATTATCCCACATGATGTTTTAACAAAATATGCCAGATTATTATGTGTAGGAAGGAACCACAGATGCTGGTTTAAACCAAAGATAGACACAAAAAGCTGGAGTAACTCAGCGGGACAGGCAGTATCTCTGGAGAGAAGGAATTGGTGACATTTTCGGATCGTGTCGAGAGTCTGAAGCAGGGTCTCAACACAAAACATCCCCAGAATCTCCTCAAAGATGCTGCCTGTCCTGCTGAATTACTCCAGCTTTTTGTGTTTACCTTTACCAGATTATTAACTGTTTTTAAAATCCAAAGCTGCCATGGTGGGCTATCCTGCAGGTTTAGATCTGTCAATGGTAGTCTATCTCCATAGATTCCCATTCCTTCTCTCCAGTGATGCTGCCTGTCCCACTGAGTCACTCCAGCATTTTGAGTCTATCTTCCATAGATTACTAGTCTAGTTTTGTGAGATGACCACTTCACTGCAATGATCCTATTGTCTTACTCATCCTTTATTGCGTTCTGCAGAGACCGTTCCCTCCGTAACTCCCTGGTCCACTCGTCCCTTCCTACCCAAACCACCCCAACCCCGGGCACTTTCCCCTGCAACCGCACGAGATGCAACACCTGTCCCATTACCTCCCCCCTCAACTCCATCCAAGGACCCAAACAGTCTTTCCAGGTGAGACAAAGGTTCACCTGCACCTCCTCCAACCTCATCTATTGCATCCGCTGCTCTAGATGTCAACTTATTTACATCGGCGAAACCAAGCGCAGGCTCGGCGATCGCTTCGCTGAACACCTGCGCTCGGTCCGCATTAACAAAACTGATCTCCCGGTGGTCGAGCACTTTAACTCCCCCTCCCATTCCCAGTCTGAACTCTCTGTCATGGTCCTCCTCCAGTGCCATAGTGAGGCCCACCGGAAATTGGAGGAACAGCACCTCATATTTCGCCTGGGCAGTTTGCAGCCCGGTGGTATGAACGTCGACTTCTCCAACTTCAGATAGTTCCTCTGTCCCTCCCTTCCCCTCCTCCTTCCCAGATCTCCCTCTATCTTCCTGTCTCCACCTATATCCTTCCTTTGTCCCGCCCCCCTGACATCAGTCTGAAGAAGGGTCTCGACCCGAAACGACACCCATTCCTTCTCTCCCGAGATGCTGCCTGACCTGCTGAGTTACTCCAGCATTTTGTGAATAAATCGATTTGTACCAGCATCTGCAGTTATTTTCTTATACCACTTTATTCAAAAGGTTTTACCATAGAAAGTTACATTGTATACCTAAAGAAAATACAAAGAACATAATAGACTTTTCTGTGCTGTTGAGGTAAATCAGATACATTTTACCCACATGGAGAAATAGAAAATTCTAAGAGTAGAAATTCAGAAAAAATAAGCAGTCAAAAGCATTTTAGTTCATACCTCATATTTATTAGAAAGTGCACTGAAAATGTTAACAATTCAAATAAATAGTTTCAAAAAACAATTTTAAGCCAAGAATTTGTGAGTATTTCTGCTTGAATTATCTTCACATATCCCTTAAAAATAGATCATGTTTAAGCAAGTGCATGTACATAAGTGAGAAACATCCAAATATCTGGTTTTCAGATAAATTTGTTTCATGTAGACAAATACCAAAGTGTTTTTGTTGGATCATTGTAAACATTTACCCACAACAGTTCTGTAACATTGGTACCCATAACAAAGTTATGAGGCTCAGACTCAGAGACATGTACTATTGAGACTTGCCAGCTGGTGAATTTAAATTGAAGTGATTAAATTATGTATTTTTGAACTAAAGAAAAGGATAGCATTAGTCCTCATAAACCTGAACAACCTATCTGGTTAAGGTTGGAAATCTGCCATTCTTATCCCATCTGCACTATAGTCAGCTGAATGCTCACCAATGTAATTAACTCCTAAAGCCCCTGTCCCACTTAGGCGATTTTTCAGGCGACTACAGGCGACTAGGCTGTCACCACACGGTTGCCAGGGTGTCGCCTGTATGGTCATGAGTAGTCTCCAGAGAGTCGTAGCGCTTTTCTGGTCAACGCTGGGTTTTGAAATGTTTTAAAATTTTCAGTGACTGTTGGTTTGATGCCAATGATCGTAGCTTGACGTCTCCTGACGTAGGCGGTGTCATAGGTGCTGTCGTAGGTTGTCGCCAGGTTGTCGCCAAGTGACGTAGGCTGTCGCCGGTGCTGACTTCGGTGAATTCCATTGGCGACTACCTACGTCAACTGACGTCAACCGGCGACAGGTACCGGCGTCAAAACCGGAGGCCAAAGTGACGTGGATTGTCTTCAGTTGTCACCGTCAGGATCGATGCTTGTCGCGGGTAGACGTAGATTGACTTCAGTTGTCGTAGGTTGTTGCCTAGGTGGTCGTAAGTTGTCGTAGGTACGGTAGTAGGTGGACGTCCTAAGTCGCGACGATTGGGTCGCTGATTGTCGGTAGCTTGCCGTAGCTTGACGTCGACTAGGTGGTAGGTTGTTGTAGCTTGTCGTATTCATTGTCGTAGGGGGGGTCCAGTCGCCGTTTTTTTGGCGACCTGCTATGACTATGACAGTCGCCTAAAAAATTGCCTAAGTGGGGCAGGCCCTTAACTGGCTCCATATTTCAGGAACACAGAGGCAGCCTTGCCAATAATGTACAATGTACACAATTAAAATAAATTTAAAGAGAATTAAGGTACAGGATCAAAACTCGGGTATGAAGAAGGGCCCTGGGCCAAAATGCCATCTGTCTAATCCCTCCACAAATTCTGCCTGATCCATTGAGTTACTCTAACACTTTGTGCTTTGCTCAAGATTTCAGCATCTGCAGTTCCTTGTGTCCATCTGTACGGGTATTGGCTTGGAATTTTTGGGTTCTGGTCAAAGTGCTCTATTGTACAATTTTTTATTACTTTGTTCTCACTGCCTATTATTGCTCTTTGTATTTAATCAATTTCCAGTTTTCACCTCTTCTAAACTGGAGTTTACTGCTCATGCTGAAAGCATAAGCATGTTTCTGCTTTACATTCCTTAGGTTTCTGCACTTAATTCAGATTTTCAGCCTTTGCAATTTTTCATTTCCTTTCAAAAAAATGATCGATTCTCCCACCACACTCTTCCAATCCTGCTCTTGTTCAGTCTGAAGAAGGGTCTCGACCCGAAACGTCACCCATTCCTTCTCTCCCGAGATGCTGCCTGACCCACTGAGTTACTCCAGAATTTTTGTGCCTACCTTCCTCTCTATTTACCGTTTATGCAGTCATTATTTAGTTTTTTCTTTGTATATTCAAGCATCATTATTTTGCATCATATATGCAAACAGAAATCTTAAAACACAGACCTTAATTTTCTCATTAAAAATGAAATCAGAAAATATATCATTAAAATTATTACTGATTTTGCACATCCTTTATCTCAAACTGGTGCCAGATATTTATATCCTGTGCTATGCGCTACACGTGACAGTAAAGCTATGTTTTCTTGGTTTTTAGAAGTACGTTAGTGAAGTCCCATCTTTCCTATTTTCTTGTGAGCATAAGGTAAACATGGCAGCTTGTTTTCTGTTTGGTTGCCATAGAGACTGTTATTTTGAAGTGCCAACAGTAATCCTTGGTGTATGCATATATTTCCACTAATTCATAGTCAATCAGTGAAAAAAACAGACGGTTCAATATTCTCTGAAAACAGCTTTTACACAATTTGGGACAATTTTTAATAACATAATTAGTGAAAGCAGATCTATGTGTCACCAGGTAAGGAAACTTCGACGTAAGGAACCATCTATGTGCTAATACAGTTTCAATAATATTAACTACAAATAGCAGCACAGCTCCAAGATCTGGTAACAGATTAGCAGGTTGGTGGGTTAATGAGCTGTTTTTTTTCCATGATTCCTTAAATTTCCATGAAATGCCCCCCAAAGAATGTGCTGGCAAAATAATAGCAAGTTAAATGTACTCCGTATTATTATTTGTAAAACTGATATTAATTATCACAAGGAGCAGATACATTGTGGGAAGCTTCCCACAATTTATGAAAGGATTCACCATTTGGAAGGATTTTGATCACCTGCATAAGGTCATAAGGTCATAAGGGATAGGAGCAGAATTAGGCCATTCGGCCCATCAAGTCCACTCCGTCATTCAATCATGGCTGATCTATCTCTCCCTCCTAACCCATTCTCCTGCCTTCTCCCCATAACCTCTGACACCTGTCTGTTCTCACTCCCTACTGCCCTCATTTAGAGCTTTTATAAACAAATCACAATGTACTCTCTCGCAAACTGCTCCCATTAACCAGATGACCTTTTATGCCTCTTACATTTTTTGTGTAGTTTAGTTTAGCTGAGAGATACAGTGTGGAAACAAGCCTTTTGGTCCACCCAGTCCGCGCCGACCAACGACCCTTGTGTACTAACACTATCCTACACATACTAGGGATGATTTACAATTGTACCAAACCAATTAGCTTGCAAACCTGTACGCCCTTAGAGTGTGGGAGGAAACCAAAGCACTTGGAGTAACCCCATGTGCTCACAGGGAAAACATACAAACTCCGTACAGACAGCACCCGTAGTCAGGATCAAACCCTGTAAGACAGCAACTCGATCGTTGTGCCACTGTTACCTTCTGAGGAATCCTGGCTACACCCAATCGGAGTTATTTCCTTTGTTTTCTTCATCCCTTCCTCCCCCACCCTTCCTATGGCCTGATGCTAACTTCTTCACTTTCCTTTCCAGTTCTGACAAAAAGTGTTAAACCTGCAACATTGTCTGTTTCTCTTTCCACATATTATGTTGAGCAGTTCCAGCATTTTCTGAATTTATTGCAGATTTGCAGCATCCACGGATTTTTAAGCAATTTCCTAAAACAATATGCACTCCCTTACACTTGTCCGTATTGATTTGAATTAGCTTTATTTTATGTTGACTCTTCATTTAGGCACGAGGTAAAAAACTAATCTCTGATGTAGAACTTTCCATAGATCTTAAATTCTTCTAAGTTGATTTTGAAGTTTAAATATTGTAAAAAAAATAGAAGGTAATTTGAGGCCAGCAATAAGATAAATGATTGATTAATCTATTTTGGTGGTATGGGCCCAGTTTTTCAACACCGAACTACACATGTTACCAAAAGGTCAGAACCTCTATCTCTGGAACCACCATGTGCTGTCATTCTGATGATGATCTGAAACACTGAAGGAAGATTTAAATATACAATGTTTTAACACAGAACACATATCATATCTAGATTGTAGATTGTTTACCCTGAATAAGTATACATTTTCTAACAAAACAAATAATAATATTGCAGCTTAAAACTTCAATTTGCATCTCTATTTTTGTTTATCTAAAAGTCCTTACAAGAAAATTGAAGTGGTCACAGGGAGAATGTACAAACTCCATTCAGACAGCACCCGTACTCATGATCGAACCCAGGTCTCTGGCGCTGTAAGGCAGCAAATCTAGCATTGCCACCCAATCAATGGCATTATAGTGAAAACCAGCGATTTAAACCCTTGTGAATTCAGGATTCAGACAGCACGGTGGCGCAGCAGTAGAGTTGCTGCCTTACAGCACTTGCAGCACCTGAGCCCCAGATTTGATCCTAGCCATGGGTGCTGTCTGTACGGAGTTTGTACGTGCTCCCTGTGACTGCGTGGGTTTTCTCCGAGATCTTCGGTTTCCTCCCACACTCCAAAGACCACATGTTTGTAGGTTAATTGGCTTTGTATAAATGTACATTGTCCCTTGTGTTTAGGATAGTGTTAGTGTGTGGGGATCGCTGGTCGGCACGGACTCAGGGGGTCAAAGGGCCTGTTTCCACGCTGTATCTCTAAACTAAAGGATACCAGTTCAGTGAAGATAGCTGACTACCCAGAGGAGGGCAAGAGCAGTGACTGAGGTTGGGGTAATGATGCAGTAACACCATTGCAAATGGAGTTTAGCATCTGAAAGGAACTGTGAAGTCTGGATTAAAATTAAACTGAACAAATTATTGCAGGTTTTCCCGAGAAGGGATCATTCAGAAGGTTGCGCACCAAAAAGATTGTGAAAAAGATCGAGTGACGTGGAACCACGGGATGAGGTTAAAATCACAAAGCAGTGAATGGAAAGATCTAAGCAGATCAGTCATCTCCAGGGTGAATACACATTCCAGGACATAAAGAGGATATTGATAGCATTTTGCAAAAGCCCTTTGTGTTTGCAGCGTTGACTGCTTGGGCGTCTGCCAGCAACAGTTGTGCACGTGTTTACATTGCTGCAGAGCTGCAAGCAACATTTCAGGACAATGGCAACAGGACATCAGGGCATAAAGTACCCTTTACCGAAGCACCCAGGGGCAAATGTGAAGTGCAAATACAAATAATAGTCAATGGGGCAAACTTTAAATCAACAAGAAAAATAGACCATGGAAAATGTCCCATATCGAAGGGGTCTATTTTGAGCAGCCTAATTTCATGTAAGTTCATAAGTCATAGGAGCAGAATTAGGCCAATCAGCCGATCGAGTGTACTCTTCCATTCAATCATGGCTGATCTATCTTTCACTCTCAACCCCATTCTCCTGCCTTCTCCCTGTACCTTTGACACCATCATTAATCAAGATAACACTCTTACACCTTTGACAGCCTTACTGATCAAGAATCAATTTCCGCTTGAAAAATACCCAAGGACCTGGCCTCCACACCAATCTGTGGCAGTGAATTCACAGATTCACCACCCTAATGATTTAGCATTTTCAACGGAGAGGGATTATTTATAGTTCGAGATATCAAACAATTTTGGGTGGAAGTCCATAGTCTTTTGGAATAGTATGAGATAGCCAGCTCACAGAAATGCCAAAACAACGGATATTCATTTGGCAGAATTCACAGACAAAGTGGAAGAAATGAAACTACAATAAGGCCAGATAAATATTGTAGGGATGGTCAATTTGCAGATGATGCTGCTGAGACTGCATGGGTCTTGGGAATGAATTTGGTCTCTGCTGTTACTGCTGGCCTAATGGGTAATTCAAACAGCTAAATGCAAGGACTCCCTGGGAGGAAGTGAGCCAGAGGTTAGATAAATACAAGTAAAGGTTGCACCAAAAAGGTTAAAGAAAGAACTGAATAATATGGAGGCAAGTGCCAAATGATATCACCCTTTGTTTTATGGAGTTACCAGAAGGGTTGATGCAAGCTCAGACTCAACTGGAGGTCTTGAGGTACATTACAGCCGGAAATCTCCAGAACAGGACAATGTTTACCCCTCTACCCTCAAGCTCTGTGCCGAACAACTGGCACCGATCTACACAGACACTTTCAACCAGTCCCTGCAAACCTGTACTGTCCCTGCCTGCTTCAAAGTCTCCTCTATTGCCCTTGTACCCAAAAAGCAAAGATCACTGGTCTTAATGACTACAGGCCTGTTGCACTGACCTCTGTAGTCATGAAGACCCTTGAAGGACTTGTGCTGGCCCAGCTGAAAAACATCACAAACCCCTGCTGGACCGTCTGCAGTTCTGCAGGCCAATAGATCGGTGGATGACGCAGTCAACCTAGGCCTGCACTTCATCCCCCAGCACCTAGACCGCAAGGGGACCTATGCAAGGATTTTGTTTGTGGACTTTAGCTCTGCATTTAACACCATTCTGCCAGAGCTACTACACGCCAAACTCTCCCAGTTGACTGTGCCTGAACCCCTCTGTCGGTGGATCATCAAATTCCTGACAGACAGGAAGCAGCATGTGAGGCTGGGAAAGCACATCTCGGACCTGCAGACCCTCAGCATAGGAGCACCGCAAGGCTGCGTACTCTCCCCTCTCCTTTACTCTCTCTACACCAACGACTGCACCTCCACAGACTCCTCTGTCAAGCTTCTCAAGTTTGCGGATGACACTACCCTGATTGGACTGATCCAGGATGGGGAGGAATCTGCCGACAGACGGGAAGTGACACAGCTGGCGTCCTGGTGCCATCGCAACAACCTGGAGCTCAATGCTCTTAAGACAGTGAAACTGATTGTAGACTTTAGAAGAGCTCCCCCTCCCCTCCCCCCACTCACCATCAACAACACCACAGTCATATCTGTGGAGTCTTTTAAGTTCCTTGGAACCATCATCTCCAAGGTCCTTAAATGGGGGGCCACCATCGACTCCACAGTCAAAAAGGCCCAACAGAGGATGTACTTCCTGCGGCAGCTGAGGAAACACAATCTGCCACAAGCAATGATGGTCCAATTCTATACTGCCATTGTTGAGTCCGTCCTCACTTTCTCCATCATGGTCTGGTTTGGCTCAGCCACCAAGCACAACATCCAGAAGCTGCAACGAATCATTCGGTCAGCTGAGAAGGTTGTTGGCTGCAACCTTCCCCCCATTGATGAACTGTACACTGTAAGGGCCAGGAAGCGAGCGGGCAAGATCATCTCTGACCCCTCTCACCCTGGCCACAAACTCTTTGAAGCACTTCCCTCTGGAAGGCGACTCCAGACTGTCAAATCAGCCACAGCCAGACATAAAACCAGCTTGTTTCCGCGAGTTGTAGCTCCACTCAATAACCAAAAGTCTGTAGTCTCTTTTTGATCTGGTTTATTTCACTCACATGTTTAAACCGTAATGATGTATTTTTAATGTTTTATGCTTATGCTTAGTTGTTTACTGTATGTTCGTGTTGTTACTTGCGAGCAGAACACCAAAGCACATTCCTTGGATGTGTACATATCATATCATATCATATATATACAGCCGGAAACAAGCCTTTTCGGCCCTCCAAGTCCGTGCCGCCCAGCGATCCCCGTACATTAACACTATCCTACACCCACTAGGGACAATTTTTACATTTACCCAGCCAATTAACCTACATACTTGGCATATAAACTTATTCACTTCACTTCACTTCACTTGACTACATCATGGAGGCAATTAAACTTTTCTGAAAGATTCCAAGTAAAACTGATGAACTTAATCCAGCTCAATCCAATGCAGTGAAAGTCAGACAAGAGGAACTGAAAATTGTGATGGCTCAATTGCAAGTCTGAAAATGATACAGTGAGAAAAGGTCAAGGCAATGATGTTCTAACCTCATCAAATTCCTTGTATGTTTACATACTTGGCTAATAAGTTAATTACAATTACAATTACAGTTACAAAGAACAGTTAGTAAAGAGTAAAGATTCAGTGTTCGTTTGTATTCAAGTGGCACACAGAATCTGACAAAGGCATGAAGATGAGACTTTAACGAAGGAATCAAAGAAGAACATGATAATGTGTTTATGACACTTCATGATATACTGTAAGCAATTTATAATTTAACCGTATAAATAGTTAGTAATTGTTATTAGTCTGTGATCCTTCTAGACTTGCTTGTAAGATGTTTAGAAAATGTTTTATAAAATGTAGTTGCAGCTAGGCATTGTTAAAATAACAATTATTGTACAGGATGTAAGAATAGATTACACAAAGTTACTCGGATATGGGATCTATTAAAATTATTAGTGCCGGAATAGGCTATTGTAGAAAGTTAGATTTAGCTGAAATGCTAGAGTTTGCACTGCAGAGGGTGGAAGAAATGGTTAAATATAAATTTGCAGTCCTTGACAGCAAACTGTTTGGAGATTAAGGGCGGCACAGTGACGCAGTGGTGGAATTGCTGCCTTAAAGCGCTTACAGTGCCAGATATCCTGGTTCAATCCTGGCTATGGGTGCTTGTCTGTCCAGAGTTTGTACGTTCTCCTCGTGACATGCAAGGGGTTTTCTCCGAGGACATTGGTTTCCTCCCACACTCCAAAGATGTACAGGTTTGTAGGTTAGTTGGCTTGGTATAAATGTAAAAATTGTCCCTTGTGTAGTTAATGTGCGGGCATCGCTGGTTGGTGCAGACTCGATGGGCCGAAGAAAGAAAGAAAGAAAGAAAGAAGGAAAGAAAGAAAGAAAGAAAGAAGGAAAGAAAGAAACCTGGAGTCAAGAAGGAAACACTTCCGGCTAATTTCTTATTAAATTCTTATTAAGGGTATCAAAACAATCCTGAATTTAAATATTTCCAATTCTTAGTCCTAGTTTTAAAATGAATGGGTTCCAAACTTTCAAAAAGAAATCATATCTATTTCTCAGATTATAAGTAGCTTTTTCTAATGGGATACAACTACGCATTTCTGCATACCATCTTTCAATTCTTATTTCATTGTGATCTTTCCAAGTGACCGCTACACATTTTTTTGCTATTGCTATTGCTATTTTGAGAAATCTTTCCTGATATTTATCTAAAATTAACCTTGGTAATATTCCTTTAGTATCTCCCAATAAAAACAACATTGAATCCAATGGTATCCAATGGTATCCAATGGTCTTATTCATCAATTGTTCCAATTTTTTTTTTAGGTCTTTCCAAAATGGAGTTATCTTCGGACATGCCCATGTGGAGTGTAAAAAAGTACCCACTCTTGGTTGCATCTAAAACAAAATTCAGATAAGTTTGGTTTTAAATTGTTTAATTTTTTCGGAGTTAAATATAATTGATGTAAAAAATTATATTGTACTAAACTATATCTCACATTAATAGTATTTTTCATACTGTCTAAACACAATCTTTCCCAACTTGGTTCATCAATGCTAATATTCAGATCTGTTTCCCATCTTTGTCTTGATTTTTGAATTCCTATCTTTGGACTGGATGTTTGTAATAATTTATACATTGAAGAAATAATTTTTTTAGTTCCCTTGCCCTGAATCAAGGATTCAATTCCTTTAATTTGAAATAGAAACATTGAATTACCTAACTTTTCCCTTAAAAAAGATTGTAGTTGATAATAGAAAAAAATACTATTCCCTGGAATTTGATATTTATTTTGTGTTATTATTCATCCAGTGCCATTGTATAAAATCCAATAACACTCTGACTTTACGAGTCAAAACCTCCTTTTCTTTGTGATAATTGTACATTGGCTTTCACTCCCCAATTACTTTGAGTAGGAAGCCAGTCATCAATTTATGAAGAATTCCTGCTGTATCATATCATCCATAAAACCTGTGGGCAGGGCATAGCAATGTTTGCTCTTGATCATTCTAGGCTAATAGTTCCTATCGCATTGTGGAACCCTTCATGTTAACTATCTGACTGCAAGCTGTCTGTATGTAAGTAACACAACGTGGTAACAATATGCGCCTTTGTACGACTGTTCTTCCTATTGAATCAAGGCTGTTATTCTATGATATCTTTATCAAATTGACATGACCATCCTCCCTCTCCTAAATGGGGGTCTTGTTGATTCACTCATTCTGACATACCTCCTGATTATACCCATCATTCGTGACATTGGCAATTAACCCTAATTCTCTATGATACCTGACATGAGGAATGATATCTTAATAGTAAATAATTTGTTATGGAATTCTGTGCAGTTCCTATATTTAACGTATAAATTATATTGAGTCATTATTGTAAGCTCTAACATTGAAAACAAAAATATTACAGTTACAATTGGAGAAGCAAGACACTAATATCTGTAGAAGAAAGGGGAAGGGTTCCTGGGAATACTGCTGTGCATGAAGTTACTTCACAAATTTGTTTTTCTAATTATGTCAAGTGTTGCTAACCATCAATTAATTCCTGCTGCAAATGGTTCTGCATATCTAACATTTCATTTTGTAATTTAAGCCATATGTTGCCTGATCTCTCTAATCAAATAAGTGTGAATTAGTAAACTCTCCTCCACGAACCCACAGGTTCTAAGCAGCACACTAGGTTCCTGGAATCATAACGTGTTTAATCTTTTGCCTTTAGCGAGCGATGCCTACATTAAAATTAGCATCTTCTTCAATCACAGACATAAACCCATCAACGACTTCACTCCTGATGTAGAATCAAAGGATAGAATCAATTGTTGTGGGTGAACAGCACAGATTTTCACACTATGAGGTTTTAGTTTAGTTTAAAGAAACAGGCCCTTCAGCCCACCGAGTCCGCACCGACCAGTGATCCCCGCACACTAACACTATCCTGCACACATTAGGGACAGTTTATAATTTTACCAAGCCAGAGAACCTACAAATCTGTACGTCTTTGAAGTTTTGGAGGAAACCAGAGATCCCGGAGAAAATCCACGCAGGTCACAGGGAGAATGTACAAACCCTGTACAGACTGCACCCACAGTCAGGATTGAACCCTGTACTACACCACCATGCTTAACCACCGAAAACCTAATCAACAATTTTAGTACCCATTCAATGCTTTTTTTAAATTGAGCACAATACAACATAGACTGTGATGTTTGAAGAAAAATAATACTATTCCTATGGAAATTTATTTTAAGGTAAAGTTTTAAAATGATTCATTAATGTCATTGCTGTGGGAGAACTGAGAAGCATATGTACATTTAAAAAAATAACACAAGCAAAGCAGAAGGATGTGTTCATGCCCGGAATGTAATGTTTCTCATTATATACCAGCTTGTTCATAAATGACTCAACAAGAGTTAGCAGATGGCAAGTTCCACACCCTCCAACCCAACCCCCACACAACACAAGTCCACACATTCTTAATAATGAAGGTGTTCTCTGAATACATTTCAAATGGATTGTTATTATTATACAAAGAAATAACTTCACAAATTAATTTTGGGTAAAAATAGCAAATTTATTGGTTAGCTTTTTCATGCTCTTGATTGTGTTAGGTTATAATTATATTAAAGTTTTGCACCCCATAATACCCTCACTGCAACACAAGGCTACGGTGCTAGATTGGGCTAGATTGGTGGCGCAGCAGTAGAGTTGCTGTCTTACAGCGCCAGAGACCTGGGTTTGATCCTGACTACTGGTGCTGTCTGTATGGAGTTTGTATATTCTCCCTGTGACCACGTGCGTTTTCTCCAGGTGCTCCGGTTTCCTCCCACATTCCAAAGACGTACAGGTTTGTAGGTTAATTTGGCTTCGGTAAAACATGTAAATTGTCCCTAGTGTGTAGGATAGTGCTATTGTATGGGGATCACTGGTCCCCATGGACTCGATGGGCCAAAGGGCCTGTTTCCATGCTGTATCTCTAAAATAAACTAAACTAAAACTAAATCAGTTATCTACAATACCAGTAATAATCACAGATGTGACAAATAACAAACATTTGTTCAGTTTTGCTCACCCTGTTATAGGAGAGATGATGTTGGGTGGCACTGTCAACAATGGCAGCCTCACAACAGTCTGTCTGTCTTTCCCTCTTTTTAGTTTTTTTTTTAGTGTGTATTAAAATTATGTGTTAATGGTCTCTGGTTTGTTTTATGTGGGGGGTGGGGGTGGGGGAGTGGGGAGGGGGTCGGGGGAAACTTTTTTCAATCTCTTACCTTGCCGGAGATGCGATTGTTTTCCGGATCATATCTCCGGTCGCTCTGCGGCCTAACATCATGGAGCTGGCGGCCTTGCTCGAGACTGACTTTGAGCCCCACCATGGGACCGTGGACTTAGCACCGGAGCCTGCGATCTCTTGCCTGGGATTGACGCTCCAACCGCAGCCTGCGGACTTCAACATCGAGGAGCCCGCAGTCTCAGATAGAGACTGATGTCGGGAAGCTCCAAGCCACACGAGGTTCGACCAGCCCCGACCCGGGGTCCGATCGCGGGGGAGCTGAGATCCCCCCGATGCGGGAGTTTGATCTCCCCGATGCGGAGGGCCTGACCGCCGGTTGCGGGAGCAAACATCGCCCCGACAATGGAAGTTCGAGTGCCCCGACCGTGGGAGAACAAAGAAGGGAAGAGATTGACATTTTTTTTGCCTTCCATCACAGTGAGGAATGTGGGGGAGTCACTGTGGTGGATGTTCATGTTTAAAATTTATTTGGGTGTCTTGTTGCTCTTTATTGGTATGACTGTATGGCAAATCAAATTCCTCACATGTTGCAAAACTTACTTGGATAACAAAATACTATTATAATTATGATTATGATTATGATTGAGTTGAAAAGGATACAGGAAAGCCTTACAAGGATGTTGACAGGACTTGAAGGCGTGAGCTACAGGGGGAGTTGAGCAGGCTCGAACTTTATTCCTTGGAGCACAGGAGGATGAGGGGTATATGATCATATGGAGTAGGGGAACCAAGGTCAGGGAACCAGAGTTGGGGAACCAAAGGTTTAAGGCGAGGGGGGAAAGATCTAATAGGAACCCGAGGATAGACTTTTTTACAGGTTGGTTTACTGGTAGGTTTATGGAACGAACTGCCGGATGTGGTGGTTGAAGCAGGTACCATCACAACGCTTAAAAATCATTTGGATAGGTACTATAGGCTGAACTAACAATCCAGGTTCATGACTCCAGCTCCCACCGTGGCAGAATTCTGACATTTAAATTCAGATCGATAACCAAAGATTTTTGGTAGCTAGCTTTAGTAACGATGGTCACAGAATGACTAGATTTACTTTAACATCATTTCTAACAATCATTTCAACTTGAAGGAGTGTGGTTCTACACTTCTAAAAATTAAGTTTCAAAGTTAGAGAGTTTGATTGGTAATAATTAGTGAAGTCCATGCTGTTAAATTGGGGTCTGAAGAAGAGTCTTGACCCACCCAAAAAGTCACTCATCCATGCTCTCCAGAGATGCTGCCTGACTTGCTGAGTTACTCCAGTACGTTGTGTCCTTTTGTCTGTTAAAATGGATGATGGAATGGACAAGCCTTAACATTCCTGTTGTATCTAGTGAGGAAATAATGCAACTTCACAAAATGCTGGGTTGGGTTACTTCAGCACCGTGTGTTTTCTTTTGTAAACCAGCACCTGCAGTTCCTTGTTATCTTCAGTGCAACATCACATTTTGTTTATGTGGATGCTGAACCTCCTGGCACGATAGGATTATATGTAGCAAAGCTTGTGGATCTTCCACTCATAATTGATCATGTCAAACTTCAAACAAAAGATGCATCGTGATTGCCTTAGGTAACACCCAGTATGATATTATGCATGTGAAACACGTCTGGAGTGCATCCTATGTGACAAGGATTTTGAATGAAGGACACTGAATACATCAATGAACACATCAAGAGAGTTGTTACACCACTTAATGATTATATTGTAGCCAAGTAATGTAAGTTAAATTCAAAGAAGCATATCAAATTTGTCATGTTTGAAGATCCATGCAATCCAAAGGTCAAGTTATTGCCAGAGAATGCTACACATCTGTATTTCATTTTTCTACTTCATTCACAATTACTAAATAAACTCTGCAATCATATTATTATCATAAGACAACACGAGAGGTGAATCATTGATACATGTTAAACCCGATTCTTTCTAAATATTTATTTTACATCAATACATTATTGAGATTATATTTCTAAAATGTAACATATAAAAGCTTCTTGTGCATACCATTCCATTTTATAATTTGAATAAACATAGAGCAGGGTAACAGGCCCTTCGGCCCAACTAATTCATGCAATAATATGATCTTTAGAGAAGTTGTTCCTGTCATGGTGCTCCCCGAATGGGGTCTTCATGTTGAACTTTAGTGGAGCTTCCTTGGCTTAAATTGTCATGATAGTTGTGAAAGGTTTCCTGGATTTGGAAGTCCAGTTGGGCAAAGGTGTTGCATAGATCAAGCTCTTTGTAAAACTGTGGGCTTGAGGAGATTGTTTTTAGTCTGTGACTCACATAGAACTGTACAGCACAGGAAGAGGCTGTCTGTCCATGATGTCTGCATTGAACATGCTGCCAAATTAAACTAATCCCATCTGCCTGCACGTACCATATATCCCTCCATGCCCTACATATTCATGTGGCAACCTAAAAGCCTCTTAAACACCACTACCATATCTGCCTCTCCCACTTCCCCTGGCAGTACATTCCAGGCACCTAGCACTCTCTCTGTAAAAAAACTTGACCCACATAAACATTTAACCTCTCAGCATAACCCCATATTCTCTAGTCCTTGACATTTCCATCCGAAGAAAAAAGTTCAGACTATCTAACAAATCCTTGCCTATTACAATTTAATCTACTCCATCAAGTCTACCCACAGCCTTCAATGTTCCAGAGAAAAGAGTGCAAGTCAATGGTTCAATGGTTCTTTGTTATCACACGTACTTGGACATGGTACAGTGAAGTTCTTTTTTTGCATACATTTCAGTATAATTATTACTATACATAAATACAATGCTAAATTAATTATAAAGTGTATAGAGATAGCCCGCTGAGACCATGTACAAGAGTTCCCAGGTTTTGGGACCATTTGCAAAGTCCAAGTTGCAGCTGGCCATAAAGGCCCATTGCAGCCATTGCCTCGACCTGGATCATACATCAAACCATCGTTTCTCTCCTCACCCGGCCACCATTCAGCCTTTGTGCTCCGTGGGTGTTTCCTGCAGCCGATCGTGAGGGCACGCAAGGTAAGACCCCTGTTCTTATTGGGTCTTTGTTCTTGCGTTCGCTGTCACCGACACCCTCCACACTCCTCTGCGCTTCTCCATTACCCCTTCAGATGGGTTTCCCGGTTTCATGGCAGGCGAGCCAGGCCAGCTGCCGGGGTATGCCCGCAGCCCGATGGTCCCATCTGCTGCACGGTTCAACTGTGCCTTATGCCACGCAACAGAAGGGACCAACCTCTCCTATCGTCAATACCCTTGGATCCAGGCAGCATTCCAGTAAACCTCCTCTGCGTCCTCATCAAACCTCCACATCTTTCCTACAGCGGTGTAACCAGAACTGCACACAATGCTCCAAATGCAGCCTGACCAAGATAGACACTAGATGCTGGAGTAACTCAGTGGCACAGGCAGCATCTCTGGAGAGAAGAAGAGAAGCAGCCTGACCAAGGTTTTATAAAGTTGCAACATGACTTCCCGACTCGTATATTCAGTGCCCTGAAAAACCTTTCAGATGGGTCTCATTGCAATCAAGGGTCACATCAAGCTAATTCAGGATAATTCTGGGTGTGGCTGGTGGAAGTTGACCTTAATTTTATCATTGGTGGAATGCTGTAACACTCTACCTGCTGGCATTCGGATAGAACTTCCATTGATGGAGCAGTCTCTAAAGGCTATGAAAGAATCCATCTGACCTCAATCATCAAAGTGTCAATATCGTATATGTGCCTGTATGATGTTGTAGCAGATGAACGAGGTTACGAGGTGGGGATGTTGAAAAGATTCAACGTGACTATGGGGTGCTGCAGGAGCTTGTTGCATAAGGTTATTTATCACGGCCTTTTAAGAACAGTTTAGTGAACATAGTAATGTGAACAGTAGGGTGGACCAGAGTGTGAAACTGCATGTCTCTCCTGAACTGCTTGAGACATTAAAGTGCTCCCTGCGCTGATTCCAGTGGAGAGGCATCGTGCCTTCCCTGCTGACCGACCTTCATCTCCGGTGGCTTGCTTTTGGTTTTTAAAGTCTGAGCATTACAAAAGAAGTGGCGCATAAAACTAATTGGTATAAATAAATAAGTAATTAATTCAAGTGTAATTTGTGCAGCTACAAACCGAGGCAGATCAAACCGTTCTTGATTAGTACGGGTCCCAGGGGTTGTGTGGAGAAGGCAGAAGAATGGGGTTGTGAGGTAAAGATAGATCAGCCAGGAATGAATGGCGGAGGAGACTTGATGGGCTGAATGGCCTAATTCTGCTCCTTTAACTTATGAACATGAACAGTGCAGTAAGATAATAGTTAATGAAGCATCTTCTTCAAAAGTAGTACTGGTGCACAGCAGTAGAGCTGCTGCCTCACAGAGCCAGAGACCCAGGTTCGATACTAACAAATGGCGCTGTCTGTGCGGAGATTGTACGTTCTGCCCGTGACCGCATGGGTTTTCTCCAGGTGCTCCGGTTTCCTCCCGCATTCCAAAGGTGTGCAGGTTTGTAGGTTAATTGGCTTCTGTAAATTGTAAATTTCCCCAAGTGTACAGGATGCACGGTGGCGCAGCGGTAGAGTTGCTGCCTTACAGCGAATGCAGCGCCGGAGACTCAGGTTCGATCCTGACTACGGGCGCCGTCTGTACGGAGTTTGTACGTTCTCCCCGTGACCTGCGTGTGTTTTCTCCGAGATCTTCCGTTTCCTCCCACACTCCAAAGACGTACAGGTATGTAGGTTAATTGACTGGGTAAATGTAAAAATTGTCCCTAGTGTGTGTAGGATAGTGTTAATGTGCGGGGATCGCTGGGCGGCGCGCACTCGGTGGGCCGAAGGGCCTGTTTCCGCGCTGTACTTCTAAATCTAAAAAAAAAATCAAAAGTGGGATAACAGAACCAGTGTACGGGTGATTGATGGTTTGCGTGGACATGGTGGCCAAAGGGTCTGTTTCCACACTATATTTTTAAATGAAACCAAACTAAACTAAATTAAACTAAAATATTTAAGAACAGTTAAATCAGCAAGTCCTATTTAAAGAAAGCAGACTTAGCTTAAATAAGCACAGCTGTCACAGAGAATACATCTCTTACAAAGAAAATGGGAACAGATATTTCACAAAGTTGTACCAGTGACATGCACCTTTGTTGAAGTCAATATATCATGTTATCAGCATGGTTTTTAATGGTTCTTTGGCAAACTTGAGGTTGACAAAAGAGCAATAACTGTATAGTTAGGCCTCTGCTGTATGTCATTAAAGTCTGTTCTTTATTCACCACCAAAGATATCTCTTGCTCACTTGTGAACTTAAAAGAAAGCAAAATTAATCCAACAGCTTCCAATTCCCCAATTGCCATCTTTAGATCACTTCTGTAAATCCTCCAGGTGAGAATATCTCACATGGTTCCTCATCATGCTCAAGGGAGGCTTCTAAACAAAGCAGAAGTTATGAAGACAGATACAAAAAGCTGGAGTAACTCAGCAGGACAGGCAGCATCTCTGGAGAGAAAGAATAGGTAACCTTTCGGGTCGAGACCTTTCTTCAGAGTGAAAGTTACGGGAAAGGGATACGAGAGATATAGATGATGATGTAGAGAGATATAGAACAAAATGAAATAAATATATGAGAGCAGGAGGAATCACAGGGGAGCAGCAAGAGAGGATGTTGCAGAACTCTCGGCGGAGAGAGGAGGAGAACTTCATCAAAGTAGACATACCTAGAGGAGACACAAAATGCTGGAGTAACTCAGCGGGTCAGGCGGCACCTCTGGAGAGAAGGAATGGGTGACGTTTCGGGTCGAGACCCTTCTTCAGACTGAAACGTCACCCATTCCTTCTCTCCAGAGATGCTGCCTGATCCGCTGAGTTACTCCAGCATTTTGTGTCTACCTTCGATTTAAACCAGCATCTGCAGTTCTTTCCTACCTACCTTGAGGAGATTTTGCAATGGAGCAGACAAAATGCGTAGGAAGAAACTGCAGATGCTGGTTTAAACCGAAGATAGACACAAAATACTGGAGTAACTCAGCAGGACAGGCACTGCTAATTTGAACCAATCTTCTTAAATTCTCCAGCATCTGGTAGATATATTCCAGATTCCCAGCATCTGTAGCATTCTATATGTTTTATCGTTTGTGAGATAAAGTTGTGGGTTTTTGCCCATCTGCTGTACAGCAATATTTGACTCTATCCCTTGGGACCATAAAGAAAAATTGTCAAACAGAAGGAAAAGCAATAAACAAAAAAAATAAAGATACATATTTATGGACTGCATAAATCCCAGGATAATAGCCTGTTATTTGTATCATGTAACATTTTTAAATGATAAAGGTTTTTCTATGGAAATAATATTCTGTCATCTTTGTATGATTCAGATTGTTTCAGAAGAGAAACACTTCTTTTTACAGATAGGGCATATCCACAGACAGAAGACCATGAGAAAATTACATGGAGGAAATTAGATGTTTTACCTTGACTTGTGTTCCTGTGAAATTGCTAATGGGCTCGCAATGGTGTCAAGGTTCTCTGCTGGTTAATGATGGGCACAAAGTTTACGATGTAGCTACATTGTATGCTGGACCCAGAAGGTCTGAGATTAACTCAAAAATTGGTCCGAGTTTATGCGCAAACAATCTTGAGCTGGTGCCATCTCCCTTGACAACAGAACTGAACCTCTTTTAACATCTGATTTAACTTTTCCAGAGTAAAAAGATCACAAAGCAGCCAGCAAGAACGATATGGAAGCTAAAGCAACACTGCTGCACCTGGTTCCACAAGAATAATTTCCAAATCCATCTTTGGTAGTCACCAACTGAGGAGAATCACTTTTCCTGAGGGAGCTAATAATAGTTATCATATAATGCAATTATAAATGCAAGGGACCCAATAGTTGTTTTAGTAAAGCATCAAACACACCCCAAACAAAATGCCTGACCCAAATTACCTTGGGGCAATAGGTAAATTGAATTCATGTTCATAAGTTCATAAATTCTAGGAGCAGAAATAGGCCATTCAACCCATTCAATCATGACTGATCTATTCTTCCCTCTCAACCCCATTCTCCTGCCTTCTCCCCATAACCGCTGACATCCTGAATCTGTGAATCTCCACTTAAAAAATATCCATTGACAAATATCAATTTTGTTGTGTTGGTTTTGAATTTGCAATTCGGGGGCTGTAAGGTCCACATTTCTGTCCATTGATTTTAATTCTTTTCAAAACATCTTCCCCTATTCTTCGGTAATAATTCTAGATTGAAAAACGATTCAATGACAATTACCACAGTGATATTTTGAGCCACCAAGAACTATTTGTTTTTAGATTGTACTCAGGAGAAAAATCTCAGTGATTTGACTCTCAGACCATAGACACACCAGAGTGCAGAACTCCTTTCCAATTCTTTATGATTTAACAGGTTAAACCATGTCTTGCTGTCATTAAGTGGGAATTACATGTGGCGAGGGAGTACTTCTCAGCACTTTGACAGAGGCGACAGAGACCTTGACTTCATCTCAAGTTACACACAATACATTAAATGTCATTCCCTGTCTTCTTTCTTTTCAAAGCTCTGCACTCAAAGGACCTTCAGTTCTAACTCTAGACCTAATTGGAGATGATTTGCTTCAGTAAACTCTGAACTGGAATATCAATGATAGGCATTGTATAATTGACCTAATGTTGTAAATGCATAAGAATGACTAAATAGCATCTATTGATTTGTTTTGAGATTACGCTTCCTTCCAGCAAATCCAATCTATTTCAGTGTTGTTTAAGATTCAAATTTTCAATAGTATTTCTTTGATTGACTGTCTTTTCTCATAAAACATTTTGTCCATTATATTTTCAGACACTGTCAGGCTTCTTAATTTTTATATATTTATCATTGTTTGGGCATATTCTCGTTCCATCTTACCTAATACAGAATTCAACTGTATTTCACAGCCTGTCATCGCATGTGCTTGATGCACATTTGCCTTTCAATAGAAAAAAAATGTTTTTTTATCACATCTTTTTCTCCATCCAGCTTGTTAAAATTCAATTAAATGGTGCACACAGTAAAATTATATTTTATTCAAAATGAGTACATTCTGTAATTAGCACAAAAATAATATAAAGGCTCGGGATGTGTGAAGTATGCTTTTGATCAATGCTTTTGGAAAGCTTTGCACAAATAGTGTGACACTTAATCAATTTTTCCAGCTGAATGCACTTTAGAGGATCTTTTTCCATTGGCATTCAGTATATTAGCCATTGATTTGGCACTTTTTGTTTTTTCAATATTTTTATCATTTTTCTCTGTGGTTTAAGCACTAAAGAAAGGAGCAATGATGACTGAACAAAATACTATTTTGTTTGGAGAAAAAGTCTACCAAATTATTTTAAAAAAAAAGTAATTCCATTAATTTTGCATTTATCAGATAGAGAGTTTTAGTTTGACAACTGGCAAACCCAGGCGAGGCATTCACAAGAGACTGCAGATGCTAGAATCTGGAGCAAAACACAGAGTGTTGGAGGATCTCAGCAAGTCAATGGACAGGAAGGAATGGACACACGATGATTTGTGTTGGGACCCTTCTTGAGAATGGACCTTCACTGGGGCTTTGCCAGCTCTACAAGCTCAGAGACATTTCTGGGTGCTGCCATTCAGACCATGCCACTGGAGTCCAGCAAGGTAAGTCCAGTGCATCCTGGACCAGGTAAAGACAGGCATGAGCTGACACCAGGTAATTAAGCCACACGACCAAGACTGAGGTCCCAGTTCTTCTCAAATATATTTTCTTCATTGAGTTTATACAAGGAAAATTAATCAGTTTTAGGTTTTCCAGAGTCAGGTCTTTTCCATTCTGTTGAGACAAAAATCAGATAAAAATCAGATCTATTTCAGATTAACACTGATCTGTGAGAAGTATGCAAATGTATCTTATTTACAAATCTTTACCCTTAATGCACAATAAAGAATATTAGAGCTTAAAATGCAGCTGCACCGATCAATAGCAAAAATGTTCCTTCTGTCAAGTATTTTGACTCCCCTTTTTATGGATTTAAAAAGGGATCATAAGCATATTTACTAATACAAAATAAAACTATGTTGAAAAGGAGCAATTTATACACTGATGCAAATGAAAGTATTTGTTCTACTTTACAGTAAGATGGAAACATATTTCACCTAAAAAAGCAGGGGCTTCAACATCATGGTGATGAAAATTAACAAGTGTATAGCTTACAAAGTAACACTCTTCTGATCCAGGCTTGATATCGTCACAAAATATATTCAGTGCTGCCATAAGTGAGATCAAAGTAAATTGATTTCTCACAGTCTGCTATATTTTTATGAAATAAAATAAAACAACTATTAAAATATGGTAATGTCAATCTGTACGTTGCAAACAAGCGGAGTGGGATGAAAATGTTAACACAAATCATATCGCCTCACACAAAGCTCTTTTGGCTTTGTTTCACGTAAATCAAATGGGACTGAAAAATTCAGGGGATGTCCAGGTTGGGCACATGGGATCATTGGATTTAATGCCCATTTCTGAATGGCTTCCCCAACATTGCATCGCAGATCCCAATTCCATGCATGCAGAGCAAAATATGTGTCAAAATCTGACTCCTGTGACACCAGCAGCATGTGTACCCAGACAATAAGAGAGGAAGGGACAATTTGGGTGGCGGTATTGATGGTCTGTTGGGTACTTGGTTCTGGGTAGGGATAAGAACAACTATGAAAGGGGAATGGGAGATTGCAACTTATTTTTAGTACAGATCATGAAAATAGCCCTCCCCCGCCATCCCTCCTCCACATCCCCTTAAGTATCCTTACTTAAGGATAAGACCAGAGGATTATGAGGAGGAAGGAGGACCCCTCAAGGATAAAGATGGGAATTTGTGCTAGGATTCTGGAGATGTTGGTGAGGTACTAAATGAGTACTTTGCATCTGTTTTCACCAAGGAGAAGGACATGGAGATCATTGTGGTGAATACTAATATGCAAAGCCAATTTGAAATTAAGAAGGAGGAGGTGTTGGGGCTCTTGAAGAGCATTAAGGTGGATAAATTCTCAGGATCTGATGGGATCTATTCATGGTTATCGAGAGAGGCAAGAGCGGAGTATGTGGGAGACTTGACAAAGATCTTTGTGTCTTCCCTAGCAACAGACAAAGGTCCCAGAAGACTGGAGAGTAGCTAATGTTGTTCCTTTATTTAAGAAAGAAACTAGAGAGAATTCATAAGCCAGTGAGCGTCACATCAGTGGTAGGGAAGCTATGGGCAAGGATTCTTTGGAAAGGATTGACTCCTAATAGGACGTGAATGGGCTAATTAGGTGCCGTCAGTGTGGTTTTGTATGTGTGGGTCGTATCTTACTAACGATTCAATTTTTTAAGGAGCTGACAAAGGTGATCGATGAGAGGAGGGTAGTAGATGTTCTCTACATGGATCTTAATAAGGCATTTGATAGGTAAATAGCCTTGGTAGGCTGATGCAGAAAATTAATCAACAGGTTCACTGAGAAGGTATACAATGCAAGAAAATGTCTCTTATCCACATATCATAATATTTGAAATCAACGAACAAGATCTGCTAACAGAGATAAATAGGTTGTAAATTCTACCCTTCAGTGACTGTGAAAATCTATTCCTGCACAATGTTCAATCTGAAATCATGCATTTGCTTTTCAAACACTTGTTAAATCCCTGGATCATACAGAAAATGGACACAAAATGCTGGAGCAACTTAGCAGGTCAGGCAGCATTTCTGGAGAGAAAGAATGGGTGACGTTTCGGATCGGAACCCTTCTTCAGACTCAATACACATTCTTTGGAACCTGTACCACATTAAAATGCCACTGTAGCGACCATAGAGAATGGTCCAGGTCGTCGAACCCTCGGATTGGCCAGCGAGGTCACGTGGGAACGCGACCATGGGGATTGGTCCAGGGAGCGACATCGCTGATTGGCCAGCGATGTCATGTGCGCGTTTGGCGCCCGTTTTAGTCAGTTCGGCGAAGTCTTCAAGGAAGACAGTAAGTTTGTATTGGTTGTCCTGTACCTTGTTGTTTAACTCTGTATTCGTGTATTGCGGCTGCAATAAACTTCGTCTACAACCAACAAGTTTCGGACTCGCCATATTGGTGACCCCGACGTGATCTGGACGATCACCGACTGAGCAGGAACCCGACGCCTCGTTGACGATGACCGAGCAGGGCACACCGGAGTCAAGCGCGGCGGGCGTCCATCTTCCGTTATTTTGGACGTACGCACCGCAAGCTTGGTTTATCCATGCCGAGGCTCAATTCCATATAAAGAAGGTGTCGGACGAATCCACAAAGTACTTCTACCTCGTCAGCGCTCTATCGCCGGACACAACCAAGCGCGTGATGCGGTTCATCGTAAATTCACCTGCGGAAGACAAGTACGAGGCCATGAAGAAGGTATTACTGCGAACCTTCGGGTTTAATAAGCATGGTGGTGCGGTAAAACTTCTGCACCTACCGGATCTTGGAGACCAACTGCCTTCTGTCCTCATGGCCGAAATGATGATGCTAGCCGGTGAGCATACGGATTGCCCGATGTTTGAACAGGCATTCCGCGAGAAACTTCCCGAGGATGTCCGACTGCTGCTCACGGATTGTTCTTTTAAGGACCCCGAAGCATATGCAGCGAAAGCGGACGCGTTCATAGCGGCAAAAAACCAGGCAAGTGGTTCAATCAACAAAGTCTCGACATCGGTGACCACGCCACAGCGACGGCAAGATGGCGCCACGTCTCCCGCCAATTCTTCGAAAGCCCGCCAAAAAGATCCGCACAAGCGCGGCTGGTGCTATTATCACCTACGATGGGGTAACGAATCCCGCAACTGTCGTTTGCCTTGTACTTTCGCGGGAAATGCCTCGGCCGATCGTACATAGGGGCAGTTACGATTGGCCAGAACCGGCGCCTCTATGTCCATGATCGATTCACGGACACAGAATTTTTGGTAGACACGGGAGCCATCGTCAGCATAGTGCCGCCGACCGACCTCGAAACCAGATCGGGTAAGACAGGTCCCACCCTCATCGCGGTTAATGGCAGCCCAATTCGCACTTTCGGTACACGGAAGATGTCCCTTGTGTTAGGCCTCCGCACGTACGAATGGCCATTCATCATAGCCGACGTCAAACAAGCGATCCTGGGCGCAGATTTTCTCTGGGCTTTTTCACTGGTTCCTGATGTCCGCGGTAACGACCTCCGACCCTCTGCCGAAGATGAGCACGTCGCTCCGACAATCGCCTCCTCGCCCAGCCCTAATGTCCAGGCCGTCGTCGCGGCCCCCGACTCGTATGCTGCGATTCTGGCAGAGTTCCCAGAGCTGCTCGTCCAACGTTTTGACACACCTTCGGCTAAGCACGGTGTGGTCCATCACATCCGCACCGAAGGCCCTCCCGTTTTCGCTCGGGCCAGGAGACTACCGCCAGACAACTGGTGGTGGCAAGGGCGGAGTTCAGGAAGATGGAGGAAATGGGAATTGTCCGTCAGTCTGACAGCCCGTGGGCCTCGCCGTTACACATGGTCTCCAAGGCATCTGGGGGGTGGAGGCCATGTGGCGATTATCAGCGTCTCAATGCTGTCACCACGGCTGATCGCTACCCCATACCGCACCTACAGGACTTTTCATCTGGGCTGGAAGGAGCGGTGGTGTTTTCCAAAATCGATTTGGTGCGAGGATACCATCAGATTCCGGTGCGACCGGAGGACATACAGAAAACTGCAACTATTACTCCGTTCGGGTTGTTTGAATGGTTGCGTATGCCTTTCGGTTTAAAGAACGCGGCACAGGCTTTCCAGCGACTGATGGACCGCGTGGGCCGGGGTTTACCCTTTTTGTTTATTTATTTGGACGACATCCTGGTCGCCAGCCCCTCAGTGCAGGAACACCAGGTCCATTTGCGGACCGTGTTCCAGCGGCTCCAAGACCACGGGCTCATTATCCAACCCTCCAAATGTCAATTCGGCCTGCCTGCTCTCGATTTTCTAGGGCACAGAATTACTCCTGCCGGCGCCGCCCCTTTGCCCGAGAAGGTAGAGGCTATCCGGGCTTTTCCCAGGCCCACCACAGTAAAAGGGCTGCAGGAGTTCGTAGGCATCGTTAATTTCTACCATAGATTTGTTCCGGCAGCGGCGCGAGTCCTGCGCCCGCTTTTCCAATGCCTTGCGGGGAATCCGGTAGAGTTGTTGTGGTCCCCGACTGCAGAGTCGGCTTTTACAGCAGCTAAGGCAGCCTTGGCAGACGCCACCATGTTGGTCCATCCGAGCCCCTCCGCCCCCACGGCCCTGACGGTTGACGCCTCTGACGTGGCGGTGGGCGGGGTTCTGGAGCAGCAGGTCGGTGGCCGTTGGCAGCCTTTAGCGTTTTTCAGCCGGCAACTAAATTCGGCCGAGATGAAATATAGCGCGTTTGACCGAGAGCTTCTAGCTCTCTATTTAGCTGTCCGTCATTTCAGGTACTTCCTCGAGGGCCGCCCATTTGTGGCATTTATGGACCACAAGCCATTAACATTTGCTTTTTTGAAATTGTCTGACCCATGGTCGGCCCGCCAGCAGCGGCATCTAACTGCTATCTCCGAATTTACCACAGATGTCCGTCATGTCGCGGGTAAGCTTAATGCCGTTGCTGACGCCCTGTCTAGACCTGCTTTTCCCCCTATTTCGGCGGTGGACTGCGAAGTGGATCCCCAGGAGCTTGCGGAGGCACAGCTCCTAGCGGATACCGTTTCGGCTTACCGGTCCACCACTTCGGGATTGAAGTTGGCCCAGGTAGCTTGTGGGTCGGAGGGCACGAAAGTCTGGTGCGATGTTTCTCTTCCTCGTCCCAGGCCGGTAGTACCGCCCTCCCTTCAGCGCCGGGTTTTCGATGCCATTCATGGGCTGGCGCACCCGTCCATCCGCTCCACCTCTGCCTTGGTAGCAGCAAGGTTTGTCTGGCATGGACTGCGGAAACAGGTAGCGGGGTGGGCACGTTCCTGCGTGCCCTGTCAGACAGCTAAAGTCCAGCGCCACGTCCAGCCCCCCGTACAGGATTTCGAGGTCCCGGCTTTTCGTTTTTTCCACATCCACGTGGATTTGGTCGGGCCTTTGCCTTCCTCCCGGGGCTACACCCACCTCCTCACGGTGGTGGATCGGTTCACCCGGTGGCCAGAGGCTTTCCCATTGTTTGATATCTCGTCAGCGTCTTGTGCTAGGACTTTGGCCCTTCATTGGGTAGCTCGTTTCGGGGTCCCGGCAGTTATTACAACTGACAGAGGGCCACAGTTCACTTCGTCCCTCTGGGCCGCGCTGGCGGAACTGTACGGGTCCAAGTTACAACCCACAACTGCATATCACCCCCAGGCAAATGGACTCGTAGAAAGGTTCCACCGCCAACTTAAGGCGTCCCTCAGTGCAAGGCTTGAAGGCCCGGACTGGGTAGACCAACTCCCTTGGGTTCTTTTAGGCATCCGGACTGCTCCTAAGCCCGCAGAGCGTCGTCCGCAGAGCTAGTATATGGCTCGACACTTCGAGTACCCGGAGATCAGTTTCCGGACCCTTCAGACCTGCTCCCTACAGTCCCATCAGCGTTAGCATCTCTCCGGGAACGGGTGGGCTCCCTGGCTCCAGTTCCGACTTCACGTCATGGGTGTCCCATGGTACATGAACCGTCTTCCCTGAAGGACTGTGAGTTTGTTTTTCTGCGTAAAGATGCCCATCGCGCCCCGTTGCAGAGGGTCCATCAAGGGCCGTTCCGGGTTTTACGTAAGGGGACGGCTACTTTCACCTTAGACATGGGCGGCAAGAGTGAACTCGTCTCGGTGTCCCGGCTCAAACCGGCCCATTTGGACCCGGATCAACCAGTCCTGGTCGGTCAAACCCCTAGGAGAGGCCGACCTCCGTTAGTTCCGCCCAGTCCGGAAACCCCCGTTCCGGCAGTTCCTCCAGGACCCCCCGTTCAGGCAGTTCCTCCAGGACCCCCCGTTTCGGCAGTTCCTCCAGGACCCCCCATGCCGGTAGTTCCTCCAGAACCTCTCGTTCCGGCCGTTCCACCAAGTCCGGAACCTCCGGCTCCTGTGGTTCCGGCTGTCCCTCTCCGTACTCGTTATGGTCGCGAAATCCGGCTCCCTGCTAGGTTCCGCACCTCGGGTTTTGATAGGTAAATAGCCTTGGTAGGCTGATGCAGAAAATTAATCAACAGGTTCACTGAGAAGGTATACAATGCAAGAAAATGTCTCTTATCCACATATCATAATATTTGAAATCAACGAACAAGATCTGCTAACAGAGATAAATAGGTTGTAAATTCTACCCTTCAGTGACTGTGAAAATCTATTCCTGCACAATGTTCAATCTGAAATCATGCATTTGCTTTTCAAACACTTGTTAAATCCCTGGATCATACAGAAAATGGACACAAAATGCTGGAGCAACTTAGCAGGTCAGGCAGCATTTCTGGAGAGAAAGAATGGGTGACGTTTCGGATCGGAACCCTTCTTCAGACTCAATACACATTCTTTGGAACCTGTACCACATTAAAATGCCACTGTAGCGACCATAGAGAATGGTCCAGGTCGTCGAACCCTCGGATTGGCCAGCGAGGTCACGTGGGAACGCGACCATGGGGATTGGTCCAGGGAGCGACATCGCTGATTGGCCAGCGATGTCATGTGCGCGTTTGGCGCCCGTTTTAGTCAGTTCGGCGAAGTCTTCAAGGAAGACAGTAAGTTTGTATTGGTTGTCCTGTACCTTGTTGTTTAACTCTGTATTCGTGTATTGCGGCTGCAATAAACTTCGTCTACAACCAACAAGTTTCGGACTCGCCATACCACCATTTTTTTTCAAATAACTGTTCTTAAGTTATTGGGAATGGAAGCAATTTTTGAGAGAGGTGCCGAGCAGAAAAGATATATATACTTGAACAATAACCAAGTACAGTTCAATTCTAATCTAACCTCTGAATCAATGATTTTCAAATTCATAAATGCATGCATATATCCACCTTTCTAGAAACCTAGAGATTATTTCTTTATAGAGCAAAAAAACAAACCGCTAGAGGAACTCAGCAGATCAGGCAGCATCTGTGGCGGATCGTGGACAGACGGCATGTCAGGACCTTTATTCTGTCCAGAATTATGAGTTAATGCGATCTACAGTGTGGCAAACTGATCAGCATGTATCAACCAATCTGCGTGAGTCATCTGGCTGTAACGTTGAATAGCTGGCAGTGGGTGCAGACTGTGAGCAATGGCTGTGAGAAGCAATAGCAAATGTGGGGGGAGTTACAATTGGTAGCGGTACGTATATCCTGTTGCTAAGTGAAGAAGTGGCTTGTTTCCGAGACTGATGGTATAAGAGCATTTGGAGCTACAAACATTTGTTGGAGTTTATTGAACTCAGCTAAACACTGAGTATTTAAGTCCCGGTACAGCTCGTTTGGAACCATTGCCTTTTGCAGACAAATCTCTTATTATGCAATGTCCATATCCATGACAGTACCAAGAAAGATAGACAAGATCGTAAATGCAAATAAGACAATTTGCTGAGCCATTGCATAGAAGGTCATGTTAGAACTGTGTAAGATATGGCTTGGTCACAACCAAAGTAATGGGGAACAATTTTAATTGCCATACTACAAGCAGAAAAAGTGAAAAGACTGGGAATTTTACAAAAGACGAGACAACATCAAAATTGATGCAGAAGATTCATGAGGATAGTGTTGGACTTGAAGGATTTTAGCTTGATTGGCTAAACTAGGTATCTTTTCTTTAGGCCCACCAAGTCCACGCCGACCATTGATCACCCATTTACACCAGTTCTATGTCATCCCACTTTCTCATCCACTCCGTACACACAAGGAGCAATTAACAGAGACCAATTAACATATAAAGCTGCATGTCTTTGGCATCTGGGAGGAAACCGGAGTGCCTAGAGGAAACCCATGTGGCCACAAGGAGAACATGCCAGCTCCACAGAGACAGCATCTGAGGTCAGGAATGAACTTGGGTCTCTGATGTTGTGAGGCAGCAATTCTACTGGCATCCCTATTGCCATTGTCCCCAATGCTTCATCTGCAAAATTATTCCCAACATTCAACATCCTTTTCCTCTCTTACTGGTCTCCCTCACGCAAATTGCTCTTGAAATATTTTTTTTATCTACAGGGGGGGGGAGGCCGGCACTGAAGAGAGTGCTTACTGCTGTTAAGCAACTTGAGATTCTGGCAATGTTACTCATCAAAAGGTCACACAAGAGGTGCATAATGAGTCATTACGACTGCATTTTCTGAATATTACTGTCGACATTAAAGTGTCGGTGAAGTGAGTAACTTGAACTGTGCCATCTCATTGTTATGGCTGAAAAATCACAGCATGTCGAGCCATCAATGACTGAACATCAAATGCACTTTAAAGAAAACTTTTCCCTCCAACATATTTTCAGTCTGAATTATGAATGAATGAATTTACTGGGATAAAATCCGTTTAAACCATAAAATACTCTGAAAGAGTTCATCTAATTAATTCCAAAAGAACGATTGCATTTGGGTAATGAATTCATTTAAGATGACATTTACATTATATTGTTAAAATAATAAACAATGTATAATTTCTGGGCTCTCTTCTCATTATTTTCACCATAGGTATTTTAATTTCACCAGGCTGTGCTACAGTAAACTGCATTTCCCAGCAGTTTCATAACTTCTCCTGCAGAGATGATAAATCTCACCAGTCATCCCACTGTGCTTAAATAATTTAACCATATTTGCATACGCTATTTGGTATTATTCAGTAAAGCACAAAGTGCTGGAGGAACTCAGCGGGCCAGGGAGTGTCTGGGGAGGGAATGCTAGAATCTTGAGATGCTGCCTGACCTGCTGAGTTCCTCCAGCACTTTGTGTTTGCTCAAGATTCCAGTATCTGCAGTTTCTCATGTTAACTTGGTTTTATTCAGTTACATTTTTCTGAAGAAATTTCAGTTGCATGAATGTGGTTTTCTTGAAGATGAGAAACTAACTATTAATCAATAAAAATTGATAGAACTTACAGTTTACCTTAATTGGTTAAATTTTCTTCTGAAATAAGAGCAATATAGCAATTACTTTAAGTTTAATGCAGAAACCTCTAACTTGAAGTTCACTTACAAATAAATCCGCTTGCACATTGGTGTAATGTGCTAATAGCCCCCAACTCTACAACATAATTCTTACTGTCCACAAAATATTATTAAAGAAGGATATAATATAACGTCTGAAAAGATTGGCACAAGTCCCAAGCAGCATAAAAGTGATTGGGTAATTCCTCGGTTAACCATACTTGAAGTTGTAAGTGGATAGATCGATTTTATATTCACAATGTGACCATAATCTACATATTTTATTTTGTTTGTGAAATATTTTTTATTTTAACCTGGAAACGAGGGCCCTCTCGCAGGCCAGTATCTCAAAAGTCGTGGCTCGACTTACACAGTTCTGTAGGGCAAACAATTGCTCAGATACCTGACACCATGCTCCCAGAACAGGCACTTTATTCCAAATGCTGCCTCAGCAAGGGATGAGAATGGAATGGTTCAAGCATGTTTCAAAACTTCCTTGAAAAAATGTAACATCCTTACTGACTCTTGGGAATCCCTGGCCCATGACTTCTAAAATGGGGTACAAAGCATCCAGGTTGGCACTGAGAACAGCAAGTCTATACATTGGCAACACGCAGAAGTCCAGATAAAGTGGAGATGGACCACTCTACATCCTGTACACCTAATCCAGCCAAGCACTTCCTCCCTCACCTCAGCAGAAGTCTCTGACTACGCCATAGCCTCACCAGCCACCACAGAAACACAGAACTTGAGTGGATGTAAATCATCCCAGGAGACTTGTTAAGAAGAAGAAAAATGATGCTGCACACACTGGGAATAATCTTCATTGAAACTCCAGTGCATATAAATGGAAGATGGGATTTTACAAGAATTAAAACACAAATTGCAGGAGTAACTCAGTGCATCAGGCAGCATATCCAGTGGACAAGGATAGGCAATATATAGGGTCCGAGCCTTCTTCAGACAAGGATGTTTTATTACGGTGTCCATGCATCGTTTACACACATAGACACCTTAACCAAACATCCTTTTACAACCCCATAGTGTCCGTCTTCCATTTATCACGATCAGATACATTGTTCACAGATAGAACAGTAGAAAGGAGATGTCTAGGTTAGGTTCACACTCCTGCTCCTCCATCTCATCCTCCTCCTCCTCTGTATTGGTTCACTCTGGTGTTAAGAGCTGTTCTCAGTATGGCGAGGTCATGCATTATTCAAAGCGTTGTCACTTGTTGAGGTGAGTACTTCACAGATCCTCTTATGCAGTGGAAAGATTGATGCACTGCCCTCATGGTATGATCCATTACTTTCCATATGGAGCGTGGCTTTCATGACTTAATATTCATATGTGCACCGGTTGTGCCAATTGATCAAGAGACAGATTGCAGTAAATTGCTCTGTTTTGTTTCTCATGGTGACTCCACTGCAGACTGAATCACACACTCGCAGTGCTGCTATCAGGAGACTGAATTTTAACCAGCATGAAAGTCCTGTTAATGGTCCCACCGGAGAGATTTATGGCACACCTATGTAAAACATTACTTAAGCCACAGCTGGAGTAATGTGTGCAGCTCTGGTGGGATGCTTGTGTTTGCGCTGGAGAAGGTGCAGAGAAAGTTCACAAGGACATCGCCTGGGAACCAAAGGGTGGCACCGTAAATGGCAGCCTTGCCAACAGCCTGTCTCGTCCCTTTATTCTTTAGTTGTTTTCAGTCTGTGTTACTTATATGTTTTAGTGTATCTTTAGTTTTTGTATTATGTGGGAGATGGGGGGGGGGGGGGGGGGGGGGAGGTTGGGGGAAACTTTTTTATCTCTTCCCTCGACGGAGATGCGACTTTTTCAGTGTCGCATCTCCCTCTGCACTGCAGCCTAACATCGTGGAGCTGGCGGTTCCTTTGTTTGGGATTGACTTCGGGAGCTCCAACCGCAGGAGCTTCGACCGCCCGATCACGGGAGCCTCGATCGTCCCAATGCGGGAGCTTCGATCGCCAGCTGTGGGAGCTTCAATCTGCGGATGTTTCGATTGCCCTGACCACGGGAGAAAAGAAGGAAGAAGGGAAAAGTTATTCACCTTCTATCACAGCGGGGAATGTGAGGTCGCCAAAAAACAAGATGGGCGTGCTGCCTGCACTGGTGGGGACTCGGAGGGAGTGACGTGAGCGCAGTGATCTCGGTGTTTGCAGGGACATTGCTCCATGAGAACATCCTGGAGTCTGGTGCGAGTGTGGACGGCTTTCTGACTGTTCGGGCGGACAGGGACTGCAGAGAGAGTGACAGCGGTCGGTACAACTCTGGTCACATCACGGTGAAGGAACGTGTGTGGGGTCCGGACATTGAAATGATGGCTGTGGGTCTCAGCTTGTGCTGCGTGCCCTAGGGATTCTCACACGCCGCTGTGGTGGCTGTTTATGTTTAAGCTTTATGTAGTTTTGTATCTGGTTGCTTTTTTGGTATGACTGTATGGTAAATCAAATTTTACTGTACCTTGGGACATGTGACAATAAAGGACCATTGAACCATTGGGATGGAGACTTCCACCTGTGAAGTGACACAGGATAGGCTGTGATTCTTTTCTTTGGATCTTGATGAGTGGCCTAACTGATGTATATAAAGTTATGAAGGGCATAGGAGAATTTTTTCCCTTCACAAAGCTGGCTGTGAGTGCAAAGATTTAAGTAAGAGAAAAAGGGAACTGCAGATGTTGTTTTCCGAAAAAGGACACAAAGATCTGGGGTAACTCAGTGGGTCAGGCAGCACCTTTGGACAATATGGTTAGGTGGCGTTTTGGGTCAGGCCAGGAGCATCAACATCTAGTTTTAAGGTGAAACGACACGAAGTGCTGGAGTAACTCAGCATATCGAATCAGGGACATCACATATCCATGTTCTCCAGAGATGCTGCAAAGGTTCAAGGTAAGGAATAGGGGATTTAGAGGGAAGTTAAGGTTGATTTATTTTTCATGGAGTGATGGTTGATATCTGGAACACGCTGCCTGAGGAGGGTGCAGACAGGTGTTCTCGCAACATTCAAGAATATTTATATGAGCACTTGACATATCAAGGCCTAGAAGGCAAGCAGCCCATTGCAGAAATAGTGCATATAGTTTGACTTAATGGGCAGCACAGACACAGAGCTTGCATGTTGTATGATCCCCATGACTCCATGGCAAACTGAGTGGTGGAATCATATTCTACTGCACTATATCTCGGGTAACATTCAGCATATAATGTGGAGATGAGGAACGCAGAGCCAGATCTGTCCTTTTTGTTTGCTTCGGCCACTGGACTCTGCATGGGCTTTGCAGTATTGTGTGCTAGGTTAAAGCACATGCTTGAGGCTCTCTCTTTCTCACACACCTGCTTGAGGCTACGTAATCACAAAAATGCTGAACTTGCTAAAGCTAGTAGTAATCAGTAGCCCAAACTGCAGAATGTTCCAGCTCGTCTTCAGAGGAGAAAAACACAATGTATAAAGAACACAAACAGTAAACAGACGCCGACTAAACCTTGAACAATAGCATGTTAGGACCTTATAAGGGAAAACTGACTTAATTCCAATATTGATTGGTTGTGATACTTGTAAATAACTGTGAATTCTGCGGTTTTGGGGAATAAAGGGGGCTTAATTCTAGGGGCTGGTGTGACAGGTTTCCACTGGCCCCGGAGTCCGCAACTCTGTGTGTGCTTTTAGAAACCTGTCTACGAGATCTCTAATAAACTAACAGGTAAAGTCTGTGCCGTCTCTGATTATTGTCATCCAACTGACCGCGAACGCGAACTCGACATTTGGTGGCAGCGGTGGGATTCCACAACAAAGATCGATACATAGTGGCTGAGACTTGAGGGCACGAGGATCGAAGAACGGTGGAATTGGCCAGTAGAGTGAGTATCTTATTTGGCCACTCTATTTTCCCCGTCTTTGTGACTCCTCTATGACCCGCCGATCACCGCTGATGTGTTAATCTGCTTGACGGAATCTCGGGGGTCAGTTGGACGGACAGGTGGGTAAGGGTTTTTAGGAAGGATCGTTGAGTCTAAACGGTAAACGAGGGTTAAAGGCCCTGAGGTTTCAATCCTCTAAAGATTTAAAAGGTCTAACGCGTTAGCAGCTAATAAGGTGAACCGTGTCTCACTAGGGGACATAGAACAAAGGTATAATAAGGTTCAACCAATAATGATCCTCGGGTAAATTATAGAGCATAAGTGTGTTGCATTTAAAGAGTTAAAGTTAAAGAGTTGTATATCGGACAAGGGAGTACCTCTCTGCCTAACACCCAGCCTTAGACCGGTTGTTAAGAGGGGAAATCCCCCACGCGAAGGTCAGGACCCTGAAGTGGGCTGCCAAGGCACGAGAGGAAACTCAGGGAATATACAACTCCTTTTGTTGATAAGAAAAACATATATAAAATACAAATGGGGAACGCAATAGACACCACCTCGGACGACAGGTCCCCTCTTAACCTTTTATGTGATAAGCTCCCGGAATATGCTAAACAATTCCAACTATTATCGGGGGCCCTTAATAAGAAACTAGGACCTACTGTGTGG
This sequence comes from Rhinoraja longicauda, assembly GCF_053455715.1. Lineage (NCBI taxonomy): Eukaryota > Metazoa > Chordata > Chondrichthyes > Rajiformes > Arhynchobatidae > Rhinoraja > Rhinoraja longicauda. The sequence continues at coordinate 56,185,541 of NC_135960.1, read as the reverse complement.
CCATTAGGGGGGTCAGATGACCTGGAGACTGTCAAAAAAGCCCAGGAGCTTATCTGGACCCGAAACCGCAGTAAGGAAGCAAAACTTCTGATCCAGAAGTGGCGGGAGGTTTGCCAAGAAATGAGGGATAAGGAGATTTTATCTAGTTGGCAGGACAACGCCGTAAAATTGGCCGTAAAGTTGACAGACGAAGGAAGCTCTAAAACTGTTGACATTTTGAAAAAGGAGGTGGGAGAAGAAAAACGGAAGCGGGTAACCGTAACTAAACCAACTAAAGATGTACAATCAAAAGAATTGCGCAATTCAATGGCTGGCATAGGTTTGGGGGGGATGACGACTCCATATGGGACGAGGGTCTATTATATCTCACCCTTAGTAGCCAAACACCCCCTCCGGTTTTGAGACACCCAACCGGTGGCGGGCTTCCCGATCCCAGCCTGAGTAGAGGCTTCCAATCAGGAACTCAGGACCTGGCTCAGAGCCCCAGTGCACCCCCTACTCCCGCAGCCATATACCCTACCGCTGATCGCCCCCCTCCACCTGGCTATACAGATGTGACTTTTCACCGAGGACCATGTGAGGGGACAAGGAGTAAAGATCATCTGAAAACGACCGCAGATTTGAACACCGCACTCCCGCAGCACGTCCCGTCCAGGCTAAACGATCGGTACACCCCAGATCAGGGAGCCACTCTCATAAGGGGGATACGGACACGGACTCGTCTGGGTCTGGTGATGAGAAAAATACTAATCGGCAACTCCCTGTACGTCATGTGCCCAATCCAAGAGCCGGGGTAGTTCCGCCCGGTGGAGGTGCAGCAGCACCCAATACCATAGAAGTGTACATTCCTTGGAAACCGCATGAAATTGTTTCCCTCCTTAATGGTGCTCCGGACAGAAAAAATCCCCCCAGGCATTCTGCGACTGGCTACGTACTACAATATCGGTGTATCAGGCTGATAGCAGAGATTTATGGTCCCTGAATCGAAAGGAATGGCTGAAGTTTCTCGAGATAATAGGGGGGCATCAGGACCATGCGGCTATGGCAAACGCTGTCGGTAATGCCCCAAACATAAGAGAAGATGCCATCATTAACGCCTGTCATGGGGTCCTCAGAAAACCCATTGATATTAATAAAATCCTAGACACCAAACCGAAAAGAAATGAGGCGGTGGAGGATTTCCTGGACAGGTTTAGTGAAATCTACGATCTCCACTCGGGAGATGAGGCATATAGGAACAACTTGGCATCCCCACAATTCAATTCTATCCTCCTACATTGCGTGCCTGCATCAGTAGTATCCCTTGTAAAGGCCAACAACCTGGAATGGAGCGTTTCTACCCCAGATGTCCTAAAACGAACCATTAAAGCTTTATGGAAAGATGCACATGGCACTGAGGGTAAGGATGTACAGACAAAAGTAAAAACTGAGTATGTTCTGAAGACGGGCAGTGTACCAGACCCTGCAGGGTATCAAATGGAACCACAATTTTACCAGCCCGGGTGGACCCCTTGGTGGATCCCGGATGGACCACCCTATGCCCCGCGCGGCCAGTCAATTGTCCCCCGTGGAATGGCCATGAGGGGACGAGGAGCGCCCACGTTAGCACCCGGAACCTGCTACTCCTGTGGGGGGAGAGGACACTTCAAACGCGAATGTCCCAGTAATGATGAGTTTCATAGGGGCAGAGGACGGGCGTATGGGAATCCAAGGGGCCACGGCAGACGAGACAGCCCAGGACCGTTTGGCAACCCTCAGGGGTTGCAGGGGCTGATGCAGAATGACCCTGCTAGTTACCATAACCCCAACCCCTGGACACCCGGTCAGGACTGACTGGGCCAAATGAGAGTGGGTTCCAGGAGCCAGGACGAGCCCACCCTCGAATTAAAGATACAGGACACATGGCACCCTTTCCTCATTGATACGGGAGCTGCGGTCTCTTCCGTCCAAAGCCACCTCAACTTACCCAAGTCCACACATGTCCAGCGCCTTGTTGGGTTTGAGGGGCGACCTTAAGATTACCCAGTATCTGAACCAGTGCCCGTCACTCATCGCCAACTTTCCATCAGCCACCGGTTCGTTATTACTAACGGTATTGACTGTGACCTAATGGGCAGGGACTTAATGTGCGCCCTCGCACTAATGATCTCTTGCGAACCAGGGGGAATTGAGGTCTCTATACCAACCCGCCAACTATATATTACCACGGTGCCTCAGTGGTGGACTCTAGACTTAGATGAATCTCCAGGGCATCTTACCCTGGCCTATGATAAAAGCGGGTGCAACAAGGATTTGGAAGATTTTTTCGCCCCTCAGAAGGGTACGCGATGGACCATTCAATTGACAGCTTTAGTTACCGGTCCACCTGGGAAGGCCGAGCATGCCACTGTGCCCCTCGCCTTATGGAAACAGGAGGCCTCCATCGCTCCCCACGTCACCCGAGAGGTTAACATGCCGTACCACGCCAAGGATCTCGGACCCTTGATATGGGATGCGGTTCGACAGGGCGATCCCAACTCTTTTACAATATAAAATCTCCCCGGAGAACTCACTATACACTTTTACGAGTCGCCCAGGCCACAAGAGACAACCTTGCACCACCATCAGGGTCGGAGCGTGCTTGAGTCCGCACACCCACAAGTCTGGGCAGAAGATTCCACTCAGGTGGGTTGCACGGATGTTCCACCCGTGGAGATTGACCTTAAGGTGGGCGCTGTACTGCCATCTATCCAGCAGTACCCATTGAAACGCCAGGCATTGACGCCCTAATCAAGGGATTGGTCCAACAGGGGATTCTGGTACTGTGTCACTCCCCTTGTAACACTCCCATTCTGGCAGTGCCAAAGGCAGGCAAGTCAACCCAGTATCGACTCGTTCAGGACCTGCGGGCCATTAATAATATCGTCCAGCCTCTGCATGCACTTGTTCCCAACCCGGCCCACATATTGGCCTCAGTTCCTCCCCTAGCCAAAGTCTTCGCCACCGTCGACCTCCAACATGCTTTCTTCGCCGTTCCCCTACATTCGTCCAGCCAATACCTCTTCGCCTTTACCTACAATGGACAACAATACACCTGGACCAGGCTACCGCAAGGGTTTGTCCACTCACCCACCCTATTCTCCAGGTGCCTCCACCGACAATTACAGGAGTTGGAATTGGCAAACGGATCTGCCCTGATTCAGTGTGTGGATGACCTACTGATAGCCAGCCCAGACGAACAGAGCAATCGTGAGGATGTCATACTGCTCCTTAACTTCCTCCAGCAGCTCGGATACGTGGTCTCCAAACAAAAGGTAAAAGTGGCCCAGGGGGAAGTTAAGTTCCTCGGCATTTTATTGTCAGCTTACGAACGCAAACTAGAGAACAATCGCATCCAACTTATTTGTGTCACTCCTGCCCCCCGCATGGCGAAGCAAGTGCGCCGGTGGCTGGGAATGGTTAATTACTGCCGTCAATGGATACCTAATGTAACCAACCAGACCAAATTGCTTACCCCATATACCAACTTGGCCGGCGACTTTGTACTATCCGATCAGGCGCTAGAAGCATTTAAGACATTAAAATGCCAGTTAGCACAAGCCCCGGCTCTGGGGCGACCCTTATATGATCGTCCCTTTCAGCTCTACTGCATGGTTCTCCATGACTGTGCTTCCGCGATCCTTACTCAACAACATGGTGATCGCCACCGTCCAGTCGCATACTATTCCTCCAAACTGGACCCTGTCGCTTTAGGCTACCCACGATGTACCCAGATCCTCACTGCCATCTACAATAGTCTCCAGTCTGCAGCTAACATCACGCTCCAACAGGACATCACAGTCTATAGCTGCCATTCGGTTACCACCTTACTCGGTCAACTGCAGACCCAACATCTGACTTCGGCACGACAAAACCGTTATGAGATCTTTCTGTTAAATAACCCCCAGCTGACTTTTAAATATTGCTCTAACATCAATCCTGCTACATTTCTCGATCACCCACCTCTCGAACAAGTAACCTCTGGGCATGATTGTCTCCAGTTGATCCAAGAAGATCTCTCCGACGCACCGCTCCTCAATCCTGACCTGGTCACGTACACTGATGGCAGTTCCTCCCTGGATGAGCGCGGTCAGCATCTCTCTGGCTATGCAGTAGTTACTGACAATAATCGCCTTTTAGAATCCGGAGCTTTTGATCTACCTGTGTCTGCCCAAAAGGCCGAACTTTATGCCCTGATTCGGGCTTGTATTATGGGGGAGGGATTAAGCGTTAACATATATACAGACTCTCGATACGCTTTCGGCATGGTGCACGACTTTGGCCAACTTTGGAAGAACCGGGGATTCCTCACCTCCTCAGGCACTCCTATTTCTAATCAAGCCCTCGGTTCTACCCTCCTCTTAGCCATTCAATTGCCCCTAAGTATCGCTGTTATTAAATGCTCTGCCCATACCTCCGGCACATCCCCCGTCGACCTTGGAAATCACAATGCCGACCTTGCAGCCAAACAGGCTGCGTGAAGTAGGACTAATGTTGTGTCAAAAATGATGAGATTGTCCACTAACCCCCCCAAGGGACGGTCAACCTCTGAAACACCTATGCCAACCATCCAAGAAGTACTTCAGTTACAGGAGGACGCTCCTGATGTAGATAAAGCTTTATGGGTCAATTCTGGATGTAGTGACGGGGCTATGAACCACACCTGTGGGTCAGACCTGTATGACTGATACAATAGCCCTATGGGTGGTTGAATGTATCCATCTGGCCACTCACTGCGGGGCACAAGCAATGAGTTCGTTGCTTCTTAACACCTGGTAGCACCCTCGGCTCCAAGAATTGGCATCCCGTGTGAGTGCACGGTGTCTTGTGTGTCTCCGCCATAACACGGGTCGAGGGGCCCCGTGTTCCCCGGGCAAGACCCCTCTGCCCGAGGGTCCCTTTGAGACCCTACAGATGGATTACATTGAACTTCCACGGTGTCAAAGTTATAAATATGTACTTGTTATTATTGATGTCTTTAGTAAATGGATCGAGGCTTATCCGACCTCTGATAACAAAGCCTCCACGGTGGTTAAAGTGTTACTTAAGGAAATCGTTCCCCGTTTTGGCATTCCTGCTCGCCTCAATTCTGATAATGGTCCGCACTTCATTGCAACGGTTAACAAGGAAATGTGCGTCCAGCTGGGCGTGCATCAGCAACTACACTGCGCGTACCGGCCACAAGCTGCTGGCCTAGTCGAACGAGCTAATCAAACTTTAAAAACCAAACTCGCTAAACTAGTCGAACAAACTGGTTCTTCTTGGCTAAAACTGTTACCTGTAGCTCTTTTTCAGATTCGCACTACTCCGGCAGGTCGGACTGCCCTCTCGCCTGCGGAGATCGTTTATGGGCGCCCTCTCCGCACTCCTTGGAATGATGCTCCTCCAGCGCCGGTGCATTTCCACCATATGACTGACGAAATGACCACCTATATTATTGCCCTAACTAAAGCTTTGCGTTTTGCTCATTCACAGGTTTGCGCTGCCTTTGGTACTCCACTTGCCAATACTCCCCCTTCTCCAATCACGCCTGGTTCTTATGTCCTTATTAAAAATTGGACTAAGAAGTCCCTTGACCCACGGTGGGAAGGACCCTTCCAGGTTCTTCTTACGACCCCCACGGCTGTCAAGGTTGAAGGACGATCGGCCTGGGTGCATCTACATCACTGCAAATTGATTGGTCAGGCCAATCAAAAGGGGAAGGAGGAGGAGTCTATTGGGAAGGATGGGAATGTTTAAGTCAATTTATCTCCTGTTTTGTAAGTTTTTGTTTTTGAGTTTTAAGTTTTTTTAGTTTTTTAAATCTTTTTGTGAGTCTTTTGTCTTTCAGACCAATCCAGATTATCATATACAATTATGGGACACGAAGTCTTATGTGGCCTCTTGGGGTTCGCCCAGATTACGAGTATGGCTGGGGTACTCTGGCGATGTGATCCCGGACGTAGCAACCGAGTTTTCCACCTTTGTAGAAACGATGTGATGATGTGTGATGACAATACACCAGAGGCTACGGGATCTTGGAATGTCACCAAGTATAATTACTGTAACGGAGTCCTACACCAAGATACCAGGAGAGTACTGGTACGGCACGGTAGCGCAGCGGTAGAGTTGCTGCTTTACAGCGAATGCAGCGCCGGAGACTCAGGTTCGATCCTGACTACGGGTGCTGCACTGTAAGGAGTTTGTACGTTCTCCCCGTGACCTGCGTGGGTTTACTCCGAGATCTTCGGTTTCCTCCCACACTCCAAAGACGTACAGGTATGTAGGTTAATTGGCTGGGTAAATGTAAAAATTGTCCCTAGTGGGTGTAGGATAGTGTTAATGTGCGGGGATCGCTGGGCGGCACGGACTTGGTGGGCCGAAAAGGCCTGTTTCCGGCTGTATATATATGATATGATGATGATACTCCTGAGATACCGCAACAGGTGGGATTTGCCCTGTTTGTTCCAGGAGTGTCGCTTCGACTTCATTTGTCCACGCGACGGCGACAAAGAGACCGGATCATGCTCTCATGAGGCCTCTCACCAAGACTCCCTCTTGACACCCCGCCCGGGGGCACGACAAAAGAGAGAGATGGATGATGCTCAGAACTTATTCATAAGGGCTCATGATTTGATGTACTCTCCCGAATCTGTTGTCTGTTACCACTTCAGTGGTGGGCCTCTTAACTCCCACCCCAGACTCGAATCCCAGTTATTTTATCCAAGGATGACATTCGAACCTTCCTGAATGGGATAACCGAAGGAGTGGATTGGGGAGATTGGGGTTTGGGCAAATGGTACAACTGGTTCATTAATATTGCTATATATCTCGGCATTATCTTAATATGTGTGTTTGTAGGCATTGCAGTAATTAAATGTATAATTGCGAGGCTCATGCAAACGATGGAGGGGATTGGGAATACCCACAAAATGCTGATGTTGAGAATGGAGGAGACAGGGGAAACGTGTCCCATGCTAAAGGAGGATGAAAGTTCAATGGAAGGACTCACGAATGATCAGCTGAATGAGCAGGTGGCAGGAGAGTTAGTGGAAGAGGAGTACCTCCGATTAAATATTCTGGGGACAAACCAGAGCTATGAGGACGTTTACCACTGGTCTCCATGAGGGGTTAGGGTATAAGAATCCAGCGGAAGGAGTCGGGACTAGAGGCGAGATTAGACAGCCTATCTGGCTAATAAAGCATCATGAGGTTAGGAATAAACTCTGATGACTCTATAAGCTCACCTCTAATGAGCCTTCCATTTGATTTATACCTTTATAGTTATCATAGAATGATAAAAGGGGGGAATGTGGAGATGAGGAACGCAGAGCCAGATCTGTCCTTTTTGTTTGCTTCGGCCACTGGACTCTGCATGGGCTTTGCAGCATTGTGTGCTAGGTTAAAGCACATGCTTGAGGCTCTCTCTTTCTCACACACCTGCTTGAGGCTACGTAATCACAAAAATGCTGAACTTGCTAAAGCTAGTAGTAATCAGTAGCCCAAACCGCAGAATGTTCCAGCTCGTCTTCAGAGGAGAAAAACACAATGTATAAAGAACACAAACAGTAAACAGACGCCGACTAAACCTTGAACAATAGCATGTTAGGACCTTATAAGGGAAAACTGACTTAATTCCAATATTGATTGGTTGTGATACTTGTAAATAACTGTGAATTCTGCAGTTTTGGGGAATAAAGGGGGCTTAATTCTAGGGGCTGGTGTGACAGGTTTCCACTGGCCCCGGAGTCCGCAACTCTGTGTGTGCTTTTAGAAACCTGTCTACGAGATCTCTAATAAACTAACAGGTAAAGTCTGTGCCGTCTCTGATTATTGTCATCCAACTGACCGCGAAAGCGAACTCGACAATACAAAATGGTGAACATACAGCCAATGGCACTCTGCTCCACAGGAAGTCAGCAATGATAGAAAACTTGTTCATCCCGCCAATTCACTGAAAAAGAGAATCAACTGTATTTAGTGCTTTGATGCAGAAAGCACTGAACGGCAGCTGGATTGCAAACTATCAGAAGTAATTTCTGATCCAGCAGCAATGAACTTGACGAACGAAAGTTCATTGCCACAGAGGCCTTGATAACCACTGATACTTCACTCTGAGGTTGCACTTGTGGTTGAAGCAAGTGCACACTCAATGAGGATGCTCTTACTGAAGTGCAGATATTCAGCACACTGTTCTTTACCCAGGCTGAGTTAGGCGAATTGTTCTTTGAACTCCTAGTCAATATGGCTTGCTGCTGGGAGATCTTCCTTCACCCTCTTCCTGCTTCCTCTTCTGGTAGCTCGCCCATGTTCCCCAAGGTCTCTATCTGCTGTCCCAATCATGCTATACCACGGGGTATTTCCCAAGTGCATTTGCCTATCAGTCGCCATGTTAGAAAACTTTTGCCCATTTAGCATCAAAAAAAGAGCGAAGTTTTCTGGTTGCTTACACCTGGGGTTTATACTAGGCTAAGTTAATGAATGTACAATTATGCAGAAAATGCAAAATAAACAGAGGAAAAGAAAAATTCCATCAAAAAGAAAAGTGATAACAGAAATAGAAAACAAGTTAAACAACATTATTAATTTTTCCTTTTTCTACATTTAAATTATTAAAATTCAGAATCTGAAAGATTGGCATTTCACACTTGTAAAAGTTAATTTTCAGTGTCAGACAGATCATTTCATAACAATTAAGACTTAAGGCATTGAAACTTCATTTGCAACTCCTATGTTTTCTGCTGTAAATAATATGCATTTATGATAAATATCCAGTAACCTCTTATCTCTAACTTCATTTGCAACAAAAAATATAACCTCCTGCGTTTTCTGCTGTGTGTTATGTCTTATATAAAGATAACACAACCTCCTACCTTTTTATACGTCTCTGAATAGAAATATTTTTTTAATTGTACCAAGTATTTATAATGAAGCCAGTCTCCTTTATCATAACTTTTAAGCTAATGTGGTGGTGAATGCATGTCATATCACTGTGTGACTTAAATTGTTAAGTTCAGTTTATGATGGTGTATGGATCTCATGCAGCCAGGTGTTTGATAGTTGTGCATTCATTAAAATCCCCTTTGTACTCCTATGGGATCTGGTTTACCAAAAATAGGCTCCGATTTAATGGCAGTGAAGCTATTTGTGCCTTTGGTTATTACAAAATAAAACTTCTGGGAACTTTACAAATGCAGTAAAGTTCTGCTCAGAAAGAAACTGCACCATTGATGTGAGAGCAGAAACTGCTACCTTTATGAGAAGCACTCAACATGCTGGAAAACAAGTCATAGTGCTGATTAGACATGACTTTGCACTAACAATGATAGCATTCTTCTGGATCCTCTACAAACACTAAAAGGCTCTGATGCAGTTTTGCTCAGAAAGCTATGCCCTTTAAGATGTGTGTTTTATCAAGTTTAGCTGCTTGTTCAACAGATAAAATCCAAAAGCTAACATTTCTGTTATCTAACGTAACTGACAGATTATCCAGGGCAGGTCTGTGACACCAGCTGTGTCACATGCTCTTGAATTTTATGGTTTGTAAGATGCTTTCAGCATAGAACAAATTCTGATTTCCTGTTTTAACTGGCTCTGCCAACCGTCACCATGTAAGATCTTAGTGAGTTCTTGAATGTTGATGGTAAAATGACAATGGCATGCCCAATCAAAAGGTTGTATATCTGCTTTAAATAGTTGGCTTTTCATGTCTGAATTACGACAGTTAAAATGGTTATACCAGAAAGAAATCAGAGCAAACACTAATCAAACCATAACCCAGACATGTAGTAGAACTATTAATTATTATAATTACTTACTTTTTATTTACAGAGCCTATTTTATACTCAAGGACCATAGCATTCAGTAAAATGCAAAAACTCACTCCAAGGACATTGTCATGAAACACAGATGCCAACTAAGAATGATGTGAGCCTTTACTTCTATGTGATTTCATTTTTAGTTTAGGGACACAGAATGGAAACAGACCCTTCGGCCCACATCAACAATCAATCACCCGTTCACCCGTTTACAGAGGTCAATTAACCTACAAGCCTGCACGTCTTTGGAATGTGAGAGGAAACTGAATGTGCAAGTTCCACACAGACAGTAACCAAGGTCATGATCGAACCTGGGTATCTGGTGCTGTGAGATAGCAGCTCTACCATATCATCTCTACCACATCTAACAACATCTACTGCACCACCCCACATCATGCTGGTTCTGCCAGAGATATGCTTTCCGCAACATGTGAGCAACTAACAACCTAAGGGAGTTGTAATCTGCTACCGCGGACCACCTTACGTTTTCATTGAACAGGGAAATGCCACGCGTGAGTAGTGAGTATTCCTGTTGATGCCATTCATACACAGATTGTGGCTCCCACTGGGCACAAGGTGCTGTCTGTGAACTGCTCACGTTACTCCAGGATCATAGGTATCTTCCAAATCAGCAGACCTGAGTGAAAAGGGACATCATTAAATGCCTTAATGTGAAAGGTGCAGTAACACATTGGGTGTAATTTCATTTCACCAAAAATATATTACCAACATTCGGATAATCGAATTTTTGCATGATTTATGCAAAAAATGTAGCCCTAATTGATCCATTTTTTCAGCTAATGGATAAAATGAAAGATAAATGTATAAGAAAATAACTGCAGATGCTGGTACAAATCGATTTATTCACAAAATGCTGGAGTAACTCAGCAGGTCAGGCAGCATCTCGGGAGAGAAGGAATGGGTGACGTTTCGCGTCGAGACCCTTCTTCAGATTGATGTCAGGGGGGCGGGACAAAGGAAGGATATAGGTGGAGACAGGAAGATAGAGGGAGATCTGGGAAGGAGGAGGGGAAGGGAGGGACAGAGGAACTATCTAAAGTTGGAGAAGTCGATGTTCATACCACTGGGCTGCAAACTGCCCAGGCGAAATATGAGGTGCTGCTCCTCCAATTTCCGGTGGGCCTCACTATGGCACTGGAGGAGGCCCATGACAGAAAGGTCAGACTGGGAATGGGAGGGGGAGTTGAAGTGCTCGGCCACCGGGAGATCAGTTTGGTTAATGCGGACCGAGCGCAGGTGTTCAGCGAAGCGATCGCCGAGCCTGCGCTTGGTTTCGCCGATGTAAATAAGTTGACATCTAGAGCAGCGGATGCAATAGATGAGGTTGGAGGAGGTGCAGGTGAACCTTTGTCTCACCTGGAAAGACTATTTGGGTCCTTGGATGGAGTTGAGGGGGGAGGTAAAGGGACAGGTGTTGCATCTCGTGCGGTTGCAGGGGAAAGTGCCCGGGGTTGGGGTGGTTTGGGTAGGAAGGGACGAGTGGACCAGGGAGTTACGGAGGGAACGGTCTCTGCGGAATGCAGAAAGGGGAGGGGATGGGAAGATATGGCCAGTGGTGGGGCCCCGTTGTAGGTGACGGAAATGTTGGTGGATGATATGTTGGATCCGCTGGCTGGTGGGGTGGAAGGTGAGAACGAGGGGGATTCTGTCCTTGTTGCGAGTGGGGGGAGGGGGAGCAAGAGCGGAGCTGCGGGATGTAGAAGAGACCCTAGTGAGAGCCTCATCTATAATGGAGGAGGGGAAGCCCCGTTTTCTGAAGAACGAGGACATCTCGGAAGCCCTAGTGTGAAACACCTCATCCCGGGCGCAGATGCGGCGTAGACGGAGGAATTGGGAGTAGGGGAAAGACTTTTTGCAGGGGACCGGGTGGGAAGAAGTGTAGTCCAGATAGCTGTGCGAGTCGGTGGGTTTATAGTAAATGTCCGTCACTAGTCTGTCTCCTGTGATGGAGATGGTGAGGTCCAGAAACGGGAGGGAGATGTCGGTGATAGTCCAGGTATATTCCAGGTATAGTCCAGATAAATGTATATATTGAAATTGAATATATTGTTCTTAACGGCAAGTTGAAATGAAGAGTTTTGTACATTCTAAAATAACATATCATGGACAAAGATGTGATTATGACTGGTTTCACCCTGGATTTGAGAATGAAAGTATCAGCTAAAAGGTTGCAAAGCGAATGGTATGTTGGCATTCATAGCGAGGGGATTTGAGTATAGGAGCAGGGAGGTTCTGCTGCAGTTGTACAGGGCATTAGTGAGACCACACCTGGAGTATTGCGTACAGTTTTGGTCTCCTAATCTGAGGAAAGACATTCTTGCCATAGAGGGATTACAGAGAAGGTTCACCAGATTGATTCCTGGGATGGCAGGACTTTCATATGAAGAAAGACTGGATAGACTCGGCTTGTACTCCCTGGAATTTAGAAGATTGAGGGGGATCTTATAGAAACTTACAAAATTCTTAAGGGGTTGGACAGGCTAGATGCAGGAAGATTGTTCCCGATGTTGGGGAAGTCCAGAACAAGGGGTCACAGTTTAAGGATAAGGGGGAAGTCTTTTAGGACCGAGATGAGAACGTTTTTTTTCACACAGAGAGTGGTGAATCTGTGGAATTCTCTGCCACAGAAGGTAGTTGAGGCCAGTTCATTGGCTATATTTAAGAGGGAGTTAGATGTGGCCCTTGTGGCTAAAGGGATCAGGGGGTATTGAGAGAAGGGTAGGTACGGGATACTGAGTTGGATGATCAGCCATGATCATATTGAATGGCGGTGCTGGCTCGAAGGGCCGAATGGCCTACTCCTGCACCTATTTTCTATGTTTCTATGTTTATAAAGAATGGCATATTTCAGCAAATAAAACAAGTATTATAACACAATAAAGCAGGAGAGTGAAACTCATCACTTTGAATTCACTCAACATTTCAATTGCAGGTGCCCTGAAATTGCATCTGACAGCAAATTGTTAGATTTGCATAGTTGCTAAAGATAGACACAAAGTGCTGGTGTAACTCAGTGGGTCAGGCAGCATATACAACCTGATTTTTTAATTGTTGGCAGAGCAAACTCAAATGACACCACTATAACAAGTTCAGAGGAATTTTGCCGGTTTCCAATCCAGCTAACCTTTTGACTGCTGAATCAAGCACTGATGTTGCCTGACTCGCTGCGTTACTTCAGTACTTTGCACCTTTCTTCAGTATAAACAAGCATCCGCAGCTCCTTCCTACACATGTGTTGTTGCAAATTCATGTTGATTTTGTTCTGCTGATGAGAAAGCTGAGCATCCAATCCAATTTACCAGTTCTATTGGCACAAATGACTCAGATTCCATATTATTGGACTATTGATACTTAAAGTATTCTTAAAGCCCATTCTGGGCTCCACCTTAGCTCACAACTGCAGGAATATTCTAAATAATTCTGGGGATTTTATCTTTGCTGTTTATTCAAAAATCTATTTTATTTATTGATCACTTTGTAAAAGGAATAAGCAAATTTGCTTTGTTATTGATTTCAGCCTTTTTTAATATCCAATCTAATTAGCTGCAATTGTCTCTTCTATCCTGTTTCATGTTGTGTGTGATCAACTCTCAGACATCCTTTCAAGAGGAGTGTCAATGTCCCTTCTTTCCATCTAACTTTGATCGTTAATGTTAAGTGCTAATCATGTGACTCTTCTCTGCACTACTTTCTATTCTTGGATGAATTATCACTTATAAGTTTGAGATAGATCAACTTTATGTGATTGAATTACGAAGCCAAGGAAAGTCAAGATATTTTCTTGTTGGTCTTATACTCAAATGCTCCTGCAAATTGTTTTTTCTTTGCTTAATATCAAATAGTTCTCAACAGTTGTAGAGTAGACTTGACATAAAATATTTTGTGTTCTAGTTTTAGCATTACCAAGTGCTGGTTTTAATAAACTGCTATGCTATTATCATATAATTACAATAAGATCATAATGAATATGAACATAATTAGGCCATTCAGCCCAACAAGGCTGCTCCACCATTTGATCGTAGACCATTTATCTTTCCCTCCCAACCCCATCTCCCACCTTTTCTCCATAACCTATGAGGCCCTTACTAATAAAGAACATATCAATCTCCACTTTGAAAATCCCCGACGATTTGGCCTCCACAGCCTCTGTGGCAATGGATTCCACAGATTCACCACCCTCTGGTGAAAGGAATTCCTCCTATTCATCATTCTAAAGGTGCATCCTTTTATTCTGAGGTTGTGCCCTCAGGTCCTAGACTTTATCAAGGAAGTACAAACTATAAAGTTCCTTAGTGAAATGAAAGCTACGCTGTTGATTTTGCATCACAGTCAACTTCCTACTTGCAATCTATAGCCTAAGTCAGCCTGATAATGTGTTTATTTTCCTCTATCTAACAATTAGTTAAAGACAAAACAGCTTGTGTCAATTTAGAGAGATAATTATAATAACAACGGTGCTCTTCCACCCTTGGGAAATGTTACTTTACCAAATATTTTTATGTTAACTCTACTCTGTAATAAGTGAGAACTCACAATCAGGAGCATTGTTTGATACCGAGCAGAGAAAAAATATCCGTGGGAGGATTTGAAATCTAACACTAACAAGAAAATGGCTTGACTTTTTCTTCCTGTGAAAAAGGGTAACACATCTGGGGTCACTTCTGGGTCATTTCCCTTCACCCAGGAAATGCGACTGGACACTTTGCAGTGATTCACCCTCTCTAATCTGACACAATCTTGAATTATTCCTGTAAGGTTCTTCACTATGCAACGCCTTTTGGAGCATTTCAGATTAAATTTCTACAAAAGCAACCATCATTGGGGACTCCAAAAACAACCATGCTTCAATAGCACATCACAGCCTAACTCTCACACTCCCCTTTGAAACTTTAACTCCCTGTCCCTGTCAGCCCCACCCATTCGCACCTCACCCCAATCGAGTCATCAAGTTCTCTTCTTCCATTAGGTGGGTATATATGTCATCTCTGTAGATCACAACACCATAGGCAAAGAAACGTAATCTGATTCTAAATGCCACACTAACTCATTTGGACCTAGATTTTCCAAATATTTCCAACATTTTCTGTTTATTTTAAGTTTTGCACCTTAAATATCTTCCTGCAGCAATATCAATGAGTTAACATTCCTCGTGACGAAATCTATGAATGATGACAGAGCTACAGGTAAACATACCCACTCTGATTCGCAAACCCACCGACTTGCACAGCTATCTGGTCTACACTTCTTCCCACCCGGTTCCCTGCAAAAAGTCTATCCCCTACTCCCAATTCCTCCGTCTAAGCCGCATCTGCGCCCGGGATGAGGTGTTTCACACTAGGGCTTCCGAGATGTCCTCGTTCTTCAGAAAACGGGGCTTCCCCTCCTCCATTATAGATGAGGGTCTCACTAGGGTCTCTTCTACATCCCGCAGCTCCGCTCTTGCTCCCCCTCCCCCCACTCGCAACAAGGACAGAATCCCCCTTGTTCTCACCTTCCACCCCACCAGCCAGCGGATCCAACATATCATCCACCAACATTTCCGTCACCTACAACGGGACCCCACCACTGGCCATATCTTCCCATCCCCTCCCCTCTCTGCGTTCCGCAGAGACCGTTCCCTCCGTAACTCCCTGGTCCACTCGTCCCTTCCTACCCAAACCACCCCAACCCCGGGCACTTTCCCCTGCAACCGCAAGAGATGCAACACCTGTCCCTTTACCTCCCCCCTCAAGTCCATCCAAGGACCCAAACAGTCTTTCCAGGTGAGACAAAGGTTCACCTGCACCTCCTCCAACCTCATCTATTGCATCCGCTGCTCTAGATGTCAACTTATTTACATCGGCGAAACCAAGCGCAGGCTCGGCGATCGCTTCGCTGAACACCTGCGCTCGGTCCGCATTAACAAAACTGATCTCCCGGTGGCCGAGCACTTTAACTCCCCCTCCCATTCCCAGTCTGACCTCTCTGTCATGGGCCTCCTCCAGTGCCATAGTGAGGCCCGCCGGAAATTGGAGGAGCAGCACCTCATATTTCGCCTGGGCAGTTTGCAGCCCGGTGGTATGAACGTCGACTTCTCCAACTTCAGGTAGCTCCTCTGTCCCTCCCTTCCCCTCCTCCTTCCCAGATCTCCCTCCATCTTCCTGTCTCCACCTATATCCTTCCTTTGTCCCGCCCCCCTGACATCAGTCTGAAGAAGGGTCTCGACCCGAAACGTCACCCATTCCTTCTCTCCCGAGATGCTGCCTGAACTGCTGAGTTACTCCAGCATTTTGTGAATAAATCGATTTGTACCAGCATCTGCAGTTATTTTCTTATACTGATTTGCTCAATGTCTGACATAATGGTTCTACTCCCCAACCTAGACCGTAGACTTCAATGGTTCGCAGTAGTTTGCAACTGTAAAGTCTCACACTGTCAGTACAATTTATATATTTCTCATTAGTCTCATTGGAATGATGAGGCTTCTGCAAGAATTATTGCACTTTGGTAATATTGTGCTAATACTCATTTGCAACCTCAACAGAACCATTTGGAAGTCATTTTCATCATTTCTTAAAGAAATTCAAAATGCTTGAAATCGTATTCAGAATTCTTCAAGATAGGATTTACTCCCATTTGGAAGAGAATGGGCTCATTCGGGATAGCCAGCATGACTTTATATGTTGCAGGTCATGTCGCATTAACTCGATTGAGTTTTTTAAGGAGGTGACAAAGAAGATTGATGAAGGTAGGGTGGTGGATATTGTATACATGGATTTTAGTAAGGCTTTTTAATATGGTCCCTTATTGTAGACTGATCCACAAGATTAAGATGTAGGTGATTCACGGTGACTTGGTCGTTTGGATTAGGACTGGCTTAGTCATAGAAGACATAGTTTTGTGGTGGTAGATATTCTGGCTAGAGGTCCATGACCAGTGGATCTCCGCAGGGATCTGTGCTGGGACCTCTGCTGTTTGTGATATCTGTAAATGACTTAGATGTAGACGTAGATGGTTTGGTGTTAGATTGTTCACGGCACCAAAATTGGAGGAATTGCAGACAGTGAGGAAGGCTGTCAGAAGATACAGCAGGATATAGATCAGCTGCAGAAATGGGCAATAAAATGGCAGATGGCGTTTACCTGAGCAAATCAGTGTGAGGTGTTGGAGTTCGGGTGGTTGAATGTAAGGAGAGAGTAGACAATTATTGGCAATGATCAGTTCAGTTAGCATCATGTACGGCTCAAATGCGGGCAGAAGGGCCTGTTCATGTGCTGTACTGTTCTATGTTCCACGTTCTCTGTTCTACCTTGACAAAATGTTGGAAATGGTGGAAAAAATGTTGATAATGTTGAAAAATGCATTTCTTAATGAGAGGAATTATCGTAATAAATTCTTCCCAAAGTGCCCATCAGCTGGAATAACAAAGATGACACATCAACTATGATTCTTTTTTCATATCTCTAGGCTATAGAGCCAATGACTATAACTCTTTGACTCGAGGTGGTATATTGCTTATCTTTCCCATAGTTACATGCAAGATCAACTGTCCATTCATATTTTCTCCCTATCTAGCTAATTACTACAATTCTTAAGCAGCAGCTAAAGCTATTTTTTCATTCATGAGATTTGGACATCACTGAAAAGCCTTAGAACAAAGTTGCTTTCTAGGCTCCAGCAGCAGGCAGATAGAAACATAGAAAATAGGTGCAGGAGTAAGCCATTCAGCCCTTCGAGCCAGCACCGCCATTCAATATGATCATGGCTGATCATCCAAAATTAGTACCCCATTCCTCCTTTCTCTCCATATCCCTTGATTCCATTAACCCTAAGAGCTATATCTAACTCTCTCTTGAATACATCCAGTGAGTTGGCCCCCACTGCCTTCTGTGACAGAGAATTCCACAGATTTACAATTCTCTGGGTGAAAAACTTTTTTCCTCATCTCAGTCCTAAATGGCCTACCCCTTATTCTTAAACTGGAAATTCAGAGTCAAGGGGGAAATACTTACTTGCTGCAGCTTTACAGGCACATT
The DNA here is from genome assembly GCF_053455715.1 of Rhinoraja longicauda. Lineage (NCBI taxonomy): Eukaryota > Metazoa > Chordata > Chondrichthyes > Rajiformes > Arhynchobatidae > Rhinoraja > Rhinoraja longicauda. The sequence goes on along the minus strand of NC_135960.1, from coordinate 56,167,690 downwards.
AATGTAATAATACAGCAAATAAATATACAATCGACAATTATACAATATATTATCAGTTATACCAGGCAACCAGACCATAAAAGTGTAGGCCAAAGGATGTAGTGCAACCTATACAAAGTCCAAAGTTGTTGGTTGCTGAGGTAGTTGTATGAAGGTAGAGCAGTGTGGTTCAAAAGCCTGATGATCGAAGGGAATAAGCTGTTGTTGAATCTGGAGGTAACGGTTCCCAGGCTCCTGTATCTTTTTTCCCGATGGTAGTGGAGCAAGGAAAGAGAGAGGCCAGGGTGATGTGGGCCTTTCATGATATCAGACGTCTTCTCAAGGCAGTGATTCCTGTAGATTCCTTCCAAGTTGGGGAGGTGAATACACATGATGGAGCGAGCAATGTCCACCACTTTCTGCAGCATCCTTCACTCCTGGCCATTCAAGTTACCGAAACAATATTCGATAGAATATTCGGCAACATGCCAAATCTCCTCGAACATCTGTAAGGAAGCAATTGCACAGCTGTGCCGCCATGCTGCCCAGGTCACTTTGATTCCCTGGCAGAGTTGATGAGATTTCAACTTTAATCACTGCAGCTTAGTCCAAGCTTCTGGATTACTGGCCCAGCAATGACATCACTGAGCTATTATAACTAGTAATTACATGAATTCTCACCCTCCATTCTCAAATACATTCGGATTTTATCAACACAATTAAAGTTAAGAGGTGAGCTGTAACTGCCAATATTAAAACATAATTTTAAGCATAAAAGTTGTTCTGTTCTAGTTATCAATCTATCAAACTATTGCACTTATACTGTTCATGAGAATTTACAACTTTCAGGATTAACATTTCACTATGCAGAAATACAAGTACTCAAATCTATGAATTTTCATATACTCATTTCACAGTCTGTTAAGCACTTGCAAAACAGTGTTTTTTTTTAACACCAACCTCAGTATGAAGCATTTACCTTGAGCAGTTTCGATAAATTAGAAAATTACTCGGAAAAAATAACAAATACAATCAAAAATATGCTAATAGTTTAAGAACTTATGCTGATGGGCATTTGTTGCTTTAGTGAGTATGTGTAGATAAGAAAGTTAACTAATGATATTAATTTCAATTATACACCTCTGCTGTCAAATATTTCAAATTTGAACACAATCAATGTTTCTGAAAAGAGATCTGCCCTAACTAAAGCAACCAACTAACAATTGAGCTTTAATGCCCAAATGAGTTGCCCCAATGATACTTTAATAGTAATCTTAACAAGAGGTGTGGCCACATTGTTCACTTGCATCTCAATTCATTCAGAAGTAGAACTCTACACTTGCATAAACTTACACCTGTACTAATTGCATAACATTACCCTTTGACCGCCAGTGAGATTTGCGAAGATTGGAGAGCTGACAGAATGCTCATCCCCAATCGTTTGTTTGAAATGAAATGCTGACGCAACGTTTGAAAAATGAAGAATAAAGCAAAGGTTACAATCGAGGCAATTTCCGTTGTTACTGACTGACTTCTAGTTCCTCTAAAGTGTTCAAACCATTTTCTATCTTATGCATTGATGTGGCCCAAAATACCTCTTTGCACAAGAAGCATATCTGTTTGTTTTTTTGACAGCCACAACTAGTATCGCACAGGCACTTTTTGAGCACTGCTGCTGCTTGTCAGGGATAGCATAGATACTCTTTGTGTTTGCTGTCAGATCCTGTGAGGCAGAATCTGGAAACAGCTTTGGGCTTTGTCTTTTGCTGACTAAATATGTCAGTCGGGAGAGAGCTGCAGGCTTTCTCTTGTCAGCTCTGATTTGGCTGAACTATGTCCCTAAGCTCAATTTATTTACTTATTTATCTATTTATTCATTTCCCTATGTTCTCAAAAATCTCTGTAAAGCGTCTTTGAGTATATGAAAAGCGCTATATAAATAAAATGCATTATTATTATTATTAATTGTAGAATCCTGAGATCTTGAGTCTCAAATTCATGAGCAGTCACACATTCAGATCAGCTTAAATAGTTGCACGTAATTAAACTGCAGTGCATTAGAATTAAGTACATTAAAAAAAAATACAGGCCAAAATCTGGTTATAACTGCTTATTAATGCATGCTATTCCATTAAGTTGTGTCTTTAATTCCACGTGGCATTGTAAGATATGTTCAGCAATAAACTTTTTTTTTTCACTGAACGTCAAAAAAAATGTTTGCGCAGATGGTGCGTTTATATACAACTAGCACTTGCTTTCCAGACCAATTTTCCGATATAGATAGTGCTTGTTATATGAAAAACATGTGGAGACACAGTTACTGAAGAATTTTCATATTGTGTTTTCATCTGAACTTTGAACACACAAGACACTGAGTTTAAAAACATTATTCAATATAATACTGCACCCTTTATCTGTGAGCAATTAAATAGATCATATCTTTCCGTGCATTGTTCTCATAGGTGTAACAACCAATTAGCAAAATGTTTTCTTAACATTCAACGCACCTGCTGTACGACTGAGACATTAGACTTTGCTCCCTAATTTTCAGACCCTGTATCTGCAAATATCTGCAGATGTGGAGCCCAAGTCAATGGATATTTTTAAGGCAAAGATAGATAAACTTGTACGGGTGTCAAGGGTTATGGGGAGAAGGCAGGAGAATGGGGTTAGGAGGAAGTGATAGATCAGCCACAATTGAATGGTGAAGTAGACTTGATGGGCCGAATGGCCTAAATCTGCTCCTATCACTTATGACCTTGTGTCTCAAATTCTGGGCCATATCTGAGCAGGTGATTATCCAGAGTAATGCTGGATAGCATCTTGGTGCCTCTAAGAGGACATTGCAACAGTACAGAATCCCTATGTAGAGCAATGCTGTGTCACATGAGACTTCAGTAACAACCACATAGGGTGTGGGGAGAAGGAGCTCCCTGGTAATCTTGCATTTAACATAGAAAATTGTTCAGGCTCTGAAATTAGAAAAGAAAAACAACCAAACATATATCAAGAAAATATTTTTAAAAATACAGCAGGCTGACACAGTGGTAGAGTTGCTGCCTTGCAGCATCAGAGACCCGGGTTCAATCCTGACTACGGGTGCTGTCTGTACGGAGTTTGTTCTCGCTGTGACTGTGTGGGTTTTCTACAGGTGCTCTGCTTTCCATCCACACTCCAAAGACCTACAGGTTTGTAGATTAATTGGCTTCTGTAAATTGGAAATTGTCCCTAGTTTATAGGATAGTGTTTGTGTGCAGGGATCACTGGGTGGTGTGGACTCGGTGGGTCGAAGGGCCTGTTTCCACACTGTATCTCTAAAGTCATCTTGCATATATAACACAGTAAATTGTTCAGGCTCTGAAATTAGAAAATTAAAATCGCCCAAATATGTGGTCAAGAAAATATTTAAAATACAGCAGGATAGTTAAATCAAAATTATCAATGTACATTATTGGAAATAGGAATCATTTTCAAATGGAGAAAAGCTAACGAGGAGCAAAATTTCCAGCGTTTTTAAAAACTGACATCCAACATTATAGCATATACTCATGAAGCAATTCTGATTGCACCAATACAGGAAGATGTGGATGCTTTGCTGAGGGTGCAGAAGAGATTTACCAGAATGCTGCCTGGATTAGAAGGTTATAGCGATAAGGAGAAGTTGGATATATTTGGATTGTTTTTTTGAGTGCTTCAGAGGCTGAGGGGAAACCTGATAGTTCATAAAATTATGAGAGACAGATAGGTTGAACAGTCAAAAAACGTATTTCCAACGTGGAAATGTCAAAGACTAAAGGGCATCACTTCAAAGTGAGAGGAAAAAGATCTAGAGGAGATGTGAAGGGCAAGTATATGGATAGACAGTGATGGGTGCCTGGAATACACTCCCAGGAGTGGTAATGGAAGCAAATATGACAGTGGCATTGAAGAGGCTTTTGGATAGGCATGTAGATATGAAGAATATTGAGTAACATGGATCATGTGCAGGCAGAAGAATCATTTTTTATTTGCTATCATCTTCGGCACAGACCTTTGGCTGAAGGACCTGTTTCTGTGCTGCACCTTTTTAGCTTCTCTTTTCTATGAGGAACAAAATCTAAAGCACTTTTTAAATGAACAATTAACATTATAAAATACACTTGTGAAAGCTTTCCGACGTGAAAGCAGGTGATATCTAATGCCAGGCAGGTGCTGTTTAGTAAACTCGAAGCAATGAAACATTAGATAAAGCCCTGGCTCATTTAACCTTCAGTGGGATAGCAATAAACATCACAAACTGTACTCCAGATGCAAAATAACTCATGAACAATGTCAAGGATAACCAGCAAAGCTAATTTCTTTGAAATCACCAGCAACGTCACTATTAAAGACCATCATAAAATGCCCTTGAAACACAGAAAATAGGTGCAAGAGTAGGCCTTTCAGCCCTTCAAGCCAGCACCGCCATTCAATATGATCATGGCTGATCATCCAAAATCAATACCCGTTCCTGCTTTTTCCCCATATCCCTTGATTCTGTTAGCCCTAAGAGCTAAATCTAACTCTCCTTTGAAAACATCCAATGAATTGGCCTCCACTGCCTTCTGTGGCAGAGAATTCCACAGATTCGCAACTCTCTGTGTGAAAAGGTTTTTCCTCATCTCAGTCCTAAATGGTCTTATTCTTAAACTGTGAGCCCTGGTTCTGGGCTCCCCCAACATCGGGAACATTTTTCCTGCATCCAGCCTGTCCAATCCCTTAAGAAGCCGGAGGCTTGAAACATTTTTGAACGCAGCAGTCCTTGTGATGAAGGTGTTGCTATTAAGTAGAGAGTTCCCTCATTTTGACCGTGAAAATGAAGGTCCAGCAATATGTTTTACTAAGTCAGGATATTGTGGGTTGTGGGAGGAAAGGCGCTGGTTCGTGCTGTCAAAGAAGCCTGGGTGAATAGCCACGGCGCATGGCAGATGGCAGATGGTGCAAGCTGCAGCAACAGTGCATCAGTGATGGAGGAAGTAGAAGTGGAGAGTGAGGGATTGAGTGCCAATCTAACAGATTGCTTTGTTCTGAATAATTTCAAGCTCCACGAGTGTAGTTGGAACTGGCTTCGCCAGGCAAGTGGTGAGTGTAAAATGTTTGTGGAGTTTAGAGTCATGTGCCACAATTTTCCCAGCCTCATTCCGGCTCTTGTAATCAGAATATTTACATGACTGGTTCAGTTTAGTGGGACAGGCAGCCTTCTCTGGAGAGTAGGAATGGGTGACCTTTCGGGTCAAGACCCTTCCTCCGACGCGAAACGTCACGCATTCCTGCTCTCCAGAGATGCTGCCTGCCCTGCTGAGTTACTCCAGCATTTGGTGTCCACCTTTGGTGTAAACTAGCATTGGCAGTTTCTTCCTACACATGGTTCAATTAAGTGTCTGATTAATGGTGACCCTCCCAGTACTTTGATAATCAAAGGTTTGTCAATTGTAAGAAAAAGGAGGGATAGATAACCTTGCTTTTTGTGGAGATTTACCTGATTGAGAATGAGGTCATCTTGATTCTTCCACAAGAATCTTTGCAGACAGTGGGTTATGACCCTGTTAATATTTTTGCATTAGCTCAAGCAAAAATGGATTTTTGCGTATGGATTTGTAGGTTGATTGGCCTCTGCAGGTTGCCGAGAGTGCAAGGAGTGGATGTGAAAGTGGGTAACATAAAACGAGTGTGAACAGGTGACCAGAGGATACCCCCGGGGCACAAAGGTAGACAGGCAAGGAGAGGGTTGTCGGTTCGCCAACTCGGCCTCCACGTCAACCCACGTGAGTGTGGGTGGGTGGAGAATGAGCCAAGCTCATTTGGCTTGTTCAGTATATTTGAGGCTGATCCATTCAGGATACTGGGGAAACACAGGTTGAGGAGATTGGCGGGGAAAGTAGCATGGAGGTCAACAACCAGTTTAGCCATGAACCGACTTCAAGTGCAGCAGGCTTGAAGGGCCTCCTCTTCTGTTTCATTGACTCAGAACATCCAAACATTTGTGTGTGCCAAGTGAACCCATAAGCCAAACAGACCTGATCCCCAGTTGAGGATGGAATGCTTCAAACCGGGCCAGTGCCCAAGAGAAGGCTGTTTTATTGTTACTTATTGGAGAATCTGCCAATGTATAGGTTTGGGAGTGGTGGACACCATTGTGTAGCTTGAGAGGGGTGTATCACTGTGTAGCTTGAGATAGGTGTATCACTGTGTAGCTTGAGAGAGGAGTATTACTGTGTAGCTTGAGAGAGGTGTACCATTGTATAGCTTGAGAGAGGTGTACCACTGTGTAGCTTGGGAGAGGTGTATCATTTTGTCGGCTGGGGGCAGTGATCATCGTTGTGTAGCTTCAGGGAGGTGGACAGCATTGTTTGGCCTCTCAGCTTACCACCATTCAACAGGAATCATAAAGTACATTTCCTGCCCCATCTTCATTTTCACTGAGTAGACAATAAATTCATTAATTTCAGCTCTAAAAATCATAAAAGATAATTATTTTGTAAAATATCTTGGAATATGCTGGGGCCAATGAGTAAGTCCAGGTGGGGGGAAGAGGTCACAATATTCTTGGCAAATATCACAGCAAATGTAATAATATCAACCGACTGAGGTTTGCGTGACCACAAGCATAAACCTGCAGGCTGAATAATCTTAAATCAGGCAATGTTATCGGTCCATCTGGTGCTGTACACTAAACTAAAACTGAATTTATCTCAAACTCAACAGTTAGTAATGAATGTGTTGCATCGACTAACGCTAAGCCTAGCTGAGCTTCAACAACCTCCTGCTGTCTTGTTTTACAACACTTTACGAGAAAACTGTTAAATTTAGTCTTTTTTTCCCCCCGTCTGCACAATATAAACCTATTAGCTTCTTCTCTGCACCCTCCTTCTAATGCCCTTTAGATTTTAATAGTGATAACATTACTGATGACACAACTGTAACCACATTCTGAAATGTGACACTCAAAAACCAAAACTGCAGGTATTATTGAGGATGGGAGGAGGTGTGGGCAGACGCACTCTGAGTGGAAAGTCAGTTTTTCGTCAAAGGTTGCGATGAGGCTGTCTGTTTACGCTTCAACATTCACTCTATTCTAATCTGTGTCGGTTAGATTTTCCAGATCTTGAAAAACAATAGAGGCAAGGAGGGTTACATCCATTAGGGCAGCATGGTACCTCATCGGCAGATTGGTGCCTTACAGCACCAGACACATGGGTACAATCCTGACTATGGGTGCTGTCTGTACGGAGTTTGTACCTTCTCCCCGTGATCATGTGGGTTTTCTCTGGGTGCTCCGGTTTCCTCCCACATTCCAAATATGCACAGGTTTGTAGGTTAATTGGCTTCAGTAAAATGGTAAAATTGTCTCTGGTGTGTAGGTGGTGCTAGTGTACGGGGGACGCTTGTTTGCGCGGCCTCGGTGGGCCGAAGTTCCTGTTTCCACGCTGTATCTCTAAACTAAACTAAATTAAACTAAACTAAACTAAACCAAAATAAACTAAACAAAAGATAAGTGTATTTACAGCAGAAGCTCTTCCTGCAAGTCCCCAAAACAACTTAATAAAGTTTTGCCTCCATCACAATGGTGGGATATATTGCATGTTTGACAACTTTTATTTCCTTGCACCTCCCCTCCCGCCCTTCATCTTCACCACGACATCCAGTCTAAATGGACCTCTACCTCCCATCGGCGACGTCCCCCATTCCCAACCTGGCCATCATCATCCAAGTGATTACCACCTCTGTCTCATGCTTTTTGCGTTTCCTCTTGTGAATCAATTCAATCAAGCTGCCTGTGGACAGGAAGCTGCTGGAAATATATTTAGGGTCCCATGCAGTTAAAAATCTCAGGATTTTTAGAACACATATGAACCTGGGTTTAGTATCAGCCCGCAACAGCATCCCTGCATGAAGCTCAACACCAAGCTCAATCCAAGCTCTTCAATCCAATAGTTCACATTGTCACATTGCCAATAGTTGGTAATTAGTTGGTAATTGGGGTGGCACAGTGGTGCAGCTGGTGGACCTGCTGCCTCACAGCGCCAGAGGCCCAGATTTAGTCATAACCTTGGTTGCTGTCTGTATAGAGTGTGCATGTTCTTCCTGTGACTGTGTTGGTTTCCTCTGGGTGCTCCAGTTTCTGCCCATGTCCCAAAGATGTGCAGGTTTGTAGGTTAATTGGCCTCTGTAAATTGCCCCAAGTGTAGAGAATGGATGAGAAAGTGGGATAACATGGAACTAGTCTGGATGGGTGATCGATCAATGGTCGGCACAGACTCAGTGGACCAAAGGGCATGTTTCCATACTGTATTTCTAAATTAAACTAAATTAACCTCTGACATGGCCCCTCGATTCATGTGAACACTAACACGAGTTTAGTAGATGGAGTAGGTAAGTTGAGTACAATCAAAACAGCAATTATGGAATTTTGTCTGAGCAGTTTGCAGCCCAGTGGTACGAACATTGACTTCTCCAACTTCAGATAGTTCCTCTGTCCCTTTCTTCCCCTCCCCTTCCCAGATCTCCCACTGTCTTCCTGTCTCCACCTAAATCCTTCCTCTGTCCCGCCCCCCTTACATCAGTCTGAAGAAGGGTCTCGACCCGAAACGTCACCCATTCCTTCTCTCCTGAGATGCTGCCTGACTGCTGAGTTACTCCAGCATTTTGTGAATAAATACCAGCAATTATGGAAGGTACATTATCACAACTTTTTGTAAGTTGCTGCCAGTCATGTGTACGGAGACTAATAAGATGTCAGAGAGCTTATTTTTACTGTTGACTCATCTTGAAGCCTGCTCTGTTGAGACAGTGTGATCGCAATTGGAACAGAAGATAACTTTGCACCAGCTGAAATGAGCTGTTCAAATTCATTTTTTCCTCTCATTTGTGGTCATCATTGAACATACCTCATTAGCTCCAGGGGCAGGACTTTATCATCCCTCTTCATGGGGGTGAGACGGCAGGACAGCCAATCCTGCTTACGGAAACAGGAGGATAATATTTTTGTCAGCACCTTGTATAATAGATTGATCAGCTACAGAGTACATTCCCCATAGCGTAACACCACTTTACAGAATAATTAGATAATCAGTGGAAAGAAATCGGCCTGCTGCTCCTCTCTGACCTGTCTACTGGACCACATTTCATTCCTTTCATTATCCTTCAGCCAATCTGCAGGCTGTTGCCCTGGAAAAAGTTTAAAGCAATTAAATTTAGATGCCAGCTCGTGAAATCATTTGATGAGGATGCAATTTCTTTTCAAAGTCAAAGAAACTGCAGATGATGAGAGAACTTGCAACTGGACATTGGATTTCTTGCTGGTAAACACCCCCTCGATCCATTGACCCTGACGATAGGCTCCACACGAGTTGGACACTTCTAGGCAATTATAAGGATTTCAAGCATGATTTAAATTCATCCATAAACAAAATCTAAGCAAGCCAAAATCTTAACTCAGACCAGCATGGTTATGAGAAATGCTGGAGGAACTCAGCGGGTCAGGCAGCATCCCTGGAGAACATGGACAGGTGGCGTTTCAGAAAGGGTCCCGCTGCCTTTGGGACAGGCCCCATGGTGGCGCAGTGGAAGAGTAGCTGTCTTACAGTGCCAGAGACCCGGGTTTGATCCTGACTACGGGTGCTGTCTGTGCGGAGTTTGTACATTTTCCCTTTGACCACGTGGGTTTTCTCTGGGTGCTCTGATTTCCTCCCACACTCCAAAGATGTACAGGTTTGTAGGTTAAATTACTTTGGTAACATTGTAAAGACCCTAGTGTGTAGGATAGTTAATATATGGGGTGATCACCCATTCACAAGTTCTACACACAGGCAACAATTTTTACAGAAGCCAATTAGCCAAAAAACGTGCATGTCTTTTAATGTGGGAGGAAAGCGGAGCACACGGAGAAAACCCACGCAATTACAGGGAGAACGTACAAACTCTGCAAAGACAGCACCGGTAGTCAGGATCGAACCTGAGTTTCTGATGCTATACAGCAACATCTCCACCATTGTGCCACCATGCCTCCCACATTTTGTTTTAGATATTTCACAATGAGGATATTTTTAGGGAGAAGCTAGCTTAAATTGACAAATTTCCCATTGATATTACTTTCTCAAACCATTCAGGGAAACATTAAGCAACTTCTTAAACTTTCATAATATACGAAAGCAAACTCAATAATCAGATGACCTTAGTTAGTTTAGTTTCCCCAAGGAAACCATTCTCCAGGCAAACCATTAGTTTAGATTTTTAGATTTTTTAGATTTTTTTTTTAGATTTAGAGATACAGCGCGGAAGCAGGTCCTTTGGCCCACCGAGTCCGCGCCGCCCAGCGATCCCCGCACATTAACACTCTCCTACACACACTAGGGACAATTTTCACATTTACCCAGTCAATTAACCTACATATCTGTACGTCTTTGGAGTGTGGGAGGAAACCGAAGATCTTGGAGAAAACCCACGCAGGTCACGGGGAGAACGTACAAACTCCATACAGACGGCGCCCATAGTCAGGATTGAACCTGAGTCTCTGGCGCTGCATTCGCTGTAAGGCAGCAACTCTACCGCTACGCCACCGTGCATCCTGTACACTTGGGGAAATTTACAATTTACAGAAGCCAATTAACCGTGCCGCCCTAGTTAGAAGATGATTTAATACACAAGTCACATATTATAATTTGGTTTTGTTTTAGATCTGCGGATTAGGATTTGATTGCTTAATTCTTACTGTGGATACACAAATACTCCTCTCAGCAACCATAAGTATTGGAGCCAGTGCCTGGAATGTCTTAATTAACTTCCTGTCAAAAAAGGGAAGATTCTGATCTGAAACTTAAATGAGTTTTGATAAAAACAGTTGATATAACTTTAATTTGTAGGCTGAAAAAATACAAGTTATTAATTGAAGAATCCATTACATTTTGAACAGCAAAATATTGACATTATTATGGAATAACGTGATATTCAGGAGCCATGAGGTAACTATTCGAGCCGTTGCCACAACTTCAAAGACCTGTGAGTGCTGTGACACACAGATCACTGGGGTTTGCATGTTCTCACTGTGGCTGCACGAGTCTCCTCTAGGTGCTCTGGTTTCCTCCCACATCCTCAAAGATGTGTGGCTTGATTAGTGAACTGGCCACTGAAAATTGCCCCCAGTGTGTAAGTGAATAGTGAAATTTGGCTGGGAGGCCAGGGAGATAGAATGAGTTAGAATAGGATTATTGTAAATTGATGTTTACAGGTTAGCATGAATTTGGTGGGTTGAATGGTCTGTTGCTGTGCTGTAACTCTCTATGACTATATCTCACCCTATCCTTCTTTCTTAACCTAAATGAAGTGCATTACATGAAATTTAAGAATGGTGTCAGTCCAGATCGTCCATTAAATAGTTAACAGTTAAAAAGTTTTTAATTAAAAAGTTTGTGGGTGACAAAATGGCGCAGTCAGTACAGCTGCTGCCTCGCAGCACCAGAGACCCAGGTTTCGCCCTGAGCTCGGATATGTGCTGTCTGTGTGGAGCTTGCATGTTCTCACTATAAAGGCGTGGGTTTCCTCCCACATCCCAAAGACGTGCGGGTTTGACCAGGTTAATTGGCTTCTGTAGGTTGTCCCTGGTATGCAGGGAGTGGCAAAGAGGATAACATAGAACTAGTGTAAACAGGTGAGCGATGGTCGGTGTGGAGGCAGAGATACAAACGGCCTGTTTCCATGCCTTATCTCTAAACTAAACAGTTTTAAACTTGGCTTTATAATTGTGCATTAGTTGAAGGCATCCAAACATGCTCAAACTTTTACACAACGGGTCACCTTTGACAAAATTGCTGTTCTTCAACAAATTCTAAAACACTGTAGATGCTGGAAAACTTAAATAAAACGAGAGGCTGATGGAAACACTCCTCAGACAGGTAGCATCAGTGGAAAGAGGTCATGATTCAGGTGAAACCCCTTTGTCAGAGTTTGATGTGGAATGATAACTCTGTTTCTTTTCCCGCTGATGCCACCTGACCAGTTGAGTGTTTCCAGCAATTTCTTTTTTTCATTTCACTCTTCCCCAGTTTTGGATTCCACGTGAAACTGAGTAATGGACCGGCATCTTCCCTTGTTTCCCAACTGGGAAATCTGCCCACTGAACCTGGAATGGGGAATGGGGGGGGATAGTAAGAATGGAATGAATGCAAGGGAAAAGGGAATGCAAAGGAAAAAGCTAACCATCCCGAGCCAACAATGGGCCTAATGGAGAACCACCCTGCCTGAGGTCATCTGGTGCTGGCCCTGATTTGTCTTTTCTTGCTTCCAGTTCCCCCAACCCCGTCTACAATCAGTCTGATGAAAGGTCCTGACCCGAAACGTCACCGATCCATTTTCTCCAAGGGAGCTGCCTGACCCGCCGAGTTACTCCAGCATTTTGTGTCTATCTTTGGCATAATCCTGCATCTGCAGTTCCTTTTTATTACATTATATTAATTATAAAATTATAATTATAATTGTTTTTAATTAATTGAATTAATTTAAATGTATTTAATGGATAAGTGCTCTCTAGCATTTTTAGTTGTTTCACATAAGTGAAATGTTTATGTTTTAAATTTATTTGAATCCTTTGGAATATTAGGGACATTTATATTCAAACAATTTGACAGCCCTGTCAGCCGGTAAGCCCGGGGGGTGGGGGAGGGGTTTGATGAAGCATTTCTGTGGGTGCGGTTTGCTGCTAACAATCAGAAGTCTCTGTGCTGCTCCGGGCCCCTTCAACCTGTTCAGAGCCCGGAGGGAGGTTATAGACAATAGACAATAGACAATAGGTGCAGGAGTAGGCCATTCGGCCCTTCGAGCCAGCACCACCATTCAATGTGATCATGGCTGATCATTCACAATCAGTACCCCGTTCCTGCCTTTTCTCCATACCCCCTGACTCCGCTATCCTTAAGAGCTCTATCTAGTTCTCTCTTGAATGCATTCAGAGACTTGGCCTCCACTGCCTTCTGAAGCAGTGAATTCCACAGATTTACAACAAAGGTTGTGCCAGGAGACTCACCCCAGGTGAGAGTGGCTGTCAGGGGCAGATGAGTGGTGATCATGGGCAGTGAGCACAGGACTATGCTCTTGTTGGAAGCATCAGGCAATTATAAAGCCTATTATGTTGCTGCTCTGCACTCCATGCATCACGTCAGCAGAAAGCCAGTCAAGGTTCTCCTCGCAGGGAATTTCCCTGTCAGTTCATTGAGTAAGAATTTGCCTGAAGCTATTTGACCTTTGTCGTCAGGAGAACCACAGAAACCATTGTTGAAAACTGATACACATTTACACCAGACCTTCTCCCTCACTGCATTTGCATACGTAACTTAATGGGCTGGATTGTGCTCAATTGGATCTGTCTCCCATGCTTTTCCCACAGCCACATCCACCTCCTGGTCACCCACGAGACACATCGGGTTATGTGCAGCGAGTAAGCCTGATAGCAAGCCTAAGCGATTACAGCTAGCAGTAAGTCAAAGGATGCCTCTTAAGAACCTTGTGCTGTTCAGTTCTAGCAAGCTGCTCATCAAAAGATGTCTATCAAGAACCTTGTGCTCCACGTCAAAGGATGCTGAAAGGTCCTCGCGCTGTACAGTTATCTTAACCTTTGTCAGACTGCAGCGTCCACAACATATCACTTCCACATTGGAATGCATGGTGTGAATGCTGCAGAATATCTGACCACTGAGGAGGACAATGTCTCTTGCAAATTGTTGGCCAGAGGAAGTATGCTTCAGCCAATAATTACCATTCACTTCAGGCACCTTCCTCTGTGCCACACTAATGTCCCATTCTATTCCATTGCCTGCCATATCTGACTCCCATTTCAAAGTTTCAAATGGTGCTGCCCAACCTCTGACTATCAAAACATTTTTACTTATGGCCTCTCCTCCTCCCTCCCTACATTATCGGTGCAGGAGGAGTCATCGAAAAAATTAAATATCACATTTTGTGTGAACTCCCCAAATCCGGGGTACAGTGAAAAGTTTTTATTGTAGAAACATAGAAAATAGGTGCAGGAGTAAGCCATTCGGCCCTTCGAGCCTGCACCGCCATTCAATATGATCATGGCTGATCATCCAACTCAGTATTCTGTACTTGCCTTCTCTCCATACCCTCTAATCAACCAGTATTAAGTGTGCTAACCAACCAGCACAAAGACAATATATGATTACCATCGAACCATCCACAGTAACAGATGCACGATAAAGGGAATAAGGTGAATAACGTTTGGTGCAAGATAAATTCCAGTAACGTCTGATCAAAGATAGTCTGAAGGTCTCCAGTGAGGTAGGTCATAGCTCAGGTCTGCTGCCTAATTGTCGGTAGGATGGTTCAGTTGCCTGATAAGAGCTGGGAAGAAACTGTTGTTCATCTTCGTTGCTCTTCATCTACAGTAAGTCCTAAATTCTTTCTCAATATTTCAGGACTGTGAGCAAAATTCAGGACACCCCAGCCAGCGAGACTCTCTTCCTGTATGCATTCTGGTCACCCTGCGAGGCGTTGGTACACTTCAAGCTGAGAATCTTCAGCTGAGTAATAACTTAATCAAACAACAAAAAATGTAGAGATGTAGCTAGTCTGATTAAATAGGATGAACTGAACTTGCTGGTTGGACCCTGCTTACCTCCAGCTGCAAAGGGTTACAATCGCATGAACTACTTTACATTGCCCTGGTCTAACATTAGAGCAGTGTATGTAAACTATGCTTTGGATCATTAGCAAAAGTATTGTGAAGTGCATCCTTGTATCATAATGTTAGATGATATTTGTGAAGAGATTATACCAGCAAAATGTTAGATGATATTTTGCGAAGACATTACACTTTAAAATGATGTAGTGGGGAATGCTCAGGCCTGGGGCAGTGCTGTCATTATTAGCCAACACTTCCTGTGAGTAAAGTGAACTCAATTAGCCTTGGTGCAACAAACTCACAAAACTGCCACTGGATTTGATCTTTGCCAAAAGCAGTAGAAATCTAGACGAGTGAATCTAAAGCCCCTGCTAGCCCTTCTGTTGCAAAGTTTCAGATAAAATATGACAGGACACTGCTGTTTGACTTCAACATCAATTATCCAGTTGGCACTCTCCAATGGCTATGAGCATAGCTCATAGGGATAAGGCCACATTGCTCTTTCAGAATGATAGCTTCACCCTTCCCTGAAGAGGCATTGAAATAATTAGTGAGATGCAAACTTAACTACCCATCAGTTTTCCATTTAGTTAAAGAATGCCTTTCTCCCCGAGAATATATTTATGTTTAATTTATCCTCCTACCTCCAATCTTCAAGCCGTATTCTGACCAAAAATTATATATATATATCTATATATGAAAAGCAAGATTAATTTTCTCACGTAAATCATTCAAATGCCCTGGGTAGACTATTGCCAGCTGTTTCTTAATACGACAAGACGAACACCCAGCTGAGGGCAGTAAATCTCCCTCTGACTTGAATATCATTTTGAATACCTTTGACACAAGGTCTTTGGTTTGTAGATGTATTTACAGTAGACATCTGAATCTAATGGAGCAGATGTACAATATAAAAAGCAATGTGCTAAACTGGCACCACCCTGATAAACATATTTACCTGGATTAGTTTCAAACTCTATATGAAATAGGATAATATGCCTGTATTAAAAAAATACAACCCCGTATTCATTTTTTAAAATAAAAATACCACACAGAAAGAAGCACAATAACAAATCTTTCCGCATAGATTGCTTCAGGCAATTAAAATTATTGATTAACAGGGAATTTGCAAAAGTCACGACACCACCATATCACAGCACTTAACAGATGTTGTGATGTGCAGCATCTATTTTATGCCAGTATTTGGCTGCTAAACTGCAGTCACAGTGATATCCCTTAGGAAGCATTTAAAGGCCCATGTGGATAGCATTTTCAAATTGCGGAGGCACATGACAAAACAAGCTCAGAACATTTGGAAATGTTTATCTGTTTGCAACTACACAGCACCATCTGGTGGACTCACAAATGTATTTCTAATTCAAGATGAATTCACAAGTGTTTTATAGAAGCCATCCTCATTTTTGACCCATCACTTTTTAATTGCTACATATTTCGTAATAACTAATTTAATCCTCTTCACCTGGTGCACTCCATTAACCTGTCAGTTAGAAAGTAACTATAACAAGATCTTTGCACCTAAGGTAGACACAAAATGCTGGAGTAACTCAGCGGGTCAGGCAGCATTTCAGGAGAGAAGGAATGGGTGACGTTTCGGGTCGAGACCCTTCCTCAGACTGAAGAAGGATCTCGACCCGAAACGTCGTATATTCCTTCTCTCCTGAGATGCTGCCTGACCCGTTGGGTTACTCCAGCATTTTGTGGCTACCTTCGATTTGAACCAGCATCTGCAGTTATTTTCCTACAGATCTTTGCACCATGTTATTTCAACCACTTAACAATAAAATATGTAGGCTAATTTAGACTTGTTTAATATGCCATTAAGCAGCATATATTGTATTAATTCATTATATTAATGAATAATAACTCTTATTGGCATTATCAACAAGCATTGAATTCACTTGAGAAATCCCATTTGAATTGAATTAACTGGTTCAACATTACTCAGAAATTGCAATAAATCATTAAGAACTAATTCCTACTTCCTTCACTTTCCTCTGATGCTCCAAGATCTGCAGGAATTCTCCTTGGTCCCAAGACGACATAAGAACATCAGTGAGGAATCAACAGATATTCAATTGTCATCCCATTTCTGATTCGAAAAAGGAATCTCTCATTTCAAATGCCAGAAGTTGCCTGAATATTTGAGAGTTACAAAATATCGTATTTTCCAACAAAAAATAAGTACATTTTATAC
This sequence comes from Rhinoraja longicauda, assembly GCF_053455715.1. Taxonomy (NCBI): domain Eukaryota; kingdom Metazoa; phylum Chordata; class Chondrichthyes; order Rajiformes; family Arhynchobatidae; genus Rhinoraja; species Rhinoraja longicauda. Next base: position 56,150,846 of record NC_135960.1, on the reverse strand, counting down.
TTTTAAATAATTGCTTCAATGTAAATATTAACTGCAAAACATTTAGCTTGCAGTGATAAATAAAAATACTTCACAACTCCAGTGTTAGTACACAGTAAAAGGTTGTTTTAATATAAATGCAGTCAAAATTGAGATTCAGAATTCCATTGTAAAATAATTGCAAAGTGAAATGGGAGTTACCGAAGGAGAGAGTCAAATTTAGAGTAAGTGTTAAGCATTTTGCACAACACAGTTTAAGCAGTTCATATGTAAAAAAAAGTTCACAGTACCCAAGTCTAAGATTAGAGCTGTAACATTTAGACACAAGGATCTGCAGATGCTGATTTACAAAAATAGACACAGTGCTGGATTAAGTCAACTACTGTTGTGGGTGCACAATAGTGCAGGCTCTATTGCAACATTTAAGAAACATTTAAACAGGTACGTGGATAGGATAGGTTTAGACGAATATGGGCCAAACACAGGCTGGTGGGACTAGTGTTGGCGGGAAATGTTGGTCGGTGTGGGCAAGTTGGGCCAAAGGGCCTGTTTCCACGCTGTATGACTCTGGTGTCCACTGTCATTATTTGTCGACACTGCCCGTGTGTAAAGTAAATATGATTAGCCTTGGTGCAACAAAGTCACAGACGTATCCAGGATTTTCCATGGAATAACATAAAACTTGAAACTTTACGTGCGACTTTAAAACTTTAATGTGAACTGAAAATGTTAGGAACTTGGTTGTTTTCAGAGCGGCAGCTAAAATGTGCACATCTTTAAAATGTTTGATGGTCATCGAGATTGACATTGAGGTGGTCAGGGCTCTACCATACTCCCACCTCCCATCATAACTACTTCACCTGAAGGAGAAATTTTTAAATCAAAATACTAAGCATTATATGGAGAAGGTATTGCTCCATGTATTAGGAACACTGTTTCTTTGCAAGACCCCATAACAGATTTGGAGACACAAGGAACTGCAGATGCTGGTTTTGAAGAAAGAAAAACACAAAGTGCTGGAGTAACTCAGTGGGTCCGACTGCATTTCTGGAGAACATGAACGGGTAACGTTTTGCGGATCAGGACTCTTCTTCAGACTGCAAATGGGCTCGTAACTCATTGTGGTGTGGGCATAGGGGTACAACATGGGTGAGGGCTGGTGTCAGGCCCAGGCTCTGAGGAGGTCAGAGGAGTCTGAAGAAGGTTCCCAATGCGAAACATCACCTCTCCATGTTCTCCTGAGATACTACCTGGACCGCTGAGTTACTCCGGCATTTGTGTCTTATGTTTCCAATAACAGATTTTACTCCTTTTCAAATAGTGCCACATACTTTGTCATTGTGTTTTTAAAGTTAACATCATTCACAGTAATTACTTTGTGAAGCTCTCAGCATTATGCACATGTCCATTTAAACCAAGAAGTTGCTGTTCACGATTCCCTCTGCTGACAAGATGCACTATTTTGCAGACTCCACCAGTATAATTGTTTATATTATATTGATATTATATTGATAGATGTCATTGATGGGAAGAGAACTTGAAGCAATTTTGTACTAATCTCACAGTAAGATATTATGGAAATGTAATGCTTTGCTCCATGACATTGCCACTCAAACACATGTTTCTTGACGCCTTTAAACATTCTAATTGCTTGCAGTAAAAGTAATATATCTTAACGGTTTATGGTTTGTTTGTAGCTGATGAATTATTTTCTCATTGAGGAGGATGGTTTGGATGGTGGAGAAGGCGGACACGGCAGTGAGCGTGCACAAATAACGCCAGGGACCTTCAGATAGACACAAATTGCTGGACTAACTCAAGGGGCCAGGCAGCATCTCTGCAGAAAAGGAATAGGTGACATTTTGGGTCGAGACCCTTCTTCAGACTGAGCCTTCTTCCTCAGTCTGAAGAAGGGTCTCGACCCGAACCATCACCTATTCCTTCTCTTCAAAGATGCTGCCTGACCCGCTGAGTTACTCCAACATTTTGTTTCTATCTTCGGTGTAAACCAGCATCTGCAGTTCCTTCCTACGCAAACGGACCTTCAGTTCATTTTGCAATTTAGTTTAACCTCGATGGATCAATTAACCTTCGATTAATTACTGCCTAACCAACAGCAAAAGGACTATTAGCCCATTCGAAAATTGTGCAGGTATCGTAAAATGCCTGCCTCATTCCGAGGTCACAATGTCAACTCAGACTCAGAGGGTCCTCGAGATAAGCAGGATCTCAGCACATATTCTCAGATAACATTTTATTACAGCACTCTGGATATTGTCAGATGAGACAATACGCTGAAGCCCAATCTGTCTGTTCAGATGGATGTAAAAGATCCCATGGCACCATCTTAAAATAAGTGCAATTTTCTCCCATTATTCAAGCTAAGATTTATCACAGAGCCAATTTGATTAACTGGTCATTTATCTCACTGTTGTTTGTGGGGATACGCTTGCCAGTTGGCTGCTGATCGGAATTTCGTATGCTTGGCAATTACGCCAAAGTCTTTAGACATTGGGCAGCTATAATAATAATGTACTCAAGTTTGCGGGACAAATGAGAGCACAGTTTTGGGCCAGAAACTACTGATAAATACTTGGGAGTCCGCATCGCAGAGGATCTGACGTGGGCAACGCACATTGCCGCACTGGTGGGTAAGGCTAAGCAGCGCCTTTACCACCTTAGACAATTGAGGAAATTCAGAGTGTCTCTGAGGATCCTTTATTGCTTCTACTCTGGGGCTGTAGAGAGCATCCTGTCCGGCAACATTACAGTCTGGTTTGGGAACAGCTCTGCCCAGGACAGGATGGCCCTGCAGAGAGTAGTGCGTTCGGCAGAACGCACCATGGGAACTACACTCGTCCCCCTGCAGGACCTATACATCAGGAGGTGCAGATCCAGAGCAAGCAAGATCATGAGGGACCCCTGCCACCCCAGTAACGGACTGTTCCAGATGCTACGATCAGGCAAACGCCTCCGCTGTCACGCTGTGAAAACGGAGAGGATGAGACGGAGCTTCTTCCCACAGGCCATCAGGACTGTCAACTTTTATAACCCCAGAGACTAAATTTTTGTCGACACTAATAGTAACTTATTAACTTTATTTATATGCTGTAACTGTAATTCTTTTTGTGCACAACCCGCAGGCATTGCCACTTTCATTTCACTGCACATCGTGTATGTGTATGTGACAAATAAATTTGACTTGACTTGACTAAAGGCAAATTCAACATAAAATCTAACTTGATTTTAATAATGGTACGCAGGAACACTCGCTTAAAATACAATTTTTCATTAGCTTTAATATCAAGAAACAATATCACAGCTCCATCAATTAAAACCTATGACTATGAAACCACAGTATGTTACCTCAAAGGGGAAAAATATGTGAAAGGCAATTTTATGGTGAGAACTGTTAATAGCCATTCAATGGTAGTAAGTAAACGTCCCAGTTTCAAGTTGTGATAATGGTCTCTTTTCAGCAGCAACCAATTTCCGATTCAAGCTTTCCCAGCCATCCTTCAGCTCCTCAAATGGTTTAGGTTTTTTTAGTTTTAGCTTTAGAGATACAGCAAGGAAACAGGCCCTTCGGCCCAGCGAGTCCACACCGACCAGTGATCCCCTCACATTAACACAATCCGACACACACTAGGGACAATTTACACATACACCAAGCCAATTAACCTACAAACCTGTATGTCTTTGGAGTGTGGGAGGAAACCAAAGATCTCAGAGAAAATGTGGTCACGGGGAGAACGTACAAACTCTGTACAGACAGCACCCGGGTCTCCGGCGCTGCAAGCGCAATAAGGCAGCAACTCTACCACTACGCCACCGCGGCCGCCCATGTTCTTGGACTAATTAATATTGGGAATTAAGTTGTGTCTGGGAAAGGCTTATGAAAGTGGAGGCATTCATACCAGGGGTGGGCATTGCAACAAAATTACCTGAAGAGAGAAAAAGCTGAGTAGATAACTAAATTTAGTTCACTTTGATGCATCCACTATGTTTTTTTGAAGAGTCTTTCAATCAGGGAAACCTCCAGTTTGAGGTAAGGGTGGAAGAGGGGACAGATTAAAAGCCACAGGGTCAAGCATCTTTCAATAAACTGCTGACTTAAAACTTCTCTGATTCAAATTTTATTTTTACAGTGCCAGATTTTTTTGTTGATTACAAGCTTCATTCTGAAAAACTTGTCACATTTTTATTGTAGAATGCAGAAAATATTGCCCAGATGTCCCTACTAGAAAATTGAAGAGTGGTGAAATTTATGATCAAAGGATATGATAAAGTTTGTCAAACATAAGGACATTTGTTTCTTAACATGAAAGTTACTGAAACAAGTTACATTTTAAGCCAGAATGATGCTGATTGTCTTGCCTCGCTATATATTAATAATATCCGAGTACTTTTGAAATTTCTTTTTAACCAATGCATCCAATGATGTCAAATAAGTGTTGCGTAAATCCTTCATATGGCCTGCACATTTCCCCACATATGTAGTGATAATATTTATCTATTTCAGGTAGTCAAGCTAATGTACATTAGTCTGAAGAAGGGTCTCGACCCGAAACATCACCCATTCCTTCTCTCCAGAGATGCTGCCTGTCCCGCTGAGTTACTCCAGCTTTTTGTGTCTACCTTCGATTTAAACCAGCATCTGCAGGTCTTTCCTACACAGTCAAGCTAATGTTGTCGACACTTCATGAACCTGAACATTTACCTTCTGAAAAGTTTCCTTTTCCAAATTATACTCACATTTTAAGGGTGAGGTAGAGAGGGGAAAAAAAAGATATTTATTTGTGCAAGACCATAGATACCAAAGAAATTGCAATTTTCCTTGGTATGTAATGTTGTGGTTAGGTTGTCAGACCAGTATTCAGAGTCTCAGAATACTAATTCAGGAACACAATAGTTTAGTTGTGATTTGAACATTAGAAATCAGTTTTTAAAACCCTATAAATAAAAACTGGATACCACTAAAAATGATGATGAATCTGATATTTTTCATGCAATTCCATGTCCTTTACGAAAGGATATATATGTGATTTTGGTCTGACCCCAACATCATTAATACTTCTCTACCTCCCCAACACCTGAAAGCAGGTCATTCAGTTTTATTCAGCTGCATCAAAAATCAGCATAGAAATAGCATTCATTCCAGAGCAACAAATGCAAGCATTGTCATGCAATGCAAGCATGGATATGAATAAAATATTTCAGAATTGCTCTCCAACTTACATTAAGAGACCCATGAACTGTGCCAACTGGCAAAAAAAAAACCCAAACACTTGGCAATGAAGGTCGAGAGAATGGATCATCCTTATCAAAATAATATTTACTGGTAAAGTTTCCTTAAGTAGAATTTACAACTGTAATATGTTATTTGAGAACTATTTCTTTTGCTTTTATTTTAAATTTTATTTTAAATCCTTAATCCTAATGAAATGCAAAGTCTGATATTAGATCAGCCTAATCCAGGTGTTTTCATAGATGTAATTTTAATGAATGTTACTTGACATAGCAAAGTACGGTAACTTGGCAAAGTTTGATTAGTACAGCTGAAAATGGCTTGATAAGAAAAACATTTTAAACACTTGCACTGATCCATCACCCGTGAGTAATATGATTTTAAACAGTTTTTGTACAAACACAACCATTGCTTAACTAAATTTGTTTACAGTGATCTATTCTCAGCAAATTAAAATAAAATTATATTCAAAGCTTTGTAAAAATAGCCTATCAAGGAACATGTATCCAGCTTCAATTAGAAGTTCTCGTAAAAATGACAGATAGATTGAGTAAGCAGAAACTCCCAATGTCGATAAATTCACTCTGGAAATAGCTCGTAGAGAGGGTAGTAAACTGAGATGAGCTGTGTTGCTCTTGGAGAGAACCATTAGTGACCCACTTCTGTACTAATACCCTATTCTATGATACAATGCTTGACACCAGTTTTTTACACTTCATTTTTTTACACGAGTACAAAAGGTCCTGGAATTTCAAGTTGTGTTCAGCGTAATTTCCACTCAAAAGCAAGTGTAATATACACAAGCTTGCAGTTAGCACAAAACTGGGTGGCAGTTTGAGTTAAGAGGAAGAGAAGAGAGCCTTCATGGGGATTTCCCCAGGTCCTGCAAATGGGTGAGTGCTGGGGAAATGGAATATGATGTGAAATAATGTGAAATTGTCCATTTTGAGTTTAGAGAAATGAGAGGTGATCTCTTTGAAACATACAAAATTGTCACAGTGCTTGACAGGGTAGATAATCGCAATGATATCTGGATTGCTTGGAACCAGGGGATGCTGTCTTAGAATAGATGGTCTGAAATCAGAAGAAAAAATTGTTCATCCATGAGATGACGAATTTTAAAGTTAATTACAGAGATCAGTAGAATTTTAGATATTACGGAAACCTAGGGGAATAAGATTAGCACAAGGTGATGTGGAGGTAAAAAAAAAACCAACTACTGTGTTATTAAATGGTGGAACTGAATGATTAAACTGCTTCTGTCACTTATCTTCTTAAAATTCCATGACTTTCTGGATTCAACAGAACAATTTCAGACAAAGTGTGCGTGTGCCAAAAACACAATACATCTAAATGTACTTCACTGCTGTTCTTTTTTAGTCCACAGCGTTTTATATTTTCTCTGTATTTACTGTGTTTACTTTTGAAATAAAACAAGATTGAATCCACTACGTGTTTAAATCCTGACGGATGGTGCCCTTCTGTTTCTTAAACATCACACCAGACAGACTTCATTTTGTGCTGTGTAACACCTTTGATGGCAGCAAGGTTTGCCTACTGTGCTGTTGATTAATGCCATGGGGGAAGATGGCATAAATAATAGTGCAGGAGGGTGACTGTTAGTATCATTTTATTGTCTAATAAAACACCACCAGTGGCACTAAATACACCGGGGAGGCTAATTACATAGCAATGGTGCAAAAAGCAATATTATCCCATGGACAGGCAATCAGAGATATCAGGTTTCACGTCGCAAAATAGAAATGGCATCAGCATCAGCTGGTGAAGCAGATTGCAGCTTTACTGGCCCCATTTAACGTCAATTTAAAGTTGTAGAATTGAAAGTTGCATGGAGATTGTACATTCTTACTGCGACCTCACCAGTTTTCCCCCACATTCCAAAGGCATGCAGGTTTGTAGGTTAATTGGCTTCGGTAAAATTGTCCCAAGTGTCAGGGTACAGGATGATAGCTGGTCGGCTTAGACTCTGTGGGCCGGAGGGCATGTTTCCACGCTGTATCTCGAAAAGACTAAAGAAGGGTCTTGTGATAATAATATCAAGTCCAACAGTGAAGGGTCTCAACCTGAAACGTGACCCATTCCTTCTCTCCAGAGATGCTGCCTGGCCCGCTGAGTTACTCCAGCTTTTTGTGTCTACCTTCGGTTTGAACCAGCATCTGCAGTTCCTTCCTATATATTCTGAAGCAGACTGCAACTTTACTGGCCCCATTTAATGCCAATTTAAAGATGTAGAATAGAAAGTTGTGATATTGCATCAAGTCCAATAGTGTATTCTTTTGTACTGTGATTAACTACGTCTGAAGAGCCACATTATCACAATTAAGATCTTTGGTTTGCACAGCAGAAATGGAGAAATAAATATAAATACTCACACCAAGTATTAAAGTTGGCTAGGAGTGTAGGAAGGAACTGCAGATGGTGGTTTAAATCGAAGATAGACACAAAATGCTGGAGTAACTCAGCGGGACAGGCAGCATTTCTGGAGAGAAGGAATGGGTGACGTTTTGGGTAAGGGTCTCGACCCGAAACATCACCTATTCCTTCTCTCCTGAGATGTTGCCAGTCCTGCTGAGTTACTCCAGCATTTTGTGTCTATTAAATTTGGCAACGATTGACCAAATAGTTCAGCACTAAAACTTTTAAATCTTCACCCACTGATTCCATCACAATTTTGCCCAACCCAGCCCCATGAAGTTGGGCAAAATTGTCCAACCCACCCCCAAGGTCATTCTTCCCGTGACCTGCATGGGTTTTCTCCAGGAGCTCCTGTTTCCTCCCATACTCCAAAGATGTAAAAATTTGCAGGTTAATTGGCTGGATATAAATATAAAATTGTCCCTGGTGTATGTAGGATAGTGTTAGTGTGACGGGATCGCTGGTCGGTATGGACTTGGTGGGCCAAAGAGTCTGTTTCCACACTATATTTCTCAACTAAACTAAATTTAAAATTGACAGCAAATAACGCCCAGATTTTCAATCTGCCAACGAGCCTGAGTCGGGAACTGTCTGCACCCAATTCCACCTCTGTGCAACCTCCTTACTTTAATTGCAGCACTGGATCTAGTCTTTAACAATTTGTTGAATGGTAATCAAGGAAGAATTATAATCGCATGCGCAGCTGTACAATAACAATGCTCAAAGATTTATATCCATGTTTTAAAGCGATGTCAGTCATGAAAATTATGTGAAAGGTTTGCACTCCTACCAGGGCCCCTCTGGATGGGCGTGCAGGGTTACCAACAACTGCACAGTTGTGCTTGCAGCAGCCTTCTGTGAGCAGATGCTACAATACAATTTGAAAGAGAGTTAGATGGAGCTCTGGGGGCTAGCGGAGTCAAAGGATGTGGGGAGAGGGCAGGCACAGGTTACTGATTGTGAATGATCAGCCATGATCACAATGAATGGCGGTGCTGCCTCGAAGGGCCAACTGGCCTCCTCCTGCACCTATTTTCCATGTTTCTATGTTTCTAATTGCCTGCATTACAGCATCAGACGTGTCAAAGAAAACCATGGATGGTTTGGGTCTGGGACTCCAACGAATGAAAGCGAGGTACGTTCTGATTATGTGCATCAGTTAGACTTGCCAATACAATGGCTGGCAATGAGCGAAAGCTTGAGAACAATAAACGTGGATGGATGATTGTTGGATGTGGACTTGCCAATGACCCCAGCCAGTAAATCAGCGCACACCCGATTTTAACCTGCCCATGACATTGGTCCTTTCTCGTGCCCTTGTGATGAGCTTGATAGCGTTTAATCATAGGAAACCTGCTCATAATTCGTAATTGAAAGGTATGTATGCGGTGAGGTACACCACTTTATTTTGCTCCAGGATCAGCCTGCAATGGTGAGCCACCAATTGCCATTTTCCTGCCAGGTCCGTCCCAACACTCCATTTTTCTTTGAGAGATACAGTGTGGAACAGGCCCTTCAGCCCATTGAGTCCGCACCAACCAGCGATCCCCACACATTAACACAATCATACACACAATAGGGAAAATTTACATTTATACCAAGTCAATTAACCTACAAACTTGTACGTCTTTGGAGTGTGGGAGGAAACCGAAGATCTCCCAGAAAATCCACGAGGTCACGGGGAGACCGTACAAAACTCCATACAGACAACACCTGTATTTGGGATCGAACCCGGGTCTCTGGCCTTGCAAGCACGGTGAGGCAGCAACTCTACCGCTGCGCCACCGTGCCGCCCTTTAGTGGCAACTTGCTAAATGAAGAATCATCTGTGACAGTAGACTCGTGAAAGCATCAAACTTTCTTCTCTTAGAGGAAGCTCTGGAATTCTCTGTCGCTGGTCGCAGAGATAGAGGCCAGTTCATTCAATTTATTAAAGGGGAAGACAGATAAATCACAGTCATTGAGTTATACAGCATGGAAACAGGCCCTTCGATCCACCCTGCCCATACTGCTAAAGATGGGACATTTTATTTTATAAAGAACATTGGGAAAACAGCTGTTTTTTAATCAACAACATGATTACTGTCACTTTTTTAAAATATAAAAAATGTAAAATGTTAGATTTATTTGAATACCCATAACTTTGGATGAGATTTGAACTCATGCCTCTAGATCATTAGTGTAAACCTCTGGATTACAACTCCATTAGCATAAGCACTGTGACACTGAACTTTACCAGGCACCATGCCATCTTCAATTTATAGTATTTCTTTTTAAACCAAAATACATGACCTCATCTTTATTGATAAGTGAAATGCAGCTCCTCATTCGTTAGTCCAATCCCTAATCCTATAAATACTCAATTACAGCTTCCTTTGGTCCTTTGAAGGATTATTTTAACAACTAAACAAAGGACTCGAGATAACAAGATTACATGTAAATATAATTGATCAAAGACCACAAAGTGAACAGGACATTTTGGTCCAAAATTGAAATGTATAAAATGATTAAATAAAAATATAAATATGATTCCACATAAAATCTAATTATGAAATCTATAAAAAATATCCAAATAAAATCTCAAAGGTACAATTGTGTACCTCGTGTACCAAAGAATGTGAATTATAACGTCTTAATATTAGTCAATAAATAGGAAAGATGTACAAAGGATCTGCGGATATAGAGATTCAAGCTTTTGAATAATGTATTCTGAGATTTATGTTTGGTTTGCATCCTTGGCTTGTACAGATGCAGCTCTACCAGCAGCACCACTGTGGCACCCTGGTTCATGTTGTAAACATGAAACTAAAACAGCAAATGCTGGAAACTCAACAGACTGGGAAGCAGCTGTGGTGAGAGTATCTGGGCAAACCTCCCAGGTGAACACATCGCCCAATATGAAAGGTTATGAACTTCAAGCATTAATCCTGCCTCCCCAATGGAACTGACTGACCTCCCGAGGATCCTTTACATTCTCCATTATTACTATAGATAATAGAGAATAGACAATAGACAATAGGTGCAGGAGTAGGCTATTCGGCCCTTCGAGCCAGCACCACCATTCAATGTGATCATGGCTGATCATTCTCAATCGGTACCCCGTTCCTGCCTTCTCCCATACCCCCTGACTCCGCTATCCTTAAGAGCTCTATCTAGCTCTCTCTTGAATGCATTCAGAGAATTGGCCTCCACTGCCTTCTGAGGCAGAGAATTCCACAGATTTACAACTCTCTGACTGAAAAAGTCTTTCCTCATCTCCGTTCTAAACGGCCTACCCCTTATTCTTAAACTGTGGCCCCTGGTTCTGGACTCCCCCAACATTGGGAACATGTTTACTGCCTCTAACGTGTCCAACCCCTTAATAATCTTATATGTTTCGATAAGATCCCCTCTCATCCTTCTAAACACCAGTGTATACAAGCCTAGTTGCTCCAGTCTTTCAACATATGACGTATAGACAACATATGACGTATAGAACTAGCTAATTCTGGCACAAACTGGAAAGGCTGGTTTATTGAGCTTTCTAATTTCAATGTTGAGCCCAGAGAGCAGAAGAGCGTCTGTGTAAAAAGTGAGATCTGGTTCCTCGAACTTACATTGGACTTTGGTGCAACTATGGAAGCGATCGGAGACAGCAGAATGGGAATAGCATGAAGAGGGAAAGTGAGAGGCAATTGGAAGCTCAGGGTCACCCTTGACTATTGAATGGAAATATATCTAAACCCAATTTGGATTTGCTTTCTCTAATGTAGAGAAGGTAACGTTGGGAGCACTGAACAGGGTATACTTATTAAGGAGTACAAATGAATTGTTGCTTCATTTAGAAGAAGGACTTAGTTCCTTGGATAGTGGGATGGGAAGAAGTAAAAGGAGTGCCATTGCATCTCTTGTGGTTGCATTGAAAGGTGCTCTGAAAAGGGAAGTAGATATGAGTGGAAATGGAAGAGTAAACTAGGGAGTCATGGAGGGAAGTAGTGTGTAGGCAGGAAATGCAGATGCTGATTTTTAACCGAAGATAGACTCAAAATGCTGGAGTAACTCAGTGGGTCAGGCAGCATCTCTGGAGAGAAGGAATAGGTAATGTTTTGGGTCGAGACCCTTCTTCAAACTGAGAGTCTGGAGAGAGGGAAACTGGAGGTTTGATTTCTTCTTTTCTTCTTTCATTCATTTGTTCTTTGTACCTTTTCATACCTCTCCTCTGACTTAGTCTGAAGAAGGGTCTCAGCAGAAAACGTCACCTATATCTTTTCTCCAGAGATTTTGCCTAACCCACTGAGTTACTCTAACATTTTGTGTCTATCTTCGAGGGAAGTAGTGTGTTGTGTTGGTATTTTATTGGATGAGAATCTTTTGGATTGGTTCTTGTTTGGACAAGAAAGAATGCGAACATAAGTACAGGAAATGGGAAAGATGCAGTTAAGAGCTCTGTTAAGTTTGGTGAAGTGGAAGCCATAGTTAAGGAAAAAAGACATTCAGAAATACTGGAGTGGAGAATGGTGTCATGAGAACAGATGTAATGGAGCGGGAGAAAGTGGCAGAAGGAAATGAAGCTATGGCAGTAGGAGATGCAGTTGAGATAGCCATGCGTGTTAGAGATGATCCAAGTAATTGTGAGAGCAGGATGGAGATTGGCCAGAAAGGTGATGAAAGTCTTGAATTCTATAAAAGAGCAGGAAACAGCACCAAAGCAAATATACCAGGAAATCAGATGAGGATGAGTGTTTGAATAGGACTGTTCCAAGCATTTTACAAAGTGTCCAGCATAGTCCTCCAAAACTACATCTTTGCTTTGGAGAAACGCATGGAGTTAATGGCGAGAGAAGGGTGATTGGATCAAGGAATAAGCAGCGGGCACTCAGTTATCCTGGTCTGGGATGGAGGTGCAGGTTTGAATTTAGCCTAAAATTGACCAGGTTTGACCAGAGAAGTGGAATGGTCAAAGTGGAGGATGAAATCTGACACATCACAGATGTAAGTGGAAACAAACTAGCCAAGTGGAGCAAGAATGGAATCAAGGTAGGAGGAAATATGTTCTGTAGGACTAGAACAGGCTGGGTGAAAGGGCTGACCAGGTCAGTTCTGGTTTTAGATCTTGCGGAAGGGGTGGAATTGGGCTTTATAGATTTGGAAGGTATGAGACCGGAGGCAGTGATTGGGAAACTCCTGAGGAAATGAGATCAGGTATGAGACTGGAGGCAGTGATTAGAAAATTCCTGAGGAAATGAGATCAGTCACTTTCTGATGTTCGTTCCAGCAGTGTAATTTAAAAATTTCCACTCCACAGATGTTGGCTGACCTTCTGAGAGTTTTCTTAATCTTCCAAGTAGCATCCCAGGCTTAATAATGTGCCCCTAAATGTCTTTGTGTTAGGTGTGACTTCAGATATCAAAGAGCAACCTCCCTGAATATCAAGGTATTGCTGTCATTCTTGTAAAGTGAAATAAGAGTAACAATAAGGTATCTAGCTAAGCTAACTTGTGATTAATTCACCAAACCTTTCACTCTTCTCTCCTGAGGCACAGCCTCAGAATAAAAAGACGCAACTTTAGAATGGAGATGGAGGTATGTCTTTAGCCAGAAGGTGGAGATTTTGTGGGATTCATTGCCACAGACAATTGAGGAGGCCAAGTCATTGGGTATTTTTAAAGTGAAGAACAATTGGTTCTTGATTATTAAGGGTGTCAAAGATTACAGGAGACAGTTGGAGAATGGGATTGAGATAGGACTGAATGGGACTGAGCAGACTTGTTGGGTCAAATGGCCTAATTCTGCTCTTATGTCTTCTGATCTTAACTTCTACTTTCCCCACCTGAGCTTGCAATCCCCACCAACAATTAATGTCTTAATGAGAGCACCTCATTTGCCATGTCGCTATCATTATTATTTCTGATCTAATAATTTAATTCTCACCACGACTGTAATTCATGTGCAAATAACCAAATTATGACCTAATATCTTTTTAGATCAATGTCAAACAGTAGTTAGTTATTTTTTTATTTGTCTAAAATTGATACAGCATACATATGGAACTTGAGGATGCTGTTTAGTTTTTGTGTTATTCAGAATTTAAATGTAATGTGACACGTTGCCAAGCTTCAGAAAAGGAAACTGCCTGTACCTCAGAATGATTTTTGTTATTTATGGAATATAATAAGCTCACAACTGTGCCATGGAACTAATATACAACAATACCATCTTAAGTATAAACAAGCTTTTATCATGATATATTAAATGTGAATGTTTCACAGAAATAAGTGAATTCAGCATTACAACTGTGCATGCCCAGCTCATGGGTCATTCGGGATAAACATTCTCGCCAGCTGAGCTACTGTGTGTACACAGACCTGCGTTTCATATGTATTTTCCAGTTTTGCTTTTCGAGGTAAGAAAATACTGCTTTCAAAACTATTAACTAGGTGTATTTACGGTTCATTTGTACAAAACTACGATGATTTTGATGGTTTAATTGGCTTTTCCTTGGTCGGTTGCTGGCCCGCTTTGGTGAGTGAGTAAGATCATGACGATTAATAACAACCATTTTTTACTGTTTTTGTTTTGGAGGGAGGGGAGGAGGGGAGAATGAAATGAAATGTATGATTTTTATAACTATCAATAGATAATATGAAAAGTATTTGTGGGGTTTTCACCTCTTACTATACTAGTCCATGGCCATGGGCTGTATGCACGTTTGTTGACTTCTGAATGAGTACATGTGCAAGTAAAGTTGTGTAGTACAAAACTTAGTCACGAGTCTCCTGACTAATCATGTCTGATTCCGATGACATTGGATAATTTTAATCAGTATTTGACATTCTAATTTTCAGTGATAATCTTGTGATTGTATAAATTAGTTCAATATACTTGCACCATTTTCATTTGCATTATAACTTGTATGTAATGGACATGCTTACAGATCGTGATTTGATAAGGCCCACGCAGCCGAAACAGATAATAAATAAATGCCTAGCACTGAGATGCATTCTCGACTGCACAGAGATATTTATAGGACGACCACGGCATCCACAGTTGCCGTCTTTGACATGGTCCGACTACAAGAAACACAACACCGTGAAACTATTGGTTGGAATTGCCCCAAAGGACATGATCACATTCTTATCAAAAGCTTGGGGTGGGCGATCATCTGATATACACATTGTTAGGAAGAGTGGATTTTTGAACTTAGTTGATCCTGGGATTGCATAGTGGCGGATGGAGAATTTCCCATTCAAGAAGACTTGATGTTTCGCCAAGCTGATTTAGAGATTCCCCCTCCCAACGATGGTTATCAGCAAATGACCAGAGAAAAAGTACACAAAACCAAGAAGGTTGCCAATGTCTGCATTCATGTTGAATGGGCCATAGATCATCTAAAGTGGTTTAACATCCTGAGAAACACTCTACCCATCACTTTAGTTCCGCATATTGATTATATTTTCATCGTCTGCGCAGCATTATGTGATTTACTGCCTCCATTGGTATGTAAAGGAGATGTTGTTGCACTTGCAGATCATTTTGATCAGAAGTTCAACTTTATGTTCAACCAGATTTGATATGAACTGAAATCCAGAACTCAATCAGTAAATGTACAGAAGTTCATACAACTCTTAATTTCTTTCATTTCATTTAATCATTTATCAACCATTGTTTCAATGTACATTCGCCATTAAGTTCACTAGCAACGCTCTTTGTTTATCCCGAATGACCTTTGACAAATCCCATGATTCCTTGCATTTATCGAGATACCGAACTTGCTGATGGTTATTCAGCATTTTGTCTTTTGGCTATGGTGGATTTTTAAAATGCAAAATAAGAAGCTTTTGTTGGTGCCAGGTTTAGAAAAAATCTATCCCAGGTACTTGGAATTGCCATTGTTATTTTGTTGTGAAACAATTTTTGTTGACTCTAGCATTTTATGCATCATAATTTCAATTGATCTACCAGTGGCATTCACGTGTTCTGTGTAAAAGGGAACAAATTCCTTACCTTAAACTTTCAGCATCTCTTTCCTCCCTTAAGGTTTTACTTGAAGTCTATGTCTCTGGCCATCTGTTTAATGTCTCATTTGCTTGCTGTCAAATTTTAGTTGATGACGCGTCTCTGTGATGTCTTGGAATGTTTAA
This sequence comes from Rhinoraja longicauda, assembly GCF_053455715.1. Classification (NCBI taxonomy): domain Eukaryota; kingdom Metazoa; phylum Chordata; class Chondrichthyes; order Rajiformes; family Arhynchobatidae; genus Rhinoraja; species Rhinoraja longicauda. Next base: position 56,135,063 of record NC_135960.1, on the reverse strand, counting down.
CAACCTTCTGCCACTTGTTGCACTGCAGGTTGTTTCTGGGACTGCAGCATTGGATCGAATTAAGGTAGACTTGGCTCGCTGACCTTATCTTATTCACCCAGGTCTTGCAAGATGACCATCTATTCCTGCGAGGTAGCTGGGTAGCAGCCGTGAAGTCTCGGTGGTGAGTCATCCTTAGGTGGTGAACTGCTGAGGTCTCAGCCCTCAGAAACCCTCCCAATTTGAACAGCAGCCAAACAGATGACAGAGCTTTGCCTTCCATTTGAAACTGCCTTATCTAAATGTGCCTGATGTAATTAAATAACTAAAATATTAAGAAATACATAAATATATGTCTACCAGTGACGCAGCTGGTAGAGCTACTGCCTCACAGAACCAGAGACACAGATTTGATCCTGACCTCGGATGCTGTCCGTGTGTGTGGAGTTTGCATGGTCTCTCTGTGACTGTATGGATTTCCTTCGGGTGCTCTGGTTTCCTCACACATCCCAAAGATGTGCAGAGTTGTAGAATGTGTAGGAAACAACTGCAGATACTGGTTTAAATCGAAGACAGACACAAAATGCTGGAGTAACTCAGTGAGACAGGCAGCATCTCTGGAGAGAAGGAATGGATGACGTTTTGGATCGAGACCCTTCTTCAGACTGATCGAGAAGGGTCTCTTCCTGAAACGTCACCCATTCCTTCTCTCCAGAGATGCTGCCTGTCCCGCTGAGTTACTGCAGCATTTTGTGTCTAGGATAATTGGCCTCTGTAAATTGCCCTGATTGTGTGGGGAGTGGATGGGAAAGTGGGATAACGTAGAACTGGTGTGAACGGGTGATCGACGGTTGGTGTGGACCCGGTGGGCTGAAGGGCCTGTTTCAATGAAGTCAAGTAAAAAATAATTGCAGATATTAATAAAAAGGATAAAAATATAAATTACTTACTTTTTTTGCCCTCTTAATATCCAAACGAGAGATCACCTTTGATGATCTCCAAACAAGGTGGCCGATGGGCTTTCCAATCCAAGATTGGTGTGATGAGCAGAAAGATGGATAAACACCAGTAGTCCCAGCAGGACTCAGGTCTGGTGTTGCACCCCACATGCAATGTTGTAATGGAAATCAGTGACAGATAAGGTGGTCCAGACACAGCCAGCAGGATATGGGCCTCAGTGTACACAATACCCAGATTCATATTTCTTATGTGCAGGAAAGAACTGCAGGTGCTGGTTTAAATCGAAGATAGACACAAAATGCTGGAGTAACTCAGCGGGACAGGTAGCATCTCTGGAGAGAAGAGAAGGAATGGGTGACGTTTCGGGTCGAGACCCTTCTTCAGACCATATTGTAGTGGCCTGGCGGAGGCCAGAGAAAAGGCAGGACGCCAGGCAGTTTTAGATAAAGGTCTTTATTAGGCTGTGAGCTGCTCACAGCATAGTCCACCTAGGGATGAGCCGCGCCTCCCAACGGGCTGGCTTTTAACCCCTTACGCCTGTCCGTCAAGTGACGAGGGGGCTGACCCAAGGAGTGGCCTGATCCCCAGGGACCGCCACAGGACCCCCCCCCCCCCCAAGAACCGGAGGTACAAAACGGACAGGAGGGCGCACGAGGCGACCAGCCCGGGTGCGCACCACGACAGGCGCAGGGACCGGCGACTGACCGACAGGTGGAGGGGTCGTAGCAGACACTGGCGGGGGTATCGACTATTCCGCCCTAGCAGCCGCACAGCTGGGGGATGAGGAGATGGCCGCCTATCGTACGGCCATGTCGGGCCTGCAGCTGGAGGACATTGTCTGTGGCCCAGGGGACACAACGCTGTTGTGCGACACCTCCGCTGGCCTGCCGCGGCACCTCGAATACCCTGCGCCGCCAGACGACAGGGACGATGGGCCGACCACCAGCGACCTCTGGTGGCGTCTGGTGGCGTCTGGTTGAACGACGTGCCTGATGTGCCTGGCTGAACGACGTGCCTGATGGCGGACGGATTTCGCCGCGGAGGTTGCCCTGAAATGGGGTCGACGGCGGCCCCGGCTTGCTGTGCGCCTCCCAACGCCGTGGAAAAGACGGCCAGCGCGTCCAGGTCCTCCCGACGGGACATCCAGATCTGGTCAGCGTGCTCGCCCAGCCCCTGCGTGTCGGTGAAGAGGTCCCCGGCGAGCTGCGAGCGGAGGTCGGCTGGGAGCTGCCGAAGGTAAGCGTATTTAAATAGAAAACAGGGCTCGTGGCCGCCCATAAGGGCCAGCATGTCCTCCAGAAGGGCCGACGGCCGTCGGTCCCCGAGGCCCTCCTTGCTCATGATTCGAGCTGCCCGCTCGGCCTCGCTGAGGCCGAACCTCCTGATAAGGAGGTCTTTGAGGCCCGCATATTTGTTAGCTGCGGGGGGGTCGTTCAGGTAGTGCTTAACTCGCCTTGCTGTCTCCTGGTCCAGGGCGCCGACGACGTAGAAATACTTGGTCTCGTCCACGGTCACGCCTCGCACAGCAAACTGTGCCTCTGCCTGCTGGAACCAGACCTCAGGCTCTTCGGTCCACAGGGTCGGGAGTTTGAGGGAGACGGCATCGAGGTCGGCAGGACCGGGTTGCGCATTACTGCGAGACATCACGACGCGTGATGAATGTCGAGGTCACCAGTGTAGTGGCCTGGCGGAGGCCAGAGAAAAGGCAGGACGCCAGGCAGTTTTAGATAAAGGTCTTTATTAGGCTGTGAGCTCCTGCTCACAGCGTAGTCCACCTAGGGATGAGCCACGCCTCCCAACGGGCTGGTTTTTAACCACTTACGCCTGTCCGTCAAGTGACGAGGGGGCTGACCCAAGGAGTGGCCTGATCCCCAGGGACCGCCACAATATATTCAATTTTCATATTGTGAGTATGTATCAATGGAAAACACATCGTACTCTCCAACAGTGATGCATGTATCTGTGATAAAGACCCAACAAAATGTGCCATTGAATATCAACGGTAATTTTTTGCACAAGAACCTTAAGATCTCTTGGCCCAGGAAAGGATATTTCCCTTGGCATGGGCTTGGAATCTGTTTTTTTTTAATAAGCAAAATCAGCAAAAGATCATTGTTAGCTATTGCTTCAAAATTAAATGCATTAAAGATTTTACATCACTTACAGAGCAGAGTAAATTTGACTGGCAGTGCATGTTTAAGTCTGTAATACCTCAGTTGGTTCTAAAATATAAAGACAATGCTCTCCAAGGTTTGTTCAGTGGGTACTTGCCCTTAGGTGGTACAACACCTCGCACTACATCCCTGAAATGCTGCTTTATACCACATGGACAGGGGGAGACAGTGAATAGGATTTAATGTAAGCAGGCAGTTTCTAGCTTACCATCTGGGGTCTCTCTTTCATCATTAAGTTTAACTTCAAGATTTCAAGATCAGTTTATTGTCACATGTACCAATTAAGGTACAGTGACATTTGAGTTACCATACAGCCATACTAAGTAAAAAGCAACAAGACACACAGCCACATAAAATAAAATTTAACATAAACATCCACCATAGCGGATTCCACATTCCTCACTGTGATGTAAGGTAATAGAGTTCAACCAGCTTCCTCTTTGTTCTCCTGCGGTCGGGGCTGTTGAACCATCCACAGTTGGGGGCCCCCAATCAAAGCCCCCACAGCTGACCACTGCAAGGGCAGTACAATCAAGATAACGATTACCGTCACCTCCTCAATAACAATTCCAAACCAGGGAAGAACATTAAGAAGTTATAATAAAAGGTGAAAAATAAAATGATAAAATGCTGGAAATGCTCACTAGGTCAGTACAAACAAACATAATTAATGTTTCACGTTAATTATTTTTCAGAAATGACCTGAAATTTGGCTTCTCCTTCCACAGCAGCTGTGAACTTTTTGATACTTTATATTACCAACATCTGGAATATTTTGCTTTAATATATCAGCTTTATTTGTAATCCAGTCAAGATATGTCCTATATTATAAACGGTAAAAGTCTAATATTCTGCTCTCTGATAGTTCATGAATCTGCCGCACTCTGGCATTGGCCAATGTACCCCTTTAACACACCGTCAGGGGAAAGGGAGACGAGAGGTATAGACGGCGATAGAGATATCGGAAAAATGAATGAAAGAAAGATATGCAAAAAAGTAATGACGATAAAGGAAACAGGCCATTGTTAGCTGTGGGCTAGGTGAAAACAAGTTACAGACAATGAGACTGAACAAGGCATCTTTGAAGCTAGCCAGGTAGATCTGGTGCTGCATAAGCCTGGCAAATTTCAAACTGAGCATTGGTGAGCAATTTATTAGTCAGTAAGTGCTGATCGATAGCATTTGTGATGACCCTAACTATGAATTTGTTGATAATTGAAACGTAGACTGTTTAGGCGGTACCTGAGCCAGATTAGATTCATCCTGGTATTTTTAATAAATCGGAGAAACCTGGGCAATTGTCCACATTGACGAATTGACGTCTGTGTTGTAACAGTTCTGGAACAACTTGGCTAGAGGTGTAGCTGGATCTGGACAGTAGGTCTCCAGTTTTACAGCTGGGACGTTGCCTGGTCCCATAGACACGGCTGTAGCAGCCGTTTCCCCATACCGCGAGGAATTGAATTAAATTGGCTGAAGTCCAGCCTCTGAAAACGTTAAGCAGTCTACCACCTGTGAGCAACTTAAATTTAAATAATTGAAAATGACTTTGGCCAGAACTAGTGACTAGTATTCTTGCTTAATTTGTAAACTTAGTAATAATGAATTTTCTTTAAACTTTTAAAATAATAGGAATAGGAATAGGAATATATTATTGTCTAAGCACAGTGAGATTCTTTGCTGCATACACAATGTATACAAATAGCGGCCACCTACGGCACTAACAAAGTTACAAAGCACGCCGGCTCTCCCTTTTGTTCTTCCCCCCCCCAACAGTTCCCCCATTGACTTCCCCACATTGTCCATTGTTCTCCCCCCTTCCCCATCACGGTGGTTCCCCCACGCTGGGTCCTCTGTTATTCTCCCCCTCCCCCCTCACGGTGGTCCTCCACGCTCATCGACCATCGACCGCGGGCCGACCGGCGAGGCACCGCGAGGCTTCACCACCACCGAGGCCCCAATGTCGCGAGGCTTCACCACTGTTGATGCCTCACTTCACGCCTCTGTGGTGCCGACCCGGGCCCCAGCCGCGGGCTCTGTCGGCCACTTCACTCGACCCGGGCTTCTACCTGCGAGGCCCTGGCTGGGCCCCGACCCGGGTTTCTACGTGGTGATCCGGGAGGCATCAAGACCATGGCGCCTTGATAAAGGCCTCCGGTCGCGTTCCCAGTCCGCAGCCGCAGCCCGTCGGGAAGACTTCCGGCCGCACGGCCCGTCGGGAAGCCAGGTAGTTGGAGGGACTTTTATGCTTAAATATATGTTTATTGGAAACATAGAAATATAGAAACATAGAAAATAGGTGCAGGAGTAGGCCATTCGGCCCTTCGAGCCTGCACCACCATTCAATATGATCATGGCTGATCCTTCCATGGGTAGAATGAATAAGGACTTACTCTGGGGAAGAAAGGCTTAACCAATGATGTAGGATAGATCAGCTGCCAACTGCAAGACCAGCATAACTTGTGCAAACTATTCCCTTGCCTTTATGCCTTTTTTGGGATGGAAAAAAATGATTACTTTCCTGCACATTATATACACAAACGTACACCAATATTTAACATTCCACAGCCACTTTTCCGCAAACAAGGTTCCCAATTGTAAAATATAAACCATAAAATATATCCACATTTGCATTTTTGCATTGCTCAATCTGAACTAAAAAGGCTGAGTCCAGTTTACAAATTTGCACCTCCGCAATACATGTAAAATTCAGAATCCACTATTTACATTTAGCTCTGGTATTTTTTTAAAAAGGAAAATAAAGTATTTCTGCATTACATTAAGCTTTACTTGTACATTGATGTTTCATTTTAAATAACCAAGTACAAATTTCACACTCAAGTAACACGGACATTAAATTACAAGGTTACTATTATGAGGATCTGTCACTTTGGAATATATAGTCTAATTACCTGCAGCCGGTGAATGAAAGGATTAGAAATAAATTGCTCTTCAAAGGATAATTGATTTGGTATGATACTCAAAGCACTTGAACAGAATGTTTCAGTAACAAGCTTTCATACAATTCTGATTAGGCCATGGTGGCAGCAGCCCCTCGTGGAATTGTAAGATGAATAGCCCTGAAGTATAGCATGATTGGTCACATTGCTCTGGTCTTGTTGCTTATACAACTAGTACTATTGCCACTGCTTTGCCCGCAAAAAAGTGCAATTGACATATTCTAAAAATCTGACATTATGTGTGTTAAAAAAAAATTGACAATTAATTTATTGGATGAAATTATTAAAACAGATTTCATGAAGATGAGTCCAGTTTGCATCCCGCCGCAGGTAGATGCTCGGCTTGCACTGAAGGAGCTATTTCCCGTAGTCAACAAACATCAGACTGTGTACCCCATCATAGCCAGAGACTTCAACGAGGCTAGTCTGAGGAAATCACTTCCAAACTACCACCAGCATTATTCCTGCAGCATCAGAGGGTCAAATACTCTTAACTGCCACTACTCCACCATCAAAGATACCTATCGCTCTATCCTTCATCCTCACTTTGGAAAATCAGACCATCTGGCTGAGCCCCTTCTTTTGCCGTATTATGATCTGATTACCTCGTATTTGTTTAGTTTAGTTTAGTTTAGAGATACAGCACGGAAACAGGCCCTTCAGCCCACCGAGTCCACACCGACCAGTGATCTCCGCACATTAACACTATCCTACACACACCAGGGACAATTTACACATATACCAAGCCAATTAACCTACAAGCCTGTACGTCTTTGGAGTGTGGGAGGAAACCGAAGATCTCGGAGAAAATCCATGAGGTGACGGGGAGAACGTACAAACTCTGTGCAGACAGCACCAGTAGTCGGGATCGAACCCGGGTCTCCGATGCTGCAAGCGCTGTAAGGCAGCAACTCTACCGCTGCGCCACTCGTGGCCCCCCCGTGTTATTGTTTATTCATTTATTGTATTAGTTACATTTATTTGTGCGTTTGTGTTAATGGGCCTGTAAAGCTGCAGCAAGTAAGAATTTCACTATCATTTGCTGATACATAAGACAATTAAACACTCTTGACCCTTTACCTTTCTGATAAAAGCAGGAAAAATATTAACTGCAAATAAGACAAAGACTTATGGAAGAAATTAAAAAAATCATAGGATTTTTAAAATCTCTTAAATCAATAGATTACTCCTTAATTTTTTTAAAAAGTTTGCAGAAAACTGTTTTAATCATTTAGTGTTAAACGTTGTGACAGTACCAGCCTGAACTACCTTCTCCGGCAGCTCATTCCATACACCCATCATAGCCAGAGACTTGTGTGGAAAAAGTTACCCCTCAAGTTCCTATTAAATCCCCCCCCCCCCCCCCCATCTTAAACCGATGTCCTCTGGTTCTCAAGGGACTTTTAACAATTAAGGTAATTTCAATGTTCCAAGCATCGTGAAATAGTGAATACAAATATAATCTTCTAACACTGTCTCTCATACATCAATTCAAATAGATCTGATAATATCTTTAGAAAAATATTTTTTAAAATCTTTTGATATCTCTACAGTAAGCTGAGTGTAACAAGCCTTGACCACTGTGTAAATGATAAGAATTGAAGTGCTGAGACTGGGTGGTAAAGTACAAAACCGTTATTTTACACCATGTCACCTCATGCTGCTTTGTACTACCAGCAGTATGCATTAATCTTACTGATAAAGATGCACCATGAGAGGGCAGTAGAATGCGCTGAAGCATTGAGCAAGATTTCACACAACTACTGTGTAGCAATGAAATACAGTAAAATAATCGTTTGTCACATTTTCAACACATGCTATTGATTTTTTATTCCGTCATCTGTGCTGCTTCGCATTGCAGCAGCAAAACATTGGTGGTTTCTTCCTTCTAATGATTTTGCCACAACTGAGACCTCAAATGGGTTTGTCATATGATCCTTATTTGATATTTTCAGTGATATTTGTATGTAAGTAAATTCATGCCATCAGCTTAGATTGTCCAGCTCTCCATAAAAATAAACTGAACACATACAGGAAAATTAAATGCCATCAATAACTGCTAATATTTCTTTACAATCCAATAAGTGTCTCTCTTCTTCCATTGTCCAGAGCTGGAAAAGTGCAGTCAGGGCATCAATTGAATGGATTCTGCCTTATGTTGTGCACCCACACATATCCATCCCTGGACCCCTGACATGGGTTTTGTTAAAAAGCTTGTCTGAAAACTGAATACACTATCTTGTGGAAAAAATGGCAAACATCCTAAAACATCAGGATGTACTACAATTACCGAGCATAATTAATATTAATCTGCCTTTAAAGTAACATGACACACATCAAAATCTTGCACTTCATAATGTTATTTTAGTTTGTGCAATCTTTTTCAGCTGTCAAGGTACTGTATAATTGCCACCATGTCTATGACTATGCTTAACATCTTCATTGTATATTCAGCATCAATCTCCCAATGGCGGCACGGTGGCGCAGAGGTAGAGTTGCTGCATTACAGCGAATGCAGCGCCGGAGACTCAGGTTCGATCCTGACTAAGGGCGCCGTCTGTACGGAGTTTGTATGTTCTCCCTGTGACCTGCGTGGGTTTTCTCCGAGATCTTCCGTTTCCTCCTACACTCCAAAGACGTACAGGTATGTAGGTTAATTGGCTGGGCAAACGTAAAAATTCCCCCTTGGGTGTGTAGGATAGTGTTAATGTGCGGGGATCGCTGGGCGGCGCGGACCCGGTGGGCCGAAGTGCCTGTTTCCGCGCTGTATCTCTAAATCTACAAAAATCCCGCCAATAAAAAAATGCCTCTTGTTCTCCATGGCTGTCAGTTGATGCATGGCTATATTATTAAAGCAAAATTTTCATTTTCATTGCTGAGTTGGATTTTACAGCAGTGAATGAATGCACAGATGCATTGGAGCAATGTGATGTGTTAAGATGCTTGCACATCATGAGATTAATTATTACCAATGATTCATGATCACCTAATGGAATAAAAAAGGGACATCTGAAAGAAAACAAAAAATATTGATAATAAACCACTGGCTGAATAGCATCTGTAAAGAATAGAGGCAACTGTACAATTGTTAACAGACCAGGTACTTGGACAACAAATAAGCTCCTTGCAAAGCAGAACAGAAACATAGTGACAGGAGCCAGAGGAAAAAGGAGATAGATTGTCAAGTATTGGGTGTTTCACAGACAGGTTTATTCTTCACATCAATGGCAGCAGCGAACTGGAGTTACTATTGAATTAAATGGCAAACAAAAGTTCAATAAAATCCTGGGAATTGTTGGAAACAAAAATATTTATAGTATCAATTGTAGCTCAGTTCTCTTGACAGAACATGAAACCAGGTTCAGTATAAAAGAGCTGTAATTTGGACCTGCTAACTTTATTTGTTGATAAATGCTGGCCTATGTCTTGTTTTCAGTATGTTCCTGATGTGATTGTACCTTTAGAAGATAATCGATCATGGACTTCTCTTGAGCATTGTGCTTTTATCAGTACTCCTTCGGCTTAGAAATAAACTGTCAACAAATATGGGAAAACTAACTTAAACAAATTCAGTTGACAGGGCAATGTAATTTTTACATCATAAACTTAATGGGTGATTTATTTTTTGATGTTGATGCAAAAATGTGATTAGATCAAAAATACATTGAGGTCCAAGGGTATTCTGTTGAAGAAATGGTGTAAGGTTGTGAAGGCTGGTTCAAGAACCTAGTTGTAGGAAAGTAGCTGTTCCTAAAACTGGTGGTATGGGACTTCAGGTTTCTGTACCTCTAGTAATGGCCTGGATTGTGGGGTCCTTGACACCACCATCTTGAAACAGCATTTCATGTACAGTGCATTCAGAAAGTAATCAGACCCCTTCACCTTTTTCCACATTTTGTTACAGCCTTATTTTTAAATGGATTAAATTATTTTTTCTTATCATCAATCTATACACAATACACCCGAAAAAAGAAACGAAAACAGGTGTTTAGAAATTTTTGCAAAGTAATTAAAAAGAAAAAACTGAAATATCACATTTACATAAGTATTCAGACCCTTTGCTATGACACTCAAAAATGAGCTTAGGTTCATCCTGTTTCCACTGATTATTCTTGAGATGTTTCTACAACTTGATTGGAGTCCACCGGTGGTAAATTAAATTGATTGGACATGATTTGGTAAGGCACACACCTGTCAATATAAGGTCCCACAGTTGACAGTGCATGTCAGAGCAAAAACCAAGCCATGAAAATGAAGCAATTGTCCGTAGACCTCCGAGACAGTTGCGTCGAGACACAGATCTGGGGAAGGGTATAAAAACAATTTCTGCAGCATTGCAGGTCCTGAAGAGCACAGTGGCCTCTGTCATTCTTAAATGGAAGAACTTTGGAACCACCAGGACTCTTCATAGAGCTGGCCACCCGGCCAAACTGAGCAATCGGGGGAGAAGGGCCTTGGTCAGGGAGGTGACCAAGAACCCAATGGTCACTCTGACAGAACTCCAGAGATCCTCTGTGAAGATGGGAGAACCTTCCAGAAGGACAACTATATCTGCAGTACTCCACCAATCAGGCCTTTATGGTAGAGTGGCCAGACGGAAGCCACTCCTCAGTAAAAGGCACATGACAGCCCACTTGGAGTTTGCCAAAAGGCACCTTAAAGGACTCTCAGACCATGAGAAACAAGATTCTCTGGTCTGATGAAACCAAGATTGAACTCTTTGACCTGAATACCAAGCAGCACCGCTCATCACCTGGGCAATACCATACCTATGGTGAAGCATGGTGGTGGCAGCATCATGCTGTGGGGATGTTTTTCAGTGGCAGAAACTGGGAGACTAGTCAGGATCGAGGGAAAGATGAACGGAGCAAAGTACAGAGATCCTTGATGAAAACCTGCTCCAGAGCGTTCTGGACCTCAGACTGGGGCGGAGGTTCACCTTCCAACAGGACAACGACCCGAAGCACACAGCCAAGACAACACAGGAGTGGCTTCGTGACAAGTCTGTGAATGTCCTTGAGTTGCCCAGCCAGAGCCCGGACTTGAATCTGATCGAACATCGCTGAAGGGACCTGAAAATAGCTGTGCATCCACGCTCCCCATCCAACCTGACAGAGTTTGAGAGGATCTGCAGAGAAGAATGGGAGAAATGACCCAAATACAGGTGTGCCAAGCTTGTAGCGTCATACCCAAGAAGACTTGAGGCTCTAATCGCTGCCAAAGATACCTCAACAAAGTACTGAGTAAAGGGTCTGAATGCTTATATAAATGTGATATTTCAGTTATTTCTTTTTAATTACTTTACAAAAATTTCTAAACATCTGTTTTTGCTTTTTTATTATGGGGTATTGTGTGTAGATTGATGATAAAAAAAAAGAATTTAATCCATTTTAAAATAAGGCTGTAACGTAACAAAATGTGGAAAAAGGTAAAGGGGTCTGAATACTTTCTGAATACACTGTACATGCTTTCAATGGAGGGGAGGGCTGTGTCCAAGATGGGCTGGGCTGAGTCCATCACTCTCTGCAGCCTCTGTTAAGCGTCTGTCTGTGACTCCAGCTCAGTTTGAAATTGTCTCTTTGTGCTCTTCAAGAATTTTTAACTGGACTTCTTGTATGATATTGAATTGTCACTCTTAAACACCACAGATCTAGCCCTCAGCAGATTACAGCGTGCTGGTTCATCCAGGGCTTCTGTTGGGGGAAAGCTCTGGATATTTTTGTAGTTTCACGCTTGTCCACACATTATGAAGTTGGTGACGGCATTAACTTATTCATTCAGGGCCGCTTACATAATCTTGAACATGGCCCAGTCCGCCGATCTGAAGTGGCCCCTAACCCCTTGCCACTTCCTGTTATTTTCCCAAATGCGGGCACGGTATGAAGAAATAGGGTTTTCCTGATGTTGGTCTAACAATGGTCAAGTGTGCTGGGTGCTCTGGTGTTGAAGGCGATGTGTTGATGGTAGTTTGGCAAATACTTCTTCAAGCTAGCCTGGTTAATTCATCAGTGCTGATGTGGAAGGCACCAGGATATCCTGCTTCTTGCTGGTACTACATGCAGGAAACATACCTTTCATTCATTCTGCTTTCTTTCATCCAGACTACTGCTCAGTAATGCAAGATAAAACCCTGCTACAAAATAAGCTTGTTTTCTCAGCTAGATCAATGGTGTGCATACCCTGGCCCATAATCCTCAACCATCTCTGTTTATACTAGTACAGATATAAATATAACTGGAGCTCTTCAAGACTGTAATCACAGGACAATCCCGGCTTTATTTCCCAGTAACTTAATTTATTGTATAAAATGAAACATCAAAAAATATACATCTGAACATTAGATGGGTGTAAAACATTTAAAAGTAGTATTCAATAAGCAGCATGCCAGTTCTTACCAGTTTACTAGTCAATATCTATACCTCAAACACCATTAAAAATGGCATTATTATTGTCTATGCAAACTAATTACACATTTCCCCACATTACAACAGTAGCTTTTTTTTCCCAATAATGCCTTTTTTTGTGGTGAAATTGCGAGGTTACATAATAATTGGATGTCCCCAAAATCAAAGATGGGGTATTAATAGGAATAATTCCTGTAAACAGGAGCCTATGATGTATTTATGTACAGATGTTCTCATTTAAAACACATCAGTATTTTAAATGCAATGGGTACATCTAATCATTGAAACAGCCAAACAAAATGTTCTGTTTCTTGCCACTTGGCAGGACTAAGAGGAAAGTTACTGGACCAAATCTTGTTGACTGTTGGCGGCTTCGAATGGAACAGTTGACTGTGCTATTTGAGCTTAAACACATCCTGGCCTTGTGTGTGTACACAGTAAAAGGTGGGAGACCAATACAAGCTGGTGGTCAAATGCCAGAACGTCAAACTGTACTGTTTTGTTGCAGTATAACTGTGGAGCACTCATCTTGAGAAATGGTCCATGCGCAAGTGGTCATGTGGAAAAATGTAGGTACACCACCCTGGTGCACAACCATTTGTCCCACCCACCCCTCAATCACCCTACTCCTTATCTCTCCTTCATACACTCAACTCCCATCCCCGTATTCTCCCTTTTATGCCCCCTTTTTCCCCTCCATCATTTCTTCCCAATCATATCCCTCCCTCCAGCTTTACATTTCACTCCACCACCTGTCTCCTTATTTGATGGCCTTTTGTCTCCTTTTCATTTCAAGCCTTTGTCACTTACTACACCCATTTGCCATTCAAAACCTATAACCAAACCACCTATCTCTTACTATGCTTTACTCCATCCCACCTCTCTTTTCCAGCTTGCGCTCTCTCCTCCCCCTCCTCCTCCTTCCTTCCTGTCCTGGCCCTAAACAGCATCTGTCTATTCCTTCCACAAATGCTGCCTGACCCACTGAGTTCTGGTCGCACTTGGTGTTTGATTGAATTATTTTCCTTTATTTTAATATTTTTGTTTAAAAGATGGGCATTTTAATGTGCTTTTAATTTATTTTAAAAAACATTTTATATTTTTATCATTTAAAACTACTTGGATATTTTTTTAAATTTCTATCAGTCCCTGGGTCTATTTGTTGTTCATAGCCTGCTTCGCCTTGTAACGTGTTTGCCAGATGCAGGAGGTCAACTTATTTAACCCTCTGCATCTGTGGACAGGGACTGTGAGTGGTGGGTCAGATTCAGCATAATCCAGATCACCCTTTTTTCATCCTTCTCAGTGAAAAACAGAGTCAGAAATGAACTAAAAAGTAATATCGTTATAAAAATAAAACCTAACCTAGAGTGCGAGTAACAAATTCAACCCAATTCCTGCATATTGAATGTTGACAAACTGGAGTACTGTAATTTACACAGGAATATATTTGAACTTAAATACTTATATATAGATATACCTGAGATATATATATATATATATATATATAGCAAGACACCAATGGGAGAGATATATATATAGATATATATATACACATCTATATCTCACTGGTGTCTTGTTTGCTGCATAGTTACACATATTCACAACTTCAACTTCTTACAAAAATACACCAATTACTCCAGCATCTTGGAACTGTGGCTTCATCGTTCTTTCTTCTGATCAGGTAACCATACAGATTGTCACATGAATGTGTTAGTAAGGATGTTTTTTCTTTGCAGTCCAAAGGCTGATACGTATATATTCAGCCTCTCTTGGTCGTGCCACCCAGTTTTCCCTGCCGTGCTGAAACTGGCAAAAACAAACTGGAAATTAAGAAAATTAACTCTGTGTCTGCATCTCTAAATTTGCCACCCAATGCAAAAATGAAGGGTTTGTATTTATATGATCTTTTGCATTTAATAGCCAGTTATGTAATTTGATGAAAAGCTATTGGTGTGATGTAGGAAACAAGGCAGCTAATGCCGAGAGAAGGTTTTCCTGTTGGTCGTGTCAACGGGAATAACCATCTTGTGCGACTTCAAAATGGTGCCATGGGGTCTTATACAACCAGCCATGAGTGGCAGAGAGGCCTTCGGCGAATGCACCAACACGTTTTACATTGGAGTTTCAGCTTAGATTTTAGTGCTGAAGCCTCAGACTTAGGACCGTCTCTATGAATAAATCATTTATTTTAATCTAGATTTTTTTTTAAAGTTCCTTTGTTTCATCTACATTGGTAATAATATCATACATCCCCTCTGTGATATCAGCCACAGCATTTATTTCTTTATCAACTTGAAAGACAATTTGTTGCAGATTGAAAACAAGTTGATTCAATCCATCTTGAAAGAAATCCAATAAGCAAGGCTAATCTTCTAAGTACTTAAGCTTTATACCCGATTCCCATACACGGAGAGTTTTCAACAGAATGGCAAAAGAAAACCTTATTCAACAATTTATTAATCTTGAGGAAACCTAATCTCTCCCTTGCTGATCACTCAGAGGTCTGAAAAACTGCCAATTTAATATGGGTTTTTAATCCTTTATCTCAGCAATTGCCAAAAGAACCAGAGGAAAAATCTTTTTTTTTTTTCACACAGCAAGCTGCTATGATCTGGGATTCATTACATAAAAGTGTGTTTGAAGCAGAATTTAATAGTAAGTTTCGAAGGGAGTTAGATAATTATTTGGAGAGAGGATAGCAGGGTCATGAGAACAGAGAGCTAATTTTCAGAGATAGTCATAGTCAATGATACAATGGAACAAGTGGTCTGCTTCTCTGTTGTACTTTTCGTCATTTCCCTCCACCATCAATGGCTTTGGCTTCCTTTACAACCTTGGGTCCCTTTGATGCTATCCTGACATCATTTGATTATAACCTTAAATTCAATACGTCTTGATTCCCATTTTTCCTGCTGAACTGAGATTAGCCACATTAGATTATTTCATTAATTAAAAACATTTGGGATAGGTATGTGGATATGGTAAGTTTATTGGGCAGTGGGACACCAGGGGGCACCGCACGATGGCTGCCTCACCTACAGTCTGTCTGTCCTTTTCAAACTCTTTTTGTTATTTTTGGTAAGTTTTAAAAGTTGGTGTAAATGTTCTCTGGTTTGTTTTATGTGGGGGGTGGGGGGAAACTTTTTTTCAATCTCTTACCTAGCCGGAGATGCGATTGTTTTCCGGATCGTATCTCCAGTCGCTCTGCGGCCTAACATCACGGAGCTGGAGGTCTTGCCTGGGACTGACCTTGAGTCCCCGCGGGGGCATGGACTTATCATCTGAGCCTGCGATCCCTTGCCTGGGATCGACGCTCCAATGCAGCCTGCGGACTTTAACATCAGGAGCTCACATTCTCGGGTTGAGACCGGTCGGCAGCACCAAAAGCTGCACGAAGTTCGACTGGTCCCGGCGCGGGGGAGCTTAGATTCCCCCCCGATGAAAGAGCTGGATTGCCCCGACGAGGAAGGCTCGCCGCCGGCTACGGGAGTCAAGATCATCCCGTCAACGGAAGGTTAGAGCCCCCGACCGCTGGAGGACAAAGAAGGGAGAGATTGGACTGTTTTTTCACCTTCTATCACAGTGAGGAATGTGGAGGAATCACTGTTGTGGATGTTCATGTTAAAATATATGTCCTGTGTGTCCTGTTGCTTTTTATTATTATGACTGTACATCAACTGAAGTTCCTCGTATGTTGTAAAACATACTTGGCTAATAAAGTTTTATTGTGATTGTGAGTTGGTCGAATGCAGGCAAATTCATTGGGCATAGGCATCTTAGTCAGCATGGATGAAATGAGCTAAACAGTCTGTGACCATGCTGTATAACTATGAATCTAATTCCTCAATGAACTGGTGTATAGAAATAGTGTACAAATCTATCCTTTATATATCTTTATACTTCAAAGTGTCATAAATGTGCAGGTTTGATGAGTCAAGGCCATCCTTAAAGATTATATGTAATATATCCATTTGAGGGAGCACGTCCATATTGAAAGATATGCAGTCCATATAATTAAATGCTAAAGACATTGGGCATAAATGAAAGGGGAAAAAAAAAGTCGGGACAGAAACAAACTAGAAATTCAATAGATAAACCTCAGTCCAGAAAATTAAAGGAGTAAAATGACAGAAATATTTGAATGTGTGCTTGAAAAAGGGGGTAAGTTTGGAGATGCTTATGTTTGAGTTAGTCTTACAAAACAGGCCCAATTATATAGAAGTAAAATAGTTCACTGTCCATCATGCAAAAAATGATCAATGAAGTTGAATACATGGTAGACACAAACTGGTGGAGTAACTCAGCAGGTCAGGCAGCATCTCTGGAGAGAAAGAATGAGTGACGTTTCGGGTCGAGACCCTTCTTCAGACTGATGTCAAGGGAGGGGCCGGTGCATGACAATACATGACTATTTTTTAAAGTGTTCAGAGGATACTTTATTGTATGCAAATTGAAACATACTTTTCTATCCTTACAGCTTGCTCAGTTGGTGGAAACGTACTTGGAATATTGTGTGCAGATCAGGAACTCCACATTTTTAAAAGCGCGCCAAAAGATTCAGGAAAAGGAAACAAGAATGACTAAAGCACTTATCCTAAGTTATGAAAACAAGCTGTTTCCTTAATTGGATCTGCTGTTGTAGCTTGAATAGTTGGCCACGAGGTGGCAGTATGATTTTAAATACGACAAGAGGAAACTGGATTTTTCAGAGAAAGGGGCTTTGCTGAAACAATAACGATGGGCTGCATTTTGAGATTTACATCAATGGCTCAGTGTTAGTCAGAAATTCTGGGAAGTTCATTATAAGTGGCAAAGTGTGAATTCACAAAATTAAGACAAAGATTCACAGAGAGGGGTTGGGTATATGGAATTACCTGCCAGAGGAGGTAGCCGAGGCAGGTACTACAACATTAAAAAAAACATTTAGACAGGTACATTGATAGGAAAGATTTAGAGTGATATGGGACAAACGGGACTAATGTGGGTACAGCACCTTGGTCGGCATGGGCAAGTTGGGCTGAACGGCTTGTTTCCGCGCTGTATGACTTTAACTATGAGACTTGAGAACCTCCAGAAAGGGGCTCGATTTACCTGGTTCTGCCAGTGGCTCTGCACAATTTCGTTTGAACACCAATATTTTAAAATAAATTGCTGATTTTGCACATTAATATGCATTAAACACACTACAGGCAAGTTAAGGCTAGCAATAAATAAAGTTCCTGTGGAACAGCAAGCACTGCCAATCAACCTTGCTATCTTCAAAATCGAGCAACCAAATTGAGGTATCTCATTTCTTCAGATGGTAAAGTGTTTTGAAGAGATTCTTTTAAACAACAAATTTTGAGCTTAAAGCTTATCTTTTAAAAAACATTTCACTTTTAATTGTAATTGTAATTAATTTATTAGCCAAGTATGTAAAAACATACAAGGAATTTGATTTGCCATAGAGTCATACCAAAAAAGCAACAAGATACATAACTACATAAAAATTAAGACAAACATCCACCACAGTGCACTGTGGTGGAAGACAATAACATATTGCCTCCTTTTCTCCCGTGATCGGGGTAGTCGATCCATCCGCAGTCGGGGTGATCGAAGCTCCCGCGTCGGGGCGATTGAAGCTCCACTTTGGCGGCAAGAACAGGAAAGCAGAGTATTACCTGAATGGTGGCCAATTAGGAAAAGGGGAGATGCAACGTGACCTGGGTGTCATGGTGCACCAGTCATTGAAAGCAAGCATGCAGGTGCAGCAGGCAGTGAAGAAAGCG
Source organism: Rhinoraja longicauda (assembly GCF_053455715.1). NCBI lineage: Eukaryota > Metazoa > Chordata > Chondrichthyes > Rajiformes > Arhynchobatidae > Rhinoraja > Rhinoraja longicauda. The sequence goes on along the minus strand of NC_135960.1, from coordinate 56,116,815 downwards.
AATGGTATGTTGGCATTCATAGCAAGAGGATTTGAGTATAGGAGCAGGGAGGTTCTGCTGCAGTTGTACAGGGCCTTGGTGAGACCGCACCTGGAGTATTGTGTACAGTTTTGGTCTTCTAATCTGAGGAAAGACATTCTTGCCTTAGAGGGAGTACAGAGAAGGTTCACCAGATTGATCCCTGGGATGGCAGGACTTTCATATGAAGAAAGACTGGATAGACTAGGTTTATACTCGCTGGAATTTAGAAGACTGAGGGGGGATCTTATAGAAACATATAAAATTCTTAAGGGGTTGGAGAGGCTAGATGCGGGAAGATTGTTCCCGATGTTGGGGAAGTCCAGAACCAGGGGTCACAGCTTAAGGATAAGGGGGAAGTCTTTTAGGACCGAGATGAGAAAACATTTCTTCACACAGAGAGTGGTGAGTCTGTGGAATTCTCTGCCACAGAAGGTAGTTGAGGCCAGTTCATTGGCTATATTTAAGAGGAAGTTAGATGTGGCCCTTGTGGCTAAAGGGATCAGGGGGTATGGAGAGAAGGCAGGTACAGGTTACTGAGCTGGATGATCAGCCATGATCATATTGAATGGCGGTGCAGGCTCGAAGGGCCGAATGGCCTACTCCTGCACCTATTTTCTATGTTTCTATGTAAGCTCCCGTGATCGAGGCAGTTTGAGCTCCCAAAGTCGATCCCTAACCAAGGTTCCGCAAGCTCCATAATGTTAAGTCCGCAGGCTCCTGTGGTTGGAGCTCGCGAGATTGATCCCCAGCAAAGGGACCGCCGGCTATACAATGTCAGGCTGCAATGCGGAAGGAGATACGATCCAGAAAAAGTCGCATCTCCGTTGAGGAACGAGATTAAAAAACGTTTCCCCCACCCCCCACACAATACAAAACTAAAGATACACTAAAACATACATTTAACAACAGACTAAAAACAACAAAAGAAAAGGACGAGACAGACTGTTGGCGAGGCTGCCATCGTACGTCACCACCCATCATGTTCCCAGAAATTGGACTTGGAAATCAACGAGAATATGAAACATTTGTAATAGCCTTTCGAAGGCTAAAGTATCTCATTAAATGCAACTGTCTATTATGTAGCTCTGTATAACACCTCATGCCACATGTCAATTTATTGAGGAGGAGGAGCAGGAGGTGCTCAAAGCTTCTTTGAAGAAGTGCAATATTCCTGTTGATTCCTGGGAACCTTTGGCCCATGATGGATCAAAGTGGAGAAGGAATATTCAGGATAGTATTGAAAATGTCGAACACAGAGTGTTGCATAAGCAGCAGTATCGCATAATCCGGCATCTACTTATCTGCCTGGACCATTATGTGTCTCCTGCCCCACCTGTGGAAGAATCTGGTCTCTTCAGCCACCTCAGAACCTCCAAAACAATCCTGAGGAACTGCATGAAAAGAAGTCATCATCATATGGGCAGCACATCCATGCAGCTGGTAGAGCAGCTGCCTCACAGCACCAGAGACCTGGATTCACTCTTGACCTCGGGTGCCATCGGTGTGGAATTTGGATTTTCTTCCTGTGACCACGTAGGAGGAAACTGGAACACTTGGAGGAAACCTATGTCCCAAAGATGTGTGGGTTTGTAGGTTATTTGCCTTTGTAAATCACCCCTAGTATGCAGAGTATGGATGCGAAAATATGATAACACAGATCGAGCGTGATCGATGGTTGGCATACACTCGATGAGCCAAAGTGCCTGTTTCCATGATGGATCTTTCAATTCAACTCAATCTTCCTCTAGTCCAGTGATTAAATTATCTAGACTGATGCTTTGTTAAATTTTAGAACAACATACTTGTTCTTTTATCCAATTCTTGATTAATCTGTGATTAATTGATCAATCTAAATATTTCATATACATGTACCCATTCAAATGTCTTCTAAATGGTGTTATAGTTTCTGCCTCACCTATTTCCTCCAGCAACTCATTCCATATACCCACTACCCTCTGTGGGAAGAAGTTGCCCCTCAGGTTCCTCTAAATCTTTACCCTCTCGCCTTAAACCTATGTCCTCTATTTCTTGATTCCCCTACTCTGGATAAAACACTTTGTGCATCGACCCTGTTTATCCCATACTCTGTGTATGCACCCAATGTGTTCCTTGTTATTCCCTCAAAAAGATGGAAATGTCTAATTAAACTCAGAGTTTATTATGTGGATTCTGCTGAGTTTAATGGTGTATTTCAGAAGATTTTGACCTGCAACATTAATTCTCACTGATGTAGCCTAACTGGCTGCACATTTATAGTATTTTCCCTTTGTTTTCGATTTCCAGTATTTGCAGGTTTTTTTTCATTGTTGCTTACATGGTGGAAATGCGAAATGTGATCCAACCATGAATTTTATTTAATACCACTGCAATAGTAATATTTTGGCAGTGATCCTATTCAATAAATTAATTAACCGTAGCTCAGAAATTCATGCCTATTTTCAAAGAAAGAGATTTTAAGCCATATTTTATCGAATAACATATTTACATATCGATTATTATATAAGTAATTGTAGAAAATCTGGTTCATAAATAGCCCTTACACACATTTTTAAAAACAAGAGATGGATGATAGGCAAATGATGCTTAAATACAACATTTGCATGATGCATTAAAACTGATTAAAGCCATCACTGAAAATCTTTTCATGTTCAGGGAAATTTTTATGCAATAAATATTGATGGAGCTTGATATTAAATCACTTTTATACCATCCTTGCAATTAGAAGCCTGCCAGGAATCTATACTAACATAAAATTCACAAGGCTAAATTTTTTATCAGGTTCCAAGCCATTAAAAAAATATATCATTTCCTTTTTAAACACAACAGTCAAGAGAACTGATTTAAATAGATCATCCAGAAAGCTACACATTCCTTGCATGCACAGATTTATTGTTATTACATTACCACATAAAAGTGCTGTAAAGTTGACATCTTTATGAGCAAAAACAAAGACAGTAAGCTCCATTAAAAGTAGCTTCTGTTTTTGTTTTAAATTATGAAGAGTATCACTGCAAATTGCATAAAATGAATGTAAGAAAAAACAAGATCAATTCAATTAAATTTCAATTTTAAAATCCAAATAAACCTTTTTTCCCCCAGGGTGGAAATGTCAAAAATTAGTGGCATAGCTTTAAGGTAAGAGGGCAAAGTTTTAATGAGATGTGCAGAACAAGTTTTTTTTACTTAGAGTGGTGGGTGCCTGGAACACACTGTCAGGAGCAATGATAGAGGCAAATACAATAGGAGCATTTAACAGGTTTTTAGATAGGCACAAGGGTTATGTAGGGAATAGAGGGATACGGATTACGTACAAGCCGAGGAAATTAGTTTAGCTTGACATCATGTTCCATGTGGACATTGTGGCCGAAGGACCTGTTCCTTTGCTATACTGTTCTATGTTCTACAAAACAATTATCAAAGAAAGAAGTGTATTGTCAAGTTCGAATACATCAGAGAATATTGAAACACTGAACATAAGGTTTAATTGCAGCAGTGTGAAGATATAAAGCAAGACAATGCTCATATCATTCACAGTTAAAATTAGGCACTGAAGATTTGTTGAGCAGTCCCTGCTTTGTAAGGAATTCACATTCAACTGTTGCCGAACTGGTTCTTTTCAGGTGGGAGTACTGATTATTTTAGCATACTGTATGTATCCAAACAGGCAGAAATATTACAAGGAAGCCTGGTTTATATCCTTGGGCCACAAATAAATACTGCAGGTAATAGCTTTGCAGCATCTTTCTTTTTAGACATTTTATAGCTCTTCCTGAAAATCAAAAGAGAGTGTAAGGAATAACCACAAAATGAAGAACATTGGCTCTGCCAAGTGGAATAGTGGCTGCATCCCTAAGAACATAATTAGAAACATGACAGCTGAAGTACTGTAGACATATTACACAGACCTGCACCTTTGAAGCACATGCTGTCAAGGCCAAGGGGAATTTACATTACTGCCGCAACTGTGCCATCCATACCAAAGTGCTTATAAATGATTCATTGGAGGTCATGAAGAATGAAACACCTGCCACACTTTTCAGACCAGCCCATCAACATTCCATGTGGGGCTGTTCCTGAGCAAACATAAACATCTATTATTTGGTTAAAAATAATGAAAATGTTGGGCTACTGAAAAATTGAATGATTTATTGAAAACCACTCCAACAATGCAAATTTATATGGAAATCACATTTGAATCTGGTGTGCATTCCTGAGAGTGTAACTGAGTTAACAGATGGGTGAATAAAGACATAATAGATTTCAAAAGGAAGTTGTCAATGGTATTGTTCAAAACACACGTTAATATTTATTGTAAGGATAGACAACTCATAAATGTGACAAATGGATTACATGGAAATAAGACAATATGACCAACTGTCACCACACAAGACTCCTACCACCCCTTTTTGTCAAATCTCATTATTTTACTTTCCTTCCTATATTTATCCAGCTGCCCCTTAAAAGCATCGACAATGGGCAGGGGCCATTCTTTGGACCTGTACTTTACATAAATTGGTGGAAATTTTCAAGGCTAGGGTCTAAATGCCTTAAGTATTTGTATGCAAACAAATAGAATACAGTAATAACACAAAATATTACTCACAAAGGGGGGGGGGGGGGGATTAATTGGACAAAGGCCATAGGTACAAATACAAAAAGTGTGGGAGTTATGAGATAAGAATCGAAGAGGCAACAAAATGTGAAGCCAGAATATATGTGGAAGGGGAGGGTCGGGGGAAAGGGAGAAATGGGTGTGCATCTGGGCGGGGCACAGGTAAGAGAGGGTTAAAAAAGGAGGGGAGAGTGGGTTGTGGGTTTGAAGGTTAGTTACCTGAAATTGAAACAGCCCACCCCCCTCCCCATTTACCCCCTCTTCTCTGCACCCCACCCAGATGCACACCCATTTCTCCCTTTCCCCCTCCTCTCATCCAATTCCACCCATATTCCTTCCAATGGTTTCATATTTAACACCTCTTCTATCCCTAACTCCTTATTTTACCTTGTTGTCTTTTCATCTCTGGCCTTTGCCTAACTATCTGTGCATGACGCAACCCAACGTCCTTTTCATTGATTTCATCTACACTTCACGCTGCCTCAACAAAGCCACCAGCATAATCAAGGACCAGTCTCACCCCGGTCACTCCTTCTGCTCTCTCCCATCTGGCCAGTACAGAAGTTTGAAAACATACACCTCCAGATTCAGACAGTTTATTTTCAATTATTATCAGGCAACTGAACAGTCCTCTCGCCAGCTTGAGTGCTGATCTCCCATCTACCTCAATGGAGATCTTTGAACTATCTTTAATTAGACTTTATCTTGCACTAAATGCCACACCCTTTATCCTTTATCTGTATAATGTGGACAGCTTGATTGTATTCATGAAAAGTCTTCTTTGACTGGATAGCATGCAACAAAAGCTTTTCACTGTACCTCTGCACATGTGACAATAATAAACAAAACTAAATTTAAAACTGGAGGGCAATGGCTGAACTTGAGCGGGGTGGGATTTAAGAGGAATCTCAGGGGCAACATTTTTACTCATAGGATAGTTGGTAACTGGAATGAGCAGTCAGAGAAAGTGACAGAGGTGATTGCAATTACAACTTTTAAAAGGCATTTGAACAGAAATATGGAAAGGAAGGGACCAGAGAGATATGGGCCAACTGCAGGTAAATGGGACAAGCCTAATTTGCCAATTTGGTCAACATGGACAAGGTGGGCTGAAGGCCCTGCATTCATGCTGCACAGCACTATGACTCTAACATTGATTGAAGATTGTGCAAAAAAATAGGTATCCATAGGTGGACCATAGTGTTCTATTGCCAATTTAGGACCAGGTTTGTATAGTTTGTTTCAAGAACCTGATAGCTGCATGTCAAAGGTGCTCTTCAACCTGGTGGAACTTCCTTCCCAATGGTGGCAGTTAGACGAGGGCTTGAAGAGGGATGGTGGAGATCCTTGACGATAGATGGAACTTTCTTGCGACAGTGCCTCAATAGATGCTTTCCATGGAGGAGGAGAGCTGTGCCCGTTATGGGCTGGGCAGAGTCCTCCACTCTCTGCAGCCTCCTGTGCTCCGTAATTGCCATACCAGATCATGATGCAACCAGTCAGGATATTTTCTAAAGGACATCTGTAGCAGTTTGTTGGAATATTCAGAAACATACAGAAACTTGTTAAACTTTTAAGAAAGTAGCAGGAATGTATTCTTCACGATAGATCAATGTGCAGGCCCAGAACATGTCATCCGAAATGTTAATTTCCAGGAGATTGAAGCTGCTCTCTTCACCTCCGACCCACCAATGAAAACTGACGCATGGCTTCCTGACTTCTCCTTTCTGAACTCAACAATTAGTTTCATGGTCTATTTGGTAATTGAGTGAGAAGTTGCTGTTGTGGCACCACTCAACCAGGTGTTCAGTCTCTCCTCTGCATGCCAACTCATCACCACTATTGATTGATTCAACCATAGTGGCGTTGTCAGTGAATTTGTAGATGGCTTTGGATATGTGCTTAGCCACACAATCATGATTGTAAGGAGAGAAGAGCAGGTTAAACCTCAGGTGCCCTGAGGTGCACGTGTGTTAATGGTCAGTGTGGAGATGCCATTACTGATCCACATTTATTTCCACTTTGACACATCGCCCATCTGTTACCACTGCCAGTGAAAGCTTCTCCTCAATTCCTTTGATAACCAGAGGCTTGACTTTTTCAGCTGATTCTTTCAGATTCTACCTTGCCCAAAAGTAGGGATGAAACATTAAATTGAAGCAATGAATCTCTGAACCACCCTATTGATACGATCGCACCTTGTCCTTGTCAACCCTCTCACCCCATTCACACCAAATTGGACATCAGTCTGAAGAAGGGTCTCGACCCGAAACATCACCCATTCCTTCTCTCCCGAGATGCTGCCTGACACGCTGAGTTACTCCAGTTTTTTATGTCTCCCTTCAATTTAAACCAGCATCTGCAGTTTTTTTTCCTACACCAAATCGATGCATATACTTCAACTGTCCTGGCTTTTGATATCTATGAAACTGAATTTTTTAAAAGGAACATAAAACTGTTCTTTTAAAACTTAATATTTTATTGACCTACGTGTAGAGAAACACATTTACAAGGAATTTGTATTCTGTCACACAAATAAAAGCTTCAAAATAAGCTGCTGGTATAACAATTCTTTCATCAGCAGCTTATTTTGAAGGCCCCCAATTCAAACAGCAAGAAAAATAATTTATGTTTGACTCATGGTGATATAAATGTAATGCTCTCACTCCATTCAATTCTCTTCAGAATATTTTGTCTCATACACTCAGCAGATGCTTGCTGGCCTCTTGTACCTCACTAGAATGGTCTTTCTGAATCTGAATAGTGTGAACAGGTTGCTCAAACAGTGGCATGGGGATATTTCATTTTAAGATCAACCTTGACCTTTTAACAGTGACATTGCACCGTTACTGGTTGATCAGAATCACTTATTTTTGCACCATTCAACAATTGGGTAGTGAAGTGAGTATTTTAGTCTGCTTAGAATAGTTAACACACAAGATATTGGAATTAGAACTTTGGACCTACTGATAGTTCACAGTACATTGAATAGTGCAGTAAGTTCACAGTGCATTGAATAGTGCATTAAGTAATGAAGTTACCTGAAACATAGGATGATAATGGGCTTACAGAAAATGGAATCAAAACTTCACAGGCAAACTAAATGGTGTAAAAAAAGACACAAAGTGCTGAAGTAACTTAGCTAGTCAGCTAGCATCTCTGGAGAACATGGACAGGCAAAAGAGATGCTGCCTGACCTGCTGAGGAACTTCAACAATTTGTGTCTTTTTTTTTGTAAACTATTATCTGCAATTCCTTGCGTAAACATCATAAAGCATTTAAGGTAGAACCACAGGTCTCGAAACATTCCGATGAGGGAGATAGGTAAGAAAATTAAAGCCAGAACTTCATGTATGAACAAAAAAAGAGATTAATATAGAACTGAAGACAAAGAGACAGACAAGTAATACAGTTGATTAGTAAATTCAGAGGAAAAGTGAAAAATGAAAAGGAAAAAACTGGCAGCATCAGAGAATCCAAAGTTTGAAGAAGGGTCTTGATATGAAACATCACCCATTCCTTCTCTCCAGAGATGCTGCCTGTCCCGCTGAGTTACTCCAGCTTTTTGCATCTATCTTCGGTTTAAACCAGCATCTGCAGTTCCTTCTTACACAATCCAAAGTACACTGTAAACATGTGAACAGGAAGCAAATTGTGAAAGGAGAAATGGGCCAAATAAAGACCAAAGAAATTGTAAAAGTAAAGGCTATGGTAGAATTACTTAATTAGTACTTTGCATTGGTCTTCAGCAAGGATGAAATTGCTGCAAGAGCTTCATTTACGGAATTAGATTCTGATGGACTAAAAATTGATAAAGGTAAGGTGCTGAGAAAGATGAGCTGCACTTAAGGTAAATAAATCATCTTGCTCACATCAAATATATCTTAGGTTGCTGTGGGATGGAAGGTGGGAAATTGCAGAGTCCTAGGCCATAATCTTTCAAATAGTTACAGATTCAAGGATGGTGCCTAAGCACCTGAACATGGGAAAACAAAAGGCTGCAGGGATAAATCCTGTAATCAAATTTTAAACATTGATATTGAGGAAAGTTGAAAGTATAATCAAAGGCTGAAATAGTGGTCACATATTTAAAGTTAGACAGACTTCTTAAAGAGCCAGGATGATTAATCCCTTTCTACTATTTATTTCCCTGTAACCTAATCTCACACATGCCTATTAACACTTCTGATTCTTCCAGCCACCTACACCAGCTGCAACATAGTCACCAATTAACATATCATCTTTAGGATGTGCAAGGAAAACTGATGAACCGAGGGGAGTGGGTGAGGGAGGGGGGAGTGGGTGAGGGAGGGGGGAGTGGGTGAGGGAGGGGGGAGTGGGTGAGGGAGGGGGGAGTGGGTGAGGGAGGGGGGAGTGGGTGAGGGAGGGGGGAGTGGGTGAGGGAGGGGGGAGTGGGTGAGGGAGGGGGGAGTGGGGAGTGGGTGAGGGAGGGGGGAGTGGGTGAGGGAGGGGGGAGTGGGGCAAGTAGTCACCGGGTGAACAAGCAAACTGCAATGACACAGACTGAAGGTCAGAAATGAACCAGTCATTACAACTGTCTCAGTTGCAACCTGCAGCACTGCCATGCCAATGTCTAGATCCACTAGAAATCATTACTCAGTGTTGCAGAGTGCACCTCTCCACACAGATAACATGGTTGAAATACAAACCATTCAGAAAAAGCACTTTGATCATTTCAGAAATGAAAAGTAGACCAATATGGAATAAGCAAAAGTAGTTATGTTTATTAAATACAACCTCAAAATCAAAATTTAGTCTTTAAAACATTCCATGATTCAAAAAGTTAATAAACATCAACCTACTCTGGTATAGATAAGAGTAGGCAGTCAGAAGCTTTGTCCCAGGGCATGCTGGTAGATTGATTGGTCACTTTAAATTGCCACTTAGAGTAGGTAAATGATAAAAGAGGAATTGATGGATATGTAATAGATAATATATTGCAGAGCTACATGGAATTGGAGACTGGGGCTGATGACATAGATGGGAGCTGGCATCAGCAGGATAGAAGGATGTAGTAGAACCAAGGAACTGCAGATGCTGGTTGACAAAACAGACATCTAGACTAACTCAGCAGATCAGGCAGGATCTCTGGAGAACATGGTAGGTGATGTTTCTGTTTGGGGGAGGGGAGAAAGAGGGAAGAGAGGAGGGACAGTTCAAAGCCTGGCAGGTCATGTTGGGAGGCAGATGGTTGGACAAAGTCTCGAGATGAAAAGATGTGAGACAAAAGGATTCAAGGTCAGTGTCAGTTTATTGTCACATGTACCAATTAAGGTGAAATTTGAATTTCCATACAGCCATACTAAGTGAAAAGCAAGACACACAACCACATAAATGTTAACATAAACATCCATCACAGTGGATTCCACATTCCTCACTGTGATGGAAGGCAATAAAGTTCAATCTTCTTCCTCTTATTCTCCTGCAGTCGGGGCAGTCAGACCATCCACAGTCGGGGCGATCAAAGCCTCCGCAGCCGATGATCGAAGCCCCAGTCAGGGCGGTTGAAACTCCCGCGTCGGGGCGATTGAAACTCTCCGCGGCATGGAGCTCCCGAATCGGCCTCTTCTTTCCAGAGACCGCAAGCTTCACGATGTTAAAGTCCAGAGGCCCCACAGTTGGAGCTTCGATTCCCGGCAAAACGATTGCAAGCTCCGTGATGTTAAAGTCCCGCAGCTTGGAGCGCCAGGTCGATCTCCAGGAAAGGCCGCCAACTCCATGATGTTAGGCCGCTGTGGGGACGGAGATACGATACAGAAAAAAAATAGCATCTCCGTCCAGGTAAGAGATTGAAAAAAGTTCCCCCCCCCCACCCCACATAAAACAAACCAAGGAACACTAAAACATACTTTTTAACACATACTAAAAATAACAAAAAGAAAGGATAGACAGACTGTTGGCGAGACAGCCACTGCAAATGAAGGTGTGAGACAAATGATGAAGCTAGAAGAAGGAACATGTGTGGAAGAAGGTGCATGTCCAGGTGTGGTATAAAGGATGGGGAGTGCGGGTGGAAAGGCATGTGGGGGAAGAAGGGAGAGGGGAAGGTTTTGCAGTTACTGAAAACTGGAGAATTCAATGTTAATACTGTTAGGGTAAAGTTAATGAAATCAATGAGTTCTGCATGAGGTGAAGGAGGCAGCCCCCATTGTTTTCAATGCAGCGGAGAAAGAGTTGAGAGATGGTGCCAGTGTACTTTTGGAACAAGAACTGTTGGACATAACCAGCAAAAGTGGGGACGTATAGTTGGGGCTGTGCTGAGTGCCAAAAGCTGCACCTTTAACTTGGAGAAAGTGAGAGGAGTTAAAGTGAGTTGTTGAGGGCGAGAACATGTTCTGCCAGGTGAAGGAGTGTTAATAGAAATTTCTGATAAAGGGAGAACTAGAGGGCCTTGAGACTTTCCAGATGGGGATAGGGATGGTGGTGTAAACTAAAATAAGAACTCAATATTAATAACTACTATCTTAAAAAACATACCAACTTCAAAAAAACAAATTAACTTAAATCAATTGCTCGTTCTAGTCTGCCATCTGTGGACAACAGTTCCGCTCCATTGATTTTAATGGGACTGCTGCGTTTATAGCAGATTAACTGAGCGTAGGCTCAGTAAACAGATTTTGCAGAATCTGAAGATCTGCCAACTCATTCATTATTAAAAAATATGGTGCAATATATCTTTCTATATTGTTTCAAGCACCTTTAATTTTAAAAAAAACATGCAAATTAACATTCCTGTGAATAACTTGAATTTCCACAAAACGAAAACCATTTGCAAGCATAATTTGAAAACACAAAGTGCTGGAGTAATTCAGCGGGACAGGCGACATCTCTGGAGAACGTAGATATGTGACATTTCACATCGAGACCCTTCTTCAGACTGATTGTGGTAGGGGGAAAAAGCTGGAAGAGAGGTGCGCAAGTGATAGGTGGACACAGGTGAGAGGGATTTTATGTATAAGAAGGAACTGCAGATGCTGATTTAAACCGAAGATAGACGCAAAAAGCTGGAGGAACTTAGTAGGACAGGCAGCATCTCTGGAGGGGAGGAATGGTTGACGTTTTGGGTCAATACCCTTCTTCAGGTTTTAAATTGGCTGATGGATAAAGGCCAGAGATGGGAAGAGGCCAAAATGTGGTAAGATAGGAGGCCCAAAATATGAAGTCAGAGGAAGGGATGTGGGTTGAAGAGAATGGGGGGGGGGGGGGGGAAGAGGGGGGGAAAGTGGGAGTAATGGGTGCTCATCCAAGTGGGGCACAGGGAAGAGAGTGGGGTAAAAAAAGAGGGGGGGGTCAGATATTGTTGTTAGGTTACATAAAAGTGAAGAATTCAATAGGCCACATGTTCATACCGTTAGGTTGTAACCTACCCAAGAAGAATAGGAGTTGCAGTTTCTCTATTTTGTGCGTGGTCTCACAGTGGCAATGGAGGTGGTCCAGGACAGAAAGGTCGGTATGGGAATCAAAATGGGAGTTAAAATGGTTTGCAACCATGAGGAGATTTATTGCAGAACTCCCATCAGAGAGAGAACTTTTTCCAAAGTAGGTGAGATCAAGTGCAGACCGTTTCTCTGAACACTTAAGCTTGGTCCACCAAGACCTAATGGATCTTCCGGATACTACCCATTTTAACACCCCTTCCCACATGACGTTTCTGTCCTTGACCTCCTCCATTGCTAGAGTGAGGCCACATGCAAATTGGAGGAACAACACCTCATAGTTCATTGGGGCAGTTTTCAATTCAGTGGTATGAACGTTGAATTCACTCATTTTAGGTAACGTATACAAACACTCCCCACTCCCTTTAAAAGTCTGTTAACCAGTTCCACAGTTCACAACGATCACAAGATCATAAATGATAGGAATTGAATTAGGTCATTCAGCCCATCAAGTCTACTCCATCATTCAATCATGGCTTATCCATCTCTCCCTCCTAACCCCATTCTCCTGCCTTCTCCTCATAACCCCTGACATCCGTATTAATAAATAATCTATCTATCTCTGCCTTAAATATACCCACTGACTTTGCCTCAAAGAATTCCAGATTCACCACCCTCTGACTAAAAAAATTCCTCCTCATCTCCTTCCTAAAATAATGTCATTTAATTCTGAGGCTATGACCTCGTCCTAGACTCTCCCACGAGTGGAAACATCCTCTCCACATCCACTCTATCTGAGCCTTCCACTATTCTGTACGTTTCAATGAGGTCCCCCCCCGCGTTCTTCTAAACTCCAGCGAGTACAGGCCCAATGCCGTCAAATGCTCATCACCTATTAACCTACTCATTCCTGGGATCTTTCTTGCAAACCTCCTCTGGACACTCTCCAGCACAACTTTCCTCAGATATGGTGCCCAAAATTGCTCACAACATCCCAAATGCTGCCCGACCAGCGCCTTATCGAGCCTCAACATTTTACGGGGAAGGGGGAGATACAATATCATTCAAGGAAATGGGAAACTTAAGAGTAAAGAACAAACACGTTGAGATGGAGAAATTCCCCAATAGAATACAGTTATTTAAAAGTCAATAGCTACAAAAACTACAAGTTATATTGGCTTTTTGCTTTTAAAAAATGGTTTACATTATTTTACTTCAAATTGTCTTGCTTTACTTATCTCTTGGCATGCAAAACAGCATTCTTCAGAAAATCGGCAGTCAGAAGACTGGCCACCAGAAGGCACATGATAACCTACTTAAAATCATCTATTTGATTTTGCCCAATTTGTATCCATACACGAGTCTTTAAACCTTTATCCACTTTAAGGCCAGATTATTTTGTTTTGGAAAGCATTGGGAAGGTCAACATATTACGCAAAAACAACACAGCTTTTGATCAGAAAGTATTCAGACCCCTTCAGTTTTTCCACATTTTGTTGCAGCCTTATTTTAAAATGGATTAAATTCATTTTTTTAATCATCAATCTACACACTCAATCAATCAATCAACTCCCCAGAATGAAGAAGCAAAAACAGGTGTTTAGAAAGTTTGCAAATTAATTAAAAAGAAATAGCTGAAATATCACATTTACATAAGTATTCAGACCCTTTGCTATGACACTCAAAATTGAGCTTAGGTTCATCATGTTTGCATTGATTATCCTTGAGATGTTTCTACAACTTGATTGGAGTCCACCAGTGGTAAATTAAATTGATTGGACACGATTTGGAAAGTCACACACCTGTCTACATAAGGTCCCACAGTTGACGGAGCATGTCAGAGCAAAAACCAAACCATGAAGATGAAGGAATTGTGCGTAGACCTCCGAGACAGGATTGTGTTGAGACACAGATCTGGGGAAGGGTATAAAACAATTTCTGCAGCATTATAGACAATAGGTGCAGGAGTAGGCCATTCAGCCCTTCGAGCCAGCACCACCATTCAATGTGATCATGGCTGATCATTCTCAATCAGTACCCCGTTCCTGCCTTCTCCCCATACCCCTTGACTCCACTATCCTTCAGAGCTCTATCTAGCTCTCTCTTGAATGCATTCAGAGAATTGGCCTCCACTGCCTTCTGAGGCAGAGAATTCCACAGATTTACAACACTCTGACTGAAATAGTTTTTCCTCATCTCCGTTCTAAATGCCCTACCCCTTATTCTTAAACTGTGGCACCTGGTTCTGGACTTGCCCAACATTGGGAACATGTTTCCTGCCTCTAACGTGTCCAACACCTTAATAATCTTATATGTTTCGATAAGATCCCCTCTCATCCTTCTAAAACCCAGTGTATACAAGCCTAGTCGCTCCAGTCTTTCAACATATGACAGTCCCGCCATTCCGGGAATTAACCTAGTAAACCTATGCTGCACGCCCTCAATAGCAAGAATATCCTTCCTCAAATTTGGAGACCAAAACTGCACACAGTACTCCAGGTGCGGTCTCACTAGGGCCCTGTACAACTGCAGAAGGACCTCTTTACTCCTATACTCAACTCCTCGTTATGAAGGCCAACATTCCATTGGCTTTCTTCACTGCCTGCTGTACCTGCATGCTTCCTTTCAGTGACTGATGCACTAGGACACCCAGACCTCGTTGCACATCCCCTTTTCCTAATTTGACACCATTCAGATAATAATCTGCCTTCCTATTCTTACCACCAAAGTGGATAACCTCACACTTATCCACATTAAACTGCATCTGCCATGCACCCGCCCACTCACACAACCTGTCCAAGTCACCTTGCAACCTCATAGCATCTTCCTCACAGTTCACACTGCCACCCAGCTTCGTATCATCTGCCAATTTGCTAATGGTACTTTTAATCCTTCATCCAAGTCATTATTGTATATTGTAAATAGCTGCGGTCCTAGCATCAGGCCTTGCGGTACCCCACTAGTCACTGCCTGCCATTCTGAAAGGACAGGTCCCGAAGAGCACAGTGGCCTCCGTCATTCTTAAATGGAAGAACTTTGGAACCACCAGGACTCTTCATAGAGCTGGCTGCCCGGCCAAACTGAACAATTGGGGGAGAAGGGCCTTGGTCAGAGAGGTGACCAAGAACCCGATGGTCACTCTGACAGAGCTCCAGAGTTCCTCTGTGAAGATGGGAGAACCTTCCAGAAGGACAACTATATCTGCAGCACTCCACCAATCATGCCTTTATGGTAGAGTGGCCAGACGGAAGCCACTCCTCAATAAAAGGCACGTGACAGCCCGCTTGGAGTTTGCCAAAAGGCCCCTAAAGGACTCTCAGATCATGCAGCGCCGGAGACTCAGGTTTGATCCTGACTACGGGTGCTGCACTGTAAGGAGTTTGTACGTTCTCCCCGTGACCTGCGTGGGTTTTCTCCGAGACCTTCGGTTTCCTCCCACACTCCAAAGACGTACAGGTATGTAGGTTAATTGGCTGGGTAAATGTAAAAAAAAAAAAAAAAATTGTCCCTAGGGGGTGTAGGATAGTGTTAATGTACGGGGATCGCTGGGCGGCACGGACTTGGAGGGCCGAAAAGGCCTGTTTCCGGCTGTATATATATGATATGATATGAGAAACAAGATTTTCTGGTCTGATAAAAACCAAGATTGAACTCTTTGGCCTGAATGTCTGGAGGAAACCAGGCACCACTCATCACCTGGCCAATACCATACCTGCGGTGAAGCATGGTGGTGGCAGCATCATGCTGTGGGGATGTTTTGCAGCGGCAGGAACTGGGAGAATAGTCAGGATCGAGGGAAAGATGAACGGAGCAAAGTACAGAGATCCATGATGAAAACCTGCTCCAGAGTGTTCTGAACCTCAGACTGGGGCGGAGGTTCACCTTCCAACAGGACAATGACCCTAAGCACACAGCTAATAAAACGCAGGAGTGGCTTCGTGACAAGTCCGTGAATGTCCTTGAGTGGCCCAGCCAGAGACCGGACTTGAACCCGATCGAACATCTCTGGAGGGACCTGAAAATAGCTGTTTCATCGACACTCCCCATCCAACCTGACAGAGGTTGAGAGGATCTGCAAAGAATGGGAGAAATTACCCAAATACAGGTGTGCCAAGCTTGTAGCGTCATACCAAAGAAGACTTGAGGCTGTAATCGCTGCCAAAGGTGCCTCAACAAAGCACTGAGTAAAAGGTCTGAATACTTACATAAATGTGATACTTCAGTTATTTATTTTTAATTACTTTGCATTATTATGGGGTATTGTGTGTAGATTGATGATTTAAAAAAAAGAATTTAATCCATTTTAAAATAAGGCTGTAACATAACAAAATATGGAAAATGTGAAGGGGTCTGAATACTTTCTGAACGCTTTGTATAATCATTATGCTATTATAGTAAAAGACATTTTGGTATCATTATTAAAAATCAACAATACTGACTTCATCTTGATCTCATGTGAGGGTTAGTCAAAATCTCATGAGGATGGTGATAGACATGTGAAGTGGACAGACACATGCAGGTAAAATTTAGATAAATATGTTTAATGACAAAGAGAAGAATTGGAAAATATAATACAAATTTTAAAAATTGTATTCAACCCTATAAAGGTTGTATTTAAAGGGGGTGCAGGAAGATTGCGACCCATGTGTTTAAAAATAAAATCTTCAAAGAAAACCAAGTTAAGAAGTTGTCACATTAGTTATTAAAGTATAAAGTATGTAAAGTAAAGTATATGTTACATTAAAAAAAGCAGTGATCAAGCATCATCTGAAGTACTGTGTGGTCAATTTGAATAACAGGATGTGTAGGAAGGAACTGCAGAAGTCTGTCGACCCGAAACGTCACCCATTTCTTCTCTCCAGAGATGCTGCTCGTCCCGCTGAGTTACTCCAGCATTTCTTGTCTACCTTCGATTTAAACCAGCATCTGCAGTTCTTTCCAACACAAGGAACTGGAGATGTTGGTTTAAACCGTAGACACAAAAAGCTGGAGTAACTCTGCGGGACAGGCAGCATCTCTGGAGAGAAAGAATGGGTGACGTTTCGGGTCGAGACCCTTCTTCAGACTGGTTAGGGATAAGGGAAACGAGAGATACAGACGATGATGTGTTGAGATAAAGAACAATGAATAAAAGATATGCAAAAAAGTAACGATGAAGGAAAAAAGGAAACAGGCCATTGTTAGCTGTTTGTAAAGTGAAAATGAGAAGCTAGGTGACTTGGGTGTGGGTGGCAGTGTTGCAGTGCTAATTTTTTAGGTGCCGGAGCGGCAGCCGTTAGGTTCCCCGTTAGTTAAAATTCCCCGGTTTATTTTGGCTTTTTTTTTTTACAGAGGTGCCGGAGCGGCGTTCTGGTGAGCTCTGGCAGCACTGCACCCCTGGTGGGAGGGACAGAGAGAGAGGAAATGCCAGGGCTACCTAAAATGAGAAAAATCAATATTCATATTACTGGGCTGTAAGCTGCCCAAGCGAAATACATGATGCTGTTCCTCCAATTTGCATTTAGCCTCACTCTGACAATAATGGAGACCTCAGACAGAAAGGTCTATGTGGGAATGGGAAGGAGAATTAGTGTCTGGCACTCAGGAGATCAGGTAGGTTCAGGCGGGCTGAGCGAAGGTGTTCTGTGAACATCACCCAGTCTACATTTCGTCTCGGCGATGTATAAGAATCCACATCTTGAACAACGGATACAATAGATGAGGTTGGAGGAGGTGCAAGTGAACCTCTGCCAAACCTGAAAGGACTGTCGGGGTCCCTGAACAGAGTCGAGGAAGGAGGTATCGGGATAGGTATTGCATCTTCTGCAGTTGCAAGGGAAGGTACCTGGGGAGGGGTGGTTTGGGTGGGATGGGATGAGTTAACCAGGGAGTTGCAGAGGGAACGGTCTCTGTGAAAGGTGGAAAGGGGTGGAGATGGGAAAATGTGGCTCATGGTGGGATCCCGTTGGAGGTTTGATTATGTGTTGATTGTGATGGCTGATGGGGTGGAAGGACCAGGGGGACTCTGTCTCTGTTGCGACTAGGGGGAGGGGGAGAAAGGGCGGAGTTGCGGGGTACCGAGGAGACACGAGCGAGGAGAAAGGGCGTAGCTGCGGGATTATTTCACTTGGGCAGTTTACAGCCCAGCGGTGTATTGATTTCTCTCACTTCAGTTAGCTCCGGCATTCACTCTCTCTGTATCCCTCCCCCACCCAAGTCATACTAGCTTCTTGTTTTCACCCGACAAACAGCTAACAATGTCCTGTTTCCTTTTCATCGTTACTTTTTTGCACATCTTTTATTCATTGTTCTTTATCTTTCCACATCAGTGTCTATATCTCTCATTTCCCTTATCCCTAACCAGTCCGAAGGAGGGTCTCAACCCGAAACGTCACCCATTCCTTCTCTCCAGAGATGCTGCCTGTCCCGCTGAGTTACACCAGCTTTTTGTGTCTAACTTCAGAGGATGTAATGGCTATAGAGAAGGCTATAGAGATTCATTTGAATGATACAAGGAATGAACAATTTCAGTTGTGGTGAGAAACTGGGGAAGATGGGGATGTTCTTTGTATCCATAGAGTGAGGAGTGATTTGGGAAGGGCATTTGATGTGCAAGAGATGATTTTCATTGGCACAAGGGTCAGTAACAGAGGTCACAGATTCTAATCAGCAAAGGAGCCAGTAGTATCCCATGAGAAATGAAAATGGGGAACATTTATCATTCACTCCCCAAGAGCATTTCCAAAATAACACTTCAAAAAGAGAATTGGATAAATACTTCAAAGTGAAAGATTTGTAGAACTTCAGAGAGGACAAAGGAACAGAACTTGGTGCACAGTTCTGGACAGGCAGTATGATAGTGATTCAAAACATATCTGCAGCATGAAATCTCATTAGTTATACTGTACACATGCAAAAGAATACCATAAACATTGCAAACTTCAACTATTACCTGTGAAAAGTAAAAAGTACAAGAACCATGGAGAGATGGCCAATTAATCCCTCAACCCTGCACTACCATTAATAAGATCATGGCTGATTCAATCTTGGCATGAATACAATTTTTCTTTGTCCCCATTGCTCAACTCAGTTTCATTTCAAATATCTGCAGATCTATCTTGAATATCTTCCCCACTCCACTTCTCTCCCAGGTCTCTGGGGTCTAGAAGTTCTTCTGCTGTTTGTGATGTATAGAAATGACTTGGACATAAATGTATATCGATGGATGGATTAGTAAATTTGCAGATTACACCAAGATTGCTGGGGTCCTGGATTGTGAAGAAGGCTTTCAAAGTATACAATGGGATATAGATCAGCTCCAGAGGGCGGCACAGTGATGCAGCTGGTAGAGCTAGGGTGAATGGGTGATCAATGGTCAGCGTGGACTCCAAACTAAACCAAAATTGACAGAGAAATGGCACATAGGATTTTGGTTAGGCCGGATATGGAATGTACCATTCTGGTTACTCCATTGCAGGAAGGTTGTGGAGGCTTTGGAAAGGGTGCAGAGGATGTTTATTAGAACGATGCCTGGCTTAGAAAGCATTAGCTGCAGGGAGAGTTTTGACAGGCTTGTATTGACTTGTATTTGTTTTCCCTGGAATGTCAGAGGTTGGAGAGAAACGTGATAGGAGTGTATAAAGTTATGAGAGGCATAGAAAGGGTAACAGTTTGAGATGTATATAAATGACCTGTCAGAATCTTTTCCCAAGATGGAAAAATAAAATGCTAAAGGGCATGGCTTCAAGACGAGAGGGCCAAACTTTATAGATGTGTGGGGCAAGTTTTATTTTTGGAGGTGATGAGTGCCTGGAATGTGCTGCTAGGGTTGATGATTGAAGCAAATATGTTAGTGGCATTTAAGAGACATTTGGATAGGCGCAAGGATATGCAGTTGCTAGCTCCACTCCAGAACTAAGGTCCATTAGCTTATCTCTGCGTTTCTCTCCTCACAAATGCTGCCCGGCCTGCTGGGTATTTCCAGTGTACTCTCTTATTTTAGATCATCAGATATTGCAGTGCAATACTTACAAGGCTGTTATAAATTGGAGGTCCAAATCATGAACTGTATCCAGTTGCTCAGCAACTACCCATGGATCTGGTCCTGAGTGCAAGGGTGAAGCAAGAGGTCAGGTACCCCAACATGCGATCTCCTGCTCATTCCCACATGCCACACTGCAGCATGCAAACCAGCCTCCACCATCCCCATTGATTCTATCTATACATCACTGCCTAAGGACAGCAGTCAACATAATCAAGGACCAATTACACCCCAGACATTCTCTCTCCTCTCCTGTCAGATAAACAAAAGCCTGAAAGCCTGAACCACTAGATTCAGGAACAACCTCTTCCCTGCATATATTAGGCTTTTCTTCAAAGGACCTCTCATAAGATACGGGTTTAGTCCCGATCTCCCAAAGTACCTCATTGTGGCTCTTGTAATTTCTCCATAGCTGTAAAACTATATTCCACTTCGGTTATATTTCATACTATACTACCATACTACCTGTTGTACTTGCATGTGGTTTGATTGCAATGAGACGGGTTAGTATACAAAACTTTACATTGTAGCTCACTACACATGATGATAATAAACCAATACTAATATGTCCATTGAAGTACAGAGCACGCTGACTCACAAAAGACACCATTCCAGCAGTTCTGAACCACTGCTAAAACGCAAGCACATTTAAGTCCCTTAAAAATTAATGTACAGGTAATTACATTAACTGAAATTATTTGTGACATTCTCCATTCCCATCTTGTCTTTATACATTCAGATCCTTTGATAGGGTCCTTGGGAAAGGCATTTTTGACACTACTGTTATACTGCTCTGAGAACCGGGAGCTGACTTTTAAACACGTGAAAGATATCTTAAACATTCCAAAAACCTGAATAAAACTAATCAAAAACATGTTCTATTCAAGTATTAAAATACAGAAAAATAACACCATTTAAATCAAACCAGTTGCAAGGCTGTTATAAACCAGAGGAACCAAGCACAAAGTGTGTCTGCTTGCTCAGCTGAGGTTGATCAGTAACGTAGGTAGAAACAGCCACTTCTTAATATTAAAATACCAACTCACAACAACAAGAGATTGGGAGATATTCAGCGAATTATACTGTCATTGTAAATCAATGTTTACCAAATTCTGCTCTTCTTCAGTAAGAAAGTGCCAAAGATAATTACACACTTATACAAGTGCACCACAATTTGCATTGTCAACTTCATATACTATGGAGTGTTGTTACTTAATATCCATCAATATATGCTTTGCCCTCCCCTTCTCCAATACATGGTTATTTTCAAAGCATTCATTTCTACAGCACCCACATAATTTATCCACCTATACAGAAATATCAATCAATTTCAATTACATCCAAACATCTACTTTAAGATATACTACAATGCCCACCAAATAATACACCAAATATAAAATAAATAAATAACCTCGGAAACAAGTTTATTGTGTTTTGAGATGATACATCAGATGCTCATTATTTAGAGCTACAAAGTTTTAAATGAAATCTCTTCATTACAAATTGACAAAAGGTAAAACGGATTCACAACAGCATGTACCACATGATCAGAAATGGAACTGAGTCTAATACGAATGCCAAAATTCTAATAATCTACAGCTATAATAGATTTCATACAGATAATGGATTAGGCTAAAATGCACCATAATATTTGGTTGACTTGAGGAACAGTTTCCTTATTACATCACAAAATACATTTTCATATCCCAAAGAAGCAGACTTGCAAGTAGGCATTTAAACATAACTAATCTACTGCTACAAAGATCTACTTCAATAGCATTTACCTTTTTACAGGGTCTTGTCCCATTCTTCAAAAGATAAAAGCAGAGATTAGAATCAGTATAACATATACACAGAAGTCCGTATTGTAAAGGCTATAAAGAATTGTTGCACATTGTAAATAATGCCTCCTGCTCCTTTTCACAGCACAGGAAGTGATGCAATTTATGTAGCATATCTCTTGGTCCACTGTCTGGCTATCCTGTCATGTTCTGCTCTGTTGGTCAAATATTGGGTTGCTATGCTCCCAACTAGAGGATCCGCTGTCAAAGAAAAAAAAAAGATTGAATAAGCCAAAGATTTAAAAATTGAGAATGCTCAGAGCACTTCATCATCCCCCTCATCCCCTTTATTGTATTTACCATGTTTTTCCCTCTAAACACATGCATAAAATGGAATCCAATCAATTTTGTATTGTATTATCATCAGCATTATTTTTTAAAAGCAAAACAATAAGAATTTAATGTTATTGGAATCAATAGAAGTCCCAAAGTCAAATTTTCTAAAGTAATAATATATACAAGTACATTCTTGTATGGTGTTATTTCTAAAGGCAGTTTTTTCTTGTCTTCACTGTTTCCATTATATACAGCACCTGTCAACTTTACATGGAGGAAATACTAATGTAAAATCATAAAACCTTTTTGTGTTTAGGCAAACCCCACGTTATGGCAGTTTGCCAATAGAGATTCAGCCTTATGAAATCCACAAATCAAAAATTTGAGACAAGGAATAAAATTGATTTACAGAATTGGTGGAAAATAAATAAATGCCAAAGAAAATGCAAATGTTGCCAATTTTAATTTAATCGGTCAATACTTTGCATTAATTAGATTTGAATATGACATGATTGCTTCGATTTGGTCGGCAGTCTCTGACATGTCCCTCCTTTGCCATGCACTCTCCTGCCAGAATACATGTGAACAGATGTCACAGTGTGCAGTGCCACCACGCTCATAATCTGTGACGAATTTCCTCTGACGGGCTGCAGTGTGGAAAACCGCAGTCGCCGTGGCCAGCTACTTAAAGTGATCCCTCAGCCAAAAGCTCCACTTCCATTAAATCACTGCGCGTTAACTCATTACCAAGTTCTTCTAAACCACCTTTATCTCAGGAACGTCAAACCTCGAATTCCATCCCTTTCCCTGATATCCTCACCTCCTAAACCCTTAACTAATCTACAAGCCTCGTCCAATTCCACCAAACCCTCCACCCCAGAATCTAATGTTAGCCTCAGCTGTTAAATTAGGCAGTGGTTCACTTTGCCTTGCCGGTATAATGGCTTAATAGGAGAAAAACACGTGCTTCCTGATTCTCCTCATTAGATTTAATGAGAAAAGAGACTACGATGGAAAGTTGTGGTACGAATGTTTTTTTCTAGGAATATAACTCCTCTGTACATCAGAAATTGCTTGTACTTGCGTAAAATAAGCAATCATACAACTTATTTGTCCATAAAATGGCTCCCTTTTCACTGCCTCAAAGTTATGAATTACCAGACTTGGATTGTGTCAATTAAGTTCCTAAAGTTTTATTTACCCTTTTCTCATCCTCAATGGTTAATTTAAAGAGCTCTGGGCTTTATTTCTATGGTTCTGCAGTAAAAGACAATAGCACAGTTAAAGTAATCAATGGCCGTCTGGTTGTGGAACAACTCACCCTTCCAGTATGCCATTAAGGCCTGTCAGAACAATATTCTTGGGTCGATCGTTCATAAAATTTGAGAAATGCAGTCTGTTTTCCCATAGTCCTGTCAATCTCTAGCCTCAAAGACGGATGATGGTTGGGGGGGGAGGGGGGGTGCTGTGAAAGGTGAGTCAGGTAGTGTACATTTCCTATTCACCTGACAACTGAAGCTGATGAGCATTGACATAGAAAAAGGAATCCGAGTAAATGAAAAAGTGCCGTATAAATCTCAATTCTTATTCTGGCATTTTGACTTAGTGTTGCATAAAATCAGGTCATACATGACTTGGAAATCAACCATAGGCCATCAGTACATCTGACCTGCAGCTATTTCATCCAAGGTATAGATTCATGGTTTGATATTACATTTCAGCAGAGAATTTAAGAGTGTTCAGAATGGAAATCGTACTTTAAATGCCCTATTGTATGCATGGGTCCAAAGGAATACTTTATATATTTATCAGCATGAATAAACAGGCCAAAAATGTCAAAACAACTGAAAAATCCAACTAATAGCAGTGGTCAACCAAAGGGAGAATTTTGTAAAAACCTTCAACCACTAATGGCTAATATTGAACTTACAACCACATTTTATTCAATATACCTATTTTCTATATCCAGAAGATAACCAATTAACAAACTGATCAAAATATACCTCCGTAAGGATAAAGCTTGAGGTTGCAAACCTCATGGAACTGCCATTATTGCAGTTCAACAGGACTCTGTTTACAACATAGTTGAATGCATTTAAACTCAAACCCCTTTTGAATAGTAAAAGTAGTAATTTCAACAAGTCATTGAACTGGCAAACTGATCAAAATCAAAAAGAAAAGTGCAAATTTGTTGCACTGTTTGGGAGGCTATTAAAGACATAAAATGTTGGAAACACTCTTCAACCTTTTAAGCTTTGTTTCTCTTCCCACATGTGTGGGAAGACCTGCCGAGTATTTCCAGCATAGTGTTTTTATTTTTGATTTCAAGTATCTGCAGTTTTATTGTTTTTCACTCTTTGAGAGCTATATTTTTAGTCAATATCTTGACCATATGATTTATAAATTATCAACCATTGATATGATAAAGAGGATTTTCTGCATGGCTGAGGGTTTTGACCAACTCCCCCCCCCCCCCCCCCACACCACACCAAATGAGAAAAAATGCCCACATTTCTAAATGCCTGGATGAAAAACCTCAGCATAATTAAGTGGCTATCAATAAACACAAAAAGCATTTAACAACAAGCACAGTAAAACTAATTATGCAGCACCCTCAGGAGTTTAGTGGTGAAGGACTGGCTGATATTCTAGGCAGTATTAATATTCCTGTTAATACTGCAACACACTTATAATTTCTTTTAGTTTCTTAAGATATTACACAGTGCTGTTAGAAACTTTACAGTGAATCCAGAGAGTTGGAAAGCAACACAGGAACCAGGCACATAGGAACACAGGATCTAAAGGGAGTTGCCGGACCCCAGAGGGAGAATAAGGGGAAAGTGGCACACAGAGAATTCAGACTAGAGATATGTTAGGAAAGATTCTCAGCAGAAAGGTTTTTTTTTTCTGAATGCTAGGTTTAGATTGAAACTAAATATAATTTAGTTGATGGCAGTGCTGTGCTAAAATTGTAGGCATTTATAGATTTGGTGCCCAAACTAGAAAAGCACAGTGCAGTGAACTGAAGTTAATGCTGATAGTCAGATAATAAAGTATCCTTGTACACACATGTCTCTGAAAGCCAACTTGCAGGTGCAGTAAGCGATTAGGAAAACAATTAATGTAACAGACTTTACTTTGAGCATGTGAATACAGAACTCAAATTTTTATTGCAGTTGTGTGGGATCTTGGTGCACCTACAGTCCTGTGCACAGCTTTGCTCTCCTTCATACACGATCAGGTGTTTGTTTTGCAGGAACTGCAGCAAACATTCACTGTAATTTTTCCAGTGATGACAGAAGACAGAAGCAGGGGAATTTATTATGGGCAACAAGGAAATGGCAGACGAATTAAACCGTTACTTTGGATCTGTCTTCACTGAGGAAGATACACACAATCTCCCAAATGTTCTAGGGGCCGGAGAACCTAGGGTGATGGAGGAACTGAAGGAAATCCACATTAGGCAGGAAATTGTTTTGGGTAGACTGATGGGACTGAAGGCTGATAAATCCCCAGGGCCTGATGGTCTGCATCCCAGGGTACTTAAGGAGGTGGCTCTAGAAATAGTGGAAGCATTGGAGATCATTTTTCAATGTTCTATAGATTCAGGATCAGTTCCTGTGGATTGGAGGATAGCAAATGTTATCCCACTTTTTAAGAAAGGAGGGAGAGAGAAAACGGGTAATTATAGACCAGTTAGTCTGACATCAGTGGTGGGGAAGATGCTGGAGTCAATTATAAAAGACGAAATTGCTGAGCATTTGGATAGCAGTAACAGGATCATTCCGAGTCAGCATGGATTTACGAAGGGGAAATCATGCTTGACAAATCTACTGGAATTTTTTGAGGATGTAACTAGGAAAATTGACAGGGGAGAGTCAGTGGATGTGGTGTCCCTCGACTTTCAGAAAGCCTTCGATAAGGTCCCACATAGGAGATTAGTGGGTAAAATTAGAGCACATGGTATTGGGGGTAGGGTACTGACATGGATAGAAAATTGGTTGACAGACAGAAAGCAAAGAGTGGGGATAAATGGGTCCCTTTCGGAATGGCAGGCAGTGACCAGTGGGGTACCGCAAGGTTCGGTGCTGGGGCCCCAGCTATTTACGATATACATTAATGACTTAGATGAAGGGATTAAAAGTACCATTAGCAAATTTGCAGATGATACTAAGCTGGGGGGTAGTGTGAATTGTGAAGAAGATGCAATAAGGCTGCAGGGTGACTTGGACAGGTTGTGTGAGTGGGCGGATACATGGCAGATGCAGTTTAATGTAGATAAGTGTGAGGTTATTCACTTTGGAAGTAAGAATAGAAAGGCAGATTATTATCTGAATGGTGTCAAGTTAGGAAGAGGGGATGTTCAACGAGATCTGGGTGTCCTAGTGCATCAGTCACTGAAAGGAAGCATGCAGGTACAGCAGGCAGTGAGGAAAGCCAATGGAATGTTGGCCTTCATAACAAGAGGAGTTGAGTATAGAAGCAAAGAGGTCCTTCTACAGTTGTACCGGGCCCTGGTGAGACCGCACCTGGAGTACTGTGTGCAGTTTTGGTCTCCAAATTTGAGGAAGGATATTCTTGCTATTGAGGGCGTGCAGCGTAGGTTCACTAGGTTAATTCCCGGAATGGCGGGACTGTCGTATGTTGAAAGGCTGGAGCAATTAGGCTTGTATACACTGGAATTTAGAAGGATGAGGGGGGATCTTATTGAAACATATAAGATAATTAGGGGATTGGACACATTAGAGGCAGGAAACATGTTCCCAATGTTGGGGGAGTCCAGAACAAGGGGCCACAGTTTAAGAATAAGGGGTAGGCCATTTAGAACGGAGATGAGGAAGAATTTTTTCAGTCAGAGAGTGGTGAAGGTGTGGAATTCTCTGCCTCAGAAGGCAGTGGAGGCCAGTTCGTTGGATGCTTTCAAGAGAGAGCTGGATAGAGCTCTTAAGGATAGCGGAGTGAGGGGGTATGGGGAGAAGGCAGGAACGGGGTACTGATTGAGAGTGATCAGCCATGATCGCATTGAATGGAAGGGCTGAATGGCCTACTCCTGCACCTATTGTCTATTGTCTATTGTCTATTTGCCAAAAATGGCCCGCAAAACCACGTCGATTGAAAAAAGATCTGAACAATTGCAGCCTGACAAGAAATGGCTAGAAGATCAAAAGTTTGACTTCAAATATCACAAGTCAAAAGTCCCAATTAGAAGGTCCCAATAATTCTTCCTTGAAGTTACCAATAGCTTTTTATCATTTTGTCATACACAATGTTACTCCAATTTACAATTGTATATTAAGAATGAAACGTTCCACAGGTCACCAGAGATTCTCTCATACTTCAAATATTCTTCCTGAAAAAGTTGATCAATGCTCAAGCTATTAGTTTAATGATTTATTGTCACCTTTTCTGCATGACCATCAAAATGACCTAATTTTGCTCTATGTATCATTATATGGCGAGACAGTAATCAGATTTGCATTGTTTGTCTTGTTAACTAATTTTACATCCTTGTGACTTTAAAACTGCAAACTTCTACACCTTAAAAGTAGCATATAATGTTTACTCATCAAGTCCATTGAGTTATCCAGCACAGAAATAGCACAGCACTTGGTCAGCCCAGCTTGTCCATACTGACCAAGATGCCCCCATCTAAGCTAATCCAATTTGCCCATATCCCTATAAACCCTTATTATCCATGTTCCTGTCCAAGTGTCTTTTAAAAACTATTAAAGTACCTGCTTCAACTTACTCCTCTGGCAGCTCATTCCATATACCCACCTTGCTCCAACTGATATGTTGCCCTACAGGTTCCAATTAAATATTGTCCCTCTTTCACCTTTAATCTATATCCTCTGGTTCTTGGTTTCCTATCATGGGTAAAAGATCCTGTGCATTCACCTATTCCCCTCATGATTTAAGCATCTCTATATGATCACTCTTCAGCCTCCTGTGGCCCAAGGAATAAATTCCACGCTTGCCCAACCTTTTCCTGTAGCTTTGGGCCTCAAGTCCTGACAACATCCTTAGATTTCTGCACTCTTTCCAGCTTAATGAAATCCTTCCTACAGCAAGGTGACAAAACTGAACACAGTACTTTAAGTGTGGCCACACCAACTTTTGTACAACTATAACATTACGTCCCAATTTCTAAACTCAGTACCCTGATGATGAAGGCCAAAGTACCAAAAGTCTTCTTGATCATTCCATCTACCTGTGACATACTTTCAGGGAACCATGTACCCGCACTCATTGATCCCTCTGTGCTACAACACTCCTCAGGCCCCTACCATTCACTGTGAAGGTCCTGCCTTGGTTTGACTTCCCAAATTGTAACACATCATACTGATCTGCATTAAACTCCATTTGCCAGTCCTCACCTTACTTGCCCAGCTGATCAAGAACCATGTACAAATTTTGATAACAATCTTCACCATCCATGATCCCACCCACTTTAGTGTCATCTGCAAACTTACCAATCATGTCTTGTATGTTCACATCCAAATCGTTGATATAAACCACAAACAGCAATGGGCCCTGTACTGATCCCTGAGGCACACCACTCGTCACAGGACTCCAGTCCAAAAAACACCCTTCCACCATCACCCTCTGCTTCCTTCCATGAAGCCATTTCTATAAAGAAGGATCTTGACCTGAAACATCACCTATTCCTTTTCTCCAGAGATGCTATCTGACCCGTTGAGTTACTCCAGCTTTGTGTCTATCTTCGGTTTAAACCAGCATCTGCAGTTCCTTCCTACTAATTCTGCATCCAGTTTGCTAGCTCTTCCTGGATCCTATGTGATCTAACCTTTAAGAGCAGACTACCATACAGAACCTTTATCAAAGGCCTTGCTGAAGTCCAAATAGACAATGTCCATTGCCTTGCCCTCGTCAACCTTTTTGGTAACCTCTTAAAAACACAAATTCATAAGACATGAAAAAACCCACCAAATTCAAAAGAAATTCTTTGAATTTTTCCGAGTTATCATGTTTGATGCACAGCACAAAGCTTGCAAGTGAATTTAGTCTTTTTACGGAATCAATGGAACACAGAGTATGTTCATTGTAAAGAGTATCATGTTCTCAGCTGTCTGAGAACTAATCACAATATTTATTCATAATTTTATCTGAGATCATTCATTCCACGATGACAGAGATTAAAATTCGAGGAAATTCTTTAATTCCGTAGATTCAAATGTATGGATCAAGTCTGATCCCAACTAGCATTGAAATGCAAAAACTGCAACTGAACTGGAAATTCAGAGTCTCTCTGGGGATCCTTAAGTGCTTCTACTCTGGGGCTGTAGAAAGCATCTTGTCCGGCAACATCTCAAACTGGTTTGGGAACAGCTCTGCCCAGGACAGGAAGGCTCTGCGGAGAGTAGTGCGTTCGGCTGAACGCACTATGGGAACTACACTCGCCCCCCTGCAGGACCCATACATCAGGAGGTGCAGATCCAGAGCCAGCAACATTATGGGGGACCCCTACCACCCCAGCAACGGACTGTTCCAGCTGCTACGGTCAGGCAAACGCCTCCGCTGTCATGCTGTGAAAACAGAGAGGATGAGACGGAGTTTCTTCCCACAGGCCATCAGGACTGTTAACTCCTATATCACCAGGGACTAATTTACTGTATTAATTTATTTTTTGTGTTGTGTCTTTTAAAAAAATTGTTCTATTCTGTTTTGTAGTTTTAGCACAATCCGCAGGCATTGCCACTTTCATTTCACTGCACATCTTGTATGTGTATGTGACAAATAAAGTAGACTTGATTAGTATCTAGATATCAATATAAGAAAAAAACATCTACAACTGCCACAAGACTGTAATCTTAGCAGTGACCCATGCCCTTCTCAATATTTCTGTAAAAAAATATAACCTGCATCCAGCCTGTAACCTGCATGTTGCCTGTAACTCTAGTTATGTAGTACACATTTGAGGTTTCCTGTTTGTTAGGAAGGGACTATTTTGGAAGCAAGCTTTTAAGCTGCAAAACTTCTTCATTTAAAGCATTAACGGTACTGCAATTCTAACTAGGAATATTTATCACTACCAGTAACTTCAACTAAAACTTCATGTTTTTTCTATTTTTAATTACTTTGTTCCTATGAAGCAAACACAGTCAGTGGAACTGTACAAGATGATAACTGGACAATCAAGTAAACAAGGAAAATTATTGAGCAACTAAAGAATGAGAAGTTAAGCAAATGAAAGAGGGAAAAACAGACAAAATAATATTGTGCAGCCAAATTTTAAACAGTGGGTTCATTTCACGTCATATTTTCATGCTTATGTGATGTGCAAATTTGGAGGAACTAACAAACACACACTTAAAATTAAATGCAAGTTGACAAAATAGCTGATAATATTTTACCAATGATTACATATGAACACCACTGCAACTATGTGACTTTTATACTGATGCCCACCTTTGTCAATGCAAGGCGACTTCCAGCTAACAGGCTTCAAGCACATTGACTAGTTCCTGGTTACATCTTTGATAACAGAGAACTGCGAGTTGCTTAAAGCATTTGTAAAAGACATTCTGAAAGATAACATTTACAGAAACCTATACTTAAAATGACTTCCATTGTGTCAGTAGATAATATTGCATGACACTGTACACCAAAGACTACAAATGTTGAATATATGCTTTCTGAAAGCATATACACAACAGAGATTATCAAGTAGCAGTTCATTTGAAGGCAAATGAACAAGGCTTCAGGTCTAACAATCTAGAGAACAAACGACAAACTTTAATATTTAATTTTAAAATAAATAACATACTCGATGCCCTGAACTGTAAATAATCTTGAAATGGATAAGGTTTGAAGTTTCTTCTCCAAGATTCTTTCGGTTATTATTTGCTTACCTGGGTTACAGTCTGTCAGAAGTGAGCAAATAGAAAGTAAAACTTTTGAAATGGTCAGAGCTGGACTCCAGTTGTCTTTCAGAATATCCAGACAGATTACTCCCTGACTATTGATATTGCAGTGATAGATTCTGGTCCGGAATGTTACCTAAAGATAACACGCAAAAACATTTTTTATTAATTGGCCACAGCTGTCAACAATGGTAAAAGTTACAGGTAAATTATGCTAGGAATTCAAACTCATCGTAAGAGATGAAAAATAATCAACAGGATAGGTAAAGGAAAGAAAAGTAGGTTGAAGCAAAAGGAAAAGTTAAAAAAACAGAAAAAGACAATGACAGTAGTCTTAGATTCAAGAATATTTCAACCTGAAATTATACAAATTAACTATGGAACAAATTCTATACTTGCTTGGTTAAGAATGCAATTTCAATATGCAAAAATATAATGCAGCATAAACACCATCCCATGGAAATAAAAAGAGAAACTAATGGCAACATGGAATATTTGTGAAGAAACTAGGTATGTTACGACGCTTTAAGTATACCAGAACATCAGAATAAATGTGCCAGGAATTCTAGTGTGTAGAATATTTCTTGGAACAGGATTCAAGACTCAACAAATTTCCATGATCAAAAGGCCAAATCCCTTCTGTTATCCTGGTATTCAGTGAATCATAAGAAAATACAGCAGTGTAAGAAAATATTTGACACAATAAATGCATACTGAATCCATGAAAGAGGTCTCATATCCCCACAGGCCTACAAATGCCTCCTTTTGAGAAGCCAATTTAATCCAATTCCCCTTTGAATGCTACAATTGCTGCTGGTTCCACTATTACCCCTGGCAGAGTCTTCCAGATCCCAACAGCTGTGTAAATGTTTTTCCTCATGGTACATTTAATTCTTGTGTCAATTATTCCCTTTCTATGATCCCTGGAATAACTCTTCCGGCAATAGGAATAGTGTCTCCCAATCTATTCATTCCCGACCTGTCATTATTCTAAATGTCCCATCACATTATTCAAGTATCACTGCATCTTCTCTCCAATCCAAAATTCCAACCACTCCCATTTCCTATTATTTGAAAAATATTTATTCCAGCTGTGACAGCCCTTTAATTCATAGGCTTGAGCCCTGTTGACAGCAATTCCTGGGTACATGTAGATCACATCAACCACATTTCAAAAATAAACAGTCTGCTATTTGATTAAAACAAAAATTAAGTTAGTTAGCTATGTCTGGCTATAAACAAATTCATGCTGGGTTTATCTTATCAATTCATACTTATCCAAGTAACTACAGATTATGTCCTCATTTCTGGAATCTACCTCACCAGAGATTAAATGGATTTACCTGTAGATTGCAGATAGATCCCTACATTTTATCTTTAAAAAGAAAAATAAATGGCATTGACAATTTTACATTCTTTATCCATTGAAAAAATCTCAACACTATTCATCTTTAATAACTCTTACTCTGAAGAAACATTGATCTCTACTCATATCCATGTTCTTGCATAGATGCTTCTAGCTTCCTTTTTTTTGCCGTTGCATCATAACTTGATACGAGGGTGAAGGGAGAAAGAAAAATGAAGTGAATCTGACGAAGTGTATCAAGGCTAGTATGGAAGCAATTTGCCTTTTGGAGGATCCTTTAACTTCAACAAAATGGCGTGAATCTCAAAATAATTTTAAAGACTCAAGAAATTTCTCTCATTTACAAAATATTAAAAATGAATATAGCATTTTGTTCATTGTTTTCTGTCTGTTAAGAACAGAACTGTATAAATTACAGAAACATGAATAGTGAATAAAACAGTGTTTTAATAGCAAAATTGGTTCACATATTTAACATAAACTGCAGCTTCATTGTCTGCTTATTTTTTGAATAGTGGTTTAGTTTCAAATTGACTGTTTAATCTGTTGAGTTGTCATTATTAGTTTCAGAGATTAAATAGACTCCATTAAATCCAATTTTAAAATATGAAAAAGAGCATCCAGTTAAGCAGAGAAATTACAAGCATTATATTTATTCCTGAATTTGTATTCAAACTGCAGAGATTGAATAAATTAGATAAACGATGCTTTGGAAGGCAGCAATCTGTTTCAAAAATGTCAACTTTAAAAAATAGGTTTACAACAAATGGAATAACCTCCTCGCATGCTCTTAGATTGTAACATTGCACATCATAATGCCTTTTTTAAATAAAAAAATAGAAATACCATTAATTGCAAAATATCAACGATGCTTAACTTTTCAAATGATCTCCTAAAAGACCAAGCTTGATAACATCATTTGGAAATTCAGACACCATTCAGAAAAATATCAGATCAGTGTATGGAAACTATTTCAAAATGGATACAGTTCATGAGACATCGCACCTTACCTTTGGTGGTTTGAATGGATAATCAGATGAGAAAGTGATGTCCAGAAAAAAAACTCCTCCTTCATAAACTGAACCAGGAGGACCTAATATGGTTGATCGCCACTCATATATATTGTCGCCTTTTGGACCAGCACTGAAATAAATCCATTAAAATATGTTAAAACATATTATTTGCAATGTTTCATTAGCTAATTTGACCAAGTATTTTTCAGGTCCCTTGCACATTAACATTTGTATACATGTATCATGATTTTTAATGCTTTGTTAGATGTACACTGGTCACAGCCAAATAGATGTGACTGCAATTCTTATGCCAAGCAGAAATTGGAATAGAGTTTAAGCACGCACAAACAGTAGGACATTTGTAAACAGGCGATCTACTCAATTGTCTGATGCTATGATCAACTGATATATTGCATTACCCAAATTTCAAACACAATTTAATCCCCTAATACAAAAACTATTTTCACAACAATACCCCACCATACTTGTGCGTTTCACGATAAATTTAATTTGACGTGATATTTTCCATTAGCTCGAATCACTTTTGAAAAAATGATTTTCCATCACGTGGTCCTCTTTAGATTCGAGCCACCTTCAGTTTCATGTTCATTGGTGATAGAAGCAGAATTAGGCCATTTGGCCCATCATTTACTCTGCCATTCAATCATGGTGGATCTATCTTTTCCTCTCAACCCCATTCTCCTGTTTCTCCCCATAACCCCTGACACCTGTATTAATCAAGAATCTATCAATCTCTGCCATAAAAACACTCATTGAATTGTCCTCCTCAGCCGACTGTGGTAATGAATTCCACAGATTCACCACTCTCTGACTAAAGAAATCCCTCCTCATCTCCTCCCTAATGGTAGGTCCTTTTATTCTAAGGCTATGGACCTCTGGTCCTGGACTCTTCAACTCGTGGAAACATCCTTTCCACATCTATTCTATCCAGGCCTTTCACTATTCAATAAGTTTCAATGAGGTTCCCCTCATCCTTCTAAACTTCAGTGAGTACAGGCCCAGTGCCATCAAACGCTCATCATATCTTAACCCAATCATTCTTGGGATCATTCTCGTAAATCTCCTCTGGACCTTCACCAGCGGCCGCACATCCTTCCTCAAATATGGGGCCCAGAATTGCTCACAATACTCCAAATGCGGTCTGACCATCGCCTTATAAGCATCAAGCCTCCTTGCTTTCCTTCCACCCACCTTTTTTCGAGAAATTCCAAATTTTGCTAAATTTTACTGAAACCCATTCTACTGTGCACCAATTCCCTTAGATTGTTCATCCTCACTGATCAAATGTACCAGACCGTAACCCTCTATTTCTGCAGTACAATGATATTGTAACAGTTTCCAACCATTTAGGCTGCAATTCAAAATATCACATTCCTTCATTTTCATTTGTGCAAAAAAAACGTCAATGGTTAAACAAGTGTTTATCCCTTTTCCTAACTGCATGGAAAAACATGATATGACCAACATTCTTGAAGTGCTACAGTCCTTCTTGTGAAGATATGCTCACAGTTATGTCAGGTACAGAATTCATGGATTTTGATAAATGATGCAGAGCTTTTGCTGGGAGGGCCAGATAAAGCTGTCTGCAGGACAAGTGAAATATTCACATTTTACAAAACTAGTGTATATATTTTTAAAAATCAATTTCAAGCTATTAACATTCATGGAGAGTCAAGAAATAGTCTGAATTTTGGTTCATGAACATCACATTATTTATTTTAACATTGGTCCTATTTCACAAATAAAGCAAACTCAAGTTGGCATCTGTTCACCGTCATTTAAAAAGAATCTTAATTATCTCATCCAAACCCTGTTCAAATTGTTTTCATGTGAAGTCTGTGTTTAAGAAATAATTGCCTTTACTCCTCAACTTTAATTCTTAATCTTTTTTTCATGGAAATCCATACCACATATTTTCAAACAACTGGAAAGACTTCCATGTCTGTGAAACTTTAGAGAAATTTTCTTCTGCAGCCTGTCACTTATTTTCAGATCCAGTATGTTAGTTGTTTAAAGTTCAACAATTTCAAATAAAAAATGTAGTATTCCTATTAATGTCCAACCTTGGTCGTTGCAAATGACAATTGATATCTGCATGGCTGACTTGCTATATTTCAACCACCCATAAAAAACTTCTCAAAACCCATTGCTGTGCCAAGTTTTTGCCAATTTTTACAAAATCTCTCTACAAAATATGTTACAACTACATAGTTGTAACAAAGGATTTGTCATAATATTGGAGATTGATATTGATTGTTATAATGAAACAGTTCTGAAAAATACCTACATGTAAAAACCATGTAAAAGAGGAAGATAGACACAAAAAGCTGGAATAGCTCAGACGAAACTATGTGAACTTAATGGGGGTGCTTTGGAGATAGTCACATTTTAGTAAAGGAGGTGTGGTGTGTCTAAAAATGAATGAAGCTAAATAAATCTTTGGGGCCTCATCAGATACATTAAGAGGCAAGAGGCAAGAGTTTTATTTTCATATACTAGACCAAGTATATGAAACCTCTCCCAAACCTCTCCTGCATTGGTGCAGCACCCTTTCCTCCCCCCACCCGCCTTCCCCTCCCCCCACTCCATCCCCCCCTTACCCTCCCTCCTCCCCCCCTTCCTACCCCCTTCCCTAGGAGATAGATTTAAACTATCCAGAGAAGAGGTAAAGTTCATGGATATTATGAATCGTTCGGCAAGGATGACAGATGGACATTATTGTCTAGACTTACATTCCAAGCAGAATAATACCAGCATGCCAAACAACCATTGCATAGCAGAGCAGCGTATCCAGAGCTTGAAACGCATTTAATAAGAATGAGGATTTATAATGAATAAAAATCTTTCCTCACAGAAATGATGATGATTATGCTGAAAGAGTACCAAATGGACCAGCTGAATCGAAGTCAAGGAAAACTCTGGTACATTCCTCATCACTGGATGTATCACTCAAAGAAGGGAACCATGAGAGTGGTCTTTGACTGTGCAGCAGTTTTTAAGGGCACATCACTTAACTGCCAACTACTGCAGGGTCCAGACCTAACCAACTCACTTATTGGAGTTCTCATTAGATTCAGACACAAGCCACTTGCTTTGATGGCAGATATTAAAGCAATGTTTCATCAGGTCAAGGTATCAGAAAAGCTTGTTGACTATCTGCGATTTCTGTGGTGGCCCAGCAGTGATGTGCAGCAAAATCTTGTTGAATACCGGATGAAGACCGATAACCAAGATATGTCTGCTACTTGAAGCTGATACCCGAGTACAGCAAGGACTGGTGATCTTGAAGATTGAAGAATCACTATAGTAGATTAGATGCCAATATATAGAGTATGCTTTTTAGATTATGTATGATGTTTTTATGGCTTCTTTTAAAGTTTATTAGTAATTGTTGCGTTATACACTTAGTACAATTAGGGGCCGGTGTGTAGAAGCCATTTTGCGTTTATTAGTTATTTTTGCATATTATTATATTACTTTGTATCCTACTGTATTTTTGGACACCAAGAGGTTAACATTATGCTTACATATGGACTGGGAGGTACCATGGGTGGGACCAGATCCTTAGTACAACTTGCTTAACATTTACATAATGTTTTAGAGTGAGCCAATGAAGAAACCTGTTCATAATAAGGTCAGCAAGAAGAATCTTAATTACAGAAGCTTGCTAAAATAATAAGATTTTAGTAAGTCATAAGTTACATAGGAACGACGACATGATATTAGATTTTTACCAATCACACTACAAGTTAACGAGTCATAATATGTCAATGACAAGAGATATGACAATATATTTTATTGCAACTTCAAATAAACGTCTAACTACTACGTCGTGAAGATTTCTCTGTTGTCATTTGCGCAAGAAAGGTATCTGCACAATCCCTCGGTTAGTACAGAACGACCAGAACAGCCCATTGAGTCTATATGCAAGAGGCGATTACATTTTGGCATCATTTTACAGCCCAGGATGCAGCTGGCCATAAAGGCCAGTCACAGCCGTCATTTCCGTTCTAGTTGTCCCACAAACCGTTGCCATCTTGCACAGAACTCTTCAGCCCTTGTTCCCTTTGGGGCACCTCCCACAGCCAACCTTGAAGATAGGACACCACACCACTCCCCCCCACTGATACAGACCCAGTGCCATCAAATGCTCATTATACGTTAACCCAATCATCCCCGGATCATTCTCGTAAACCTCCTCTGGACATCCCTCCTCAGATATGGGGCCCAAAACTGCTCACAATACACCAAATGTGGTCTGGCCAGTGCCTTATAAAGCCTCAGCATTACATCCCTGTTTTTACATTCTAGTCCTCTCAAAATAAATGCTAACATTGTCTTTCTTACTCCGATTCAATTTGCAAACTAACCTTTTGGGAATCCTGCACCAGCACTCCAAAGTCCCTTTGCATCACCAATTTCTGAAGTCTCTCCCCATTTAAACAATAGTCCATGCATTTATTTCTACCATCAAAGTGCATGACTGCATACTTTGCTACGCTGCCACTTCTTTGCCCACTCTCCCAACCTAACGAAGGCCATCTGCCGACTCCATGTTTCCTCTGCACTACCTGCCCCTCTACCTATCTTTGTATCATCCGCATACTTAGCCAAAAAGCCTCCAATTCCCTCATTCAAATCATTCATGTACAATGTGAAGTGTAGCACCCTAACATTGACCCCTGCAGAACACCACTAATCATGAGCAGCCAACCCAAAAAAAGCCCCCTTCATTCCTAATCTTTGCCTTCTGCCATTTAACCAATCTTCTGTCCAAGCTAGCATCTCCCCTCTAATACCATGGGTTCTCATCTTTTTTTATTAACCTCATGTACGGCACCTTATCAAGGGGCTTCTGAAAATCCAGGTATACAACATCCACCGACTCTGCTGTGTCTCTCCTATTATTTACTTCCTCAAAGAATTGCAACAGATTTGTCAAGCAAGATCTCCCCTTCACAAAACCATGCTAACTTCAGCCTCTAAGTACTTGGAAACCTTATCCTTAATAATACTCAAAAATCTTACCAACCACTGAAGATAGGGGAAACTATAGGCTAATCGGCCGAGAGTTTCCCCTCTTTTGCTTCGTTCACTTCTTGAACAGCGGGTTAACATTTGCAATTTTCCCCTTCCTCTGGGACCACTCCCGACTCTAGGGATTCTTGAAAGATCACCACTAATGCCGCCACAATCTCTAAAGCTACCTTTTTTAAATCCTGGGACGTGACCATCTGGTCCAGGTGACTTATCCAACCTCTGACCTTTTTGGTTCCCAAGCACCTTTTCCTTGGTAATAGCAACTCCACTAACTACCGCCCCCTAATCTTTTAAATTTCAGGTACATTGTTGGTGTATTCTGTGAAGACGGACACAAAAAACCTATTCAATTCATCTGCCATTTCTTTATTCCCCATTATTACTTCTCCAGCATCCTTTACCAGCAGTCCAAAGTCCACTCTTGCCTCTCTCTTATCTATACATTTGAATTTTATTATCTTGGCTTAGTTTACCTTCATATTTCATCTTTTCTGCACATGTTGCCTTTTTTGTTTAAACCTTCGGTTGGTTTTTAAAAGTTTCCCAATCCTCTAGCTTCCCACTAATCTTTACAATATTATATATCTTCCCTTCTAGTTTTATGCAGTCTTTGACTTCCCTTGTCAGCCACAGTTGCCTCATTCTCCCCTTAAAATCTTTCTTCCTCTTTGGGAAGAAAGATTCTGCGTCTTCTAAATTCTCCCAGAAAATCCTGCCATTGCTGCTCTACCATCATTCCTGCTAGGGTCTCTTTCCAATAAACTTTAGCCAGCTCCCTCATTCTTCCGTACCTTTACTCAACAGTAATACCAACACATCTGATTTCATCTTCTCCCTCTCAAACTCCAGGTTGAATTTTACCATGTTATGGTCACTACTTCCTTGGGGTTCCTTTACCATAAACTCCCAAATCAAATCCTATTTGTACACAACACAAGACTGAATAGTGGGTATCATTGATGGTAGTTGCCACGTTATTGAGGTGGTATCTCATGTAGATGTTTTTGACGGTGAGGAGGGCAGTGCCCGTAATGGACCTGGCCAAGTCCGACATTCTCTGCAGCCTCTTGCACTGCTGTGTGTTGGAACTGTCATGCCAGGCCACAATACAACTCGGCAGGATACTTTCTACAAAGCATCTGTGGAAGTCGGTTAGAATATTTGTGACTTGTCAAATCTTTTTAAACTATTAAAATACAAATTGTCAAAACCTAATATGAAAACATAGTCATAACAGAAGTAAAACCAAAGCAATTTTAATAAGATGGAGCCTGCAAAATGAACTTTATTAGTAACTCAGTTTTAGTAAATAACGCAAGGAAGAAGACCCAGCAAAAATTTGATTGATACTATATAAAAGCAAATATCTTTTTTCTTTATAAGGTCAGGTCCAATACTGTATGCAACTTAAAAAATATAGAAATCAATCCTCGATAGTAGTTCAGATATAGCCAGGTCCAGTGGTGAGTCTGTGGAATTCTCTGCCACAGAAGGTAGTTGAGGCCAGTTCATTGGCTATATTTAAGAGGGAGTTAGATGTGGCTCTTGTGGCTAAAGGGATCAGGGGGTATGGAGAGAAGGCAGGTACAGGTTACTGAGCTGGATGATCAGCCATGATCATATTGAATGGCGTTGCAGGCTCGAAGGGCTGAATGGCCTACTCCTGCACCTATTTTCTATGTTTCTATGTCCATCATTCTACAAAAGGCAAGAACTGCATAATTTAAAGTTATTAGAAATTCTAAATACTCAGATAAATGGGATAATCAGCAGAATAGCATAAGATAATACTTACAAATAATCTTATAGCATTGTTAATTTTACGTAATTCTTAGAGAATTTGATTCATTTTGATCAATTACATAATTCTCAAGAGATCTGCTTACAAAGCATTTACCGAGTACAGATGTTGATAATCCTTCTCAAACTACAACGGTCAAAAGTAAATACAAGGATCATTTTGACAACAAGGCACAAAGTTAATTGAATATGTGTGGGAAGGAACTGCAGATGTTGGTTTAAATCAAAGGTAAACACAAAATGTTGGAGTAACTCAGCGGGGCAGGCAGCATCTCTGGAGAGAAGGAATGAGTGACGTTTCGAGTTGAGACCCTTCTTCAGACAAAGTTAATTGACATGGATTCCTCCATAAAGGGGGGAAAAAACCAGCATCAGAGTTGCAAGAGAAGGTGTCTGAATATGTTTAAATACTTTCTTGGTACTCAATAATTTTCCATTCTGCCTTCATAGATAAAAAACACTTCAGTGCCAACATTTCAAAAATCACTGCCAAGAAGGTCCCAATGTAGAAATTTACCAAGTAAACTAAACAATTTAAAATTCAAAAAACAATGCTAGCTGATCGGAACTACGTGTCACAAAATTATGCAGGCATTGAGTGTTTTTGAATAAGACAGACAATATTCATGCTCGCTTAAATCTCCACTGCGGAATCTAGACAATTTGCAAAATAGTAAAACAGCCCAAAATATTTCAGTAGACTGTTATCAAACACTGAAGTGATATCAAAACAAAAGAGGAAAGAGCTTAGTCAAAGTGGTGGGTTCAACATGTGCCGTAAAAAAGCAGAGAAAGGATAAAGCCACAGCAATTTGGACAAAAAATTCAGAGTTGCAGAATGGTCAATAAATGCAGAACTATCAATAATGACGCAACAAAAAGTGAGTTTTAGCACTGTAGAATGTTACTGAGGTAGACAGGGCCATGTCCATGTGGAATATGGAAAAAGGGTGAGAATTCTTTAAAAACAAGTACTAACAAGATCAGGGTAGAACGTAAACAGGACATGATGAGTATTCTGGAAATACTCTAATTTATTTGTAAATTGGAAGCCGAAGCAACAGAGAACATGGAATAGTAAAGTGTAGATATAGTAAGTGCTTGATTGATAATTTTAGCAGCAAACCTATTGTACAT
The DNA here is from genome assembly GCF_053455715.1 of Rhinoraja longicauda. Lineage (NCBI taxonomy): Eukaryota > Metazoa > Chordata > Chondrichthyes > Rajiformes > Arhynchobatidae > Rhinoraja > Rhinoraja longicauda. Next base: position 56,075,386 of record NC_135960.1, on the reverse strand, counting down.
TATCTGGCCAGCAGCACACCAGTCCTTTCTAAAAGGTCTCAATTCTAATGGTAATTTTAGCAAGACGATATGATAATGCACAACTGGATCACCAGTGAAAAAGTTTGACTTGCTTCTGCAAAGCAGTGTGGCAAGAACAAATATGGACAAATGCAGTCTTTCACAAATAATAGTTGAGAATATCAAAATCAATCTTTACCTCATTGACATTCTAAGATTTTGGTAGCAAATTTAAAAATCAATACAGTTCTAAAAAGGAGTATGATTGAATATAACGTTTGAAACAAATGAATCATGCAATGAATTGGTTTGCAACAAAATTATTTATGATTCATTTTTATAAATATGTTCCTGAAGTTAGCAAGGAAGGATTAAATCTTAAAAGCAGTTGGAGGCATGTGACAAATAACGTGACTGATACTGTTTTTGAATACGTGGAAGAAATCCATGAGGATCAATTTGAAACTGTTCAACATCAAATGGTTTTACAAAAAAAATGTAAGAGAACCTGCTTCTATAATAGGGTAACCACTCAACCAGACCCAACATTTGTAAATTGCAAACTGCTAGCTGAACCAATAAACAAAGACAAATTGTAGGTCAAATGGTTCAATTCTTGCACTTAATGAAAATAACCTTATCAATGCTTTTTGACGTTATTAAATGTTAAGTTACATCTTCAGCAGGGTTTGTTAAATTGTAACAAACATACTTTCCAATAAATTGCATTGAACTCATGCTGTATCTGGACTCGGGACCAGACTTAAAAATGTTGGACAACATCAAAGGAAGGATTCATATAAAAGCGAAAAGTATCTGAAATCTACCAGAATCATTGATTGAAAATTTGATCAAAATTGTTGATTTTAAAGAGCAGCTTAATATCAAACAGGGAGGTGGAAAGGCAAAAATATAAGAAATAAAATAAATTCCACAACATTTGGTTTTGACAGAAGAATCAATGATATCAGAATTAATTCTGTGGACAAACAAAATTGAATGCTGATGTCTCAATGATATTACAAAATAGGAAGTGTCAATGCTATGGTGGCATCATCAAACAATAAAAAATTAGTTGCTTCACAGGATGAATACATGCCCACTTGCATAGTTTATGGGTAAAAATCAGCAACTCAAAAAGGTTTGTGAGAGGATTCAAAGATTTGTCTTCACAATATCTAAATATGTTCGTCCAGAATAAAGACAGAAAATCTTAGAAAGACGCAGTGGGTCAGGCAACATCAACGGAGGGAGTTTCCATGGAGAGAATTAATGTTTCAAGTTTAATCTTTCATCACAATAAGAAAATGTTAAAAATCAAACAAATTTTAAGATGTAGGGAAAGGAAAGTGAAGATAATACAGGGTATTTCTGTGATAGAGCACAGAATGCCTGAGTGACTGTACACTGAAAAAACAATGGTGGTGGGGGGAGGGGGGGGCTGGAAGAAAGAGAATCAATATTTTAATGTAGAATACAAAATCCTCCAAAATAAGGCAACACATCCGAAGCACTGACATATAAAGTTTTGCCATCAAAACAGATGTGAAGGGGCCCAAAAAACTGGGGAAAATAGAAAGGAGCTCTTTCAGGTACCAGGGTGGGAGAAGTTGATAGCTGAGGGAGGCTTTGTTGGATATTGGTCATCATCCTATACACTGAGTTGGAAAAATAGAAATCGAGAAAGAGAAAAGAATTAGAAGGTCCATATTGAAGAGAGAGCAAGGTGGAATTGCAGCAAAGATAACAAATACTGCATGAGAGCACAAAGCAGTCATAATGCACAGAAAGAGACTGTTCAGCCAAATTCTGCTTTGACACCATCTACAAGTTTGTAGATGACGCTACTGTCCTGGGCTGGATCTCAGAACGATGACAGTACAGGAAGGAGGTATACAGCTTAGTAACATGGTGCGAAAATTATTAACAATTTATCATAGACCAATCAATTTAAAGCTACAGCCAAGAAAGCACTTCCTTCGAAGACTTGTGTTATTTTACAACCAGATTTCCAGTGTGTGCAATATTCTCTTTTTGGTCAACTATCTTTATGCTAACTTGGCTGACGACTATTGTCCAGTACCATAGAATGCAAACGCGATGCGCTACGTTCATGTGTGAAAAACGACTATTATTTCCAACAGCAGGTAGTTCTTGAACTACATCTACAATGTCAGGCCTATCATGAGTATATTCTGCTATTTATAGAAAGGTTATTGAACAGATACTTTTTGCAACACAAAGAAAAAATTGTTTTGTTTTGGTTTTTCTATTTTGCTTTTTCCTTATACATCCCAATTCTCTTGGTATTAAATAAAACAATGGTCATAAACTGTATGACTAAGTTATGAAGAAAGAGTTGATATATGCGACTCGACAAAGCATACGGAAGGAAGTACTTGTTGAAGCAAATTTGCACATTAATTGATAATCAGCCCAAAAAGGTGATAATTGGCTTTTCTGCTGTGTTTTATATTTTAACCCCGTCTTAATTAATTAATATAGTTATATAATCTTTATATAATACATTTAATATTTACTCATTACAGTTCCACCACTGATTTTCTAGCACTCTTGGTTCCAGAGCTTTGCTGGTTTATCCAGCCGGCCAAGGAAGTTGGCTATGGGGATAGATGTGCTGGCTCCAGCTGAACTGGAGTTCCAGAGGCCCGGCCGCAGGTTGCAAATTCAATCCACCGATCGGACATGGAAGTCCCAATGAGGTAGAGATTGGTTGCCTTGCCCAGCCTAGGTGCCACATTTGCGGGGAGACTTCCAGGGCGTGGTGAATTTCCCGCGGAACCCCTAGCAACCTCCAGCAGCCGAATTGACAAATTGCAATTACCGACTGTTTTGTGGAAAAATGTGAGGCGAAATCAGAATGGCGGAAATTAAATAAGAAAGCGGAAACTTTCTGCCAAATTCGGAAAGGTTGGGAGGGGTGCTATGCCAATTGACAACATAATTCATTGTCTCTCTCCAAATTTATCTTTTCCAACCAATTTTATTCTATATTCTATATTTTTCCCTCCTAATTTATTTTGGTTCTCTATTGTTGGTTCTTGTAACTTCCTCATCCTCAGTTTTACAATTAGTCAACACCGCATTAACAGCCAATTTGTCAATTTACATGGCATAACAGGTCAGCCAGTAGAGCTACTGCCTCACGCCTCCAGTAACGTTGATTAAACCCTGACATCCAGAGCTATTTTTTCTGGTGTTTGTACAGTGCCCTCCATTAGAAATTACAGCTGTGTTTATACATAGTCCCCCATTTCAGGGCACCATAATGTTTGGGATACATGGCTTCACAGGTGTTTGTAGTTGCTCAGGTGTGTTTAATTGCCTGCTTCATGCAGGTATGAGAGAGTTCTCAGCACTGAGTCTTTCCTCCAGTCTTTCCATTACCTTTGGAAACTTATTGCTGTTTATCAACACGAGGACCAAAGTTGTGCCAATGAAAGTCAAAGAAGCCATTATTAGACTGAGAAATAAGAATAAAACTGTTAGAGACATCAGCCAAACCATAGGCTTACCAAAATCAACTGTTTGGAACATCATTAAGAAGAAAGAGAGCACTGGTGAGCTTCCTAATCGCAAAGGGACTGGCAGGCCAAGGAAGACTTCCACAGCTGATGACAGAAGAATTCTCTATAATAAAGAAAAATCCCCAAACACCTGTCCGGCAGATCAGAAACACTCTTCAGGAGTCAGGTGTGGATTTGTCAATGACCACTGTCCGCAGAAGACTTCATCAACAGAAATACAGAGGCTACACTGCAAGATGCAAACCACTGGTTAGCCACAAATATAGGACGGTCAGGTTATAGTTTGCCAAGAAGTACTAAGAGCCACCACAGTTCTGGAAAAAAGTCTTGTGGACAGATGAGATGAAGATTAACTTATATCAGAGTGATGGCAAGAGCAATGTATGGAGGAGAGAAGGAACTACCCAAGATCCAAAGCATACCACCTCATCTGTGAAACACAGTGGTGGGGGTGTGATGACCTGGGCATGTATGGCTGTTGAAGGTACTGGCTCACTTATTTTCATTGATGATACAACTGCTGATGGTAGTAGCATAATGAATTCTGATGTGTTTAGACACATCCGATCTGCTCAAGTTCAAACAAATGCCTCAAAACTCACTGGCCGACAGTTCATTCTATAGCAAGACAATGATCCCAAACATAGTGCTTAAGCAACAACGGAGATTTTCAAAGCTAAAAAATGGTCAATTTGTGAGTGGCCAAGTCAATCACCCGATCTGAACCCAATTAAGCATGCTTTTTTTATGCTGAAGAGAAAACTGAAGGGGATTAGTCTCCAATAAAAGCATAAGCTAAAGATGGCTGCGATACAGGCCTGGCAGAGCATCACCAGAGAAGACACTCAGCAACTGGTGATGTCCATGAATCGCAGACTTCAAGCAGTCATTGCATGCAAAGGATATGCAACAAATACTAAACATGACTACTTTCATGACATTGCTGTGTCCCAAACATTATGGTGCCCTGAAATGGGGGTGACTAGGTAATTTCTGTAATTTCTGTAATTTCTACATGGTGAAACCAAAATGTATAAAAATGGCCTTTATTAAAATCTGACAATGTGCACTTTAGCCACATGTGATTTTTTCTATTACAAATCTCAAATTGTGCAGTACAGTGGGAAATAAATAAAAGATGGGTCTTTGTCCCAAACATTAAGGAGGGCACTGTATATTCACCCTGTTAATGTATGATCCCTCCCACGTCTCAAAGGATTGGTATGTTAATTAGATACTGTGAATTGCCCCCAGTGTGTAGCCTGGAACAAGGCCTGGAACAAGTTGATGAGAATGTGGGGAAAATAAAATGGGATTAGTGTAGAAGTAATTTAGTAGGAGCTTGATGGCCAGTAGAGTTCCAAAGGGCCCATTTCTATGCTGTACAAATGTGACCGATTGCTATCCTTAGCCTATTTAGTTCACTCTTAGAGTTTTTATTTCACATTGCAATGAAATATTTCTTTCAACATTTGTCATTGATAATTTACTGAAAACAATTAAACTTATTCCTCCAATTACTCGAGTCAATTCTCTATGCATATGTGTTATTGACTGTAATGAAGTTGTGTCAGTCTCAAACTGAAGGTAGAATTCTACTATACCACAATCATTTGGCACAAATGCATTACAACCAGGATGGAAGTGAAAATAGCATGTAAAGTACAGCAGAGGCGGTCATATTCACCCCTCCCACCCCTTCCGAATTTGACAGAAAGTTACCGCTTTCTTATTTCATTTCCGCCATTCCGATTTCGCCTCACATTTTTCCGCAAAACAGTCGGTAATTGCAATTTGTCAATTCGGCTGCTGGAGGTTGCTAGGGGTTCCGCGGGAAATTCACCACGCCCTGGAAGTCTCCCTGAAAATGTGGCACCTAAGCTGGGCAAGGCAGCCAATCTCGACATGGCCGATCGGTAGGTTGAATTTGCAACCTGCGGCCGGAGGTCTGGAACTCCAGTCCAGCTGGAGCCAGCACATTCTATTCCCATAGCAGACTTCCTTGGCCAACTGGATAAACCAGCAAAGCTCTGGAACCAAGAGTGCCAGAAAATCAGTAAATATTAAATTTAAGTGCAAGATGATATAACTATATTAATGAATTAAGATGGGGTTAAAATATACAACACAGCAGAAAAGCCAATTACCACCTTTTTGGGCTGATTATCAATTAATGTGTGAATTTACTTCAACAAGTACTTCCGTATGCTTAGTCGAGTCACATATATCAACTCTTTCTTCATAACTTAGTCATACATTTTATGACCATTGTTCTTTTATTAAATACCGAGAATTGGGATGTGTAAGGAAAAAGCAAAATTGAAAAACAAAACAAAACAATTATTTTTATGTGCTGCAAAAAGTATCTCTGTTCAATAACCTTTCTATAAATAGAAGAATATACTCATGATAGGCCTGACTTGTACATGTAGTCCAAGAACTACAGACTGTTGGAAATGATAGTCGTTTTTCACACATGAATGTAGCGCAACATATATGTGCTGAAAAGTTGCATTACGCGCCATATTATGAATTTTGATGTAAAATTCTGAATTTGACATCAAAATTCTGAATTTGTAAAATCAATTGTTGGGAGGTCCGCATATTGTTTCCATCATGGTACCATGACGCAGCAGCAAGTGGTCAATATCGCTGCTTTATTGTAACACAAAGAAACTCGCATTATATGGCTAAATTTGATGCAAGATACTCAAAACTGATAACAATGTGGTTCTCAATACCACTTGTTCAAAAGGACTTCCAGCAGATCACAGCAGGTCACGAACAAGTCTCCTAAAGGTCAATAGGATACTGCAATCTTACTCCTGGATACAAATTTACTATCCCCTCAAAATAGTAATATTTCCACTGCTACCCTTGCCACTCTATTAGAGACCTCCCAGTTGTCCATCAGTCTTCTCAGACTCTTACAAGCTAGGTCAAGATTTCAAGCCATGCTCTCTTGGCCTGGAAGTTTAAGATCGTTCTCCAAAGAAATGTTTTCTTCTCATATCAAAATCAGCAGTCCATTGGTGAAGACTGCTGAAATTTCTTCCTTGGACTTGCACACACACCATGGTTCCACAAATTGCCTCAGCAGATTACTGCAAAGCTCCTCCATAGTTGTCAAGCAACGGAAGCACTGCTTTCAGGTGTTAAGCATAATAATAATAATAATAATAATAATATTCATTTATTGTCATTGCAACGAGTACAACGAAATTAAAAAATAGCCAATCCTGACGGTGCGTACAAACATATATGCAATAAATGCAAAAACAAATAAATACATAAATACAATTAAATACAATTATATGACCGATTTTTTAACGGTGTTGCCTAGTGCAAGGTAGTGTTCAGTTCTCGTATGGCCCTGGGGTAAAAACTGTTCTTAAGTCTGTTTGTTCGGGATTTGATCGACCTGAAACGTCGACCAGAGGGCAGATGAACAAACAGACGGTGGCCGGGGTGGGATGGATCTTTTATTATTTTGCCTGCTCTACTGAGGCAGCGTAGGCTGAACAGGTGCTCCAGGGAGGGCAGTGAGCAACCGATGATTTTCTGGGCCGTCGTGATGACCCTCTGAAGGGCCTTCCTGTCCTTTTCTGAGCAGCTGGCATACCATGTGGTTATACAGTATGCCAGCACACTCTCGATGGAGCAGCGATAGAAGGACAACATGAGCTTCTCCTGCAGGTTGGTTTTCCTGAGGATCCTCAGGAAGTGGAGTCTCTGCTGTGCCTTCTTTACTGTGGTGATGGTGTTGGTAGACCAGGTGAGATCCTCTGCGATGTGCGTACCCAGGAACCTGAAAGCTGGTACCCTTTCCACACAGACCCCATTGATGTAGAGTGGGTCGTAATCTCCACTGGTTTTTCTAAAGTCAATTATAAGTTCCTTTGTTTTGGAGGAGTTCAGGACCAGATTGTTCACTGAACACCATGCTGCCAGCCTTTGGATTTCATCCCTATAGGCTGTCTCATCTCCTTCTGAGATGAGTCCAACCACAGTCGTGTCATCCGCGAACTTGATGATGGTGTTGGTGGGATGGGTGGGGGCGCAGTCGTGAGTGTAGAGGGAGTAAAGGATGGGGCTCAACGCACAGCCCTGTGGTGAGCCGGTGCTCAGTGTAATGGTGGAGGAGAGGTGAGGGCCTATTTTGACTGTCTGGGGGCGGTTGGTCAGGAAGTCCTTGATCCATTGGCAGATGGTTTGGGAAAATCCAAGGTCGGAAAGTTTGGTGACCAGTCTGCTCGGGATGACCGTGTTAAAGGCAGAGCTGAAGTCGAGGAAGAGCATCCTCACATAGCTCCCCTGGTGTTCAAGGTGGGTCAGTGCAGTGTGAAGAGCAGTGTCGATGGCATCCCCTGTAGACCTATTTGCTCTGTAGGCAAACTGGTGTGGGTCGAAGGTGGGTGGGAGGCTGGCTTTGATGTGCTGCAGGACCAGTCTCTCGAAGCACTTTGTGATGACCGGTGTGAGTGCTACCGGACGGTAGTCGTTAAGACCGCTGCTCCATTATATCTATATCAAAAATATCTCACACTATCAACCGTATGCAAACATTTAAAACCTGAATCATGAGTGAGGCTCTAAGGGGATAATCTTCATTATCCATTAACTGCTCTCTGGTTTGTCAGAGAGGAGATCCAAAAAGGAGATAACAGCTGCCTGGATAATAGGCATTTCCCTGCATGGTTGCACCAGTTTCTCATTGTGAAAATTAATGTTTTCTTAATTCATAAAAAACAAAACATGTTTCTGATCACAGAATCATCATTGGGGAAAGTCTGAAGGTTATTCATTCCAATGCTCATTCGACTGGCTGTACCTGGTAAGGGAATGAAATGAACTCCTCTGTATATGGATCGACACGTGAAAGTGCACTGAAAAAAATATTTTCTTTGATCTTCATCAGCAGCCTGTTAGAAAACACATTTATCAAACCTTGAGAGATTAAGGCAGTGGTTTCCTGCTTCAAAGCTTCTTATCCAACTGCAGCAGCTGGCAGAATTCAGTCAACATCTCTGTGAATCAAAGATCTCCATGCTCTGGTCCTGGCTGAATGTGAAGAAAGAATTGTTCTCCCAAATTCTGCAACTGACATGGCTACTTGCCAAGTGGCTTCTCCCCACTGCCCAGTTATTTTTCAAGAATCTAAAGAGATTTTTTTTCCTTATATGCATCAGATATGAACCTGAACAATCAATTTCTTACTTGCTACAGGTTTATCGGCACATTAAGACGAATGGTGGGAAGGTGATAAACCAGGCAATGTCCACCATTTTCTGCACCCTTCTTCGCTCTTAAGCATTCAAATGAATGAACTAAGCTGTGATACAACTACTCAGTATGTTCCTTGTACGGTTCCCAACTTTCTCACTCCCAAATAAGGGATAAAAGGTGACGAGACCGCCCCACGTGGCCTCACCCAGCCAACGGCCACATGCTCCCGCTCCACAAATGGCAGCCGCCCGGACCAGGTGGCAGGATGCTGCGCAACCTCCATCAGGCGGTGCCTGGACCTCCGGGCATACACTATCCGGGCCTACAGCGGCCCCCGGGCCTACAGTGTCCGGGCCTACAGTGTTCGGGCCTAACAAGGGCGGTCCCGTACAGGCCAAAATACAGGATGTCCCGGCTAATACGGGACAGTTGGCAACCCTAGTTCTCTACTGTACACCTGTGATGTTTGATAGTGTATTTGTTGACATGCTGAATATCCTCAAACTACCATGGAAGTGAAAGCATTGGTGAGATTTCTGTGATTGCATCAGTGTGCTAGATCCTGGATAGATCTTTAGAGATGTTTACGGCTAAGAACTTAAAGCTGTTGACTCTCTCTCCACTGCCAATGCGCCGATGAAGACAGGTGCACAATTCTTCAGCTTTCTGTTCCTGAATTATCAGAGCCTTGGTCTTGCTAACAGAGCACAATATTGTCGTCCTGGCACCACTCAACCAGATTACGATTTACCTCCTGTTTTCTAACTTGTCATTACCCATTATGCTTCCAACGACTGCAGTATTGTCAACACTGAGCTATCATCAAACAACAGCTCCTGTATGTGTTCCTGTTGTTCAAGTAGTCCACTGCAGAATGGAGAGCCAGTGATTTCACAGCAGATGTTGTGACGGCAAGCGAATTATAGTGGGTCCAGGTGATTACCGTGGAAGGAGTTGATGCATTATTACCAACTTCTCAAAGCACCTCATCACAATGGGTTTAGGTGCCGCCAGCCAATGAGGCATGCTACCTTGTTCTTCTTGTGCTTGTATTATTCTTCTCGTCTTGTATCATGGAAGTTCTTTTAAAACCGTATTCTCAAGAGGTTGGAGATGACCATGAAAACTCCAGTTGGTCCACACCCAAGTACATCATCATGGACAGGGGCGTTACTGGGGTCCACTATAACTAAAGTTGTAGTAAACTCTAAATTGTCATTGGAATAAAAACTATAGATTGTAGAAATCTGTCAACAGAAATGAAATTCATGGAAAATATCAGGCAGGGCAAGCAGCATCCTTGGAGGGAAACAACCCTTCATCAAACAAGGAAAAGTGAGCAGGGATGTTAACGGATGAGGGAACATAGTGCATCTCAGTGCGAGAGAGAAATTTTCCGATAACTGCTTTTTTTCCTCCTCCTGTACCTCTATTTAATGTTTTTGCTCTTTGAGTTCCAATATCCACTTTTAAGTTAGCACTGTCTTAACATTGATCTGCACCCTATCACCCCTTTGAAACATCAATCCTGGTTTCTGCCCCCACCGATGTTGCTTGGCTGATGAGTGCCTCCAACACTGACTTTTTGGACATTGTTCATGATCCTTTTAAATAACATGATGCGTGAGCATTGGCACGGTGAAGGAGATGTGAGAAGGGGTCTTCGAAGGCATCATGTACTGTGAAAAAACAACAACATTCCAGAACCAGTTTAAGAATAAACGGAGATGAGGAAAAACTTTTTCAGTCAGAGAGTTGTAAATCTGTGGAATTCTCTGCCTCAGAAGGCAGTGGAGGCCAGTTCTCTGAATGCACTCAAGAGAGAGCTAGATAGAGCTCTTAAGGATAGTGGAGTCAGGGGGTATGGGGAGAAGGCAAGAACGGGGTACTGATTGAGAATGATCAGCCATGATCACATTGAATGGTGGTGCTGGCTCAAAGGGTCAAATGGCCTACTCCTGCACCTATGTCTATTGTCGATAACATTAATAATAATAATAATAATAATACATTTTATTTATATAGCGCTTTTCATATACTCAAAGACGCTTTACAGAGATTTTGAGAACATAGGGAAATTAATAAATAGATAAATAAGTAAATAAATAAATGAACAGAGAAAGGAGACAGAAGGTGAGGCGACCTTCAGTGGTTGAAGGCAGTACTGAACAGGTGAGACTTCAGTGATGTTTTGAATGTGGTGAGTGTGGGGGAGTCTCTAACGGTTTGGGGTAGTGAGTTCCATAGGGTGGGAGCAGCGATGGAGAAAGCCCTGTCCCCCCAGGATCTGAGTTTAGTCCGGATGTGGGGGGATAGGAGATTGGCAGCGGCAGAGCGGAGGGTGCAGGTGGGAGTGTGCCTGTGGAGGAGGTCGGTCAGGTAGGATGGGGCCAGGTTATGGAGGGCTTTGTAGGTTATGAGGAGGATTTTGTACTGGATTCTCTGGGGGATGGGGAGCCAGTGGAGTTTATAAAGGACGGGGGTGATATGGTCACGGATCGAGGTGTGTGTGAGTAGACGGGCAGCGGAGTTTTGAATGTATTGAAGTTTATTGACGATTTTTGAGGGTGCGCCATAGAGGAGGCTGTTGCAGTAGTCCAGACGGGAGGTGATGAAGGCGTGGATGAGGGTTTCTGCAGCTGTGGAGGAGAGGGATGGACGGAGACGGGCAATGTTTTTGAGGTGGAAGAAGGCTGTCTTTGTGATGTGTTTGATGTGTTTGTCGAAGGAGAGGGTTTGATCAAGGATGATTCCAAGATTCCGGATGTGAGGTGAGGTGGATACTGGGAGACCATCAATGTTGAGGATGAAGTTTTGGGTGGATTTGGTGAGCATTTTTGGACCAATGATGATGATTTCAGATTTGTTGCAATTGAGTTTGAGGAAGTTTGTTTGAAGCCAAGATTTTATTTCAGTAATGCAGTTTGTCAGTGTAGAGTGTGTGGTGGAGGAGATTGACTTGGTGGAGATGAGGAGATGGATATCATCGGCGAAGCAGTGGAAGTTGAGACCATGACGGCGGATTAATTGACCAAGGGGAAACAGGTAGAGGATGAAGAGGAGGGGGCCAAGGACTGAGCCTTGGGGGACACCTTGGGGGAGGGGAGCGGTGGGGGATTTACAGTTGTTAATGGAGATGAATTGGTGTCTGTCAGAGAGGTAAGATTTGAACCAGGATAGGGCTGTGCCGGTGATGTTAAGGGAGGTTTCAAGTCGGGTGAGGAGAATGGAGTGATTTATGGTGTCAAAGGCGGCGCTGAGGTCAAGTAGGATGAGGATGTTGAGGTTGCCAGCGTCGGAGGAGAGGAGAATGTCGTTTGTGATTTTGAGGAGCGCAGTTTCAGTACAGTGGTTTGAGCGGAATCCAGATTGGAAAGTTTCATACAGGTTATTGGTAGGCATGACATGACATCATCATTGGTAGGCATGACATGACATCATCATGTCAGATAAGCAACAACAACTACTTTGTGATACAAGCTCTATGTTGTACAATGCACAGTCCTTATTGTTTATTAAACCCTCAAGAACCTTAAAAAAATCACAGCCTGAAGTTATGCAATAGGGTTCCACGAGACAAATGCTTAACGATATTCAGCAAAGTTTATTTTCCTCTTTATTGAAGCTGATTGAATCATCTTATTAGCAAAGTACATGCTTGGATTATTGTATTTTTGTGCAGGGTAATCATATATAAGAATCATTCAGACCACCATATTCACACTGACCAGTGGATACCCATCCACATTAATCCATAGCCTACTGCACCTCAACAATTAAAATGCTCCTTTCAACAGTTCTTAAATGCTGTTTGCAACTCTGTTTCCACACGCTCTCTGGCAGTGCATTCCACGTTCTCACCATTCTGGGTGCAATAGATCCTGCACAGATCCCTTATAAATCACTGATTCTTTCCACTCAATCTACATCCTCTAATTTTATTCACCTCTGATAAGTTAGTTTTAGTTTAGAGATGCTGCATGGAAACAGGCCCTTCAGCCCATCGAATCCACGCTGACCATTGATCATCTGCTCACACACGAGTTCCACGTTATCCCACTTTCTTATCCACTCCCTACATACCAGGGACAATTTTTACAGGTGGCCAATGAACCTACAAACATGCACGGGCATTCCTTTGGGACGTGGGAGGAAACTGGAGCACCCAGAAGAAACCCATTCAATAAGGGGAAAGAGTTTCCCGTCATCTACACTATCTAATTTTATATATCCTAATCATGTCCCTTTTTAAGCTATCCTACTCCAGGGAAAACAGACATAATCTCTCCTCGACTTTAAAGATTGCTTGCTTCTCATGGCACTGACAGAACCAACATTTTAGCACTAGTTTAAATTAATAGTTGTAACATTTATTTCAAATTTATTTTCAACAAATTTTAAATGAAGAAAAATGTTCTAAATAAAATAGCCTGAACAAAAATGAAAAGCAGACTTTAGATTTTTTTTAACCAACTTGCAAGATTAATGCTGCCTTTATACTGCAAACATGTTGCAGCCAGAGTGTCATAAATATATGTGAATGTAAACCCTGTATGATTACAAACTGGATAAAAGTATCTTTTACGATCTTAACACGTCTAAAAGTAATTGTTTTTAGTGTGTGTAGTCATTCTTATAGTGTAGCAAATGGGGCAGCCTATTTGTGTACAACAAATCTCAAAACAAGAGTATAACATTCATCAGGTCATCTATTTATCAGGAATCCAGGATAGTTACCAGGCTGCCAGGAAAAAAATCGCTTGCTGTTCAAACCAACATCATGGGATTTTAATTACCATACCAGGTGTCTGACAAGGTCTTGGTTTTGACATTTTATTTATGGCACTATCTAACAATACAGTATACTTACTGTTCTGTGCTGATACATCACGCTGGATATCTAAGTTTGTCTTGAAAGTGGAATTAAGAACTCCAACCAGAATTACTCAAGCAGCAATGTAGCAAATAAGCCACCATGGTTAAATAAATAACATTGTAGAAAGATCAACTAATTCTAGCTTACTTTGCGATCCAAGTAACAAAATAAACGCCAAACATTTAAGTATCAAAATGTGGAATATCAAATACCTTTTTCAATAAAATGTATATTGATCATAGTTTCGTTGTATAATCATAATTATACTTAAGTGATACGTAATACAATAATTTTTTTTTTTTAATTCATATGTCAATACCCTATTGTGTTAAATGGTTCAGATGGACAAGATGGTATATTATCGAAGGTATTTATTCACAAAATGCTGGAGTAACTCAGCAGGTCAGGCAGCATCTCAGGAGAGAAGGAATGGGTGACGTTTCGGGTCGAGAAGACGGGTCTCGACCCGAAACATCACCCATTCCTTCTCTCCTGAGATGCTGCCTGACCTGCTGAGTTACTCCAGCATTTTGTGAATAAATACCTTCGATTTGTACCAGCATCTGCAGTTATTTTCTTACAGATAGTATATTAGAAATTGAACATGCCTCAAATCAAATCGGCCCAGAGCAATAGCCAAGTTAAACTCCTTTAGAAAGTGTTACACTCTTGCTTCATTGTCAAATGATTAATTTTAGTGCCATGAGTTTGTTCATGAGATACAGACTTTCATTGCATTGAATGTTTAGATGTTGGGTGCCTTCTATGTGGAGTTTGCACGTTCTCCTTGTAACCAAATGGGTTTCATCTGGGTGCTCCACTTATTTCCCACATCCCAAAGACATGCAGATTTGTAGGCCTTAGTTGGCCTTTAAAATTGCACCAAATGTGGCGGGAGGGGATGAGAAAGTGGGGCAACACAGAACTCTGGTCAGCATGGACTAGGTGTGCCAAAAGGCCTGTTTTAATGCCATAACTCTAAACTATAAAGCAAGTTATTTTGTTCATGATTCCATTGCCAGTGGAATCAGTAAAATATCCTATTCACATAAGCATTATAACAAAGAAATTATAAGCTTATCATTAAAAATAGCTTTTCTTAATTGCTCAGAAATATGCAAACAGAGGTTAGAATTAAGGCAAAATGTTACCATGTTGAACCTGGAACTTGAATCAGCTTTCTCAAAAGGATTCACTGCCGCAATGAGATGAAGCTCTTTGTTTTGACAAGAACTGCATTTAAACAAACGCTGGTTTTCAGGTTATGCGACAAATTCTCTACTAAATCTGATATGTTCTCTTACTTCTTCCAACCTCTTCGGCTTAATTGATGCTCACTGAAAATGTATGTTTTTGTGCCTTGCAAAATATTTTGTCAATAAAGTGTTCATTGGTTTGAAAGTTTAAAAGAATTAATCAATAATTGAATTCACCTTATAATAGTCAAAAACTGTTGTTACTTTAAGTAAATGACGTACAATCAGACTTGCCGTTCATAAATCATTTGCAATATCAGTCTGTATTTTTCCCTATAAAATTAAGTTACAGTCAAGCAACTACTTTAGCTTGGCTCGTAGCCTTGAACCATTCTCAACAGCATCTGCAATCCCAAAGCTCTGGGCAACAGTAGAATGTGCTTATCTTTCTCGCTGTACTTCAAGAGAATAATGGCATCAAAAAATGGCATCTGCAATCTTCAATCTCAGAGCTAAGTAATTTTAAACAAACTGCAGAAACATTTGCACAGGCCAAATTAATTCATAGGCTAGTATTTGGAATTCAGTTTCAAAGGGGTGAACATTGTTCTCTTGAAGCTGACAACAAAGCTGAAACCAAATTCAAGTGCTTTTTCCCTGTCCCCCCTTGCCTCCCCACATCCACGGGGGCACATCCCGCCCGGCAACGGCTCCACGGTTGGGCTGAGGGGAGGGGTGGAGGGGAAGAATGGGGGCAGGGGAGGGCGTAGGGGGAGCGAGGGAAGGGGGAGTAGGAGGGGGGTATGGTGGGGGGCGGTAGGGAGGGGTGTCGGGAGGGGGGCGTAGTGAGGGGGGGAGGTGGGGAGATGAGGAGGTGGCGAGGTGAGGAGGGGGGGAGGTGGAGGGGGAAGGGGGAGGGGATGGGGTGGAGGGAGGAGGGTAGGGAAAGCGGAGAGGGTGGGGGGGAGGAAGGGGTGGAGGGGGAGGGAGAGAGGGTGAGGGGGAGAGGAGAGGGTGCTGCACCAATGCAGGAGAGGTTTGGACCCAACGGGTCCACTTGGTATAGTTCTCAATAAAAGTGTGAAGTGATGCATTTTGGCAAGTTAAATCACAAAGGACACAGTGAGGTTGATTGGATGATCGGGACTACAGCCTTACTTTATGAGAAATCTGTTCAGTATGCTGATAACAACTGGGATTTTGTTCCATGAAGGTAAGCAGACCAAGGGGTGTTAGAAGAATACAAAGTCATGGGAGGAATATAGATATGGTGAATGATCAGAGTCTTTGCCACAGTTTAGAGTGCAGAACTAGAGAGCATTGCTTTATGCAGAGAAAGAGAGGCAATTTTGTTACAGAGTAGTTACACAATGAGCTGCCAGAAGAAAGCTGCAGAGATAGGTACAATGAAGATGTTTAAAAGACATTTAGACATTTCATAGCCAGGAAACATTCAGTGAGACATGGGCCAAACACATACAAAATAGAACTATCTCAGCTTCCAAAACCTGGATGGCATGGACAGGTTGGGCAGAGAGCCTGCTTCCTGGCCATATTGACTCTATAATTGTATTATCTGTCTGCTGAGATGTACACAAGATATAGATTGTACAGAAATTGGTTACAATTGTCTACAGTAGTGGTATGTAATGTGCTGGATATATGATACTTTGCTGTTGCGAGTTTATAAAAGGCACTATGCATTTAAGAAATTACATGGAATTCTCTAAAATCAACATGAAACTGAATTCTGCAGGTTTGTTAGCTTCATGAAACCTGGCTTTATAATAATATTGAATTTAAGCAGACATTGCTGTTGCACTCAAAGAACAACCAATGCAGGAAGGTGCTCAACCAAACTGAGAAAGATCACATTATTTTCTAATTTTCCTGTTTTATAGTCTTTAAAAACTAACAGGTCATTGTCCATATCAGATGAAAAATCTCTACATTTATCCTGTATTAGAGATTTTAGTCAATCAAGTATAAACATTTCTTCTGTATCTGCAATATAGCCATGAGGTATTTTTAAAACAAGGCTTAATGAAGTTTATCGAACAATGAATTATCAATAATCATACTACTCATAATTGCAATCTAAACTTTTTCCAATTGTAAAATGCTGAAGATATAAAAAGATAACAAATGACATACATACACGTTTTATACTCATATTTAAATAATTACAATAATACAGGAATGGATGCAGATTCCACAACAGACCTCAATCATCCAACCCATTTCCTGGCCCTGTGGCCGCTCTCTTGGCTATTCCAGAGGATTTACAGTCTCCTTTTTGGCCACTGCCCACCTAATTTTGGTTTTGTCATCTGCCCACCTAATCTCACACACCAGACTCTGCAAATTAATCAATCACCCATGAGCAATGTTCCATGGGATATATATTGAAATAAAAGAAAAAGGAGGTAGTTGAGGCAGATCCTGTGATGACACTTCAAAGAAATTTGGACAAGTACATGGATAAGAAAGATTTAGAGGGATATGGGCAGATCGTGTAAATGGTGCATCTTGGTCGGCATGGGCAAGTTGGGCCAGAGGGCCTAATTGCATGCTGTTTGACTCTCAAAGCACGATTTGAATAAATGTATAATTTAATTAAAAGCACCCAATCTTTTTGTCCTGGGCCTCCTCCATTGTCAGGGTGAGGCCCAGCGCAAATTGAAGGAATAACACCTCTTATTTTGCTTGGGTAGTTTACACCCCAGCGGTATGAACATTGACTTCTCTAACTTCAGATAGCCCTTGCTTTCTCTCTCCATCCCCACCCCTCCCCTTCCCAGTTCTCCCACTCATCTTACTGTCTCCGACTACATTCTATCTTTGCCCCACCCCCTCCTCTGACATCAGTCCGAAGGGTCTCAACCCAAAATGTCACCCATTCCTTCTCTCCAGAGATGTTGACTGACCTGCTGTTACTCCAGCATTTTGTGTCAACCCAATTTTACATCCACTTTGAGAGTTGCAACACTTTACTGCCCTCTATTAATCATAGTTATTATACAGTGCTGTCATACTGTACCACGGGTGGTGAAATGGTAGAAGTGGCTAAATTGAGCACTGTTATAGATTACACAAGGCATTGTCCCAAAGAAAAGCATGTCAACATGGTATCATTGTTTTATACAATCTGCAATGTGACATTAGACAATTCTTGATCAGATCACCATCGAAATGGCAAACTGAAGCATGAATTAAATCACAAACGTAAAGCATCCAATAACAATTGGAATACATCTATGTTTCGTAGAATTATGACATGCAAAATGTGATCGATTTTGAACTTCTCAAACATTTCCAAAGTAGAAATATCCTTCTAGAGAATAAGAGTATACGGAAACAATTCCCAACAGGCACACTTCCTGCTGCCAGGTATCATTGCCACAATCTCTCACCCAGGGCATTTCAAATGCAGAAAAGGAAATGACATTACAAGTGAAAAAACAGCAGATTCTGCATTCGTTGTGTTTGAAAAGTTAACAGATGCCAAAGATAACCAGGTACTGAACACAGTAACTGCACTTCATGTGTGCAGCTCAGAAAAGCCACAATCATTTCTGTGCAGTACTGTTCTTTAAGTTGTAAATTATTCAATGTCATAAATTGTCCTCAAATGCCATACGAATTTTGAAATATAATTTGGCAATATGTCTGGGCAGACACAGAAAAGGCCATATACTGTACGACCTAACAATGACATTTTAAAGGAGCAACTTCATAATGAAGGCAGAAAACGCTGCTGTTTCGGCCATCAATCAGTGGCACAGTTATATTTCTCTCAAGTTGACAACCTCATACTTGCAAGGCAAAAAACTGTTCAGGTAACTAACAAACTTTGTTTCAAACATTTCTTTACAGACAAACAATGGATCGTGCCTGATAAAGTAGCTCTGTACCAATTCTTTAACATACTGACCATATCAGTGAATGCCACAACTTCACTGAGCATGAACTGAAATTTCACCTGACGTGAGAGTCATGGACAAACTGATCTCACTATTAACTGACAAATCCACCACTTGACACAGTTCATCGTTCACACTGCCAAGCCATTGATAATAACCATCCAGTGTTTTGGAGATATGTTCAGATGCCTTTCAAAGAAATAACACTCAAAAAGAATTGACACAAAACAAAGGCCCAGAAGATTTTTGCCTTGCATTTTTATAAGAATATTTCAAAAGAAACCAGACAAGCATCTAGTAAATCAAGGTCAGTGTGCAGTTTTTAAGATTAAAAGCTAGCGATTAACACCGTCAGCCTACCACATCACATAAAGCCCATGCTTAAGCCATTCTTCAAGTAACTCAATGTTTTTTTAGAAAAAAGATAATTCCTTAGTCAGTTGAAGTGGTTTTGATTTAATAACCCATCCAACAATGCATTGTTTCTTCACTTTAAGTCCAGTGTTGGCTTAAGTTTTATCATAAAAACCTTTCATCTCAGATACAACTGATTCAAGATGACATGCAAAGCTCTCAAAAATAAAGCAATATTTTTTGAAGTTACATACAATAAAGTTATTGATACCACTGGAGAACAATACCGCCAGTTACTATTTCAAGTGGTCCTGAAATCAGTTCTAATTGCACCAGACTACAATTAAATGTTCCAATGTTCAGGAATTAAAAGAAACACGTAAAGCTATGTACATGATTAACCTAGACTGGTAACCTAGGGAGTTTAAATGCAAGCTTTGGAAACAGAACAAGTGCATGAACGTGGAACAAATACACATTCACAACCACTCAATTTATTCAGGAAATTATAGGAACAAAGTAAACAATCCAATTTGACTTGAATAGTATTTACCAAAAGAAGAGCCAAGCACAAGATGGTTTGCGTGATGTACCGGGCACATCCACAACATTCCGCAAGTTCTTGTGATCTTGGGCAGAGCAGTTACCATAGCAAACTGTGATGCATCCCGATAGGATTCTTTCTATGGTGCATTTATAGAAATTGGTAAAAGTTATTCGAGACACTTCAATTTCCTTAGCCTTCTGATGAAGTAGAAGTAAGCATTAGTGTGCTTTTTTGCCCATTAACGCAATTGAACCAGGATAAATTGTTGCTATTTATACTTAGGCCCTTGAAGCATGACCATCTCCACTTCAGCACCATTCATGTCAACTGGGGTATGAAAACCATCTCAATAACTAGCTATTCCAAGTCAATAACTAGCTATTTCATCTTGCTGACATTGAGGGAGAGGTTGCTCCTAAACACCATGTTACTAAGCTCTCTATCTCCTTCTTGTACTCCGTCTCATCATTACTTGATATCTGGCCCACTACAGTGGCATCATCTGCAAACTTGTAAAATGAGTTAGAGCAGAATTCAGCAGTAAGAGTATAGGGAGTATAGTAAGGGGCTGAGAATGTAACCTTGCAGGGAATCGGTGTTGAGAATTATCGTACAGGATTGCCCATCCTTACTAACTGCAGAATGCGAGTCAGGAAATCAAGGAATCAGTTGCAGAGATGGCTGTTCAGATTTAGGTCCAGGAGTTTGGCTGGATTACGGACACAAGATGGAGCTGCAGTCAATAAATACAAGTCTTGTTATCTAGATGTTCTACAGATGAGTGTACGGCCGGGGAGTGTCGTGGAACTGCAGCGGGGGTAGGCAATTGTGTTGGATCGACATTGTCCGGGATGCTGGAGTTGATGTGCGCCATGACCAGTCTCTCATAGTTGGCGGAGTCATATCCATCGCACTGTAATCATTAAGGCATGCTACCTTCCTTTCTTTAGCACCGGGATGAAAGTGGCCTTCTTGAAGCAGGTGGGAACCTCACTGGAGTAAGGAAAGATTAAAGATGTTTGTGAATACTGCTGCCAGCTGGTCTGCACGTGTTCCAAGTTCACATCCAGGGACTTCATCCAGGCTAGTTACTTTTCATGGATTCACTCGCAGGAAGGATTGATCTGACCTCTACAACTGTGACTGTGGATACAGGTGCAGTGGTTGCCGGGTGTTTGGCATAATTCCATTGCCCCGTTTTTTAAAATATGCACAGAATGTATTGAGCTCATTTGGGAGGGACATGTTGTTGCCAGAGATATTGTTCGACCTCGCTCTGTAATCCGTTATAGAATGCAAGCTTGGCCACAACCAACAAATGTTCATTTGATTATCCTGGCACTCTCTGGTGGTTCCGAATTTTATCTTGGCATTGTTGATGGCTCTGCTACGGTTATATATAGATTTCTTGTGCAAATTGGGATTGCCCTACTTGAACACCACAGACTTGCCCTTCATCAGAATGAAGTTCATCCATCATTTCTTTGGCATGCAGTCCTCCGTGCACTTACTGATCAAGTCTGTGATAGCAGTGGCATGTTCATTTCTATAAGCCCAGAATCCTTGAATATGGACCAAATCAAAGCAGTCATATAAGAGCTCATCTGTTTCCTCAGACCAGCACTGTATGAATCTATACCAGATCCTCACACTTTGGTTTCTGCTTCTAAGCAGGGATTAGAAGCACAGTCAGATGGTTAGATTTTCCAAAATGAGGGCAGAGGATGGAGTGGTAGGAGTCTTTGATAGTTGAGTCGCAGTGGACGAGGGGCTCTGGTGGGACAGGAGATGTGTTGGTAATATTTTGGTGGCATACTTAAGATTGGTCTGGTTCAATCCACCAGCTATGATGAACAAGACCTTGAAGTTCTTAGTTTCAATGCTATTGATAACAGTGTATAGATCATC
The DNA here is from genome assembly GCF_053455715.1 of Rhinoraja longicauda. Classification (NCBI taxonomy): domain Eukaryota; kingdom Metazoa; phylum Chordata; class Chondrichthyes; order Rajiformes; family Arhynchobatidae; genus Rhinoraja; species Rhinoraja longicauda. Next base: position 56,053,808 of record NC_135960.1, on the reverse strand, counting down.
CCGTGCAATCTTCACATCAGCATTGGACAGAATGCAAGCATCTGACAGAATACCTGAAGAAGTGAATTACAGTGGCAAGTAGTTGGGATGACACTTCACTGTTGGATATTTCAGGTCTGGACAGCAGAATTTTGCCAGAACTGCCACATCAGAGCATACCAAGGGGTCGATTAGGAAGTAGATGTCTCCTTGCCCATGGATAAGGTACAGTTCATCTGGTGAATTAAGAAGCCCTCGGGTTTTATAGCAATAAGGCAAAGCAGTTGTGAGCTATGTCTCTGTGAAACAGAGTACACAGCCATGTCTCAGCTTCCCCAAAGTTGGTGAAGCTAGTTTTATGTCTGAAGAAGGGTCTCGACCCGAAACGTCACCCATTCCTTCTCTCCCGAGATGCTGCCTGACCTGCTGAGTTACTCCAGCATTTTGTGAATAATCTAGTTTTATGTTCATCCAGCTTATTTCCATTGCTTGGATGTCAACCAAACGTTTGCTAACGAAGGGGGACTTGAAACTACACCGAAGGAGTGCCTGTGGGGGTTGGGCACTCTTTCGGGTCAGGCTCTTGGCCTTGATGCTGCATGCTCCCAGAGGTCAGACCCCTTGTTCAGTCGAACCTCAAGTTCACTTGAGATGTGGTATTCCTACCGAATGTCGTCTTTGGTTGGGACGGGCTTTCGATTAGCAATTCCAGCAGATCAAGACTCTTTCCATTATACAAAAATATACTTTTGATTTGCACTTGCAGTAAAGCAGCGGATTTCGGAATGTAAATCAAGCTTGGGTCACATTCAAAGTTTTACAAAACACACTTCTTAATGGTCGCATTTACAATTAAAACAAGGTGGTTTCATGGCAGATGCTTCAAGTGTTGCTTGCAATAATTACACACGGCCAAATTTTATTCATATTTACTCATAAATATAGCAGGCAACAATGCAGCTGATTATTTTATGAAATTTACAGAGAGGTTTTGATCTCACCTCTAGTTTTATTTATACATCTTCATTATTTTGAATATTTACCACTATGTGTTCAGATTTCTGCTCATTTTAGGCATTTTAACTTATTTGATGCATGTCCTGCCATTACAGGTGTGAAAAATATCCTTATTTCAAAGACGAGGAAATCCTACAGCAGTTACCTCTCTCTCCTCCGTCGCTCCCCCCCCCCCCCCCCCTTCATTCTAAGTGGAAAGGTGTTGTTTTTGTAATAAAAGAACAAGAATATGGGGAGAGTTAAAAAAGGATTTGTGTAAGATCAGTGTAAATAGATGGTTAATTCTTGGTGCAGACTCCATGGGCCAAAGGACCTTGTTTCCGTGCTCTATGCCTTTGATCACAAGCATCTACATTGAATGCTTAACACAGACAGGTCAACTGACCCCACAAATCTTAACTGTGCTTATGCTCCACTCAAGTCATGTCCCAGAGCATCTACCTCAGTAGAGGCTTGCAGTATATCTTCGTATTTCCTCTTCTCTCAAGCCAATGTCTGGCTTCCTCTGAAATGTCTGGCTCCCCCTCAACCACTTCCTGTGGTTGGAAGTTCCTCTTTTTAACCTGTCACTGAATATAGTTTTTTATGATTGTCCTATTAGATTTAATAGTTACACTTGTGCCCACAATTTTGTACCTTACAACAAATGGAAACCATCACTTCAGATTTAAGATTACCCATCAGTCCATCACATCTGCTCCATGTCAGAAATTTAGCATTTACTGCTATTGCAATGGAAATTGAAAGATTATCCACTCAGCAATCCAAGCACTTTCTGTGGAAAGAGAAGCAATTAATAGTCTGTGATATTTTATTAGAATCACAAGATTTACAGATGTAGCAGGTATGACCTACTACAGGTGCTAAGGCACGGGTCAGTTTGTAGTGGAGTCCTTTTATAGATGGCACTTTTTATAATAGGGGGAGGAGCAGAATCATAACCAGCAGCCACCAATGAAGAAATGAGGCCAATGGTTTGGATCTGAAATTGTTGAAGTCTCTGTAGAGTATATAAGGCGTATTAGGTCATAACTGAAAGATGAGCTGTTCGTCCTCAAGCTTCAATTATGTTTCATTGAAACAGTGCAAGAAGCCAAGGATAGAACGGACAAAATAGAAATTGCCATAGAAATGAAATGGACGCAGACATAATGGAATTATTCAACAAAGTTTATTTTCTCTGGTTTATAGATCTGTGAATGGAGTACGCTGAACTGAAAGATGTGCAAATAAATTGCTCCTGTTTGAGGTTGTAAGTGGTAGAAAGAGATAATAAATTGCCACAAAAAAATATTGTGGATTGAGAAGTTTGTGTTGGAGGTGTCAGAAAAGCAATCACAGCAAGCTTTTTGCAATTGGTTCATTTTTCAGGATCTGAACATCGCTGGCAAGGCCAGAATATATTGCCCATCTCTAATCACCCTTCTTAAAATGGTGGTGACTGCTCCAGTCCTTCTGGTATAGGTGCTCCCGTAATTCTATTTGGCAGCAACTTCCAGGATCTAGACCAAGTAATGATGGAAGTGCTGCCAACAGCACGGTGTGCAACTTAAAGGGGAATTATACATGGGGGCATTCCCATCGGTTTTGTGCCCTTGTCTTTCTGGGTGGTGAGTTTGGGTGACATGTCAAAGTAGCCAAGTAACTACAATGCATTCTGTAGATAGTACATTCTGCAGCTTCGGTGCACCATTGGTGTAGACAGTGATTGCTTTGGTGGATGGGATTAGCTTATTTTACATGAAAAGTATCAGAACATTTTTAAAAGGAATTCTCTTAAATTTTATTATGATACCACATTCATCTTTTTTGTTACATGAAACTAATTGCAACAAACCAAACCGCATCCATAACAAGCCAAAAGTCAACCTCCATTGTACAAAAATAATACATTTAAGTCAATGGATGTGCATATATTTTGTACCAACGAATTCTGCATTCTACAAATTATCTAAACGGTTTTCAATAAATTAATGTATTTCCCATTGAATTTTTAACTACAATTTTTCATAAAGGAAATTTTCTACATATGTGAACCAAACCAGATAATAAGAAATAACGAATGGAATTAAAATGACTGGGGACAATTGCAGGAAATGGTGTTTTGTCACATAATTCCATTCTGCTTTGTAAGGAAAAAAAAAAATCACTCCTTCCAAGAACATAGAAAAACATAGCACAAGAACAGGCCCTTTGGCCCACACAGTCTGTGCCGAACATGATGCCAAGACCATCAACTACCATCTGCACATCTGCTTGGACATAATCCATATACCTCCACTAATGCATCTGCTTCAACCATCACCCCAGGTAGCGTGTTCCAGGCACTCACCATCCTCTGTGCACAAAAACCTGCTCCTGCACATTTCCTTTAAACTTTGCACCTCTCACCTTGAAGCTATGCCTTCTAGTATTTAATTTTAACATCCTGGGAAAAATATTCTGATTTAAACCCCATCTACCCTGTCGTGGCAACTTCGATCCTTCCCATCGAGTCGTCTCCGCTTGCCACCTTCACGGAGGAATGGAGTGATAGTTCTTGACACAAACAACAGAGAGATCTTCACGACGTTTCAATTTAATTAGTCGTTTACTGAAGTAGTGATACAAACAGATTTGTACTTCTCCCGTCATAGATCTGATAAGAATTGTATCCCGCCACAGCTTCTCCACGTCTGACGCATTACGTCTCTGCATTCCCAATTATACTCCCTGTTCTGGCTCCTCCCAGTCCATATATGCCCATTATGTATTCATCTCACGACAACCCCCAAGTGTCCAAAAATAATACAGCAAGATACAAAATAATATAATATGCTAAGACGGCTAATAAACACGAATGGCTCCTACATACCCTATCTATGCCTCTCATAATTTTATATATTTCTGAACAGGTCTCCCTGCAAACTCCAGCGTTCAAAAGTGCAAAGAAATTTAAGGAACATTTTCCCCCAACCCTCTGTGCTGTGTCACACAAGAATGCTAATCCAAAATCTACCACCCGAAATAGGATTGTAAATACAAGCCCACCACTGATTTTCTAGCAACTGGTCCATATCTGATTTCATCTGGACAAAGTTATAAGAGTGCTCTTGAAATCTTCCCTTGGAAATCTCCCCGAAGCTGCAGTGTCTCGGCTCAGTGAAGCGGCCAATCTCGACTTTATCGGGACTTTTGCAGCCGATTGACAGGTCAAATTTACCCTCTACAGCCAGGGCTCTGGAACTCTGGCTTGGCCTGGGCCAATGAAACTGTTCCCATAGTTGACTTCAAAGGTGACTTTCCAAACCGGTTCTGGCAGCCTAGGTAGACCGTTCCTGTGCCGTTGGACTCCTCCGAGGGGCCCGTGCTTGCCCTACCGCATTTTTGTCAGATTTGGCAAGTCTCAGGTCAGCCGGGGTCAGCCCAGTGGTCCTGCCAGGAATGTGGCATCTCAGCCCCAAGGCAACTCGTTAAATGGTGCCCAGACTGCCTGTGCAATAAGTGCATGTTTCACTGTAAAATTAATTTATATTTAATATTTGATTTTTTTAAAGTTTCTAGCAGTCCATGGTGCTTTAGAGACATGGGAGGGGTATAATTAGTGGGTCAGAGATGCATTGTGTCATTATTATGTGACCTCTGCTGGTCCAGCAAAAGGAATACAGCAAGGGTCTCGAACCAATGGTGCCACAAAAATCAGTGGTAAAACAATACATGTATTAAATTTAAGACTAGTGAATAGCTGGAAGAACCAATCTTGGGTGACCAAGACCAGCTGTCATGTTCAGAGGAAATCCATTTACTTGTCATGAACCCAGGATTGAACATGGTATGGTGAAATCACTAGATATGACATATAACACAAAATACTGCCATTTAACCCATATGTGCCAATTCTTTAAAATTGCTCTCTAGCTAACCAGATTCTCACACAATACTCCAAATTATGGAAAAAGATCCCCTTCAAGTATTCATCCAATTCCTTTCTGCAAATCATTTCTGACTCCGTAACACATTTGAGGCAGTACATTACAAATCACAACAAACTGCTGTCCTTCTGTTATCAATTACCAACATCTGATCTTATCACAAATCTACAGTGGTTCATTGTCAATGAAAAGATTTTTCTTTGTTTATCAAAGCTTCCATGATTGTTGACACAAGACCATTTATCTAAGACTCCATCCACTTCTCTAATCCCACTGTGTAAGTATAATCTCTCAAATAGAAATAGAAAATTATGGAAAATACACAACAGATTAGGCGGCATCTTTGAAGTAAGAGGTAGGGTAAATGTTTCAGATTGGTGATGAACTCATCAGAACTAGAAAAAGTTGACCACGTTTTAGAACATAGAGCCCAACCACAGGCTCTTGGGCGACAATGTCTATGCCTAATATAATGCCGAAACCATCTCTTACCTACCTGCACATTATCCATATCCCTCTATTCCCTGCATATCCATATGCATATTCAAAAGGTAGACACAAAATGCTGGAGTAACTCAGCAGGACAGGCAGCATCTCTGTAGAGAAGGAATGGGTGACGTTTCGGGTCCAGATCTTTCTTCAGACTGATTCAAAAATCTCTTCAATGCCATTGTGGTATCTGCCTCAACCACAACCCCCAACAGTGACTTCCAAGCACTCACCACCAGCTGTGTAAAAACTTTGTGCCTCTCACTGTAAGGTTGTGCTCTCTAGTATTTGATTTATCCATTCTGGGGAGAAAGGTTCTGCTCATAATTTTAGCCTAACTAAAGTGTTATAAAGCTGCATCACAACTTATACTTGACGTACTGACCTTTGAAAGTATGCAGACCATAGGTCTTCTATATCAGTCCATCTACTTGGGAGTTATGGACAAGGACCCCAAGATCCATCTGTACATCAATGTTGTTAATTAAATTCCAATTAAAATCCATCTGCCAATTCTCCACCTATGTCTGGAGTTGATATATATCCTGCTGCGTACCTGACAGCCTTTCTCACATTCTGTGACCCCAGCAATCTTGGTGTTATCTGCAATCTGCATCTTGGTGTAACTTACTATGTTTACGTCCAAGCTATTTCACAAATAGCAAAGGACCTAGTACAGATCCCAGGGAACTCCACTGACCACTGAATATTGTCCTTCCACCACAACTCTGACTTCATCAGTAAACCAGTTCTGAATTCATACTACCAAATCACTGTTAATCCCATGCACCTTCATCTTCTGTATCAGCCTATTGAGAACTTTATCAAATGCCTTACTAAAATCCATGTAGACAACATCCACCACCCTACCTTCATCGATCATCTTCACCACCTCACCTGATCAAGTTAGTAAGACATAACCTGCCATGTACCATGCTGACTAACCCTCAAAAACACATTCTCTTCCATTTGAGTGTAAATCATTACCCCGAAGAATCCTCTCCAATAGCTTCCCCAACCACTGACATGAGGTTCACTGGCCTATAATTCTCTGGATTCACTCTATTTCCCTTCTTCAATACAGAATAATAGCTATCCCCCAGTCCTCCAGGGCCTCAACTGTAGCTCGAGAAGTCGCAAATATCTTTGTCAAGGCTCCCTCAATCTCCTCTTTCAATAACATGGGATTCAGGTTCACTTTCATGCTCCTCAAGCGCCGCAACACCACCACCTTCTTAATCTCACTGGTTACCCTCCTGTTTTTATAGGTATAAAAAGCTTTGGGATTTTCTTTGATCAGTTTAGCCAAAGCCATTATGTACAGTACATTCAGAAACTATTCAGCCCCCTTCACTTTTTCCACATTTTATTATGTTACAGCCTTATTTTAAAATGGATTAAATTCTTTTTTTTATCATCAATCCACACACGATACCCCATAATAAAGCAAAAAGTGATTTAGAAATTTTTGCAAAGTCATTAAAAATAAATAACTGAAATATCACATTTACATAAGTATTCAGACCCTTTACTCAGTACTTTGTTGAGGCACCTTTGGCAGCGATTACAGCCTCGAGTCTTCTTGGGTATGACGCTACAAGCTTGGCACACCTGTATTTGGGAAATTTCTCCCATTCTTCTCTGCAGATCCTCTCAAGCTCTGTAAGGTTGGATGGGGAGCGTTGATGCAGAGCTATTTTCAGGTACCTCCAGAGATGTTCGATCGGGCTCAAGTCCGGGCTCCAGCTGGGCCACTCAAAGTCATTCACAGACTTGTCACGAAGCCACTCCTGCTTTGTCTTGGCTGTGTGCTCAGGGTCGTTGTCCTGTTGGAAGGTGAACCTCTGCCCCAGTATGACATCCTGAATGCTCTGGAGTAGGTTTTCATCAAGGATCTCTCTGTACTTTGCTCCATTCATCTTTCCCTCGATCTTGACTAGCCTCCCAGTTCCTGCTGCTGAAAAACATCCCCACAGCATGATGCTGCCACCACCATGCTTCACCGTAGGTATGGTATTGGCCAGGTGATGAGCCGTGCCTGGTTTTCTCTAGACGTGATGCTTGGCATTCAGGCCAAAAAGTTCAATCTTGGTTTCATCAGACCAGAGAATCTTGTTTCTCATGGTCTGAGAGTCCTTTAGGTACCTTTTGGCAAACTCCAAGCGGGCTGTCATGTGCCTTTTACTGAGGAGTAGGGGGCTTCCGTCTGGCCACTCTACCATAAAGGCCTGATTGGTGAAGTGCTGCAGATATAGTTGTCCTTCTGGAAGGTTCTCCCATCTTCACAGAGGAACTATGGAGCTCTGTCAGAGTGACCATCGGGTTCTTGGTCACCTCCCTGACCAATGCCCTTCTCCCCCGATTGTTCAGTTTAGCCGGGCGGCCAGCTCTATGAAGAGTCCTGGTGGTTCCAAAGTTCTTCCATTTAAGAATGACGGAGGCCACTGTGCTCTTCAGGACCTGCAATGCTGCAGAAATTGTTTTATACCCTTCCCCAGATCTGTGTCTCGACACAATCCTGTCTCGGAGGTCTACGGACAATTGTGTTGTCTCCATGGCTTGGTTTTTGCTCTGACATGCTCCGTCAACTGTGGGACTCCGTCAAATCATGTCCAATCAATTTAATTTACCACTGGTGGACTCCAATCAAGTTGTAGAAACATCTCAAGGATAATCAATGGAAACAGGATGAACCCAAGCTCAATTTTGAGCATCATAGCAAAGGGTCTGAATACATGCAAGTATGATATTTCAGATATTTCTTTTTAATTACTTTGCAACCTTTCTAAACACCTGGTTTCACTTATTCATTCTGGGGTATTGTGTGCAGATTGATGATAAAAAAATGAATTTAATCCATTTAAAAATAAGGCTGTAACATAACAAAATGTGGAAAAGTGAAGGGGTCTGAATACTTTCTGAATGCACTGTAGCACCTTTTGGTTCTTCTAATCGTCCAACTGAGTGCTTTCCTCCATTATTTATATTCCACAAAGGTCCTGAGCTTCCATTTTCTACAAAAATGTTACCCTGTCAGTCTACAAGAAGTTCCAATGACTCGTTATTGAAGTGAGTCCCAGGAGCAAACAGTTGGGCTTCAGGAAGTAAAATGTTGCATTGATTAGGTCCTTGCATAACATCAACATTGAGCAGCTCAATACTGAAGATGGCATTTTAGTCTTATTGGTTTAAGACAGTTTGTTGTTACGAAACATTTCAACAGCTAATCAACTCTGCAAAAATTTGATGGTTTTCAACAAAGCTTAACAATGCTTAAAGGAGATGTGCAGGGCAATATTTTTTGCATAGAGAAGGTGGTGAGTGACTGGAGCTGCTGGGGTGATGGAGGCAGATACAATCGTGGCATTGAAGAGATTTTTAGATAGGCACATGAATATGCAGGAAATGGAGGGATATGGATTATGTCCAGGCAGATAAAAGTTGATCTTGGCATCTTTTTTATCAGCACAGACTTTGTGGGCCAAAGGGGCTATCCTCTACTGTACGGTTGCGTTCAAACCCAGTCAAACATGATAGGTTCATTGGCAAAATATCTAACAGGTATGAGAAAGGCAGCTATGTTACACTATAAAAACTATGAGGGCAGTAACAGTTATTTTTTAAAGCTTTGATTAAGTTTTTTAAATAATTTAAATTAACTGCTTAATCATTTTTATAAAACTTTTGCAGCTTTCACAGACAGAGCTGGGTACGTCTTTCCAGTCTATCAAACAATTCCTCAAGAATTGGACAGTTTCTGGCCTACCCACATAACCCAAATGCAGGACCTTGCTGGTTGTGTCCAGGAAGCTTCCATCCAACATATTCTTCTTTCCAGGTACAGTCACAAGTTATCGGAGTAGAACTAGGCCATTCGGTCCAGTCAAGGCAAGTGCCATGCCAATTTCAATGGCACAACAGGCCTCAGTCAGAAATCTAGCCCATTATCTCCATGTTTCTCTACAATTAGCACCAAATTGATTGGCTTGTATATGCATGCTCACTCCATTTTTTTTACGGAGTACAGGCCAATGTGACTTTCACCCTAATGGGATGCATCTCACACTAACCAATTTTTTAAATAGTAATATAAAATATTATAGTTAAGAAGTCTTGTGTTTCCATATTACTTTTACCCTATCCAATTGTCTACTATCTCTACTTGTGGTGTCCCACAAGGATTGGTGATGGGACCATCATTGTTTGTAATACATGTAAACGATTTGGATGCTGAGCTAGGAGGCATGATTAGTAAATTTATGATGACACGAAGATTAGCAGAGTTGATAGTTGGAGGCCAGTCTTTGGCAACTTATAGTGCTGAAAAGAGCTGAAAAATGGCATATGGATTTTGATCCAGACTAATCCAGACAAATGTGAGGCAATGTATTTGAGGAGTGCTCATGAAGTTAGGACTTACATCATGAAGTGTGATGTCGAAGGGAATATTGAGAAACAGAAGGCCCTTGGATTATAAATCCATAGATCCTTGAAGATGGCAAAACAGTTAGATAATGTAGTTAGGAAGGCAGATGGGACACTGATTTTCACTGGGGATGTGAATACAGAAGTAAGGAGGTGATGCTCCAACTTTATAACATTTTGGTCAGAGCTCAGCTGGAACACAGTGTACTAATGGCACTTACACATAAACGGAATAACACACAAAGATCCCAACCCAAAACATCACCTATTCACATTTCACCACAAATGCTGCCCAATCTACTAAGTCATAAGGCAATTGGTAGTTTCAAAGTTATTAATATTTTGAAGCCTTTATTGTTTTATTGGTGTTATCAATAGAAGAAACAAATAAACGTGGAATGATTTTGTAAATATATTCTTGTTCAACATTGCCAATTTAGGGCTCAACTACTCAAGACCACATACATAGTGGTTGATTATACAGGCTCAAACTGTCAATTATGAAGGGTTAGAATGGGGTTGTGATGAGATTCATTTTAAGTTGTTAAATATTATTATTATTAGGCAATTTTTATAGTCTAAAATTTTGATATGCACATAATCACATACTAATGAACAAAACTAGTTAAAGGATAACCAGAATTTACTTGTCTTCAAGACAAAATGGCATTCCGTTTTTTCAGCACATAAAATAAATCATAAAGCAGCCTATACAAATGGAGTGGAAATTATTTTGATTTTGTTCACTTGTTAAGTAAAAGACACCCTAATTCAAAACAGATTCCTTTCTTAAAAGGAAGGCTTTCTTTCTTTGCTACAATACTAAAAAACATGTCTGCTTTTTGAAGTTATCTTTTTTCAATCTTCAGAATCATGAAACTATGCCATCCATCTTTTTGGTGGTTGGTTAAATTAGGTTTGCTTAATGTTGGCCAATCTATATATGAAAGCAGCATCAACTTGCTTCAGATTTCCTGTCACATTGAAACTCCGATAGTCCACAAATGATCAAATGCAAATTTGGTTTGGCATCTGGCTCACTGGATGATGTTTCTTGCACTCCCTTGAAACTTATCAGGATCCTGTTTCTTGTGCTATCTTGAAACTCACCAGGTTCATTGGAAAAGCTTATTAATCTAGTATGCAGCACCTTTAAAAAATGAATTAAAAGTGTGTCAGGATATTAATAGGAATGATATCCAACAGTGCAGAATATCTGCAAGTCCGGCACTAATTTGTTAAGCATGTCAGGTTAATATAGTTATGAACTTATGAACATAATTTTTCATGTATTCTAGAAGTATTTTTAAGTTTAATTTTTTTAAGGATAGCATGCTACACAATTTTGTTATTTGATTTGACTTCATGCTATTTCCCTACTTTTTACTAATGTAACGTTACATTGGAATAAAGCAAAATGGTGATACAGACCACTTTACAGAAGAATTGCCCTATCATTATCAAGATTTTTTATGGCTACCGGGAATTTTATATTGCATCTGGTTCAGAGCAAACAATTACTTCTTTTGGTTCAATGGTTCAGAAATGAAAATTCTACTCAGTTGTGAAGGTATTTACTGTCTGCACTTATAACCCATCCCTACCAGCCCTTTCTGCAATGGCAGTCTCAGCTGTTTCAGAAAGTGTTTAAGGATCAGTTACTTTGCTCCAAGTCTGGTATCAGAGAAAGGCCAGCTGGGTAAGTTTCTTTCCCTAAAGGTAGAATGATGAATCAGATATAGTTTTATACCAATATATAAATATCATGGCCACAAATGGGAATACCTTTTATTTCAGATTATTCAATTAATATTTAGTTTAGTTTATTATTGTCACGTGTACTGAGGTAGTAAAAAGCTTTTTTATTGCGCGTTATCCAGTCAACGAGAAAACTATAATTTTTTTACAACCAACTGTCCACAAGAAGGGTCTCGACCCGAAACGTCACCCATTCCTTCTCTCCTGAGATGCTACCTGACCTGCTGAGTTACTCCAGCATTTTGTGAATAAATACCTTCGATTTGTACCAGCATCTGTAGTTATTTTTACACTTCATCCACAGTGTACAAATACAGGATAAAGTGTATATTATTTAATGCAAGTTAAAGTCTGATAGAGTCTGATGGAAGATCGTTCGAAGATCTTCAATGAGGTAGATGGTAGGTCGGAACCACACTCGGGCTGGCGAGAGGACAGTTCAGTGCCTCATAACAGCTGGGAAGAAACTGTCACTGAATCTGGAGGCGAGTGTTTTCAAACTTCTGTACTTCTTGCCTGATGGGAGAGGGGAGTTGTACAATGTCCTGTACCATAGTGGATTATTATTTCCACCCATCAGTCCAGGTGTCTAAACTTATAGCCCTGTAACATACCCACTGACAAATCATAATAATGTCACTTTTTAGATCACAGCAATAAAACCAGTAAAGACAGCTTACCTAAAAATATGATTAAAAACAAAACATGTTCTGAACTCAAACTTTCAAAATTAGAGGGGGAAAAAATGCATTCAATCTTATAATCTACAAATTTAAGATAAAAAATAATTAAATCCATAGTTTCTAATAAAAATGATTAATGTTCATCAACTCATTACCACCTCAGGCTCAATAACACCATCTCTTTCAGAACATTAGCAGAACATTATTCCCCTGAGACTTATACATTTCATTGTATGAACATCTTTACATACAAATAGAACCAACTGCCTGATCAAACTATTGTAAACCTCAGCTCTTTGAATGCTCAACTGTCTGCATTCCAACATTATCAAGATTGGTCCCAAGTCTGATAATAGCTTAAAATTTCTGTCACAAGTTTTGAATCTTCAGATCTTTATGTTTCAACATTTATGCTACTTCCTTTAAACCCCAAGCTACTGCCTTCTACAAACACACAATTCCTCAAAACCTAGCCTCTCAGTTGCCCCTCTTCCTTTCAGCCCACCATTTTTATCCTTCTTTAGTACCCGAGGCCCTGCACTGAACAATTTCATTTGCAAATTCTCAATTTCAGACACATCCTGAACACCAGAAAACAGTCACGTTTTCTTTCCACATCAATCTTTCCAATCTCCTGCAACAAACCAAAAAGTCATATTTTTACCATAAAGACTGAGAAATCACCCACCTGTGCGCAGCGTTAAAATCTTTCTCTTCCCCAAGCCTGACCACCACACAAGGTTCACACTCTACAAAAGACCCAAAGACCCTTTTTTTCTTGTCTCTTTCCAAAACACCCTATTTTTGGCTCTTCTCATCTAATACCCACATCCTGGTCCTCTGATCCCATTCCAACTGAACTAACTCACCACCCTACTTCACTTCATCCCCATGATGTTAGTTATGATTTTTCATTTTAAAATACCACTTCTCCCTATCTAAATAGCTATCATCATTCCCCCCCCATCTCAAGGCACCATAATGTTTGGGACATATGGCTTCACAGGCGTTTGTAATTGCTCATGTGTGTTTAAATGCCTCCCTAATGCAGGTAAAAGACAGCTCTCAGCACCTAGTCTTTCCTCCAGTCTTTCCATCACCTTTGGAAATCTTTATTGCTGTTTATCAACACGAGGACCAAAGTTGTGCCAATGAAAGTCAAAGAAGCCATAATGAGACTGAGAAACAAGAATAAAACTGTTAGAGACATGAGCCAAACCTTAGGCTTACCAAAATCAACTGTTTGGAACATCATTACGAAAAAAGAGAGCACTGGTGAGCTTACTAATCTCAAAGAGATTGGCAGGCCAAGGAAGACCTCCACAGCTGATGACAAAACAATTCTCTCTATAATGAAGAAAAATCCCCAAACACCTGTCCGACAGATAAGAAACAATCTTCAGGTGTGGATTTGTCAATGACCACTGTCCGCAGAAGACTTCATCAACAGAAATACAGAGGCTACACTGCAAGATGCAAACCATTGGTTAGCCGCAAAAATAAGATGGCCAAGTTACAGTTTGCCAAGAAGTACTTAAAAAGCAAAGATACTAGAGGAGCAAGATGAACCACTCCGTTGAAATCACCTATACTGAAGTGTAGTATGCAAAGGAGCGTAACGTCCGCCAGTCTTTGTACTCTATTTTCCACTCTTTGTATTTTTGATTTTCAGCCTCTGCAATTTGTTTTGCTTTGAACATTTTTCCATGGACAGATGCTTCTTGAACCTTTAAAGGCATTATCACATAGTGAATAGACATTTCATATGCAAAAGTCAGAGTATTTCTTTAAACTTTTGTTAACCCATATATTTATTCCAAGGCTAATCCTAATTTTGCTAAAATATAATAAAATTAAAGATGTTATAAAGACAGGGAAACATAGTTGCATTTAATAACAGCCACCAAGGTTAAAACTGCATGCCTTAATTTTACCAGAGGAGCCCAGAAATGAGGATACTATAAAGTTCTTTACAATGACAGTGCACCAAACCAGTCTTCCACAGTACATCTCACCAAATTTTTAATTCAAGTGATATAAATGTCTAGTTCATAAGAGGCAAGTCAGAGCCCATTGCAATAAAGCATGAAATTCATCACAAGGTCAACCAACCTTTATGCCAATGATGCAAGGATAATTGTGAACATATTTTCAAACAGCTTTTAATGCTGCTATTGTACATTTGAGCAATATTGTTAACTTATCAGCCCCAAGTGAAAAAACATTTCCTTTATAAAAACTTTGGAATGATATATTCTTAATGGGATTAGCAGAAAAATTGCTTGATCATTTATGCATCCTGAGTAGACAAACCTCAACACGTTTCTGAAAATTATTCTGTAAAAGGATCTATCTAACTGAACCTTTTATTAAACACACACACACCACAAAAGGCTGTCATTTCATAATGTAAAGTAGCAAACATTTCAAATGACAAGGTCCATAACTTTCTCACAGCCTTGGAGCCAAATGTTTTTATATTGCATGTTATTTTTTTGTCAAGCAAGTCACAGCATTCCATTGCAAAATGCATTCCAAAGTAGTACGTCAAGTTATTTTAGTGTCAACATTTTGTATCAACAATATGCCCAACACCTCTCAGCACAGTACTTAAGTGATAAGATATTTCATATCCCAAGTAACACTTCATACACTCCCAACTAAATAATCATTTTCTTTGCTGTCACAAAAAAAATCTTCATTTTCAACATAAATAATGTCACCAACCACTTGATTAGAAAGTTCCCCTCAAAAGCATCTGGCAGGCCAGATAAACCACAAGGTTGCACATTCAATAAAGTTTATAATTTTAAACTCTCCATTAAACACATTTAATTTCATCTGGTACGGTCATCCACCTATTTGCCTTCCCACAAAGCAGCCAAAGATCCATTTAGTCTTCATACAAAGCAGCAGCGTGGCCCCATTTGCCTCCATTCATCAGGTTTTCAGACATTCTGTTCAATTGAAGAGCACGGACCCATGGTTCTCTCGGCCTGCGTGGCCTAAAAGATTGCTCACGCACATATTTGTTCTCTGAAATGATAAAAAATATCCAAGCAATCTCAGGTCAGCCACATTGGTTAGGGACAGCCAAATGAAAACTAATGCAAGGAATTTGTTTACCCCTGCTTAAACCCTGCTTGAAATATATCCTAGATAATTTGGTCTCTCTCTTTTTCCATGTTTCCCATTGCACTTCAAATTCCATATCAGATCTATTGAGTTGACCAAGAGACTGGAAACCTCAAGATAGCCAGGTCTTCCTTTTCAATCCCACTAACTGATTTTTCTATATATAATGGCATTCCCACCTTCACCCTTACACAGACCTCCCAACATTTGATTTTACAAATTCATAATTTTCATGTCCAAAATTCATAATTTTAGATCAAAATTCATAATATGGCGCGTAATGCAACTTTTCAGCAAAGAAAAAGTATGCACGCCAAATGCGTTACATTCATGTGTGAAAAATGACTCATTTCCAACAGTCTGTAGTTCTTGGACTACATGTACAATGTCAGGTCTATCATGAGTATATTCTGCTATTTATGGAAAGGTTATTGAACAGAGATACTTTTTGTAACACAAAGAAAAAATTGTTTTGTTTTGTTTTTCCTATTTTGCTTTTTCCTTACACATCCCAATTCTCTTGGTATTGATTAAAAAAACAATGGTCATAAAATGTATGACTAAGTTACGAAGAAAGAGTTGATATATGCGACTCGACTAAGCATACAGAAATACTTGTTGAAGTAAATTCACACATTAATTGATAATCAGCCCAAAAAGGTGGGAATTGGCTTTTCTGCTGTGTTGTATATTTTAACCCCATCTTAATTCATTAATATAGTTATATCATCTTGCACTTAAATTTAATATTTACTCATTACAGTTCCACCACTGATTTTCTGGCACTCTTGGTTCCAGAGCTTTGCTAGTTTATCCAGCCGGCCAAGGAAGTCGGCTATAGGGATAGATGTGCTGGCTCCAGCTGGGCTGGAGTTCCAGAGGCCAGGCCGCAGGTTGCAAATTCAATCCACCAATCGGCCATGGATGTCCCGATGAGGTCGAGATTGGCTGCCTTGCCCAGCCAGGATGCCACATTTTCGGGGAGATTTTCAAGGCGGGGTGATTTCTCGTGGAACCCCTAGCGACCTCATTGACAAATTGTCCATGGAAGTCCCGATAAGGTCGAGATTGGCTGCCTTGCCCAGCCTAGGTGCCACATTTTCAGGAAGACCTCTAGGGCGCGGGGGATTTCTCGCGGAACCCTTAGCGACCTTTAGCGGCCGAATTGAGATATTGCAATTACCAACTGTTTTGCACAAAAATGAGGGGCGAAATCGGAATGGCAGAAATGAAATCAGAAAGCGGAAACTTCCCGCCAAATTCGGAAGGATTGGGAGGGATGCTTACATCTTTGAGAAGATGGCAACACAAATTCTTCTCGTTCAAAAGGACACCATCAACAATCTGTATTTACTGAACATCTAGTAATGTAGAAATGCATCCAAGATAGCTTCTAGTTGTAGAATCAAGAGTGAACCAAAATTTGGCCCAAGATGGAATCTCAAAGACTTCCGAATAAACATTTGCTGAGAGGTTCAGATAGAAAACCTTACAGCTCAGTACCTAGATACTTCAGGTTAGCTGAAGTAAGGGAGGGAGAAATGTATAAGTTTCCATAGTTCAAGGAACACAATTTTTTTGAAAGAGTGAAGGCTTGCACCAGTTTATGAAGATAGTGAATGCATGGTAATGAAAGAATTTGCATGATAATACGAGTGGTTAATTAGATTGTCCGCTACAAGACACTGAAAGTAAGATGGGAGTCGTGCCGGTCAGCTTAGATACAAGGTCTAAATTCTTTGATTGTGCACGATTTAAGAGGTGGAAAGCCACTTGCACTAACATTCGGGTGACTGTCCCGCTAAAGAAATTGAGAGGGGATGACAAAACTCTCAGATCAGTTGAGGTCAAGATTTATAGGTTTCCCCAGGTTGCACAAGGTTTCATTTGTGATAACTGTCCGTAAGCAGATTTCTCCTCAAGTCAGAAATGTGTTTTCTCTACTGCCACTGTACTGTCCCTGTCATACCACTCTACCTACACTTGGTATAATACTTTCATTTCATTGAAAGTGGATTACTACTTCCAGTCTGTTAGTGGTATTCTAATGAATACCATGAAACATTTTATTATTCTTATTACTAGCTTGAAAAATACACAGGAATATTTGAGTAAAGTCAGTTTTCTGTAAATTAAGTCATTAGTCATCAAGGGAGCTGCAAGGGCAATGTCAATAGTCTTCATGATAAAACAAATGCAGTTTAAATAACAGAAATAATTGTAAATTCAATCCAGCAAACAGCTTTAACCCTGAAGAATCGGATGTTGAGAACATGAAATCAGTGTCAAGTCTAAGGACTTTGTGATGATCCCAAGATGCCTACATTAACTACAGGAAATTGAAGTTCATGCAACATGAGCATTGAACATTAGAAAAAATAGCCAATGGGTATGGACCAGATAATATATACCATGCTTTGAAAAATAAGCACAAACTTAAAATAACTGCAGCTGCATGTAATATTGTATTAATACTTAAACATAAAATTAAACTGGAATAATTTAGAATAAGTATTAAATGCAAAACCACAAATAGCAGAACTACACAAGAGGCCACTCTGTCAAGAAGCCAATTAATCCCATATCCCCATTCTTTCCCCACAATCCTGTAAGTGATCTCTCCACCCACATTAATTTAATTATCTTCCGAAATGAACCTGCATCAGTCAGTGCATTCCAGTCAGCGCACAACAACTGAGTTTAAGCCTTTCATTCAATAATCAACTTAAATCAGTTTTCTTTAGTTGCCTCCCAGTGTAAAAGTGTGCCCTATTCATGAAATATAATTTTGAATCCCTCCTGGTAATTTCAACATTGTTTAATTTAGATATGCAGCGTGAAAACAGGCCCTTCGGCCCACCCTGACCAAGCAAGGATCACCCATCCACTAGTTCTATCCGACACAATAGAGACAATTTAAAGAAGCCAATTAGCCTTCAACCCCACATGTCTGGGATGTGGGAGAAAACTGGAACACCCAGAGGAAATCCATGCATCACAGGGAGAATGTACAAACTCCATACTGAAGCACCCACAATCAGAAACGAACCCAGGTCTCTGACGCTGCGCCACTGTGCAGTCATATTAATTCACAAAGTATCTACAAAGATTTCAGCACATACTACTCTGTTCCTTCATCTACATTAAAATTGGAAATGCACGTACATCTACTGTAATACACATCTCCATTCCCGCCCTTCCCTTGAAATTTTAATGAACTGTTTCATTTGCTTGCAGAAACAAGGATCTGCAGATGCTGATTCAAAATGTACGTCTCTTCTAGCTTCCTTTCCCCCTTCCCTACAATCAGTCTGAAGGCCCCCCACATGAAACGTCACCTATCCATGTTCTCCAGGGATGCTGCCTGACCTGCTGAGTTACTCCAGCATTTTGTGCCTTATTTCATTTGTTTCCTCCATTCCTCCTTTCAATATTGCAACACTTGCAATTCTGTTAAAACTTAACCTGCCATGTCTGTGTACTTTTGAAATCTACTGATATTATCCTCTCTGTTTATAACTTTTAAGTTTCATGTCATCAAGCCCAAGTCATTACAAACATTTTTTTTAAAGTCCCCAGCAATCCTGGATACATCCCTCTAAGCATAGAACTAAAAACAATCAGTAAAGTGATAGGAAAGAAAGTTCAGGCCAAATACATAGCAATCAAACTCTCCTTTCCATTAACTGCACTCTATCTTACTGCAACAGGACTACACTTTGAACTTCCATGTTTGTGTCGAATATACTGACCAATATTAAAGAACGGCTGACCATAATTGTCATTACAAAGGCTATATTAATTTCACATATCATTCAATTTTCTCTCTTTAAAAGAGTGTGGTTACAGTCTGGCAGCAGCTAAGAGATCATGGTTGGAAACATTATCCCTGCCAGAGATAGCCACAAATTGTTTATGCATATCTTCATATTTATATAAATTTATGACAAAGGAACTAGTATTGATTATAAGCATTTGGTAAGGAACAAGGATAGCTCATCACCAAAACAATTTCGCCTGTAAAATCTTTTCACAAAATTTAAATTCTACAGGACTCGCAAATTACTATAAATAGCACACAGATCAAAATTTGCATTTATGATCATGGCAAAACCAATATCGCATTATTAAACCAGCAACTGATTCCACCTGCACATTCACAGTACACTGCAGAAATCATTGTCAGTTATACATAGCTCTTCTATAGAGTCTCTCATTGTAGTTTTCATCAACAAAAATGAAATTGCATGAACTTCAATTTTAATAACTATTCGAATTGTGAGAAAAGTCACTCAGAATTTGCAATACATGCAGAATGATACTCAATGGAGTTTTTAAAGTGGATTACTTAACAACTTCTCTGGCCTTGAAAAAAAAAATGAAATCAAGCAACATTTGCTGCAATTCATGACAAAAAACAGAAATTTAAAATATACATTTTTGAGCTAATCCTACCTATTTCAGCTTTTTGTATTCCATGTGTTAAGTCCCAGTCTCAATTTTGACCTCTAAAAATCCTTAAATATTTCAGATTTTTTAAAACAAAATCCTGACCTGCTGTGGGGTTTTTTTAAGCTGAAATTAAAATACTAACTTCCACATTCAAAATTAATGACTCCTCACAGCATATGAGAATTAAATGCAACAAGACGTATCAATATACTTTCCCCTGCAACCGCAGGAGATGCAACACCTGTCCCTTTACCTCCCCCCTCGACTCCATCCAAGGACCCAACCAGTTTATCCAGGTGAGGCAGAAGTTCACCTCCAACCTCATCTATTGTATCCGCTGTTCCAGATGTCAACTTCTCTACATCGGCGAGACGAGACGCAGGCTCGCCGATCGTTTCGCTCAACACCTTCGCTCAGTCCGCCTTAACCAACCTGATCTCCCGGTGGCTCAGCACTTCAACTCCCCCTCCCACGCCCAGTCTGACCTTTCTGTCATGGGCCTCCTCCATTGTCATAGTGAGGCCCACCGCAAATTGGAGGAACAGCACCTCATATTTCGCTTGGGCAGCTTACACCAGTATGTATGCAGCAGTATGAACATTTTTTCTCTAACTTTAGATAGATCCTCTGTCGCTCTCTTCCTCTCCCCTTCCCAGTTCTCCCACTGTCTACCTGTCTCCAACTACACCCTTTCTTTGTCCCGTTCCCTCCCTGACATCAGTCTGAAGAAGGGTCTCGACCCGAAAAGTCACCCATTCCTTCCCTCCTGAGATGCTGCCTGACCCGCTGAGTTACTCCAGCTTTTTGTGATACAATAGGATACTTGCAAATAATTCCACATATGCACCTTATATAAAAAATGTGAGTAATAGACACAAAATGTTGGAGTAATTCAGCAGGTCAAGCAGTATCTCTGGAGAGAAGGAATGGGTGACGTTTCGGGTCGAGACCCTTTGCTGGCAAACTGAAATCTACCTTTGAAAAATAGTTACATATATTAATGCCACAATAACTTGCATTAATCATCCAAAATCTGTACCCCGTTCCTGCTTTCTCCCCATATCTCTTGATTCCCTTAGACCTAAGAGGTAAATCTAACTCTCTCTTAACATTGATCAAAATGCTCGAACTAATCTCGGACAAGACTACCAATGACCCCTATGCATAAAATGCAATCCGTAGAGTCCAATTGTTCAGCTTCTTTCTCATCAAGATAACCAGATTTGAGAGAAGAGGCACTTTTAATATTTCATAGCAATTTCAATTTTCTTATGTTCATAAGTTCTAAAAGCAAAAAGCAAAATTAGGCCATTTGTCCATCACCACTGCTCAGCCATTGACCTATCTTTCCCTCTCAATTCCATTCTCCTGCCTTCTCCCCATAACCCCTGACACCCATAACATCTGCCCTTATTGAAAAATGCTCAGGATTTTTGCTTTTATATTATCTTAAAAAGTGAATGCAGTGAAATAGATCTGGTATTTCTTTGTAGACACAAAAAGCTGGAGTAACTCAGCAGGACAGGCATCTCTTGAGAGAAGGAATGGATGGCGTTTTGGGTCGAGACCCTTCTTCAAACTGGTTAGGGAAAAGGGAAACGAGAGATATAGGTGGTGATGTAGATAAAGAACAATAAATGAAAGATATGCAAAAAAGTAACGATGATAAAGGAAACAGGCCTTTGTTAGCTGTTTGTTGGGTGAAAATGAGAAGCTAGTGTGACTTTGGTGGGGGAGGGATGGAGAGAGAGGGAATGCCGGGGCTACCTGAAGTGAGAGAATTAAAAATAAAAAAATTCATACCACTGGGCTGTAAGCTGCCCAAGCGAAATATGAGTTGCTGTTTCTCCAATTTGCGTTTAACCTCACTCTGACAATGTAGGAGACCGAGGACAGAAAGATCTGTGTGGGAATGGGAAGGAGAATTAAAGTGTCCAGCAACCGGGAGATCAGCTAGCTTCATGCGGGCTGAGCAAAGGTGTTCTGCGAAACGATCGCCCAGTCTGTGTTTGGTCTTGAACAACGGATACAGTAGATATTCAGTTATTACTCAATTTACATTTTATACTGATTTAATGTCACCAGAATGTACCATTATCACCAAATTTTATTATCTGATTTAATATCGTGTACAAGAGATCAGACAATGAATAAGTGACTGTGTTTTTTTTCATTTTCAGCTGCCAATTTTAACTAGCCAATTTGAATATGAGCAAGTCAATAATTTTAAATTCAATTGGCAAACACACCATCCATTATGCAATAGCATATATTAGAACAAATTACCAACATACCGAGGAAGGCCATTTTCCCCAGATGGCCAAATATAAATTGAACCTTATTCCATTGAGAAAAACAGATTAAACCCAACTGGTATAACTCCCTCCGGGGTCATAATTTGTAAATATTTGATTCCATCACCACAATAATCTTCAAGTTAAAAATCCACCTTCTCAAGATAAAAAATGATGGAGGGTTTCTAAAATATCATATTTGAACGAGTGGAATTTAGAGACAATGAGACAAGTGAGCTGGTGCGAAGTTTGGATAGAATATGGACAGGCAAAGTTTTGGATGACCTTAAGCATGTTGTTGGAAGATAGAATCATAGTTTCTGCAGAAACTGGTCAAAAATTTCAAGTGGCAGGACATATCATGGGATAATGGTCAAGATTATATGGATATTTATATTTTTATTATAAAGTTCATCTCAGGATTACTCAATCTGTGAAGAGGCAGAAATCAACAGCCGAAAGGATGGCCTCAAACCAAAACATCACCTATTAGTCTGAAGAAGTGTCTCGACCTAAAACATCACCTTTCCATGTCCGAAATGTCCCCTATTCCTTTTCTCCAGAGATGCTGCCTGATCTGCCGAGTTACTCCAGCACTTTGTGTACTTTCGTACAAATAATCAGGGATTGCTTTCCAATATATTCAATGGAGCGATACATTAAAAGAGGCTTTGGAAGAAGGTGCAGCAACAATTTTCTGATCAGTAACAGCAATTGTACTTGCTGCCAAGCTTGTAAACTGCCTAGTAAAATAAAGAGATCACTGTGGCATAGATTTATCAATTAGGGGTATCATTTGATACCAGATCAGCAAGAGGGAATTTGAGAGTTTGCCTTTGACACAAAAATGCCATGCTTGAACAAAATACAGTAGTTGAAATCAGAAACAGAATATAGGTAAGAGAGCGAGTTGAGTGGACAAAGAGTTGGCAAATTTAAGTTGCAAAGTGTGAGGTCACGCTCTGGTAAGAGAAATTAGAAAGGCCGATGAGCAAAGATGGATCGAGATATTTTTGTACATGAATCCCAAGTTTAGAAGAATGAGGGATGACTTTATTGAAACATACATGATCCTAAGAGTAGATGTCAAGATGTTTCCAATAATGGGAAAATACAGAATGATGGGGGGTGGAATATAGTCACAAAATCAGGGAGAAGTCAGTCAGTCAAGTATTTATTGTCATATACGCTAGTATGGTAAGGCACAATGAAAATCATGCCTGAAGCAGCATCGCAGGCACGTACACTTAGACAAGCACACAAAATCAAATGATACCAAAATCATCCAAGACAGCAAAAAGAAAAAGGATGTGCAAAAAAAAGACATTCGTGCAAAAAACACAAATAGTAAACAAGCTCATGGTAGGGCAAGAGGTGGTCCGTAGTTGCTGAGGTAGGATTAGGATTGTGCGAGTCAGTTCAAGAACCTGATGGTCATAAGAAAATACTGTAACGATTCCCACACCTGGTGAGGAAGGACTGCACACTTCCGTACTTCCTGCCTAATGGTAGCAGCAAGAACAGGGCATGACCAAAATGGTGAGGATCCTTGACAATAGCCTTCTTGAGGCAGCACTTCATGAAGATGCTTTTGATGGTAGGGAGAGCTGGCCTCAGTCCACGAGTCTATGCAGCCTCTTGGGTTGCTGTGCATTGGAATTGCCATACCAGACCATGTGCAATGACTCAGGATACCTTCTGCAGTGAATCTGTAGAAGTTTGTTACAGTATTCGGTGACATGCCGAGTCTCTCCAAATTTCTACGAAAGTCGAGGCATTGGTGCACCTTCTTCGTGATTTCATTTATATGTTGTGCCTTGGTCAGGTCATCCAAGATGTTAACACGCAGGAAGTTGAAGCTACTAACTCTCTTCACTGTCGTCCCATCACCAAAAACTGGAAAGTAGTCTCCAGACTTGCCCTTTCTGAAGTCATGACAACTTCTTCAATTTTGTTGACATTGAGCGGCACCACACAACCAGGTGTTGTCTCTCTCTTCTATATGTTGACTCATCATCACCCATGATTCGGCCAACAGTTGTGTTATCTCAGATTTGTGGACAGCATCGGAGCTGTGCTTAGTATTACAGTCCTGAGTGTGAAGAGAGTAAAGCAGTGGAGGTAAAGCACCTGTATTGATTGTCATAAAGGAGGAAAAGTTCCAGATCCTCGACTGAGGACTGCCAATGAAGTCAAGGAGCCAGTGACATTGATTCTTGGAGGTATAGGGGCCCAGGTCTTGCAACTTGACGAGTTTGGAGAGTTTGATTGCACTGTATGCAAAGCTGTGAACTGCAACCGAATATACACGTTCATGTTATCCAGATGGTCCAGACCAAAGTGGAGAGCTAGTAAAATAGCACCCGCTTTTGACCTATAGTGGCGATAGGAAAATTGAAGCGGGTGTAGGAGTTGATTCCTGCCATAATCAACACTATGATGATATATAGAATGGCAGATTTAAACATACACAAGATTTAAAACATGAAACCCAAACACCAAAAGACAAAAAGTAATTTGAATAGGAAATTTTAATTCCGAACGAATTCAATACCAGACACAAAAATTAATTTTACATCAGCCAAAGAAATGTGAAGTCGTTGTATGCCAATAAAAACTCAATTGCATTTCATACGAAGTGTAAAATCCTAAGGGCTTGTTTTTATATAGATAGAACAGTTTATAAGTACTTCAGCAATTCATCAATTCTTCTAAATACATCCAGGAAAGCTGTGCCCTGTAGAGGAACAGAGAAACAAGAAATTGTGATTTTGAATGCATTTCTGTATATTCCAAAGGATGCTCTCAGATTTCCTCCACCATATCTATGAGAACTGATAGCCTCACCATCATCCACTTTGCAAATTCTACAAGAGCATAAGTAAAATTGCAAATTGTGTGCAATTCAACCAAACTATTGCAACTGGGACATACTCTCCATAACACGGCTGCCCTTTACATATAGACTGTAGAATTCCCCAAGAGGTGCTGATGACAACTGTTAAAGATCAAGTGATCTGGTGTACATCAGTCACTACACAGATCAGGTAAAAATACCATTATTCCTTCCTAAAAGGTATCATTTAACATGGTGAACTTTGACAACATCCAAGGTAATTATAACTGCATTGGTACGCCATTTATTCCACATAGCACTAATGTCTTACAGAATATTTGGCCCTCCAATGTGAACACTCAATATTGTGTGCTCATCTGCCTTTCACGTTGCTGTGCTGAGAACTTCTGTGAAAATCCACTTTCCATCAGTGCTCTCTGCAACTCGGCCATGATTTGGTAGAATTCTTTATATTCCTGATCCATCCAGACTCACAACCTGACAAATGGCATGTTTGCAGCGATCGTGGTGTTTGTGGAGGAGGCCATAGGAGGTCCTCTGGCAACCTGGTAAGGGAGTGAATCGAGTGCAACAGAGCGGCAGTGGAAGCAGCCAACATCATCGTGCTAGTCCAGGCTGACTGCTACTTCAAGAATCCAGTGCTGCCAGGATACTGGAACTTAGACATTGCAAGGCTACCAGAACACTGCAAAAATAAGAAATTGCACATCTCCTTAAGCCAAGATAAGATATTTCAGAGACTTGGAAGTGGCAAGATAGCACCAGAACGTGGTGACGGTTTCTGTTCCAGAGGAGGATCTTGCGTATAGTCTGATTTGACAGGCTGGCATGCAGAACAAGCATTTCCCCATTTTTCTGTAACAAGACAATAACTAAACTAATATCCTGACAAATGAGACACCATTGCACCTGCTGCTGCCTTAACTTTCAGGGTACCATTCATACCACTCTACAAGCCCATCACTCCAGACTGCAAGGCTTCCAGAGGTACTCGAACATCTCCCTAAAATTGTTTGCCGGTATGGAGGAGGAAAAGAAGAACAAAATAGCATAAAAATGCAGCACAGTGGTAGAGTTGCTGCCTGACAGTGCTGGAGATCCTGGTTCAATCCTGACTACGGGTGCTGTCTGTACGGAGTTTGTACGTTCTGACTGTGATAGCGTGGGTTTTCTCTCGGTGCTCCGGTTTCTTTCCACACTCCAAAGACGTACAGGTTTGTAGGTTTATTGGACTTGGTAAGTTCTAAACTTGGATAGTGCCAGTGTGCGGGGTGATCACTGGTTGCCGCAGACCCAGAAGGCCGAAGTGCCTATTTCCGCGCTGAAATCTGTAAAGTCTAAAGTAAAAATCTAAAAAGAAGGGGGAAAGAAAAAGAGAATGGTGAATATCACCATACTCTTTCCATTTTCCACCTACCTCGGTTTAGGTGAAGAGAGGAGCGTCAACTGCCTACTTAACCATTTTGATTTGACACTGGGTCTTAGTATGTTTTGCTACTTTAGTTCAACCTTTCCCCTTTTGAGCATTCCAACCACTGCACCACCACCTCCACCCAAGCTTAATGGTTTTCTTATATATTGTGAAAAAGTATTGCTTTCCCATTTTTGTTCAACAGTGTAATAAAATAATACTGCCATAATTAATTACAACTACATAATTTAAGACTTTACACTACAGAAAGTTTTTAACTTTTGTTGTAAATCAAGGTAAAATTGCTGCACCTTACGCACAACATTGTTTTTTAAAGTGACCATTTTGGTGAAAGCACCCCATTTGCTGTAACCATAAATGTGCCTTGCAGTATGTGTTTTCATTGTTACATGATTTATCATAACTATTTTATAGGAACTTCATTGCATTGACTGCCGAGATTCTAACAAATTACGGCAAATATTTTTATAAATCCTCAGTAAACTGTTCAGTTAGATCCATAATATCCAACATGTTTCAATAAAGTGAAAAAACCTTGTAATAATAACCAAAGTTATACCAGTAATCATATTATGATTTTATTTTAGCTCAACCCGACTTAACAGCTCAAATTCTCTTGACCCTTCCCCTAGATCTAGGCAAAAGAAGGAGCCTACCCAAAATCCGAATCAGACCACTGGAAACCTGTATCCAATTAAATCAATAACTAAGCTTTCTATTTCTATCCTCTTTTATATAAAAGTGGTAGTAATTGCCTTCATCCATACGTTAATATGCCTGCTGCTGAAATCTTTTTGGTCCAGATTATCTT
Source organism: Rhinoraja longicauda (assembly GCF_053455715.1). Classification (NCBI taxonomy): domain Eukaryota; kingdom Metazoa; phylum Chordata; class Chondrichthyes; order Rajiformes; family Arhynchobatidae; genus Rhinoraja; species Rhinoraja longicauda. The sequence goes on along the minus strand of NC_135960.1, from coordinate 56,026,565 downwards.
CAGATTTGACAACTCTCACGTTCTGTAACGCTGAAGATCGAACAAAGTCTTTTGAATGAAGCAGGCAGAGGAGGACTGTTTCTGTTCCTCATCACACTACCTTTTAAAAATATATAATGCTCATCACCAATGTTTCTTCGACTCGCTCTCCAATTTTACCCCGTTAAACTAATTTTGCAATGCACAGCTCACAACAGCTGTTAATCATTCATATCAAATCACTTATACCATGACCATTTGTCATGTTATTTTCAAAAAGAAAAGTTTGAAAACTTCTGACGTTTTTTTTCCGATCAGTCAGCATCCACCCAGGTTGCAGAAGTTACTTTGTTCTACAAAGTGAATTAAGATGAAAAATAAATATACGGAGAATGTTTGGGCAACAAATTTGGGAAAATAAAACACAAAAACAAAGGTAAACAAAGTTGCATTTTGCAACCGCAACTGAGTTCATGAAAGCAATGCCTATCCATGGAAAACAAAGAAATGAAGAATAAAAATTAAAATTATGCAATTATGTCCACAATGTTACCTCCACCATCAACAAAACAACTCCTCCAAATAATCATAAGAGTTATGGATGAAATATGCATCAATGCAGCAAATAGTCGAGCAGGTGTTTCACAAGTTTTAAGAGAGTGGTAAAGATGAAGCATAGATGCAGAATGGAAGAAACAATACAATGTATCTGAGTGAAGACAAAAACAACTAGAAGTGAATGGAAATGCTCACTGAAGCAACTTTTCAACAAAACAAATTCAATATAATCTGACAGTTCTTTGTCTTCCACCTTTCAGCATTCACCCGAAGAATATACAAAAAGCAGAGTACGAGCAAATCCATTAAAAGCTAGAATGTGAAAATCACGAGAGAAAGCCCACCGCTGATCAAGAGGAAAGGAATTGAAATGAAAGAAATGTTTGCTAAAAGTGAGTGTGAGAGAAGGCAAAGGAAAAAGAACAAGATTATAAGCAAAGCAGCAAAAGAAGTGGAGATATAATTACTAGTAAGTTCCCCAGCAAAAGGAACATTACCCAAGAAATTATGCACATCACTGATGCCAAATAGTCATTTGCATCTAGCAAAACAGGATCAAATTTCCAAGTCGGCACAGCTTAATCCCAGGCATGTCCACGAACATGATTTACTAAAGTTCTAATCTATCCAAGTCAAATGTGATGCAAACCTATTCTGATGCACATTTTCAGAACCAAACTGAAATTTCTGCACACTGGTCCTGATTTCCTGAACATTGGCCCAGCTATGCATAAATTTAAACACAAATTAAACTAAGCTTATTTAAATAAGAATGATTATATACAACTTAACAGGAGAAACCATTGTTTTTATTTAAACGAAAGACATCTCCTCCATGTCACAAGTTCTACCCTTTCCAGTTTGGTCATTGACATCATTTAAGTTCATTAACATCTAATGTTAACTTGTACTCTCTCTTCCCCCACCCTCCCCCATCAAATAGTACCTGAACTGTTGAGCATTATAACTGCAGTTAGAAGTTGTTAATACAGGTAATACCCTTTATTAGGAGCTATTTTCCCCAATGTTAAATAGAATTGTTATAATTAACTTTATTGCAATGGAGAAAAGTATACCAAACTTTGAAATTCTAGATCAAAAATAAATGTACACATGCTCATCTACACAGTAAGAGTCAACACAGGGGCAAAATTGGACCAGGATAAATCAATGCTAACAAGTAAAATCTGTAAAGTACAAGAAAATGTAATGGTTAAATCTGTTCAAGTTAATGAACAACTTTGTTTAGATGCTCATTTTGAACAATAATTACAGTAGCTTGAAGAGAAACGAAAATGTTTGTCCGAAAGGGACTTGTGAAAAATGTTTGTCCGAAAGGAACTCGCATAATCACTAAGGATCCTATGGCCAGGTTGCAGTGATGACTTTAGGTGGGTGAAGCTCAAACATTGGCATAAGCACTTCATGGAATATGATTGCTTTTTCAAAAACATGCTAATAAGCAGCCAATTTGTACAACCAAAAGAGGCACAAGGACAATCTTAAACTTTTAGCTTAATGTGTTCTGCTTTGTTCTTCATTAATGGCATCTTTTGATTTCGTACAGGAAAGGCAGCCAAGAAATGTAGGATCCAATATCTTCTATTTTTTGCCATATTGGCAAGTTAGTGTCAGTACTACTTGCACAAGAGTTTTCAATTATGATTTCCTGGTAATTTTGCTGTTTGAGAAAAACAACACATGAAACTAGATAAATTGTCACACTAAATCGATGCGGGTGATAAGCCATGTTTACACCTGTACATTTGGACAAGGAACACTTGAACAAGGGAAAATGATATAGCATCCATTCATGCAAAAATCTCCTCTTTAGTGAAGGCATTAAAGAGTAATTAGTAGAATTTGCTCCTTTAATGTATAGACATATGTGAAGTCTAAATTACACAGGTTTGTTATGTATTACAGCTGATAAAATACGGTTACGGGGGAACTTTGAGACTTTGGTTCCAAATTTGACAGAGCATGAAGAGCTTGTTAGGTAATTACAGACAGATTAGAAAGTGTTAACATCTGACATGCATGTCCAGGAAGAATGAATAACATTCTGTACAAAATTTCTGATGCACAAGGAAAAGTACTTGGATCTGGCGAGAACTACAAAATCTAATGGATTTGTTTGATTATCTGGAAACTTGAATGACCAATTAATTTTTTTGTAAGGATAACATCACACATGGTTCACTCAAATTTCAATTACATGCATTACAATTTTTTTTAATTAGAATCTGCAACTGGTCTAATTTACAAAATAATTAAATTTATTGGTAAGCTTTAAGAAATCAAATAACACTGATTCCAAAATACAACATTATTTTAATCCTGTATTTCACCATCATAATTTTTATTCTAAAGATTAAAGTATTTAAACTTTTTTTGCAAAATTGGAAGTTGTAATATTTCTGCTGTTCAGAAAACATCTGCCCTTAAAAACATATATGCAAAATCTTAAAACCCAAATTCTCTCCAGTTGATTAATATTGGCCTATTGCATTACCAGAACTGTAACCCGAGTCGAGTGACATCAAGGATTTATTAATATTACCAATTCCATTCAAATATTTGTACAGCAATTTTCTGGCCATAACACCTATAACATATCAGCACTGGCTTTTCAGATGGTTGAGGAAAAGATGCGTAACATGTCACACCACAAAATGTTCATGCTGCACAAGAAATCCTTTTTGCATGTTACACCCCATTCAGAGACTGTTATAAGCCCCTCCCTCACCCTGCTTTTGGTAAGGCAGATCACCGTTCCATTCTACTCCTGCCTGCATACAGGCAGAAACTAAAACAGGAAAAAATGGTTTCCAGGGTTATATATAAATGGAACAATGAGGTTGATGAGACCTTACAGGACTGCTTTGACACAACTGACTGGCAGATGTTTGAAGATGCAGCAGAAGGCAATACAGACTCTGTCTTAGGCTACATATGTAAGTGCATCGATGATGTGGTTCCAAAAGCCACCATCTGCACTTACCCAAATCAGAAATCCTGGGTCGGACGGGAAATCCATGCTAAACTTAAAGCACGGACTACTGCCTTCAACTCAGGCGACCTCAACGCCTACAAGGTAGCCAGATATGACCTCCGGAAGTCCATCAGGAAAGCCAAGAGAGACTACAGAAACAAAGTGGAATCTGACTACTACAGCTCGGACTCCAGACGCTTGTGGAGTGGACTACGCTGCGTTACAGACTACAAAGGGAAAAACAGGAGCACTGTTCAGTCTGCCTCATCACTCTCGGACGAGCTTAACACCTTTTACGCCCAGTTCGATGCAGACAACACAACGCCCACCATGAGTCCACAGGTGTGCAAGGGGACTACCACACTGTCCTTACAAACGGCAGACGTGAGGCGGTCCTTCAAAAAGGTCAACGACCGCAAAGCTCCAGGGCCAGACGGTATTCCAGGGCGGGCCCTCAGAGCGTGTGCTGATCAACTGGCAGAGGTGTTCACCAACATCTTCAACCTCTCTGAGTCAGTCTGTGGTTCCCACCGCCTTCAAAGCATCCATCATCGTTCCTGTTCCAAAGAAACCAGTAACCTCCTGTTTAAATGACTACCGTCCTGTCGCACTGACATCAGTCATCATGAAGTGCTTCGAGCGACTAGTCAAAACTCACATCTGCTCCTCTCTCCCTGACACCTTGGACTCTCTTCAGTTTGCATATAGACCAAACAGGGCCATGGACGATGCCATCGCCATGGCAATACATACTGCGCTCACACACCTGGACAAAGGAAATACATATGTGAGAATGCTCTTTATCAACTACAGCTCAGCATTCAACACTATTATTCCCTCAAAACTCGTCCCCAAGCTCCTTGATCTTGGACTGGAGACCTCCATCTGCGGATGGATATTCGATTTCCTGACGGGCAGGCCCCAGGTGGTGAGAATTGGCAGCCACACCTCTTCCTCACTGATCCTCAAAACAGGCCCACCACAGGGCTATGTGCTCAGTCCTCTCCTGTACTCCCTGTTCACACACGACTGCACTGCTAAGCACAGCTCAAACATCGTGCTGACGACACAACCATCTTGGGCCTCATCACAGACAACAATGAGACGGCCTACAGAGAGGTAAAGGTACTAAACAGCTGGTGCCAGGAAAATAACCTCTCTCAATGTCAGCAAAACTAAAGAGATCATCGTGGACTACAGGAGGCAGCGGGGGAGTGGACACCTCCCCATCCACATCGTTGATGCCGAGGTTGAAAGGGTCATCAGCTTTAAATTCCTCGGTGTGCACATCACTGAGGACCTTTCCTGGACACTGCACACGGACACAACAACAAAGAAGGCCCACCCGCGGCTATTTTTCCTGAAAAGACTGAGGAGGTTTGGCATGAACGCCAGCATCCTCACAAACTTCTACAGATGCACCATTGAGAGCCTGCTGACGGGCATTACAGTCTGGTACGGGAACTGTTCTGCCCACAGCCACAAATCACTACAGAGAGTGGTGAAGACGGCACAGCACATCACTGCCAACTGTCTCCCTGACATTCAGGACATTTTCTACTGGCGGTGCCTGCGGAAGGCACGCAGCATCATCAAGGACCACAGCCACCCAGCACGCAAGGCTGTTCTCCTTGTTACCGTCAGGCAGACGATACAGGAGTATGGCTGCGCATACCGCCAGACTTAAGAACAGTTTCTACCATCAGGCCATCAGGCTTCTGAAGTCATAAACACATTTCAAATCATATATGTTGATTATTTTTAATATTGTCTTTTTACCTATTTTTAATATTGTCTTTTTACCTTACTAATGTCATTTTTTATCTTATTTATCCTTGGAATATTACTGCTGAGGTGACCCATTGTCTTGTCAAATACATTTCATTGTACCGTTGACCCTGTGCCAACCTACATATGACAAATAAAATTTATTATTATTATTATTATGTTGTAAATCTGTATGTAGAGTGTTTTAAGTGTGAGCAAATTTCTGAAATGCAAATTTAAAATTATATTTTACTCCATCATTTCATATCTCAAAACAAAAGACACCCAAACTCAAGATATTTACAAGCTGTTCTTAAAGGTTCCTAGATGAGTTAAGCTTTACAAGTTTATTGTAAGAGTGGTGCAAGCATGAAATGCTCAATATGGGAATAGTATTCAAAATGTTGGCGTGGCTAAAATACAAGTGCTGGAGGAACCCAGCTGATTAGGCAGCATTTATGGAAGGAATGGACAGACAACGATTCAAGTCGCAACCCTTCTTCAGACAGAACTTCAATTGGAGAAAAGCAGATCAATACTGCCTTCTTTGAACTGTACTTATGCCTCAAAATAGAACTGCATTTCACAATGAACATTCTAATAACAGCCACAAAATAGTGACAGACTTTGTCCAAGATTCTCTATGATGGCAAGATATACAAAAATGTTTTTTTAACAAAACTTGTCATTACTCCACAGAGCAAAACTGTGTATCCAAAGCAAAATATAATAGTGATAAGAGTTATACAAGATAGAGATGGCCTTTCAGTCCAACTCACATTATGTTGCCGACCATTTGGTAGACAATTACTTAGACCCATTTGCCTTCGTTTGGTCCATATCCCTCAAAACTCCTCTTATCCACATACCTGTCTAAATTCTTCTAAACATTTTAAAATTGTACCTGCCTCTATGACTTTCGCCAGCTGTTTGTTTGACATACCCATCACCCTTGAGCTGATAAACATGTCCCTTAGGACCGCTCGAAATCTTTCCCCTTTCACCTCAAGCCTACAGCCTGCAATATGAGAACTGACCATTCACCTTATCTATGCCTCTCATGAGTTTTTATATTTCTGAAGTCACCTCTCTACCTTCTAGACTCCAAAGGAAAAGAGCCCCTGCCTGTACAGCCTCTCCTTATAGTTAAAGCCGTGCAGTACTTCTAACATTAATCTGAATCGTTTCTGCACCCTTTCCAGCATTGACATCCTTCCTATAAACCATAACTGTACACAATACTCTACATGATACCCCAATGTTTTCACTCAATACCCTGACCAAAGGAAGCACCATCAACATCCTGTCAACTTGTGCCGCCACTTTCAGGGAAGTATTCTATGACTCCATTGCTCGTTCATTTCTCCTCACCCACCCCTCTGCCTCCTCAAGCATTTCCCCCTGTAACTAGAGGTGAAACACTTGCTTTCTGTCAGTTTAGGGTCAGCTGGAGCTCCAGTTTACCAGTTTCAGCTCCACTTCCCCAACTGACTTGTCTATCCTTGACCTCCACCACTGCCAGAGCGAAACCATTCGTAAAATAGATCACATATTTTGCTTGGATGTCTACAACCCAACAGCTTGAACAGTAAATTCTCCACATGTCAAGTAAACCATTCACCCCTCCCCCAAACTACACCCCCTCCCCTCATCTACCTCCACCACCCAGTTGCACCTTCCATTCCACTCCACCCTCCCACCACCCAGTTCCTTTCCCCTCCTTCACTGACTTATGACCCACCTGTCCTTACACCTGGTCCCCCTTTTTTCTTCCCCACCTCTCCCTGCTCCCCTCTTCCAACTACCCCATGCCCCCTACAGTTCTACATTTCACTCCCCAACTTTCTTTCTTCTTAGATTCTCTATTTGCATTATTTTGACTTCTCCACATCACTTCCAGTCTTGGTTACTATCTCCACCCTTCTCTCCCATATCTGCCAGTCAATCCCTCTTTACCTGGATCCACATGTCACAGGCCTACTCTTATCCACCCATTCCCCTCACCTTTCACCAGCCATCTCTCCTCTGCTCCAATCTAAGTAGCAATCCTACCTGAAATACTATCAGCATTTCCCTCCACAGCTGCTGGCTGCCCTGTTGTGTTGCTCCAGCAATATATATTTTTCTCATGTACCTGTTCTACACTCCCTGTTCTACACTCTGCACGGCTTTGTCAGTTACTGTGCAAGTCCTGGCCTGGTTTAACAAAATGTAAAAATACAGCATTTATTTATTTGAATGACTAAACTAAACACAAACACCCCAATAAAGTTCTTCTTTCTCTCTGCAAAAGAAATACTTGAAACAATTTTTTTGCCTCCATAGATCGTCCTTCCTCATTAGATATTTCTCTTCTGTGGATCTACAGGGCACCCACTTTGAAAATATATAAAGAATGCTGCAATAATATATTTTTCTTTTAAAAAAACATAACCCCAGTATATTGTTTCTGTCTTTAGCCTACCAGTCTAACTCCACATCTGAGAAGCGTCTTAGAACATTTTATAACATTAAAATGAGTTATAACAACTGTAAATTAGATTGAGGCACACTGGAAGAAATTAGTCCAATTTTCCCTTCAAAACCTCCTGCTAATTTTTAAAGAAACCAATAATTTATTTTCCAAGATAAATATAGGAAAGAATTGATGCATCACATTTCAGAAAAATGTTGAAAATCTTCAAAAAATGAATTCACAATTAAATAATGACCTAATTTGTCATGCAAATGATATGGAATTTCAATTCTATTTTAAGATTTCACACTGAACTAAATTATAATTGTAGTCATTAAGCAGAAAAATGCATTTCTCACACGTCATTTATTATCTCAAATCAAGAAGCAAACAGGACAATATTTACATGAGTATGGGATGCGTTGATTTTGTTAAAGCCATATAAAAACCAAATCCAACAAAATGCAGCTAAGGCGTACTTTCAATTACAAAAAACCGACAAACATCAAGATATCTAAACTATATTTTAAACAAAAATTTGTGAGATTTTGCGTGATCTGATAAAATGACAGACTTCGTGTAGTCTGATTAAATAAAACAATTTGAATAGAAAGCCAACTAAAAAGCACCAACACCTTTGAAAAAGTACCAATTGTATTTTGTAGATTCCAGCTTATACCAGTATCACCAAATTTCAAATGTTTACATACACATTTAGGATTACTGCAGCACAGAAACAGGATTTTTGACACACCATTGATAAAAAAAATAACCCCTTAAAGTTGACAACTTCTCCAAACTGTACAAGACCAATAAACTAACCGTGAACCTCCCCAGATTGTCTGCAGAGTCCCAGCAAGGTGAGCTTATTTCACTTTCACAACAGAAAAGTTTTCAGGTAAAACTGAAACATCACTAATTTGACTACTGAGAGCATTTATGTAACTAAAATAAGTTAATGAAACCAAAAGTAAAATTTGAAGTTGTGATGGTTCAATTCAAAATTAACTTTCATCTTATAAATATTAACAAGTAGTGTTTCGTTTGAAAATAAAAATAACTCTACTCCAACGTCACAAATCACACCAGCTAATTCTTTGCTGTCAACTTTCCCACCTCAATTGCAACTTTATTCCAACAAAGTTATCAATGCCATTCACAACTATTTAAAACCCACAGAATCACTCAAAAAAGTATTTATAATTTTTCATTGAGATATTGGCATGCTTTCAAGTTTACAAGCAAGTCCATTATTTACTGTCACAAACGCCAATAACCATTGCTCAAATTACGTTTTATCTCGTGCCCTTAAGATGCTAATTACGTACAAATGCCTGCGTTTATCCGAGAAACATGTATCCACTCATATGACATTCATTTAAATTACATCTCTGTAATGCGACCAAAATCACATATTGCAACCTGCTAATTTTAAATTTGATCAGCCTCACTTACCTGCAGTTCGGGGGCGGATCCAGTGTGATTTCAGCCAGTTCCTTTTGAATTCTGAAAATTGATGGAGATACTCAGTACAAAATACTGTGCTGCATTTAGATGTAAAAGAACGATTACAGTGCCCTCTATCACCATCCTTTTCTCAGCAGCTCACCCAACCAAAGTGGAAAACATGGCTGCTTCCTCTTTGTTCTCAGCAGCGTTATACTCAAATCCCATAACAGGACAAGTTTTCATAAATTTCCACTATCTGTCGCTTGGCAATGTATATAAATTTGACTACAAATGGTAGAAGAGTACAGTAAATATTCAAATAAGGCCGTTTAATCCCGGTAGACATCGGGTTTCCCCAAATTATTCTCTTTTCAAGTTTATATGCAAATGAGGAGAGGAGTGTTTATATTGACATATTCGATAAGGACTTTAAAGGAGTGCAACCAGAATTGGCAAAATGCCGGTACTCAAGTGCAAAAACAGATTTTAAATAAAAGAAGAACGGGCCGGACTTACCTTTTAGCGCTGGTGGAGAGTTTTGCTGTTGTTTTGCTGGATACCTTGGGGTCTTTCTTTTTCGGCTGTTGCTGTGAGGATGGCTCTTTCCTCTCCTCTTGCGGGTTGTCACGCTGGTCGGCATCCGAGCTCCCACTGCTCGTACTCGGACTCTCGTCATCAGACCTCTGTCTGTCGCTGGACATCTTACCTTAAGCGTCAAAAGAAGCCACTGCTATCAACACACTTGTCAAAGGAGAAGGGATAAGTCGTCCAAATACTATTTAAAACTAACTGGTCGCATGGACATCAACAAGCAATGCTTGTGGCCACAGATCGGACAACCAGACAGCAACGTTGGCTTTTTCCTCTTTTCCTCCCTGCCCCCCTTCCCTCCAAAAGGATATAAAAACACACACTTTGCATTGGATTTACATACCATCGACGGAAATTAGAAGCATTATTTAAGGAATATAAAGTACATCCTTTGCAAAAAAAAAACAAGTTGTATTTGTATGGGGAGGGAAGTGGAGAGAGAAATCTCTCTCCTGTACAACGAGGTTTTGTTGTGTAAGGTGGCACTGCTGAGGATTTTAACATTACAGGATCTTGACGGTCATTTAAACGAGGGAGGGGTTGGGGTGAAAAGTCAGGACTTAGACTGAAGCAGTTAAGGACATAAAGTCGAAAGCAGGTCAGGTTGGAAGATATGTGTCCGGTTTGGGTGACTATTTTTCTTTAAGGGTACATTTTAAAATAACGAGGGGCGCTCCAATCAGCGTGGTCTCAGCCACTGATGCGTGAACTCGGCTCACTCCACAACCGCTGGAACAATGAGGAGGAATTTATCAAGTTTCCCGACCGAATGCTCTACCTTTTGAGAGGAGGGGGAAACAAAAAACTGACGGCCAACTTCCTCCTTACCTTTTATGAGAGTGATCCGAGCCCGAGGCCTGTGGCCAAAATGACGGGTGGGCAGCCGATGTTCACGGGAGGGCTTTTAAAACAAACAACTGCTTCCTTTAACAGAAAAAAAAATGTGGGGGGGGGAAGGGGGAGGGGAGGGGATGATCCAAGGAAGGGGGAGGCAGGGAGAAAGGAAATTAAGAGGGAAAAAAAAGTGTCAGGAGCCCGCAGTGTGAATCATTTGATTCCGAAACCGAGCTCAATTTTTCCTCAACCACACACACGCTCGGCTGTTTAATTCGCCTCCTGCCGCCGGCGCACGGATCGCGCCGAGTCAGCAGCACTGAGTGCGCGCCGCCGCCCTGCACGAGCACGCGCGGGGTGGGCAGCAGCAGCAGCGGCGGGAGGTGTGTGTGTGCCGCGCGCGCGCCTCGTGCACGGCGGAGGCGCGCGGGCGACCGTTAACGGCCGAGCAGACACGTGAGGGAGGGAGTGGGTGGGTAGCGCCCGCCAGTGCGGGCGGAGCGGCGGTGGCTCGTTCTTTCCTCCTGCTGCTGCTGCTGCCGCCACCTCCATCGACGTGGGACGACAACATGTTCTTATTTTTTTAAGTCTTTTACAAAGAACAGGACTTGTCCCCCAAACCCAAGTCCGAAAGGAAGTTGTCAACTCATCTCGGGGGCTTTTGCACGTTCGGGACATTCGCACAGATCAGGAGTAGGTTTGCTGCCAGATCTACAGTACGCGGGTTGTTACTTGAACTATTCATCTCTTTGGAGATGTCCGCTTACCAAATCATACCTAAGTTCGCTCTGACTGTGGAGGATTCAAGACATATAAAACAGAGGTGAGACTTCTCTTAACCTTTCATTGTGTGTAATGAAATTAAAGTGTGTTCTTTGCTTTAAAATGACCATTTGAACCTATCATCACTGGATGATATACATATTCAAGCTGGTGTGTAAAAAGAAAAATCGAGGTACTGAAGTTCGTGATCTTACTTACGGAGTGGATAACATTACCTCCCTGCAGCCCGAGGACAAGGTGAGCTCGGAATGTGTGTTTCACCTTAACCTCGGTCAGGCGAGTAAACGCTGTGTCTACTGAAGACCTTCAGAAAATCTTGTTCCATTTTTCTTCTCAGCTTTTAGTGTACGGGATGAAATGCACAAATTCCAAATGGTCGGTCAATCGTCTTGCTGAAGAAGCACAGAAAGTGTTGGAGATATTCATCTGGTCAGATAGCATCTGTGGAGAGAGTAATTGATGAGAAGGCTTTCCCTGTCAGATCAATTACACACTGAGTTTCATCATCACACCAGGTGCCCTGGAGGCCGCCGCGTCGACGATGAGACAGTCCTCTATTTCTTTCAGGAACATGCATTTATTAAGAAGCTTTTGGGGAAAAAAAGACATTTGTATTTGTGGAGGTTCGTGTTGAACGGACAAAGGTTCCAGACTGGTGCATTCCGACCTCTAAGATTATCTACAGATGGATCTGCTGCAAAGATTTCATGATTAAGGGCCACAATTTAAGGTCCTCCTACCACTACACACTGACAGGCTGGAGCCTTGGACTTTCACTTGCGAATGAAAAAAATATGTTATCCTTTTGATAGTTATTGCACAAATAAAATGTCTTACTAACTAAAATCAAGTTGTCTTACTAACTTCATTAACTTTTTTGAGCAGGTGACAAAGGTGATCAATGAGTGGATTGCCATTGATGAAGTCCCCCATAATTGGCTAATCCAGAAAATTAAAATGCACAGAATTTACAGTGATTTGATGGTATAGATTTAGAACAGGTTTACTGATAGAAGACACCGTTGTGGTGGAAGGATAATATTCAAGCTGGAGATCTGTGACAAGTGGAGTTCTGCAGGGATCTGTCCTGGGACCTCTGCTGTTTTATATATATATATATATGACTTGGATGTAAATATAGATGGGGTTAGTAAATTTGCAGATGACACCAAAATTACTGGATCGCAGACTGTGAGGAAGGCTGTTAAAGTACACGGTGGAATCCTGATCAGTTAGAGAAATAGGTGGACAAATGGCAATGGAGTTTAATCTGAGCAAGTGTGTGGTGTTGTACTTAAGGAGCAAATATGAGGAGGAAAAAAAAATCAGCGCATTACTTTTAACATCATTGATGTAAGAAGGATACTTGGGGTCCATCTCCATAACACCCTGAAAGTGGCAACACAAGTAGATAGAGTAGTGTGGTAAAGAAGGTTTATAGTACAATTGCTTTTGTTGGTCTGGGCACTGAGTATAAGAGTCACAGGCAGCAGCTTTATCGAGCTTTGGTTAGGCCACATTTGGAGTATTGCATGCAGTTCTGGTCGCCCCATTACAGGAATGATGGCTTGGAAAATAGTGGAGGTTTACTAGAATAATGACTGGATTAGGGTGTATTAGCTGCAGGGAGCAGTTGGACACACTTAGATTGTTTTCTCTGGAATGCCAAAGGTTGCGAGGACACCTTAAAAAAATAAAAAATTATGAGAGGTAGAGAGTCAGAACCATTTTTCCTGGATGGAAAAATCAAATGTGTGAGGGTGGAGGTTTTAGTTGAGAGGGGAAAACTTGAAAGGAAATGTACAATGCAAGTATTTTTACACAGGGGCTTGTGAGTGCCTGGAGCATGCTGTGGTTGAGGCAGATACAATAGTGGCATTTAAAATACTTTTGGATAGGCATATGGATATACAGGAAATGGAGGGATATGGATTATGTGCAGGTAGATAAGAGTTGGGCTTGGCATCATGTTTGGCACAGACATTGTCAGCTGGTGGGCCTGTTCTTGCACTGTACTATTCTATGTTCTAAATATAATACAATACAATATATCTTTATTGTCATTGTACAGGGGTACAACGAGATTGGGAATGCGCCTCCCATACGATGCAATAATTTAATTAATTTGAACAACAACAACCCAACAAAACAAATTGTAACAGTTTTAAGACAGAATAAAGTGCAAGTAGATCTGTGCCGGATCACTCTGCATTTTGACCATCCGGCTCAGCAGGACCGGTTCATAACAGCTATGGCCCTGGGGATGAAGCTGTTCCTGAGTCTGGAGGTGCGGGCGTAGAAGGCCTTGTATCGTCTGCCCGATGGAAGGAGTTCGAACAGACTGTTGTAGGGGTGTGAAGAGTCTTTGTGGATGCTGGTGGCTTTTCTGAGGCATCATGTGTTGTTTTTCTTTCCTCTATTGTGAAAAGCGGCATTCTATCTATTATAATTCCCAAATTTTAGGAATTTCAGCTGAGAAATAAAAATGTTAACATATCTGCTCATTGTTGACCTCATTGGAAAGTTGGAGATGAAATAAATTTTAAAATGCTGAAAGACAGGACCAGGGAAGAAAGAATGAATGTAGCAGTCTATGAATGGCAGAAAATATTAAATTGCAAAAGCTGTTAGAAATGAAAGAGATATAGAAACATGGGTCCAGTGGAGACATAAATGATAGAACCAAAACCATTATCTGAGATTGTTACTTTTACACGTATAGTCAAGCTTCATTGGAGCAAATAAGTGCAATGAAAAGTAGGAGTTGATGTGGACTGAAAGCAGATGTTCCACCTAAGCACTGACAATCAGTGTTTGCTCTCCTTTTTGTAGAGGGGAAAAAACTGCACAGTGAATACAATAGCCCTGGATAAGAAGGGGAATAAATATCGAATTCTCTCCTGGAAAGTATGTTTCTGGACCCTCGATGCTGATAATTTGTAACAGAAGAGCAGGCATTAGGTCTTCTGCGATTGTGTGGAAGCTGTTGTGGGATGCAAAGGGTATTACTAATGATTAACAATTTCATGACAGGAATAGTGTTCAGAATGCAGAAAGAAGAGAATAGGGTTAGGTATGTGGAGACAGTGCTGGATGTGCAGGATAAGGTGGAAGGTGATTAATTAAATGTGGAAGTCAGCTGGGTAGGGAACACCCTATTGTGATTCTGGTTGAGCTTGGCATGAAAGTGGAAGTGTGGCAATTGCAGCACTGGTGGAATCATAATTGGGTGGCACCATTGAGCTGCTGGCTTTCAATTCTTGCAACCAATGTTCAGTTCTGATCTGCAGTGGTGTCTGTCTGAAGTTTGCACACTTCCCTGTGATCCTGTGGGGTTTACTCCAGGGTACTGTTGATTCCTTCTGCATCTCAAAGATAAATGAGTTGACCACTATTTACCCCCTAGTGTGAGGGAGAATTAATAGGAATATGGGAAAAATAGATTCCATGGAAAATTATCAAAGAATGGGATTGTTGTTTGAGTTGGTAGAGATTCTGGGTCAAAATAGCCTCTTTCTGTGTTGTAAGGAAGTCTGGAAATAGCAGATATGATAGATTGGGGAAATAGAATAGAGCCCCTAAAGGAAACAGGG
The DNA here is from genome assembly GCF_053455715.1 of Rhinoraja longicauda. NCBI lineage: Eukaryota > Metazoa > Chordata > Chondrichthyes > Rajiformes > Arhynchobatidae > Rhinoraja > Rhinoraja longicauda. The sequence continues at coordinate 56,011,561 of NC_135960.1, read as the reverse complement.
TAGAAGAAAGCATAATATAAGGTATTGTGTGAGATACTGGGCAGATTATAGAAATTAGTTGTTGGTCTATCATCAAAAATAGAGGCCACGGTCAGGAAAAGCAAGAATTAGACGCGATTGTGTGAAAGTGATTCCCACTGACTTAAGTTTCACCATTGCTTCTTGATGTCATGTGTGTAAATGCCAAGGCCAGTTACCCACAACACCTTTGGAATTAATTTATTTAGCTCATGTTAAGGGGTCTTGACAAAACCCAAAGTGAGCATTGGTGTGAGGAAGGTAATGATAATTTCTACTTGATGACAATGGCACCCTTGCTCACATTAAGATATGAAAATGGACTTGTGGGGCTATAAAAGACTCGAAGTGCTGGAATAACTCAGCGGGTCAGGCTGCATTTCTGGAGAACATAGATGGGTGACGTTTTAAGTCGGGGCCCTTGTCAAGGGGCAATAGGCAGCCAAACAAAATTTGTCCTATTTGTGACAAGGCAGACAATTGTCCACATTGTCAGGCAGATGGCACTGTGGTGCACTGAAACAGTGTAGCTATTTCTGCTGCACGTGTCTTCAATATTGCAACTTACACAGCCACTGGTGTTTCTGGTCACATTGTCTTTACTGGATGCAGAGTGATTAGAGTTTTCTTAATTTCACATGGAATTAATTAAATGAGCTGAGACTGGCTTCAGTGCTGGCAGGGACTAGACAATAGATAGTAGACAATAGACAATAGGTGCAGGAGTAGGCCATTCGGCCCTTCGAGCCAGCACCACCATTCAATGTGATCATGGCTGATCATTCTAGATCTAGACTAGAAGGAAGATGAGATGTTTTGCTCTGCGTTTCTGGTTGAAGATGGATGCAAATACTTAAAGGATCCCTTTGGTCAATCACAAGTTGGACTTGAATGTCTTCATGCCCAAAATGGTTTTGAATCCTGTTAGCTGCATAAAATCACTACAATTTATAGATGAATTTGGTAAAACTGCATATCTTGGATATGAGATCACTAAGATCAGGCAATGCTACTTAACAACTGCATACAGTCCTTTGTAGCCTTACCAGGTTGATAGCTCACATTTAAGTACACATAGTGCAATTCTTTGTATTGGTTTATTACTGTCACATGTACTGAGATACAGTGAAAATGTTACTTCAGCACTCTTCATTGAACCTGGCTGTTACCTTGGCTTGATTAAAGTGAAAGAGTGAGGTTATAAATTGTGGTGAAATACAATATTGTTGATTGTTCACTATTCTTCAAAGGTGTCTAGTTTGGAGGTGCTCCATCATTTCTATGTTTATCCCCATTTTGCATAATTCAGTGGGCAGTCACGTACAGGGAAAACACTGAATAAGGGGAACAGATTTCCTTTCATGCAGGGTATAAGTAAACCATTTTAGAAAAATAATTTGATAGTTTTGAAGTGCACCATTGTGGAGGGTGTCTCAGGTGAGAATTTGTTGAAGGACTATACAGTTTATTAAAACACAAACAAAAAGATCATATCCAGTAGTTTGTTGAAGAATTGCTGTCATTGACAGATGCGCACCAGCAGGCTCATTGACGGTTAAGTTCCAGAATGTTTATCTCTTTTATTGATTTATTAACTACCTGATACAAATCTAGCCTGGCAGCTGCTTCTTTCTGGAGTCTGTAACAGCATTAGTCAGTGGAGGTGCTACCAAGTCATACTTTGTGATTAACTCTGAAATATTCCATCTGTGGTATATTTTAACCCCGTGCAATTCTGATTTCTTTTAAGTTAAAAGCACTTTTTTATCATCCGATGGCGATGATAGATTATAATTTGCAAATGTTCTTTACAGATCTCTACTTTACTTAATGCTGCGAGATCTGGTGGGCTGCAGGTGGTGTGTTGATCACTACACTGTATTGCCACCTTGGGTAGATCTGCCCTGTCAATTGAATAGCATGTACCTGTAGATTGTGATCGGTGAGTCTTAAATAGCATGTATCCATAGATTTTGTTGGAGGAGAGTATAATATTAGCTGTAAATGATTTTTGTATGACTTGCATTGGGCTGTTGCTTGGGTCGTCTGTGGGGCAACCCTTTCAACTTAGACACCAGGTCCTCTGTGTTTGTGAAAATCCTGTTGTGAAGTGGTGACTTTTGTTGCCATATCTGAAATTGTCCATTTTTATTCTTATTCTTTAGTGGTATTTAATTCACTACATTTTGTAGTATTTAATTCACTATATTTCAAAAGAAAGTTGAGAGTTGCATGTTTGGATAAGTCTGATTAAGGATGACATATTTCTTTTTCAGAAGAAAGTTGTGTTAAAAAAAAAATCTGTAATTACCTGAATTTAAATTCTGCAGTGAACATAATGGAATTTGAACTCGAGCCTCAAAATTATAACTCAAGTAATGTAAGTGCAATATAAAATGTTAATTCTCCATCCTCACAAAATAAACAAATCTTCACAAATCCTCATTATGGAACAGCGACAGTGGTAAATTACTATTGCTCATGATTTTGTAATTTATTTGAGAACATAAAGTCGCTTAAAATCTTTTCTTATACCAATCCTGTAACTAATATATATCTATATATATATATATGATATGTGATGAATTGATTAAATAGAAACTTTTAAGAAATTGAAATTATGTTGTGGGATTGAACTTCTTGAATGAGACTGCAATGTTTCCCTTGCCTTTTTTCTCTCCATTAATTCAGGATTGATAACTTTTCTGTTTTTATGTCGGTATGCCGTGTTGTGCTCAAGATTCTGGAGTGAGGTTAGAATTCACAATCCAATGCCTCACATATGAGTTCAAGGAGCCACAATCTATTGTCAGACAGCAAGAGAAATGGATGTTCACCCAAAACGTGTTTGGGATAAGAATATACTTGAGATAGTGGTATAAATGAGTGGTGTTTGATTAGCTGCCAGCTATACATAAAATCTGACACCAAATTGCATTACAGTCAATGGAGGTAAATTTCAGATTCTATGCACTGCTCATTGTGTGCCAACAGGCAAGACAACATTTTTTATTATTTGACATTTAAGCTCAAAAGTGTTTAATTGTCATGTGGACCAGGACTGGAACAATGAAATACTTACTTGTTGTGTCTCGACAGGCATGTAAAATGCAGCAATACAATAAATGATCATTTATACAATTATGTTGTTCAGGGGCCTGATGGTTAATGGGAAGAAGGTGTTATTGAACCTGGAGATATTAAGTACATATCCCATCTTCCTGATGGTTGTAGCAAGATGAGAGTGTGGCTAGAATGATGTGGGATTGTGATATTAACTACATCCTATCACTCCCTCTGGTAGGGAGGTTAATACCTGCAATGAACCAAACAATATCCACCACATTCTGTAGCCTCCTTCATTCTTGGATGTTCGAATTATCAAACCAGACAGTGAGTATGTTCTGCAGCATACAGCTGTAGAAATTCAATAGAATATTCGGCCAGGTGTCGAATCACCTCAAACTTATGAGCAAATAGTGGCAAATTCATAATTATGGCCACGTAGAGATTCATGTTTTAGGAACAAAGGCCCATCAAGTCTACTCTGCTATTCAATCATTGCTGATCTATCTATCCCTCTCAACCCCATTCTGCCTTCACTCCATAACCTCTGACACCCTTACTAATCAAGAATCTGTCAATCTCCACCTTAAAAATATCCATTCACTTGGCCTCCACAGCCATCTGCAGCAATGAATTCCTCAGATTCACCACCCTATGACTAAACCAATTCCTTTTCATTTCCTTTCTAAAGATCTACAATACACAAACGGATGTAATTCTGAGGCTTTAAAGGCACTGGTCAGGCCGCATTGAAGTATTGTGAGCAGTTTTGGGCCCTATATCTAAGGAAGGATGCGCTGGCATGACACTTTGCTACACTGTATTCCATTTGCCACTTCTCAGCCCACTCTCCCAACCTGTGCAAGTCCTTCTGCAGAGTCCCTGCTTTCTCTACACTACCTGCCTCTCAACCGATCTTCGTATCATCTGCAAAATTGGCCACAAAGCCTTCAATTTCATCGTTCAAATCGGTTATATACACCATGAAGAGTAACGGCCACAGCACCAACCCCTTTGGAACACCGCTAGTCACTGGCAGCCAACCAGAAAAAGCACCCAGTATTGCCACTCTCTGCCTTCTGCCAACCTGCTATCCATGCGAGTATCTTTCCTCTGATACCATGAACTCTCATCTTCTTTAGCAGCCCTTTATCAAAGGCCTTCTGAAAATCCAAGTAAAATCTCATCCACTGACTATACTTTGTCTATCCTGCTATTTACTTCCTCAAAGAATTCCAACAGGGTTTGTCTGGCATGTTCTTCCTTTCATAAAACCATGTTGACCTTGGCCTATTTTATCATGTGCTTCTATGTACTCAGAAACCTTGGCTTTTATAATGGACTCTACAATCTTACCAACCATTGAAGTCAGGATAACTGGCATATAGTTTCCACTTTTCTGCCTTGCTCCATTCTTGAACAGCGGAGTCCTATTTGCATTTTTCCAATCATCTTGAGCCGCCCCTGACTCTAATGATTCTTGAAAGATCACAACTGATGCCTCCGCAATCTCTAAAGCCACCTCTTTCGGAACCCTGGGGTGCAGTCCATCTGGTCCAGGTGACTTATCCACCTTCAGACCTTTCAGCTTTCCAAACATCTTCTCTGTAGTGATAGTCACTCCACTAACCTCCACCCCTTAAATCTCTTGAATTTCCGGCACACAGCTGGGGTTTTCCACTGTGAAGACTGATGCAAAAATCGTGTTCAATTCCTCTGCCATTTCTTTATTCCCCATTATGACTTCTCCAGCATCATTTTCCAGTGGTACAACATCCACTCTTGCTTCTTTCTTACTCTTTATAAATCTGAAGAAACTTTTGTTATCCTCTTTTATATTATTGGCTAGATTACTTTCGTATTTCATCTTTTCTCCCGGTATTAGCTTTTTAGTTACTAATGTTTTTTAAAAGCTTCGCAATCCTCCAGCTTCTCACTAATCTTTGCAATGTTAGATGCCTTCCCTTTTAGTTTTATGCTGTCTTTGACTTCCCTTGTCAGCCACGGTTGCCTCATTCTCCCGTTCGAATTAGTTCAGCTTTTAACACAATAGTCCCCACCAGACTGGCTGAGAAGCTGCTGAAACTGGGGCTCAACACTCCCCTGTGTGCCTGGGTCCTGGACTTTCTCACCGCCAGGCCCCAAGTGGTCAAGATGGGTTGACATACATCTAACCCCCTCACCCTGAACACAGGATCCCCCCAGGGTTGTGTCCTTAGCCCCCCTACTGTACTCCCTGTACACGCATGACTGTGTGGCCAGGTTCAATTTCAACTCCATCATCAAGTTTGCTGATGACACTGTGGTGGTGGGCCTGATCTCCGATAATGATGAGAAGGCCTACCGGGAGGAGGTGGCTGATCTGGCACTCTGGTGTCAGGACAACAGCCTCCTCTTGAATGTCACAAAAACTAAGGAGCTGATTGTAGACTTTAGAAGGGCTCAACATCCGAGGATGCACACGCCACTGGAGTTAAATGGGATTACTGTGGATAGGGTGAGCAGCTTTAAATACCTGGGAGTTCACATCACAGAGGATCTGACATGGACAACACACATTGCCGCACTGGTTAATAAGGCAAGGCAGTGCCTTTACCACCTCAGACAGTTGAGGAAATTCAGAGTCTCTGAGGATCCTTCAGTGCTTCTACTCTGGGGCTGTAGAAAGCATCTTGTCCGGAAACATCACAAGCTGGTTTGGGAGTAGCTCTGCCCAGGACAGGAAGGCTCTGCGGAGAGTAGTGCGTTTGGCTGAACGCCCTATGGGAACTACACTCGCTCCCCTGCAGGACCTATACATCAGGAGGTGCAGATCCAGAGCCAGCAACATTATGGGGGACCCCTACCACCCCAGCAACGGACTGTTCCAGCTGCTAAGGTCAGGCAAACGCCTCCACTGTCACGCTGTGAAAACAGAGAGGATGAGACGGAGTTTCTTCCCACAGGCCATCAGGACTGTTAACTCTCATATCACCAGGGACTAATTTAATGTACTGTATTAATATATTGTGTTAAAAAAAAAAATTTAATTCTGTTTTGTAGTTTTTAGCACAATCCGCAGGCGTTGCCACTTTCATTTCACTGCACATCTTATATATGTATGTGACAATTAAAGTTGACTTGACTTGAATCTTTCTTCCTCTTTGAATTAAAAGATCCTGCATCTTCAAATTGATCCCAGAAATTCCTGTCATTCCTGTCCCACCCGTCATTCCTACAAGGGTCCCTTTCCAATCAACTTTGGCCAGCCCCTCCCTCATGCCTCTGTGGTAGTCTTTGCTCAACAGAAATACAGATGTATCCAATTTCATCTTCTCCCTCTCAAATTGCAAGTTGAATTTTATCATATCATGGACTACATGCTCGTGGTTCCTTTACCTTGAGTTCCCTTATCAAATCTGGTTCATTACATAACACTAAATCCAGAATTACCATTTCCCCTGATAGGCTCAACTACAAGCTGTTCGAAGAAGCCATCTCGTGGGCACTCTACAAATTCCCTCTCTTGCGGTCTAGTACCAATCTGATTTTCCCAGTCCACCTGCATATTGAAATTCTTCATTACCATGTAACATTGCCTTTCTTACATGCCAATTGTATGTCCTGCTGTAACCTGTACCCTACTTCCTCGCTGTTTGGACACCTGAAAATAACATTAATCAGGGTATTTTTAACCTTTGTAGTTTCTCAGCTCTATCTACAGGATTCCACATCTTCTGATCCTCTGTCACCTCTTGCTAAGGACTGAATTTCATTCCTTAGCAAGGCATTATTATGCACAGATAAATTTGCAACCATAATTTTATTATTTTTAAAGGTAAATCTTCTAATGCAAGTTGTGAAAGTACATAATTAGATGGACATGATATTTACAGATTGGAAGGAAATGAGGGCATCTGTAAGCCAAAAAAAGAAAAAATTCTGTGACCAGGCTTGTTGTGCCAAATTTAACAGCAGGAAGTGATTATGATTTTTTTTTCCTATGTAGCAGTCAGGCATGTGAAGAGTCTGGCTGGCTGCCAGATGGGAAAGTCTAAATACAAAGGCAGCAGTTGGGATTGAGCCTCTGGAAATCAAAAATTTAGCCAGGACAGGGGATTCAGAGTCGGAGAAGAAAGTGGTGCATTCTATAGTCCTGCAGAATTATACAGCAGAGAAAATGTGTAGGGAGGAACTGCAGATACTGACAGACGCAAAAGGCTGGAGTAACTCTGGGTCAGGCAGCATCTCTGGAGAAAAGAAATAGGTGATGTTTCGGGTCGAGACCCTTCTTCAGACTGCTTCAAGAAAGGTTTGGACCCTAAACGTCATATGTCCTTTTTTCCAGAGATACTGCCTGACCCATTGAGTTACGCCAGCCTTTTGTGTCTGTATATAGCAGAGAAACAGGCCCTTCAACCAAACTTATCCATGCTGATAAAGATGCCTGTCTAAGGTAATCCCATTTGCCTGTGTTTGCCCTGTAGCCTTCCAAATCATTCTTGTCCATGTACCCATCATGAGAGCATGGGAAGCTTCCTTAACGGGCCAGGACCATCACTTTCTGCTTCTGGCCAGCAAGTTGAGCTTGTAAAGCATTTCCTGCTGATGTTGATAGTTCCCAGAGTTCATCTGCCAGACTGTTCACTTTGTGTGAAACCCATAGAAAAGTGATACTTATGTCCTTATCACCAATTTTCCCTCTTTCTCACACCTCACTCTTTTTATCTGCATTGTACCACTAGCCTTCTACGGTTCACCGGTAAGGTTGAAATCCAAGTTCTATTTTACAGATCACAGATGGTGTTTGGCTTTTCAGAATTTAATCAATCTTCCTTCTCATCCACATCTCAGAAAAAATACTCCATTGTAAACTGAGTACATGGAAAAAATACATTGCAAAAAGGTGCTTCACAAAGAAGTGGTTGTGTTGCACAATTGTGAAATGTAAAATAATACAAAGCTGTATTCATATATCTTGGGGTAGTATATACCAGGCAGTTGCACAAAAGCTTAAAGCTCAGTTGAAAAGAAATTTTCAGCATTCTTATTTAAGTAGGATTTGTATTAAATCTAGCAATCTGGATGATGTGAAAATTAAACAATTTTAATTGAATGGAAGTTTGACATCCACCAGTTTTGAAACCCGAGCACAAACAGTGAAACAAAAGTTGGAACATTTGGATCATTGAGGTCTTAGTGGATATCAGATGCTTTTGCCAAGACTCTGAAGGTCAGGTTGTGCTTACATTGTCAATTATTTGGAAATAGTAGTTTACCAAACCCACTTAGTCTTTAACTAACTATGTATCTCAAAAAAAAGATTGAGCTTTAGTCAACTGATGAGTGGCTTAACTATTTAATTAACAAGCTCAGTCAAAAATCTGGAGGTCAAGTTGTTTTCCTGCAGCTTATTTCTACAACCGAACAGGCATAGAATAATTCCACCCCAAGCAGTTTATTATGGTTTTTTTTAGTTGAAATAAATAATTGACAATGATTTACCAGTATCTTGTTTACCAGTCTCGTGCTGCACTTTGGAAGTTTAAATTCTTAAGGCAGTAATTTTGCCATAGCTCATTTCTGCCAGATTTCCCATGATGTTTGGTGAAGGGATCAAGCTTTTACAAGGGAACTCCAGGTTCAAAGAAAGGTCCTGATCTGAAATGTCACATATCCATATCCTCCAGTGATGCTGCCTGACCTGCTGAGTTAGTTCAGCACTTTATGTTTTGCTCAGGATTCCAGCACGTGCAGTTCCTTGTTTCTCAAGGACAAGTCGCAGCTTTGTGTTTCCTTCTATGATGTCTCATGATAAATATCATAGATGTCCACTTGCGTGCAAGACAGCACTTGCTGTGCTCATTGACCTTTGGTGAATTCCTCTCTCATGGCATGTCAATGTAAAATATTTCTTTTTTTTCCCCATTATCTCTGACTTTCCCCCAATTAGCTCTCCAATGAACCACCTCCCAGGAGGCCATGGTGACAGATCACCTTCCAGGAGGTCATGGAGAAGCTGGGTGGAGAAGCCTGCCGAGGCCGTTGGAGCTTCATAGTAGCCAACCGAGCCTGGCCGCAGCGGTGGGGTCTTGCAGCAGCGGTCGAGGCTTGACAGTGGTGGGGCTTTGCAGACGGCAGCGGGGCATTGCAGGCGGTGGTGGTGCCTCACGGCAGCGGTGCAGCCTCGGTGGCGGGGTCTCGGCAGTGGGGCCGGGGTGGCGATGGGAACTCAGCCGCGACGGAGGAGCCGCGGCAAAGGCAGTGGGGCCTCACAGTGGGGCTTTGCAGGTGGCGGTGCTGCCTCAAGGCAGCGGTGGGGCCTAGGCGGCAGCAATAGAGCCTCGGCAGTGGCTGCGGGGCCTCTGCGTCGGTGGAACCTCAGTGGCATTGGGGCTTTGCAGATGGTGGTGGTGCCTCACGGCCGCAGTGGGGCCAAGACGGCGGCGATGGAGCCTCGACGGCGGCTGTGAGACCTCAACGACAGCGGTGGGGTCGTCTCGGCGACGGTGGTGGGGCCTCGGTGGTGGTGAAACCTCGACGGCAGTGGGGCTATATCGGCGGTGGGCCCATCTCGGCGGTGGTGGTGGGGCCCCGATGGCGGCAAAGGAGCCTCGACAGCAGCGGTGGGGCCTTGGCAGCAGTAAAGCCCCGGTGGCAGTGGGGCCACGACGGCGGCGGTGGAGGAGCCTCGACGGTGGGACCTCGGCGGTGACGGAGGGGTGGTGGCAGTAGAGGAAACCCGGCGGCCTTGCGGCGGTGGTGGAAACTCAAATTAGGGCTTTGCAGGCGGCGGTGGAGCCTAGACAGCGGCGATGGAACATCAACAGTGCCTGTGGGGCCTCGCAGCAATCGGGACTTGGTGGCGGTCGGGCATCTTGGCAGTGGTGGGGCCTCGCAGTGGGGCTTGCAGGTGGCGGTGGGGCCCCATGGCAGCAGTGGGGCCTCGCAGTGGGGCTCGGTGACAGTGGGGCCTCGCCAGCGGCAGTGGGGCCATCGCAGCGGTGGGGCCTATCTCGGCGGCGGTGGGGCCTCGATGGGGGCGAAGGAGCCTCGACAGCAGCGGTGGAGCCTCAGAGGCAGTGGGGGGGCAGGGCGATGGGGGGCCCTTGGTGGTGGGGGCCTCGGCGGCAACGGTGGATCTTTGACGGCGAAGGAGCCTCGATGGCGGTGGAGGAGCCTCGCGGCGGCTGTGGGGCTTTGCAGGTAGCAATGGAGCTTTGACGGCGGCTGTGGGGCATCAGCGGCGATGGGGCCTTGGTGGCAGTCAGGCCTTGTGGTGGCGGGAGAACGACGGTGGGGCCTCGCGGTTCGGCTTTGCAGGCAGCAGTGAGGCCTCACGGCGGCGGTGGGGCCTTGGTGGTTGGGCTTTGCAGGTAGCGGTGGGACCTCGGCAGTGGAACCACATGGCATTTGGGGGCTCGGCAGCAGTGGGGCCTCAGCAGTGAGGGAGCCTCGACTGCGCTGGTGAAGACGCTGCGGCGGTCGGGCCATGTTGGTGTGGGGCCTCGATGGCGGTGGAAGCTCACGGCGAAAGGGCCTCGTCGACGGTGGGGCTACCTTGGTGGGGGTGGGGCCTCGCAATGGGGCTTGTAGGTGCTGGTGGGGCCCTGCGGCAGCGGTGGGGCCTTGCTGGCGGCAGTGGAGCCATCTCGGCGATGGGCCTATCTCGGCGGTGGTGGGGCCTGCATGGCGCCGAAGGAGCCTCGACAGCAGCGGTGGGGCGGCAGCAATGACTTTGGCAGCGACGGGAGGGCTTCGGCGGTGGTGGTGCCTTGACGACGGTGGAGGAGCCTCGCGGCGGCGGTGGGGCCTTGCAGTGAGGCTTTGTAGGCGGCGGTGAGGCCTCAACGGCAGCGATGGATCCTTAACGGTGGCTGTGGAACCTCATAACGATGGGGCCTTGGTGGCGGTGAAGGCCCGGTGGGGCCTCGCCGGCGGCACTGGGGTCATCTCGGTGGACCTATCTCGGCAGCGGTGGGGCCATCTCAGCAGCGGCAGTGGAGCCTCAATGGCGACGAAGGAGCCTCGACAGCAGCGGTGGAACCTCAGGAGGAGTGGGGCCTCAGCAGCAACGGTGGATCCTTGATGGCGGAGGCGCCTCGACGGTGGTGGGGCTCGGTTGCGGCGGAGGAACCTCGCAGTGGCGGTGGGGCCTAGATGGTGGCAATGGAGCCTCGAAAGCAGCTGGGGGGGCTAGGCGGCAGTGAAGCCTCGGCGGCGGCGGCGATGGGGCCTCCGCGGGAGCCTCGACGGCAGTCGGGCCTCATGGCCGCGGGAGAGCGACGGTGGGGTCTCACGGTGAGGCTTTGCAGGCGGAAGCGTGGCCGCGGCAGTAGGGCATTGTAGGCAGCAGGGGGCTTCGGCAACAGGGCGGCGGCGGTGGGGCTGCGGCAGCGGGGCGGTGATGGGGCATAGACGGCGGCGATGGAGCCTTGACGACGGAAGAGGGGCCTAGCGGGGGTGGAACCTCACGGCATTTGGGGGCCCGGCGGCGGTGTGGCCTCAGTGGTGAGGGGGCCTCGACTGTGCTGGTGGAGCCTTGTTGGCGGTGGTTGGGCCATGGCGAAGGTGGATCTTGGTGGAGGCGGTGGAACCTCGGTGGCGGTGGTTGGGCCATGGCGACGGTGGATCTTGGTGGAGGCGGTGGAGCTTCCTGGCGGCGGTGAGGCCTTGCGGCAGTGATGGGGGCCTCGGGGTCAATGCGGGCGTGAAGCGGCGGCGGCGATGGGAGCCATGGTCGGTGGTCAATGAGGGCGTGAAGGAACCACCGTTAGGGGGGGAGGGTGAAGAACTATGGAGGATCTCCTGTGGAGTGCGCAGTGAGGGAGGTGGGGGGAAGAAAACAGGAGGAGCTGGTGGGGGTACTTGGTGACTTTGTCAGCGCCGTTTATGTGGCGACTATTTGCATACCTTGCGTATGCAAGCAAAGAATTTTATTGTGCCTGGTCACCTGTGACAATAATGTATTCCATTAAATTAAAAAACATAAATGTTCTGATGAAGGTGTTGCCTCCAGTAAACCCTCGTTAATACAAACCTCTTTATAATAGATTTCAGTTACAGCATTGTCATTCACCACAAGGCTGGGCTGGGACACCACTCCAAGCTAGCACCGCCTACCCAGCCACTTTCAGGCAGTCCTACCGACCTTCACTGCTAGGCCCATTCAGCCGACGCCGGTCTGCACTGCCACCCCGGTTGCTTCCAGGCCGGACCTACTGCCACCACCGCCGGCCCACACAGCTTCCACGGCCGCTTCCAGGCCACGCCTGTCTACACTGCCACCGCAGCCCTTGCCTGCTCTTCGGCCGCCCATAAGTCACGACCGATGACTCTGGTGATCCATGCCCCTCCCCTGACTGCCAGCAGGCCGCGGCCGTCAACTCACATGGATTCCAGACCGAGTGTCCCGACCCGAAACATCACTTATCCACGTCCTCCAGTGATGCTGCCTGACATACTGAGTTACTCCAACATTGTGTTTTTGTGTATGAACCAGAATCTGCAATTCCTTGTTTCCAGTACTTGTGCAATGATACTCTATTAATTGGTAATCCCTCCTTCAGTCATAGAGGACATTTGGCAATAACGAACCACCATTCCCCTCCCCTTTGTCCATTATAATGATGGTTTACTGTATAGTTGCAAGGTTAAAGGACATGGAATTCAAGGTGAGCTGGCCAATTGGATTTTAAATTGACTTTGGAGGAAGGAGTAAAAGGATAGTTGTTGAGGAACCCTGTGACCAGTGGGGTGCTGTGAGGGTCAGTGCTTGGTCCAATGCTGTTTATTGTGTACGTTAACAATTTGGATGACAATGTCCATCCCCTCCCCTTTCTGCATTCCGCAGAGATCGTTCCCTCCGTAACTCCCTGGTCCACTCGTCCCTTCCTACCGAAACCACCCCATCCCTGGGCACTTTGGGCCAAGCCTTGTTTGCCAACGGTCAGCCTGGATAAATTATGAGTTTGTAGACTTGTGATGGACATTGATCATCAACCTGTTTCCTGAGTTGGAGGTTGAGAAGTCAAGAAACGGATGGGAAGAGTCATTAATCGACAATGTAAAAGTAAGAGCAGGGTGAGAATTACATCAAAGGTAATGAAACCTGTACCACATTTCCCACAGAGAATGATGTATATTGTGGTTATGTATTCCTTTAATTATATCTTTGATTTGGAGAATGTGAGCCAGGTTCAAGGAGTTGTTCCTGGGGGAGATGAGGTCAGAGGAAAGTAAAGAAGGAGAATGATTCCGGCAAAGTAATAGAATTCAAGAGCAATGGAAGTCATGATATTACTGAGTGGCTTATGAACAATTCCAGATGAAGTCTTAGTAATTCATATCCTTGCATGTTTTCAACTCAAAATAATCCTTCAAGAAAATGCAGATGCTTATCAACATGACCATTGTATTTGCATAATGACATTGAAATTACCTCTTGGGGAATAAAATTTTAGGTGGGTTATTTTTGATTGGTTGCTATATTTTTTATTATAATATCTGTAATTAGTAGGTAAAGACTGACGACTTCGCTATGAGAGGTTACTTAAAGGAGGTTACCCTTTCAACCATTTACTCCTTGTGAGAAAGACATGCTCAAAATGATTGAAAGAGATCTACTAAGTTCAATGAGTGAACTCTTGTAAATTCTTAGGATGATAAAGTCATCCTCAGCCTTAACAGCAATATTGTGGATATTTTTTCGATCTGGAAGTATTTTATCAGCCTGAGGAGTAAAGTTACTCATGCTTGATGCCAGAGATGGGAAGTTGTAAAGCTGTAAGTTCATAAGTCATAGGAGCAGAAGTAGTCCATTCGACCCATTGTTTCTACTCTGCCATTCAATCATGGCTGATCTATCTTTCCCTCTCAATCCCATTCTCCTGCCTTCTCCCCATAACCTTTGACATCCTAGAATCAAGAATCTGTCAATCTCCACTTTAAAAATACCCAATGACTTGGTTTCCACAGCTGTCTGTGGCAATGAATGTCACAGAGTCATCACCCTCTGACTAAAGAAATTCCTTGTCTTCTCCTTTCCAAAGGTACATCCTTTTATTCTGAGGCTGTGCCCTCAGGTTCTTGACTCTCCCATTAGTGGAAACATCCTTTCCACATCCATTCTACCACAGCCTTTCACTATTAAGTAAATTTCAATGAAGTCCACCCTCATTCTACTAAACTCTATTAAGTACAGGCCCAGTGTCGTCAAACACTCATCATACATTAACCCAGTCATCCCTGGGATTAATCTTATAAACCTCCTCCGGACCCCCTCCAATGCCAGCACGTCCCACCTCAGATAGAGTGCCCAAAATTGCTCTCAATTCTAAAAATGCGGCCTGACCAGTGCCTTATAAAGCTTCAGCATTTCAGCCCTGTTTTTATATGCTAGTCCTCTCAAAATAAATGCTATCTTGGCATTTACCTTCCTTACTACTGATTCAACTTGCAAATTATCCTGTGTTGGAAGGAACTGCAGATGCTGGTTTAAATCGAAGAAAGACACAAAATGCTAGAGTAACTCAGTGGGACAGGCATCATCTCTGGAGAGAAGGAATGGATGAAGTTTCGGGTCGCGACCCTTCTTCAGACCTTTTAGCAAATTATCCTTTTGGGAATCCTGCACCAGCACTCCCAAGTTCCTTTGCACCTCTGATTTTTGAATCCTCTCCCCATTTAGAAAACAGTCTTTTCCTTTATTTGTACTGTCAAAGTGGATGACTAGAAAGTGCATGACTAGAAAGATAAATGGAGCAATAATAACAGGAATTCAATTATTTGGGAAGAACGTAAGTATATCTGTGTTTGCAGGCTTTGTTCCAGAATGCTTTGTTGCTGCCTTGGTGCAAGATTAAGAGCCAACATGAAAACAGATGTTTGCATCTTCAATTAAAATAGGAAGCTGGAAAAAAGAAAATAACAATCATGAATTTTGCTTGTGAAATGTAAAGACATTTACGTTTCTGTAATTAATGAAATAAAATGGATTTCTTTTTCTGAAAAGCAAACACTTGAAATTCTTGAGTGAGTTGAGATTTTCTTTTGCCAGAGGGTGATGAATCTGTGGAAGTCATTGCCACAGACAGCTGTGGAGGCCAAGTCAATGGATATTTTTTATGGCGGAGATTGACATTCTTGATTAGTATGGGTGTCAGGGGTTATCGAGAGAAGGCAAGAGAATGGGATTGAGAGGGAACGATAAATCTGCCATGATTGAATGGTGGAGTAGACTTGATGGGCCGAATGGCCTAATTCTGCTCTTAACATTTATGACCTTGTGACTTTCATTTGACATCCAGCAAAAATGTAATAATTCAGAGATGTGGAAGATTGTTCACCTTGCAAGACAGATAGCTTTTCCAAAAATATATAGAAATACTGCTTCAAAACAAAGCTGCAGTTCACTGAAAATTGAGTTGATATCAATTAGATTAATGGTAAATATGTATATTGGGATAATGGATCACTCAAATGTAGCATTTCAAAATAGACATGAGGATATACTGTCATCTTGATGACAGATGACATGGCTATTATCATCTCGACTGCATCTCAGAAGTTACACGTTGATCAGTCATGATAGAATGTTCTGAAATTGAATTTAATAATTTGTAGACAAGCACAGAAAATCTGTCTTAAACTAAGGTATGTATTTGTTCCATATTTGAGTGGCATTGAATTGTTTGCCAATCTAGTCGACCAATCTCTTAGCCCTATCTTTAATGGTTGTTTCAACAATAGAAGTAATTCCCACACTAATTTATCAGCATCAATCCCCCGAGCAATCAGTCTTCATTACCTTCGGATTGAGTGGTGCCGATATCAGATTTAACATTGATCTGCAGAAATGGACGAGTATGAATCACATGCTGGAAGAGGAGATTAGTTTAACATGGCATCATTTTCAGCACAGACATTGTGGGTCAAAGGGACCTGTTCCTGTGTTGCACTGTTCTATGTAAACTGGAGATGGTGTCGGAAAGATTCACCAGAATGTTTCTGGGGACTGGAGGGCTCCATATAGAAGGAGATGCTGTTACTTTTTTTCCCTGGAGCAATTGAAATTTACTGTATAAAACATGAGGGGAGTAGGTATGGTAAATGATCACTGTCCTTTTCCCAGGATAGAGGAGTCCAAAACTGGAGGGCATAGGTTAATGGTGAGAGATGAAAGATTTAAAGGAGATTCAAGGGTAAGCTTTTCCACACAGAGTGTGGCAGGAAAGCATCCACCCTCTGTGTGGGATGACTTATTCGAGAAAGCTCTCGGAAGCTTTAGAGGTGAGTACAATTACATTTTGACAGGTACATAGATAGAAAAGGTTCAGAGAAAGATGGGCCAAATGGACAAATGAGACTAGCTTGCATAGACATGGATGAGTTGGGCTGATGGGCCGTTTTTTGCATGCTGTATAATTCTATCACTCTGTGATGTAACCATCCATCTGCATATCTGTGTGAATTACAACGAACTGTTCTGCTCAGCCAAAGTGAGTCACTACTCAAAGGTCACTAATACCATGCAATTATTTCTCCTATTTTCTCTATCAACAGTCTCTTTACATTTCTTTATCCCATCACCCTTATCCTGATTTCAACGACATTCTACATGAACACCTTAATCATTATGATTGAAGTAATCTATTTAGCTTCCTACCACTCACTTTGCTAGTCTGTTCTGTCTTCTCCTCAAATCCTTTAATCCTTTTAATACTAAGAAATACATTCACCTGCTTAAAGTGTAAGAAAATAACTGCAGATGCTGGTACAAATCGAAGGTATTTATTCACAAAATGCTGGAGTAACTCAGCAGGTCAGACAGCATCTCAGGAAAGAAGGAATGGGTGACGTTTCGGGTCGAGACCCTTCTTCAGCTTGGCCTCCAGTGCCTTTTGTGGTAGAGGATTGCTTTTCGGGTGAAGAAATTTCTGCTGATCTTGATTCTGAATGGCATAACTTACATCTTGAGGCTGTGATCCCATGTTCATGACTTTCCAAGGAACATCTTCCTTGACATCTGTCAGTCTATAAAAAAAATTCTTATAGCCCTAGATTTCAACAAAAATACCCTCCCCTAATTCTGTATCTCTGTGTATTGCGACCTAACTGAATCAATCCTACCTGATCTGTCAATCCTGCCATCCAAAGAATCGTACTAGTGCATCTTCATTGCACTCTCTCCATGGCAAGAACATCCTTCCTCTGATAATGTAAACAGTGTGAAAAACCTCAGATGGGGGTCTCACTTCTACAACAAGACATCCTTGCACCTTTTCGTTTTACCTCAGTTGTAATGCAGTGCATTTAGCCTTTCAAGCCCCACGTTTGAAAAATTCTTCTCTCGGTCTATTTATGACCCACACCATCTTTAAGACCCAATGTTTTAGTTACCTTTCCTCATGGTTGCTTTTTCTGCTCAGTTTGATTTTTATCTCGAAAGTTGGTAAAACTTTGGCACTTAACGTTGTAGTGCAAACAATGACTCGGAAATGATTTTTTTAAATGCTTAAAAAAAAAACACTATTTATAATGAACCCTCTCCTGGAAATGTAACTAAAATCTAAACAGTTAATCACTTCCAGGTAATATTCTAAATATTAACAAGTAAATTAATAGCTCTTCATTATTGACAAGATTTGATGCAGAGTCAAGACCTGTGATATAGAATACATTGATTGAATGGCAAGTGTTATGGGATGAGTTAATCAGGAAGGATATTAAAGATATTTCAGGTTCAAAAATATTCATAATTTAAATTAAGTAATTGAAATATACAACACAAGAGACTTATTAACACTAACAAATGTAATTAGTCAGTAATTCAAATGAAGTCAATTGGAATTAACAAGAATGTTTTACCTTGGGTTTTAAAAGCCAGCAAATTGTAGGAAGAGGGAATTAAAAGGTTCCATACTTTCAAAATCCTGAGAAAGATTCAGAAAGAGCAGGAGCGATGAGGTGAATAATTATTTCAACTCAATGAGGATGCATGGAAATTGAACAAGGTGGAGAACTTATGTCACTCAAGCAACACAACCATACAATTTTTTTAAAATATTATTTTTATTGCTTTTTGAAATAGCATACAAAAACATTTAACATAACATAAAATAACATAACATAACAAGGGACATCAACAGCAAGGTCACTTTTAGGCACCTAAACGCACTTTAAATATAAAGGAAATAAGGCACGTTTCTGCTATAGTACATATTTATATATATATATATATATATAAACTGCTCCCACCTTTAATAACCTAACCAGACAATAATCACAATGAAAATAAAGACTTCTTCCCACCCTGTCTCCTGCAAAACGTCTATCCCCTACTCCCAATTCCTCCAGCTACGCCGCATCAGCACCCGGGATGAGGTGTTTCACACTAGGGCATCAGAGATGTCCTCATTCTTCAGGAAACGGGGCTTCCCCTCTTCCATTATAGATGGGGCTCTCACTAGGGTCTGTTCTACATCCCGCAGCTCTTGCTCCCCCTCCCCCCATTCGTAACAAGGACAGAATCCCCCTCGTTCTCGCCTTCCACCCCATCAGCCAGCGTATCCAACAAATCATCCTCCAACATTTCCGTCACCTACAACGGGACCCCACTACTGGCCACATCTTCCCATCCCCTCCCCTTTCTGCGTTCCGCAGAGACCGTTCCCTCCGTAACTCCCTGGTCCACTCGTCCCTTCCTACCCAAACCACCCCATCCCCGGGCACTTTCCCCTGCAACCACAGGAGATGCAAGGCCTGTCCCTTTACCTCCCCCCTCAACTCCATCCAAGGACCCAAACAGTCTTTCCAGGTGAGACAGAGATTCACCTGCACCTCCTCCAACCTCATCTATTGTATCCGCTGCTCTAGATGTCAACTTCTTTACATCGGCGAAACCAAACGCAGGCTCGGCGATCGTTTTGCTCAACACCTTCGCTCAGTCCGCCTTAACCAACCTGATCTCCCGGTGGCTGAGCACTTCAACTCCCACTCCCAGTCTGACCTTTCTGACATGGGCCTCCTCCAGTGCCATAGTGAGGCCCACCGGAAATTGGAGGAACAGCACCTCATATTTCACTTGGGCAGCTTGCAGCCCAGCGGTATGAACATTGACTCCTCCAACTTTAGATAGTTCCTCTGGCCCTCTCTTCCCCCCCCCCCCCCCCTCCCCTTCCTAGTTCTCCCTCTAACTTCCTGTCTCCACCTATATCCTTACTTTGTTCCGCCCCCCTGACATCAGTCTGTAGAAGGGTCTCGACCCGAAACATCACCCATTCCTTCTCTCCTGAGATGCTGCCTGACCTGCTGAGTCACTCCAGCATTTTGTGAATGAAAATAAAGACAGCAAGGGCTCAGTAAAACCTTTCCCCTCCAGAAGTTTCATAAACGAGCCCCAAATCTTTTCAAAAGTGTCGTATTTCCCCTTAACTATATATGTAAGTTTATCCAAAGCAAGACACTGCAGTAATCCATCAACCCAACTTTGCTTGTTTGATCTATAAACTGATTTCCATGACAAAGCAATTTTATGTTTAGCTTCAAGCAGGCAAAATATAACCAGCTTCTTATCTGTAGTGTTAAGTTTACAGCTTGCTGGGAAACACCCGAAAATACAAAGTTTAGGACAGAGTGGAAGCTTCTCTTTTGTGGCAATAGATAAAGTTGTTATTATCTCCTTCCAGTACTCTTGGATGGTGGGGCATTCCCAAAGGCAATGAAACAAGCTACCCTCATGTACACCATATTTGATATACAGATCAGGTGTATTAGGGTTAATGCGATGCAGTAAAACAGGATTAATATATAGTCTCATTATCCATTTGTACTGGAGTAATTTGAACCGCATATTTATTGTTTGGACTTGAGACTGTAAACATATATCCTACCATTCTTCTACAGTAATTTCTTCATCAAGATCTGAACACCACGCAGGCCTTTTATCTTCTGAAGATTCCTTTGCTGTAGCTATAATAATTTGGTAAAACCGTGAGATTTGGCCACCTGCCTCGTGATGGTTTAAAGCCGCCTTTTCTAAAGAGTTTTGAGTTGGCAGACCTAGTGAGCTTTGCTTTGCTTTGCTCACTAGGTCTTTGTTATGAAGTTTCTAATCTGGAGATACTTAAAAAAATGTTTTGGATCAAGTCCAAATTTTTGTTTCACTTCATTGAAACTTAAAAGAATACCATTATTATATAAATCTGAGATTTTACTGATACCCTTGTCTGCCCTTATCTTAAAACCCAAGTCATTAGTGCCTGGCGTAAAGTTTCTATTTCCTCAGATTGGTGAAAATTGGGATAGAGGAGGATTTTCCCCCAGATAATTTAACACTTCATGCCACACTATCAGTGTGTTTTTTACGAAGGGATTTAAAGTGTATTTTTTCAGTATGGATATATTTGCTGAATATAGATAAAGATTTAAAGGAATTTTAGAAGTTGTGACCTCCTCCATCCTTATCCAATGTAGGGGTAACTCAGGCTCAAACCAAAAAGAGGCTGCCCTCAGCTGGGCCACCGAATAGTATCCCTGGAGGTTAGGGAGTTTTAACCCACCTCTGTCATACGGTAAGTACAACAGGGTGAAGCGAAGCCTTGAACATCTACTGTTCCAAATATAGTTACGAAAAAGCTTTTTCATTCTAGTAAAAAAATTAAAAGGGGGAGCCAGCAGGATGGTCTGATAGAGGTAAAGGAACTTAGGAAGGATGTTCATTTTGAGAACATTAATACATCCGATCATGGATAATTATAAGGATTTCCATTTGTTAATGGATTCTACCACTGAGTCAACCACCGGATTATAGTTAGTGGGCACAATGGATTCTATTGTTGGAGTGATTTTTACTGCAAGATATGTAAAACTTTCCAAAATATTTCTGAAAGGAGTATGTAGTGGAGGAGTTAGTCTTTCAGAACTTTTAAGAAATAGGATCGTAGATTTAGATGTATTAACTTTATAACCTGAAAAACTTCCGTATGTTTCAATTAAATCTAGTAAATTGGGTATAGATTGTTTCAGATCCATTAAAAAAAAGTACAATATCATCCGCGTACATTCCTATTTTATTCTCAATGTCATTAATTTTAATACCAGCTATCCCGCTATTGCTTCTAATTCCAATAGCTAAAGGCTCAATGGCCAGAACAAAAAGTAGAGGTGACAGGGGACACCCTTGCCGTGTGCCTCTGAAGAGAGAAAACTGTTCTGATACCATATATATGGTCATTACTGAAGCCCTTGAATCATAATATACGATTTTGATCCAATTGAGGAAGTAACTGCCAATTCCAAAACGATTAAGCACTTCAAATAGGTATTCATGTTCGACCCTATCAAAGGCTTTTTCAGCATCAAGTCCTACCACAGCCGCATCTGGTGCCTCTTTCTTTGCATGTATAATATTCAACACTCTGTGTATATTATGGAAGCCCTGTCTTCCATTAATAAAACCATTTTGATCTAGAGCAACAATAGATGGCAGTTGTTTCTCAAGCCTCCGTGCAAGAATTTTTGCTATTATTTTTACATCGGAGTTGATCAAAGAGATTGGGCAAAAGGATTCAGACTTTGTGGAGGGCTTTCCTGGCTTTAATATTAAAGTTATAAGTGCACTCCGTAGTGAAGGTGGCAGCTCACCCTTTCCAGCAGATTCTTCAAGCATGCCTAATAATGGGATGAGTAGCTTGTCCTTAAACTTTTTATAAATATCAATCGGTATACTGTCTGGCCCTGATGCCTTTCCTCCTTTCATACTGACAATGGCCTCTGACAGTTCTGATATTATAACTGGGGAATTAAGCTCATCTTTAGCTCCTTCTAAAACAGGTATCTCTAACCAGGGCCGTCTTAACGCATGGGCCTGATGGGCACTTGCCCGGTGGCCCACGAGCATAGGGGCCCCATGCTGATCTGTGTATGTTAAGTGACTTGCAATAAATAAATACTACTTTAAAAATGTAGGTTCAATAAGTGCTTTTTTCGCAACATTTTCGGTCCCAGTGTTTCTCACAGCGATCTGTAAGTGCTTTTCGCAACAATGTAGCACCCTAAGTCCATCGCTAAGTGCTTTTCGGTAAGTGCTTTTTGCCGGCACGACAGGGGGGGGCTGGTAGGGAAAGGCGGGTGGGGGAGAGTAACAGTAGGGGCCCCAGTACACTGCTTTGCCCGGGGGCCCATAATGCTGTAAAAACGGCCCTGTCTCTAACTGGTCTAGGAAGTTGTGGAGGGTCTGTGAGATGGCTGGACCATCTGATGTATAGAGTTTTGAGTAGTATGATTGAAAAACATTGTTAATTTCTTGTGGATTTATTATTGTAGTCCCTTCCTCAGATTCAATTTCCAAAATTTATCTTTCATTTTGCAATGATTTTATACGCCAGGCCAATAGCTTCCCTGCCTTCTCTCCTTGATCATAAAATGTTTGTTTCAGTTTCATTAGGCTGGATGCTGCTTTATTTGTGGACAATTCGTTGTATTGTGCTCTGAGAATTGCCAATTTCTGTCTGGTCTCTTTTATATCGTAAAGATTAATTTCTATCTCAAGTTCTTTAATATCTTTTTCTAACTCTATCAATTTCAGATGTTGTTTATTTGAGCTGCTACTTGTATAACTGATCATTTGCCCTCAAATATAGGCTTTAAATGCTGAAGTTGATGCTGAAGTTTGAGTTGTATACAGTTGGAAATAAATATCAATATTTTTTCCAACAAATTCTAGGATTTTTTTATCATGTAACCATCGTGGGCTTAATCGCCACACAGCAAGGCCTCTACTAGCTGTCCTAATGGTATAATTAACTAGTAGTAAAGCATGATCTGAAATGACAATACTTTTATCTACTGAATCGTTCACACAGGTTATCATTGGTTTAGAAATGAGGAAATAATCTATGCGTGAATAGGAATTATGAGTAGCAGAGTGACATGAATATCCTTGAAGGATTTTTATATCTCCAAATATCACAAAGGTTCAACTCACACATAAACTGTTGTATTATTTTCCGACACTGCATATGAGAAGTATCCACGCCTGAGGATTTATCCAATTTTGGATTAAGAGTACAGTTAAAGTCTCCTGCTATACAGATGAAACCATGTAATGTTGACAAAGTAAGAAACAGATTATTATAAAAATTAGTATTGTCACTATTAGGGCCATATACACTTACTAAATTTATTTCTTGATTTAGTAATTAGCCCTGGATGATTACAAATCTGCCTGCTGGATCCTGTATGGTTTTATGAATCCGTAGTGGAACAGATTTGCAACTCCTCTTGCGTAAGAGGAATATGAAGGCGGATATGACTTGACCTGGCCATCTCCTTCTTAAAGGGATGAATTCACTGGAAAGTAAATGAGTTTCTCGAATGAAAGCTAGCTTTGTTTGTAGCTGCTTCAGCCTAGACATTACTTGCTTTAATTTCACTATCTTCCTAAGACCTCTAACGTTCCATGAAATCATATTTATTTTAGTATCATCACTCATGATATAATCAGTAAACTACTTTATTTGCAGCCGTCCTTTTAACTGTGCCTTGTGGTAATATAAGGAGTGTGCCTTTAAAACAAAAGAACAAACAGAACAAGTAATAACAAAAAAAAACATCTCCCCAAATGAGACATTGAATAATCCCTGTGCAGCTGAACGTGCACATTCCTCCCTCCCACCTATTCTGCAGGACCTCGATTAGACTGTAGTCTGATCCTCTAAGAGGAGCAGTTTAACAACTGACACACTGACAAAAAGAAAAATAATCGGACTTGTTCCGACGAATTGTATATTAATATGGAAGAAAAAATGAATGTAACAAAGACCTTGATACACTCGACTAGTTATCCGTTGGTTTACATTACTCTCCGAATCAAGGAACTCGGTATCCGTTCCTGCCTTCTCTCCATACTTCCTGATCCCTTTAGCCACAAGGGCCACATCTAACTCCCTCTTAAATATAGCCAATGAACTGGCCTCAACTACCGTCCATAGCAGAGAATTCCACAGATTCACCACTCTTGTGTGAAAAAAAACTTTCTCATCTCGGTCCTAAAAGACTTCCCCCTTATCCTTAAACTGTGACCCCTTGTTCTGGACTTCCCCAACATCGGGAACAATCTTCCCGCATCCAGCCTGTCCAACCCCTTAAGAATTTTGTAAGTTTCTATAAGATCCCCCCTCAATCTACTAAATTCCAGCGAGTACAAGCCGAGTCTATCCAGTCTTTCTTCATATGAAAGTCCTGCCATCCCAGGAATCAATCTGGTGAACCTTCTCTGTACTCCCTCTATGGCAAGAATGTCTTTCCTCAGATTAGGAGACCAAAACCCTTGTAGGATTCCCTTATGCAAGTTTAAACTTCGAAATAAAATTCTGTTAGATCAGGTAGAATATGTGGAGGGCATAGACAGACGATGTTTCGGTTTAGGATCCTTCTTCAGACTCATGGAATCGGGGGGAAAAAGCTTGAAAAGCGGAAGATAGACACAAAAAGCTGGAGTAACTCAGCGGGACAGGCAGCATCTCTGGAGAGAAGGAATGAGTGATGTTTCAGGTCAAGAAGGGCTTCAGAAGGAATGGGTGATGTTTCAGGTCTCCAGAAGGGCAGGAACAAAACCTGGAAGTAATGGTCTCTGAACCAAGCAAACCCAGTTGCAGACTGCACGCTTTAAATGTGTGCTGCAGTCTAGTCTGGATGATTGACAGACATCATCAATTGCTCTGATGCCTGGCAGATTGTCTCCTGAGAGAATTTAGGAGATTTATATTCAATGAATCCACTGGTCATTTTCCTACATTTAAATCTAAGAGCATTATTAGTTTGTTGAATGGGGTATCATTTGTATCTGGGAATATTACATATGAATTTGTATACCTTGGTATTTATTTAATATTCGATTCAAGAAAAATCTTGATCTAAAATAAAATCAAAATCTCTAACCTTTTGCATGCATATTTTTAACTGTTTTGTTATCACCGGAATGATTTGTTATGTAAACCCCCAGATGTTAAAGCTGGGCAGTTACAAGCTTGATGATTGTGATATAGTGTTGTCACTAATTACAATTGCAGATAAGATCGTGTTTGATTTATCACATTGCAAGTGCAACAACAGGCTTCACACACAAAACAAGCATTTAAGCATATTCTTCTACCCCGTATACTTTTAATTGTTAATGGACTGATTCTGTGTTCACAGCAGGAAACCATGTCTGATTAGATTGCAAATCGAAGATGGCAAAATCGCAATAATGAAAATTCTCTCTTTAAATATAATTCCCTGCTGTGAATTTGGGATCTATGTGTTTACTCTTTCAGCTAGCCCCTAGCAAAATAGGTTTTATATTAATTTCTAACTGTGATTGTTATTTTTGTTTAAAATATTCACTTTGGTACTTTTCTTTTGATCACTAAAATTCTCTGTCCATCTTAAGTACTCAGTAATTACACTAGCACATTATTATTTTTTTTTAAATGTAGCATAAATAATAAATGCTTAACAATATGTTGAAATATGTCTGAAGGAAGTAATATAATGACTGTTTGAAAGTTCCATCACAAAACCAATTTCTGGTTAGTCTATTAAAATAATCAAAACCCTGAGCAATGTGAAACCCTTCACATTTATTTAATCTGTTTATACTTAGACCATAAGACCCGTTGAGTTCACTTTGTCATTCAATCATGTGTGATCTATTTCTCCCTCCCAAATCCATTCTTTTGCTTGTACCCGTAACCTTTGA
The DNA here is from genome assembly GCF_053455715.1 of Rhinoraja longicauda. NCBI lineage: Eukaryota > Metazoa > Chordata > Chondrichthyes > Rajiformes > Arhynchobatidae > Rhinoraja > Rhinoraja longicauda. Next base: position 55,985,754 of record NC_135960.1, on the reverse strand, counting down.
CATGCTTACGAATCAAGACCCCATCAATCCACACTTTAAAAATACTCATCGACTTGGCATCCACCACCATCTTGTACAATGAATTCCATAGAATCACCACCCTCTGGCTAAAGAAATTCCTCCTCACCTCCATTCTGAAGATAAATTCTGTTATTCTTAGGTTGTGCCGTCTGATTCTTGACTCTCCCATTACTGGAAACATCTTTTTCAAGTCCACTCTGCCTAGGTCTTTTATTATCCGGTAGGTTTCAATGACATCCCCCCTCATCCTTGTAAACTCCAGTGAGTACAGGCTCAGAGCCTTCAAATGCTCTTCATTCATTAACCCAATCATTCCCAGGATCATTCTCTTTCAACCATAAAGTTTGTCAGGTGAATTTTCCAGCTCTTCATAGTTTTTACTTTTACAATGGCGCTGACAGCCTATTGAAATGAAATCACGTAATCTGTCCATCAATCATATTATACCTAGAAATGTCAAACAATGATCATTTCATATTATGAATTACAGGGGAATAGTTTGCATTACACTGGAAATGGGGATCAAATCTCGCTATAGTCAAGTCAAGTCAAGTCAATTTTATTTGTATAGCACATTTAAAAACAACCCACGTTGACCAAAGTGCTGTACATCAGTTCAGGTACGAAGAACCATAGACTTTGCATTCAAAGTACTCAGTCTGAAGAAGGATCCCGACCCGAATCGTCACCTATCGATGTTCTCCAGAGATGCTGCCTGCCCAGTTTAGTTACACCAGCACTTAGTGTCCTTTTATGTAAACCAGAATCTTCCGTTCCTGGTTTCTACGAGGAAAAGTATTTGTTATTCTATATCTTAATATTTGTTTGTCCACTCTTTTTCTGATGTCTGAGCTGTATGTTACAACCACCAATCATTTTATATAGTATAGTGCCCACTATAGAAAATCAATAATGCCTGTAAATCAAAGATAGGCAGCAGTGTAGCAGTTCAACCAGTGAGATTAATGAATTTTCACTGGGACACATAGAGGCTTATCAGGAAATAGGAATAAGTATATTTTATCTAATGATAAATTTTGGGAAATAAAGGAAATGCATGAAGATGTTAGAGAGGAAAAAAGATATAGAATGAAACCTCAGAATTGCAAGATTAGATTATTTGGCAATAATAATGACTTCTATTGTAAAACTTTGCAGAGATCTGAATGCACTAATGTTAAATTTTATTGCTGTGTGCGGTGCAATTTTATAGTTTTATTCCCTTGTAATGATATCATTGAATTTATTGGTGAGGTTTATATGCAGGAGAAAGGTAACACGGAGGGCAACTTTCACATTTCAACATTTAACTCTACATGCAGACTCTCAAAGTCATTGCCTAAGTTAGTTCATAATGTCAGTGGGTGCTATTAGTCTTTTGAGCTCTTCAGCTATTCAAACATGTGTCATGATTCTACGTGGAGCAGCCAAAATGTCTGAAGAAGGGTCTTGATCCATCACTCATTCCTTCTCTCCAGAGATGCTGCCTGTCCCGCTGATTTACTCCAACATTTTGTGTCTACTCACAATTCTACATTGCTCAACGATCCCCATCTCCCTTAATTAGGCTACTATCCAAATATCTACATATGTCTACCTTGTGCATCACTCCAGAACTAAGGATCCACAGCCCTTGAAGCTGGTGAAATATACAGTGTTGATACAACTTCTGTTTTCAGCTGGAGACTCAATGCTGATGCAACATTGTTTTTGAAACATTGTGGGCAAACTTGAAAATGACCACTGTTGAATCCAGCCTGGATTGCTAGATCCTCTTTGTGCTGTGATGAATTGAGTTATGTGGTAAGTAAGTCCTGTTCTTTCATTTAATCGTTATATAGCACCACAATACTGCACCAACAGCCATACCTCACCACTGTGTCCTCAGATCTCCCAAACACCTGCTCTCAGGATCCTTCAAGACTCAAAAATATACTGCTTGTATGTTACCATGACAGCAAATCATGACGGTTTCAAAAACAAAATAATGCAGATAGTTTTAATATTAAATAAATTAGAAATTGCTTGGAATACTCAGTATGTGTGTGTATTTGGAGAGAGATTTTTTAAGTGGTTGTTCTGATATTCTCTGTCCATTTTTCCATCTGTGTTTGAGTCAACCTGGTAAACACAAGTTTATGAGTCAATACATGTCATAAACTTATGACATAAGATCATCAAATTCTCATCTGGATCTGCATAGAAGTGTTACTGAATGTGCATGGGACTATCTAAGTTTAATGACAGGAAGTTGATGTTGCATGCTGAAGATTTGAGCATCCACTGCAACACTCATATATTGGATGGCTTTTGTGCAGATTATATTGGTAATTGAGACATCACTCTTCAGATTCAATGTGGAGACTGGCTCTGTGGCTATGTTAATGGATTTGATTGCTACTTCTGTGCTGGAAAGCATAAACTTCAAGCCATCCACGAAGCCCTATGCAAACTGCTGCCAGTCTTTCAACTCCTTGTCATTGAACGAGGGCTTTATGATGACCCCACTGATGCACCAAAGATTTCACTGTATGTGCACATCAGCCACCCTTTGTAACCTCATCTGAATCTTCTGGAGCTGCCGTTGGTGTTTTTTCTCCCTTTCCCCTTGACATTGACATGTCCAATGTCTTGCCATATGCAGATTCCACCTCAAGTTACTTACAAATTAATTGTCCAAGTTGGTTACTACAACTGAATTTATCCATATTACTACTCCTGTTGTTCTTACAGCAGTGTTTGGTCAGGCTGCACTTTGCTGATATCTGAAAGGAAAGAGGCACATAGATAGCACAATGAGGGGAAAATGAGAGGTACATGTGAACTCATTTATGAATTAGATATGAGAGGATATTGTGCAAAAGTCAGGAAGCAGAATGCAAAAAGATTTGTCATGAGAGTGCAGTTATCTATCATTTCATTTCCGATGGCTTTAATTTAAGTAATGCTGTTCGGGTTATGTAAGACATTGCCTCTTCCTTTGGGATAAGGACATAGAGCTGACCTCATCCCCTGTGAGGTAGCTGTTGATGCCTCTTGCTCTGTGATGTATTGCCATTTAAGCTGGAGGAATGTATGTCAATAGAATGTGCTTGAACGATGTGTCAATCAAAGTTGAATAGCTGGCATTCAGTGCATGCTGAATGACGTGGGTGTGGGGCTTGCAGCCTGTCAACGTATTTCTCCTGGCAGAATATCATTGAGGCTCATTGTGAGGACTCTTCCCAACCACTACTATTAACAAGTTGAAGTATAAGCTTGACTGGGGTGTGAGACTGATCAGCAAAATGGAAGTGTGCTCATCGTCAGAGTGAATGTTTTCCACATATTTAACTGGTGGGTCTAGATTATGATCAGATTAGATGTTTATTGTTAAATTGATTAGAGTGCAATGAAATTCCTTTTTTACATGAAGCTTGCAGACTAAACATGGCAAAACAGATCGAACAATAAATGCAATGACAATGGTAAAACAGCAGAATGGTGCAAAGATTGTTGAGTAATCTGAAGATGTATAAAAATAAAGTGCAAATGACCGATTGAGATAGAGTTAAGAGGAATAATAATAATAATAATCATCACCTCTGAGAAGTGGTGTAAGAGAAGTGATTGGTGTAGGAGAATGTAGCAGTGGGGAAGAAGCTGTCCTTAATTTTGGCTGTCTGCGCTTTCATGCTCCTGTAGCTTCTCCAAAAAGGAAGAAGCGAGAAAAGGAAATGGCTACATTGGGAGGTAATCTTGACAGTTCTTCCCACCTTCCTGCAACAGACTGCAAGGATGGGCTGATCAAAAGAAGTGACAAGCCTGTAGTATAAGAAAATAACTGCAGATGCTGGTACAAATCGATTTATTCACAAAATGCTGGAGTAACTCAGCAGGTCAGGCAGCATCTCGGGAGAGAAGGAATGGGTGACGTTTCGGGTCGAGACCCTTCTTCAGACTGATGTCGGGGGTGGGACAAAGGAAGGATATAGGTGGAGACAGGAAGATAGAGGGAGATCTGGGAAGGAGGAGGGGAAGGGGGAGGGACAGAGGAGCTATCTGAAGTTGGAGAAGTCGACGTTCATACCACCGGGCCGCAAACTGCCCAGGCGAAATATGAGGTGCTGCTCCTCCAATTTCCGGCGGGCCTCACTATGGCACTGGAGGAGGCCCATGACAGAGAGGTCAGACTGGGAATGGGAGGGGGAGTTAAAGTGCTGGGCCACCGGGAGATCAGTTGCGTTAATGCGGACCGAGCGCAGGTGTTCAGCGAAGCGATCGCCGAGCCTGCGCTTGGTTTCGCCGATATAGATAAGTTGACATGCGCTTGGTTTCGCCGATATAGATAAGTTGACATGCGCTTGGTTTCGCTTGGTCCATGACAAGTTGGTCCATGATAAGTTGACATGCGCTTGGTCCATGACAAGCCTGTGATGGACAAGGCCATGTTCACCACTCTGCAGGTTCAGATGGTCACGAGAGAGCTATTGCTCTTCGAGGCTTCGTTGCATCCTGTCAGAATACTTTCTACTGCACATCAGCAGAAAATCCTTGTGGACGTGCCAATACCTAAGAAAGGAAATGTGCTGATGTCCTTTCTTGATTACCACATCAATGTGAAGAGTCGAGGTTAGATTGCTGATGATTTTAAAGCCTAGGAACGAGAAGTTGTCAACCATGATGGGTTTTTCCAAGATGTTTCCGCTGTGAAATACTGTGCACGGTAACAGTATTCCACGGTAAAAATATTCCATATCTGTATTTTATCACCAATGCCAGTGCTAATTGTTCCAAGACCTGTTGGAGAAAGGTGATCTGACTTTGTCATTGTTCATAATAGAGTAGGAGTTGGTGATGCTGGGCAAAGATATTCAGAAACTACTTTCTCCCTGGGTTTGCGAGGAGCAGCTAAAACTATTTATGAATCGAAAGTGAACATGAAATATAAAGTTTGAAGTAGGAAAGACTGAAGGAAAACAGGTCCTTTAGTTTCCAAACTTATAAAATTAGATTGAGGATTGTGTTCGATTTCGTCATTGTTTATCTGTTGGAATATTGTAAAACTGACGTATTCATCCCACATTCACATCCAAGTTGTTAATGTGTAACACAAACTAGAAGAATCCCAGCACTGATCCTTGTGGTGCACCAATGGTCACAGACTTCCAACAGAGAGCATTTTTCTCCATTACCCTCCTGTTCCTAAGATCCAACCAATTTTGAGTCCAATATAGTATGACTTCTAAGGTAGACACAAAGTGCTGGAGTAAACTCAGCATCTCGGAAGAGAAGGAATGGGTGACGTTTCGGGTCGAGACCCTTCTTCAGTCTGAAGACATATAATTAGTCTAATATAGGTATGAGTCACTAGATTAGCACTGGATTTAAAACACAATGATTTCGCTGAAGTATCTTTGGTTAATTGAGCACTATCAGGAAGTTGTTCTGAGGAACTTGTCACTGCTACACGGGTGGTTTTAAACTAAATAGTGGGGGGGTGGGGGGAGGTGGTGTTTCAAATGGGATAGACAAGGATGGAGTTCAAGGGAAAGAGAGTATTGGAAAAATTAAGAAACACCCCAGAATTAACGGGACAGAAAACTCACGAAGGAATAGGAGAGAATGGCCAAGTGGAATAGGAATCAATGTGAAAGCTGAGATGAGCAAAGGATTAAAAGGACTATATATGAATGCATGAAGTATAAGAAGTAAAGTGACCTTGAGGCTCAGTTACAGATTGGTAGGTATGACATTGTGGGGATTACAGAGACATGGCTGCAGAAGGATCAGGACTGAGAACTGAATATTCAGGGTTATACGTCCAAAAAGGACAGGCAAGCGGGCAGAGGAGGTGAGGTTGCTTTGTTGATGAGGGATGGAATTCAGTCCCTTGCGAATGGTGACATTGGGACTGATGATGTAGAGTCAGTGTGGATAGAGTTGAGGAATTGTAAAGGTAAGAAGACATTAATGGGAGTTATCTACAGACCCCCAAACAGTAGCCTGGATATAGGGTGTAAGTTGCAGCAGGAGTTAAAATTGGCATGTAACAAAGGTATTGCCACTGTGGTTATGGGGGATTTCAATATGCAGATAGACTGGGAAAATCAGGTTGGTTCTGGACCCCAAGAAAGGGAGTTTGTCGACTGCCTCCGAGATGGATTCTTAGAGCAGCTTGAACTGGAGCCTACCAGAGAGAAAGCAGTTCTGGATTTAGTGTTGTCCAATGAACCAGATTTAATAAGGGAACTCAAGGTAAAGGAACCGCTTGGAGGTAGTGACCATAATATGATTAGTTTTAATCTGCAATTTGAGAGGGAGAAGGTTAAACCAGGAATGTCAGTGTTACAGTTGAACAAAGGGGACTATGAAGGCATGAGAGAGGAGCTGGCCAAGGTCGAATGGAAAAGGATCCTAGCAGGAATTACGGTAGAAAAGCAATGGCAGGAACTTCTGGGCAAAATACAGAAGATGCAGGATCATTTCATTCCAAAGAGGAAGAAAGATTCTAAGAGGAGTAAGAGGCACCGTGGCTGACAAGGGAAGTTAGAGATGGAATAAAACTAAAAGAAAAGTTGTGTATGATAGCAAAGAGTAGCGGGAAGCCAGAGGATTGGGCAACTTTCAAAGGACAACAGAAGATAGCAAAAAGGGCAATACGGGCTGAAAAGATGAGGTACAAAGCAAAGCTGGCCAAGAATATAAAGAAGGACGGTAAAAGCTTCTTTAGGTATGTTAAGAGAAAAAGATTCGTAAAGCCAAATGTGGGTCCCTTGAAAGCAGAAAGGGGCGAAATTATTATGGGTAACAAGAAAATGGCAGAAGATTGAACAGGTACTTCGGATCTGTCTTCACTAAGGCAGACACAAACAATCTCCCAGACGTACTAGTGAACAGAGGATCAAGGGAGACAGAGGAACTGAAATAAATTTGCATTAGGCGAGAAATTGTATTTGGGTTGACTGATGGGACTGAAGGCTGATAAATCCCCAGGGCCTGATGGTCTGCATCCCAGGGAACTCAAGGAGGTGGGTCAAGAAATCGTGGACGCATTGGTGATCATTTTCCAATGTTTAATAGATTCAAGATCAGTTCCTGTGGATTGGAGGGTAGTTAATGTTATCCCACGTTTCAAGAAAGGAGCGAGGGAGAAAACAGGGAATTATAGACCAGTTAGCCTGACATCGGTGGTGGGGAAGATGCTGGAGTCAATTATTAAAGAGGTAATAATGGTGCATTTGGGTAGCGGTAAAAGGATTGGTCCAAGTCAGCATGGATTTATGAAGGGGAAATCCTGCTTGACTAATCTTCTGGGATTTTTTGAGGATGCGACAAGTAAAATGGATGAAGGAGAGCCAGTGGATGTAGTGTATTTAGACTTTCAGAAAGCCTTTGATAAGGTCCCACACGTGAGGTTGGTGAGCAAAATTAGAGCACATGGTATTGAAGGTACGGTATTGACATGGATCGAGAATTGGTTGGCAGACAGGAAGCAAAGAGAAAGAATAAACGGGTCCTTTTCAGAATGGCAGGCAGTGGAGAGTGGAGTGCTGCAAGGCTCGGTTTTGAAATATATTAATGATTTGGATGATGGAATTAGAAGTAACACTAGAAAGTTTGCGGATGTCACAAAGCTGGGTGGCAGTGTGAACTGCGAAGAGGATGTTAGGTTGCAGGGTGACTTGGACAGGTTGAGTGAATGGGCAGGTGCAGTATAATAATGTAGATAAATGTGAGGTTATCCACTTTGGCGGCAAAAAACAAGGAGGTAGATTATTATCTCAATGGTTCAGATTAGGTAAAGGGGAGGTGCAACGAGACCTTGGTGTACACCAGTCACTGAAAGTAAGCGTGCAGGTACAGCAGGCAGTGAAGAAAGCTAATGGCATGTTGGCCTTCATAACGAGAGGATTTGAGTACAGGAGCAAAGAAGTCCTTCTGCAGTTGTATAGGGCCCTGGTGAGACCACATCTGGAGTATTGTGTGCAGTTTTGGTCTCTGAATTTGAGGAAGGACATCCTTGCTATTGAGGCAGTGCAGTGTAGGTTCACGAGGTTAATCCCTGGGATGGAGGGACTGTCACATGAGGAAAGAATGGGCTTGTATTCACTGGAGTTTAGAAGGATGAGAGGGAATCTTATAGAGATGTATAAAATTATAAAAGGACTAGACAAGATAGATGCAGGAAAAATGTTCCCAATGTTGGGGGAGTCCGGAAACCAGGGGACACAGTCTAAGAATAATGGGGAGGCCATTTAAATCTGAGGTGAGAAGAAACATTTTCACCCAGAGAGTTGTGAATTTGTGGAATTCTATGCCACATAAGGCAGCGGAGGCCAATTCACTGGATGAATTTAAAAGAGAGTTAGATAGAGCTCTAAGGGCTAGTGGAATCAAGGGATATGGGGAGAAGGCAGGCACACGTTACTGATTGTGGATGATCAGCCAAGATCACAATGAATGGCGGTAGTGGCTCGAAGGACCTAATGGCCTCCTCCTGCACCTATTTTCTATGTTTCTATGGAACTCTTGAGACAAAATATTCTGATTGATGATTGGATTAGACAAGGATTCCACTGCAGATGAAGGGACTGGGAAATAGTGTTTTGTTACAAATGGAAGTCAAATGCTCAATCGAGAGAAGGAATCTCCAGTGTATTTGAAGCATTCAGTTAGATGATGCAAGATTTGTTATTCTTTTAAAGTTGCAGGATAATTGAAATAGCTTGGGTACGGGGAAAGAATAGATCCATGAAATGTTACATTGCAATTATGCTTCTCCAAGTCAGTAAGAATTGTACATATTGTATTATTGCCTGAACCTTCGACGATGTCGTGTTTTCCATTAGGGTTATAGTTGGCTGACACCTGCTGGCTCAGCAGGCTTGCAAGCAATAAATAAATCTGTCAAAAGAATAAAACTCAACGTTCTTTTCAGTTGAAATATCACTGAATGCTCTTGCACTAACATTTTGTCACAATGAGTGTCCGTTCTCAGAATTAACCTTGGGTGGTTTAGTGGTCTGACTCTGACCTTATCTTTGTCCATGCACAGTTCACCTCCTCTATTCCGAACTTTGAAGAAATGAAGCTCCAATTCACATTGTGCGTACTTTTTCCCATATGCATTGCTTTAGTAATATTTTCACTTTCCTGACCCTTTTCTTGTGCTTCACTGCATGTATCTTCTGCTATCTACCATTTGAAGACTGGTTTTGGAAAACTTTGGATGTCTGGATGCACCTTGCATCCCACCTAACAGCCATTTTCTCAGGCTGGATTCCAGAATTTCACAAGCACTTCTATCTCTGATAAGTACATCAAATCAGGGAAATTGCAGTTATTTGAAAACAATTCCAGCTCTGTTAAAAATTAAATATTTTGCCTTGCTCTTGGTTGTAAATAGAGAAGTGGTAATTGTCTACTGTTTCCAGTTGGCTTAAAATGACATCTAATGCATTCTCCTTGTTCTCATTTGAAAGTATGACGGTATTCTCTCCCTTTGTGAGAAATGAGATAACGTAATGATTTTACAGTTCTACTCTGGTTTACTTGTCATGTTGTGCTCAAAATGTAGTTTGAGCTTTGCTCTACATTGTCTCCGTCCTTCAGACAAATTGCGCTTGTAAATTAACAACTTGGACATTTTATTTGTTCCATGACATTCAACTTCAACTTAATAGCACAACGTGCTGTTCTCAGGCACCAATCCACATGTTATCTCAATGGAGAGGAATCACACCTGGCATTCTGGTTCTGATTAAGGCACGGCACCTAATTTAATAGTGCCAATCAGCATTCCCAATACATGATAAAATCCTAAAGTGTGTACACCGTCAAGACTGCTTTGATTGTTCCCAACTGATATTTTGTATGAAACATCTGCTATTGAAGTGATAAGAACCTAAATATAAATAAAAGTGAGATTTTTATCATCAGAAAAAAAAACGTTGTCAGGTAACACTGGTGAGACCAAACATAGACGAGGCATATGCTTCACTGAACACTCGTGCTCTGTTCACCAGGGCCAGCTGCAGCTCCTGTTCAGGACCCACTTCACTCCTTCTTCCCACACAGACATGTCTGTCCTGAATCACCTCCACTCCAGAGTGAGGCACACACAAATTGGAAGAAGAGCACCTCGTATTCTGCTCAGGTAGCTTACAACCCAACGGCATGAATGCTGAATTCACCAATTTCAGGTGATCCCACAACTGCTCTTCATCTACTCGGTTTTTCCACCCCCATGCGCATTTTTTTCTCCACTCTGATCACTCTCTGTCTTCTAATTCCTTCTCCCTCCTTCTGCTATTTCTGCACATCACCCACCTCTCATTACTCCAGTCCCCTATCTTTTTCCCCTCTCCCGTTTCCTTCTTCCCGCCATCCGCCTTCCTTTCTTATCAGATTCCACCATTTGCACCCTTTTGTCTTCACATCTCCAGCTGTTGTCACCATCTTCACCCTTCTCTCCGCCACTTGATTCAACCCCTCATTACTATGTTCTACCTGTCACGTGACATCTCTTGACCCATCCCTTCCTCTTGTCGTTTTCTAATGGCTACCTCCCCTCCACTCCATCAGTCTGAAGAAGGGAATGTCCTCTGTCCACCTCACTGCATGGATGCTGCCTGACGAGCTGAGTTCCTCCAGCAATGTATCTTTTGCTTTAGCAAGTAATGCAGACAACACTCTATGGGATATTTAAGGAGTTATGACAAATAGCCAATGGATGGTAAAGAATTCTCTGGGATTTATTCTATCCAATTGAATCTGAATTCTGCCCATGTGTTATTAAAGTTCAAAGTTCGGATGAAAGAAAACAAATTAATACCAAACCTCCATAAAGAAAGTGATAGTTAGACTATAGAAGGGAAAAGACAGCAAAGCACCTAACCTCCAGCATTGGGTAACTTCTCTACAGCAGAATTGAAGGTGCTGGTAACCTTAATGAGTCACATCATGAGCAGTTTTAAGAGAATCAATGAGCATAACAAAATGCTGAGAGGTGTCAATTGTGCCAATTTATATGGATTGGAGGATAACCCAGGAGCATATACATCTGCATTCTTGGCATAAAACATCATTTTATTAAAGAAATCAATCAAAGGAGAGAAGATTAATGCTGAGTTTGTTTTCTGCCAAACCATTGAGCTCCAGATCTTATCGTAATTATGTTTCAGACATGAATGCCTGCTGAGTACTGGAGAGAAACGAATCCTCTTGTAACAACGGGAAACTTTCCAGTGATTGCTGTCAAATCTACCTTAAAAGTATTTTTGAAAGCCAGTCATTCTAGCCCCAGCTCTTCCTTTGCTATTGTTCTTCATCAATTAATTTACTTTAGTATCAGAAGTTTCACCACCGCCTGTGCTCTCCACGCTGCTTGCTCTACCTCCGTTCTTAAAATATTCAAAGTCTCTCTTTCCACCTCCCTTTGAGCAAGAAAGTTCCAAAGGTCCATTATCATTTGAGATAAATATCTTCACTGAATTTCTGTCTTAAATGGGGACCCTAATTTTACTGATAGATTTTTAGTTGTATTTATTTCAATAGTGCTTTGGGTCATTTGTGCTTGGAGTCATCATTTGTATTGATAATACTGTTGTGAAATGCTTGCATAGATTTTACTGTGTTAATGATACTATGTAGATGCAAGTATTTATTGTTAAATACTTATCCAATTAGTGAGAATTTGTATTTTTAATATACTTTCAGGTTTTGGTCAATTGGGCTAATAGTGAGAATTTGTATTTTTAATATACTTTCAGTTTTGGTCAATTGGGCTAATATTTGGCCTGTTACAAATACAGATATATTATATCAATATATGCTCTGCATCTCACATGTATCGTTTCATTCTAATCACTTACAGAACATATCCATGTCGTCAATTTAACTTATTTTCCCTTAATTAGCCTTTGTGTCTTCATCAGATAATGTAATCCACAATGCAGTCCATGCACAAAATCTCTCACCACTATCTTTCAGAAATTGCAAACTGTGTTCCCAGAATTGATTTGAAAGGCATCTAAATTCTTCCATGATTTCATTCTGTTTGATTTTCCGAATAAAGTTACACAGTCGTGCCACACAGTCCAATTCTGTCCAACTTGCCCATGCAGACCAAGATGCCTCGTCACCACTAGTCCCACCTGCCCAAATAGGGAGATTTGGTCCATATCCCTCTAAACCTTTCCTATCCATGTACTTGTCCAAATGTCGTTAAATCGTGTTATAGTACCTGCCTCAACTACCTCCTCTGGCAACTCTCCATATACCTACCATCCTCTGTGTGAAAAGGTTGCCCCTCAGGTTCCTATTAAATCTTTCCTGTGTTACCTTAAATCTGTGTCCTCTGTTTCTCCCCTACTTTGGGTAAACGACTCTGTGCATTCACCCTATCAAATCCCCTCATGATTTTATACACGTCGATAAGATCACCCCTTAGTTTCTCCCACTCCAAGAAATAAAGTCTGAGCCTGTCCAACCTCTCGCGAAAGTTCAGGCGCTCATGATTTGGCAACAGCCTTGTAAATCTTCTCAAAAGCTTAATATCTTTACTCGCATCTTCCAGGATTTCTTGTATCTTGCTCTCTTCTTCAGTAAATGTCATCCTTATTTTTCAAAGCTTTCCTCAAATCATTTCCTTTCAAACAGGCATTTTTGCTCTTCTGAATGTTTCCAGTTTTACTTTTTTCTCTGCATTTGGCAAGCTATTCCTGTTTTTTTCCTTTAGATAAACTGACTTTCAAAAGGAAAATCTTTTTGGATATGTTTTGTTTCCCCTTTGGCCTAAGGTGTGTTTCATTAATCCAAAGTAGTGGCTTCACTCCAGGAAATGCCATCTGTGTTGGCATCTTTTCTGCTCCTGTGTCCAGCATTTTACTGATATTTTATTAGTGAGAAATACCAATCTCTGTGGTTCAAGTCACTTCAATTGAGATGTTTTACTGTCGAACTCTGAGTCAATTGGGGCTGTATCACCATCAAATCCAGTAACTTTAAGTGGATTATTTATATTAATTCAAAATGAATTAATTTTGATGGAATATAATCTGTTTTGGTCTGGCAAATTACATTTTTATATCATACTATATCGCCTCCATCCAGATTGAACCATTAGAAAGATAAGTCACTTCTCCATATTCACAAGAGATGCCGTCTGCCCGCTGAGTTATTCCAGCACTGTGGCTTTTTCTGGAGAAATAATTCTGCAATGCTAGAAAATACCATATTTTTCCCCATTCTTCACATTAAAGTGGATGGACACATGCTTCCCACTCCCCCACCCCACCCCCCACCTTCAAGGGATGCTGCAAAAGGGAATCATTGTTCTGCTATTTTTTTAATTTTTTTATGTCTCTACTGTGGGTTTTATGCTTTATTTCACATTTCATTATTATGTATCATGGTAATTAAGAAAAAATATTATTAATTTGTGTTGTAGCAGCACAAACACAGCAAAATAGAACTGCTTTAATAATCACGGATGGGAATGTCATTGTGAAAGCTCAGTGCCTTGCCTGTTTACTGAGATGCATGTTGAAAGACATCTGCTGAGGACAGACTCTGTTCTCAGCGAACCTTTCCATGTGCATTGCTTATTTCCATATCCATACTGTGTATGTCTTTTCTTATCATGTCATATTACCATGCATCACTAAATTTGCTTGGCTACCAGTTCGGAAGGCTAACAAAACAACAATAATAACGTGCAGACTGAACGTTAATTTATGGAGTCAACTGTTTCAGTTATTAAGGGCAACTAAATATTTAGCAAGTTGTACCTTGTGTACAATGACAATAAAGGCATATTATTATTATTATTATTACTTAAGTTCAGAAGAAAATGCATTTTCTCAGAGGTAAAAGATGAAGCAAAATTGATGGCAAGATATATACCTGTATTTGACAAACAGTGTGCTGGGCAATTTGGCGACATAAAAGAATGGTTATTAGTCTTAATTTTTGTTATGTCTGTATATTAAATATCAGATAAGACAGTCTGCAAGTTATGCCAACATGACCATATCTTTTAGTTAATGATATCGTGCATTCATACCACAAAGGCATGGATTTTCTGTTCATCGTTTTTCTCAGTATCACATTATGTTACACTATCAAGGTTCTGTTTGGTTGTGCTGCAACTAGCCAGAGAGCCTGAAGTCATGTTGATCTGTTGATCTGTTTTTACAAAAAAAGCAGGCAGAATAGCACATACAAATCACAGAGCCGAGCTTCCATGTAATCATTCTTTTATGCATGGTGAGGTCCTGCATGTATACGAGCTCATTCGCCATCTTGGTGATTATTTAGAACTTGCAGAACAATTAACAGATGTGGTCTTGAACATCATAAGCAGACAGTAATTATGTTCGGGCTAATTTTGGTAAAGTATGGTCAACATTGACATGTACTTGGCAACTCTGGATGGTTCCGCATACAACACTCTCCTGAATGTAATTTGATAAAGATTTTTAAAATTAATATATAATGCTGAGAATTTCCCATTGCCAGAAGTTATGCATCAAGTCAGAGGTTTGTGACTGTCATGTCAGAGTTAGAAGCAGCATTCTAAATCTACATGATGAAGATACCAATGCTGAACATTAGCAAATGCAATGTAGAGCTTTTGAGCTTGGATAAAAAGAATAATGTTTCAAGAATTGTGGAGAGTACTGAATTAGCTGTAAGGCTTGTCTTTTTATTCCAAATGATGTGAATCTCTGGTGTGGTCAGGAGTGTTTCAAATGACTGATGAAAGATCAGTTTTATTCTGCTATTATTTTGTCTTATTGTCCTCCAACAAAGGCAGTTTACACAAGGTACAGGCATCACAATACTGCACAAAGCCACCACCGCTAAATGCAAAGAACCAACAGTCTTCTGATACAAGAATTGAAACAACAAAACTATTGTTTATTCAAAGAAATCCCTGCTTGTCCCTTGAAGATCGTACTCAAAAATTGCATCTCTAGAATCAATACTAAGCGTAATTTTCTCCCTTTACTTATCTTTGCTTTGTGAGATAAGATTTTATTGCTAAGATGTTCACTTGTGCAAAGCTTACATTGGTGCATTCTCTCGAGGTACATTCAGTTTGAAAGCCATGCTGCAACAGCCACTTTCTGTGAATAGTGCTTTTCACTGTCGCATCTCAGCCATAATTCCACCACGGTGTTATTTTTCTGTGTATTAATCCCAGAAGTACTTGTATCTGTCAGATGGGGAAAATTATGATGCCATGTGTACGATGCATTTACAACCAGCCTACTCATTTCCTTGCGCCTGAGGCCAGGAGAATAACCAGGGATACATTCCAACTCGATAGCAAAAGCTGTTTGCCCCAGAAAAAGTAATACAACTTTTCAGTGCTTGGAGATGGGGGAAGGGTGGAATTAAAAGCAAGTAATGGTTTCTAAAGGTCATGCAGGTTCGGAGGCTTTTTGATAACTGTCAACAAAATTGCAAACTGGAACGTGTTCCTTATGGTAAAGTTCCTTTCATGTCGCCCATCCACGACTCTGAGATTTTAACTTGATAATGTTAGTTCATTCAAATTTAAATGGCCCACGTGATTTAAATAACAATGCACGAACAAAACCATGTCATATTGTCGGGTCTTCCATTTAATAAGTTCACATCTAATCTGGGAACTAACTTCATAAATAGGATTTGTGCCCCACATCCTCAAGTATACTTGTATAAAAATATTTACAAGTTGAAATGACCAGTCATTAACTTTCCTATTCAGAGGTGACTTCCAAACTTCTACTCATATTTGTGTGTTAAAGTTTTTCTTAACTTTGCAACTGCAAAGCCTGGCTGCAACATTGAAAAGATGTTTCCTAGTCCATGTCACAGCAACAATCAGAATCGTTTTCCCCAATAAACTTCATAAATTAACTCTGAATGGACTAAAAGCAAGAGAATACAACCCAGAAAACTCATCATAATTTAATGGAATCCAACAACCAACCTTTATCCCTTTGTGTAATCTTCCGATTCACAAGATGGTTACTGCCACTGAACTCCTTTTATTTCTCTTTG
Organism: Rhinoraja longicauda; assembly: GCF_053455715.1. NCBI lineage: Eukaryota > Metazoa > Chordata > Chondrichthyes > Rajiformes > Arhynchobatidae > Rhinoraja > Rhinoraja longicauda. Next base: position 55,969,698 of record NC_135960.1, on the reverse strand, counting down.
GCCTCACAATATTTTTTTCATGTGCCTTTCTCCTTTTCCAAAAACTTCCAATCCCCAAGAAGAAAGGCAGAATGGGTGGAGATGGGAAGATGTGATTGGTGGTGTGGTCACATTGGAGCTGATGGAAATGTCAGAGGTTGCAGAGGTGGGTGTGGTGAAAGTATTCTTAAAGGTTTTTGGTACAAGATGGATGACCTCATATTTACTTACAATAATTTAATTTGTAGTAAGTTCATGCATTTATTTGATCTGTTGATGTCTATTTATAATTTTATATTTCCACCGCTACTGGTTACAATATCAGGCACATTTTTGTGTTGTCATCAAACTTGGAAATGTGGTTTTCTATCCCATGATTTAAATCACTAACAAATAGGTGAGTGGTTGAAATACCACCATCAAAGCTAACTTGATACCATTTAAAACAACCTTTCATTTGCAGAACCTGATCACCACTCTCGACCTCCTGCTGCTGAGCAAATTAGTTAACCAGTTTGATAATTTAATTTCAATTTTGTGAGCTTCAATATTTGCCAACAGGCCTTTTGAAGTACTTAATCAAGTGCTTTCTAAAATATATATGTAAGTAAAATTACAGGCATTACTTTGTAATCGCTACAATAAAATTCAATGTTAAACCATACAGGGATGATATGTTTGGTTTGTGGATTGTGCCGAGTACATTAATCTCAGTTGAGATACTAATAAGACATCCACAATTTGCAGAATTTCCCAGGAATAAGGCAAAACAAAAAAACAAAACCTCCCTTGGCTCCGAGTCCTGGCTCGAATGCAGCAAACCCTGCTGTGAAGTGTGAATGTGTGGATTGAAGTTATACAGTGAGCAGAGCGAGGCTCAGCTGTGATTCCCTGTGCAATTGTACAGCCTGCTGTCAATAACCGTTAAAATGCATTCATGAATAATGGCCTCTTTGAAGTACAAATATGCTTTTCACTGTATGCCATCCACCATAATACACATTCATTACTTCATTACCAAGTTAGCAAAAAGAATATAAAATATACTAGACCAAGTGGACCCTTTAGGCCCAAACCACTCCTGCATTGGAGCAGCACCCTCTCCTTCCCTCTCCCCCCCCCCCCCTCCTCTCCCCCCCTCTCCCCCCCCCCCCCTCCTCTCCCCCCCTCTCCCCTCCCCCCTCTCCCCTCCCCCTGCCCCCCTCTCCCCCTCCCCTCTCCCCCTCCCCCCCTCTCCTCTCCCCCTCCCCCCTCTCCCCTCCCACCTCTCCCCTCCCCTCTCCCCCCTCCCCCTCCCCTCTCCCCCTCCCCTCTCCCCCTCCCCTCTCCCCCTCTCCTCTTCCCCTCCCCTCTTCCCCTCCCCTCTCCCCTCCCCTCTCCCCCTCCCCTCCCCTCTCCCTCTCCCGCTCCCCTCCCCCCTCCCCTCTCCCCTCCTCCCTTTTCCCCCTCACCTTCACTCAACAGCAGGAGCTGCTGTCATCATTCTGCAGGAACTGTAGTGTTTGGGGAGAGAACAGACAAGATGTTTCCGGTTATGCTCATTTCCTTAAAGTGGAAGAAATTATCGATGAAGGGTGTAGTCTGGCCCCATGAAGATCTCCAAAAATATTCAAGTGTTTGAAGGGGAATTGAAAGGTTGTTTTAGAACATCTGGGCACGACCTTCCCTTAGACAATCCCTGCTTGACTGTCCCATGTTTATGAGAACAGATAATCCGTGCAGCAACTGTAGATCTGCACTGTTTTTGTTTGTTTGCTTTTTCTTAAGTGGTGGAACCTTTGACCATTTTTGATGAGGTAAAGTCATTGTGATCTGTATATCACTGGAACCAGCTCTGAAAATCAGAGTCTGTGCTCCATGCACCTCTTCTGGAACTAACATTTCTCCAAACCAAACATATTTTATAAAGTACAATCCATCCTATGTAACTTTCCAGTTTCTCTATTTCATCTATTGGTAATTTGAAAAAAAAAAAAGCTTTAAAATGTGGAAAATAGAAAAGTAATTTTTTAATAAATCTGCAGGAATTTCATTCCCAACAAAATCTAAAAGTAAATGTGCTTCACTGCATACTTTCCACATGATGGCATGTTATAACTGTAAAAGTAAATAACACATCATTTAATTCATGATTTGCATAATAATGAATTAACAACACTCTAGCCCAAACATGATTTTGCAGCTGTACCTTCTATATTTCTAACTTCATAACAAATCCATCTAACAACTTAGACTATACCCAAACTTTGCATCTTACCCTTTCTATTCCCCATGTGATTTTAGAGCAAACTAGACCAAGTGGACCCGTTGGGCCCAAACCTCTCCTGCATTGGTGCAGCACCCTCTCCTCCCCCCTCCCCTCTCCCCTCTCGCCCCCTCCCCTCCACCTCCCCTCCCTCTGCCCCTTCCCCCTCCCTCCTCCCTTCCCCACTCTCCTTCCCTTTCCCTCCCGCATCCCCTCTCCCTCACTCCATCCCCCTTATCCTCCCTCCCTCCCCCCTCCCTAGGAGATAGATCTAAACTTTAAAATGTGAATAACTTTAAAAATATAACGCCGATTTCAATGAAACTTCTTCCATTGGCACCAAAGGGATGTTGGTGAGTAAGGTGGGCCTAAAATTGTCACGCTATCATGTACCGTTTTGGCTGTTCAAGAACGAACAAACAAACAAATGAGCGTGTATGATCAAGAAATCCAGTGATATTATCATCGAAACAGATACATGAACTTCACATCCCCTCAGCTATTTTTGTTCTAAATAACCAACACTGAAAAATGCAAATATGGATGCTGTATTAAACAAAACTCATGCGTTGTGTTCCAAAAGTAAACTGAAGATAAACAACATTTCCGGAACTAGCTGGTCCAGAAGTGGCCTGCACCATTGTCAGTTTTAGTCAGGGAATCCTGCCGTAAGGATTATCTACATCAAAGGGGACGAGTAACAAGTGATTTTGGAATGCCCTTCCCAACACCACATTAAAGGATGTGGTTTTATGTTATCCCCATCACAATCTACACCTTATTCTTGTGACTATTTACAATTCCTGACACCGATCCCTGTGATAATCTGCTCCAACTCCTATGTTCCTTGGGCCTGACCCTGTGCTCCTGGCTTCTTAACTCTTGATCACCAACCTCCATTCCCAGTTACTGCACCATGACTCGAATACTGTTCTTTATGAGCCCTGCTGTACTTTTGCCTATGATCAATCTCTACCCACACTTATCTCCAGCTTTACCTTTATTCCTGATCAAATTTCCAGGCTCAATAATTGAAAAGATGGTGTAATATTAGGGGATGAATTAATTAAGGCTGCTGTGTGCTACTTGCTCTTTTGCAAGAGGCCAATACCCTCAGGAGAGATTTTGCTGCAACATTCAAAAATGTGTTCTTTTCTGATTTCAATTCAAGAAAAATGCCTTTGCATGTGAGAAGAACATGGAGATATAAAAACCAATAAGGGGGATTACTTGTACTTTGCTCTTGAACTGGTAGTGAAATACAGAGGATACAGATCATAACTCTACTTTAGTTAAATCCAATTTATTTTTAAATTGTAATAAAGTTCATATAATTACATTTCCAAGGTTTGGAATTGTTCCTGACGACAAACCAACATGAGTAATATAAAGGCTTCAGGGTTGAACAATTAATGTCATATCTTTGACTGACATATTCAAGGTTCTTTGTTTGATCGAATCTGTGAACAATTAAACCATGACATATGTTGTAACAGACTGAATACATATGACTTAGCTAGTCAAAAGTATAATAAATTCAGGAATAATTTGCATAATATTTATTGAAATGATTAAGCTATTCCATCCTAAATCAGAATGAATTCTAATCAAAGTACAAAGTGCTGGAGGAACACAGTGTGACAGGCAGCATCTGTGATGGGAATGGACAGACAACGTTTTGGGTCGAAACCCTTCCAGCAGGCATTAATGCTGTTTCTCTTTCCTTCTGACCTCTTGAGTATTCCCAGCATTTTCCATTTTATTCCAGAATTTGCAGTTTTTTGATTTTCAATCATACAGTTTAATTCCATTCACAGTTATAAGGAAACAGCATTGCCACTATTGCTCATGTTTTCATAATCCACGTTTAAATAAAGTATGTCAAGTCTTCACCATTATAACATAGACAACCTTCGGGCATAGTGGCAATAATATTTGCACTACCAAATGCATGTGGTTAAGCAATGACCGTCTGCAACAAGATAATCGATGCCACCATTGAGTTCCCCACCATCAATGAAGTACTGGCTTGAATTGTAAACCTCTCTTTATGCACAAAAGAGCTTATTATTCTGTGTGATAGAACGACACGAAGTGCTCGAGCAACTCAAAGGATCAGGCAGCACCTCCAGAGAAAAAGGATAGGTGACATTTTGGGTCAGGACTCTTCTTCAGACTTTGTGGGTTGCACAAGGCAAACATTTTTATACTTTCAGATACATTGTGCTCATTTTATCATTGGTGCCATCAACAGCATCGGCTACTTGAAGCTCAATTTTATTGAACAGAGTGTTTCTCAACTATAGTGTGCAAACCGGGATGCTACATTAAGAGACATAGAGTTACACAGCACAAAAACAAGCTCTTCAGCCCAGCTTGCCCATGCTGACAAAGGTGCCCCAACTATACTGGTTCTTGTTTCCCCTACTCTGGGTAAAAGACTCTGTGCGTTAACCCTATCTATTCCCCTCTTATTTATGATCTTATACACCTCTATAATATCACCTCTCATCCTCCTATGTTCCAAGGAATACAGTCGTAGCCTGCCGAACCTACAGATCAGGCCTTCAAATCCTAGTAATATCCTTGGAAATCTTCTCTGCACTCTTTCCAGCTTAATAACATCTTTCCAATAACATGGAGATCAAAACTGAATGCAATAGTCTAACTGTGACCTCAATAGTGCCTTGTATAGCTGTAACATAACATCTCAACTTCTATACTCAAAACATGACTGCTGAAAACCTTCTCCACCTTATCTACCTGTAATACCACTTTCAAGGAACTATGCATCTGCACACCAAGATCATGCTGCCCTATAACACTTCCCAGAGCCCTGCCATTTATTGTGAAGATCCTGCCATGGTTAGACTTCCCCAAAAGCAACTTCTCACATTAAACTCCACCAGTTGCTCACCTGAACACCAACAATTTGTCTTGGACTAGCCACATTGAAGCAATGGCACATCAACACCTCTACTTCCTTAGAATGCTTAGGAGGTTTGGCATATCACCAACAACCCTCACCCACTTCCACACATGCGCCATAGAAAGCATTTTATCGGGATGCATCACAACATGTTTTGGGAACAGCTCCATCCAAGCTATCACACAAATCAACCTCCCTTCCATAGACTCCATCTACACTTCACGCTGGCTTGGCAAGGCCACCAGCATAATCAAGGACCAGTGTCACCCTGGTCACTCCCTTTTCTCCCCTCTCCCTTCAGGCAAGAGGTACAGAAGTTTGAAAATCCATACCTCCAGATTCAGAAACAGTTTCCTCCCAGCTGTTATCAGGCAACTGAACCATCCTCTCAGCAGCTAAAGTGCAATTCTGACCTCCAATCTACCTCATTGGAGACCTTTGAACTCTCTTTAATTGGACTTAATCGGACTTTATCTTGCACTAAATGATATTCCCTTTATACTATATCTATATACTGTCGATGGCTTGATTGTTGTCATGTAAAGTCTTTTGCTGTCTGGATAGGACGCAACAAAAAGGTGTTTCATTATACCTCGGTACATGCGATAATAATAATAATAAACTAAACTAAACATATTTGATTTCTGATATTTACTTGTACTGATAAAAGATCGTCAACCTTAAACGTTATAAAGAAGAAACCGCAGATGCTGGTTTACAAAAAAAGACACAAAGTGCTGGAGTAACCCAGCAGGTCAGGCAGCATCCCCGGAGGACATGGATAGGTGATACTTCGAGTCAGTACCCTTTTTCAGACTGATTGTAGGGGGATGGGAACGAAAGCTGGATGGGAGGAGGGGCAGGACAAAGCATTGAGAGGTACTGGGTGAACATGAGGGGATTTTCATAGGCAGATAGCTGCACAAAGGCCAGAGAAAATAAAACAAGAAGGTGTGAGATAAATTAATTGAAGAGTTGTGAACTGTGAAGCCAGTGGACAGAATGTAAGTGGGGGTGGGATTGTTCTTAGAGGTTATCTAAAATTGGAGAATTCAATGTTCATGCAGTAGCTTGGGTAGCTGACTACCTAATGGTGCGCACATCAAATTCTCCAATGTCAGGTAACCTCCAACAACTCCCCTCCCCCTTTCTCCTCACATGTGCTCCACCTGGGCTCGCACCTATTCCCTCCACCTTCATTCCTTCCTCTGGCTCCACAATGCGTAACTCTTCAATCCTTTTGTCTCACACCTGTCTTTTATCTCTGGCCTTTGTCCAACTATCTGCCTATTTTAAAAACCCCTCATTTGTGTGCACCTATTACCTGCCAGACTTTTCCCTGCCCCCCCCCCCCCTTCAAGCTTTCTTCCCCTCCCCCCCCCCCCCCCCGATCAGGCTGAAGAAGTGTCCTGACCTGAAACGTTGCCCATCCATGTTCTCCTGTGATGCCTCCTGACCCGCTGAGTTACTCCAGTACTTTGGGTATTTGTTTTAACATTAAACATTAATTCTGTTTCTCCAGAATGCTGCCTGATCTGCTGAGTATTTTCAGCATTTTCTGCTCCTATTTCAGAATTCATGATTAGCATGCTTGGTTTTGCTTTTCAAGAAGTCATTTTTTCTCACTACCTTCTGACAATTTACTGATCTCAAGTATTGTACTGCTTCCACTTTGATAATGCTTTAAATGTACCCAAGCCATCCCAAGGCATTTGACAAGAACATGATTAAAAATCTGACAGAGGCACAGGGTTGGATATTAATCGAAAGCTTGTTCAAGAGATGAATTTTAAGTAGCATTTTAAAAGAAGGAAAGAGAGATCAAATATTGAGGTGATTTAACATTCTAGAGCTAATCCATTGACAATTGCACCATGACTGTCAGTGATAACTAGTTTAAAGTCAAAGACGTGCAAGAGGCCAAGATTTGAGGAACACAAATATCTCAAACAAAGACCAAAGGAGAATATGACCATCAAGCGGGACAGAAACCAAAGATGAGAATTTTAAGATCAAGGCACAGCCAAACCCCTAACCAGTGTAGATCAGCAAGCACACAGGTGATGGCGAATTGGACTTGTGGCAAAGCAGAACACTGGGAGAAGAGGTTTCCATGTTCATTTTCAGGATGTGGGCATCACGGGCAAATGCCACTTCCTGATTGCCCTTGAGAGGATAATGGTGAGCGACCTTCTTGAACTCCTGCAATCCTTCAGTTTCTTTTGAAGACAGACTTCCAAAACCTAGGCCTAACTATGATAAAGGAGCGGCAATAATTCCCAGCAGTCAGGGCACCAGGTAATCTCAAAGGATGGTGCTGTGTTCATGTGCCTGCTGTGTTATCCATTTTGATAGAGGTTGCTGGTTTGAGAGGTGCTGCTGATGTTGCCTTCGATGAGTAACTGTAGAAGTTTGGATGATCTCAAATTTATAGGGTGTAGAATGAGGAAGGCAGGTCAGGAGTGAATTAGAATAGTCAAGTAAAGACAAATGATGTGGATGAGTTCATACATGACTGATTAAAATCTACTTTTGATTTCATGAACTTAAATCTGGTATTCACACTCTTCTTGTGAAATTAACTGCAAAGATTAGTTCCCTTGTGTCTGTGCATGTGTATAAGTGAGTAACAATCCACTCTGTCCAGAACTTGACATTGTCTGTAATGTAATGATAAAAGACGATGCAATGATGAATCCCAAATTGCCAGGCATGCCTCCTACTGTGTTTCCAACAGTTCCCCGAGAGATAATTGGTTCACAAATAAAGGGTGTGGCAGAAAGAGGAAGAGACCAAATTCAGCACTATACCCACGTTTGATCTTTCTTCAAAGACAGCTTCACCATGGTGTAGGTTCCAGGACTAAGATGTCTGTATATTAATGGGTTATCACTGGTTTATATTGCCACACCAATAAACACAGTTAAAGTCATTTACCGTTTTTTATCGTAAAAAGATTGCCAAACCCCATCATGACATCCTGCAGTTTGACGAATAATTCCACAGATTTTCCCCAGTGTACTTCAATTTGATGTCCCTTCCACAAAACAGTCCATGAAAAATGGTCCACAAATAACTTTCCTGGAAAAACTTCCTGATGTCAAATAACTTTTAACTAATTGAAAATTGCCACTGCCTTGTTTGTGTTTAAACTGGAACCAATTACCCACTCTCAATTGCAACAGAAACCTTGCTTTGCCTTCACACCAAGTACCTACTAAGACAGTACAGTTATTCCTTGTTGACATTGATAATGATGCCAAGCAAAGAAGCACAATTATTGAATCTGTGAACTGTTAAGAATCCTGCCATTTAGATTGCATAAGAGGAAGACAAAGTCATTTGTCTATCATACGCTGTATCTTAATTTATCTGCACAGCTGCTTGGCTCAGGTTCCAAGAATCTTTTTGTAACTTGGAACGACTCCACAGTTTCAAATCCATTTTCATAGATGTTGCTGGTTTAGGAGGTGCTGCGGGCATAGCCTCAGATGAGTACCTGCAGAGGTTTCAAAAGTCTCAAAGGTCTTTTATGGTCACATGTACCAATTAAGGTAAAGTGATATGCAAATTACGATACCCACATGAGAGAAAAAAAGTAACAAGACACACAACTACATAAAAGTTAACATAAACATCCACCACAGCGGATTCCCCACATTCCTCACTGATGGAAGGCAAAAATGTCCAATTTTCTTCCTCTTTATTCTCCCGCGGTCGGGGCAGTCGAAGCTCCCATAGCCGACGGTCGAAGCTCCCGCATCGGGGCGGTCGAAGCTCCCGCATCGGGGCGGTCGGAGCTCCCGCGTTGGGGCGGTCGAAACTCCCGCGTTGGGGCGGTCGAAGCTCCTGCGGCTTGGTGTTCCCGAAGTCAGTCTCTAACCAGACACTGTGAGCTCCGTGATGTTAAGTCTGCAAGCACCCACGGTTGGAGCTCCGAGGTTGATCCCTGGCAAAGGGATCGCGGGCTCTCCGGTGTTAAAGCCCCGTAGGCTCCCTGCAGTGGAGCTTTCAAAGGTCCAGCATAGGCCGCCAACTCCTCCATGTTAGGCTGCAATGCGGACGGAGATACAATACCGAAACAAAACCGCATCTCCGTCGAGATAAGAGATTAGAAAAAGTTCCCCCCACCCACCCACATAAAACAAGCTAAAGAACACTAAAAAACATACATTTAACACATATAGATGTTCCTCAACTTACAATGGGGTTACGTTCCAATAAATCCATCGCAAACCGAAAATATCGTACATCAAAATGCATTTAATACACCTGATCATGTGGTCGGAAGCGAGCTACAGGTCGCTGCCGTTGCCCAGCGTTTGCACCTTTGTAAAGTCGAAATATCGTAAGTCGAATCATCGTTAGTCGGGGAGCACCTGTACTCTTAAAACACAAAGAAGGAAGAGACAGGCAGACTGTTGGCGAGGCAGCCATTGCTGGCGCCACCCAGTGGTGTGGATGATGTCAAATTTATAGAGGTTTTTTCCAGTTGCTGGAAACCAGCAACTGTTTGTAAACCAGCATCTGCAGTCTCTCGTTTCGAGAAAAACATTTGCCTGCTTCAGCTGATTGTCATATGTACCAAGTTACAGTGAGAAACATTGCTCTGTATTCTATCCAGGTACATCAAACCATACATGTACCAACAAATGCGTCCTTCTATTGTACCTCATCTTTCACTGAAGGTGATTCTCATTTTGAAAGATACAGTGAGCATTGTGAAATAGCAATGAGAACGAGAAAAGAACAGCCCCTCAGTAAAAGCATAAAATAGCATGTGACAAATAACGTGATGTGAACCTCTCGATGATAAAAATGCCTTTTCGTATCAATGCAAAAAATGAATAAAGTTAAATGAGATGGAACAATAAATACAAATCCTGTGTTACTGGTCTCTGCTGAGTTCAATTTAACATGGCACTAAGGAGCTTGAGGAAGATGAACTCAGTACAAAGGAGGATGCAGGTTGTGGTGGGACATTGTGGAAAAGTCAAGCAGCTATAGTATTACCTGCACAGAGGAAGGCTGATGATCCTGCTGGATCGTTCAGCTTAGCTGCAGGTGTTCCTCAGGACACCATTCTGTGTGTAATGATCATCAGCTGCTCCATCAGTAACTACTAGATTCAAGAACACCTTTTTCCCATCATCAATCTCTTGACCGGACTTCTCAGACCTTCCAATCTATCTTGTTATGGCCTTTAAACTTTTTTTTATCTGCGTTCTCTGGGTAGCTGTAACATTCTGTTCTGCACTCTGTTTATTTTCTCTTTTGCGCTACCCGAGGTACTCGTGTATGGTGTGATTTGCCAGCGCAACGTTTTTCACTGTATCTCAGTACACATGATGGTAATAAAACAATACCAATACCTTCACTGGGTCCTATCACAGAGAGAAATGAAGGGCAAGTTCATGCTGCCAACTTTATGAGGAACTTTGAGATTATTTTTTGTTCAGAAATGCTGAATATATAAAGTGATGTTGGTATTATATTTTCAATCTTAAAAGTGCAGAGTTTAACTAGAGGGCGAGATAATGACTGGATTCTACATACATCTTACTGTTGTAGAATGTAATAAAGTAAGCAAAAAAAGACCAGAAATGATGAGGAATCTCAGTCTGAAGAAGGGTCTCGCCCCGAAACATCACCCATTCCCTCTCTCCTAGATGCTGCCTGACCTGCTGAGTTACTCCAGCATTTTGTGATACCTTCGATTTGTACCAGCATCTGCAGTTATTTTCCAACACAACTATAGGAATCTAAACTAGGTTAAACAGTTAAGAAAACAAACTGCTGGAGGAATTCAATGAGCCAGACAGGATCTGTGGTGGGTAAAGATTAGATGATGTTTCAGGTAAGTATGAAGAATGACCCCAACCTAAAAAGTCACCTTTCCATTTTCCTCCACAGATGCTGACTCACCCACTGAGTTCCTCCACCAGTTTGTATTTTGCTCAAGATTCCAGTTTTTGTAGTTTCTTGTGTCTCCTAATTACAGGGTTCTTGGATTGGAATGGTTAAAATAACTGTCATCATGGGGATTAAAATTCTTTGATGCAGTTGATTATAGCAATAGTGACCACCTGATTCTGAATGGACATCAACAAAAGAACTTGACAGTAATAAAATCACATGAAACACAGTAATCTAAATAAGCTCGGCCTGGATTTTGTAATCAGTGGCAGATAAATGATGCTCAGCTTTAATTACATTAATTGATTGACATTTTGTGAGTTTTATGTGGAAAATTACACAATTCTTCAAACCAGGACATATGGGGGAGAGGGAAAGCTAGTCCGAATCTAGCTCCAATACCCTTATTCTACAATTAAAGGGAACACATAAAAGAGAAAAGGGGTGCCACAGTGGCGCAGTGGAAGAGTTGCCGCCTTACAGCGCCAGAGACCCAGATTTGATCCTGACTATGGGTGCTGTCTGTATGGAGTTTGTACGTTCTTCCTGTGACTGCGTCGGTTTTCTCCGGGTGCTCCGGATTCCTCCCACATTCCAAAGACGTAAGGTTTATAGGTTAATTTGGCTTCGGTAAAAATTGGAAATTGTCCCGGGTGTGTAGGATAGTGCTCGTGTGTGGGGATCGCTGGTCAGCGCGGACTTGGCGGGCCAAGGGACCTATTTCCGCGCTGTTTCTCTAAAGTAAAACTAAACATGTTTGGCTCCCAGGAAAAATATTATTCACTGAAATTAAAATTTCTTATTGAGTACTGAATGGATACTTCCAGACTCAGTTAACGTCCTTGGAGGATATTAAAGAAGCATCTTTAATTTGTTATTAACTTGGCCTTGAACTGTCCATGTGTTTGCAAAAGGATGAGGGAAGTCAGCATGTTGAGCACCAGTTCAGGTGGCTATTTAAACTTACCATTGTTCCACCTGCATAAAGGCTCATTCATTGCAGCCGATGTCTCTGTTCCCTTTGACAAATGCTTGGTCGAGAATGCCTGTGTAGATATGGATTTTACAGCCTTGGAGATTTCCACCCTGACAAGCTCAGGTTGGGAGGTGCCTTTGGTGTATTTGACAGCATGTAAAGAGAGGGCCATCATCAACCTCAGCAGTAACAATGTGCCATGAAGAGATCAAGAGATGGGTGCCCTGGAGTGAGACTTGCAGATGGAAGTGGATAAAGGGGCTCATTGTTCATCTCTGAATGAGAAAACAGTGAGTGGATTCAAAGGGGAAAACCATCTCCAATCAGTCACTTACACTGCTGTCAGTTGCTATCTATCTATCCATCCATCCATCCATCCATCCATCCATCCATCCATCCATCCATCCATCCATCCATCCATCCATCTCTAAAACTCTCATCTTGTGTATGCATGTATATATTTCATTGCATATTTGTCTGTTCCCGAAATACAGCCAAAATGGTATACGATAGCGCAACAATTTTAGTACCACCTTAATCACCATTTTCCTGCGGTTCACAAGGTTGTTATTTTTTAAAGTTTTTCACTTTTTAAACTTTAAAAATCACCTATTTAAACTTTAATAAATCCCTTTTCCACCTGCCATGCCCTGCCCATCAGCCATGTTCGACGTCACAATGGGAACCCAACGGCTCCACGCCTGCACAGTTGGGGCTTGTTGCTCTAATACAGATGCTCCCCGACTTACGATGCTTCGACTTACGATATTTCGACTTACGATATTACTAAAACTCTCATCTTGTGTGTTTGCGCATACCTGATATACAGCCAAAACGGTTCACGATAGCATTAACAATTCTGCCCCACCTTACTCACCAATGGCCTGCGGTTAAAATGGTTGTTATATTTTAAAAGTTATTCACTATTTAAACTTTAAAAAATCACTTTTTAAACTTTAATAAATTTGATTGTCTCTCCCACCTCCCCGCCACTTGGGGTCCGGCACGTCCTGATTGGCTACCTTCGTGTTTGACGTCACAATGGGAACCCAACGGGTCTGCGCGTGCACAGTTGGGGCCCGTTGATCTAATACTTACATAAGATAGCCGCCGGATCCGCGCGTGTGAACTTGGGGAGGGTTGCCGCTCGTAGAGGGCTGGACCCGCCCGAGTGATGGGAGTGGCAGCCAATGGGGGGGGGGGGGGGAGAGCTCTCCTGCTGCTGGCCGGCGCGATGGCCACCCGGGGCTGGGGTGGATTTCCCATGGCTCCCTCTCCCCTTTCCTCGCCCGCCCCCGGCCCCAGAGCAGTTTTAAGGGCGGTTGAGGGGGGATGGAGTGGGTGAGTGGCGTCAGTTGGGGACGGTTGCGGGACCCGCAGTGGGGGTGGGGGAGAGGGGAGTGGGGATGGGGTGGGGTAGGGGGGATGGAGTGGATGAGTGGGGGGAGGAGGGGGGATAAGGGGGATTGAGTGGAGGGGGTGACGGTCCTAGACCAATACAGCAGAGGCTTTGGGTCCACGGCTCGCTCTGGCTGCAGCACTGGCGCCACGGGGCCACGGTGAGTGGCACCCTCTCCCCTTCCCTGTTCCCCTCTATGAGAAATGGGCCCAATGGGTCCACTTGGTCTAATAATAAATAAATCTCACTGTCCGCTTCCAGTACCAGCACCAACCTCAACCGTTGCACATTATTCTACCCTAAATGGCAGGGTGAGCTGTGGGTTTCACTGTAGGACCAATGTCATTTATTACCTGTTATCTCGCATTCCCACAACCAAATTCCTCTGCCACCATGCCTGATTGGTGACCTTACCCAGCTCCTGAATGTTCATGGAACTGCTGGTGCTCTTTCTATAGTCTTGGGCAGGCCATTTTGATCCTGGAAGAGTACATTGCCAAACGTGTGAAACATTCACACCACTGCTACAACTGTGCAGTGCATCCCTTCGATACACTAAAACCTTGAGGCTGTTTTGTGCCATTCGCAAACTACTTATGCAGGAAACCTTGCGTTACAATTTTCTCTCCCATCCTCTCTCTCTTCACAGCCCCCCCCCCCTCCCCCCCCCCCCCCCCCCCCCCCCCCCACCTCGCAACTACCTCAGAAGGCAGTGGAGGTCAAGTCTCTGAATGCATTCAAGAGAGAGCTAGATAGAGCTCTTAAGGATAGCGGAGTCAGGGGGTATGGGGAGAAGGCAGGTACGGGGTACTGATTGAGAATGATCAGCCATGATCACATTGAATGGTGGTGCTGGCTCGAAGGGCTGAATGGCCTCCTCCTGCACCTATTGTCTATTGTCTATTGACATTGATGGAACTGAAATAACAGGTTATTCTATTATTTTTTCACATTTAATTCAATTTTTTTTAAATGAGTAAAAGGGAGGGCCAGTAACCAGGCCCTGATGAGGAGAAACAAGGGAACCGTGGCCTTTCTGTTTGAAATGGGAGCACGTGAGCCAGGGCCCCAACGAGTGGTTGGGAAACATGGCACACGTCACCTGGTGAGCCAGAGATTAAACCACAGTGAGATTTCAATAGCTGGAGAGCAGATTATCGGAGCATTAGGTATTTCACTTTTGCTAATGTGTGTTTGATGGATCTTTGGAAGGTGTAATTTTAGAAAAAAACACTAAAGAATGTTGACTACTGTTTCATAAAATCTCTTACCCAGCATTAATATTTAGAAATACTGCTGAGTAACATAAAATGTTGAATCAAATTTGACAGGAAATGAAATATATAAATCCAGCTTGTAATATTTTATTCATATTTTTCTAAATGGTATAAATCTATAGTTTTCTACTTTTTTCTCTGAGCAGAATCTAAATAGGTGAATTGCTTAGCTTTTAACGTTTCTGAAATATTTTCACATTGTGTGATACAGTGGCAGTTTAGTTAAAACATTTCTCCATTGATTATATGTATTTTAACACTATTAGTTGCTTGCAATTCAAGGCTGTTTAGAATCGAGAGTACTTCCCGATATTCTACGCATGAAACATTTGGTCATGAATTTATTGTTTCCTTTCATAATGACAATTTATTCAATGCAATCTTCATTTTATATTCCCCTTCAGTCCTTCTCCCTTCCTCTCCTCTCCTTCAAACATGAACCTACTCTGGAATATATTCCTGCACACACCAGCTGCCCTCTGGTATAGTACTCTAAAGACCATGATATGTCAACATAGAGAATGGATATAGACAAGCTGTTCATCATTGGATACTTACTACAAGCAGAACCTCTTACTCATTTATTTTGTAACCTTTTTGACCTAAGGTTTGTTGATGTCAATTGTATGATCTGTCTGACTGAGATTAGTAAACTAAAAACTCATAATGTTTGCACCATGGGATAGTTTGCGGAGTCTTTCTTTGTCAAAGTGATTTAAAATTGAGGTTGAAAGTTGAGAAGAAAAATAGATTTAGTTAGTGGTAAATTAATGTAGAATGTCCAAGCGTGATATTGCAAAAGATGCAGACACATTGGTGCACAGACTTTATCTTCCTGGGAGTGTAATGGTTCGGCACTAACAAATCTCAAGCCCGGGCTGGCATCTTGTCTCCTCTCACAGTATCAAATGATGTTGGCATGGACTTGGAGGGCCAAATGGGCTGTTTCCATGTTGTATGACTGTGACTATGAGACCTTCAAGAGCAAAAGCTCCAACTTCATAATCAATTTTATAAGGGCATACCTTGTAAAAAAGACACATTCACAGCTTCCATTTAACTGGCAAGAAACAAGTTAATGAATTTCTGCTGCAGTATTGTTGCCAAATCTCCAATTTACACTTCGTTTGGCTTCAGCATTCTGGTTGCAGTGTGGAATTGGTGAACTTGCACCACTTATTTCAGCTTTTATCCTCAAATACGTGTGTAGTTCCATTCATCTTCCAAACATTTGTAACATTAAACCATGTGTCTGGCATACAAGGCTTCGCTGCATTAATTTTCCCTTCTATCTCTGTTCCAAGTACACATAAATTTAAATTTTGCGGTAATGGCACTTGAACAATTACTTTCTGTCGTCTGATTTATCTGATAATGTCACCATTATCAAATCATTCCAATGCCTGTTTTGTACACAAAGACCAAGCATATATATATATACATACTTAGTTATTATTCATCTCAGCCAGGACAAATGATGACAGCCCCTGCTGAACTGGCAATAAAATCAGAATCTGTACAGTTCCAGGAATAGGCATTTTCAAAATTGACTGATTTATCTTACACTTATTTTGTTGTAAAGTGATTCATCCTGAGCATTCCTCCAAGGAAAAGTAAATCATATAACAGTCAACTGCTGTCACATCAGACGTATTTTTAGACTGGCTTACAAAACATAAAAATAGCACAGATCTATTTCACTGAGTATGATGGATCTATTATTTCTGCATCATCACAGGGTTAGCAGCAATATTTCAATTATTAATAAATTTCAACATGTCACAGCTTTATCTTTTGATTTATAGTATCTCACAGCTGTGAGAGGGGGTATTGGTTGTGTGAAGTGTGAAGACATAGTTCCCCATTATTTTTTTAATAATTTGCTCACAAAATGTCCATGTTGCTCATAATGCCAGCATTTGTTGTCCATCCCTGATTGATCTTGAACTAAAGAGGCAGTTAAAAGTCAACTGCGTAGTTACATCTGACTCAGATGCAAGTCAATTTGCAGAATTCTTTCTCTGAAGGACATTAGTCATTCAGGTAGGTTTCTGTGACAGTTGAGTAGTTTCATGGCTTCTGTTACTGAGACTAGCGCTTTTTATTCAAAAATCCAGAATTACATAATTACTTGAATTGGAATGTCCCAGCTACCCCAGAGGATTTCAACTCACATTTCCAGACCAGAACTTTCATCATAGTTCAGAACACTGCCACAATGTTGCCTTATAACTATTTCAAACACTTTATCATTGTATTGGCATGACCATAGAAAGTAAATAGTTGTGTTAATTTTCCAGCAGAATCACGCCCCTTCTGATCAAAGAAATACACAATTTTACCTTCGTGCAATTGAGAAATTACCGGTCATGAGTTTCAATGTACTCTTGTATTCATAGTGGCACTAGTTTCTCTCACTTCTGATCGAAATATTTGATATTCAGGATTGTGTCCATAACTCACCATATCAGACATTAAAAATAAATTCCATTCTGACCACAATTCCCAGAAAAAAGTACTTAAAATGTAGTCTTATTTTTTGCTTATGTTTTTTTGTAAAGCATCAATCTTGGATTTGAAATACATTTTACATTTTCATATTAGTTTATGGTCAGTAATAAAAAATCGAGAGCTTTAAATTTTATTCATTCTATTAATAATTTATAGCATTATGATTTACGATTTCATTGCTTCATTTAAAGTTTAGTAAAATAAGAAAAACCATGAAGGTATAAATATCAATAAGTTTGTTTTGAAATATTTATGCAAGCTTCTATCAAGCCTCAGCCAGTTATAAACCAAACCAGAGTATATCTTCCCACTTTTCATGAGATCTTTTCTAAATTAAATGGCTGGGTAAATGTAAAAAATTGTCCCTAGTGGGTGTAGGATAGTGTTAATGTGCGGGGATCGCTGGGCGGCGCGGACTTGGTGGGCCGAAAAGGCCTGTTTCCGCGCTGTATATATATGATATGATGATATGATATGAATGTAGATATACATTGATTTTTACAGCAGCCACATGTATGTTTCTCACTCTTTCTGAAATTAGACTAAAACGCTATAATCTGATGAGGCAATGCAAAATGTTGCAGGAAGAAACCAAATTTCCAAAGCAAAGACCTAATCAGAATTAAAGGACATTCCTTTAGGAAGGAGATATAGAGAAAATTCTTAAATCAGAGGGTGATGAATCTGGAATTATTTGCCACAGAATGCTGTGGAGGTCAAGTCAGTGGATATTTTTAAGGCAGAGATAGATAGATTCTTGATTGGTACAGGTGTTAGAGGTTATGGGGAGAAGACAGGAGAATGGGGTTAGGAGGGAGAGATAGATCAGCCATGATTGAATGGCGGAGTAGACGATGGGCCGAATGGCCTAATTCTACTTCTATTCCTTATGACATGACCTAATCAAACTTTGTTGGGTAGTTTTAGTTTTAGAGTGTGGAAATAGGCCCTTCAGCCTACCAAGTCTGCACTGACCAATAATCACCTGTCGACTAGATCTATCAAGGACAATTTACAGAAGCAATTAAACTACAAACCTACACATTTTTGGAATGTCGCAGGAATCCAGAGCACCCAGAGAAAACCCACACAATCACAGGGATAACGTGCAAACTCTGTACAGACAGCTCCATCAAGATTGAACTCCAGAATCTGGCGTTGTAAGGTGGCAACTTGTTACCAATGAAAACTGAAGCAATGGTTTCCAGGTAGATATGATTGAGTTGGTTAGGTGAGCAAAGTGTGGCAAATGAAATTCTGTCCAAAAAACTGTCTGATTATAAATTTGTAGTGCACGGTCACTGCACTACAAATTTATGAGAACTACACAGAAAATAATAAGATATTGAAAAATGTAGAATAGGATGAAATTTGATGATAATGAAGGTAGATACTTGCCCTTATGAGCCAAAGAACAGAAGATAGGTTCATGCTCGAAATGTTTTAAATGTCAGTGAGGTTGTAGTTACAATACAATACAATACAATACAATATATCTTTATTGTCATTGTACAGGGGTACAATGAGATTGGGAATGCGCCTCCCGAACGATGCAATAAATTAATTAGCTAGTCAGTATTAATTTAAATTTAAAAAACCCAATGAAACAAATTAGAACAGTTTTAAAACAGAATAAAGTAGATCTGTGCCGGTTCACTGTGTGATGTGACCATCTGGCTCAGCAGGACTGTTTCATAGCAGCTATGGACCTGGGGATGAAGCTGTTCCTTAGTCTGGAGGTGCGGGCGTAGAAGGCCTTGTATCGTCTGCCCGATGGTAGAAGTTCGAACAGACTGTTGCAGGGGTGTGAAGAGTCTTTATGGATGCTGGTGGCTTTTCTGAGGCATCGTGTGTTGTAGATGCCCTCCAGGGCTGGTAGCTGTGTTCCGATAGTCCTCTGAGCTCTATGGACTACCCACTGAAGAGCTTTCCTCTGTGCCTCCGTGTAGCTGAGATACCACACAGGGATGCCATGTATTAGGATGCTCTCTGTGGTGCAGCGGTAGAAGGTCATCAGCAGCTGTTGGGGTAGACCAGACTTTTTCAGTGTTCTTAGGTAGAACAGTCGTTGCTCTGCCTTCTTGACCAGCGCAGCAGTGTTAGTGGACCATGTTAGGTCCTCCGAGATGTGAGTGCCCAGAAACATGAAGCTGGACACTCTCTCCACACTGTCAATAGACAATAGATAATAGACAATAGGTGCAGGAGGAGGCCATTCGGCCCTTCGAGCCAGCACCGCCATTCAATGTGATCATGGCTGATCATTCTCAATCAGTACCCCGTTCCTGCCTTCTCCCCATACCCCCTGACTCCACTATCCTTAAGAGCTCTATCCAGCTCTCTCTTGAATGCATTCAGAGAATTGGCCTCCACTGCCTTCTGAGGCAGAGAATGCCACAGATTCACAACTCTCTGACTGAAAAAGTTTTTCCTCATCTCAGTTCTAAATGGCCTACCCCTTATTCTTAAACTGTGGCCCCTTGTTCTGTCCCCGTTGATAAAGATCGGGGCGTATTCCCCGTTGTGTGACCTACGGAAGTTGATGATCAGCTCCTTGGTTTTGGTGGTATTTAGGGACAGGTTGTTATCAGAGCACCAGTCCGCCAGGTTCTGCACCTCCGCTCTGTAGTTTGTTTCATCACCGTTGGTGATCAGCCCGATCACCGTTGTGTCGTCTGCAAACTTGACAATGGTGTTGGTGTCGAATGCAGGAACACAGTCGTGTGTGAATAGGGAGTAGAGCATGGGGCTCAGAACACAGCCCTGTGTGATAGTGGAGGACAGGAGCGGGCCCATTCTCACTGCCTGCGGTCGCTCCAGCAGGAAGTCCAGGAATCAGTCGCATAACCACGAGCTGAGGCCTAGCTGGTGGAGTTTGGTAATGAGCTTGGTGGGGATGACCGTGTTGAAGGCAGGATACAAGGTAGGATTCTGATCCTCACATAACAGGGAGGATGAATTGGCACCAGAGATATTGCATTAGAGATTTACCATTTTAGGTACGAGGATAGCTTGGATTGTTTACCTTGGAGCAAAGTAAACCGATTGGAGACTTAGTTATTTTCTAAAAAATTAGATGAACAGAAAGATTCTATGTGTCTTTATATTCAAGGTCAACAACAAATAGTATACTTTTCAAAGGTATAAAATAAAAGGATTAGAGGAGAGGCGAGGGAAAATATTTTTCACCCAGATAGTTTTTTGGGATGTTGAACTCACTGCCTGAAGGGACTGGAAGCAAAATCCTGCAACACTTTGGCAATGTTCTGAATGAACATGAAGTGCTGTAATTGAAGAGGATATGGACCAAGAGTTAGGAAGTGGGATGAACCAAAACAGCTCTTCTTTGGCTGACAGAGACTTTGCAGGTAAAATGGCCGCCTGCTGTGCTGTAATTACACTGAAAATTCATTGATTCTCAAGTTACAAAATTTTTGCTGATCAAGAAAAAACATTTTAACAAACAATTTATCCTTATGAGGAGAATTGTCTAACTTTTTTTTTGGTTAACAGTCTTAATTTTGTCACAAATAAACAGGTTATCTTTCAGTCATATCTAACTGACTAATGATTTTTACACAGGACAGATGGGCGTGGACTCGTTGGGTCCAAATCTCTCCCGCGGGCCCGGCAACCCACCATGCAACCCCCCCACTCACGCACTCTATCCTCCTCAACCCCCCTTAAAAAAATCTAAGGAACAAGTGAAGTAATCTTTCCAAAGGAACACAAGAAACAGAAGCGGGGATAGGCCAATCAGCCCCTGAGTCTTTTCCAACATTCAACAAGGTAAAGGCAAGTCAGGTATCAACATCAGCACTATATCCTTCTCTTGCCATACCCCCTGATTCCCTCGTAATTTAAATGTCTTATCAGTCTTTGTCTTGAATATGATCAATATTGATGCCTCCATAATGGTGTGATGTTGAGATTTCCAAAGATTCGCAACACTGAGAGATGAAATTCGTCGTCTCTGTTTAAATGGACAACCTTTTATTCTCACAGCTTCCACCCTGTCAACCCCTCACAAACGATTACATGGTCCTATCATTCTTCCATTACTGCAATGCAATCTGTCAACCTGTCTTCATAAGTCATCCCCTGCATCCCAGTAATCAATCTCGTGAATCTTTTTCTGCACTGCTCCATTGTAAGTCCATCCATCCTTAAATATAGAGACGAAACCTACACGCAGTCCTCCAGCTTTGGCCCTGCTAAAACACTGAAAAAAAACGTGGGCTGATAAATAAAATATAATAAGCAGGCCACTGTGATACAAGAGGATTTATTGACTAATGCAGAGAAGTGAATGCTTCTGAGAATGCTCAGTTATTTCACAACCGATGTGCAGTTCTAGAACGGCCAAAGTAGAAAAACACTTTGGATTTGCTTCTCACCGAGTTTGCTAGCCGCTCAAATGGAATGACTGACACTCAGACTTTTGAATGGCTGTACATCCCAGACTTCTCTGCTTACACATTCAAACAAAGAGGTCTGGCCTGGCATCCGGCAACATGGACGACTACAAGGTAGAGTCCTACCGACTACGAAGGGCACTGAAGGATGCAAAAAGGAGATACCGGGACAAGATGGAGTCACAGATGGAGCAGCAGGACACCAGGCGCCTTTGGCAGGGGCTACGGATTACAACTAGCTACCGGTCCAGCACCCCCTCAACCGGAAGTGCCGGCTCCTCCTTAGCTGATGACCTGAACTCTTTTTATGCACGGTTTGAGACGGGTAACACCCCCAGCTCGCCATCTAAAAACAGCACTGAAGAGGCGCTGGCTAGAGGGGGATCCACCGCCGGGGATGTGCACACATTCTCGGTGTCCGAGCATGAGGTGAGGTGGGCTCTGACGCGTGTGAACACAAGGAAAGCTGGAGGCCCAGATGGTATATCTGGGCGAGTACTAAAGTCTTGTGCTACTCAGCTTGCTCCAGTGCTCACCACAATATTCAACCTCTCCTTGGCCAAGTCCATGGTCCCTGCATGCTTCAAAAGATCCATCATTGTACCGGTGCCAAAGAATGCCTCTCCAGCGTATTTAAATGACTACCGACCGGTGGCTCTCACCTCGGTTGTCATGAAATGCTTCGAGAGGCTAATCAAGAAGCATATCTGTGCCCTCCTTCCTCACAACATGGACCCACTGCAGTTCGCATACCGTCCGAACAGGTCCACGGATGATGCGGTCTCCCAGGTTCTGCACACCGCTCTCTCTCATCTGGACAGCCAGGGGGGCTATGTGAGGATGCTGTTCATTGACTTTAGTTCAGCATTCAACACAATAGTCCCCAGCAGACTCGTTGAGAAGCTGCTGGAACTGGGGCTTAGCACCCCTCTGTGTGCCTGGGTCCTGGACTTTCTCACCGCCAGGCCCCAAGTGGTCAGGATGGGGGAACACACATCTAGCTCCCTCACCCTGAACATAGGATCCCCCAGGGCTGCGTCCTTAGCCCCCTACTGTACTCCCTGTACACACATGACTGTGGGGCCAGGTTCAGCTCAAACTCCATCATCAAGTTTGCTGATGTCACTGTGGTGGTGGGCCAGATCTCCAACAACGATGAGAAGGCCTACCGGGAGGAGGTGGCTGATTTGGCACTCTGGTTTCAGGACAACAGCCTCCTCTTGAATGTCACTAAAACGAAGGAGCTGATTGTGGCTTTAGAAGGGCTAAACATCCAAGGACGTACACGCCACTGGAGATAAATGGGTCTACTGTGGATAGGGTGAGCAGTTTTAAATACTTGGGAGTCCGCATCACAGGGGATCTGACATGGGCAACGCTCATTGCCGCACTGGTGGGTAAGGCAAAGCAGCGCCTTTACCACCTTAGACAGCTGAGGAAATTCAGAGTGTCTCTGAGGAGCCTTCATTGCTTCTACTCTGGGGCTGTAGAGAGCATCCTGTCCGGCAACATTACAGTCTGGTTTGGGAACAGCTCTGCCCAGAACAGGATGGCCCTGCAGAGAGTAGTGCGTTCGGCAGAACGCACCATGGGATCTACACTCGTCCCCCTGCAGGACCAATACATCAGGAGGTGCAGATCCAGAGCAAGCAAGATCATGAGGGACCCCTGCCACCCCAGCAACGGACTGTTCCAGATGCTACGGTCAGGCAAACGCCTCCGCTGTCATGCTGTGAAAACAGAGAGGATGAGACGGAGTTTCTTCCCACAGGCCATCAGGACTGTCAACTTTTATAACTCCAGAGACTAAATTTTTGTCTACACTATAGTAACTTATTAACTTTATTTATATGCTGTAACTGTAATTCTTTTTTGTGCACAATCCGCAGGCGTTGCCACTTTCATTTCACTGCACATTGTGTATGTGTATGTGACAAATAAACTTGACTTGACTTGACTTGGGACTTACTGACACATGGTGCCACTTAAGTTACAACACCCTCTCACTGAACTGCACTGCGTCAGAAACCCTATTGGCTTCAATTGAAGTTTAAGCTTTGTAATCAGCAGGCAAAGGGGAAGTTAAATAATTAGGTGAATTATTGACTTGCATTTAATATATTTTATTCTACAGGTACATGTTTTGATTAACTACTTTTATTTCAAACACGTGAATTTAATGCAATTTTAACAGTCAAGAGGAGTTTATTGTCTATGCACAGGTACAATGAAAATCTTGTTTGCGGCTGCTTCACAGGCACATAGACTCAGACAGCACACAAAAACATAAATTATAGATAAATTACAGATACATACTGAAAGAGTGAAATACATTAGTACAAAACAAAATTCGAAAATAAGTTCATGGTAGTGCAAAGAAATATGGTCTGTAAAATTCTGTTTTCAAGAAGAAATTAGGGCAGTTCAAGAACCTGATGGTTGTAGGAAAAAAGCTGTTTCTGAACCTGGTGGTGTGGGTTCTGGCTTTTATCTCCTGCTTGATGGAGCAGTGAGAAGAGAGCATGGCTGGATGGTGGGGATCGATGATAGATGCTACCCTCTTGAGGCAGCCCCTCGTGTGGATGCATTGAATGGCAGAGAGTTGTGTCTGTGATGGACAGAGGCGAGTCCACCACTTGCTGCTACCTCTTGCATTTCTGTGCCTTGGAATTGTCGTACCATGCCATGATGCAACCAGACAAGATATTTTCTGCAATGCAAACGTCGAAGTTTGTTAGCATGTTTGGTGTTATGCCAAATCTCTTTAAACTTCGAAAAATGTGGAGGCAAATGTATGGTTTCTGGCACTGTATGGCAACAACTCTACGGTTGCGCCACCATGCCTCTCAGGTGCACACTTAAAAAAACAATTTTTTTATTGCTAAAAATGTCTCAGCTGGAAAAGGTCTGACCTCAGTTTTACTAGCTGTTAAAAAAGCTGTCAGGAACATTTCAGGATTGGGTCATTGCACCCCACCGTTCAAGGCCCAGTTGTCAGTCAGATTCTGGATTGTTCAATTACCACCCACATTGAATAAAACTCCAACAATTGGTATTGGGCTAGCAGATATTTCAGATTATTATGCATTGCTCATGAATGTACCAGCACATTTTTAATTAATGTTTTTTTAAATGTTACAGCATAGTATAACAATTTTCCAGTGAAGCAGGTAAGTTTAAAGAGAGAGCGAGACACAAGACCCAGTGAGTTTAAACGGAGCACATGAAACATGGTCCCATTGAGTTTAAAAGGAGCTTTTTGGGAAACCTGGCCTCAGTGAGTTTGAAGGGAGCACCACAACCAGTGATCTGGTGTGTTTAAAAGGGGGTTGGAGTGGGATCTTGATAATTTTAAATGGACCATAGTAAACTGAACTAAAGGAGCCAGGTGCAATGCCATCCAAATTTCTGATCAAGCAGCACAGCAAATCATTACAGTTTTACTGTAAATGCTGTTGTGAGACAATCAACGACTGTGAGCAAGGGCAGTGGGTCCACTCAGTAGCCCAATGAAAAATTTAAGAAACAATTGATTTTCATTTGAATTATGCCAGGCGCTCCCAAACATGTCTATGTTTTGAAAGTAGGAAATAATCACAGCTAAAACACACTTGATGTTTCCCTTTCGCCCTCCTTTCAACCTTAGGGCGGCACGGTGGTGCAGCAGTGGCGTTGCTGGCTTACATCGAATGCAGCGCTGGAGACCCGGGTTCGATCCCGACTACGGATGCTGTCTGTACGGAGTGTGTACGTTCTCTCCATGACCTCCATGGGTTTTGTCCGAGATCTTCGATTTTCTCCCACACTCCAAAGACGTACAGGTTTGAATATTGGCTTGACAGATTTTTGGGAATTAGTTCTAGATACCTTCTACACTTTGCTTCTTCTAATCGAGTCCACATCACAAGATTAGAAAACGTGGGGTCCCGTGGGTTCTGACTGGCTCCTGCCCCTCCCCCCCACGTGTGGTCGATTGATTGGCTCCAACCTCCCGCTTGGTCACTGTTCCGGGTCCCACATGGGGGGTAATCTAGTTTGCATCTTACTAGAGAAATATTTGCATGAAGTTTGGATTTGTTGTACATAGGATTTCAATTCAGCTCTTCATGGATTTGTGGAATGGTCGTGTGGCAAATGACCTTGGAAATGAAGTAAATAGTTTTTGGGAAGGTGAGGTTGTTAAAACTGATACCGATTGCCTGAGTAAATCTAAATGTGGCATACAGCATTAAACAGGCCATTTGGCCCATCTTGTTCATGCTGACCAAGATGTCCCATCTTTACTAGTCCCACCTGTCTGTGTTTGGCACATAACCCTCTAAACCTTTCATATTCAAGTGCCTGTCCAAATGTCTTTTAAATGTTGTTATAGTACCTGCCTCAACCACCATTCTGATGATCTTTGCATGGGAGCAAAATGTTTGTAAATTCAGGAGTCAAAGTACCTTCAAGTACCTTCAAGAGTCAAATGCATTATTGTGAAAATTCATAAATTAAACATTCATATGTCAAGTGATACCTGAGTAAAAACAATTTTGAGATTGTAAGAAAACACTGAAGAAAACCTCAAAACTAACTTGCTACAGGAAGCGAGTGGAAGTTCTGTACATTTTTGGTGCAGAGCTGAACTATCGAATTGGAATGAATCAGAAGAATAAAAAGAAAATCAAGATGAAGGAAATAAGGCAGCAAGTACAAATTCTTCAATCTGAAGAAGGGTCCCGACCCGAAATGTCACCCATTTCTTCTCGCCTGTCCCGCTGAGTTACTCTAGCACTTAGTATCTACAAATACTGTAGACGTTGGATCACTGAGAAATCAGAAGGTTGAGGAAGAATTAATATCCTCAAACATATAAAGAGGCCAAAACATACACAGTGTGTTCGAACTGAAATGTAGAAACAAGGAACTGCAGGTGCCGGTTCACAAAAGACACAGAATGCTGGAGTAACTCAGCGAGTCAGGCAGCATCTCAGGAGAACAGCGTCTGAAGATTTTTTTTTACCTGAAACGTCACCTATCCATGTTCTCCTGAGATACCTCCTGACCCACTGATGCCTCCTTACTCCAGCAGATTGTGTCTTCTCATGTTTTGACTAAAGCCTCACTAAAGTATAGATGGGAAGTTAGTAGAGTAAAATGTAAAACCACACAGCCTAGACATTAGTCACAGATACCAGATAGGTGGTGAGTAGATCATCTTGCTAGTGCTAGAGGCCAGCAAGGATAGGAAATGACAGCTGAAGGGCCTTGGCTTCCCTTAAAGAGCAATGCCCAAAAGAGCATTCCATGTCACACGGATGACAAGTGTAACAAAATAGCTCTGCTAGATCTGGATGATTGCCTTTTTCACCTGCTAGGAAGAACAGGTTACACAGGCTAAAGTCATTTTTTCTTCCCCGCTAACCAAATTTATTCAGAAAGGAAAGGTTAGTGAGAAAAATTGTGAGGAAAAACGTAATA
Source organism: Rhinoraja longicauda (assembly GCF_053455715.1). Classification (NCBI taxonomy): domain Eukaryota; kingdom Metazoa; phylum Chordata; class Chondrichthyes; order Rajiformes; family Arhynchobatidae; genus Rhinoraja; species Rhinoraja longicauda. The sequence goes on along the minus strand of NC_135960.1, from coordinate 55,942,588 downwards.
TTGTAATAATCTAAAGAATGAAGACAAAATATGTTGCAGTCAAGAATATATTAAAAATGTCACTTTCATTTTTTGTGGTGGACATAGGAATATATTAAAACCCTGCATAATAATTATTGTCATTGCTTTCATCAAAACTTTGAAGCAAGATTAAGTCAGATATGTTATTTTAATATCTTAAGTGAACCCAATATGATAGCCAATTAGACAGTCAGACTCATTCAATGGCGAAGGAATTTTGCTACAAATTGAATAACAAATCAGCCAGTTAATAGAACACAGAGTGAAGATATTAATGGATAATTACACAGCTGTAACCAACAGCATAGCCCAGGGATCAGTCCCACAACTCCCTATTCATAATATTTATAAATTAGACAGTTACCACATATAACTGAGTTAAATGTTTTTTAAATCTTTATCTATTGCACGATATCAAGCTTAAAACCTCTTCACCTGCACTCCACTCTTATCACTTTTCTGCCATTGTTAAATGCACTGAAAGAGTACTCTGCTATTGCCTTGCTGTAAGCTCTTAACAAGACGTAGAAACATAGAAAATAGGTGCAGGAGGAGGCCATTCGGCCCTTCGAGCCAGCACCGCCATTCATTGGAAGGGAAGGTTCAAGGACGGGTACTTAGGGACTGTGCTGAACAGCTGGCTGAGGTATTCACCAGGATCTTTAACCTGTCGTTATCTCTGGCTATGGTTCCCAAGTGCCTGAAGTCGGCTACCATAGTGCCGGTGCCGAAAAAAACAAAAATCACCAACCTGAACGACTACCGTCCGGTTGCCCTGACTCCTATAATCATGAAGTGCTTTGAAAGGCTGGTCCTCTCACACATCAAATCCAGCATCCCTGCCTCACTGGATTCGCATCAATTTGCATACAGGGCAAACAGATCCACAGAGGACGCCATCTCTCTGGCTCTTCACACTATCCTGACTCACCTGGAGAGACAGGGCACGTACGTGAGGATGCTTTTCATAGACTATAGCTCTGCCTTCAACACGGTCATCCCCACCAAGCTCATCACCAAACTCCACCATCTAGGCCTCAGCTCGACGTTATGCGACTGGATCCTGGATTTCTTGATGGAGCGACCGCAGGCAGTGAGAATGGGCCTGCACCTGTCCTCCACTATCACCCTGAGTACCGGCACACCACAGCGCTGTGTTTTGAGCCCCATGCTCTACTCCCTATTCACACACGACTGCTGAAAAGTTGCATTACGTGCCATATTATGAATTTTGATGTAAAATTCCAAATTTTGGACATCAAACTTCTGAATTTGTAAAATTAAATGTTGGGAGGTCTGCTTTTATCATTTTATATGTCTCTATAAGATCCCTTTCATCCTTCTAAACTACAGTGAATACAAGACCTCTCTCTCTATTCACAATAAGTTTCCTCAACTCATCCACCCACCCATGTAACCTATTCCTTTCCTCCTTTCCTTTCTACTTAGCACACATTCCTCAAATATATTAAATATTCAAACATTATGAGCTATTTTCTCACATGTGAAAGCTGATATGCAAAAAAATATACAGGCAGTTGTATGATTAGATAAACTGGACCAACAACAAGCTAATGGGGTACCTGGTAAAATCATTTTGAAAGTGGAAATATGTCTAATGAGAATGGCACTTGAGAATCTGTATCTTTATTCCTCCAAAGATAGGCACAAAATGCTGGAGTAACTCAGCGGGTCAGGCAGCATCTCTGGAGAAAAGGAATAGGTGACGTTTCCGGTTAAGACCCTTCCTTGGAATGGAGAAGTGTCTCGACCCAAAACGTCACCGATTCCTTTTCTCCAGACATGCTGCCTGACCAGCTGAGTTACTCCAGCATTCTGTTTCTATATTCGGTGTAAACCAGTATCTGCAGTTCCTTCCAAGGCTCTTTATTCTGCCACTTGTCGAAAAATAAATGCAGTGATGTGGGGAGGGCTTTGGGCTACACTTTACTGTGGCAACCCATATACACAACCTGCCTTTCGCTCAACCTGCCCCACTAAGTTGCCAGACAATTAGCTGATAATGTTGCAGTGAAGGAAACAAGAGTCACAGCCTGAGGGAAGCAGCAACCAACAAGGTATTTCCAGTTTGAAAGATGATGAAATAAACAGTGGAAAGACTGAGTGAGACAGTGCATTCAATATCAAATCAGTCAAAGAAAGAGAAATGGAGTACAGCTGAGAGGTAGAAAGGAAGAGTAACAACAAACGTTAACATTTCTCAAACATTTAAAATCTACTAACAATTTGAAGGAACAAGTCTGCCCACTTATAATAGTTAACTTTCAGGCAGCAATGTCGCCTGGCAATAATGAACACTTCCCCAACATGTCATTAAAAAAGAAACCACGCATGTAATTATAGCTCTAAATTTCTGCAGTGTTTATTTTTTATCTACCACACAAATATAGCTACTTTACACCATTCAAAGCCTGTCTTTTAGTTTAGTTTAGAGATACAGCGTGGAAACAGGCCCTTCAGCCCACCGAGACCGTGCCGACCAGCGATCACCCATACACTAGTTCTATCCTACATACTATGGAGAATTTACAGAAGCCAACTAACCTACAAACCTGCTTGTCTTTGTAATGTGGGAGGAAACCAAAGCATCTGGAGAAAATCAGCGTAATCATAGGGAGAACGTACAAACTCTGTACAGACAGCTGCCATAGTTTGGATCGAACCTGAGTCTCTGACGCTGTAAGGTAGCAATTCTACCACTGTGCTAACAGTTTTGTGATTGTGCAATTTATTTCTTTGGTCACTGAGATTTGAAAGGAAACTCAACATTGTATGAGGGTAATGCCTCCACAGATACTCAAGGTCGACAGCGAAATAGCACTTCTATAAAGCTGAACGCAATGCAGTGCCATTGGAACAGCTACCTTTTGCATTTAACCTTTCTTTTTCACCTGCAGTTGCTGTGCTACTTGCAGAAGAGTAATGGGGTGAACCATTAGCCTAACTGATATTTTGACTGCCTAATATTTTCTTTGTGTACTGTGCAATATAAAATAAGCCTAAACTCCATCTGCTAAATTGTTTATTGATTTTGTTTCAAAGAACATACCAAATCTAATGACATCCTTTGGCTTAGTCTGGTTATGAAACAAAAAATCTGAAGTGGAATGGTATTAAATGATTGTCATCTATTTCGTTCTCAGAGACAGTAGAGCATTACCAATTGCTGCTGTGATGTCAAGAGACTTAGAATTAGTCCTGGAAGAATGAGGCAAATTTAATATTTCCAAAATGTTCTTGATAAACCATGAAAACTTTCTCTGAGATACCAAACACATGCATTTACATGCGATTTCAATGTAATTAATTTGTTGTTAAACAAAAGAAGATCAAATTTGAGGTCATGGATTGCCATTCACTTGCAAACCACTGTTTAGGAAACCAGATGACATGGTTCTCGTTGAAAAGAGATATTTCCTGAGATTTGTTTATGCCACTTTAAAAGGCTGATAACAATGTTAACATTGCCTAGTCTTGAATATGACTAAAAAATGGTATAAATGTTTTTTATCATATTAATTTTATTGGTTGCAACTCATCATTACCAGCACACGAGTCAGACATTTGTCATGAGGAATATATGTTAAAATGATGGATTTGCACAAGAGGCACTCAATGCTTAACTGCCTGCTGTTTCATTGTGAGTTGAAGCTGGTGCTGAGGTCTTCAATGTCTGTCTTCAATGTAAACCAGCATCTGTAGTTCCTTCCTACACATGGCAACCAACCAGCCCAGGCAACTGATGCTCACACCAACAAGTCACAGGGCCTTCTGTACCTAGGTCAGGTCTCCATCATTCACCACGTGTCTCCTTTAAAGCTGTTTGAAACTTTCTTTGAGAAAGGGCAATTAAAAATGAAGAATTTTATCAGAATCAAAGTTCTGTTTGAGTTTTATTTACACTGTATAAAAACAAGGAAAGCAAATCTGGTTACTGAATTTGCTATTCCTCTGACCTTCACGTCATCGTGCCTATCCCAAACTGTCAGTAGCTGTAAGTTTAGATGCCAAAGCTCAATTGTTTGGATTTCCTTCCCGACAACCCTCAACATTCCATCTTCCTCAATCACATTGATCTTACACCAATGATTCATTTCTTCCAGATATTATGAAATATAACTGTGGTATAACATAAGCAAATATATTCACATTTTGAATTATGTGTGAGGTTCATTTAAAAAATGAATAATAAATTCAGGTATAATGTAATCAGGATGAGCACCAAGTGATTATATCAAGTATCCTGTATATTTTAATGTTAGATTTATCTCAAACGCACTATATTTTATCCTAAAACCTAATTTAGCAGAACATGCCTGTATGTAAAAAAATTATTTTTCTGGCACCAAAGTCAAGATATCACTTGGGGCTTCAATAGTTCAAATCAAGATGGAATGGATCCCAGTTTGTTTTTGTTTTAACCCAATTCACAACAAACCTGGAGATGGCACACACCAGGTTTCCATTGGTGGAAAATAATGAAAATTTGTCCAGTGTTTTGTTTGTGCTTATTGACAACAATAGAGAAGTGACAATGCAATCAAATTTAAAAGCTGAAATTTGAAATTACTACAATGTAGTTTTATCTCCTTTTAAGTGATTCCAGCCACCATCATGGAGTTATGACATGGTTGAATACATATCAGGATAATTAACATTTAAACATGCAATGCTTGAGCTGAGCCATCACTATTACTTATATTAGCGAATGAGCGCTTGATGTGTTTGTGTGGTATCCCATGGTTTTCTATCTAAATTGATTAAAGCTTCCACTAAACAAATGTCATAGGAATTTACTAATCCTTTATCCGATAAAAAAAATGTAGCTTATAAAGTAACATCTGAAAATATTCTATTTGCCTGTACAATTAATTGTTTCATCGCATTAGCTATAATATTTCCATGAAATGGCTATTCCTCTGCCTGCATCCTCAGGCTTCAGTTCTTGTTCAGTTCAAGAAGGTGGAAGTTTATATGCTGGTCTTTACCAGCATTAGTGGACAAATTCTGTGAATATTCACGACATGGATATTGACCTAGAAATTTACTGGAGGTATGTACATGTAACAGATGGAGAATAAGCACCTGTAAATTCAATATCATGTTTGTGCTACGAGTGCACTGCCTGTGATGTTGATAAAGGTCTCTGTGCAATTTCCAAAAATGCTGTTTAGTTTGGTTCAGAGACACAGTGCAGAAACAGGCCCTTCGGCCCACCGAGTCTGCACCGACCAATGATCCTACAAACCTGTACCTCTTTGGAGCGTGGGAGGAAATCAAAGATCTTGGAGAAAACCCACGCGGTCAAGGGGAGAACCCATATTTATCACAGAGCAGCAATTTCACTTGCTTCCAGGCAACAGGTTCAATATGTGCAGAAACAAGGAACTGTAGATGGTTGTTCACAAAGTGTTGGTGTAATTTAGCAGATCAGGCAGCATGCCTGGAGATCATACTTCGGTGACCTGCTTTCTCTACACTACCTGCCCCTCCACCTATCATCTGCAAACCTGGCTACAAAGCCTTCATTCTCCTCATCCAAATCATTCATAATCAAGGTGAAGAGTAGCGGCCCCAGCACAAACCCCAGTGAAACTCCGCTAGTCCCTGGCAGCCAACCAGAAAAAGCCTCCTTTTATTGCCACTCTTTGCTTTCTGCCATCCGGCCAACCTGCTATCCTTGCGATTATCTCCCCTTTGATACCATGGGCTTTCATCTTCCTTAGCAGCCTCACATGTGGCACCTAATCAAAGGCTTTATGAAGATTCATATGACAACTTTGCTTAGATTCTACCTCTGATCTATTAGATGTGGCCCTCTGTTGCATGAGGCTTTTGGCCGCCAATGCCATCATCTGGCAGGGCCCAAGCAAGTACTTTGACAGCCTGCAAAGCCATTGCCCAGGCTTAAACAACCGCCAGAGATCTCAAACAAATTGAACATTTGTGAACTGTCAAGGATCACTGGGTAAATCGCTGGCAAGTACTTCTCAGGGAGTTGGAACCCCTGTAAACGGCACACTTGTATGGAATTGCCAAGACAGTTATGGAAGAAATTGTCAGCAGCTTTACATGGATCTGCTGGCATTGTTCAGGAAAATCACAGCAAATATTGTTTTTGACTGTTCCTCTGTCTCTTATTTCTCACTTTCTTGTAATCCTATTTATTTTTCTTTATTATTCTTTATGTGTATGATTTTATATTGTATTAGCCAATGATTTCACTATTTTAATTTGTACTTCCAGATTTAGATATGTCTTTCTTAAGGAGGGTTCCTGAATCTGAATGGTTAAGGAGATATATCAACAGGACATCGACAGCCTGCAGAAGGTGTGACCCTGTTTTGGATGCCTACAGATGAAGACTGCACTGCAAACCTCATTAAAAAAATCAGAGTGCAAGTGTAACTAATGGCGAGTGTCGGTTGTTTTACTTACCTGTCAAATAAATTGAGTTTCTGTGAAGCCTATGGTGGTACTAACTGCTCCAAGTCATAATACATTGCCATCTGTTGAAACTCTAATGAAACATAATTATATCTCCAGCAAAATAACAAATTAACATTGACTTATGCTTTCCCTTTGAAATAAAAAGGAGAGGTACAGTAAATCAATATAAATATTTAGCAGTAGAATCAAGTTTATGCTTTCAATTTGGTGACTGTCACTGGTGGTTTTCACGTCTAATGAACGGTGAAGGAGGAGTTTGAAATTGGATGGAGAACAATCATTGAGTACATGTCTGGAGCAATAGCTGAAAACATTTATTTGGCTTTATAGCAATAATAAAATTATGTCTAAATAGGCAGTGAACACCTCATAGACAATTCACCATAATTCTGATTTGGAATAGAACATTATGCTGGGAAGGTCGTCAATGTTGCAATGTAATAGATTGGCCCATACTTCTTTTATTTATGCCTAAAAAATTGACAAAGCTTTTCAGATGCAACAATTAAAATGTTTGCGTAATATGAATTAAAGAATGCAGAACTCGTGAAATAATTAGGCAATTTCATCACTCGTTTTTCACATTGGTTGACCGGAACGGTTTACATTTTACATTGCAAAATAGGAAAGTAATGATCATTCTAATGAAAGGTCATTCACCTGAAGTGTTAACTCTGTTTCACTTTCTGTGGATGTTGTCTGATTTGCTGACTATTTCCAGCAAATTTTATTTCAAGTATTCAACATTTACAATATTTTGCTTTTGTAAAAATAGGAGACTAAATTAATGGCAGAAAATAAACACAGACATCATTAAAAATAAATCACAAGTAGGTCTCCAAGGAATTGCAAGTGCAGATTCGTTGAAGTGATGATTCTGTGTTGTGGATTTGTGAATGAAGATGACAAAGGAGATGACAACAAGCTGAGTGAGTGCAGGTAATTGAGACCAGAAGGGCAGGGCAATAAAGTGGGCTAACAAGGAAGGCTTTAGAACTGAGAAATAATACAAAATTAAGTGGGAAAGTAAGATGTGAAGTAGCCACAATGGTGATGTAAAAAGAATCAGGTTGATTCAGTGGGCAACTTCAGTTCCACATACACAGGGATAATCTGGTTAAGAGATTTAGACTTTAGACTTTAGGCATACAGCATGGAAACAGGCCTTCCGCCCACTGAGTCAGTGCCAACAAGTGATCACCCTGAAAATTAACACTATCCTACACACTAGGGACAATTTACAATTTTTTAGCCAATTAACCTACAAACCTGTACGTCTTTGGAGTGTGGGAGGAAATCGGAGCACCCGGAGAAAACCCATGCAGATCACGGGGAGAACGTACAAACTCCATACAGACAGCACCCGTAGTCAGGATTGAACCCGGGTCTCTGGCGCTGTAAGGCAGCAACTCTACCGCTGCACCACTGTGCCACCTTAAGGTATGAGATAAAGTAAGCAGTGGGAAAATATAAAGTTGTTCACTTTGGTAAGAAGAATGGAAAAGCAGCATGTTTGTAAATGTTCCGAAAATAATAAATGTTGATGTTCTGGAAGAATTTATGGTATTGGTAAATGGTAAATGATACTTTCGCCTCTATTGCAAGGAGATTTAACTATAAAAGTAAGCAAGTGTTACTGCAATTGAACAATGCTTTGGTGAGCCCACTGGAGAATACTGTATGCAATTTTGTTCTCCAAACCTAAGGAACAACATATCTTCCTTACAGTTAATGCAGTGTGGATTAATTCCCAGGAGGAGTTGATTGTCCTGACAGAAGAGATTAAATTTGGCCTATCCACCACTGAGTTTAGATAAGTAGGAGATGTCCTTATTCAAGACAGCACAGTGACACCACTAGCAGAGCTGATGTCTCACAGCTCCAGTGATCCAGGTTCAATCCTGGCCTCCAGTGCAGTCTGTGTGGAGTTGATGTTCACATTGTTACTGTGTGGGTGCTTCGGTTTTTTCTCATGCCGCAAAGATGTGTTGATTGGTAGGTTAATTGACCACTGTAAATTGCCCCATATGTTTGGTAGAATCTGGGAGGGCATGTGATTGGAATAAAATGAGATTAGTGTAAAATGTGTACCTGATGTCATTATGAAATCGATGGGCCAAAGGGCAGTTTCTGTGCTATATCATCAATATATAAAGATTCTAAAAGGATTGACAGGTAGGTGATAAAAATTGAAAAAACAAATAAACCAGGTGTTGGAAATCTGAAATAAAAATGCATAATGCTGGAAACACTCAGCAGATCAGTTTTTCTTTTCTATTTTTTATTTCAAATGATATCAGATTGTTTGATGTGCATTCAGTCAGTGGGACTTGGCAATGCAGTCTCATAATGAAGAGAAATTGCTTTCATCACGGCTTTAATTCTTTGCAGAAACAAAGAACTGCAGATGCTGGTTTCTACCAAAGATAGGCACAAAGTTACTCCAGCACTTTGTGTCTATCTTTCATTCTTTGGAATTCTTGATCACAAAGAGCAGAGAATACTCAGTTATTGAATATATTCAAGGGTGAGAATAAAAGATTTTTTAACCGCAAGGAATGAGATGAGGTAGGAACATGGGAGATTTAGAGACACAGCCAAAATATTCAATTGCAGTATAGTTTAATGGGCAGTTTGACTTATTCCAGCCTCTGTTTTTTCCTATTCTAGTATTCTTGTATCTATGGGTAACAAGAGGTATTTGTGTAATCTTTAAGAAAATCGGTAACCTGTTCCACTCACTACTTTCTATTGGAAGTGGGCTTGAGAAAAAGCATTTAATTGGTACACCCATTAGCATCAAAGATGGTAAACCAAAGGCAAAAAAATTGCTGTTAAAAGAAATTTTAAAACACCTGCAGGGACAATTGCAGGAACGATAAGCCAAATTTAATGCAGTGTGGGATCATAAAGTTGGATTAACACAGAGATTTATATTCATTCAAACTGGTGCTTGTAAATCTGACCAGAGGCAAAGAATGCCTTTTCTTTGGACTGTATGGCTCATTGGAAAATAATGTAATAAAGTATCGCATGCAATTTGAATGTAATTTGTGGACATGATGGTAACAGTATGAACAGACAAGGGGGTTTTATTGCTAGACAGGAAGGTCTGATTGTTAAGGGTGTGAATTCATTGTTTTTTATATGGCCTTGAGACTCAACAATAAAACACTTTGGAGGCAATCAGTCATTGATGGTGGAGCTACACGGAAGGTAAAATAGGCATAACTAAGGTCTAAAAATACAGCAAGGTTCAGAAACAAATAAAAACACGACATAAGAATGAAAGCCTCACGGATGAAAGCATGAGAAACAATTCAGAATTAGTCCTGAGAGCCACCCAGTGTCCAAATTGTGCAATTATAAACTGTGACAACATTACTCGGCAAAACACACTAGAACTGAATTTAACACGAGTCCAACAGAACAAGTCCAGAAATAGGCCAGGATCCATCTGAGCCATTCCGCTGCCTTTGTAAGATATTGGGCTTTCCAGCTGCCTCTTTCAGTGATACAGCGATGTGGAGATACCAAAATACTGGAAGGCCCTGCTTCCCTAATCTACATAGGAACCAGAATAAGGTGTGTAGCATTTGCACCTCCATCAAAACCTAAAGGACAGATTAAACTAAAATGTAAATAGATCTCGCAGACAGAGAAGGCAGCCCAGATCTGGATAATGAGGGTTATTTTAACAGCCACTAATTGAAACATGGAACTGTGACATAAGTAAACAAAAAATATGTTTTGTTGTAGGAAGGAACTGCAGATGCTGGTTTAAACCAATGATAGACCCAAAATGCTGGACTAACTCAGCGGGGCAGGCAGTATCTCTGGATAGAAAGAATGGGTGACTTTTCGGGTCGAGACCCTTCTTCAGACTGAGTCAGGGGAAAGGGAGACACAGAGATAAGGAACTGTTAGGTGTGAAAACGAGACAACGGGGATGGAGATCAAGGAAAATGTAGAATAGGTCATTGTTAGATTGGAGAAGGTAACAACAAAGCAAACAGAGATAAAATGTAAATGAGTACAGTCAGACTATTCAGAGAACTGGGAAGAGGGAGGGATGGAGAGAGAGGGAAGGCAAGGGTTACTTGAAGTTAGAGAAGTCAATATTCATACCGCTGGGGTGTAAGCTGCCCAAGTGAAATATGAGGTGTTGTTCCTCCAATTTGTGCTGGGCCTCACTCTGAAAACAGAAGGGCCAGGACAGAAAGGTCAGTGTGGAAATGGGAGGGGGAGTTAAAGTGTTTAGCAACTGGGAGATCAGGTAGGTTTAGATGGGCTGAGAAGAGGTGTTCAGCGAAACGATCGCCGAGCATGAGCTTGGTCTCGCCGATATATAGGAGTCCGCACCTGGAACAGCGGATACAGTAGATGAGGTTGGAGAAGGTACAAGTGAACCTCTGCCTCACCTGAAAAGACTGTCAGCGTCCTTGGACGGAGTCGAGGGGGGAGGTATAGGGACAGGTGTTGCATTTCCTGTGGTTGCAGGGGAAAGTAAGTGGAGAGGGGGTGGTTTGGATGGGAAGGGACGAGATAACCGGGGAGTTGCGGAAAGAACGGTCTCTGCAGAAAGCGGAAATGGGTGGAGATGGGAAGATGAGGCTCATGGTGGGATCCCGTTGGAGGTGGCGAAAATGCTAGAGGATTATGTGCTGTATGCGACGGCTGATGGGGCGAAAGGTGAGGACTACTGGGACTCTGTCCCTGTTGCGACTGGGGGGGGGAGGGAGATATCGAGGAGACCCTAGTGAAGGCTTCATCTATGATGGAAGAGGGGAACTCCCATTCCCTATAGAATGAGGACATCTCAGATGTCCTGGATTCATTGTTTCAGCAAATGCGATTCCAGCAAGAATCTTCTCCAGAGATTGCAAGGTCCATGATAAATAAGAATTCCTCATGGAAAAGATTGACAAAAATATAAAACGAGTTCAGATTGGCAGCAGGTGGACTCAAAGCCTAGCTTGTCAGTTAGGTATTACACAGGAGAAGGTATGTCTCTTTAGCAGAATCTAAACTTTCAAAATATTGTTGTACTCTCATAATTTTTACCATTTTTGTTTCTCATTACTTCTTCTTACTCCTTCCTACAAGGTAATTCCACTCGTCGTATGCATCCTTTAATACTAATAATTTATTCACATGACCACTTACAGTAAGTCTGAATTGTGATTTTTCCCTTAATTCTCAAAGGGAATTTAGACTACATTTCTATTATTCCCAATAAAATCCAATAGCTGGTGAGTAGATGTGGAAAGAAAACAACTCCCAGGATATCTCATTTTGGGAAAGAAAGTTGAAGTCAGGACAGACAAAGTTTAATTTTTTTTGTAATCATATCATATCATATCATATATATACAGCCGGAAACAGGCCTTTTTCGGCCCTCCAAGTCCGTGCCGCCCAGTGATCCCCGTACATTAACACTATCCTACACCCACTAGGGGCAATTTTTACATTTACCCGCCAATTAACCTACATACCTGTACGTCTTTGGAGTGTGGGAGGAAACCGAAGATCTCGGAGAAAACCCACGCAGGTCACGGGGAGAACGTACAAACTCCTTACAGTACAGCACCCGTAGTCCTCTTTCCTCTTTCCACAATGTCGCTGGGAGTGTGTGCTAAGGTCCCCGTTTCTATGCAAATTGAAGTCATTTCCTTGTAGCTTGTGTTAAAAATAATAGAATTTTCAAATATTATTCTGACTTCTTTCTTGCAAAATTAGTTTTTCAGAACCTGCAAGCTTGTTCAGTAGTAATTATGAGAATAGTCCTGTTAAAAATTCAGATATATTTCAAAATCATTTCACTTTTTTTTAAGCATGAACAGGAACTGGCTGGATCTTGAATGTTAATTCCAGCAGTTCCAAACAGAATCATCAGCACTTGGCTGTTTAAATTGCAATAAAGCCCAGTCTTCTACACATGTACTGTCAGATATTCAAGTCCAAGGCCTATTGACAGATTCCAAAAGCCAAACTAGTTATCACCGGTGTGAGGGGCATGTTCCCATTGTGTTGCCAGAAGGGCTCCCGTAGCCCTGACCACACTGCCGTACTCTAGCATGCCTTGGACTATTTAGATTGGTCATCTACATCTGAACCAATTTTGTTTCTCTCTCTATATGTGTTCCCTGATTTGCTGAGTTTCACCAACATTTTCTGTTCATAAAGAATGTTGTGGCCCATGGCACATCAGTGATGAAATCTGAAAAATCAGTCTGAAAAAGGGTCCCGACCCAAAACATTGCCTATCCACGTTCTCCAGAGATGCTGCCTGACCTGCTAAGTTACTCCAGCATTTTGTGTGCTTTTGTATAAACCAACGTCTGCAGTTCCTTGTTTCTAGTGATTCTCTGCTGATTGCTTACAGTATGTCCACATTGCAACATCACACTCTGTGAAGACCATGGAAAGTAACTTTTTGATGTTGACATTTAACTGCACCATGAATTGCTGCTGGATTTACATGTTGTTGCAGAACATGCTGACAGATTCTCTGTTGTAACAATTGCAAATTCCCATGTTACTGTGGATCTTATCCTGAATAAAGAACATTGATTTAACATTAAGCAAAATAAACTGAAAGCTCTTTTTGAAAGTAAACACATATTCTTCTGCGCCATACACTTTGCACAATTTTGAAATAACTTTTTCTTTATATGGGGGAAAGAGGCACTTCATGGCACCTCCTGGAGATGGTTGAGAATTCTGACAGACTGCCCTCAAGTCAGGCTTTGTGCCGAAGTGTATCTACAACACAAAATTAAAAGGTTACTCAGCTGTTGCCACAGGGTCAATACATTATCAGAACACAAATTAGAAAATATTTTGCCCCACTTTTTTCCGTAATATTAGTGTAGCAAGAAACCAACCTGTATTCTAAACACAAGCTTGCCACAGGATTTGGAATGCATCAGTGGAATGCCAGAAGGTGGATTAAATTTACAAACTTAAACCTATTTGAAAACAGACCTTAAATATATTTAGTATGTTAAATGTTTCTGTTTCATGTGATCTGTATATTTTACCCATTATTTTGTTCAGACCTATTTCTTTCCTCAACCTTATAGTTTTTCAATCGTAAAACGTAATTGATTGAATAGGATTGCTGCTTGATTTTCTGACAAAGCCTCGATCAGTAGTACTTGGTCATTTGGTTAAAAACAACAGCTTGTACTGAAGCTGGGGAGAATGCCTGAGCTCCACAGGACAGTCCTTGAGAATAATATGCAAAAGGGGCTGCCAGGCTCCCTCAGGTCTCAGCTGGACAGTTAGTAATAATAAGCAGCAAAGGCGGAATTTATTACCCCACTCCCAATGCTCACAGACTGATTAATTTGATCAGACAGTAATTGTTGCAGTTGATGTGATTAAGTTGCTTCATTTCATTGACCTTTGCCTTCTTATGGAAAGGTCTAACTGGGCAATTCAAGTAGGTCATTCAAGAAATTATTTAACTGTTTGTTACTTAAAGATATAAAAGTTAGCACTTCTAATTTGAATCATTGCAGATGTTGAAATAAACTTTACTTCCAAACTAAAAAAAAAATTAATAAAGAGAGCAAATAAATATATTGTGAAATGTGGACTGAAGACATCATAATGCTGGTCAGATTGTCAAACAGAAGACAATTCGTTTTTCTCTTTTCATTTGATACATTTGTATTCAAGTACATAATTCCATTTATGTGTTGTGATCAATTGGTTTCCAGAATGTGTTCTCTAAAATTAATAACTTTTTCTTTCAAAATTGGTAGTAAAATTAAATTTGTAACTAAATGTGTATCAATGAAAATAGAAACTGAGAATCTTTAATTTGTTTTCTGAAATGTTTTTTTATTGTAAAATAAATTGCAAATACATTTATTTGCTCTCATTATTGAATAATTTTCTATTTTGGGTGCAAAGTTTATTTCATCATATGCAGTAAATCAAATTATAAGTGCTAACATTTCCATTTAATTCCTTCTGAAGTAGAGAGATTGTTGTTACAGTAATTTAAATGATTTATTGCATTGAATTTCAATCCCGGTCTATCATAATCAAAATGGATTCTGCTCAGTTGTGAACTCTGGTGAACTTCATACTTACAACAGGGGTACTTTTAGAATTTGGAAGGTGCATTACTTGTGGCATTGGCTTGCCAAATCTTCTTACTCTGCTAGAGTGTGAGTCTGACTCAGTGCACTTCTGAACAATCATCGTAAGATGATCTTCTTCCACAGCAAGTTCAAGACAGTTTATTTTCTTCTAAATTTTGATAATGGCTTCATGGCTTTGTCTTCTGATCAATCTTCTGACCAAAGCAGCAGGTAAATCATTACACCAAAAATCATTTAAAAAAATGTATTCATTTCCCTGGATGTGTACATTACTTGCGTGAACAATGTTTATTAACTGTTCTCATTTGTCCTTGAGATGATTGCTGCTACATTGCTGATGAAATTATTCCCTTGATGTTGGCCGTTTAAGGATTTAGACCTAGCAACAGTGGAGGAAGAACAATATGTTTTGGATTCATGACGATGTGTGACTCAGGTGAACTCACAATTGGTGGTTTTTCCATGCACATGATGCCCCTGTCCTTGGTGGAAGAGATCACCATTGGGAGGTGTGATCGGATTAGCCGAGGCAAGTAACTGTGCCTCTAAGATAATTTATTCCTTCTTGTCTTGCCTGGAGTTTTTGAAAACAATAAAGGTGTGGTATAACTAAATGTGTTTTTTCTCTAGTTACTTGTAAATATGAGAATATTCAACATATTGCATGTAAGACATGCCAATATTTTCCTGGGTGTATAGGCGTACAAAGTTAAGAGGTGTTTGTGGGACTCTTTTGGTAGCACTTGTATCAAGCTAAAGTTACATAGTACTGGACATGATGTTCTGCCAATTCTGTCTTCTTCTGGCAGTCATTTACACCAAACAGATTCATGCTTCACCAATATGTCAGAACCACACCACAACATACACCACAACTCCAAATGCACTGATTTATTGAAATATTGGAATCTAATCAATATGCGAAGTAATCAAATAATAGGTGACAAGGTATTGAGTTTTCACGACAAGATCCTTTTTCTAAATTACCCCTATCCCATTTTTTTTCTTGTCTTATAATTACCCTCAATTTTCACATAACTCCTGACAAATTTTCTTTGACAAACTTGCTTATTTCTGTTATATCCTTGAACTCTTTCATGCATTAAATGTAGCTTCATTTCAATATATTATTCTTGGTTATTTTTTATTTTCTCATATATTTTCTTTTTTTTTACTGCTTCACTTCCTAAATGCATTTATTAACTCAAATACAGGATACAGGACTATGGCTGTGCGTACCACCAGACTTAAGAACAGTTTCTATCATCAGGCCATCAGGCTTCTGAACTCATAAACACATTTCAAACCATATATGTTGATTATTTTTAATATTGTCTTTTTACCTATTTTTAATATTCTTTTTACCTTACTAATGTCATTTTTTAAAATCTTGTTTATCCTTGGAATATTACTGCTGAGGTGACCCATTGTCTTGTCAAATACATTTCATTGTACCGTTGACCCTGTGTCAACCTACATATGACAAATAAAATGTATTATTATTATTATTATTAAATGTTTCTGTTAAGCTTTCTTTTCCCACTGTGGCTCCTGCAGGGAGTCAAACCAGTGTCACAGAGCAAGTTGCTTCATCTTGAGCGAGACACTTCTGGTCACACTCATTGATCTCCCTTTGCACTCAAAAAGACTGATCGAGAGCACTCACTTCCTTTTTTTGTACCGCAGATTTCAATATTTTTTAAAATCTTACTTCAAGTTACCTTCCTTTTCCTATTTCCTTTGTTTAGTTTAGTTTAGAGATACAGCCACGAAAACAGGCCCTTCGGCCCACCAAAACTGTACCGTCAGCGATCCCCGCACACTAACATTATCCTACACACATACAAATGGGATCATTTACAATTTTACCGAGCCAATTAGACCACAAACCTGAACATCTTTGGAGTGAGGGAGAAAACCGGAGCACCCGGAGAAAACCCACGTAAATCACGGGGAGAACGTACAAACTCCATACAGACAGCACCTGTCGTCAGGATCGAACCCGAGTCCCTGGCACTGTTTGGCAGCAATTCTACTGCTGCGCCACCTTTGCATGCCTTTTATTTGTGCTTCCCTTTGCATGCCTTTTATTTGTGCTTCCCTTTATATGCCTTTTATTTGCTACTGATCTGTTTCAAAATATTGCCTTTCATTTTTACCCATTTCCTCTCCCAATTTGCTTTATTTTTACACTAAGAGATTGTAGTATTAATATTTTCCTGAGATCTTTCAGCCAACTTAATTCACTCCACATGATGTGAGCAAATAGTCAGACGTATGAGTTACTGCAATAGTGCTGGAGTAAGTCAGCAGGTCAGGCAACATCTCCCAGAGATGCTGCCTGACCCACGAAGTTACTCCAGCATTTTGTTTCTATCTTCAGTATAAACCAGCATCTGCAGTTGCTTCCTACACATCGGGTTCCTTCCTACACGTTGAGTCTGAAGAAAAGTCTCGACCCGAAACATCACCCATTCCTTCTCTCCAGAGATGCTGCCTGTCCCACTGAGTTACTCCAGCTTTTTGTGTCAATCTTTGAATTACTGTAATAGTTGGACATAAGAGTTACCTGGATGTCAATAGATTTTGGACCCTATTGACATTAAGGAAAAAAACAAGATCTGCTCTACAAAATTAGCCTCACTCTACTTAAGGTATTCCACCACAGCTACGACACTCATACCAATGGTAAACATCCAAGCTCATTCAAAAAAAACAGAACAAAATAAATCTAGTTCCCAGCCCATTCAGACAAATGTAGGCAAAAGAGCTCCAATATGAGAGGGTTAAGAATGAATGGCCTTGACCGAAATGGAGGTTTTGACAAAGCCACGAAGAACCCTAGTTAAAAGTTATCACAAGGATCAGTAGCAAAACATATAGAGGAGGGTTACAAAATGCAGGAGTAACTCAGTGGATCTGGCAGCATCTCTGGAAAACATGGATAGTGTACAGCCCAACAGTAGGAGCATGGAATTCTCCAATTTTAGAACATTTAACTTTCAAATTCCACCCCCCCCCTCTTTTCCCCCCTTTTTTCCTTGTGCCCCACCTGGATGTGTCCCCATTCCCCCTGTTCCCTTCCACCTCTATTCCTTCTGGCTTCACATTTCACAGCTTCTCTATCCTTATCTCACACTATTTGTCTTTTCATCTCTGGCCTTTATCCAACCACCTGCCAATCCACTCCCCTCCCCCCCCCCCCCCCCCCCCCCCCCCCCCTCTCACATATCCAGCTATCACTTGCCAAGCTTTGTCCTGCCCTCACCGGTCTTCCAGTTTTCTTTCCCCTTCTACAATCAGTCTGAAGAAGGGTCCAGATCCAAAGCGTCATCTATCCATGTTTTCCAGGGATGCTGCCTGACTTGCTAAGTTACTCCAGTATTCTGTGTCTTTTTTTTGTAAACCAATATCTGCAGTTCCTTGTGTCTGGAGGAAGGTTGCATGCCTTGTACAAAGGAAATAGTCTAAAGTATTTGAAATTTGATTATCTTAGTCCCACAACATAACTACAAGAATTGAAGTGGAAAATTTGGTTCAATACATTTTGGACAACCTCGTTAAAAAATTCATCTCCAACCTCAATGGAGATATTTGCTGATGATTGCATTGTTCAATGCTATTCTCAGTTCCTCAGATAATGAAGCAGTCCATGCCAAAATATATCAAATCCTGGCTCACATCCAGTTATGACAGGCAACATCCAACTCACATCAATCACTTCTAAATAGCTCCTCGCCCGTCGCGTCCATCGTCATCACCGGCTCCTTCAGGTCTCTCGTCATTGGGGGACGAGCAGGAGCCGGCTCGGTGGCCTCCCTCTGCAGCCCACCAGCTCACTTTGAAATGTCAGAACAGGAATAGGCAATTTGGCTGCTCAGGCTGTTTCACTATTCAATCAATGGCTCAATGCCGCTTTTATTGTCACCTGTGCAAATTCATTTCGGACAAACAGTCCAGTAGAGTATTGCCATACCTAAGCACATTCCCAATTAGCATGTTGTAGGAGGGAACTGCAGATGCTGGTTTAAACCAATGTTGAAGTCTTCAAAAGTCTGAAGAAGGGTCTCGATCCAAAACGTCACCCATTCCTTCTCTCCAGAGATGCTGCCTGTCTGGCAGAGTTACTCCAGCATTTTGTGTCTATCCCCAATTAGCATATTCTACAGATATAGTCTACTGATCCTGCATGCAAGAGGCACCATCTTTTGGTGCCATTTTCAAAGTATAGCCTGCGTGCTAGTTGTTATGAGTGGTGCCCGATCCAGGCAAGCCCCAGGCTCCATCCACGATTCTCCAGCCACACACCTTTATGAGGAACTGTGCTTTTTTTAATGGTGGGTATGACGTACCAGCACCTCAAAAAAGTTAAAAACTAGATTGCTGTTTGGCAGGCAATAGCTTTGCAAATGACACAATACGATACAATAGAACTTTATTTATCCCAGGAGGGAAATTGATCTGCCAACAGTCATAAAAACACAAAATACATGAAACATGAAATTAAAGTGACGAGTGGAAAGGATTGGGAATGTGCAAAGATTGGGATGTGGGGGGGGGGGGGGGGGGGGGGGGGTGGCAGGGGAGTCAGTCTCAGTCTATCCCATGACAGAAGGGGTATGAACTATTACACTATGTGCATTCCTGCACCTTTTTGTTGACCAAAAAAAGGCACTGACAAGGGATAATGTTCAGCAGCCAATTAACTTACCAACTAGCATGTCTTGGAGGAGCTAGAGCACTCAGGGGAAAGTCATGCAGTCACAGAGAGAACATGCGCTCTCCACACAGAGAGAACATGCGCACAGACAACACCCGATTTCTCAAATCAATCACCCTGGAGCTGTGAAAGTGGGCTGTAAAGTTATTTTAAGTAATTCCAGACATTACACCATACCCAAATTATTCATCTTCCTTTCTTCACCAGAGCTAGACAGTCACATTGAATTGAATTGTTTTGCAGATCCTACACCAGACTCTGCTTCGAGCAGGATGCATGAGCAGATTCACCAATCTATGTGTGGGAGTCTCAGCAAGCTTTAGCTCCCACACTGATCTCTATGTGGAATGCAGTCATGGAATTTGATCAGTAAGTCCACGACTCTGCAATCACACATTAACGTGATTCAAATCCATAAATGTTTGCAGTTACAGTGTAAGTAGAACTGCTGGAATTTATTTACAAAATCTGTCCATTAACTCAACTCCGATGGCAGTTTCCAATGGTTGCAAGAGCACTAACTATATCTGGGGAGTGATTTTAATTTCCATTGCCAAGAGCAGCTCAGTGCTACTGCCACTAATTGAACTGACTAAGTCCAGAAGGATAAAACTGCCAAACTGGGCTGAAACCCAAATGCTGAGAAACTCAACTCTATGAAAGAAAATCTAGTTAATCTCATCCTCAGTAACCTCCTTATCACATATGCAAATGTCCAAGACCAAGATTAACTAGTTCACTAATTTAATGGAGTCAAAAAGTCCCTTTCCTGGTTCGAGGATGCCTCTATTATGTCATGTGGTACTACCATGAGCCAAAAGGGATAGATTACGGAAAGATTACGAAGAGATGTTATGGGCCATTTGCAGAAGAAGAACAGATCGAAGGAAGCCCATCGATAGACATTTCCCTGTCCAATTTGGACATTGCTTCAACAAATTCAAGTTCATGAGGTATGTTTGGACACGTTGCAAATTCCTTCTAACTTCCTCCAAACAGCATAAACCTTTGAGGAGGTTTAACTATGATTTCCTTAATTCTACCATCTGTTAATTTTCAACAATGGATCTTATGTTAATTTCCTCATTCTATAATTTCCTTGTGAATATTTCTTAAATAATGAAATGATTTGTACAATTTTCTATACTGACTCCAAATCAGATAAAGTCCTCTGACATTTTATGCTTTAATAGATTTGTTCAAGTTAGCTTGGTCAGTTCAGCCTTAGCGGAATTAGAATCTGCACAGCAGTCCTACAATTCTCCCTTTCAGGTACTATTTTGAGCTCAATCACTCTTTGACAGAATTTCTGCACAGTGGTAGGACTGCGTGAACTTTATATTTTCTGAATAAAATCACATGAGATGGCCTGTTCACAAAAGGTCAGAAATGTTTTTTAAAATGTCTTAATTGGGTTTTTTTTAAAGAATGTTGTGTTTTAGCTTTTCCTAAGACATTTAATCATTGTTAAAACTCTCAACATCAATGTTGTTTTACATTAATAAGTCACTTAACTGAAGCTGTTAAAGCTTTTCATTTCTATTTTTGAACCAACCATCTTAACCTGCTCTTATATAGTCTGTGATTCTGTATTGAATTGGAAAAGTAACTACAACTAATTTGCCCACTCCTGCTCCTGCATTGAACTGCATGGAGTCCAATGTCAGAATGCATGTAAATCCCTGACAACAACTCAAAGATTTCCATATTTACATGCAGAAAAACACAGAAGTGTTGAGGTTCCCATCATTTGCACAGTACTACTGACAGATTCACTGACATTTCTCCCCAGAACCCAGGTCATTATGATTGGTGTTATTTGAATGTCATGTTCAGTTAGTATTAATTAAATCTGTCTTATTTTTCTGTATGATACCAAATATGATCTGACCCCGTGTTGGTTGTGACACATTGCTGCTGGACCCTGAATACTTTCTAATTATGATGGTCCTATTTATCCCTTTCTCAGTCCTGGTACCAGAAGGCTTCTTGCCAGCCTCACTCTTGCAATCACATTTACCTCCCTGATCTATTTATCTTTATATGACTTCCATGTACCTCTGGTAAAAATACAGAGATTATTATAATCCTAAAATCCCAACAATTGTATTCCTTAAATCTTCTAAACTATGTCTCCTTCTTTCGTTCAATCTCTTACGCAAAGATTACTTGTGAATCTTTGCCTCTGAACTCACCCGAGCTTGCTTTTCTCTGTACATAACAATTCCATTCTAATGCAAGATGTGACCAAGATTTGGAACAAATTACCTGGATAATCCTCCCTTATCTGTTGAAGAAAATCCGTGTCAGAGATTTAGGTGGAAGCATCTAGTACAAATTAATTTGGAACATTTTTGTTATTTATATCCTCTCCAATTCTGCAGTCACATGCCATTTTATAATTGAGATGAGAGTCTTGCAGTAGATACTGAAAGGATGGCAAAAACAAATATTCATTGGCTTTTGCCAGCAATGCCCACTAAAATAAGTTTAAAAATCTTCATAATTTGTGTCAAGTCAACTTAAGTCAAGTTGTTGAGTTTATGTAGGTATGGTGATTTACAGGTACAATAAAATTTTTGCTTACAGCAGCATCATAGGCATATAGACTCAGACAAACACACAAAAACACCAATGATACATAAATTACATATAAAGCTCCAAAACATGAAAAATGAAAAACTGTGCAATAAACAAAATACTAGTGGAAAACACTGTTGGACAAATATGGTGGTGCAAGAGACGTATCTTATACTTCTTTGACCCAATATTCTGAGTGTTGTTGTTTGCTGCTCTCCACCCATTTCAATTTGCATTTAATTCCCATTCTCTCTCTTTTTTAAACTTCTTTCATCCTGCACATCTGCATTCGCTTACATTATCCTTCTCTCCTAAATATACATCTTACCTCTCCTCTCACAACTTTCTTACTCAGTTATTTCTTTATTTTCATTATTAACCTAATGTTAGACATTTGATTTATTTAAATCCCATTGTCTTACTGTCTGGTTTAGTTCCTTCAAAAAAAAGACACAAAGTGCTGGAGTAACTCAATTGGTCAGGCAGCGTCTCTGGAAGACACGGATAGGCGACATAATGGGTTAGGACTTCTTCGGACTAATTATAGTAGGGGGGTTTAAAGCTGCAAAAAGAGATGGGGGTGGGACAAGGCCAGGCAAGTGATAGGTGGAAACACAAGTGGCTGTGGTAGTGAGTCCAGGTCAGAACATGGTCGGAGCAAATTGTTCTCATTTTCTACTTTGACCATTCTAATTTGTTTCAAATTGCCATTTTGATTTTAACTCAACCTTATCTTTTCACTTATTATCTTTTCCTCTCCTCACAAATTTAATTAAGAGTAAATCTTTTTCTTAATTACAACTTCCTTGATTTCTATTTCTCACTATAATTTTAAAAGATTTCCGGAGGAACTGACATTATTCTTTCTTTTCCTTCTATTTGTTCAGCAGACTTAACTTTTCTTTTCCTGATCTCTTGATTTCAACTTGTCCACTTCTTCCCTTATCAATCACATTATTGACTAATTTTCCTTTCAGTTTTCCTACCACTTCATTCATTTTATCTTATGTATTTTTATTATCCTTCCTTCTGCTTAATACTCATTCCTCTTTACTCTTCCTAAGCTTTTGTCTCTTGCTAAAAATATTGTTTTTCTATCCTTTTCACCTGATTTCCAATAATTTATTGCGATCCTCTATTCTATAACTTTCATTTACTATGTTTATTTGGATCAAATAAACAAATAAACATAGCAAATGAAAGTTATATATATTTCAATAATTTATATATCATATTTCAATAATTTTAATCCTTTTATTTTTCTATTTCATTTACTTACTTTTACTTTTATTAACCTTTACTTTTACTGCTCTTACTTTTACAAATACCTTGGAGTATACCTGGACAATAAACTGGACTGGTCTCGGAATGCTGAGGCCCTGTACAAGAAAGGACAGAGCAGCTGTACCTTTTGAGAAGGCTCCACTCCTTCTACATCTGTAATAAGATAATAATAATAATAATGCATTTTATTTATATAGCATTTTTCATACACTCAAAGACGCTTTACAGAGATTTAGAGAACATAGGGAAATGAATAAATAGATAAATAAGTAAATATGTAAACGAACAGAGAAAGGAGACAGAAGGTGAGTTGACTTTCAGTGGTTGAAGGTAGTACTGAACAGGTGAGACTTCAGCGATGTTTTGAATGTGGTGAGTGTGGAGGAGTCTCTAACGGTTTGGGGTAGTGAGTTCCATAGGGTGGGAGCAGCGATGGAGAAAGCTCCATGATGCTGCAGATGTTCTACCAATTGGTGTAGCCAGTGCCATTTTCTTCACTGTAATGTGCTGGGGCAGCAGGGCAAAGGCCATGGATGACAATAGGATTAACAAACTCATCAGGAAGGCTGGCTCTGTCCTGGGGGCGGAGTTAGATTCATGGGAGCTAGTCTTGGAGGGGAGGTTGCTCCTCAAACTATGGAGCATCCTGAACAATACCGCTCACCCCCCCCCCCCCCCCCCCCCATGACACACTGGTCAATCTGAGGAGTACCTTCTGCAACAGACATCCACCAAGTTGCTGCACAGAATGCCACAGGAAATCATTCTTCCCTGTGGCTATCGAACTGTATAACTCCTCCTCCTTCTGTCATGGGGTAGACTGACTTCTTTCCCACCCCCCCACCCCAATCTTTGCACATCCCCAATCCTTTCCACTCGTCACTTTAATTTTATGTTTCATGTATTTTGTGTTTTATGACTGTTGGCAGATCAATTTCCCTCCTGGGATAAAGTTCTATCGTATTGTTTTATTAACCTATGTCTGTCCCCATTTGCTTTATTTTCCTATGTTCTCGCTACTTTGTTATATTACTGCATTCCTCTTCCTTTCAGAGCTCATTCTTCCATCTCCTGCTTTCCTATTTGCATTTTTCTTCTTCATATTCTTATTTTTATTGTGTCCTGATGTACTATAGAGGTACTGACATTATCAAATCCTACCCAATCTTTAATTCCACACAGTTGGTAAAAATTGTAATTACCAAAATTGGCTGAGAATTTAAGGAATAGCAGACCATATCCATCCAAAGGTTTGCCAGAAAACGCACTTCAACCAGGGATGTGCTTTTCCAAAGTGAGGACATGTTGCAGGATTTTAAATGGTTCACCAAAACAGATCAGGCAAAGGTCAGTCGTGTGAAGCCCAGAGATTGTAGATCACATGTAGAAGAATGGCTTGGGGTGCAGGGAACTTGGGAAGGGTCATGAGAGTGAGAGAGGCGAGCATGGGAGAGAGAGAGAGAGGTGTGGGGAACATGGGGAAAGGGTGGGGTGCAGCTTCACTGACTAGTGAACAACAATCCTAGCTTTGCCCTAGTTGCTTTGAATACCCTCTGTGGTCAGCGTGTATCATTTTTTCCAGCACCTCTTGGTAAATTATTGGGTCGTAAAGGTGAACCATTTGATTAAAAGGTGTAGCCTGAAAAAAAGATTGAAAACCACTGCCCTCAGTAATTTTCACCAGAATACACAAATACATTAATTCTCAGCCCAAGAGATATGCCCCAACAAATTGTCTTCAACCTTAATGTGTAGGAAAGAACTCCAGGTGCTGGTTTACACCGAAGACAGACACAAAATGCTGGAGTAGGCAGCATCTCTTGAGGGAAGGAATGGGTGATGTCTCGACCCAAAACATCACCAATACCTTTTCTCCAGAGATGCTGCCTGTCTCGCTGAGTTACTCCAGCATTTTGTGTCTATCTTCAACCTTAATCCGTTGCTACTGAATATGTGTCGTCCACTTGGCCCCACAATTACAATCCTGTAATAGCGTGTAAACGTTTCTTAAAATTAAAGGAAGATCAATAAAATAAGCCGTTGTTTTATTAAAAAGATGTTTAATTTGTGAAAGAAAAATCTCTAAATCAATGCTGATGCTATCTGAAGAGTCCTCCTCCCTGACATGTCATGTGGAGAATGGATTACACATCAATCAAACAAAGCTTTCCACAATAAAAGAGATATCTTTAATCTAAGAACTTCAGAAGGATAGGACCATGTCACCCCAATCTACTGGGCAATAATAGGCAGCCAAGCATAATCACTTCCGTCTCCAAAATGCAATTGAGGTAAATAAAGAACAGACAATCTCATATTTGGCCAGCTGTTTGCATGTTGCTTCAAGAAAGTAAATGTCTTAATTATCTAAACTGAAATAAATTTGACGTTAGGACGGGCTGCCAAGCACAAAGAGGGACCTGGTGGGGGGCCACTGAGAACAAAGAGGGACTGGCAGGGGGATGCTGAGAACAGAGGGTTCCAGTGGGGGGCTGCCGAGAACTCAGAGGAACCCAGCGGGGAGTCAGGTGTTAATAATACCGGGCTTTCCCCCAGTCTGCACTTACTTGTCACAATTACAGTTGGTACTATCAGTTCCACCTCAAACCTTGCTCTTGGGTAGTGAAACTCCAGAGAGGAAGCACAGACCTCCAAAATCACTACTACCTTGGCTGACAAAATTGGAGAAAGGGGGAATGATTTTATAAAACTCCCAGGCTTGTCTCCTGTATTATACAACAGATTATCATTTCTCATTTTATGCTGAACTGTTTGACTCTTTCTTATTCTAATTGTGAGAAAAAAGAGTATATAGAATTTGAAAAATTAGTATATTGAATGAGGCAGCAATATTACAACCTCCTGACTGTTCTTAAATGAGTGAAATATTAGAGAAACTCATAAAAATATCACAGGTAACAGATTCAATTCGTAATGGATTCACTATTGATGTATGGTAGCAATATATTACTGTTCAGTGCAAAAGTTTCCATTAACACTACAAACTCCAAATAAATTTTGAACCCATTTTGTACTCTATTGTTTTTTTTAATTTATTGAACTTTTTAAAATTTGTTTATCATGTTAACTATTGAGTACTGTGTTTACAAATCTGTTGTGCTACTACATTGTTGCATTTCGGTACTCACAACAATTCTCTCGTCTTTTGACATTTCCAACCCGAGGAAACGGTTCAGAACTGCATGATTTTTCTACTTCTATCAGGTCTCCCCTGAACCACCAGCATTCCAGAGAAAACAATCCAACTTTACCCAACCTCTTTTTGTAGCTAATACCACCTAATCCAAGCAGCATTCTGATAATCCATCTGAAGAAGGGTCAGATACCACCTGAAACGTCACCCATTCCTTCTCTCTGGAGATGCTGCCTGTCCCAGAGTTACTCCAGCATTTTGTGTCTATCTACAGTTTATACCAACATCTGCAGTTCCTTCCATTCTGATAAACCTCTTCCACGCCATCTACAATAATTGGGCGACCAGAACTGCATGCCACGTTCCATGTGCTGCCTAACCAAAGTATTGGAGAGCTGCAAGGGACTTCTTTGCTCTGATATCTATGGTGGATTAATTGGCAGAAAGTGATGAATGGTTAATGGGGCAAATGGGACTGACAACATTAGATGGTGCATCTTGGTCGGCATGGATGAGTTGGGCCGAAGGGCCTGTTTCCATTCTGGATGACTTTACGATTAAGACAAAACAAAAATGTTTCCTTCTTGTGATGGGCCTTGGGAATGGTTTGGATTGTAAGACTAGGCCTTCATGCAAAAGAAAAGTCGTGCACCATTCAGGCTAAAATTTCCAATGAAATAGAAGACAGACACAGAAAGATGGAATAACTCAGCGGGAC
This sequence comes from Rhinoraja longicauda, assembly GCF_053455715.1. NCBI lineage: Eukaryota > Metazoa > Chordata > Chondrichthyes > Rajiformes > Arhynchobatidae > Rhinoraja > Rhinoraja longicauda. The sequence continues at coordinate 55,915,523 of NC_135960.1, read as the reverse complement.
AGGCAGCATCTCTGAAGATGAAGGAATGGGTGACAATTCGGGTCGAGACACTTCTTCCAATGCAATGGAAGCCGGAGCTTGAGTGAATGCGGAAAGCTGCTGGACGCGCCTTTGCAAAGCGAGAAGGGGAGAAGGGTGTTTGCCTGATGGTGGAGTGTGTTTGCTTGATGGTGGAGTGTGTTTGCCTGATGGTGGAGTGTGTTCGCCTGATGGTGGAGGGTGTTCGCCTGATGGTGGAGTTTGTTCGCCTGATGGTGGAGGATGTTCGCCTGATGGTGGAGGATGTTTGCCTGATGGTGGAGTGTGTTTGCCTGATGGTGGAGGGTGTTTGCCTGATGGTGGAGTGTGTTTGCCTGATGGTGGAGTGTGTTTGCCTGATGGTGGAGTGTGTTTGCCTGATGGTGGAGGGTGTTTGCTGGCGTCTGAAGTGAGAGCCGGGGTTGGGTTGGGGTGGAGGTTTGGGTGCCGAGGGCGCTGCGCTTCAGCCTCCGGCCGGAGGGGGTGCGCGCCTGGGTTGGGAGCAGCTGCACCGGCGCGGCGCGTCGCGTCTCTCTGCGTCTCGTTGCACTGGGACCCACCATATGGCAAAGTGAAAGTTACGGCTCCCGGCCGCACAAAGTTTCGTCGTGAGGAAGCCCAGCATCGCGCCGAGCCCGGTCGCGCACCAAGCGGCAGCTGCCGCCTTGCTCTCGGAGATGGCCAAACGGTGAGTTGTCGCCCGCTCCCAGCCGTGTGGGGCGAGCGCAGGCCGCCGCGCCTGGGGCTGGCGGCGACGAGGAAGCCGGCCTGGCGCTGCGGCGCCTCGGCTCGGCTCGGCGGCGGCCGCGGAGGCGCTGCAGGCTGAGGTCGGGGCCCATGTGTTGCGTGTCTCTGCGGCCGCCCACACCGCCCAGGCCCAGCTCGGGCTCGGCTCCGCTCGGCGGTGCAGGTTGGCTTAAGTTGTCATCGTGGAGAAGTTGGAAGCAGGCCGGGGAATAGCAGGATTGCTGGCAGTGCGATGGCGGTGGCGGTGGCGGTGGCGGCGGCGGCGGCAGAGTGGGCCCTGCGACACTGCCCAAAGACAAGCGCCCCTGTCCCGACAGAGCTGCTAATTTCAAACTTCAGACTGGGTTTCAAACTCCAGTTTAAAACCCTGAACCAAGCTACTATTCATTTGGAGGGGCACAGTTTTTGTTTTCCAGTTTCTTCTGGCAAACTGTGTTTATTGGCTTTGGTTTATTTGGATTGTTTTGCTCCCATTTCTAAATGCAATTTCTAAATGTAAACTTCATAATTTCTTGTTGACTGCGATATACAGCTCAGTTTTTGGTTTGACAAAATGGCTTTGCTCATTTAGTCTTGAACTTTGCATAATTTAGTAAAATAATTTAATATTTTATATTCGGTATTTTATTTAAAATTCAAAAAACAAGTTTGTACCAAATATATCAATTTGGCTAGCTTGTATATGAAAGTTATTTTATGTGAAACTAACATCATGAATGTTGAATACAAAAACATTGAAGTCAAGATCTGGGTGTTGACAGACCTACCTCAATTTTATAAACATGTTTGAAATTATATGGTTTATTTTAAATATTTTGACTTGTTTTTAGCAAATGTGGCCAGTGAGTCATCAAACCATTTGGACAAGACTCCAGACTTAGTTTTTGAATTATTTGATCTCATTTAGGAGATCGGAATACCTCATTTTATTTCAGCAACTTGGGTAGGTGAGGGGAAATCATGACTTGCAACCATTGAAAGGAAAAATCCCTTAGATTAAATGTGCATTGTATTACATGCATAATTCAACTGAACTCCAATGTCCCTCTGCCTTCTTTGGGCATGTGTAAAGGCTTGACAGCCATACTTGACTATCTCTTTTGGGGGGCTTAGTCGTTTAGTTTGCTAACTAATGTACAGTGAGTGCCTGGTGTAAGAAAATAAAGAACAGTAATAATACCAACAATCTAGTAAGACAGGAAGTTCAGTTCTATTGAAGGCACCAAATAGAAGTTGTTGTGGCCTTTAAAATAGTGGACAATTATTGGGGGAGGGGGGCGCAAAACTGATTTTAAAAAAAAACTTAAAGATGGCACATATAATTCTGATACAATTGTATAGACAATAGGTGCAGGAGGAGGCCATTCGGCCCTTTGAGCCAGCACCGCCATTCAATGTGATCATGGCTGATCATTCTCAATCAGTACCCCGTTCCTGCCTTCTCCCCATACCCCCTGACTCCGCTATCATTAAGAGCTCTATCCAGCTCTATTTTGTGGAAAATCTGCAGTTTTTGTCCCCTAGTGGACTTCAGCATTTGTAATGTTGAGCAGAAACCTTTTAAGAATCGACATATTGTTGTTTCTGCCCTGTGAGACTGTCTCTGAAGAATATTTCAATCAAGTAAACTGTTTGGATTGGGAAAAAAAGATCAGTCTGAGTTGAGAATCCATATACTTAAACTCATGGATTGGAGACCTGGTCATGGTTAATGCGAAGTAGGCCATAATGTACCTAAATCCAGGCTTTTTAAAATAATGTCCTTGGAGCCCTTCATGAACATAATGCCAATCAAGCAACTAATAACTGGTCAGATGGGAGACCAAAGACTCCCTTGGGAATCAGTAATTGAATTATCCTTCAGTGAATATTTTTCATATCCACTACCAGTTTTTTTTGTCCCGAGGAAGTAATCAAATTTATTTTTCAATGCATATTAAAATTGTAATGTAGTTTGGGCTGTAATGTCATCCTCGCTTTAATGGCACCATTTTTGTCTCCTGAAGATTGAGGGTTGCTCTGAGAGCTTGAATTCATGCACTGGGCTAACATATCAATGTTGTGCTGATAGGAATGCTATCTTTTGCATGGTGTCGTACTGATATTTCCCTTCCCTGAATTAATGCCAAAGCTCCAAAGAGCTTTTGGAAGGTCATGGAACTTTCTTGCCCAATATTTATCAAAATCATTTAATGAAAACAATGAAATTCCTAGTTGGAGGTATGTCCCACACGCCAATTGTCTGTATAACATTGATTGTTTTTTCTGAGTATTGGCTTGAAAGAGCATTGACATATAATAATATAAGTTTGTCCATTGCTTTTGTAAACTTTTTGTTTCTACAAGGGTTTTCCTAGTTTAAGACCTTGAATCAGTCTGCTTGGGTTTTCATATTTTGATGCTCACATTTGTTCAAAACATCTGAATTTCAAACTGAAGTCTACAAAATGTTTACCGTGATTTTAAATTTATCATTCTTTTATATTCAATGTAAACAATTAAAGTTTATGTGAAGGAATTTAAACTAAAAAAAAATTTGGTATTACAAGAGATTATTAGATACATTTCACAGGTAAAGGATGAGGAAGAATAACAAACTAGATTAAAATAATTGGTTGAGCAGAGAAAAGAATAAGAAGGGGTTACAATCGTAAACTTGAAGCAATGCTGACTTTTTGTAGGAAAAATTCCAGTTGGACATTTATCTGACTGTTGAAACTTGGGTCGTTGTGTTCAAGGTTCTGGGCCATTCTTGTTAAATGCCACAATTAAGTAGAGCAGATTTTTTTGCGAACGTATTTGCAAAACTGTCAATGTTGGCTATTATTACTTCAAATGATAAGAAAATATAAAATGAAAATGATAAGAAAATATAAAAATCAAATTAAATGTCTGAAAGAGCAGCATTTCTTGCTTTTTCTTCATAAAACAATATACTCTACATCTTGGAACGGTTGATTATAAGGGATTACATCAAACAACTTCACAAATCAATATTTTTTTTCTACTGAACTTAATATATTTTGCAGATTCCAGTTCATATTGTCTGTTGGTCTGAATAGTGTCATGCATCCTCGAGAGAAAAAAATTCAACCAATTAATAATTTGTGTTTTAAATTAATGGAGGAACATTTGATTACAAACTAGTTGGTTTTTACATTGAACCTTACTATTTTTGTTTATTCTGCTTTCCCCTACCCATCCTCATACCCAACAAACAATTTTACTCACTGCTATTAGATTTTTCATGCTGGATGTCAAATTGTTTTGCAGAAGAGTGTGTTGATTCATTTATGAAGAATATGCAATGTGTTAATTTCCTGTACTTTGAAAACTTGTTTGTCAAATAGAATCTAAATGCAATACTTATTGTGATTTTTGTTTATGAACACATTTTATAATTTAATATGTTCTGATATAATATCAGAAGTAAAAATGGTGCTATTTGTGAGAATTTTAATTCCGAGTTGCATTTAGTGGTGATGCTCATTGCAGGCTGAATGAAAGATGGCACAAAAATGTAGGCGCCCAAAATGGCTTGGGCTGCCCAATTACTGCCATTAGTTACTCTCAAGGGAAAGTTCAAAGCACTCCCTGATTGTCAATTGATTTGTCACCAAGTTGGCTGATTGATAAATTATATTAAGGTTTCATAAAGATAATAAGCCAGGATGGAAAAGTGCAACTGTTTGTTAACAAATTAAAATGTTTTATAGTCTGAAATAATGATTAGAATGTAGGTGCAATTCAGGAAAAAGTTGAAATAACATAAATGAAATTTAAAATGGAAAAAAATGGTTTTGAAATATTAATACTGAAATACCATCTAAATATTACTTAAGGCCAGAGAATTGGCCGAGCATGAATTATTACTAAGTGTGCTAAGTGTACTAAAAATTCAACTCGACCATGCATTAAAGCATTTTAGAATGCATTTTGCACTCAAGAGTAGTTTATAAACTGATAACGGCTTCAGTGATTTAACTGATTTCATGTGTTAGGGTGAAGAAATTTGCATGAAAAAATAATGCAACCTCTGGAAGAGATTGAATTGCTGACAACTTCCAAATTTAACGATTTTGGCACATGGTTTTGCTTCCAGCCTGCTTGACCTTGCAAAGTCTTCCTCCAAAATATCTGGGGACCGGTTTCTAAAATGGACAGCTGTTCTAGTCAATATTTAAGGAGCTTGCTCTGACAAGATGGGGTACTCCACCTTTGCAACCTCTTTGAATGTCTCATTGCAGGGCAGAGATTTTGTACAGTGATGTGCAGGCAGGGAAGAATGGCTCTTGAAGTATTCAATGTTGACCCCTGAGATCTCATGGCACCAAGTCAAATATGGGCAAGTAACCCTCCTGACAAATACCCACTCTTCCTCAGCTGATAAATGAATACTATCTCATGGGTGAGGGACTTCAATGCCTATAGCCAAGAGTGGCTTGGTAGCACCACGACTAAGTTACCTGGCCCCGCCTTGAGGTACATACTTGCATGAAACATTTAGGCAGCACATGAGTGAAATAAACAAGGGACAAATCTACCTGATCTCAACCTCTACAGCACATCAGGTGCTACCTTACATGATAACTGGTAGAAGTGATTACATCATTGTCCATGTGGAGATGCAGTCCTTTCTTCTTATTGAGGGCATCCTCCACAATGTGGTGTATTCCTGTGGGACAGATGCAGAACAGATTTAAAGCTCATAATTGGGTATCCTTGAAACGTGGCAGCCCGGCCGACAGCAGCACCAGAAATGTGCAGCACAATATATAATCTCACCTCTCACATATTCCTTACTCTACCATTACAATCAAGGTTGATCAATTGAGAGTGAATAAAGGCTGGCCAAGAGCAGTAGTTGGCGCACACAAAATGAGTGCTAGCCTAATGAAACATTAACACAATAATCTATATACTAAACCTCTCGTTTGTTCACTTGTTCCTGAACTACATCCAAATCGGTACACGATACCGTGACAAATTTAGGCCCACCTTACTGTGGTCCTATGGAAGAAGTTTAATTGAAATCGGTGTTATATTTTTCGTTATTCACATTTTAATATACTGCATGCGCAGTTGAGGCTCCGTTGATCTGGTATGTACGTAAGATATCCGCGCATGCGCAGAATAAACACGTCCGTGCCTGCGCAGTTGGGGCCCTTTGAGCATGGCTCGACCGCCTGTCTCTTGGGGGCGGGAGAGCCAGGCCTGGTGCCGGGGGAAACAGCCAGAGCTTGGGCCTGGGCCTGGACGTGACCGGGTAACCGCGAGCCTGAGGTGGGCCAAGGGGAAAGGCGGCAGCAGCAATGAGGCCGGGCATTGGTGGAGGCCGAGGCTCTGGGCCTGCCCTTGGCTCCCCCGTCCCCCCTCCTCTCACCGACCGGCTCAGCACCTTCCCCACGCCGCCCAGAGTCCAGTGGCTCAGCAACAGTGGGAGAGCAGCCGCCGTCTACCACTGCACATCCCTGCACCGGGACTCTCCCCCCCCCCCCCCCCCACCCCTGTTCCATCAATGGTGGCCGGGAGGCGGGTTGCTATGGCGACCGCAGGTTGCTGCCAGGAGGAGGGAGAGGGGATGAGGGTGGGGGAGGGAGGACGGGGATAGGGGAGAGAGGGGGTTGATGATGGGTGGAGGGGGAGGGTGCTACACCAATGCAGGAGAGGCAACCCTAGGAGGAGAGGGGAGAAGGAGTGGGGGGGGGTTAGGGAGGGGGGAAGTGGGGGAGGAGAGCGTGCTGCACCAATGCAGGAGTGGTTTGGGCCCATCGGGTCCACTTGGTCTAGTGAACATTAAATTGCACCCAATAGTGCTTCCAATCTGATTATTAAGAATTACACCTTGCTTTCAATATTTCGTGTTTGAAACTATGCAAATAACACAAAGTATATGGGTAAATCTTGGGGAAAACCTGTGCTCATAATGTATGATTAATGTACTGTTTTATTTGGACTAAAACGTTCAGGAATGTCTAAGGGTAAGCAGGTAATCAGGACATATTGTGCATAATGAGACCATTTAGTCCCTGTATCTTTGCTGTAGTAGTAAAGAACTGTTTTATTTGGCCTGTTCTGTTCTTGATGTTGTTCCTTCCTGTGCGATGTGTTCACTGATCTGTTGACAAAGTGTTCCATTATTTAACAATTCTCCAAGAGCTGTCTCCATACGCAGTTATCTATGATGACTTTAAATTGACCCTAATCAATGGAAATAATCATTTTTTAGATGTTTTAACAAAACATTGGCCCAGAATTTGTGATGATTGCAATCCACAAAGAGCCTGTTCTTGATTGCTTTGTGTGGAGGCCATTAATAAAGGACACTTGCAGTTTCTGCCACATGACTTGCGCATATAAATTCAGAAAGTTGTGTATTCAAATGTAAATTTTGAAGTCCATTACATTTTGAAATCTATATATCCGCACTTTTCATTGTCTTTAAGGGCATACTCATAATTTAGATCTCCCAAGAATTGAAATGAGAGAGGAAAACATGCATTATTGGAAGATGTGAGTTCTCTCCACTGTTGCTTCATTTTCTATAATTATCTTCATTGTAGGCTGGAAACCAAGCCTGATATTTGATTGTACGAGGAGCAAATGTCACATTAGGCTGGGTAGTGCCCTCCGCCCATTCATCTTGCAGTTGTGGCTGTAATGTTTATTACTTGGGCAACATTAGCAAGTGTGTTAAACTCCCCACTGTGTTGTGCAGGCTAGCCTCACCCTGCACATCATGTCACCTCCCTTTCATTCATGCCTGAAGAAGGTGTGATCCACCCTAGTGCTCACTTATGACATCACATCCGCTTCACAGATGATTGCCATGAAAATGCTTGGTGACTTATCATCTGGGTGGGAATGTTTATGCCCTGTGCCAAGAAATGGCGTAGCTGGAAAACATTTTAGAGTTTTCGAATTTGATGATTCATAAGGAAGCAGGAGTTAGAAATTTAAAAAAAATACTTAATGCTTAGAATTTGGAGCTAATACTTATTTTAATCTATTGCCCAATATATCACTTCCTAGTTGGCTGATATTTTGGGCAAACAATTACACGAGAACACAATACAGGCACCTCACTTGTTACGTGGGGGTTACATGCTTGAAACATAGCGTATAAATTAAATCTGTATGCAACTACGCGGTTGGCAGTAAGTTTGAATGCATTATTCTGTAAATACCAGTGCGTAAATCAAGCCTTGGTATTAATGGAACGAGTACGTTATTTTAAAAACATATAAATCAAACACATGAAAATCGTGAGGTGCCTGCACATGATATTTAGTTACAGAAAACCCTTGTTCACCCCAGCTGGGAAACGACACCTTCCAGCAGCACAATGCTGGAGCAGTTTCGATGGTGTGGTGATCAGCAAGGCACTTTCTCAATTTAGTGTGGCTTCACTGGGGAAGCAAGATGAATATCAAGTTATTCCAGCAACTGCCAATTGGTAGATCGGACAGCCCAGCCTAGAGTTTTTAATGTTAGTTTATCTACACAATGCGCATGCCTCAAACCAAGATGAGCAAGGCCAACCTGCTGTGGTAGATGCTGCAGTGAAGTAATTTTAGGTTTTAGTTTTTTGTGGGCGTCGCAAGATAATCTTTTTATGAAGAGTTGCCTGTTTATTGCATAAGAAACCGATTCGCTGATTTGTTCAATGCAATAAAACAACATCCTTGATATAACTCACAATTTAATCTGGTACTTTATTGAGAGACCCTTTGGTTATATTGCTGTGCAGAAATAAAATTAACCTGGTTAAAAACAAGTAAGATTTAAGCTACCAGCAATAGTTGTATAAAAATCATCAGAATTTTATTTCCAGACAATCTATTCAATGGACTGATTTACCAACAGTGACCAGTTCCAATTTTAATGAATTACTGGATGTCCAGTGGTAGTTCATAGGATCAATTGCAGATAATGTGTTTAGAAGGTTAATCGTATAGAAATTATATTATTGCTAAAAGATTCACAAGACGTATTCTCAGTTTATGAAGTAAATGATTTTTCATCAATTGAAGCCAGAAAGACTGATGGATGTCTTATCGGATAAACACATACTTCTGTTGATTTGCAGTTTCTTCATGTGGCTTAGGATGCAAAATCAAGGACTGTCATTGAGAAAATAATGTGAAGATTTTGAACAAGATTAATAATTTTATCAAGGCTGCATGTAAAATGTGCTGTTGAGCTGCTGTGTTAAGTACCAGTAACAGGTTTTCATAGCCACATTTCAGGCAAGTATTTCTATCAGATTCGGACTGTTGTATACTTGGCCAGAAATGAAATTTGATAGAATAATATGATCGTTATTTGCAGTGGTGGCTTCTGCACAGCACGTATGGATTGCCACCTGACAGATAAAATGAGACAGTAAAATAAGTGGTCAGAGAATGTCATGGAGTTGTGCTGTGGCTGAAGGGTTGTTGGGTGGGAAAATGGTTTTGAAAGCACCGAGCATTACTGATTGTAGGAAATTTGGGGTCAATGGGGCCAATGCTTTGTGCTAGTGGAAAACAAGTGGATGGAGTAATTTGATTGTCCCATTTTTGGGGAGGGGATCCAGAAGGATTTACAGGACCAAAATCTGCATCAAGAACCATTTTAAGGTGTGCTAAGTAGTGAATTCATTTCTGGTGCTTAAAATTGGTGTAAAACGCTTTAAAAAAAAAATCTAAGTACAGGTAGTTTTGCTATAACGTTTGTTTCCATAGCACAATTGAATATAGCATGTGATTAATTAGAGAACATCATTTGCATGATGTGGGCCGAATTGGTTGTAATACATTTTTGGAGACTAGAGAACTACTTAAAAGTTACTTTGGAAATTGACAAATAGAAAGAACACTGTCTTGGGTTTAATATAACATTCCCACAGTAATCAGACACCATTGTTTCTTTAAGAATACAACTGCTATTTTAACTGCGCGCGGGTTGCCATTGAAATTGAGGACAATTGCTTTGGTGCAATGATACTCCATTAAACAATGTAAGATATAGCAATATTGAGCACAAAAATCTTCACCCTGGGCACATACATCCCAGTTGCTCTGTTCTTTTCCCCTACTTCGTATACTCATCTCCTATCCCCAAGTCCCACATTTCCCTTTTTATCCCCCACCTTCCCCTTCCCTTCTGTCAGTCTGAAGAAGGGACTCAACCCAAAATGTTGTGTGGCCATTTCCTCCACAGATGCTGCTTGATCTGGTGAGTTCCAACAGCACTATGTGTGTTGCTGGAAATTTCACCCGTATATTTTTGAGGATTATGCAGCTTAAGTTTCTGCAATTTCTTACACCTCCAACCTACAGCCTTTAGTGTCTTTAGCTGGTAGAAACAAAAATAAAATTATAGCTATTGAGATATTTTTGAATATCCTACAGGAAAAAAATTACTGTTATTGCAAGTCCAGACTCTCGCTCCCTCCCCCCCCCCCCCCCTTTTTTTTAATGACACGATTTTCTATAACACAATGTTTCTTAGAAAGGCATCTATTGCGTCAGAGCAGAACTTAGGGTGACACTGTGGCGCAGCGGTAGAGTTGCTGCCTTATAGCGTCAGAGTCCCAGGTTCGATCCTGACTATGGGTGCTGTCTGTATGGAATTTGTACGTTCTCACTGTGACTGCATGAGTTTTCTCCGGTTTCTTCCCACACTCCAAAGACGTACGGGTTTGTAGGTTAATTGGCTTGGTATAATTTTAAATTGTGCCTAGTGTGTGGAGGACAGTGTTAATTTGCGGGGATCACTAGTTGGCACGGACTTGGTGGGCCAAAAGGCCTGTTTCTGTGCTGTATCTCTAAACTAAATTACTGGTAATTGTTCCCAGCTTAGTGCTGGAAAAACTCCCACAAGAATACTGTGTACTGGAAATCCGTTTTGTTGAATTCCAGACTGACCCAGGAAGTGCTTTTTCGTTTGGTCTGGCATTAGACTAGAATGTTTAATTCGCATAGGCCGTATGCTTGGATTGAGCACTTTGAGGTGGCTGAGGTGGGAGATCGTAAGTCAGTTGACTTTGACTGAGAGGTATCCCTCAATTTTAATCAATAAAACAGATTCTGCGCTATTATGTTGCCTATCACGTTGCCCTGATAAGAACAGTTGATTCTTTGTACTTCATTGTGAAGTAGTTTGATTCCTGATAGAGACATGAAAGGCATGATATAAATACAGGATTATTTTGATATGATCCAGTGTCAAATTTTGTTTGATACTTCTTCTAAAAGCACTTTGGGAATTTTGTTCTGTTGAAGGTTTTAATGAATACAAGTTGTCACTGTTGCAATGTGTTAAGCAGATGTGATGAAATTACACGATGTGTTAGAGCTTTCATAGTACTGTTCGTCAATAAAACCTTTCTTCAATGGAACTTTTTGGGGTTCCGTGAAAATAGCACTTGGAATTAATGTTTATACAAAATAAAAGTGTACATGGCATTTGTGTTCATATTTCAAGTACAAACAAACCTTTCATCCCTTCACGTTCATGCTGATGGTGTTCTACCTGGGCCTCTCATTTAATTCCATCATTTTAACCTCACTTGTGAGGACACAAAATGCTGGAGTAACTCAGCAGGTCAGGTAGTATCTCTGGAGAACAGGTAATGTTTCAAGTCAAGACCCTTCTTCGGATTGATTGTAGGGGGAGTGTGGGGGAGAAGGAAGCTGGGAAAGGGGAGAGGCAGAATAAACTGGCAGGTAAGCAGTCGACACAGGCAAGGGGGAGTGGGGGGTTGCTGACTGGTGGACTGTTGGAACAAAGGCCAGAGATAAGAACTGGTGTGAGATGGACTTGAAGAGTTGTGAATTGTGAAGCCGGGGGAGGAAAGTAGTGTGGGGAGGGGGAAATTGGTGGGAGACCACGTGGGATACAGGGGGGAAGGGGGGAGCAGGTGAGAAAAAGAGGGGGGGGGGGGTGGGGGAGAAGGGGGTGTGGTTAGTTAGAGGTTACCTAAAATTGGAGAATTCAAAGTTCACACCATGGTTTGTAAGCTATGCAAGTGGAATATGAGGTACTATTTCTCCAGTTTGCATGTGGCCTCACTCTGGATAGAAAGTCCAGGACAGAAAGGTGAGCGGAGGAATGGGAAGGAGAATTAAAATGGTTCGTTACTAGGATATCCAGTAAGCCTTGACAGACCAAGCACATGGGAGAACTTGTCAACTCTGTACATACAGCACCCGTAGTCAGGATCGAACCCGGGTCTCTACAATGTAAGGCGGCAATTCTACGGCTGCGCCACCGTGCCACACAAGTTGCAAGGACAGGTGTTACATCTCCTGCACTTGCAGGGGAAAGTACCTGGGGAGGGAGTGATTTGGGAGGAAAGGATTAGTGAACCAAGGAGTTGCAGAGGGAACGGACTGCAGAAAGGCGGAAAGTGGGGGAGATGGCGATATGACTGGAACTGGGATCACATTAGAGCTGATGGAAATGTCAGTATGACGCGCTGGATGTGGAGGCTGGTGTGATGTGAAAGGTGAGAACCAGAGGAACTCCATCCTTTCTCTTTGGGGGGGAGGGGGTCTCCCTGCAGGAGACACGGGTGAAGGATCCATCTATGATAGAAGGGGGGGAAACCACGTTTACTAAAGAAAGAGGACCTTGGATATCCTAGAATGGAAAGTCTCATCATGGGTAACCTGCCACGCTTTGTCCTACATCATCCCTTTTCCAGTTTTTTCCCTCCCAAGTCAATCTGAGGAAGGGTCTTGGCCCAAAACATCACCTATCTGTGTTCTCCAGAGATGCTGCCTGACCCGCTGAGTTGCTCATCACTTTGTATCCTTTTGTGTATTAACCACCATCTGCAGTTCTTTGTTTCTTTATTCTCACTTGTCAGTTAATATGGATTTCCTTTAATTGCACCAACACTCGCCATGTCGGCTATGTTGTGATTGTGAATTTTACCTTCTAATTATGAGTTATTCTGACTTGTCCTGGAACAGGCTAAACAAAGGGACAACTTTCTGCTCTTTAACAAGTGAATATCTTATCTTAATGCTCAGTATTTTAAAATTCTTGTTTGTGTATGCTGTGAATTAGATTAATAATGAAAGTAATGGAAATAATTAAGTTCAACTATTTTTTGTGTGGGAATAATTAGGAGAATTGTGTCCTTCAAACAGGAAATAACATTGTAAAAGAATTTAGTTGATTTTTCAGTTAATTAATTGCTACATGTTGATGGTTGTCCATCATTAGCAAATCATTTTGCTTCAGAATGAACTACATACCGACATCCTTTGTCTCAACCTTCACTCAATAGGTTGTGTCTCCATGCGCTGATGTGTTTAATTTTTTTGTGCAGATAGGGTGGCCCCTAGGTGATAGTTTGTGGTCAATTTGGAACAACCAAAACATTAGTAAAATAAAATTGCCAGGAAAATCCAAATTGTGGGTCAGCACTTCAGTTTGAACCCCTAATCAGACAATGGAGCAGGCCTTTGTGCTTTTTTTCCAGGATCATTAAAAAATTAGAGTACATTCCAAATTACTTGAAAAGAACCTGAAAAGATAACCCAGGCTAAAAAAGCCTTTTTTAATTGATTAAGATATGTAATGTCTCCTTGGCTAATTGGTAATCCTTTGACGTATCACTTTTGTTCATACTGCAGTTTGAAGATTCCAGTGCTGTCTGCGGTGGAGCATTTGTACTGTGAGATGGTCCATTCTTGAAAAGACCAAGAACTGTGTTGGATATAAATACAATGGTGCTTTGGGGAATTTCCTCCTTATTGCCAGCAAGTTTTGAAAAAGTAATTCATAAAATGTATTAACTTCTAATTTTGTTTCTGTCTATTAATTCTTGCATTGCATCTTACATTGGCTGTCATGTTTGTAGCTTTAAAAAAACCTCAATGGTTGTGAATGCCTATAGGCACCTTAACACAGTTATGATGCCTTTCGAAATGCTTTGTCATATAAATTCTTGCCTACCTCAATGTAGAATAAAGAAGCTGGGTTGAAGATCTCCATCTGATAAGTCTTAGAATGTTTTTGCTCTTCCACAGCTAATAAAAACCCAGAAAGTTAAAAAAAAAAAAAAACACAAGGCAAATTATCAAAAGGATACAGGTTTAAAAACTGCAATTTCATTATTTTTATTAGGATTGATCAGTTACATAACTTTCTTTTTGCAGGAGTTCCAATTAAAATCGATATATGTCACTTTATTTTCTTGAACCATGTATGTGCCTCAGTCTTTATATGCCCATGAAACAGTGTCGCACAAGAACAGGTCCTTCTGGCTGTGACGACTGCCAAACACAATGCTCAATTAAACTAATCCCTTATGTTTGTTTGCATGTCATTCACATCCCTCCATTTCTTGCATATTCATGCACTTATTTAAAAACTTCTTGAACACCACTATCATAACTGCTTTCACTACCACCCCTGACAGCATGTTCCAAGCACCTACCACTTTGTGTAATAAAAAGAATCACCTTGCACATCTTTAAATATTCCCACTCTGATGTTAAAGCTATACCCTCTGGTGTTTGACATTCCTACCCTGTGGAAAAGGCTCTGACCGTCTCTCCTATCCATGCCTCTCATAATTTTATAAACTTCCATCAGATCTCCCTTCAGCCATGAAGCTCCAGAGAAAACAATCCCAGTTTGCCCCACTTCTCCTTATAGCTGATACCCTCAAGTCCAGGCAGCATCTGGTAAAACTTTTCTGCTCCCTCTCCAAACCCTCCACATCCTTCCTGTAATTCGATTATCATAAATGCATAAAATATTCCAAAGGGGACTGAACCAAAGTTTTTTCGTAAAGCTGCAACATAACTTCCTGACTTTTATACCCAATTCCCCATACCGATTAAGGCAAACACACTCATAGCCTTCTTTACCACTCAGTCTGCTTGTGTTGGTACTTTTAGGGAGTTTTGACTTGGGACGACAATATCCTTCTGTACATTAATGCAGTTCAGTGTCCTGCATTAACTACACTTTCCACGTGTATTTAACCTCCCAAAGTGTAACTCCTCGTGTTTTCCTATATTAAATTCCATGTGCCATTCTCCACCAATATAGGTAACTGACCCTATATCCCGTTGCTTACTTTGACAGCCACCTTCACTATTCATAGGTCCTCCAATTTTTGTTGCACTTGCAGATATATTAGCCAATCCTTCACATTTTCAACCAAGTCATTAATATATATCACAAACAACAGATTCCAGCACTGATCCCTGTGGAACCACACTGGTCACAGACCTCAAGCCAGAATAACATCCTTCCACCAGTATTCTGTCTTCTATGGGTAAGCCAGTTCTAAATCCAACCGGCCTCGGATCCCAGGCGTCGTTATCTTATGGATCAGCTTATCCCCTGGGACTTTGTCAAATGCTTTATTAAAGTCAAAGCAGACAACATCCACTGACCTACAATGCCCATCAATCATCTCAGCTCAAAAAAAGTCAATTAAGTTTGCAACACATGCCTGCCCTGTACTAAAACCTGCTGACTACGCTAAGAACCCTCTTCAGTTGCTTCCCTACCACTAATGGGAGGCTCACCAGTCTATCATTTCCTGGATTGTCCTCATTTCCTTTCTTAAACAAAGAAACAACTGGCTGCTCTCCAGTCTTCTGGCACATCGCCTGTGCCTGGAGAAAATGCAAAGATCTTCGTCAAGGCCCCAGCAATCTCCAATCTCTTAGCATTAAGATTCAAAAAACATTCTTGAAAGTTTGGCAAGGTTTAATATTAATAGCATAATACAATTAGGGATTTTCCCTAATGGTCGTAAATAAAATATGTAAATGGTTCAAGTCAGCTTTGTCATGCAGATGACCATTTATCTGAGCCTAAGTTCTCATTCAGCTTCCTGGTTGCATTTTGAGAGTTATTAATGACTTAGTATAATTGAGAAAATAGTCACACCAAATGCTAGTCTTTTTAGCGGGAATCAATTGAGATTCTTTCGCATCATTCCGACCAGCAAAAATGAACTTGTATATCGGAATTATCATGTATAATATCTCTACCTCTTGAGGCCTGATGGTGGTGCAATTTTACCAACTTCAATATAAACTTGCATTTTCAGGAGCAAAATTAGAAATTATTTGAAAAAACCCTCTTATTTGATTTCGAGGGTAGATATCTAATACCAATTAATTTAAAAAAAATCTTTGCGCCAGTCTAAATGCTCTTTCATGAAAGTGAATGATTTTATTGCAAATACATCAGCAAAACTAATTTTGGTTCAGTTAGACACAATGTTGGGAGTTACTCCATGGGTCGGGCAGCATCTCTGGAGAAAAGGAATAGATAATGTTTTGGGTTGAGAACATTCATCAGCAGTTCAGTTAGTTTAGTTCAGAAATACCACATGGAAACAGGCCCTTCAGCTCACTGAGTCAACAAGACGACTAGTTCAATATTGTCTCATCCATTCCGTGCACATAGTGAAATTTACAGAGGGCAATTAATCTACAAACCAGTGTGTCTCTGGGATTTGGTGAGAAACCAGCGCACCTGGAGGAAACCCATATGGTTCCACGAAGAATGTCCGTACTCCACCCAGACAGCACCCAAGGTCTGGATTGAACCCAGGTCTTTGGTGCTTTGAAGCAACCGCTCTATCAGCTGCGCCACTGTGCTGCCCAAAAGGAACGGAAAATGTTGTTAAGGGTTTCACGTTGGTTGATAAATGATAGCTATATTATTGAGTTAAACTACTGGATTTTGTTTGATCTTTTTATTTATGGTGACCTCTGTGGATGGTAATTTTTCTTCTCAAAGAACATAGTTTCAAAATTACTTTTTCTATGAACTTCAGTTTTCAGTCCAATGGCTGTGATAGGAGAGAATGAGAGTTAATGGCTCAGTTCCTATTATATGAATCTCCTCCCTCCTAATGAAAATAGAACTTGGGCAAGTGACCAAAATTGCAAATGAATACTGCTTTTCTGTAGCTCCTGTGTAAACTGAAATGTTTCCGATGAATTACTTGAAATAGTGTTCATGGTTTCATAGTCAAATGTAGTAACTAATTTGTTTATTGCAAAGTCTCAGAGGGTGGTGGTACGAGTGATGAAGTACTTTTGATGCTCCTGTTAACGAAATAGTTGTTGGCTAAGACAACTATTTTGCTTTATCTGGTGTCACTTGAGCTTTTGAATAGATAGATGAGATCCCAGTTTAATTACCACTTTTAGAATGAAGCTATGGAGAATTCCTCAACTGCATTTAATTTGTGTTATTTTGCAACATTCTGCTTCCCTGTGGGCAAAATTCTTACCATTGTGTCAAGCTTGCAATAATTATTTGTCACCTTTACTGTTGGCCTGAGGAAGTGCACTAACAACTTGCTTTGACCTAGCAAAAGTATTTGTCGAGAGGTTGCATTTTTGAAAATCATTCATCTCAAGCATCAACATCTGAAATTTTAAATATTATTACTACAATTATTTTTTCCAAAGTGGACGGATAATACAATTGAATGAATAGGAGCATGGATCCTTTTTACTTCCTCCATTGATGCAGGTCAGCCCTGATCCCAGGGCTAGAACTGCTGATCCTGGTTTAAACTGAAGATAGACACAAAATTCTGGAGTAACTCAGTGGGACAGGCAACATCCCTTGAGAGATGGAATGGGTGACGTTTCGGGTCAAGACCCTTCTTCAGACTGAAAGTCACGGGAAAGGGAAACGAGACATATAGAAGATGATGTAGAGAGATATAGAACAAATGAATGGACAATGATTTAGAAAGAAATAAAACAAATGAATGGACGATGATCTAGAGAGATATAGAGCATTCATTTGTTCTAGGAAAGAACTGCAGATGCTGGTTTAAATCAAAGGTAGACACAAAATGTTGGAGTAACTCAGTGGGACAGGCAGCATCTCTGGAGAGAAGGAATGGGTGATGTTTCTTCAGACTGATGTCAGTGGAGTGGGTGGGACAGAGATAGTATGTAGTTGGAGACAGTAAGACTGGTGGGAGAACTGGGAAGGGGAGGGGATGGAGAGAGAGAAAGCAAGGGCTATTTGAAGTTAGAGAAGTCAATGTTCATACCGCTGGGGTGTGAGCTATCCGAGAGAAATATGAGGTGCTGTTCCTCCCATTCGCAACAAGGACAGAGTTCCTTGTCCTCACCTTCCACCCCATCAGCCGTCGCATACAACATATAATCCGCCAACACTTTTGCCACCTCCAATGGGTTCCCACTACTAGCCTCATCTTCCCATCTCCACTGCTTTCCGCAGAGACCATTCCCTCCGCAACTCCCTGGTCAACTCATCCTTTCCCACCCAAACCACCACCTTTCCCCTGCAACCGCAGGAGATGCAACGCCTGTCCCTTTACATCCGCCCTCGACTCCATCCAAAGACCCTGACAGTCTTTTCAGGTGAGGCAGAGGTTCACTTGCGCCTCCTCCAACCTCATCTACTGATTCTGCTGTTCCAGGTGTCAACATCTGTGCATCAGTGAGACCAAGCGCAGGTTCGGCGATCGTTCGCTCAACACCTCCACTCAGTCCATCTTAACCTACCTGATCTCCCGGTTGCTCAGCACTTTAACTCCCGCTCCCATTCCCAATCTGACCTTTCTGTCCTGGGCCTCCATAGTCAGAGTGAGGACCAGTGCAAATTGGAGGAACAGCACCTCATATTTCGCTTGGGTAGCTTACACCCCAGCGGTATGAACATTGATCTCTAACTTCAGATAGCCCTTGCTTTCCCTCCATCCACCCCCCCTTCCCAGTTCTCCCACCAGTCTTGTCCGACTACATTCTATCTCTATCCCGCCCACTCCACTGACATCAGTCTGAAGAAGGGTCTCGACCCAAAACATCACCCATTCCTTCTCTGCCGAGATGCTGACTATCCTGCTGAGTTACTCCACCATTTTGTGTCTACCATTCATCTATATACTAAAACTCTCGTTTGTTTGCTTGGTTGTTCCTGAACTACAGCCAAAACGGTACTTTGTAGCGTGACAATCTTTGGCCCACTTTACTCACCGTCGTCCATTTGGTGCTAATAGAAGAAGTTTCATTGAAATCGGTGTTATCCTTTTGAAGTTATTCACATTTTAAAGTTTAAATATATCTCCTAGGGAGGGAGGGGGGGAGGATAAAGAGGGTTGAGTAGGATGGAGGGAGAGGGTAGGGGGGAGGGGGATGGGGGGAGGAGAGGAGGAGAGGGGGGGAGGAGAGGAGGAGAGGGTGCTGCACCAATGTAGGAGAGGTTTGGGCCCAACGGGTCCACGGTACCTCTCTACATCATCATCCACATCTCTCTTTCCCTTTCCTGTGACTTTCAGTCTGAAGAAGGGTTTCGAACCGAAATGTCACCCATTCCTTCTCTCAGAGATGCTGCCTGTCTTGCTGAATTACTCTAGCATTTTGTGTCTATTTTTGGCCAGAACTACCTTATTCACTATTAGACTTGCCTCCTGTCCCAGACGCTCAGTGCCTGACTTGCTATCAGCCCAAAATCTATTGCTTTTGTTTTAAATGTTAGGTGGTCACGAAAAAATGGATTGGTAGTTCTCCTTTGCAGTACGTATCTGTCCAAATCTCTCTTCCTGCACACATAACATACATTTGCGCATAAATGAGAACCCTATTGAGTATTTCAGCAAAATAATTCATTGTTTTCTATTTGAAGTCTGAACTTGTGCAATAATCTTTATGATGTTCAAGAGAAAGTCTTTATATCTCACATTTGAAGGAATAACAAATGTTTGCTGATGATTTGATTTATAGACATAAAAGCACTTTATGATCACTTTAGACTTTAAGTGCATGATATTGTACTTTGTATGAATAAAACATGCGCACAAATATGTTGTTGTGGTTTTCTGTGTACTTCAGTTAGTTTTAGAGTAGACTAGACCAAGTGGACCCGTTGGGCCCAAACCTCTCCTGCATTGGTGCAGCACCCTCTCCTCGCCCCCTTCCCCCTCTCCCTCTCTCCCTCCCTCGCCCACCCCTCCCCTCTCCCCCTCCCCCCTCCCCAACTCCATCCCCTTAATCCCCCTTATCCTCCCCCCTCCCTCCCTAGGAGATAGTTTTAAACTTTATAACATGAATATCTTACAAAATATAACACCGATTTCAATGAAACTTCTTCCATAAGCACCAAATGTGAGTAAGGTGGGCCTGAGATGGTGAGTAAGGTGGGCCTGAAATTGTCGCGCTATCATGTACTGTCTTGGCTGTAGTTTAGGAACAAACAAACAAACGAGAATTTTAATATATAGATTTCACTGTAAATTTTGCACCTGGTTTTAGAAGATAAATAAAGGTCTAGATCCAGATAGCAAATGTCAGCAGTTCCAGTGTATCAGTAAATCTGATACTTCCCTGATAATCTGAAGTCCAGCCTTCCAACGTTTATGCTGGGCAACTCGGCTCTGTAATTTTGCAAATATCAAACAAAAAGGAAGATCAGTTAAATTATTTTTTGTTTTAATGATTCCGAAATTTTGAAATTATTTACAGTTTAGTAGCTTTCAAGCATGTTTGCATGTCATACATTCAAAAGCTAATTATTACCATGAGGATATTGCCAAGATTCAAGGGCCTGAGCTATTGGGAGAGGTTGAGCAGGCTAGGACTTTAGAGCAGGAGGATGAGGTTTGATCTTGTGGAAGTGTACAAAATCATGAGAGGAATAGATTGAGTAAATGCACAATCTTTTGCCCATGGTAGGGGAATTGAGAACAGGTTTCAGGTGAGGGGGAAAAGATTAACCTTTTTTACACAAAGGGTGTGGTTGGTGTATGGAACAAGCTGCTGGAGGGGGTAGTTGAGGCAGGTACTATCGCAACGTTTAAGAAACATTTATACAGGTACATGGATAGGATAGGTTCAGAGGCATATGGACCAACTGCAGGCAGGTCGGAAGAATGTAGATGGAACATGTTGGTCGGCGTTAGCAAGTTGGGCCGAAGGGCCTGTTTCCACACTATATGACTCCTTATCACTATTTAAAATGGCAAATTTCTTCTAAAGCAAAGCTTGGTTAAGTTACTAAACTAGAATCCAGAGGCCTGAATCAGGGCAACATGTTGGTATTGCAGGCAGCACAGCTGTCTCATGTCCAGTAAAGTGAGGGCGGCACGGTAGCGCAGCGGTAGAGTGGCTGCTTTACAGCGAATGCAGCGCCGGAGACTCAGGTTCGATCCTGACTACGGGTGCTGCACTGTAAGGAGTTTGTACGTTCTCCCCGTGACCTGCGTGGGGTTTACTCCGAGATCTTCGGTTTCCTCCCACACTCCAAAGACGTACAGGTATGTAGGTTAATTGGCTGGGTAAATGTAAAAATTGTCCCTAGTGGGTGTAGGATAATGTTAATGTACGGGGATCACTGGGCGGCACGGACTTGGAGGGCCGAAAAGGCCTGTTTCCGGCTGTATGTATATGATATGATATGTTCAGCTATGCCCCCCGCCGCTGTCGGTGTGGAGTTTATGCATTTGCCGTGTGACCACCAGGGGGCACCACACGATGGCTGCCTCGCCTACAGTCCGTCCGTCCCTTTCGAACACTTTGTTATTTTTGGTAAGTTTTAAAAGTGTGTGTAAATGTTCTCTGGTTTGTTTTATGTGGGGGAGGGGGTCGGGGGAAACTTTTTTCAATCTCTTACCTTGCCGGAGATGCAATTGTTTTCCGGATCATATCTCCGGTCGCTCTGCGGCCTAACATCGTGGAGCTGATCTTGCCTGGGACTGAATTTGAGCCCCCGCGGGGCGTGGACTTACCATCTGAGCATGCGATTCCTTGCCTGGATCGAAGCTCCAACCGGCCTGCGAACTTTAACATCAGGAGCTCGCAGTCTCGGGTTGAGACCGAGTTGGGAGCTCCAAAAGCCGCACGAAGTTCGACAAGCCCTGACCCGGGGTAGATCGCCCGGTGCAGGGGAGCTGAAATCCCCCCCTCACCCCCGCTGCAGGAGCTTGTTCGCCCCGACGAGGAAGGCCCGCCACCGGCTGCGGGAGTCAAGATCGTCCCGTCAACAGGTTAGAGGCCACCGACCGCTGGAGAACAAAGAAGGGAGAGATTGAACTTTTTTTCGTCTTCCATCACAGCGAGGAATGTGGAGGAGTCACTGGTGGATGTTCATGTTAAAATGTATTTTGTGTGTATTGTTGCTTTTTATTGTTATGATTGTATGGCAAATGAAGTTCCTCGCATGTTGCAAAACATACTTGGCTAATAAAGTATTATTGTGATTGATTATTATGATTGTGACCACTTGGGTTTTCTCTATGTGCCGAATACATGCTGATTGTTATGTTAATTGGTTTCTGTAAATTGCCCCTAATTTGTGTGTGGGGTGGAATAGAGTAGAGAAGAGAAAAGGTAGAGAGATATGGGGGGAACAGGCTTGCTGGGAGAACTGGCAATGACACAAGGAATTTAATGGTTTTGAAATCTTAAGGAAATAAAATACGAAATGTGGATACATCACTGCAATCCATCAATGCAATTTTTAAATTTGGGTATGTAAATAAATCTGGAAAAAGAATAGCTGGCATCAGGAATAGTGATCTCAAAACTACAGGAATACCATAACAAAAAATCTGTCTGTTTCACCATTACCATTCACGGGTTGAAGTTGTTAGGTTACTCTGCTTGGTTGGGCCTGTACGTGACTTTTGCACACCAATCTGGTTACCTCAGTTTGTGGTGATTATAGTTGGACAGGAATTGCTGGTGTTGTTCATATGTCATGAATTAAAATATGAGAAGAAAACTGGCAAAACTGCTGGGCTTTGCTGGATGTCAAAGCTTCTGTTTTGATGTTATGGAATTGGTATTTCACAATCATAATCATACTTTGTCAGCCATGTTTTGCAACATACGAAGAGTTTGCTTTTAGCCTGCTGCTCAGGCTAGTTGTAGTTTTATGAAGCATTTTGTCAGATTTTGAAATATTTAATAATATAATAGATTAGCAGAAGTTGAAAGTAAATTGCTAAGGGATCTCTATTGAGGTTTGAATTCAAGCCTCAAAAGAGAACCCTTAGCAAGCTTGAAACAAAATTGGAAGATTTTTTTTATTGACTGCAATGCCAATCCATAGAGACCAAAATGGAAAATTGTTTGGGAGGAACACAATGCTTAAAAGAACAAATATTACAAAAAACAACTCTTATCATCTTAATTCAATGGTTTATGATTATTATTGTCATGTGTACCAAGGTAGAGTGAAAATCTGTGTTTTGTATGCTAGCCAATCAAATCAGATAATCCTATACATAAATACAATCAAGCCAAACTCAAGTACAACTCGTAGCTAGGTATAGAGGACAGAATAGAGTTCTCAGTATTATGGTGCAATTGTTCCAGAGACAAAGTCCAATATCTGAAATAGGGAGATGGGAGTCAGATTTGCCCTTGCTTTTGGAAGGACCATTCAGAAGCCTAATAAGAGAAGCTGTTGCTGAATACGGTTGTGCGCACTTTCAAGCTTCGATAATAGTTCTGCCCGACAGGAGCAGCGAGAAGAAGGGATGATTGGGGTGGGAAAAGTCTTTGATTATGTTGTCTGCTTTCCTGAATGCCAATTATCACTGATAACTCAAATTACCTATTTCTCTCTTCAGGGACAGCAGCAGTGACAGTGATTCCAGCTCATCCAGCAGCAGCAGTGGCAGTAGTAACAGCTCTTCCAGCAGCAGTTCAAGCAATTCAAGTGGAAGTAGCAGCAGCAGCAGCGGTAGCAGTAGCAGCAGCAGTAGTGGTAGTACTGGAAGCAGTAGTGGGAGTTCCTCTTCAGGACTTAAGGAAAAAAGAGGCAGATCACCAGGAAATCCCAGGAAAAAAGAGGAAAGGCACTTTGAGAGAAGAGACAGAACTGCCTCACATGGGGACCACCGAATGAGGACATCTGATAGAGACAGAAGGAATGAAAGGTCGACTATCAGAGAAGAAAGGCGCTCAGATACCAAACAATCAAGCCGGTCCCAGGAAAAAAGAACGGAGAGTGACAGAAGGCGATGTTCTCCAGAAAGTTCTAGGAAAAATCGTTCAAGGAGTCGTAGTCCTCAAGAGGTTAGGCGAAGATACAGTCCGGATTCAAGGAGCAAAATTGGGGATGATAGGAGCAGAAGACACAGAAGAAAATCTAATAGCTCTTCCCCCAGACAACAAAGGAGGGAATACAGGTCCAGTTCCAGAAGTCCTCGCCGTTCATCAAGGAAAGAGGCTACTACTTCAAAGTACAGCAGTAGATCAGAAAAAGCTGACAGCCATAAAAGAAGTCCAGACAGCAAGGATAGAAGATCAAAGGAAACACGTCCAACCAGTAACAGGAGTGGTTTACAGGTAGATGAAAGTACATATCAAGCACATTCAAGATCAAGGGAATTGCATTCTAGTCTTGATTCAAAGGAGAAAATCAGGGATGGTAGACGTCGAAGATCACCTAACTCGTCTCATAGTCCTCGCAGAGAAGATAATAAAAGTTCCAAGAGTCCTGATTCACATTCTTCAAATGTCAGGCACAAATCCCAGAAAAGTAACAAAATAGAAGAATCTGAATCAGGTAAAAGGAAAGAAGAATGTGTTGTTACACAAGGAAAAACTTCTGAAAGTCCAGACAGTAATGAACCAAGCACCAAATCCCCAAGTTATAGAAAGCAGTCTGCTGATACCTCTGTTAGAGAGTGTTCCCGAAATAACAGTCCTGAAAGTTCAAAACAAAATTCTCCAAGTGTCTCCTCCAGAAGTAGAGGCGATGATCGTGAATGTACTCCTCGAGCACAGCAAGAAAAACCCGGAACTTCATCATGCTCTAGTCCAAAAGAAGCGCAGAAATCAGAGACCGAAAGTCCCAAATCATCACACCATGAAATTCCTGAATTTGAGAAAACCAAAATGGTGCAACCAGATTCTCTGGAAGAAAGTAAAATGCCTGCAGACCAGGAAGAATACAGCCAAGAACCAAGTCCTGACCAAGGAAAAGAAAATTGGCCTGAGAACATACATTCCACAAGCAATACAACTGTAGGCGCTACTCCTACGAGTTTTGAGAAAGATTTGCCTCCAAATGTCTGTAATGAAGAATTGAAAAGTAAAGATCTTGTTTTAGAGAAAGGTAAAAAAGATAGGAGTAGAAATTCTTCTAAAAGTTCAAGACGAAGATCGTCCAGCACATCATCATCATCGTCATCATCATCCTCATCCTCTTCCTCTTCCTCCTCTTCTTCATCCTCATCCTCATCTTCATCTTCTTCAACATCCAGTGAAGAAGATAAAAATGATAAACCTGGTTCTGATTCAGAGCAGCCAACATCACTTCATGACCTTAAGAAGAGAGGATCTAATTCAGAGACATCACCACTGCCTGCAAAGGCCGACAGTGGGAGAGAAAGCCCTGTTGAAAAGGAAGATAGGTTTGAAGATTTTCAGACATCAGCTGAAAAACTAACGCTTTGTCCTGCAGATAGTACCAGAAAAATCCTTTCTCAGAGTCACGGTCCTGTGCAAGACCAATCCCAATTCCCAACTTCGTGTGATAGTGTTTATGGATACCCATTAACTGAGAAGGAAATACAGAGTCCTGATGAAGTATCTTCCAGTGAAAAAAAACATGAATCCGACGCATCAGAATCCTCCCCTTTGCAGGTTACACCTAGTTCTCAAAAAAGTAGAACGTCTCCATCAGACACTGAAAGAGTAGAAGAAAGGAGCTGTCAAAAAGTAAGTCCTGAAAATAAGGAACCAGACAGTACTTTGTCGTCTGATCCAACAGGTGACAAGGGTCTGCAAACTGTAGAAAGCTCTGAAGTGGAAGACTCAAATATCCAAAGTCCACATATCACCAGTCAAAGACAACAGAGTCCCATTTTAGAAAGCATTGATGGAAAGGAAGCAAAGCATCCTCAGAAAAAGCGACAACGATCTTCTTCCTCTGAGAGGAGGGATGGTTTTGGATCTGGATCTGAAAGTCCTGGTGCACCTCCTCACAAGATAAAATCCAAGTCGTGCAGTCCAGTTTCTAGTTTGAAGAAGTTATCAGGACGTTCTAGGTCATCTTCACCCAAAGCACAGGATGAAGAGAGCAGAAAATCAAGGGATAATTCAGGTACAGTGACTTTGGACTGTAATTCAATACGTTACGCTTACTTCTGTAACCGAAATCTATCCCCTGGTACAATGGGCTTAAATTTGGTTCAACACATTGATGTGATATATTCTCTGCACCAGATAATATAAAGTGGTGCAACTGGTAGAGTTGCTGCCTTAAAACGCCAGAGAACTGGGTTCCATCCTGACTACAGGTGCTGTCTGCAGGGAGATTATATGTTCTCCTTGTAACCATATGGGTTTTCTCTGGGTTCTCCGGTTTTCCCCCACAATCCAAAGACACAATGCAGGTTGCCAGGTTAATTGGTTTCTGTAAATTCAGTGAAAGTGAGATAACATAGGGTGAATGGGTGATTGTTGGTCAGCATCACGCAAGCTGTATCACTAAATTTTAAACGTCATAGAGACCTACATGGAGCTCAGTTGCGGCACAACTTTAAAAAAATAAATATCATTGCAGGAGTCAATTCAGAAATTAAATTGCTGAAAAGTTTTGGCTAAGTATATAATTACTGCATTATATTACATGCTTTAGACAGGTTGTTCTTTAATGATCCTGGCATTTACACTTCTGTTTAAAACTTTGTTAATGGCTGCTTCATCACAAAATGTGCTGAGTCATAGCCTTTCCTCTTTGAACTGTGAGATAACTCTCAGTCAGCTGCTTTATTTGAATTTAGGCAATGCATATATTTATAATGTTGAATTGATAATAATGGGCTCTGCATTGCCAACATTTTCTTCCAGGTAATTTTTTCCCCCCAGTCATTCATGAGTTTGAATGTTCTGTTTTCTTTCTGTGATTACTTATCTCAGATTATGTGTAAATTCTGCTGTGCTGTGAGCTCTTGCAATGAGCAGGACATGAAATCTTGATCTGGAGTTGTCATCATTTGTCCAGTCGGATAGATTTATTTAAAATATGCCTCTGGTGTGGTACTGATGTTTCATGTTCAATATGAACACCAGGTGGCTCCAGGGTTTGAACAACTGAGTTCTAGGTTGGATGATGTATATATTTTTTATAAACTTTAAATTTATATAATGCCATTTAGCTTGATCATCACAGCACATTTCATCTCTTCTACCTGCCTCATTCCTAGTTACAAAATAATTATGTGATGTCCTTCAGCAACGTGACATGTGAGAGAATGAAAATCTAAATATTTGTATCAACTTCCAAAATTCATTTCTTAACCTTCAAGTCATCATTAACACCATCAGGTTGATTGGTACATTGCTTAATACTCATATATCTTCTTAGCGTGGAGAAATCACCAGGCTGGGGAAAGCTGTATGAGCAGAAGAGAAGATAGCAGCTTCCATCACATCCAGCAGGAAGGCAGAAGGAAGACCGTAGCTAGTATCTAGTTGATCTGTCAGCATGTAGAGTATCTGCTGCAACGTTCTCGCTCAGCA
Organism: Rhinoraja longicauda; assembly: GCF_053455715.1. Taxonomy (NCBI): domain Eukaryota; kingdom Metazoa; phylum Chordata; class Chondrichthyes; order Rajiformes; family Arhynchobatidae; genus Rhinoraja; species Rhinoraja longicauda. Next base: position 55,888,260 of record NC_135960.1, on the reverse strand, counting down.
GCCAAGGTGCCCCAAATGTCAGTGCAAAGCAACCACACTGCTCAGTCCAGCCTTCTCAGGCTGCCTCAGTGGTTCATTCTACACTGATCCATCAACATTTGATGACCCATTTCTCCTGCTCACACACCTGAGACTTGTGCCAGTTTCCATGTAGTATGATACTCAGATCTGTTTCTATCACAGCATTTTATAGTCTCAGCCCATTTAAATAATAATTTGCCTTTTCGTTTGCCTTCCCAAACTGGATAACATTACTTGTGTGTTGCTTCAGTTTATAAAACCTCACCTTTATTGTAGATTGTCAGCCACAACCTGCAAACTAGTAATGGGTACTCACATTTCTTAAAATATTAATGCAATGGGAAAATGCACCTTTGTTATCCAATCTCTGTCCTTAAGATGATGTGTGGTATTTGATAAAGAAATTAAAGAATACTTCAGGAAAATTAAAGAAAACCACTATAAAATGGAGTTGGGCTGAACTTAGATAATTTGAAATTATTTGCTAGGATTGTAGAATTAGCACGTTGAGATTAGTAGAATGTTTTAAAGTTTATTTGGGGTATACAGTGCCCTCCATAATGTTTGGGAGAAAGATCCATCATTTATTTATTTGCCTCTGTACTCCACAATTTGAGTTTTGTAATAGAAAAAAATCACGTGGTTAAAGTGTTCATTGTCAGATTTTAATGAAGGCCATTTTTATACATTTTGGTTTCACCGTGTTGAAATTACAGCAGTGTCTATACACCTCCCCCCCCCCCCCCCCCCCCCCCCCCATTTCAGAGCACCATAATGATTGGGACACAGCAATGTCATGTAAATTAAAGTCGTCATGTTTTGTATTTTGTTGCATATCCTTTGCATGCAATGACTGCTTGAAGTCTGTGATTCATGGACATCACCAGTTGCTGGGTGTCTTCTCTGGTGATGCTCTGCCAGGCCTATATTGCAGCCATCTTTAGCTTATGCTTGTTTTGGTGGCGAGTCACCTTCAGTTTTCTCTTCAGCATATAAAAGGCAGGCTCAATTGGGTTCAGGTCGGGTGATGTTGCACTCCAAGAACCACATGGTCCTTCACAAATCAGTCAACTAATTCCAATGGCAAGGGAACCAAGACGATTGGCGCTGATAGATCTGTTGCAGCCTTCATCCGCCTTCACAGCCGTTGAGTTCAAGATAACTTTGTCCGCCTGGTCCGCTGTTGAAGTCTTGAAGGTTGGATTGTTCTTAGTCTGGACCCTCATCCTCGACCATGGGTGACCCTACCAGCTAGTGCTTCCGACAGCATCGCTCTCGGAATCATGGGGGCACGCAAGCCTCTTCACCACGACAAGGTGAACAATCCGAAGCGGGCCAGGCCTGAATTGCAGCCATCTTTAGCTTATGCTTGTTTTGGGGGCTGGTCCCCTTCAGTTTTCTCTTCAGCATATAAAAGACATGCTCATTTGGGTTCAGATCGGGTGATTGACTTGGCCACTCAAGAATTAACAATTTTTTAGCTTTGAAAAAACTCCTTTGTTGCTTTAGCATTATGTTTGGGATCATTGTCTTGCTGTAGAATGAACCGCCGGCCAATGAGTTTTGAGGCATTTGTTTGAACTTGAGCAAATAGGATGTGTCTATACACTTCAGAATTCATTATGCTACTTCCATCAGCAGTTGTATCATCAATGAAGATAAGTAAGCCAGTTCCTTCAGCAGCCATACAAGCCTAGGCCATAAAACCCCACCACCGTGTTTCACAGATCAGGTGATATGCTTTGGATCTTGGGCAGTTCCTTCTCTCCTCCATACGTTGCTCTTGGCATCACTCTGATATAAGTTAATCTTCGTCTCGTCTGTCCACAAGACCTTTTTCCAGACTGTGGTTGCTGTTTTAAGTACTTCTTGGCAAACCGTAACCTGGCCATCCTATTTTTGCGGCTAACCAGTGGCTTGCATCTTGCAGTGTAGCCTATGTATTTCTGTTCATGAAGTCTTCTGCGGACAGTGGTCATTGACAAATCCACACCTGACTCCTGAAGAGAGTTTCTGATCTGCCGGACAGGTGTTTGGGGATTTTTCTTTATTACAGAGAGAATTCTTCTGTCATCAGCTGTGGAGGTCTTCCTTGGCCTGCCAGCCCCTTGGCGATTAGTAAGCTCACCAGTGCTCTCTTACTTCTTAATGATGTTCCAAACAGTTGATTTTGGTAAGCCTGTTTGGCTGATGTCTCCAAAAGTTCTATTCTTATTTCTCAGTCTCATAATGGCTTCTTTAACTTTCATTGGCACAACTTTGGTCCTCATGTTGATAAATAGCAATGAAGGTTTCCATAGGTGATGGAAAGACTGGAGGAAAGACTAGGTGCTGAGAGCTCTCTTATATCTGTATTAAGGAGGCAATTAAACAAACCTGAACAATTACAAGCACCTGTGAAGCCATATGTCCCAAACATTATGGTCCCTGAAATGTATAAACACAGCTGTAATTTCTGCATGGTGAAACCAAAATGGATAAAAAATGGCCTTTATTAAAATCTGACAATGTGCACTTTAACCACATGTGATTTTTTTTTTTTCTATTATAAATCTCAAATTGTGGAGTACAGAGGCAAATAAATAAATGATGGGTCTTGGTCCTAAACATTTTGGAGGGCACTGTATATCCAATTTTACTTTATTATTCAAGGAGTGTGAACATTTTGCTTCTACTTTAAAACAACTAAAATTGTGATGTAAAAATGTGATTGTCTCAAATTTTGTCAGGCATAGAAATGGCTGAAAACGTACTTCAGGATGAGAGAGAAACTGTCCCTGCCAGTGAAGTCCCTGATAATTTGGAGAATCCTGAGACGATTGGAGATGGGGAGCTTTCAAGTAGCTCAGACAGTGAGGAAAGTGCAGCCAGCAGTGGTACAGCTGTCCAAAAAATGAAAAGCAGCGTGGTACAGATACAGGTAAGGTAATTTAGCTAATATATATGTTTTAAGGCAATAGGTTTATTTAAATATTTTTTATTATAGAACTGCAATTGTATTTTTCACGTGTTCTTTGAATAAGGTTTATTTTTCCTTACTACCAGATCAATTTAAAATTGATATCTTGGCATTCTCTGAACCACAAAGCAATTCCAGTAAAGGTCAAATTCCTGAGTGACCTGGGCATGTGCTTGCATCATTGCCATGCTGAACTGCTGCTGGCTATATCAAAATAACAGCCTGTTGATAACACTCGATGGGAAATTCTTGACAGCTGATCCACTCAGCACAGTGGGATGGTAATGAATATGAACTCAAGAAGAAGGGTCTCGACCCGAAACGTCACCCATTCCTTCTGTCCAGAGATGCTGCCTGACCCGCTGAGTTACGCCAGCATTTTGTGTCTACCTTTGATTTAAACCAGCATCTACAGTTCTTTCCTACACATGAACTCAAGCTATTTACCTAATGATTTTAAACGTGTATGTGAACTACAAACTTGGTGAAACTCCAGCCAAAGACATTTTATGGTCCCAGTACAACCTTCCACTTACCCCCACACACCTCCAATCCATGACCAGCTAGCTCCTTTTCCTTCTGACTTGATTTTAGTTGATCGTTTGCTTTGTGAAATACATATATTAATGTCAGAATAATAAGGCTGATTTGTTTAATTGTTTCTACAACTTTAATATTATTTATATCATCATAGCTCAACTCAAACCAGGAGCGGGTAGACAGCCACAGTCCACGTCAAAGAAGCTCTTCTCCTGAGCACAGGTAAAGTTGGACCTTGTAGCTTACTTAGGAATGTGTTTGTTAACCTAAATACTTAATGTAACACATTTTCATCTTTTGATCCAAATTCCTCATGCCTGTAATTTTGAACCAAAAACAGATGGAGACGTATCTTTCTGCTGGTAAATACCTTGCATTAGCAAAATAAACTTGATAAGAGGACAGATTCCAAACATGGTTTTAAAGCTCCTTTCTAGGTCAGTTGGGATATCAAAGCTTTGGTAGTATAAGATTAAATCACAAAAGAAGTGTGAAACCTGAAAGATGCAAATGGAGCCCAAAATAGGTAAGAATATGAAATGTCATATTCAAATCCTGCTAGAAAGCAAATTAATAACTTTAATATAAGTGATATACAAACTTAAAATGAACTGAAAGGCTTTGGAAATAAATAACATTTCAAAGATGTGTCATTTATCTCAAGTACTTGACAAGTGATGTGACTTGAGATACTGTTAAGCAATGTGAAGAGCGTAGCTGACTGTGGGGAGTTTGAAATGGGCAACATGGCAGCTACAAACCAATTCACCTTAAATCAAAAATAAGAATTTGTTGTATGGTATCTGAGGAACCACTGATTCAAAAAAGAGGACACATTCCAAAAATCAGGGCAATCATAGTACTTGTATCAAGGGGTTCTTCACATTTTAATCAATGCTGAAACACAAATGAACTTTTAACTGGAGCAATGACAGTGAAAGAACTGCGATCATTTAAAGAGATCTAAACATCTCGAGCTAGATGAATGACTGTTTTACGGATATACCTATTGATCAGCAGCTAATTGTTGGCAGCCCCATGATTTGCAGAATATTTTCTATGGCTTTCCTTCCTCTTGAGGATATCACTAGGCAAGAATTCAGAGAATACATTGAAATGCAGATTGATTCTCAGAAATTTTCAGTTTGATTGCCTTCATCAATACAAATCTGATCCTGAGCGGAATAGTTTCTTTTGATGGCTTAGTATTCCTGCAAGTTATAAATTAACGGACAATCAACCAGTGATAATCGTACGTGGTTCTGCAAACTTGTTTACATTTTTCATGACAGGCAATTGAAAGTAATTACTGTCGAGGATGCTCTTCCATAAATTATCAGAAAAATATGATTGTTAATTGGTCTTTTTTTTCTCAGACGCAAAGGTCGTGAAAGATCAGGATCAAGATCCCCAAGAAATACCAACAGGAATACCTATGACAGAAGACCATCCAGCAATGGCAGACATAATGATAGAAAATTACAGTCTAGGTATTTAATTCAAACTTTGCATTACTAAGTCAATAACTGACATAATAAAAGGCTCTTCGTTCCATAGTCTGTTCCTATAGTTCACTAGCAGCATAACAGTATTACACTGATAATCTAATACTCTAGTAATCTGGTAGTACAAGACTATTAGATTTTCTGGACAATTGGATATTATTTGCTATTAATACCCCTGCTCACTTCTAAGATGTTGCACAGTAGTAAACTTTCTAGCGAATAATGAATTTCAAGGGTGTGAAGGGATCAGAATCCTGAGAAGCAGATGCTGAACCATTAGGATTTCTCAGGATTTCTTATGAGCTGAATAAACAGCTTCATATCAATACTGATCTTTGTAATGCTACCACAAAGTATTTATCTACAAATTATTGCAGCCTAACGTGACATGCACGGTGTCCTGACATAGAATTGTCACAGAACTTCTCGCAAAACCAGGCAGTGTGTTTCCTATTTAATTCAATCTCTTGATTCTAATTGTTAAGGCAGTTTTCAATCCACCTTGTTAATTTGTTTATCTTTTAAGAATCCTGCAAGTGACATTCATAGTCAAATGCCCTTGAAAAGTTTAGATGAGACTTTCCAACTAATTTATTTTGGCTTGTAGCAGATTAATGAAACAAGACCTTTTATTTCAAAATCTATGCAATTAACATAGGTTTCTAACATTTCCCCTCCATCACCCTAGAAAGTCATGTTTTATGCAGAATTATGTATCTGGAATTTTAAATGAACTAACAGTTGCAAAGCTGATTGTACGAAAGGTCATTTTCTGCATAACTATTTTGATTTAATCACCTTGAAATATGTCTATGGATATATGGGCTGGTTCATCTTATTTGATGGTTTATATTGTTTATAGGCAAATAGAAAAATATGTTGCGTGAACTAGTATTACTTTGTCCATCCATGGCTTTCCAGTGGAAGTTTTGCCATTTGGCCACGGCATTTTTTTAGTTGTTGAGTAAGTTAAGTACATTTGAAGAACTGAAACGTGCAAAATCTGGACCTGATAACATCACTACTATTGGGAGAATTTCATCACGTTCACAAGAAATACTTGAGAGAAATATGTTGGAGTGTTTTAATTTGATCAAAGACAACTGGGGAGGTTGTGGAGAGATTTTGTGAAGCTGTTCAGAGACAAGGACATTTTTTATTGAGCAAATAAGTGAAACAGCTAACACTGACAAAAGAGCAAGTAACCAGAGGAAAGATATGATCATTAACAAAGGAAGCAGGTGTGAATTACAGTTTGCAAGACAGGTGGAAGCAGGTTTAATATGAACCTGCAAATGAAAATAAGATAAATAAAAAAGATAAACAAAGTTCAAAGGTTTCAGAAAGAGCAAGAAAGTGGCTCTGATTGGAATTTATTTTTATAGAACACATTCATTGGCCAAATTGTTCTTTCTGTGCAGGACAGTTCACCAATGTCACAGTGTATTTTTGAGGAGAGTTTTCAAGTATCGCCTTAAGAACTTATAATACAAAAATGTCATTATAATTGGGATAGAAATTTGGGTTTTGTGGACACGGTTAATGAGCTGATATGAGATGTATATTTTGAATGGACGAGAATTGTTTATTTTAGAGGTAGAGACAAAGAGAGCCACATGAACATAGATCGTGAATCGGACCACAAGAAGAGAACAAAATCGCCATCACCGATAACAAGAAATAAAGATGATTTCAATCAGAGCTCCTCTGAACCACCATTGAAAAAGAAAAAGGCAGAATTGGATCCTATTTTAACACGGACAGGTGGAGCGTACATTCCTCCTGCACGACTGAGAATGATGCAAGAACAAATTGCAGACAAAAGCAGGTAAGCTGAAAATTGTCAAGATCTGTTTTTCTAATTTGTTTACTGTAGGGCAGTGAATAAATCTGGTATTTCATGTCTGATTTTTACACTCCTATTTGTAAAACTTTATTTTCTTTATTTATGTCTTTATTGTATGGTTCTCAATGCTTCTGCCCTTGAGAACAGTTCCTCTTTATGAGCTTTCTTAACTTTTGAACATCTTGGTCAACTTAACTTACAACTGCAACCAAGAGAGCAATCCTTCTGCTTTCGTTTATAAAGCATAAGATCCTAAATGCTGTGGGCATGTTCTCAACCTGCTCTGACTCCTTGGAATCGGGGCTTGCATATGTTCAGGTCTTTGTTTTTGAAAGTCCCATAGAATTGCACCCATTGTATTCTGTTGCCCCAATTAATTCTTCCCATGAAAACGTATCACTTCATACATTTCTCTGTTCAATGCCCATGCATTTTGCCACCTTTTCAAAATTTGTCACTGAAGTCTTAGACAATAGACAATAGAGAGTAGGTCATTCGGCCCTTCGAGCCAGCACCATAATTCAATGTGGTCATGGCTGATCATTCTCAATCAGTACCCCGTTCCTGCCTTCTCCCCATACCCCCTGACTCCGCTATCCTTAAGGGCTCTATCTATCTCTCTTTTGAATGCATTCAGAGAATTGGCCTCCACTGCCTTCTGAGGCAGAGAATTCCACAGATTTACAACTCTCTGACTGAAAAAGTTTTTCCTCATCTCCGTTCTAATAGCCTACCCCTTATTCTTAAACTGTGGCCCCTGGTTCTGGACCCCTCCAACAGGTTTACAACATTGGGAACATGTTTCCTGCCTCTAACGTGTCCAACCCATTTAATAATCTTATGTTTCGATAAGATCCCCTCTCATCCTTCTAAATTCCAGTGTATATAAGCCTAGTCGCTCCAGTCTTTCAACATATGACAGTCCCGCCATTCCGGGAATTAACCTAGTAAACCTACGCTGCACGCCCTCAATAGCAAGAATATCCTTCCACAAATTTGGAGACGCCCACAGTACTCCAGGTGCGGTCTCACTAGGGCCCTGTACAACTGCAGAAGAACCTCTTTGCTCCTATACTCAACTCCTCTTGTTATGAAGGCCAACATTCCATTGGCTTTCTTCACTGCCTGATGTACCTGCATGCTTCCTTTTAGTGACTGATGCATGAGGACACCCAGATCTCGTTGTACGTCCCCTTTTCCTAACTTGACACCATTCAGATAATAATCTGCCTTATTATTCTTGCCACCAAAGTGGATAACCTCACACTTATCCACATTAAACTGCATCTGCCATGCATCCGCCCACTCGCACAACCTGTCCAAGTCACCCTGCAACCTCATAGCATCTTCCTCACAGTTCACACTGCCACCCAGCTTTGTATCATCTGCAAATTTGCTAATGGTACTTTTAATCCCTTCATCCAAGTCATTAATGTATATTGTAAATAGCTGTGGTCCTAGCACCGAGCCGTGCGGTACCCCACTAGTCACTGCCTGCCATTCTGAGAGGGACACATTTATCCCCACTCTTTGCTTTCTGTCTGCCAACCAATTTTCTATCCATGTCAGAACTCTACCCCCAATACCATGTGCTCTAAGTTTGCCCACTAATCTCCTATGTGGGACCTTGTCGAAGGCTTTCTGAAAGTCGAGGTACACCACATCCACCGTCTCTCCCCTGTCAATTTTCCTTGTTGCATCCTCAAAAAATTCCCGAAGATTAGTCAAGCATCATTTCCCCTTCGTAAATCCACACAGACTTGGAACGATTCTGTTACTGCCATCCAAATGCTCCGCAATTTCATCTTTTGTAATTGACTCCAGCATCTTCCCCACCACTGATGTCAGACTAACTGGTCTACAATTTCCTGTTTTCTCTCTCCCTCCTTTCTTAAAAAGTGGGATAACATTAGCTACTCTCCAATCCACAGGAACTGATCCTGAATCTATAGAGCATTGGAAAATGATCATCAATGCGTCCACGATTTCTAGAGCCATCTCCTTAAGTACCTTGGGAAGCAGACCATCAGGCCCTGGGGATTTATCAGCCGTCAGTCCCATCAGTCTACCCAACACCATTTCCTGCCTAATGTGAATTTCCTTCAGTTCCTCCGTCACCCTAGGATCTCTGGCCACTAGAACATCTGGGAGATTGTTTGTATCTTCCTTAGTGAAGACAGATCCAAAGTACCGGTTCAACTCGTCTGCCATTTCCTTGTTCCCCATAATAAATTCCCCTGCTTCTGTCTTCAAGGGACGCACATTTGCCTTGACTATTTTTTCCTCTTCACATACCTAAAAAAGCTTTTACTATCCTCCTTTATATTATTGGCCAGCTTACCCTCGTACCTCATCTTTTCTCCCCGTATTGCCTTTTTAGTTATCTTCTGTTGCTCTTTAAAAGAGTCCCAATCCTCTGGCTTCCCACTCTTCTTTGCTATGTTATACTTCTCTTTTATTTTTATGCTGTCCTTGACTTCCCTTGTCAGCCACGGGTGCCTCTTACTCCCCTTAGAATCTTTCCTCCTCTTTGGGATAAATTGATCCTGCAACTTCTACATTATTCCCAGGAATACCTGCCATTGCTGTTCCACCGTCTTCCCTGCTGGGGCCTCCTTCCAGTCAAATCTGGCCAGCTCATGCCTCTGTAATCACCTTTGCTATACTGTAATACTGACACTTCCGATTTTCCCTTCTCCCTCTCAATTTGTAGAGTAAAACGTATCATATTATGATCACTGCCTCCTAATGGCTCTTTTACCTTGAGATCCCTTATCAGATCAGGTTGATTACACAACACTAAATCCAGAATTGCCTTCTCCCTGGTAGGCTCCAGTACAAGCTGTTCGAAGAATCCATCTCGGAGGCACTCCACAAACTCCCTTTCCTGGGGTCCAGTACCAACCTGATTTTCCCAATGTACCTGCATGTTGAAATCTCCCATAACCATCATCGCATTACATTTGCGACATGCCAATTTTAGCTCTTGATTCAACTTGCACCCTGTGTCGAGGCTACTGTTTGGGGCCTGTAGATAACTCCCATTAGAATCTTTTTATCCTTGCAATTCCTCATTTCTATCCATACTGATTCTACATCTCCTGATTCTATGTCACCCCTTGCAAGGGAGTGAATATCATTCCTTACCAACAGAGCGACCCCACCCCCTCTGCCCACCTGTCTGTCTGTCTGTCTTTTCTATACGTTGTGTACCCCTGAATATTCAGTTCCCAGCCCTGGTCCTCTTGTAGCCATGTCTGTAATTCCCACAACATCATACTTGCCAATGTCTAACTGAGCCTCAAGCTCATTCACTTTATTTTTTATACTTCGCGCATTTAAATACAACACTTTAACTTCGGTATTCACCTCCCCTCTCACACCATTGGCTCTGACTGTACTCTCTTATCCCATCTAGAACTTTCCATCCCATTTATTCGAGAGTCCTTTGCAATTTCTCCTGTATTCGCTTCCCCTTTAACTCCATCTTCATATTCCCAATTTGTCAACCCCTCCTCCCCACTACTTAGTTTAAACCCACACGTCTAGTTCTAGCAAACCTGCCTGCCAGAATGTTGGTCCCCCTGCTGTTAAGGTGTAACCCGTCCCTTTTGTACAGGTCACCCCTACCCCAGTGGTCTAGAAATCGAAATCCCTGCTCCCTGCACCAGCCCCTCAGCCATACATTCATATCCCCGATCCCTCTGTTCCTGCCCTCACTAGCACGAGGTACAGGTAGCAATTCAGAGATAACCACCCTCGACGTCCTACTTCTCAGTCTTCTTCCTAACTCTCTAAACTCAAGTTGCAGTATCTCCTTCCTCTTCCTCCCGACGTCACTCATGCCCACGTGCACAACTACTACCGGTTGATCGCCTTCCCTCGCTAGGATGTTCTGAAGCGGGTCCGTGACGTCTTGAACCCTGGCACCAGGGTGGCAACAGACCATCCTCAAGTCCCGCCTGCCGCCACAGAATCTACTGTCCGTACCTCGAACAATGGAGTCACCCACTACTATGGCTCTTCCTGACTTCGGTCTCCCGGTCGAGTCTCCTTGCCTGGATTAGAGCCACCAACCTGTCCGCCGCTCAGAAGCGTCTTCTGCCCCAACAGCTCCCAAGAGGGTGTACCTGTTTGCAGTAGGCACAGCCACCGAGGTCTCTTGTAGTCCAAGTTCACTCCCCTTTGAAACGGTCTCCCACCTTCGCTCGACCTGGACCCTTGGCATGACAGACTCAAAGTAGGTCCTGTCCAGGACCTTTACTGAATGACTCTCTTCTCTTTGTCTTATGCATGTTTCATAGTGTCTTGTCCATCAAAGCCCCTGCATCAGTACATTTAAAGAAAAGCTGTGGGCGAAAAAGGACATTAGTCCTTTTTGTCCTGAAGCTAGTTTCCTTGGCATATTGCCACTTGCCCAATTTATACTATGGACTTCAATTGACTTCAGAAATTGGGCACTGGGTGCCAGTGAGTACATGAAGTGAGTTCATATGAAATGAGTTCATCAGTCTGAAGAAAGGTCTCGACCCAAAATGTCACCCATTCTTTCTCTCCAGAGATGTTGTTACTCCAGCATTTTGTGTCTACCTTCGATTTATCTGCAGTTCTTTCCTACTCGTATGGATGCATGACTGATGAGATTTGGGAGGAAGTTAGATTCTTGAGATATTAGGATGAGATCTGGAGAAGGTGGCACCAATATAGCCTAGATACTATATTTCGCTTGGGCAGCTTGCATCCCAGCAGTAGGATCATTGACTTCTCTCACTTCAAGTGACCCTTGCTTTCCCTCTCTCTCCATGCCTCCCTCTTCCCAGTTCTCCGACCAGTCTTACTGTCTCCGACTACATTTTGTTGGCTCTGTTGTTACCTTCTCCCAGCTAACAATGATTTATTCTACATTTTCCTTGACCTCCATTCCCTTTGTCCTATTTTCACACCGTACACTTCCTTGTATATGTATCTCCCTCTCCCCTAACATCAATCTGAAGAAGGGTCTCGACCCGAAACGTCACCCTTTCCTTCTCTCCAGAGATGCTGCCTGTCCTGCTGAGTTACTCCAGCATTTTGTGTCTATCTTTAGTCTAGATACATTGTATCTAGGTAGGTTAGAAGGATTATCTGTGAAGCAAATAATAACTTGGGAATGTACCATAAACATTCAAAGATTCTGTTTGAGATAGACTGTTAGCTAATTTCTGTGAAATGCAAAAACAGTAGAGCAGAAATAATGGGGTTTTAAGTTAAACCACTAAGAAGCTTGAATACAGTCATAAATACAAGGCACTGAATTCTTAACATGCATTTAGAAGAGGCTCATTACCACAATTTAGCAGGCTGAACGAGATGGTGGACAATTCTGGGTAGGTTTAGCGAATGAAGCTGGGTAGATGGAAAGAATGACAATTGGATTGCTGTTTTACAGCAGTGATCATTGCTATGGAGGGCGTGCAGCGTAGGTTCACTAGGTTAATTCCCGGAATGGCGGGACTGTCGTATGTTGAAAGGCTGGAGCGATTGGGCTTGTATACACTGGAATTTAGAAGGATGAGGGGGAACTTATTGAAACATATAAGATAATTAGGGGATTGGACACATTAGAGGCAGGAAACATGTTCCCAATGTTGGGGGAGTCCAGAACAAGGGGCCACAGTTTAAGAATAAGGGGTAGGCCATTTAGAACGGAGATGAGGAAGAACTTTTTCAGTCAGAGAGTGGTGAAGGTGTGGAATTCTCTGCCTCAGAAGGCAGTGGAGGCCAGTTCGTTGGATGCTTTCAAGAGAGAGCTGGATAGAGCTCTTAAGGATAGCGGAGTGGGGGTATGGGGAGAAGGCAGGAACGGGGTACTGATTGAGAGTGATCAGCCATGATCGCATTGAATGGCGGTGCTGGCTCGAAGGGCTGAATGGCCTACTCCTGCACCTATTGTCTATTGTCTATTGTCTAATGCCAAATAAAGATGAGGAATCAAGGTTCTACATTTTGGAGGTAATCTAGTTTTACTAAACAGAGGCCTGGAAATAGCTATTTGAAGGTCAATCAATCTCAACAATGGGGGGCATTTAAAGAGAAGATTCAAGAGGTTCAGGATAAACATGATGCCACAAAGAGAGAGAGAGGGTGGAAATGACAAGTTGAGAGTCTCTGGATAACTAAGAACTTAGAGTAGAAAATGAAATGAAATAGGGAAGCTTGAACCAAAAGCCAAGAAAAGTGGCGGCACGGTAGCGCAGCGGTAGAGTTGCTGCTTTACAGCGAATGCAGCGTCGGAGACTCAGGTTCGATCCTGACTACGGGTGCTGCACTGTAAGGAGTTTGTACGTTCTCCCCGTGACCTGCGTGGGTTTTCTCCGAGATCTTCGGTTTCCTCCCACACTCCAAAGACGTACAGGTATGTAGGTTAATTGGCTGGGTAAATGTAAAAATTGTCCCTAGTGGGTGTAGGATAGTGTTAATGTACGGGGATCACTGGGCGGCACGGACTTGGAGGGCCGAAAAGGCCTGTTTCCGGCTGTATATATATGATATGATATGATACAGCAAGTTTATCATTTGTGTGCATGCAAAAGGTATCGCTTCAATCACCAGAAGGGATGTTTCTAATCACTTATTCTTGATTTCTATTTTAAACACTTTGTTGCAACTTTTATCATTCTTTAAAAATCTAATTGCTGCTTCGTGCTCAGTTCCATCAAATTTTGTTTATGTGAAATCGTTTGAAAATCAGATGCGCTTTACAAGTCATCCCCAGCTTACAAACACTTGACTTATGTACAGCCTGCATTTCTGATCAAACGTTTGGGAAATCATTGGGATGGAATTGCTGGTTGCTGTAGGGTTGCAGGCCTCTTCTGACGTATGGGAGCTCCCTGTTTCCAAGTGGCTACACGACGGCTTGCGAACTGTTTAGGTTACAAGCAATTCACAGGAAAGGAACTCTGCACTAACCTGGGGAGGGCCTGTACTTGTGTGTTAACAGTGAGTGCCAGATTCACCTCTACGTTCATATCATTGCTTCCCTGAGTAACTAGAGCTATCTGTTTGATATTAATTTATCCACGATAAATTTATTAAAAATAAATCTCTTTGGTTACCATGCAATGGCTCCTAACTACTCCGGTCAACCCACCGCCTCCATAGAATCTCCAGATTGGGCATGTTCTGCAGAAATGTTGTATTCTATTACAGTTTTTTAGCTGCTAACTTTGTTTTTTGTACAAGACTTGCTCTAGGTCCTTCCCAGGTTAAAACTGGTTCTGTTCCTGAGTACCGTTTGCAACCCAAATAAAAAACGTCAGCCAACCAAGGAAATTTAATTCAAACATTCAGATATAGCCATTAACAGAGTTCCCATGCTACAGAAGATGCCTGCAGCCCTGTAGCAGCTGCCAAATCCATCCCGCTCGTCTCCCAAATTCTGGCTCTAATGTATAAGCTGTACAAAAGTTAGGCTTTTGCAAGCTGGAGAGGACCTGCAATTTTTTTGTTTGCCGACTTCTGACTAATTTTTATCATTTTTTTGTTTCCAATTTCCACTTTTTCTATCTTTTTAATGGTCTGAAATACAATTCTATACGAATATCACTCCTATTTCTCTCTCGCCTTATAGTTTGGCATATCAGCGAATGAGTTGGGAAGCTCTAAAGAAGTCAATTAATGGTCTCATCAATAAAGTGAACGTCTCCAACATAGCGCATATTATTCATGAACTTCTTCAAGAAAATATTGTTCGGGGAAGGTATGTATGTGTCATTTCACCTGAGAAATTATCTGTGATATATGTAAAGTCAAGAGTGTTTTATTGTCATATGTCCCAACTAGAAAAATGAAATTCATACTTGCTGTGGCACAACAGAATATGTAAACATAGTACACAGTAAACAATATGATAAACGAGAGAGAAAAAAAAAGTTCAGTGTGTATATATACACATACTCACAAGTGCACACACACATTCAAAAAAACAAAGCTCTGAAGTTTAATACATTCATTGTTTTCCAAAACAACTACAAACATTGGCCTGGCAGTGTCAAGCCACCTGTATTCACTGCCTCATTATTTTTTTAAGCTTGCTTTTACCTGAAGGGAATTGCTTGAAAATGACCTTATCCACCATGCTAGTCTGAGCAAGGCCACGTCTGGCCGCCTGGCCTTGATGTACCATGTAGGAAGGATTGAACAAGCTTAACCTACAATATGATTTGACAATGGGCTAAGGCTCGCTCTCATTATAAAAATAATTGACAATAGCATTCAGAAGCTATTAAATTAAGTACAGTTGGGGTCCATTGTAAGTCTGGGTGAGTAAGGGCCGGAGCTGCGGAACTGTTCCAGGTGTGGACTCCTATATATTGGCGAGACCACGCGCAGGCTCAGCGATGGTTTCGCTGAACAGCTCCACTCAGTCCGCTGAAACCTACCTGATCTCCCGGTTGCTGGACACTTTAACTCCCCTTCCCATTCCCACACTGACCTTTGGTCTCCTCCATTGTCAGAGTGAGGCCCAATACAAATTGAAGGAACAGCACCTCATATTTTGCTTGGGCAGCTCACACCCCAGCGGTAGGAATATTGACTTCTCTAACGTCAAGTAACCCTTGCTTTCCCTCTCTCCATCCCTCCCCCCTCCCTCTTTCCAGTTCTCCGGCCAATTTTACCGTCCCTGACTACATTTTTTCTCTGATTTGTTGTTACCTTCTCCCAGCTAACAATGATCTATTCTACATTTTCCTTGATCTCTATTCCCTTTGCATTGTTTTCACACCTTCATTCTTCCTTATCTATGTGACGTCAGTCTGAGGAAGGGTCTCGACCCGAAACGTCACCCACTCCTTCTCTCCAGAGATGCTGCCTGTCCCGCTGAGTTACTCCAGCATTTTGTGTCTATCTGCTGCTATTAAATTAATTACATTAAAAGAATCTTAAAATGGAAACACTTTTTTTAAACAACTTTGAAGATGAGCAATTCGATCTATTGCTGATTCAAGTTTTAAAAACAAAAAAGGATCACCCTTCTGCAATGCCTTGTAGCCGTTCTTCTCCATGGAAGTGAATGGAGTCACTGAATTTCCATCAGGTCCAACATAACAAAGTGTGCAAATGTCTCATGACCGATGGCAAACTGTATAATGTTGGCCCTCTGCCTCGCATCTCCATGTGTAGTCATTTATCAAAGCACAATTAATCAAGAATTAAAGGGCAAGCACCTTTCAGCAATTTTCATTATTTCTAACGTTCACATTGGCACATGGCTGAGAAAAAGTGAGTGGGAGAAAATATTAACAGTTCCACATGGAACCATTACCATTTCAAAGGAAACTTGACCATTATTTGGCATATATACAAGTCCCAATTTAATTGTTGACATCTAGAGCAGTGGATACAATAGATGAGGTTGGATGAGGTGCAGGTGAACCTCTGTGTCACCTGGAAAGACTGTTTGGGTCCTTGGATGGAGTTGAGGGGGGAGGTAAAGGGACAGGTGTTGCATCTCCTGCGGTTGCAGGGGAAAGTGCCCAGGGTGGGGGTGGTTTGGGTAGGAAGGTTTGGCTTATATATACAAGATCTATCTCAAGTTCAAATGTTTAAGAAATAGTTTTGCTGGAATCGATGGAAAAATGCTTTTATTGTAATAAGCAGAACTAGGACATATACCTTTTTTGGATGAATTGTGATTGCTACTGAACTCATTTGTGAAATACAGTTTGTTAGAAAGGATAAGTGGGGACATTTTTTAATTTAGTTGTACTTCAAACTAAATAAATTACTCAATCTTATTAGTTTTGAGTGATTGAGGTGCTTATTCCAAGTATTTGACACTATTGTTTGCAAAAATAAACCTTTTGACAAAATATAATTCATGTTTTCTGCAGTTTTTGACAATGTGCTCTTTCTGTACAGGGGATTGATTTCTAGATATATTATACAGGCACAGACTGCCTCTCCTATATTTACACATGTTTATGCTGCTGTTGTGGCAATCATAAATTCAAAGTTTCCTCAAATTGGGGAGCTGATTCTCAAGAGATTGATTTTAAACTTCCGCAAAGGTTATCGCAGAAATGATAAGGTAAGCAAATAATGTTATTTAGCTCTCTCATTTGCAACTATCAGAAAAGATTTTTTTTGATGTAAAAAACAAAAACATTAATAAAAATTGACACTTTTGCTTTTCTTTCCAGCAACTGTGCCTTTCAGCCTGCAAATTTGTAGGTCATCTTGTTAATCAGAATGTTGTAAGTACATCTTTAAAATTTCTGTTCCTGCAATGTCTGTGTTAGGATAATTGTTACTTTCTCTTGCATTTCGAATGGTTGTCTACTGACAATCTTGATCATTCTCATCTATTATCTGGGAGCTATTTGGGGATTATTTGAACATTTTGAGGATTAAATGAAAAATTTAATTTCTATAAATTTCTCCTTAACTCTGAAGAACAGAGAATTTTATCTGGGTATATTGGAGAGCTGCCATTTGTGGATCACTTATTACCCACATTTTACTTATGAGTACCACAAATAGGCCATCTGGCCTTTGAACTTTCTCCATCATTCATCAAGATCATTGCCAATCTGGGCACCATTATCTGGCACCATCCCTTTATCGCTTTGTTCCCTTAACATCCAGAAAACTACCAATCTGTGATCAATGAACTTGGTGACTTCACAACCCTCCAGGGTAGAGAATATTTGGATGCACTGCCCTATTGGTGAAGATGTTCCAACTCTTTGCAATCTTGGATTGAGTCAGAGAGTCATACAGCACGGAAACAGGTCCTTTAGCTCAACTTGCCCATGTTGACCAAGATGCTGCATCTACACTTGTCTCTCCTGCCTGTATTTGGCCCATATCCCTCTGAACCTTTCCTATCCACGCACTTAGCCAAATTCATAATTCTCCTACTCTGGATATAAGACTCTGCATTCACCCTAACTAATCGTCTCAAGATCTTATACACCACCATAAGATCACTCCTCATCCTCCTGCGTTCCTAGGAATATAGTGCTAGCCTGCCCAACCTCTCACTACAGCCCAGGTCTTCAGGTCCTGGCGACATAAATCTTCTCTGTATTCTTTCCTGTTTAACATCCTTAGTTTAGTTTAGAGATACAACGCAGAAACAGGCCCTTCGGCCCACTGGGTCCGTGCCGACCAGCGATTCCCGCACATTCATTACACACACTAGACACTACACACACTAGGGACAACTTTTACATTTACACCAAGCCAATTAACCTACATTCCTGTGCATCTTTGGAGTGTGGGAGGAAACCGAAGATCTCGGAGAAAACCCACACAGGTCACGGGGAGAACATACAAACTCCCTATAGACAGCGCCCGTAGTCGGGATCGAATCCAGATCTCGGGCGCTGCATTCATTGTAAGGCAGCAACTCTACCACTGCGTCACCGTGGGATGGTGACCAAAATTGAACACAGTACCCCAAATGCAGCCTTGTACAACTGTAACAGAGCATTTTGTGATGGATAACCTAGATTCTCAAATCTTTGATGATTAATTTTAGACTCCTGAGTCTGGAGGCAACACATTCCCTGCCTCCACCCTGAGAAGCCCTGCAGTCATTTTTATTTTTGGTTCAAAAATCAGTACGAATTAAGTAGGTCCAGGAGTAGCATAGCTATTATCCAGTGTAATCCAGAGATGATACTGAATTTCACTGTGCAGCTGTCAAATTTAAATTCAGGTTTCAGATCACCCAAATTAGAAATGTAAAAGAAATGAGTCATTAGTAACAGAAACTACAACCCATCTGTATGTAGACATAAAACAGTACAGCACAGAACAGGCCGGTTAGCCCATAATGTTTGTTAAATATGATGCCAAAATAAACTAGTCCCTTCTGCCTGTATGTAATCCAAATTCTTTCATTCCCGACATATTCATGTGCCTATTTAAAAGCCTCTTGAATGCCATTACCGTATCTGCTTTCACCACATCGGTTGGCAGCGCACCTACCACTTTTGTAAAAAAATACTTGTCCCTCATATCTCCTTTAAACTTTCCTCCTCTAACCTTAAAGTATGCCCTCTAGTATTTGACATTTCCACCCTGTGAGGAAGGTGCTGTCTATCCTATCTATGACTCATAATTTTTTACACTTTTAACTAGTTGACCCTTGGCCTCTGCTATTCCAGAGAAAGCAATCCAATTCAGCCATCCTCTCATAATAACAAATACCCTCTAATCTACACAGCATCTTGGTAAATCTCTTTTCCACCCTTTTCAAACCCTCCACCTCCTTCCTGTAATGGAACAACCAAAAATTGTGTCCTTAAGGGACAAAAGTGTTACGTCTTTACCCTGACCTCTATACAATTCCAAATCTACCGTTCTGGTTGAACCAGCTTGGCAACACTTCAGTTTAATTCAGGGTGGAAATTAAATGGTGTTCTTCCAAAGTGACCCAGATCCTGCCAAAATATATATTTTTTAAAACTGAGCTTTTGGACCTAAAAAGGTTCAGATATCTAAAAGAAATGAAATGCATAGGTCTTTTTAAAAACTTTATTTGATTAATAGACATTTCAGACTAAATGTAGGTGGTTCTGATTAATTGGCCAACATTTGAAAGCCACGGTTGTGTGATCATGGCCAGTAATAATGTATGCAGTTTAAGTTTCTGTTTGGTTTCATTTTCACCCAAATTGGGTTTGAAACGCACCGAGATGCACAAAAATAAACAATACAAGCCATGATGTGTGTCCTCAGGTTAATTTTTAGAAATTGGCTTTAAAAAAACCCGAATTCAATACATGTTGTTCCTGTTTATATGAAAGCTTACAATCTGGTTTATATGAAAGCTTACAAAAAAGGCGGAACTTTTTTACAATAATAACATGAAATATAAAATGTCATTAATTAGACTTTGTATTTGGGTGCATGGCTTCAATTTAGCGAATCCTTGTATTTAATTGTGGTGATAAATATTTTGTATGAATGGTTAAATGAGGTTTATCATTTTTTTGACCTTGTAAAACCTCTGGGTGTATATTTCAAAATTTACATTCACTGTGCAGATCTTAGAGCTTCTCTAGCTCTGACAGAACTCTGGCACTTGGCAATTCCTTGGTTTGAAATGCATCTGTTCACATTGAAGTTCTGCCCACGGTCCTGGCATGGACTGACAAATGAAGCAGCATTCACGCCAAGGACATGTCAAGTTGATGAACATCTCCAACATCTCCAATACACAAGTATTTAGCATTCTGCCCATGGCATTAGCTGGCTTTGCCACTGTTGAATTTCCTCACCATCATTCTAGAGGTTCCCATTGACCAGAGACATAAGTGAAACAAGCAGATTGCAAACCGATCGACAGGGGCTGAATAAAATACTTTGTAAACCCCTTCAGTTGTCTGCAAGGAACAAGCCAGCAGCAAGATGGATTATTCCCTACTTCCCTTAAAGAATGACATGGAGATCAATGGCATTCATTCACCCCTTGAAGCAATGAATACCTTCATTCCAGAACAGTGGCTTCACCATGAACCATCTGCATTACTTCTTTAACAGAATGTCCAAATCTTTAATCTCTGACACAGTAAAAAAAGAACAGCAGGCTTTCTGAAGTAAGGTGCACCTTTCTTTACAGGATGCAATTCTTTAATCAAAGCTGGTTGAAGTCTTAAACTCCCAGTGTGACAGAACTAGGAACACACTTTAAATGTGCAGACAGCAGTGGTTTGTAAATGTGATTTGTCACCATATCAAATTAAGCTACAGTTTAATGATAAATATTGGCATTTCTTGTGGGACTCACATCTCAAGTGTAGGCAATATAGTTTTTCTTAGATTTGAGTTTATCTCCTGATTTTCATTGAATCCTTGTTTTGGCACCCTAACGTGCACATTGCCCTGTAACCTTATTGGTTATCATCCCAAGATCCAGTTCATACCTTCAGCCCTCTTCGACTGATATTTCCATCATTGATCAGCCAGCATCAAGCCTGTTCATCTTGTGTTTCTGTGCACTTCTGAGATGTCGGCCGCATCTTATTGGAATCGATAATAGGCAGGATCTTAAAGTCTAATCAAATCATGTCTATCTTTTTACTGTTTTTGCTGATGAAAATGTTTGATTATTAATTATTTCCATATGAATTTAGATGCAATTATGTTTTTAAGTGTAACACTAAAAGCAGAATTTTAATATACTGAGTTGAGTTTTAAGTTGAATTTATTGAGCGAGCATTGTTGATCAAGCAGCTGATGATACCTTACATTTCTTGCTTTGATCTCTTAGTTCAGATTGTTTTAAATTGCTTAAATATTTCACCTGAAACTCAACATACTTACTGCTGCATTGGAGTGTTAGTGCTAATTATGGACATGACCCCCTCCCCTCCCCCCTTGTGACAAGAGCAACATAATCATGTGTTATTTTCAAATGAAAATGAATCCATCATATGTCAGTCACTGAAAAGAGTTTGTGCAGAAACAAAATACATTTTCAGCGTAAGAGTAGGGATATTCTAGGGAAAGCTGGGAAGGTATTTGAAGAGGGGGGGGGGGGGAATATCATATCATCATATCATATATATACAGCCGGAAACAGGCCTTTTCGGCCCACCAAGTCCGTGCCGCCCAACGATCCCCGTACATTAACACTATCCTACACCCACTAGGGACAATTTTTACATTTACCCAGCCAATTAACCTACATACCTGTACGTCTTTGGAGTGTGGGAGGAAACCGAAGATCTCGGAGAAAACCCACGCAGGTCACGGGGAGAACGTACAAACTCCTTACAGTGCAACACCCGTAGTCAGGATCGAACCTGAGTCTCCGGCGCTGCATTCGCTGTAAAGCAGCAACTCTACCGCTGCGCTACCGTGCTGGATACTTCAATGGGAAAAACAAATCTGACCTTTTAAAATAAAAACAGCATATGTAGAAGTAATAGAATGAAAACAATGTGTTTATTTCTTCCACATTAGGCCCATGAAGTCTTATCTTTGGAAATGCTCACATTATTGCTTGAGCGGCCCACGGATGACAGCGTTGAAGTATCAATTGCTTTTCTGAAAGAATGTGGAATGAAGCTGACAGAGGTTTCTCCCAGAGGAATTAACGGTACATTTGAACCTGTGTAATATAGTAGCCCCACCTGGACCTCTCCAATCCCGCTTCACCTAAATTCCTTCCTCTGGCTTCACGATTCGCAAGTCTTATGGCTCACACTTTTTTTCCCCTCATCTCGGGGTTTTGTCAAACCATCTGCCTATTAACAACCCCCCCCCCCCCCCGCCCGCCTGTGTTCACCTATTACCTGCCAGGCTTTGTGCTGAACTTTTTCCATCTTCCTGCTCCCCCCCCGCAATCAATCTGAAGAAGAGTCTTGACCTGAAACATCACCTATCCATGTTCTCCAAGCATGCTGCTGACCTGCTGAGTTACTCCAGCACTTTGTCTTTTATTGTAAACCGGCATCTGCATTTCCTTGTTTCTACCGATTAATTCCTATTTTGCACTTATTATTTATTTTGTTCTTGTTGCAGCAATATTTGAACGTCTTCGTAATATTCTTCATGAATCTCAGATTGACAAGCGAGTCCAATACATGATAGAGGTGATGTTTGCAATTCGTAAAGATGGTTTTAAGGATCACCCTATCATACCCGAAGGCCTTGATCTGGTTGAGGAAGATGATCAGTTCACTCATATGCTGCCTTTGGAAGATGAATATAATCCTGAAGATGTAATAAGTATGTCTTCAAATTTGAAAATATATTGCATGTTACATTCATAGAACTTTTTCACATGAGCAGCAAACTTGTTCTCCACCTCAGCTTGGCAAAGTAGAAGTTTGAAAGGATTTGCAAATTATTTACGTGCTTGGAAAATCGTTGATACATTATATTATGGCCGGTGTGGGCAAATTGGGCCGAGGGGCCTGTTTCCACACTGTATCACTCTATGACTATTATAATATAAAAAACAATTGTAATTAAATTTAACTGAAACTGCTCAATGCACATTATTTAACTAAAGTTTCCTCCTGAGAACTGGGAAATTGAAAAAACATGGATATCATCAGCAGATGGGGTAGTATCAATGAAAAGAGAAACAGTTAACATTTCAGGTCCAAGACATTTTATGCATGAAGAAACATAAACACTGGTTCTCTCTGAACTGCTGAGTATCTTCATCAGTTACTGCTTTGGGCTTTCTTGAACATAGGTGACTCTAGACGTACCATTAAGGTATGGTCTTCTCAGTTCGAGGGGCAATTCAAGATGGCCACTAGATGTTATCGACAACTACACCCGTGAAAAAAATTATTGAAACTTCCAAGGAGACTCACTTCTTTCTGTACCAGACCCAATGCAATAAACCATTCAGTTAACATTGGTGCAGTCCACCTATGGATGTGCACTGAGAAATAACATGGATAATTTATACTGTAAGTTGAATCACTTCAAGTGCTTATTGGTTTAACGATTAACTCCCTGGAATATATCAACAAACCTCTGTTTTTAAGCAATTAATTAAGAAAATGATAACTTGTTGGCAGTTTGGACTGTTGTCTACAACTCAGCTGCTTGAAGAAGAGGTTCTGACCCGAAACATCCCCTATCTATGTTCTCCAGAGATGCTGCCTGACCCACTGAGTTACTCCACCACTGAGTTAAACCAGCGTCTGCAGTTTCTTGTGACTGCAATTTTTAAAAATATTTGTCGCCTAAATTAAATTGGTCCTTAGTTGTATATAATTACTTTAAAAATTAATCTATGAACTCTTTCAAATATAGATGTCTTCAGGATGGATTCGGAGTTCCTTGATAATGAACAGAAATATAAGGATCTAAAAAGAGGTGAGATATCTTAACATTTGAATGTATAGGAGAATATGATAATTTGCTTTTAATAGGGGTATGTTGCTGAAGCAAAAATGTAATGAAGCAAAGTTTATGGAAGAATATGAAACAAAAAACAAGAGTTAACCATATGGTCCTCCTTGCATGCTTCATTATTTTGTGAAATGATGACCAATGTGGTGATCACACAGATGTCCATATCCCCTGAACCTTTTGGTGTCCAAAAATCTGTCTCTAATATGCTCAACAACTGAGTGCTCGAAATGGATATTTCCAAGGATGTACAATCCTCTGAGTAAAATAAGTGTCTCTGCATCTCATTCCTAAATAGCTGTCTCCAATATCCAACAACTGTGCTCCATTTTTTGAGGTTGAAAATAAACCATCTTTTTGCACCTCTTCCGTTACTTCCTCACAGAATCGCATACGTTTCAGTGGAATTAATCTTTCATTTTTGTAAACTTCAGTGAGTTTCAGCCAGGCTTCCTCAACCACTATTTTAGGACAACCCCTCCTCATCCGAGCATCAGTCATGTACATTTTTAGTGGACTGTCTCCCAGGCAATTGAATGTGAAAGTACAAGTGTGGTGCTACAATAAATGTGGTCCCAACAAAGCCTTGCATAATAAAGGCAAGACTTTATCAATTTTGTGTCCCAATGCTCTTAAAATAAAGAAGAAGAAAAAAGAAGAATCTGAAATAATACCAGAAAATATTTTTAATGCTTAGAAATTCAGCCAGCAGTTAATATTGTGGCTGGATGACCAGATGCAGTTTGACATTCAGTTTTTCTTGTATTTTCTGTTTAAAAATTCCAATCTATCTTCCTTCCTAACTGCTTGCTCTACCCACAATTTTTCTTTTTACATTTAAATCAACACACAATACATACATACACCTGCAACCGCACGAGATGCAACACCTGTCCCTTTACCTCCCCCCTCAACTCCATCCAAGGACCCAAACACACTTTCCAGGTGAGACAAAGGTTCACCTGCACCTCCTCCAACCTCATCTATTGCATCCGCTGCTCTAGATGTCAACTTATTTACATCGGCGAAACCAAGCGCAGGCTCGGCGATCGCTTCGCTCAACACCTGCGCTCGGTCCGCATTGACCAACCTCAACTCCCGGTGGCCGAGCACTTCAACTCCCCTTCCCATTCCCAGTCTGACCTTTCTGTCATGGGCCTCCTCCAGCGCCATAGTGAGGCCCACCGGAAATTGGAGGAACAGCACCTCGTATTTCGCCTGGGCAGCTTGCAGCCCAGTGGTATGAACATTGACTTCTCCAACTTTAGATAGTTCCTCTGTCCCTCTCTTCCCCTCCTCCTTCCCAGATTTCCCTCTATCTTCCGGTCTCCACCTATATCCTTCCTTTGTCCCGCCCCCCTGACATCAGTCTGAAGAAGGGTCTCGACCCGAAACGTCACCCATTCCTTCTCTCCTGAGATGCTGCCTGACCTGCTGAGTTACTCCAGCATTTTGTGAATAAATACATCTCTTCAACTCTTCCTTGATTTGAGTGAGACTTTGGTCTAAGATTTAAAATCTAGTCCACAATTTTCTGTTTGCCATTCATTTCTTTCTTTCATGTTGATCATTTGTTCTTTTGGTATCTGTACAGGAAAAGATTATAAGGCAACACAGCTGACATTAATTATTCTTACATGTTGCAAAAATGTCTGCATTGCTGATTACAAGTTATGAATGTACTACCCACAGAAATCCTTGATGAAGGTAGCAGTGATTCTGGCTCTGGTGGTGAAGAGGATGCTGATGATGATGCAGAAAGTGATGATGAAGATGGAGATGAGGCTGAGACTGAAGATGGTAAGTGCATCCTCTTAGCCAATGACAGAATTTTGTTTATGCTTAATTATACAGAGGTTATTTTAGTAAGTTTAAATTACAGTTCCATTCGTGACATAATTGCTGTTAGATCTATCATGTATTCATGCATGCATTTTGCTGGAATTATTTTTGCAAGTTGTTCAAATTCTGCGGAGTCTCTTTAAAATGCTGTCTTTATTGGCAAAAGATAATTTTTGATGTCTATTTAAAATTGGTTCTCTGTAAGTGGATGATCAGGACAGGGACATATTTGTCACCCATTTTAACTGCTCTTTTTCAAAATAATAGGCCAGTTTGTGCGGACAGGTAGGTTGGAAAAATGCAAGTTAAGGATTCCCATGCCTGAACATTACAACACGATAATAAAATGTGTTGGAGGTCAGATGTGGATGCACATAACATTTTTTTAAAGATTTAGATTTAGATTCTACAGCGCGGAAACAGGCCCTTTCGGCCCACCAAGTCCGCGCCGCCCAGCGATCCCCGCACATTAACATTATCCTACACACACCAGGGACAATTAAAAAAAAAAATTTTTTTAAACATTTACCCAGTCAATTAACCTACAAACCAGCACGTCTTTGGAGTGTTTGTAATCAGGATTGTTTGTAACTCATTGAAAAGAAGGGAGGGATGCACTTTGTGCCTCGATTTATGTCAATTAACCTTCATTAAAAAGTTAATTTTTGCCAAGTTTTTATTAATCTCTTGGTACTTAATGTTTTAAATTATTTTTTCTAGTATTTGGTTTACTTACTGTTAAATAAATGTTTATTTGTTTTTTATTTGTCTCCATACAGTTAATATGACAGCAGGGTCAATTGGCTGATGAAATATGAATCACAGAATTGTGTACTACTTAAATGTAGTGACTTTATATTAAATGGACATGGCAATATGCCACTTGTCGGTGCTCTTGCTATGAAATTTCTGCTCTTCTCACAGGTGGCGACTCCAGGAATGGAGTTGCTTCTGATTTATACTTCTGGCGTCCACTATTTCCTCTGAAACATTTTCCATATGCTGTGATTTAGTAGTTAATTTTCCCTTAGGTTACAGCAATATTAAATATATCCTTCTGCTTTTGTCCATTTTTCAGCAAAATATAATTTAATTAAATAAATTTTAACTGATTTTAATTTATATTAAGATTTTAAATTAAATTAATTTTACAAAAGGTTTTCTGTTGACAAATCATGCTGTGTAAATCTGGATTATTTTGAGTAAGGTACCAGGAGAATTGTTTTTCTCTTTCATTACGTGCATGGCTGAATAGTGTCATGGTAGTCTTTGCACTCTGATTACATTCAATTGAATTTTGATATGCATAAATGTCAAGAGCCCACATAGAGAAGAATAGTGGTCGATGGTTTAAAAACTTCTTTGGCCTTATGTCAAATACAGAGTTTGTCAAAAGTGTTGGTGCCAAAGTCTTCAGCTCCCTGTCAATGGAGAAGAGGTTCAATCTTGAGGTTCAATGGTCAAGGAAAACATCCTTCCACACAAATTTCTACATTCAGGAGAATATCATTAACACATTTACGGGATGATTCAGCTTGCTTGTTCCAATGTGCATGCTGATACAAAATTCCATTGTGTTGCACTTAATATTTACTTTTTTGTTTAATTTATTTTGTTTATTAAGCAGGATCAATAAAAAGTTGTTTTTCCTTGAATAGAAAATGTTTTCAAAAAAGTTCAGTTATGCTGCTTGCACATTATTTCAGTGAACAATGTTCTGCCAACAACTGTTCAAAACAGCATGTCTCAATGTAATGAGACAGCTTTATTATGGCACCAAAGCACAACTGCTGATTAGGCTGCATAGATCGTTGAAGGAGGAACAGGCTGTTTGTCCATGTAGGAAAATAACTGCAGATGCTGGTACAAATCAAAGGTATTTATTCACAAAATGCTGGAGTAACTCAGCAGGTCAGGCAGCATCTCGGGAGAGAAGGAATGGGTGACGTTTTGGGTCGAGACCCTTCTTCAGTCTGAAAAGTTGTTTTTCAGTCTGTTTTTCAGTCTGACCCTTTCAGTCTGAAGAAGGGTCTTGACCCGAAACATCACCCATTCCTTCTCTCCTGAGATGCTGCCTGACCTGCTGAGTTACTCCAGCATTTTGTGAATAAATACCTTTGGCTGTTTGTCCATGGTTGGTCTTTCTTGTATTAACCTCGTATCCCTTGATTCGCATCTTATCCATCAGTCTCCATCATGAAAATGCTATATGGCTGCACTTTCTCATAGGTAGATAATTCCAAAGATTCTTCAGTGTGGAAATTACGTATCTCTTCTGTGAATGGATGACCCTTCATTTTGAGGCACTAATAACATGTTCTCCAGGTACCCTGGCCAGCTTTAATGTTATTTCTGGCTAATAAGAAGTATGTCCATTTCAATGTGATCATCACTTATTCTTTGAAACTTAATGTATAAGAAATCCCAGGAATCAATTTGATAAACCTTCATGCTCTCCCTCTATTGCAAGCATTCCGTGCTCCCAATGTGGCTTCCTGTACATCGGTGAGACCAAGCGTAGACTAGGCAACAGCTTCGCCGAACACTTGTATCAGTCTGCCAAGGTCTGCTGGAGCTCCTGGTTGCTAGAAATTTAAATTCCTCTTCCCATTCTGATCTTTATGTTCCAAGTATCCTCCAATGCCAAAGTGAGGGCACACTCAAACCGGAAAGAAAACTACCTCATGCTCTGCTTAGGTAGTTTATAACCCAACACTATGAACATTGAACTCTCCAATTTCAAGTAATACACCCTACCCACCCTTCTTTCAGCATCTGCAGTATCTTATCTCCATTTGTTTCTTCTGTTGGCTTTTCATCTTTTAATCAATCCTTAGCTTGCCAGTATATTATCCCAATGGAAATTACTCTAAATTTTGTTTGGCAACTTTTTGTGCCGATATTTTATTGAAGTTCTCCTGAAAGTTTAAATACATTACATCAAGGCCTTCTGCCTTGTGTTGCTTCCTGATTTCATAGTTTTATTTCTTCTGTCTTAGTCTGCAGGGACTCTCGTTCACTTATGCAAATGAAAGAATGATACACTGGACATTGCAGATATTCAGTTTTACAAAAAGTTGAAATATTTTGTTTTACTTGTAGGTGTAAAGAAAATAACTATACATGACAAGACTGAAGTAAATCTAGTTTCATTTCGTCGTACCATTTATCTTGCTATCCAGTCCAGGTAAGCAAATGCTTTAGTTCTTGTGGGATTTTAACTTTAGAACATCCTTTCTTTGCTTCAGAGCATAGAGAAAATATTATTTTTGAAATAAATGTTTAAAAATTATGATTTTTTAATAAAAAATATGACTGGCAATGATTAAGGAGAGATCAGTTATGATGATCTGATTTTGAATGAGATCTATTTTAAAACATGGGCACTGTATATTGATTTTTGTACATTAAAGAAATGTGTTATTGGCAGTCTTTGAGCACTGAATCTTCTTTTGCTTAAGTCTTTCATCTTCTTGATATTGAGTGCGGCGATGTAATTTGTTCTTTTTTTCCTTGAATTCAATGCGATCCACCTGCTGAACAAATTAAATAACTGAAGAAAAATAATAATCTCTAATACAAATGTCAAATGGGTCTCAAGTTGAAGATTCACTAATGCTTGGAGTTAAATCTGGCCTAAGGATGTGGTTTCTGAATTTAACACCCGTGGTTCATGTTTAGACCAAGACTGGTAAAGTCCAGAGCTGAGTGGTTTGGTCAGAACACAAATTAAGTATTGATGCTTGGGTGATAGATGAAAAAGGGTCTTGACCTGAAACGTCACCCATTCCTTCTCTCCTGAGATGCTGCCTGACCCTCTGAGTTACTCCAGCATTTTGTGCCTACCTTCGATTTAAACTAGCATCTGCAGTTATTTTCCTACAGTTGTTGATTGATGACACCTTTCACCGCTTCGATGACTGAGAGTGGATTGATGGGGTGGTAATCCATCGGATTGGATTCTCCTGGTTTATTTTTGTGAACTGGGCATATCTGTACCATTTCCAGTTTTTGTTGGGCCGATGGCCACGTTGTAACTTTACTGGCTGGGTTAAATGTACAATTGGTTCTGGAATCCACGTCTTCAATGTTTAAATGCAGATGTTGTCTGATCCCAATGCCTTTGCCTTTTTCGATTGCTTTGGGTCATTTCTAGATATAATGTGGTATAAATTGAGTTGGCTCAGCCCGGCTTCTTTGATGGTGGTATGTGGTAGGAATGCAGAGTTATTGGCTAATGTATTGCTGGCAGGATTGCGTAAATCTGTTCTTTGCATGTTTTGGCTGTTCAGCATGCAGGTGGTCCTATGTTGCAGCTTTCCAAGGCCAGCAGACCTTTCTGCATTCTACACTGAACCATGCTTCATCTCCTGGTTTTTATAGGGATTCATTCGTATTCTGAGTCATGCGGCATAGAAGCAGGCCCTTCTGAAACATATGGGTTATTGTGTTCTTTAGCCGAGGCTTAGGACATAAAAGCAGGGGAGTTATGGTGCAATACATTTTACTGGGTATGGTGACTGGATACCTTTCCAGTTGACGTGAAGTATAAGTTTTGGTTCTTTGCTGAGTTGCTGCGGTCCAGGTGCAAAATTGACATCACGTAATCATCAGAACCTAGATTGCTAAATTATCATATTGTGCTTTTTGTGTAATTTGAAACTGCATGAGATCACAACTTTCTTTAATTTGATCAGACAGTTGTGGTATGAACAAAATAAACTCTAGAATTAGACATTTGTCTCTAGAAAATGTATTCTTCTCCAAACCCAGCTGGAAGAATTCATTGCTTCTTCTGGACAATGACAAGCTGCTTTAGCTTTGTAAATATTTCTAATGAAGCAAGTTATGTACACCACAAATCACATAGTTACTGCAAATTTCAATGTTGATTTATTTTCCTGTGTTAACCGTTTCTCTTCTCTCCTAATGCCATCCCATCATTTTTCTGAAATTACAGATATTACTGTACATAAGATTGCTTCGGGCACTGCATGTTGAAGTGCCTGCATTGTTATTGACTCAGTTCAGTGTAGAAAAATATTATGTATATCATATATCTTGTGGAAATATAAGTCGAGAAGCTGCTGCAGTTCGACAAGATGAGGCGATCATGATTTGTAGTAATTTAAATAATTGCAGATGGCAGCATAATAGCCAACGCAACAAATGTAATGGAATTTGTGACATGCGATTGAAATTTATAATTGTGAAGTTGGAGAAGATCTTAATTAGGTTGCCATTCTCGTTTTTTATTGGAATCTTTTCAACGCATGGGTTTATAAAAAAGAAAAGGACATACTTGCATTAAGTATCCATTACCATAAACCCGTAGTA
The DNA here is from genome assembly GCF_053455715.1 of Rhinoraja longicauda. NCBI lineage: Eukaryota > Metazoa > Chordata > Chondrichthyes > Rajiformes > Arhynchobatidae > Rhinoraja > Rhinoraja longicauda. The sequence goes on along the minus strand of NC_135960.1, from coordinate 55,857,335 downwards.
TTGATTCATGCAGTTAATTACTTTGAAATTAATCAATTGGCTGACATGGTCATAATAAGGTTTTTAATTAATTGCATTTATTTGGGAAATCCTTTTGAACTTGCAGCAGGGGGATTTAACAAACTGGACTGGATTTAAATAATTTCGGGGCAGGGGAGAGGCACAGGACAGGAGTTATATATGAGGAAAATACAGAATTGTCTTGGATCACTGAGGGAAACATACTTTGCTTTGAGGCAATATGGTGCTACAAGTGTGTAATATTTCAATTTTTCTGACATTTTGGTGCTTTTCAAAGTTTCTTAAAATGTTGAACAATAATTTTTTTTAAAATCCAGATTGTAAAATTTTAGTTTAACATTGTGTAAGTTGTTCACCTTTTTCATTTTACCTTTATCTGTTGGTTATTTTTTGTCTATAAGCAAAAGGTTCATTCAGGTCATATTTTGGGCATTTTTTAAACAGTGTGTTGTTGTATTTCTACAGTTTGGACTTTGAAGAATGTGCTCATAAATTATTGAAGATGGAATTTCCTGAAAGTCAAACCGTGAGTATTAATTTACATCCGTTAAGCCTTTCCAGCAGAAGGTATTCATTGTTGGTACGCATATGGAGTAAAACTGGTTTAAGCTGTTTCTCGAGTCCTACAACATTGACCTCGGCAAATGAAATGATAAAACCAAAATGTCATCCTTGGCAGGAAAGAGCATAGGTCAGCAAGAAATTAGCTGAGGGATTTAAAAAAAAACTTCATTTCTTATTATCAATGCTATAACAATGGATGAATTGTAGGTTGGAGATTGATGTACCCTACAATCTCATTTTGAGATCCTTTTTTTTTTCTTGAAGAGTGAAGCATGAAACAATGAATTAATCTTTTTTCATGCATTGGAATACCTGTCCTACAATGGTTCCTCCCGCAGGACAGGTATTCTGATATCTTAAATACGTTTCATTACGTATTCTATTTATGCGTTGTGAATATTGTACATTAAGCCCATTGCAAATTTTATGCTTCATTTTCTCTGCTTAATTTTTCCTTCATTATTCAGATAATTTTTTTCCCCATTGTCTCTTTTCGGTGCAACTGAGTCCATTCTTGACTACTGCTTCCAGACCTTTTCACTGGCCACTGCTTCATGCTTTACAGCTCAGCTCTCAATTGTAATGTTCTATTTGATCTGGAACCAGATTCTTAACTATATAATCATCACAGCAAACCATTCACACTCAAGTGATAATGTCCATCCCTGCCCTTGCAGTTCAGCTCAGTTAATTTGATGCCTTTGTCATTTGACTCCTGCTAACCTGATTGCCCTTTCACCCTCTACCCTCTAAATATGAGTGTACTTTAAGTTCTGCTGACTGTATCCCAACTTGCATTGAATCTCAGTACACAACATCCCAATCTTTGTTGATTTACATTGGTTCCCAGTCTGGCGTCAACTAGATTTTCAATTTCACAAATCACTCCACACCTTTGTTCCTCTGTACTTTTTGTAACCTCCTCTCCCAACAATCTTTTAAAATCTTTGCATCCTGGTTCTAGACTTTCGAGCATCCTCAGTTCTGGCTACTGTACTTTGACAGCCATGCATTTGCTGTTTCGGATCTGGAATACTTGCTACCTTCGGTCTCATCTTTTACAAGGTGTGCCATGATTCGTTCCTCTTTAATGAAGTATACCTGATTCTTCTGGGATACCGACTACACTTGTGTCATCGGGTCAGATTTAATTTAGTTATCAATATGGTATAACAGTTGAGTCGGGGTTTGGATAAGGCAAGAATAGGAGCAGGCAGAGGTCATACAACTGCTCGATCCTGCTCCCACAACATCCACAATGGCCATGATTTTCCCCTTTTTTTGGCATATCCCTATAGCCTTGACTCTTTTATAGTCCGCCTCAGCCTTGAATAATCAATGACTCTGCCTCCACATCTTTAAACTTTAGAGATATATTATGAGTATAGTCCAGCTTGCTCACTCTTTTTCCCGTGTGACAATACCTTCACCTCCATACTCAAACGTGCAAACTTCCTTTGAATAATCTTCGAAGCAAGTCACTTTAATGCAACAAAAGCTGTTTGCAATGTTCCCAGCCGAGCGCCTGCAATTGGAACATAAATTCTACCCTTATGCTCCATCCCCTTTGTAAGAAAAACAATATTCAATTTGTCTTCCAAATCACATGCTAACTTATTTTTTAAACTTCTCTCCATAAAATGGCATTTTGTATCTTCCGTTTAAACGTTATCATGATTCTGTTCTTTCCATGATGGGTAACTTGTGAATTCCCATTCCTTCCATGTCCAATTTTCTAACTGCAAATCTATATGAAGAAAATTAGTTTTTGAAAAATTATCTGAATGCAGCAATGAATGATGAGAATATATTCCTTGCCATTTGCAATCATATCAACAAAAGTGAAACAAAATGTTGAAAAACATTAGTTTTTATATGGGTTATGAAGCACATCGGTTAAAAATCCAAACTGAAAGTGGTATCCATTTTCTTTTAAGGACAAACTTTTACAAAATACTTTTGCTAGTTATCATTTATGCTCGTTATTGACCAATTTATTTAGTTTTACTGCAGGACATTTTATTTTATTATATAGAGTGACTCTGCCTGTGCATAATTTTTAATCCACCCAAGGCTGTAACAGTAGCAAATATTGCCTATTGTTTTCAGCGTAAAATGGACAGTATTATCAGGCCTTCTTTGATAATTTCAAACACTCAGTGACTTGGATTATCACCTGTTATTTTTTTTATTGTTAGAAAATCTGTGTAGGAAGAAAGAGAAGGGAAGAAAAAGCATAAAACTTATGTTATCAGTATAGCCCGAGATGGATATATTCTATAGGGTCTGAGCAATCATTTAAAAAATAATTATAATGGAAACTTTATATTTTTAGGTCTCATTAATAGTCCTGTACCAACCAGACACACAGTAAGTTATGGTGTTACTTTGAATGAACTGAGCTCTGTAAATTTCCTGTAAATGATGCTTCATGTCAGTAGTACTCTTTGAATAAAATTGGTTCTGTTTCATTCGTGTACAAACGAACACGTAACCAGTTTTATTGAGTATCAGTTGTTGACAGAAGTAAATTGATTGGTATTGCAGAATAAAATGTATTGCAAAAAAAAAAGCAATTATTTTTTCCTGATTATGAATAGTTTTGAGTTACACTATTCGCATACCTTTGGAGAGAAATTATCAATTTATTCATTAAACTTTCTTAGAAGTGCAAATGGAGTGGTGGGAATTCTGGAGTTTATCTCCCGGCCAACTGAAGATTCTTGTGTTTAAAAATGCATCTTATCGTGGAACCAAAGGGACAATGAAGCATTTTGGATGGGTAGGATTTGATTTCCTCTCGAATGTAAAGTGTGGCCATATGGGAAATCATTGATGAGAATGATAGAGAATAACGACCGGTGATCGGTTTTGCAAGAAATGGGTTCAGCCTCCAGGAGATAATATTGTTTCTCAAGTTGGGCTTATTTAAAAGAATTATTGAACATTTATGGGACAGGAGACAGGCATTTGCCTCATCACGTATGTACTCGTACAAGGCATTTTCAGATGGTATCTCATCCATAGTTCTTTTAGAAGCAATAATTTGCATTGAACTTGGTTCTAAACTTGCTATATATTCACATGTGTGCCCAAGCTTTGGAGATCTGGCAATGAAGCCTAAAATTCATTTTCCATTTGTATTTGCTATTGCTGATAACATGGAATGAAGTGTTTGGTAAAAAGGGTTCATTTTCATTTAGTATTCGATAAGATCATGTTTGACCATCTGTGTCAAGATTAAGTGCTTGCACTATCACATATCTCAAGATTCCCTTCATGTACAGTAACTGAGCATCACAACTGCCTGTCACGTCTCTTAATAGAAAGTTTGAAAGATACGCTCTTGAGTGAAGAGAACATTTCCTCGTCTCAGTGTTACATGGCCAACCCTTTTTCCTGATACCACAAATGCATTCGTAGACAATCTCATGTTGTGTTTTCCTTTTGTGTTCGAATGTGATCTTTGAAAGGTAGAGTTTGTGAAGAGTACAATGTGAGTAACTCTTTAGAGTAACTTTATTCCAGTTAATCAGTAACTCAGTGTGGTATTTATCACTGCATAAGTATGAATACCTTTGTGTGCACCTTGGTGGAAAACAAATTTAAATTTGAAGAAATAGTCATAAAGACAGACTTCATTAAATAGATCATAAATGTTTTAAAACTCATAACACTTTTAATTGCTTTTTAAAAATGCAGTAATCTTGGGGAATGTGATTTTTTTTTGTAAGGCGTTAGAGATAATGGAGAGCGCAGCAGATTTTCATATTTTCATACATGCATTTATTTTAACAGCAGTTTATTTATATTTGAAAGTTGCTTTGTACCAAATATTTATCACTATTGCTCATGCAGTCTGGATGTCTTGCTGAATTATGATGCCATGTTAATTCTACTATGAAGAAATTGATAATTTGACAAATCTGATGGGGAATCTTGTCATGGAATACTTATACCGTGAACAATGAGCTGCTGAAAGTAAATATTCTTTCCTGCTGCTTCATTGCTTCATTGGGCGGCACGGTAGCGCAGCGGTAGAGTTGCTGCTTTACAGCGAATGCAGCGCCGGAGACTCAGGTTCGATCCTGACTACGGGTGCTGCACTGTAAGGAGTTTGTACGTTCTCCCCGTGACCTGCGTGGGTTTTCTCCGAGATCTTCGGTTTCCTCCCACACTCCAAAGACGTACAGGTATGTAGGTTAATTGGCTGGGTAAATGTAAAAATTGTCCCTAGTGGGTGTAGGATAGTGTTAATGTACGGGGATCGCTGGGCGGCACGGACTTGGAGGGCCGAAAAGGCCTGTTTCCGGCTGTATATATATGATATGATATGATATGATAATGTATAGATTTGTTTCAATTTTTTTCTTACAATGCGAACAGATTCATGTGTTCTTCCTATTTCAACTTTGAAACCTATAAACTGGTTATCTTTCAGTGTACTCGCCACAGCGCTATGTTGGCAATTCTTAGAATATTATTTTTATTACGGTCTTTATTTTTATTTGTGATGGATGCACTGGATGCACATTTGTTTAAACAAGATTGAAAGGTGTGAATTTTGCTAAAATGAAATATGAATACTTCATATTTTTAAAATTGAAATAATGATTCTTGGCAAGTACCACATTCTAAAGAGAGACGGTAAACCTTTCAGAGCTCTAGACCCATTTTTGTTATGACACGATATCATATGTTACTACAGAGTGATATTGACAAACTGTCACTGGAAAAAGGCTTTGGTAATTTTGCACTTCTGCTGAGAGAAGTCTTGCCTTGGGGCCTCACCAACTCACCTGTGAAGTTCCAAGTTAAAGTGCATTCACTGAGTTCCTCACAGACCAACCTTTTAGCAGATACATTTCGAAAGCCTCATTGAAACTTCAAATTCAATGTAGAAAATCCAAGGTCACTCATGAGATTCTATAGAGTTGGTTGGGGATTATCACAGCTGTTATGACCTCATTGTTTGGTGTGTAAATGGGGCATATGGGAGAACTCTTATGAAAGGAATATTAATACTAATAATTTTAGTAAGATCATTTGCCATAACAAAAACAATTTTGTTAAGCTTCCAACCCATAATATGTCATGAACTGTACATCCAGCAAGACATTCCAGATAGTTATTAAAACAATGACCAAAAATTCTGCGACATAAAAACACGAATTTAAAATAACATTCAAAATGCTTTTTTTCTCTCAATGTTTCTGGAATGAAACTACTATGCATAATTTTGTAATTAGAAACGGGACCGCAATCTAACACGGACTAATGCAACCTAGAATAGTTTCAAAAATAGCAATTTCAAGAGAGGGGTGGAGGAATTAAATGTTTGGGTGCTGAATATTTGCCACAAGATAAACAAAACTACTTGTTTAAATGTGTAGGAAGGAACTGCAGATGCTGATTTACACCGAAGATAGACACAAAATGCTGCAGTAACCTAGCGGGACAGGCAGCGTCTCTGGAGAGAAGGAATGGGTGACATTTCGGGTCAAGACCCTTCTGCCAATTTAGTTTCCAAATATGGTGTAATATGATACCACAAACTATTCCTGATGTAAAGATATCTTTTTTTTGTTAGAACTTAGTTTTGTGTAACTAATTCTATGGAAATTATGTTATTGAAACTGTTGGGCGTTAGGTGTAATAATGACCACTAAGTGGTGCTATGGAGCCTTCTGTTAAACATCTCATCACTGCATTTCAGCAGTCAGTTTCTAATGACCTAGTTTATTTAGTGTTGGTGATTAGAACCATCTGCTGAGGAATTTTCAAATGTAATTCTTGCTGAGCACAAGGAGAAAATAATTTGTGGGGTAACGGGAAGAGGTGGATGGATGGGAGGGATTGGACCCGTTCTTGACCGGGTAGAGATTTAACGGGCCGAGTAGCACCCAGGACGATTTGAAACGATTTTACTCTGAAAGATAAATTGGTTTTCTAGAATCCCTTGAAAATTTCATTGGATGCCATGTGCGGAAATGTTAATTAATTTTTTTCCTTTGATATAACTTTGTACCTCCATCTGAAATTTTTATTGACTGCTTTTAATGAGCGAGTTCGGTATCTCGACCACGCATGCGCAGGTCATAGGTCACAAGAACTAATCATTCTCACCGGCTGATAACAGCGGGGAAGAAACGGCTCTTGAATCTGGTGATAAGTGATTGCAAGCTTTTATATCATGTGCCCAAATAGCACAAAAGATGATGAGGAAGGAGTGTGATTGTAGCCCTTGTTTTCCAGGCGTCGCGGCGGGGAAGAGGGAGTACGCTGGAGTTTTGGCCTGGCCTGTCCGCCTTACTGGACAATGAGAAAAAAGCCATACGGTTGCGGGCTGTGCGGTTCTACTTTTGCCCAGCTGCTGGGCCACCTGCGCGTGCATAGGTCGAGCTGTTGTTCAGATGTGAGGTGCGCGGAAAGGGCTTCGAGCACTCCTTGAATTTGGCGAGGCACCGACACAGGCACACCGACGACCGGCCCTTCCAATGCAAGGCATGCAGCCTCGGTGCTGCTGCAACACTGGCGAGCAAGAATTCTGCTGCAGGCTCTGCGGCGTGTTCTTCCCCGTGCGGCTGCAGTTGAAGCAACACCGTCACATCCAGTGGCGGCGGGGTATTCGCAACACGCTTGGGGCTGTCGCGGCACAGGTGCACGGCCTGGAGCGGGCGGCTCCTGTTCCGCTCTGACGCCTGCGGGAAGGATTTCCGCAGCGCCGGCTACCTGGCTCTTGCACGGCAGCAAGACGCTGTTCGTCTGCGAGGTCTCACAGCCGAATTTTCGGCAGCCCAGTGCAGCTGAGAGCCCACCACCGGCGCAGCCACGGGCGGGAGCGGCCGATTGATTGCGAGGTTTGCGGCAAAGCGTTCTGCAACCCATCTTACCTGCGGACTCACCGGCCAAGCGGCCCTTCGGTCGGCGAGTGCTGCGGCAGATCGGAGGGAGGAGGAAGATCAAGGAGGAAGAGCTGAGGAAGCTATTGTTGCAGGTCTCGCACCTGAAGGGCCACTCGCCGCTGTGGAAGCGCTGATGGATCAGCAGTTACGAGGCGCTGCAGTAATCCCTGCCGCACGCTTCGCACCTGAAGGGCCGTTTGGCCGGTGCGTCCGCAGGTAAGACGGGTTGCAGAACGCTTTGCCGCAAACCTTGCAGCTGAACAGCCGCTCCCGCCCGTGGCTGTGCCGACGGTGGGGTCTCATAGAAACATAGAAACATAGAAAATAGGTGCAGGAGTAGGCCATATGGCCCTTCGAGTCTGCACCGCCATTCAATATGATCATGGCTGATCATCCAGCTCAGTAGCCTGTACCTGCCTTCTCTCCATACCCCCTGATCCCTTTAGCAAAAAGGGCCACATCTAGCTCCCTTTTAAATATAGCCAATGAACTGGCCTCAACTACCTTCTGTGGCAGAGAATTCCACAGACTCACCACTCTCTGTGTGAAGAAATGTTTTCCCATCTCGGTCCTAAAAGACTTCCCTCTTATCCTTAAGCTGTGACCCCTGGTTCTGGACTCCCCCAACATCGGGAACAATCTTCCCGCATCTAGCCTCTCCAACCCCTTAAGAATTTTATATGTTTCTATAAGATCTCCCCTCAGTCTTCTAAATTCCAGCGAGTACAAGCCCAGTCTATCCAGTCTTTCCTCATATGAAAGTCCCGCCATCCCAGGGATCAATCTGGTGAACCTTCTCTGTACTCCCTCTAAGGCAAGAACGTCTTTCCTCAGGTTAGGAGACCAAAACTGCACACAATACTCCAGGTGCGGTCTCACCAAGGCCCTGTACAACTGCAGCAGAACCTCCCTGCTCCTAAACTCAAATCCTCTTGCTATGAATGCCAACATACCATTCGCTTTCTTCACTGCCTGCTGCACCTGCATGCTTGCTTTCAATGACTGGTGCACCATGACACCCAGGTCACGTTGCATCTCCCCTTCTCCCAATCGGTCACCATTCAGGTAATACTCTGCTTTCCTGTTCTTGCCGCCTAAGTGGATAACCTCACATTTATCCACATTATATTGCATCTGCCATGCATTTGCCCACTCGCCTAATCTATCCAAGTCACTCTGCAGCCTCCTAGCATCCTCCTCGCAGCGAACACTGCCACCCAGCTTCGTGTCATCCGCAAACTTAGAGATGTTGCATTCAATTCCCTCGTTCAAATCATTAATATACACTGTAAATAACTGGGGTCCCAGCACTGAGCCTTGCGGTACCCCACTAGTCACTGCCTGCCATTCCGAAAAGGACCCGTTTATTCCTACTCTTTGCTTCCTGTCCGCCAACCAATTTTCTATCCACCTCAACACTGAACCCTCAATACCGTGTGCTTTAAGTTTGTACACCAATCTCCTATGTGGGACCTTGTCGAAGGCCTTCTGAAAGTCCAGATATAACACATCGACTGGTTCTCCCTTATCCACTCTACTAGTTACATCCTCGAAAAATTCTATAAGATATAGAATTCTCAGCTGCAACGGGCTGCCGAAAGCTCAGCCGTGAGACCTCGCATGCGAACGACGTCTCGCCGCTGTGCAAGAGCCAGGTAGCCGGCCCTGCGGAAATCCTTCCCGCAGGCGTCAGAACGGAACAGGAGCCACTCGCTACGGGCCGCACACTTGTGCCGCGACAGCCCAGAGCGGGTTGCGAATACCCGGAAGCCGATGGATGCGATGTTGTTGCGCAAACTACAGCCATACGGGGAAGAACACGCTGCAAAGCCTGCAGCGGAATTCCTGCTTGCCGGTGTGCAAGCGCCAGTGTTGCAGCAGCGCCGAGGCTGCAAGCCTTGCATTGGAAGGGCCGGTCGCCGGTGTGCCTGTGCCGGTGCCTCGCCAAATTCTAGGAGTGCTCGAAGCCTTACCGCGCACCTCACATCTGAACAGCTCGACTGTATGCATGCGCAGGTGGCCCAGCAGCTGGGCGAAAGTCCAACCGCACAGCCCGCAACCATGTGGCTTTTTACCCATTGACCGAGACGGCAGACAGGCCAGGCTAAAACTCCAGTGGTCTCCCTCTTCCCCGCCGTGCTGCTTGGAAAACAAGGGCTACAATCACACTCCTTCCTCGTCATCTTTTTCCCTATTTGGGCACAAGATATAAAAGCTTGCACTCACTTCTCACCAGATTCAAGAGCCGTTTCTTCCCTGCTGTTATAAGCCGGCGAGAATATTTAGCTCTTGTGACCTATGACCTGCGCATGTGCGGTCGAGGTACCGAACTCGCTTATTTACAGCTCTCCAACCAATGTAAATGATTTTTTTCCAGGCCTGTTTTGGACTTCCATTTAATGTTTTCTTTGCAAACTGAGATCATAAAAAGATCTGCAAGTTCCTGGTTTAACGTGGGTTTCCATGATGCCAATTGGCTATAATGTGATTGATGAATTAGGGAACACTATATATATTAAGGTCATCAAATTGGTTATAGTATAATGTCGATCTCAAACTAGAAAACAACGTAAAAATTGCTTTGGAAATTGATAAAACAGAAATTTCCATGTGGGGGAAAAAAAATTCTGTTTCTACTTAATTTCTTGCAGTGATCAAACACCATTGTCTCTTCAGAACACAGCTGCAACTTAAGCTGCGGGATGTCAAAGAAATTGGCAAGAAATGGCTTCTGTTGACACTTATGCAGTGACACTCAATGAATCATTGTAACATGCAGCCTTTAGTATTTTTACCTTACACAACCAGAAATAAACCTACACAGGTTGAACACCAATTTTCTGGCAACTGATGGTCTGCCCACCCCTATAATCCAGCCAAAATTACAAGAGAAATTCCCTGAGCGGCAACCAGCGAGCCTTTTTTCACTCGTTTGTACGGCCGTTGTTGCGGCTCACATTGTAGCTCCTGGCGGTGGCGTTTTCTTCAGTGTGCCCCCACCAACAGAACATGCTCAGTCACCGTGGGGGTTCCCTCCCCTCTCACCTGCTGTCGCTGCTAAGGTGAAGTATGTTGGCGACACCAGGGGAGGTGGTGTGGGGGGGGGAGGGAGAGGAGGCAACGACCAGCAGAAAGCACGTCTCCAGAGGCTACAACATGAGCCGCAAGAACAGCTGTGTGAACTGGTGAAGGAGGGTTTGCTGGTGCAGTCCAGCGGCATCGGTGCTTAGTTTTAAAATGAAATGACACAAAATGCTGGAGTATCTCAGCCAACTGAATCAGTCTGAGGAAGAGTCCTGATGTCACCAATCCATGTTCTCTGGAGATCCTGACCCCCTGAATTACTCTAGCACTTTGTGTCCTTTCAGGGGTGAAGGACTCGCTGGTGCACCTTTGTGAGTCAGAAACTGGGTTTGTAAACAGCCTGGGAGATGGTGTGAACCTGGGATGGGTCAGCAGCTCATTCCATTCACGCTCAGTTTACGTTTTATATTTGTTTTATTTAAGTTTCCGGCACTCCATGGTGCTTTAGAGACACAGAAGGGGTGTCATTAGCGGGCCAGGGGTGTGTTGTTTCATTATCACATAATCTCTGCTACTCCAGAAAAACGGATAATCCAGGAAAGCTCTGGAACCGAGGATGCTGGAAAATCGGTGTTCAACCCTGAGCCGTCGAAGAGGCTTTTATTTTATGAAAATCATGCAGGGAAAATAACTGTTTTGGCAAATCTGAAACTTTTGAGCCCCTAACCCCATTAACACAATTATTTTTAGAACACTATTTTCTGTCATGCAGAGTTTCTTCGGAACGGAACTGTCATGTTGGAGTGAGCTGAACTCCCTGTAGTATTTTTATCATTCTAATTGGACTTTCTTCAAGATAAAACGTGTTTAATTATTTCGGGAGAAAAATACCTGTCTTGATTAAAACATCCTAGTTGGTAAAAGGGTGGACAGAATCTTTCTCCCAGGATGGAAATATCAAAGACGAGGGGGCATCGCCTAAAGGTGAGAAGAGCAAAGTTGAACGATGTGCAGTTCACCCTTAGAGAGTGGTAGGTTCCTGGAACATGCTACCAGAAGCAATGGTGGAGGCAAATACAGTCATGGGATTGAAGAGACTCTCAGATGGGCACATGAATATACAGGGAATGGATAACGTGCAGCCAAATGAGTTTAGTTTATCTTGGCATCAATTTCAGCACAGGACATTGTGAGCCAAAGGGCCCGATGTGGTGTTTTTGTTTCTGTATAATATCTGTAAAGAATGGTAAGAAAAAAGACCTGATTCACATACAGTAACCATGACAACTTAAAGCCATTTGTAATCTTGCTCAAGCAGAAATGTTTAAGAGTTCAAACTGATAAATATTGTCTGACTGGATGTCATGCCCAAAGTTGCTTCTGACATCACACAACATTGACTTTGGAGGAAAATTCGCTGTTGAATTTCTTACATGGGAACTTGACTTCATTTCCACCACGCCCAGAACAAGTTAGGCCAATTGTACCAAAATCTATCCTTGACAGAGAATATGACAACAAAACCAAAATCAGATTGTTAGTTTACAATGTCTGCTACAGAGCCCAACCAAATGACAATTAGTTTAGTTTAGAGGTACTGTGTAGAATCAGGCCTTCGCCCCACCGAGTCCGCGCCGACCATCGACCACCCATTCACACAAGTTTAGTTTGGAGATACAGCACAATGGGGCCTTTTGCCCCATTGAGTCCGCGCGGACAATCACTCACCTGTTCACGCTAGTTTAGTTTAGGGACACAATGTGGAAATAGGCTCTTCAGTCCACCAGGTCCGTGCCGACCAGCGATCCCCGAACACTAGCATTATCCTACACACGAGGAATAATTTACAATTTTTGTACGTCTTTGGAATGTGGGAGGAAACCTGAGTACCTGGAGAAAACCCACGCAGTCACAATGAGAACGTACAAACTCCGTACAGTCAGGATCGAATCCGAGTCTCTGGCGCTGTAAGGCAGAAACTCTACCGCTGCGCCACCGTGCCGCACCCCCCCCCCCCCCCCCAATATCGTCAGAGTGCCAATAGTTCAATTTTGGCGAAGATAGACACAAAAAGCTGCAGTTTCGGCCCGAAACGTCCATATTCCTTCTCTCCAGAGATGCTGCTTGCCCCGTTGAGTTACTCCAGCTTTTTGTGTCTATATCTTTGGTTTAAACCAGCACCTGCAGTTCCTTCTTACACAGTTCCATTTTGGCAGCGGATGGTGTTGAGCATTCGCCACAAATAGTAATTTGTCATAAATTACTTCTTATTTTATTCTGTTACCATTTGTATTGCAACATGTAAACTGACAGCTTCCATGCCACTTGCCAAGGAAGGCTGTGGAGGCCAAGTCAATGGATATATTTAAGGCAAAGATAGATAGATTTGTGATTAGTACAGATGTCAGAGGTTACTGGGAGAAGGCAGGCGAATGGGGTTAGGAGGGAGAGATAGATCAGCCATGATTGAATGAGAGTAGACTTGATGGACCGAATGGCCTAATTCTGCTCCTTTCACTTATGATCTTATGACAGCCTTGCTTGCCTACATAATGCTTGCTACATTTCAAAAAAGTTGGTACTTTTTCAAAGTGATAATATAGTTGTTTGGGGAGGGTGATTTTTGGCTTGAAAGATGTAGATCTGACATACACAAAGTGCAGGGAATGTACAGGAGGCCTGTCAGTGTCTGAACTAGAACATGCAGGATTTATGTATTGTGCTGGTAGATGGCCCCTGGAGTTGAGATATTTAATCGAACAAAGCTCTTCGTGGGGACTTTACTGGTGCTGAATTGCATATTTACTTTGCTGTTATTCTGACTGATACACCAATGCACTATAATTGGCTTTTTTGACATATTTTACAGTGAATCTGGTGAGTTTAAAGGGCGTGCATGAATGATGCCCTAGAGTGTTTAAAACCCGTGTGGGGAAAGGGTCAATATGTGTTAAAGAAGTATAAGAACTGGTCCTGATCAGCCAGGTAATAGATCAGTGGAGCTTAGCTGTAGTTTGTGACCACAATTAAGAATGGCAAGAATTAAAAACTGCTGGAATTGCCATTAAAACAAATTTGTGAAATATCAATGGGAGGCAGTAATAATTTTGCAGATTTTAAAATATGTAAAGAATTAGAATTTTATCTGCTTGTTCTCATTGTGACTCACATGGTCCATTGAGATAAGCAGTTTAAAGTGTAACCTCTCACAAAGGCAGGATTCCATCTTTGCATAAATATGGCTTAAATTGAATATGATAATAAATCAAGCTTGCTGTGAAAAAGGCCTTCCTCTGCAATATTTCTAATATTCAGCCTTGTTTTCCCTACTTTGCATCTTTTTTTTAAAAAGAAAACCCATTAAACCTGTCTTTCCACAGAAAGAACTATGCAACATGATTCTAGATTGCTGCGCACAGCAAAGAACATATGAGAAATTTTTTGGTCTCTTAGCTGGGGTGAGTCATTCATTGTAAATATTGTGATGTGTTTTGGCATATAAATTAATAATTAAATGTGCAGAAGACTGCTTTTGAAATCATTTTATACTAATGGTTTTAAATGCCTATTTTTCAATATAACGTGTTAAACAATTATTTTGGTGAATGGGGAAAGGATTGAATGCCTCACACTTTCTATTTCAATATCATTGCAGCGTTTTTGCATGTTGAAAAAGGATTATATGGAAGCTTTTGAAGGTATCTACAAAGAGCAGTATGAAACTATACATCGTTTGGAAACAAACAAACTACGCAATGTGGCCAAAATGTTTGCACACCTCCTTTATACGGATTCAATTCCATGGAGTGTAAGTCATAGCCGTTGACAAAAATTCACTTATTGATGTTTTCTGCAAATACTTTTTGTTTTCTGAAATTGTACAAGTTGTGACCCAATAAATGTTTTGAGTTGTGCAACAAAATGTTTCAAAATGTGTCTTTTAAATCAAAATATTGGACTTGAATTCATAAACAAATGATAGTTTTCTCAGTAATCAATCCTTTTACCCCTTTCCATTCTTCAAGTTATTTTATCCCTTTATTTCCCTTTTACCATTGCATTGTAATCTGCTCTTAAGCATTGACAACGTCACTGCTTGAATTACAAATTCCAACACAGAATTTCATAGCTTTGTGAATTACTTCATGCAATCCTTCTTCCTTTGAAAATTAGCAATGGACATTCTACGCTTCAATTATATAATTTTATGGTATTTGGTGTCTTTTGAATAGTTAATATATTGCTAATTAATCTTTTTAAGTAGCTAATTAATCATTTTCATTTGCCTGCATATTTACAGGTACTTGAATGCATCCATTTGAGCGAAGATTCAACAACATCTTCCAGCAGAATCTTTGTAAAGATCCTTTTTCAAGAGCTTTGTGAATATATGGGACTCCCCAAACTAAATCAAAGACTGCAGGACATGTAAGTGTGAACTGATCTCCATGGGTGTGCTTTATATTAGTTGTATCCTGAAAAAAAATTCCAAAGCAAACTAAAAGACTGAGTGCTCCAACTTGTATTTGTTGCCTTGGTTTGCTCATCCCTTCCCACCCAATCTACCCCCTCCTCAGGCACCTTCCCCTGCAGCCACATGAGATGCAACACCTGGCCCTGCATCCCTTTTATTGCTTCGATCCAGGGATCCTAGCATCCCTTTCAATCAGAGGTTCACATGCAAACTCATCTATTGCATTCTGTGTTCCTGATGTGGCCTCCTTTACATTGGAGAGACCAAGCATAGACTAGGCCACCATTTCGCCAAATACGTGCGCTCTGCCCACTAAGGCCCGCTGGATCTCCCATTTGCTAAGCATTTTATCTCCTCTTCAATTTTAACTCCCTGTTCCCATGCCGACCTTTCTATCCTTGGCCTCATCCACCAACAGAGAGAGGCCACAAGCAATCTGGAAGAGCGGCATCTCGTATTCTGCTGGAGGAACAGCAGCTAATATTCTGCTTTGGGAGCTTATAATCCAACCATAGGGATGTAGAATTCTCCAATTCCCAATTTTTCCTCCATCTCCCACCACTCCAGTCATTTTGCTACTTTCTCATCTCAGTTAATTCGTTGCACATGCTTTTGAAATATAGCTCATGCCTTCATTTTATTTTTGTTCAGATGGAAATATTTGCACATACATTTCAATCAAAAGCATATTTGCTGCATTTGCTGTTGACCAAAATAATGTGTGAAAGTCTTTTAATTTGTTCTGGAAATGTGTCGGGATATAAATAGTAACAATGACAGCATTTTGGTCTTGTTGGATTTTTGGATTACTTATGATTTTTGTTGAAGTAGCTTGGTAAACTATGCAATCAAATAAATACTCCATCACATGCCCTTCACCAAAAATTATATTGGAATTGCCTGGCTTGAATTTACACAATATTACTAGCCAATTGAAATGCATGTACACAATATTTCATTTTATAGTATTGAAAAATCAGCAAAGACTTTGGGAATAGTGTAATAATATTGGTATAATACTCATGACCAATATAATTTGACATCTTATGGAAGTTTCTCCATCTTTCAAATATTGCAATGATTTTTTAAAGTGGTTTTTACCTACTTTTATTACAGGACCCTGCAACCTTTCTTCGAAGGTCTCTTTCCCAGGGATAACCCGCGCAATACTCGATTTGCTATCAATTTCTTTACTTCTATTGGTCTTGGAGGACTAACGTATGTATAAATGTCTTTTTTGTTTCTTCATGCTGTATTTTGTCTCTATTTCCAATAACGAGATACTTTTTTTTAAATACAGAGATGAATTACGAGAACATTTGAAAAATGCACCGAAAATAATAATGACTCAGCGTCACGATGTTGAATCATCAGATTCTTCTTCGTCTTCCTCGTCCTCTTCTGACTCTGACACTGATTCTTCCTCTGATTCGGAATCTGGAAGTAGCAGCAGTAGCAGTGATAGTGATAGCAGTTCAGGATCATCCA
Source organism: Rhinoraja longicauda (assembly GCF_053455715.1). NCBI lineage: Eukaryota > Metazoa > Chordata > Chondrichthyes > Rajiformes > Arhynchobatidae > Rhinoraja > Rhinoraja longicauda. Next base: position 55,840,859 of record NC_135960.1, on the reverse strand, counting down.
GCAGCAGCTCATCCTCCAGCAGTAGCAGTGACTCGGGTATGTACATGGTGGGCTTTCGATCCCTGCTTCATACATAAACATATCTGCACACTTAAAAGTGAAAACATAAAATAAAATTCTTCAGCAACGTATTCCCCTCCTCTTATTATTTTTGCTGTGGAATTTACCTCTGAGAGGTATAAAGTCTGGCGAGATTCCCTTTTCATGCCGAGCATAATTATGGTGTTCTTTGCTTTAGTTTTTTTTTCTCTCTCTCTCCTCTCATAGTAAAGTGGACTTCAATGAGAAACTTACTTTACAAAAAGAGAGGTACATTTCTTCCATTCTGTTTTGTCATAATCGATTTTTGGAAATGCTCTGGCTGTGTTTTTCAAAGCATGTATAAGGTCATAAGTGATAGGAATTAGGCCATTTGCCCCATCAAGTCTACTCCGCCATTCAATCATGGCTGATCTATATCTTCCTCCTAACCCCCTTCTGCTGTCTTCTCCCCATAACGCCTGACACCCGTGCTAATCAAGAATCTATCTATAAAGACACATTTGTTAAGATCCTGTAAACCAATTTAAAAAAAATAAATTAAATTGTGGCATGAACACGATTTCTTTTTTGTAATGATAAGATTTTCAAAAGGCTTCTTGTCTACATGTGTTTGAGGTATATATTCCATGTATATCAATAGAGTTCTGATCTATTGCTCAAAATTGAGTCCGCTTATGTGAACGCTACTCCTCTCAACCCTTCCGAATTTGGTGGAAAGTTTCTGCTTTCTTATTTCATTTCCGCTATTCCGATTTCGCCTCACATTTTTCCGCAAAAGAAAAAATTACCGAATTGCAATTTGTCAATTCGGACAATAGAGCTTCCGCGAGAAATCCCCCGCCCTGGAAGTATCCCCGAAAATGTGGCACCTAGTCTGGGCAAGGCAGCCAATCTCGACCTCATCGGGACCTCCATGCCAATTTGTCAATTTGGCCGCTGGAGGTTGCTAGGGGTTCCATGAGAAATCACTGGAAGTCTCCCCGAAAATGTGGCACCAAGGCTGGGCAAGGCAGCCAATCTCGACCTCATCGGGACTTTCATGGCCGATCGGTGGGTTGAATTTGCAACCTGCGGCCGGGGCTCTGGAACTCCAGCCCAGCTGGAGCCAGCACATCTATCCCCAGAGCCGACTTCCTTGGCCGGCTGGATAAACCAGCAAAGCTCTGGAACCAAGAATGCCAGAAAATCAGTGGTGGAACTGCAATGAGTAAATATTAAATTGAAGTGCAAGATTATATAACTATATTAATTAATTAAAATGGGATTCAAATATAAAACACAGCAGAAAAGCCAATTACCACTTTTTTGGGCTGATTATCAATTAATATGCAAATTTTCTTCAACAGGTACTTCCTTCCGTGTGCTTTGTCGAGTCACATATACCAACTCTTCATAACTTAGTCATACATTTTATGTCCCAGTTCAATGATCTCAATCAGGAATCTAGGATGGGCAGCAAATTGCTCTTTTATTCAATACCAAGAGAATTGGGATGTGTAAGGAAAAGGCAAAATAGAAAAACAAAACAAAACAAGTTTTTCTTTGTGTTGCAAAAAGTGTCTCTGTTCAATAACATTTCTATAAATAGCAGAATATACCCATGATAGGCCTGACATTGTACTTGTAAGTCCAAGAACTACAACTGGTGGGAATAATAGTAGTTTTTCACACATGAATGTAGTGCTGCGCATTTGACGTTCATACTTTTTTTTTTGCTGAAAAGTTGCATTACGTACCATATTATGAATTTTGATGTAAAATTCTGAATTTTGAACATCAAAATTATGAATTTGTAAAATCAAATGTTGGGAGGTCTGGAACGCTAACAGTGAGTACTAATCAATGTCATGAAAGAAGACATGATGATATCTTTAAATTTATTATTTTTGGGCATCTGGGAAAATTGGTTACCCAATATTTATAATCTGATTGCTTTTGAGAAAGTGGTGGTCAGATGCTGCTTTGAACCACTTCAGTCTTTCTGATGATACTGCTCCTACAATGACTAGGATGTTCCGACAATTAATTGTAGCAAAGATGAAAGACTAACAACTGCTGTGCAGAAAAGTGAAGTCAGTTGATTAAACTCTCATTTTCCTAAAATAATAAGTGCCAATTTGCTGCCCATCCTAGATTCCTGATTGAGATCATTGAACTGGGACATTGTTTTTCAAGTAACCCTTGCTTTCCCTCTCTCTCTGTCCCTCCCCCAACATAGTTCTCCGATTAGTTTCACTGTCCTCCTGATTAATTTTACTGATTGTAAGTCTCGTTGTCACCTTCCCCATAGCTAACAATGAACCATTCCACATTTCCTTGATCATCACATTGAGCTGCTTTTTCCCCTTACCCTTCCATATCTTTAGTTTCCCACTCCCCTGACTAATAGTTTGAACCTGCTCCGCCATTTAGTAGGATTTGTATCCTGATATCATATTCATGTTCTCTCCCCAAATCCCCTAGTGCCTTTTGTGTCTACCCCTATTGTCTCCCTCCTTGAATATATTCAGCAACTTAACCACCACAGTTTTCTGTGGTAGAGAATTCCATAGGTTCATTGTGCTCTGCAGAAATTTCTCATTGGCTCAATACTCATTGTCATACTCTGTGACTTGAGATTGTAACCCCTTGTTTTAGGTCCCACACCCAACTCAGGGAAGCACCCCCTTTGCATCCAGTCTGCCTTTTGTATATTTCAATGAAATACCCTTTTATAAAATTCATATTGCCTACCACCAGTTACACCAAGATGCGCCATCTATGAAATGTATTGCATTTACTCAGGCTAATCATAAAACAGCAACCTCTACTACCAAAGATAAGAACTAGGGGGAATACCACCTCCATTAGGTTTTCAGGTGTATGCAGGTGTTTTGATTTTTCGCTGACCCAATCCAAACCCAACACACGTGAGCCAGTCCCATCAGGCCCGCGTTGGATTAGCTGGGTGAGAATCTGTAAACAATAGCGGTATTTGAACGTAAAAATCTTACTGTAGCCTCCTTGGAGTCACACTCTTTATAAATTCCAGATTGAACGTTTTGGTGGACCATGACAGTGTCACTGTAGGTGCTGTTATTTCTCCATTTAAAGAATTACTGAGTGTTGCAGTTTGGGAACCTGGATATTTTTCAGCAATTTTTACTGAAATTATAATTGCTACCAGCAATTAGATGGAAGATGCAGGTGAAACATTAGATATAAATGCCATTTTCTCACACATAATAATTGTACAATTAATGTCATTGAACTTTTAAGGATTGTGCATTCTCAATTTCCCATTCACTTGAGCCGAAGATCGAAATTATAGATCTATTATAGCCAAAGATCTATTATGGATGAAATTCCTTTGCTTGCTGTAAAGGAAAGTTTAAGGACACATTTATGTTGACTGGGTATATGCTTTTTTTCCAGATGATTTAAATTCAAAGAACAAGAAAGTCCAGAACAAAAAGGAACAAGATGAAGACAGAATGGCTAACAGAAAAAGACCAAGTGAGAGAGAAGGATCTAGAAAAGAGCAGGAAAGCAGACATCGAGGTGGCAGTGAGGAGCAGGAAAGAAGTGGTGGCAGAACCCGTCGGCATTCTGGAGAGAGAAGAGAAGACTCTTCCAGATATGATAGAGAGGAGAGGAGTGAACGAGATCGTAAACGCAGTGATAGGGATAAGGAATATGAGCGGAACAGAGACCTTGCAGATAAACGTACTGAATACGGGAAAAATGATGCAAGAAACCATTCTCGTTCTGAAAATGATAGGAACAGCTCCAGGAACAAGGATAGCAGTGATCATCACAGTCAGAGAAGAGAAGTGTCAAAATCTAGAGAGAAGTGTCGTGAAGAAATCCAGACCTCAAGAAGTAGTGAAGAAGACCGCCCAAAAAATGGTGTTGATAAGCGATCTGGAAAGAATGATCGCCAGGAGAGTAGATATTCAGAACGTTCTAAGGACTGTAGAAAAGAAGAGGACAGGTACAGAGAAAGTTCTCCAAGAAGACACTGACGAGCATTAACAATGCTGCTACTTTAAAAAAACTGCATTGCCAAACTCTGAAGGCAGTATAAATCCCATAATGAAAGGAAAAGGAAGCACGACTTCAATACAACTGCTGATCTGTACGTTGTTTCCACTGGAATCTTACAAACTGCTATTTCCAGTTATCATCTTTTGTAATTAATGAAATCTGCATTAAAAAAAAAAAAGCCTGAGTAAATACCTTAAAACAATTCTTCCTTTTTGGACAAACCTGAAAGGCGTGCAGAATTATTTTGTGGACAGTGATACATTTGATAATGCATTTATAGAGGATTTGACATTCTCTTGTTTCATGTAAATGTTTTGTTTGTCAACTCAAATAAAAATCGTGCAGATATGTCACCATTTGGAGGTTTTTAATCAAGTACTTTATTGTTTTCATAAGTTCTGTTTTACATAATTGTTTACAACTTGAGAGTCACCAATAAAGCTGTGACTTAAAGAAGTAGACATAGTTTGATTTATGAAAATGTGCCATAATATTTTTTAAATGCTAGTATGTATCATATTAATTTGATATGTATATCATGAACATTTGTCCAGATTAATGTTTACTTTAGTGCTTATTCTAGTAAAATTGCAAATTAACGTTTCAAAGTGCCTTTTCTGAATCTTGGGTAATTAGTATTAACTGTAGGCAAATTTTCCTGGAAAAAGTCATTCAATACCTGGACACTGCACTGCTGCTTAATCTTGAGATGTTGACAGTTTTTCAGTGTTGCTGCTGTAAAATGTAATCATGTTGTTTTATTACTTGTTAGATTTAAAATTTAGCTTAGTCAGAGAATCACCATGATCCATTTATTATTTATATTTTTGGTAACCAAATACTAAAAGCTGTCTCTTAATCTTGATGTCTTCTATGCTGCAAGCAAAAACAAATGCCATTGCCTTGCAGTCGGGAAAATCTGGTGTATTATTGAGTTTACTCATGGTTGTTGAAGTATTGGATGAATCTGTAGACTGGCATTTCAAGTGTGTTAATAATATTTTTAAATGGTTTTGAAAAGGTGAATCCTTCAAAAATGGCCACGTGCTTAAAATGATCACCATATAATCGACTTCAGCGGTTGCCAAACTGACCTATGATCTGTTTTATGATTTTAAAAAATATGCTCTCCAGATTTGGGTGATATTGCCAAGACCAAGTCATTCCTGCACCCTGAGAAGTGATGATGAGAATTCTCCTTGAACTATCAAAGAATTTGCATTAATTAAGCTGTCCCAGTTGTTTTAGATAGAGCGTTTCTGAACATCGAGTCAACATTAATAACAGGATGTCAGTCCATGTTCAATTTAGGGTCATTGGTGGGACAAAGAGATAGTTATATTTGCATAACTTGCTCATGTTTTATCAGCTTTCAAAATCAGGGCACAGTGGTATTTCTGACACAGGACATCTCAACATTACATATTGCAGCAATGGAGTTTAACAGCTAACAGCTTTGATCCAGGATGAGGTTGAGCTTTTTAAATGATATTGAATACACAGGTGAATGACGGGTAAACCATTTTTCCCCAATGAGTCTTGATGACCGTGGAAAAGGTAAGGAAGAAATCTGTTTGAGAATACCCACTTGTTAGTCTGGCCAGGTTCAGGTAACCTATTAACAGAGAAGAGTACAGCACAAGAATGGGCCCTTCGGCCCACAGTGTTTGTGCCGAACATGATGCCAAGTTAAACAGATCTCGCTGCCTGTACATGATCTACATCTCTCTAATCCCTGCACTTCCATGTGCCTATCCAAAAACCTCTTAAATGCCACTATTGTATCTACCTCCAGAACCACCCTGGCAATGCATTCCAGCCCCCCACTATTCTCTGTAAAAAAATAAAACTTGTCTCACACCTTTCGGGCGGCACACTGGCACAACAATAGAGTTGCTTCCTTACAGCGCCAGACATCCGGGTTAGATCATGACTATAGTGCTGCATGCACAGAGTTTATACATTCTGTGACTGCGTGGGTTTTCTCCGGATGTTCTGGTTTCCTCCCATACTCTAAAGATGTGTAGGTTTGTCGGTTAATTAGGCTTCGGTAAAAAAAATTACATTTGTGGTATCCGGGTGTAGAATAGTGCTAGTGTAAGGGGTGATTGGTGGTCTAAAATAAAGTCTAAATCTCCATTAAACTTTCCTCCTCTCGCCATATAGCTCTGCTTTTTCGTGTTGGACATTTCCACTCTGGGAGAAAAAAGTTATGACTGTAATTTGGACATTCTACTTTTATTTGATAGTCATCGCCCTGGACTTTGATGTAGGTTTTGAAATGAGTTGGTCATCTTCATTTGAAGAGGATTTGTTGCCTAGCCTTTACTTGATGCTGCTAAACCTCTGCTAATCGGCCAAATTTGGATACTGACCAAGTTGTTCTGTAAGCCGTTATGACCTTTGACCTTTAGAAGAATTCAGAATGGAGCTGAATTATCAATTGACATACATTCAGCTTAATGTCAGACCTGTGACAAAACTGCTTAGGTCAAAGAAACTTCTGGGGAGCATTAGAAGTGAAGTTCAGGAGTTGTGCTGGTGGCCTCCAGGCAAGGCAGTTTTTCCCAACGTCTTTGAAAGGGTGCTTCAGTTAACCTTGTTTGTACGAAAAATGCTTTAACAAGCTTTAATTAGCCATTTTCATACTTTTTGATTTTGCTCCTTTCATGTTCGGCTTTCATCTCCATGACTAGAATAAGGCTATGATGAAATCTAATTGAGTACTGCAGATGTTACACAACTAAGCATTTAAGCAGTTGTCACTCCATGGAGCAATTAATGATTCCTTCCTTCAATTTCATGATTAATGGCAGCAACCATTGTCGAATAGCTTGGGTAATCTTCCTTTTTTTGAGGGGGGCAGGGGGAGGCTTGAATAGTTTCTCAGTTTGTTGGTAAATGTGTCATGTGTGGATAGTTGTTCTGAAATTGGTACTGACTGCCAATAATTGAAAAGTGTTTTGAATGTTTCCCAATGTAGATGAAGCAAAATCAACAGTTTTTAAATTATAAATGTTTTTTCAAACTGCTTGTGTCAACCTCGCTGGTCCATTCATGTCCCTGATAACATCAAAATTGGAGCGCTACTTGCTTTTGCTGTTTGATAAATTCATTAGTTAAGGTGATTCTGATAACTATTGATGACATGCATATCTGTTGAGCTAGAACAGAATCTCCTGGAATACTTTTTGCTCGATTACAATATCAGAATGTTGTAGTGAATCACTGTGTTTCCGCTGATTGCACTATTCCTTAAGACCTATGTTTATCTTTACAATCTATCACGGGTTTACCGTTTCTCATGCAGGATAACATCAAAGTGAAAATATTTTGTATTGGCATGAACTGTATTGTAGTTATTCTACCATTTTGTTGATGTTGACAAAGTTTCAAGAAGATTTTGATTCTCAACATGATGTAGTCTGGCAGTGTTCAAATGCAGTTTTTCATGAAAATGAACTCACACTAGGTCTCAGCATACCAATGGTATCAACATGTTAGAAATATCTACGGCTCCTGAAGGCAGACTCCACTGGTAAATTGAGTGCATCGTGGTCTTCATCTTTAGCCCCATCAGCAGTCAAAGCTCTTGGACCAAAATCTGTTCGTTCGCTTGCAGAATTTAGTTTACATTGAAGATAGACACAATGTTGGAGTATCTCAGTGGGACAGGCAGCATCTTTGGATAGCAGGAATGGGTGATGTTTCAGGTCGAGATCCTTCAGACTGAGTCAGAGGAGAAGGAGACATAAAGAATTTAAGGTGTGAAATGACACATCAAAGGGGTACTGAGGTCTGGTTATCAAAAGTATAGAACATCACTGATTCATTCACAGTCTGGGAAGTTTGGATTTGCCAAATTTCTTGGATGCCACTTCCAGAGCCCCGTGGGAAAAGTGCCTTTTGAATTTCGTGACACGGCTGGTTGCTGCTCAGCTAGAAAAGAAATGGGGAGAGTCAGGGCTTGTCCAGGAAAGAATAACCATAGAGTTTAATGCATGAGATAGGAACTTTGAGAAGAGGGTAATTGGCAGATTGAGCTTCAGGTGTCGCAGGCCAGGAATGCAGTTGAAGTGAGGATGAAGGATGAGAAGGGACTTTATGAAAGGAGTGCAGAGTCGTAGAGTTATGCAACACAAAAATGAGCTTTTGGACGAAACTGTCCCTATTGACCAAGTTGCCCAACCGAGCTAGTCTTATTTGACTACTTTTGGCCCATGACCCTTAAGATCTTTTCTATCAAAACACCTGTCCAAGTGTATTTTAAATGTAGTTATACCCGCCTCTACCACTTCCTCTGGCAGCTCATTTCATCCACCCACTACCCCCTCTGTGTGGGATAAATTGCTTTTTGGGTCTCCTTTGGTGGGTGGCGCCATCAGCGATGGCAGCCTCGCCAACAGTCTGTCTTTTTTGTTATTTTTAGTGTGTTTTAAAAGTATGTGTTAATGTTCTCTGGTTTGTTATATGTGGGCGGGGGGAACAGGGGAAATGTTTTTTCAATCTTTTACCTTGCTGGAGATGCGATTGTTTTCCGGATCGTATCTCCGGGCACTCTGCGGCCTAACATGAAGCTGGCGACCTTGCTCGAGACTGACTTTGAGCCCCACCGTGGGGCTGTGGACTTACCATCAGAGCCTGCGATCCCTTGCCTGGGATCAACACTCCAACCACGGCCTGTGGACTTCAACATCGAGGAGCTTGCAGTCTCGGAGAGAGACTGATGTCGGGAAGCTCTAAAGTTGCAGAAGGTTCGACCAGCCCCGACCCGGGTGAGATTGCCCAGCGTGGGGGAGCTGAAATTCCCCCCCCCCCCCCGATGCAGGAGCTTGATCGCCCCGACAGCGAGCGTCAACCGCCGGCTAAGGGGGCCAAGATCGTCCCGTCGACGAAGGCTCGAGGCCCCCGGCTGCAACGAGTAGGAGGGCCGTAGCAGTGAGCACGGAAGCCTTGGGCGTGGGCCTGGGTGGAGACGCCGCAGGTGCAGTTCTTGGTGGTAGTAGCAAATATTCTGAACAAAGAAGGGAAGAAGATTGAACTTTTTCACCTTCCATCACAGTGTGGAGGATCACTGGTGGATGTTTATGTTAAAATGTATTTTGTGTGTTCTGTTGCTTTTTATTGGTATGACTGGCAAAACAAATTCCTCTTATGTTGCAAAACGTACTTGGCTAATAAAGTATGATTGTGATTAAATCTTCCCTTTATCGTCTTAGAAACATAGAAAATATGTGAAGGAATTGGCCATTCGGCCCTTCGAGCTAGCACCACCATTCAATATGATCATGGCTGATCATGCTGAATCAGTCTGACAAAGGGTCTCGACCCCAAACGTCACCTTCAAATGTCTCCAGAGAAGCTGCCTGTCCTGCTGAGTTACTCCAACTTTTTGTGTCTATCCAGAATCAGCAGCCCGTTCCTGCTCTCTCCCCATATCCCTTGATTCCGTTAGCCCTCAGAGCTTTCCAACTCTCTCTTGAAGACATCATAAATGTATGCCCCCTAGTGTTAGACTCCACTACACTCTGAAAAAGACTGATCATTCACCTTATCGATCGATGTCTCTAAAGATATTATATGCCTCTAAGAACACTCCCTCAGCTTTCTACAAAAGCTAAAGACTATCCAGCCTCCCCATGTAACTCAAGCCCTTCAGTCCCATTATCACCCGTGTGAATTTCTGGATCCTTCCCAGCTTAATGACCGATTAAAGCAAGCATGTCAAATACCTTCTTAAATCATTCTGTCTACTGTGATGCCACTTTTATAAACTATGTAATGTGTATCCCTCGGCCTCTCTGTTCTACAATATTCTCCAGGTCCGTGCCGTTTACTCTATATCTGTGTTAACCTGCCAAAATGCAACGCTTCGCAACTGTTCGAGCTTAATTCAAGCTTAGATTGTTCATTGGGGGGCAAAACTTTTAAGAAGGGAAAAATTTTAAAAATGGATTGGAAAATTTGTAACTCTGATATAGAACTGGAAACACATTGGATGTTGAAAGTGATGAGGATACAATGCATTTGTGGCCCAGCATACTCTGCAGAAGATGGAGCAGCAGAGACTAATGGAATAGGAGCATTCCTGAGAGGGATGCAGCAGTTAGGTGGCTCGGGAAATATGTAGACTACCTTGTGGTTAAATCGTTAAAGATAGTCTTTATTTAAATGTAATCTGGGCGACATGCTAGAATCTCCAATTTGAGGAGAAATATGATCGTACGACCAATGTTTATCCAAGTAGCAGTGAAGTATAGAAGATAGACAAAAAATTGGAGTAACTCAGCGGGACAGGCAACATCTCTGGAGAGAAGGAATGGTGAATGGCCGAGACCCTTCAGAATTATAGGTCTTTTGCGTTCCATAGAAGGCCATTTTAAAACAAAAGTGCCAATTAGTTCTGCATTGGTACATCTAAAAACATTTGGAGCTTGGGCAGCACTTCCTCCACTCAGTTTTGAAGGGTCTTGAAAAAGACACGTCATCCTTCACGTACTGAGATTACTCCAACTCACGGGATAGAGAGCATGAATATTAACATGACACCTCAGCAATTGATAGAAAATGTGCTCATACTGTGATCAAATAAATTATGTTAAATGTGGCATCTACCAAATGACAGGATGTCTGATCACTCCTGCCATTTAAATTGTTCGCAATGCTGCTAGAAATGTAAAATATTTACGATACGATACCACTTTATTTATGCCAGAGGAAACTTGGTCTGCCACCAGTCAAAAGATACAGTTAACAAGGTATTGAAACTGTAAAGTGTATCGAAAGAAGTGAATGGTACATTAATTGGTATCGAAATTTGCATTTAACGTGTATCATGAAGGGCATTTGCCTTATTTATCAGACACTCAGTTTCAAATTAATACCACAAATTATTTTTTAAAGTATTTCTTTCAGTGTAAAATAAATTAGTGAACCATAACTTAAAATGTTGATCTTGTAAACGTGCATGATTTTGTTGGTATGCTGCAATTTTTGTATCTAGGTAGAATGTAAGTTTTACATGCCTGAACTGATCACATATTTGTGTTTAAGATGATGTTCTGCTGTGAATGCGGAGATGTTTCAGGTTTCATAGCTTTGTTTCCTGAGAAAGAAAAACAGCCCGGTATGAACGTCGACTTCTCCAACTTCAGATAGCTCCTCTGTCCCTCCCTTCCCCTCCTCCTTCCCAGATCTCCCTCTATCTTCCTGTCTCCACCTATATCCTTCCTTTGTCCCACCCCCGACATCAGTCTGAAGAAGGGTCTCGACCCGAAACGTCACCCATTCCTTCTCTCCCGAGATGCTGCCTGACCTGCTGAGTTACTCCAGCATTTTGTGAATAAATCGATTTGTACCAGCATCTGCAGTTATTTTCTTATACTTTTGGATTTGGGTACATTTTTCTTTATTTCCAGTAACGTCAAGATTTGGTCAGTCGTAATTAAGTCCTGAAGCAACAATGAGAATGGAGAAGAGCCATCAAGAACACCACATAGGCAGCGGAGAAAGCCTCGAGATGGCTCTGGATCAGGAGAGGAGGTCCATGAGGAGGAGCGATTGCCACCTGAGCACAAGTCGTGGTCTAATCAACCACGGCTGGGTCGCCCGGGCGAGGGTGTCTGATGTTGAAAGTCCTGGAACACCCAATGACCCCAGGTTACGTCACTGATGAGTGTTCAGGAGCATCAAGAGATGAATTTTATCAATCACTGCAATCTTTTTTGTGTAAGAATTGTGGGCATGGATAAAGAGAGATTATGTAAAAGTATATCCATTCACTGCGAATTTTAAAATGTTGATTGATTATGTTCATGTACAGTTTTTTAATTGAAAGAAGTTTTAACTCATCCTTTTTCAATTCAAGATTGTGAATGGACTGCTCCTCATGAATCATTTGTTTTATACAATGAATACCATCGAGCTATACTCACTATCCAAGGTACTGCATGTATAGAATGCTTTAATTAGGCTGTGTGGTGTTCTTTTAAGATTGATTTATGATTCCTCTTTGACCCACTTTTACCTGAAATAAAGCAATGTAGTTGGATTTTCTGCCTCTCTTAACAATGCTACTATTCAAGTGTTCCAAAAGCTAATGAAACATAATTTCAGCAGCAGGTTGAAATTGCAACCCTTTGAAGAAATATGTAAGAAGGAGAAGACCAATGGAGGATCTGAAGTCAAAGAGAAAGCCTCACGCCAACAAAAACAAAAATGTTTCATGCTTATTTTGCTTATTTTTTGCTTTGTCGCACATTGCCAATAAACTCAAAATAGCAAATGTTGACTGTTTATTGGCTATTGAGCATAGGGCAACAATTTGATTGACATAAATGATAGTTTGCATTTCAATTTTGTGTGCTATTTGGCATGTCATTACTTTTCGTGATAGAGCAGTTTATAGTTACTTGAAATGCTGATGTGCTCTAATTAACTTGAAATGTATAGAATATTCCATATCTGAGGATGAATATAAAAATACATCAGCACTTTACATCCTATTGTAAATTAATATCATTAGCCTTTTAGAAATTTCCATTCTCTGCAGCTAAGACTTAAATATTGCTGTGTACTTTGTCAATGTAAGTAATTTTTGCTTGGCGAGGATAAGAGAGGCATCAAAAACAACACTAATGTCAAAGGCTAAGCAGGGTGGTAGCCTCTAAGTTGTTGGCTGACACATATTTGGCATAGTATTAAACAACCTGATTATCCATCATTGGAATGATGGTGAATCAGGCCCAGTCACGTTGTAACAAATATATATCAGCCACCAGCTTAGAGGCGCTTGATGCCGTTTTATTGGTCTTTATACAAAATACTGGAAATGCTTTTTGTTTTCACATACAGACAAATAATTAGCAATGGAATATAGGACTAATGTTTGGGACACAATTATTGAGGTCTGTTTTTAAATGTTGAATGCAGAGCAAGGCAACAGAAGCATGATGGCAAGGATGAGAACCTTCAGATGGATTCGATCCTGAACCTATTTTGTACAGGTATCAGATCAGAATGCTAGACCATGCTTAGAAAATTCAAGTTTTTAGGTAAGGATTGCTCTTCAATCTGCTGAATCTGTTCCATGAAGATGGATTAATTTGATTAAATCCGACCCAAATAACTATTTTGGTATTGGTATTTTGCTTATCAAAAAAGATTAAACCTTGTTATATGCATTAATATATAGATGTTGACGTATATTCAATGAAACAGGGGAATAAATGTACAAAAACATACACCTCTTCATAAAGTTGTTAAAAAACGTTTGAGCCTTTTACTGATATTTGGCACAAAATACCAGCAAATTTTGGTGTAATGTAATTCAGACAACATGTAAGCTAGATGTGCAGGCATTCAGTAATGAATTCTACCAATATTTGTTTGAATGGATCAATGCCTAAGCTGTGGTTATCCTTTTGTATTAAAAGCTTGTGGAAGAGATGGATTGGGAATAGTATGTCAAACATAGGTTTTGGCACACAATTCTGCCAAATGAAATAATAATTGGCAAGGCTGAGGCTTGTTTAGATGACTTCAGGTTTCAGATATTTAAATGGGTAATTGATTACAGCTTGCCTGACAAATCATTCCTGTTTGCAATTAAGCATTTTTATCAAACACAATTAACTTGTAATTGCTTTTACACCAGCTTTAATATCGCAGGGCTAGAAATTGTTCAAAGTGTCATTTTATCACCTCAAAAGTTTTTTAAAAATGGAGCCACACAGTTTAACCTGTGGATAACACAAAAGCCACTATAATTTCCCCATCTCATTGGATTTTATAAACTGTAGAGATGGAGATTTTCTTGAAGCAGAAGGAGACTGCACAGTAAACTGATGAAATGAGAGATTGAAAATATCAGTGAAAACTGTGGCCCATTGATGACATGAACTCGGAAGCTATCCAGGGAATCCAGGCAGGCTGCCTTCCAAGAGTTTACTCCCATGAAAGCAGATCTAACTTCTGCCACTGAGATATATGGCACAGAACCAGCGCAAGATGGAGGACATAGCTTTGTGAAAAAGGCATTGAACTCATCTGCTGGAGATGCACCGTTCGCCAGTGATCTCACCCTGATTTTGTCCTCCAGCCTGTGGTGGTATTCAGGGCTTGCCAATGTCAATGTTCATGCAGTTGGTTTGTAAGTTATCCCAGCAGAATATGAATTGCTGTTCTTCTTTTGCATGTGGCCTCACTCTGACAATGGAGAGTGCAGAATAGGAATATGAATGGGGTGTTAAAAAGGTTAGCAGCTGAGAGCTCCAGCCTGTGTGGGCAGACCAAGTGCAAATGTTCGGTGGAACATTTGCCTGGTCTCTGCTTGGTCTCACGAATGAAGAGGGAATACTTAATGCAGTAAATGAGGTCACAAGAGATGCAATTCAATCTCTGCCAGGTTGGCAGTAGCTACCTGAAGTTATAGGTGGCACAGTGGCACAGCTGATAGTGTTGCTGCCTCTCAGTGCCAGAGACTGGTTTGATCCTGACCTTGGGTGCTGTCTGTGGAATTTGCATGTTCTCGTGACGGCATAGGTTTCCTTCAGTTTCCTCCCACATTCTAAAGACATGCAGGTCTGGAGGTTAAATGGCTTTTCAAAATTGCCCTTAATGTGTAAAATTGTGTGGGACCACATAGAACTGGTGTGAAGGGGTAATCATTGGACGGCTTGGATTCGGTGGGCTGAAGGGCCTGTTTCCATGCCGTGTCTGTAAACTAATGGAAGGACTGGAAAGAGAGATCCAAGGCTCACCTACAAACAAAAATAGGAGTAGACCAGCAACCAGTGTTGTGTCGGAAGGAACTGCAGATGCTGGTTTAAACCGAAGATGGACACAAAAAGCTGGAGTAACTCAGTGGGTCAGACAGCATCTTTGCAGAAAAAGCAATAGATGACTTTTCTAGGTCGAGACCCTTCTTCAGACTGAGAGTCGGGAAAGGAAGACGAGAGATATAGACAGTGATATAGAACGAATGAATGAAAGATATGAAAAAAGTAACAATAATGAAGGAAACAGGTCATTGTTAGCTGTGAGCTAGGTGAAAACGAGTTGCAGACAATGAGACAACAAGACAACTTTGAAGCTAGTACGACTTGTGTGGGGGAGGGATGGAGAGAGGGGGGATGCAAAAGTTACTTGAAGTTAGAGAAATCAATATTCATACCACTGGGCTGTAAGCTGCCCAAGCAAAAGTTGAGGTGCTGTTCCTCCAATTTGCGTTTGGCCTTATTCTGCCAATGGAGGAGGCCCAGGACAGAAAAGTCAATGTGGAAATAGGAGGTGGAATTAAAGTGTTTGGCAACTGGGTGTGTTGGTTCACTACAGATCTCTGCAACAACAATGAGCTCAAAGATCAGTGGAGGCTCTGAGCTTGTATTCTGAGACACGCATTTACTGATGTTTGAATGACATATGTCAATATAATGTCACCCTTCAATCTTTGCCATTTTCTGCTATTCTGCTTCGGTATCAACATATCTCTTTTCATCACCTCAGGAAGTGAACATTTGAACATCTGCGGCAGATGTGAGTGAGGCACAGGTACATCTGGTTCACTGCTTTGTTGTTGAGCCTTTGATGTCTCTTCCTGCTTTCTTGACCTTGTCAGTCAAACTTTGTACATTTGTGATACCTGTTTTGCGTTCACCTTCTGAAATCTATAACAGGATTGCAGTCAATGGGGAAATAAATTGTGTGAAAACCATGGTTTTCATACAGCAGTTTCTACGAGTGACAATTGGATAATCTGTTTCAATATTACATGAGGGATTAATATTGGCAGGTGTGGTAACCCTTCCTGTTCTTCTATGAAGTGGTGAGACAAGATATTTTGTTGACTCAAGAAAGCAGACTGGTCTTTTCAGTTTTCGCTCCAGAAGTGCAGAATCTCAATGCTGCAAGAACCTGTCCACCCAATCCCACATACTGTGGATGAGTAAACTGTTCTTCTGCCACCTTCATTTCAGTTGCACTTAGCACTGAACCTTCATCACTAAAAGGGATTGCCATTTCATAGAAACATAGAAAATAGGTGCAGGAAGAGTACATTTGGCCCATTGAGCCAGCACCACCATTCATTGTGATCATGGCTGATCATCCACAGTCAGTAACCCGTGCCTGCCCTCTCCCCATATCCCTTGATTCCGCTAGCCTCTGGAGCTCTATCTAACTCAACCAGCATACTCAAAGCTATAAGCTCCAGAATGCGTTTGAAAATTACTCTTTTCCTGCATTTATTGCAGGTACTCTCATTATAATCTTGGATAATTTGTTTGACAGGTAACCCATCACTTCCAGTTTTGTACTTTCAGCATATCCTGTGCTGAGTGAACCACAATGCTGAACTGAACCTGCCTCTTTACATGTTGTAAATTCATCACTCAGTGCTGTCTTCAAAGGGTCCAAAAAGCAACCATTGAAGCGTGTTTTATCTGAGCATTTTGAAGAACTATTGCATTTCTGTAATGATTTGGAAACTAGATTATTATATAGTTGTGAGATTGTGCATCTATTACATTTAGTCTTTCTACGGTATTGTTTTGATTCATCTTTGGGCCAATCTCAAATATGAAGGATTGAGACTATATGAAATATACTAATTTTGAGAGTGTGAAATATACTAATTTTAAGTGAACAGAAGAGTAATGGATTGAATTGCAGCTGATTGAAGTAGTCCTTGCATTTTACAGACAGAAGTAATAATTCCTAAATGACAACCCTGTGACTACACCTGTGATGCTCCCTCTTCCATCCTTCTCATTCCCCACCCAACCAAATACACTTATGCTGTAGCATATCAATGGCAAGCACTGCAAAGGGCTTATGGTATCTGCACTGAAATGTGGCCTCTGTAACTTATACAATATTGGTTATGGTTGCGCATTGTTTTGAGCATAATTTCTTGTAATTAAAAAAACATATTTCATCTTGGTGTCTGGAACATTTTTTGCCGTTACCACAGTCAATATATTCTATACTGAAAATAAATACAATCTGGGTTGTTGCCACTGACTAGCAATGGATATGGATAAAACTATATTGAACAGTTTTCCTTTTTTGTTCTGCCACATTCCATCCAAGTATTATAACCTTTTAACGAACAGGTAATGCTTATTGTTCTTAATGCTTAAGACGGTCCTCGATTCTCCATTGTTTCTACTAGTGGGAGAGCCTAGGACCGGAGGGCATAGTCTCAGAATAAAAGGATGTGTCTTTTAAAAGATGAGGAGAAATTTCTTTAGTTAGAGGGTGATGAATTTGTGGAATTCATTGCCACTGACTACCGTGGAGGCCCAGCTCGGGTAATTTTAAGGCGGGTATTGACAGATTCTTGGTAAGAATGTCAGGGGTTATGGAGAGGAAGCAGGAGAATGGGGTTGAGAGAGAAAGATTGTTCAGCTATGATTAAATGGCAGAGTAGACACGATTGGCCGAATAGCCTAATTCTGCTCTTATGACTTATGAACTCTTAGTCCTGAAAAAAAAAATCAACCTGCATAATTAGTTTTGTTTCTACTTTTTTGGCATTGCGTAGGTAAGCAATACTGATCCACTTTGGTTTCATAGTCAGACCTCACATTTTGATGATATGGCAAAAAAAAGAACTGTGCATATGCTTAGCTTTATAAAACCTGAGCCAAGTACATTTCTGTTGCTATGTTCCCATTCCCCAAGCCCCAAATTAATATGCAGCTCCTGGGAATGGGAATGTTCAGATTGTGTGAAAATATTAAAATCTTACAAAGGCATTACATTGGAAACACACTTTCAATAGAACCAGTTTTTTGTTGTTATTAATCAGGTGATGTATTGTACTTGCTCTCTGATAATGTTTAATTTGTAATCATAATTGCAATCACAATCCTTCGTCTCAAATGCAGTTTAACATTATTTTGTAGGAGAGAAGGGTTATATCGAAACATCCGCCAACACAGATTAAAATTAAAAATTATGCTTATTTATTCTTGTTTTTGCCTCAGAAGGTATATAAAATGTGAAAGAGAGAGTATTATTGCTCCCAGTCTATGACCTGTTCATGGGATGTGGCACTGGAAATAACGTTTTACGTCAGTAATGTTGAACTTAAATCAACAGTGGAATTCTCTGCCTCAAAAGGCAGTGGAGGCCAATTCTCTGAATGCATTCAAGAGAGAGCTAGATAGAGCTCTTAAGGATAGCGGAGTCAGGGTGTATGGGGAGAAGGCAGGAACGGGGTACCGATTGAGAATGATCAGCCATGATCGCATTGAATGGCGGTGCTGGCTCAAAGGGCCGAATGGCCTCCCCCTGCACCTATTGTCTATAACTTGGACCCCTTGATCTATTGATCATTTTATTGATCACTTGGCCTTCAAACATTCATTTGTTGTTGGTATTAAATTTTGAAATGCACACATTTTACTCTGGGTGAGCAGGTCCATGGTGAGGAAGTTGCAGTGAAGTGCCCACACATTGAAATGCCAAGATACAGTCAATGCTTAGAGCACCAGTAATTTATTTTTTAATGTTGAAGATCCAATATATCTTCTTGGATAGTTCCTAATTTGAAAAGCATTCCGAAAAGGATTTCTTTTTCAATTGCAGTGATCCTGAAACTGATATGAAACTAAAGTGGTTCATTGAAGTGATCCTATCTCCCTCCCAAACTTCAATGCACATTCTGACTGCTATAAGCAAACTACTAATTACCTTGCAGGTTTTCACCACGGTATGATATTCAAATACCAGTTTCTTGGGAAAATTAATCACCTTGTTTTATATTGTTAGGTGTCTGGGCAATAATTTCAGTATTAACCACCTACTCAGTGAACATTTCCAGCAATTTTTTGTCTTTATTTCAGATTTCCATATGCAGTTTTAGCATTTGATCAAGTTAAATGATGGTGTCCAAAACTATATACAGGCACCTAGCATTCTACACAGAGGTTATGTTCCTGAAAAGCAGCACATGATTCATAAATGCATAAACTAACCATATGAATTTAAACACGTGTAAATTTGAGCGCTTTATTTCAAAAATACAGCATGTAAATTAAGTTATATTGTTAATTAATCAAGCGCATTATTTCAAAAAGGGATAACTCAAACGTAAAACGTGAGGTACCTGTAGTGGGTATTGAGAGGGCAAAAGATGAGAAACATTTGTGATGGATAAGCAAATCGATAACCAGTCATCTACACATTTAAAATAATGCATAAAAGCATTAATGTAGATAGAAGGGTCTGAAGAAGGGTCTCGACCGAAAACGTCACCCATTCCTTCTCTCCTGAGATGCTGCCTGACCCGCTGAGTTACTCCAGCATTTTGTGTTTACCTTAATGATATATTCTCTTCCTGGCAACCATTCACCCATCCAACTGTTGGTATCCAGAACGTGACACCTGAAACTGATATAATCACGTTCTGCAGGAACGCAATTGGACATATATTTGAAGTAGAAAATGCTGTAGGACTGAAGTTCTCAAGATGAAGCATTTCACTCCAGATCATCTGAACTGTCCTATATAAGGAAACATGGCTCCCCCACCCAACCTTGTGTTGATTCACCAAGTCCTCATCACAATTAAGGGCGAGGACTACAAGTTCAAATTTAAATGTTTGGCAAGGACAGAAAACATCTTATTCTCCCCTACTTCAAGATATAGCGTGAGAATACAAAAGAGCTTTATACAGGTTATACAGGAGATGAAAAACTTAAGTATGCAAAGGGATGTGAGAAAGCAAAGTTCTTTTAATTAGAACAAAGAATGAGCATGATATAGCCAAAATAATTGAATCATTTTTGATGAGTTCCCTCAGGATGAAAGTATAGAAATTTGTATTCTTTGAAGGGCGTCAATTATAGATCAGTGTAGGAAAATGGAGAAGTTAGCAGAAAAATACTTTTAAAACCACTGGTACTTTGAATGTGTTTCGAGAAACAATGGTAGACATTAAAACCATAATTAATGTTCTTTTAATAGGGGACCAGGTATTATGAGATCGGATAAATAATCATCTCCCATGCTGTAATTGCATATGTTCCATCTCAAACAGCTGTGATACTATAATTTGCAAGTTAATCTCTTAATCCATTGCTTGCTCACTCCTGCGTTCATGTTATCCAGTATGTTTCTCACTTTGCAAGTGAAGTTGAATTTTTAAATGTAGGCAATTTCCAAAACAATATCAGGAAGACGAGAAAAGAATTTGCAGCAGTTGTACACTCCAATTAAGTTGAACTATAGTTTTTTCATTCCAGGGAAGACATCCTGATAACATTTACAGTAAATGATCATAATACATAACTGTAGACTTGCTTATTTTG
Source organism: Rhinoraja longicauda (assembly GCF_053455715.1). Classification (NCBI taxonomy): domain Eukaryota; kingdom Metazoa; phylum Chordata; class Chondrichthyes; order Rajiformes; family Arhynchobatidae; genus Rhinoraja; species Rhinoraja longicauda. The sequence continues at coordinate 55,820,475 of NC_135960.1, read as the reverse complement.
TTAATTTAAATGTCTACATTTTATTTTATTTTGCGTGGAAAAACAACAGAATATTTAGATTTGCAATATATATTCCATAAATTCAGTTCTCTCATAAATAGATTATCTTGGTAAATCTTTAAACCTGTTCCCGATTTACTATGTTTTAGATTAACATTGCAAAAATTTTGCCTTCACATTATTGTCCTAATTAAACTTAGTATAAACAATACACTTTATCTCTACGTATTCTCCCTTTGAACTTTGCTGTTTTTAAAATCACATTTTATGTAAAGTTCAAGAATAATATTAAAGTTCAATGTAACATTACATAGCGCAAATGTGATTATTCGATCGAACAATTAATCTTCAGAGCCTTCTGCAATATGCAGCAGAAACTATTGATCACAATAAAGGTAAGTTTTACTGGCAACTTGAACATACCCTCCAAATCTCTCACTGGGAATAAATGGTAGCATGTTTTACACTTGCCATGCTTTCAATTTTTAATTCAACCTATCTAAGATTGAATACAAGAAATTGATCTCTGTCCTTCTTCCAACATAATCTTCCCATTCTTTTCTCACTGGCCACCCAAAGCTCACACTGAACACCCTGTGCTCATGAATGTGCTAGTGATTAAACTCTTTGATCTTGTGAGAACAAAAAAAAATCACTTTTTTCAAAATGCTGATTTAATTGTCTCTCCATGGTCAGGTATAAAATTGTGACACCTGTATCCTAAAATTCTTCTAAAGTTTTGCCATTTCAGCCATCCAATTTTAAAGCCTGTATCTCAGCTTACATCATCATTCCTCAAAAAGTGACCTATTTTGTTCCACTGTCTGGGGATGCATACATTAGCCATCGTGTCACCACAGTCAAACTCTTATCCTGAATCCTCCTCCTTCCATCATTAAAATCCGCTGTCCAGAATTAATCCTAAATCCCTCCCTTCTGTTGCTCCTTGTATCTGGCCTCCAGCTTAGAAAATAATAAAAAGTTATCTCTTGCAACCGAGCAGATTATCTTTTGCCTTTCTGGTTTATTTTAACTTCTCTTCCTCAGAATTTTTTATTTTGATATGTCTTTGTGCAAATGTTGTACACTGAACTCCACTGACTTTCTTGTTAAATGATTAGAATGTCAATTTTGAACACTTGCGGTACATTTGGATTCACTTTGAGTGTTAAGTGAGGTACCGGTTGCATTTTTGTTTGGAGCTGTTTAGAGCTTTTGCACTTATTGAGAAGCACAACAGAGTTTGGTGGTTGTTTTCTCTTTCTGGCAAATAAATGGTTCAAGAAATCATGCTGACAGAAATGCGCTGCCTTGCATATATGGCCTTGCAAATATGCTGAAAGTAAGAAAGCTGAATAAATCAACAAAGTGCAAATGGCAGACGCTTTGAATTTGAAGACTGGGTCCAGAAGGAGACTCAACAGGAACTGATAAGATTCCAACTCTCTACCTGACTCCTGTTTTCCACCTTTTAATGCTACATATTGGCAGAAGCATCTTGCTGGTCTTAAAATAAATTGTTATGTTCCTGAATTTTTTTTAAGTGCTCTGACCATGTCCCGTCCCCCGTCCCCTCTATCTTTCAGTCTGAAGAAGGGTATCGACCAGAAATGTCACCAATTCCTTTTCTCCAGAGATGCTGCCTGATTGGCTAAGTTACTCCAGCATTTTATGTCTATCCTCAAATGTTCCTTGCTGTCATCTTCATTTCTCACCATTGTTTAAAATGAATACTTGATCCATCATTTCAGATCTAGGAAAGCCATTGATTGATTTCCATGTCGTGCTAAGTATCTTTGGTCAAAGGAAGGGAGCTGCAGAAAATAGTTACATATTTGTAACTGCAGATCCCTCCAACAAATGTTTCTAAAGGTCCAGTGTAGTTCTTGAGCCAGCAGACACTGACTAAAATTCCATCATTTTCTGTCGCATTCCTCTCGGACAAAAGTAAAACTTGTTTCTCTTCATTTCACTATTTGTTTGTTTCCCTCCCATTTCCTAATTCCTTGCTACATTACACTCTTTTGACTTTGTGATGTTCCACTTTCTTTTCACTTTAATTGAGTCTTATCTTTTAATTGCTTTAACTTTCTCCAACTTTTGGTCTCTGTCAATTGTTTGCTCTCTGCAAGCACTCTGCATACATCTTATCCATGATGTGCCAAATCATTTCTCGCATTTCCTTTTTCTGTCAATTCCCACAAACTATAAGCCAAATTTTGGACCCTGGTAATTTGAAATATCATTTATTCCCTTTGAATAATCGTGCTATATTCCAAGCTGTTATACTCGTGCAAAATTGCATTGTCTCATTCATCTCTAATAATATTCAATATTCTTTCCTCAAGTTGGCTTGCAAAACGTTGAAGAGCTAAAATATCAACCCAATTCTAATAACCTGTATTGATGAACTTGCATGCATGTGTTGTTTACTCTTGAAGGAAAGTTGGCAGCCTACAGCAGTAAAACAGTGAGATCTCTTTGAACTCAAGTGCAGCACCGAGCAATAGGTGGTGGACAATTGAATTGTAAGGTGTCTCCTTGGTGTCTTTCATAAACTCTGATATACTGTATGTTTGAAGGAGAAATATTGTTGAGTAAGAAAATATACTATCCAGCACAGCTTTGTCCAATAAACCGTAAATGGAATTGATAAGCAAGCACTGTCTTTGATTCAGATGAAGAAGAAATATTGGTGAGATTTGAGTAATGGTGAAGGTCAAGGGTATGTGGGTATACTTGTGTGCAGGTCACCGAGAGCCATTGTACAGCATACCAATGGGAAGGCAAGTTTGCCTTTATTATGGGGCAATTTAAGTGTAGGAGGACAGGTGTCATGTTGCATTAATAGGGCCTTGGTGAGAGAGTAACATGGAAATTTGTGTACATTCTCCGTCTCCTAATCTAAAAAATGTACTCTCCATTAAGGAAGTACATTAAAGAAAACTCTCCATCAAAGAAAACTCGTTTGCCTGCTTCCAGGGATTGCAGGTTTGCAGTATGAGGCGTGATTGAATTGAGGCATGATCTGTATTCCCCAGAGGGTAGATACATTGGAGTAGATTAACATTTTGAAAGTTTTTACAGGGCTTAAAGTTAAAATCAAAACAGACATAAATAGATTTTTGGAAATTGAAGGACAGGGAGAAAAGTGCAAACAGCCAAAATGTTAAAACAGCCAAAATCTTTATTGAAAGCCTGGCCAGCCCCATGTTGTGTTTAGTGCCATTGTGTTTACATGCATTTGAATACTTCCAGAGTGCCATAATGCAATACTACATGCTCTTAAACAATCCTAAGGACTGCACTAATATTTCAACACAAATCTATCTTTTGTATTTTGTCTTTATTGAGATCTTCCCAAGCTTACACTGAAGCAGAACGAAACAATTGAATCACTGAAGATGATGATTTAAATCCTGCTAAGGTGGATGAGCTTCTGATGAAATCTTGGGGATAGAGGAATTGAAGAAAGTAATTCTGAAAGTAATTAAGAAGCTAGTGTCTGAGTAAAGGAGAGATGAGGAACGTATACAACTTGATGAATTTTCACAGAGAAATATTTAAGCATGTGAACTTTGGTATTCTGCAAATCAATGTCGGTCACTGAAGATAAGGCAATAGAAGGTGCAGGATGAGATGACAGCAGTAGAGGTTCAGCTGAACATTGAGGAGAATAAGATGACTGGAACAATTGAGTCTGAAGGTGCCAATGCCAATTTCATCACCAGATGGAGATGATATTGTTTGGGTCATTAAATAAACCTGGAATTAAAAAGCTAACATCTTTAATAGTGACCATGGAGAAAACTGGTTGTTGCACAAAATCTAACTGGTTTACTAACATTTTTCAGAGGAAATCTGTCATCCTTCTCTTTTGGCCTATGTCGTTGACAAGCTTAGTTCAGAGATAATTGGGACATGCTGGCTTTGGTGTTGACATACACATCCGATGAACAAAATAATATCAGTTGTGATGGAGAGGGGATGCAATTTGATAGTCAGCCCAAGGTTAAATGGAACATTGTCAGAATAGTCTGGTTCAGCCTATGAGGTAAACTGTGGGACGTCTTTATTTAAATGCTGCAAATCGAGGCAAAACTGCATCAACACACAGGCCAATTCTATTTGCCCTTTCACTGAGACACAAATAGCACTATAAAAGTTTTACTTGGAAATCAAAGGCTTGAAAAATCTTTTCAATATTGTTTGGCAGTTATCTTTAAGATCCTGTGTGATATGTATGAAGTACTTTCAGTAAAATGAAATGGGTTTTATGAAAGCTTTTATGACTGCCGTGCACAATTGAGATGTTTGCTTGAGGCAACTGACACTTGTTAAGTGGAAGGATTTTTTGATATTTACATTCTCTTGTCTGCTGTTACAGTGATTTCTCTCACTTTCATCTTAAGCCAATGCCCCCTGGTATTGAATGATTTTACATTCTCAATTAAATGCCCCTCAACTTCACAGCTTAGACTGATAACATTACAGCTTCTGCTTTCAGTATCAAATATGTGGCTAATTTTTGCCTTGTCTGGACACAATCAAGATTACTTAACTATTTCATTGATAAATACTTAAGTTATATGAAACTGTTACTATTTCTTGATGTATTACATGAAATCTCATTTGCAATGGAAATTAAAGGGATATATTAATTTAAAAACATGTGTCTGGATCATTGATGGAAAGATTTAATCTTGTTGAATTGTCAAATTTCTGGAAAGATTGTAAATTGATTACACTAACACACGGATTGAAGACTATTGTTTAGTTCCGCCTGACATCCACTCATTAGTTAAGTCCTTTTAGGGAATATTTTATTTGAATATAGTTCTGAAAATGTAATCCCCTTGTTTCTTTTCACTTTTTGTATGTTTACATTAAATCTGCTTCCACCTACCTTTCCTCATATCACATCACACAACTGGCCGAGCTAAAGGAATTTCATCTTTGTCTCGGTGTCACAGTGGGGAAAAATGTTCTTTGCGACTGAAGTTTCAGAATCATGACCAGATTTTCATGTTCCTAGCCATTTGCCTCAATATGGAGTAATTTTTAAAACTGAATTGATCCTGTGTAGTGAATAAGACTGCACTTTATTTGCCTTTGCCCCGTTGCCTGACCTTGGGTTCCACTGTAATCATCACCTTCTACAGCTCCTGTAGGAAGGCCAATTGGTCTTTGTGTTCAGAGAAGTGTTCACCGGAGGTAAGAACAGCTTCAGCTTTGGATTGATCTACATTAAATGTTGCTTTAACTTACAGGAGACTGATGCAGATAAATCTATTGTTGGAGTGCAAATGGGAGTCAGGATCCAATGTGAAATAAGTGGACTTGTTTGATTTAGATTTGTTGGCTGAAGAACCCAGGATGTCAATATTGAAATTGAACGTGGGCTTGTGGTAAGTTTGCAGTTTTGAAAAGCACATCTTTCATGAAATATTTTAGGCTTATGAACACTGCCTGGATAAAACGGATAAGGTTTGGATGTATAACTGGAGAACTAAGGTATAGTAAAAGCCTTGATCTAGTTGCATCTAAAATATTGTGGTCGGCTTTGGATCCTGCACAAGGTAGAATATATTGAAAGCCCAGAGAGTTTCAGAAGAGGACCATGAGGATATCACTTATAATCTCATGGTTCTCAGAAGTGGGTCACGAACCTAGAAAGTTTTTGTTACCCGTCAGTGAAGGAGGAAGTGCTCTTTGCAGAGCTGATTGCAGGAACTGATAACATTAAGTTTTACCGGTATCTTGAAGAAATGATGGGCCTCTCTTCAGAATAGTACTGAACGCACCATATCTGAGGAAGGATGTGCTGGCTCTGGAGAGGGTGCAGAGGAGGTTGACAAGAATGATCCCAGGAATAAGTGGGTTAACATATGATGAGCGTTTGACGGCACTGGGACTGTACTCGCTGGAGTTTTGAAGAATGAGGGGGGGACCTCATTGAAACCTACTGAATAGTGAAAGGTTTGGATAGAGTGGATGTGGGGAGGATTTTTCCACTAGTGAGAGAGTCTGGGACTAGACATCGTAGCCTCTTAATTAAAGGACGCTCCTTTAGGAAGGAGCTGAGGAAGAATTTCTTTACTCAGAGGGTGGTGAATCAGTGGAATTCTTTGCCGCAGAAGGCTGGCCAAGTCAACGGATATTTTTAAGGGAAAGATAGATACTGTAGATTGTTGATACTATGGGTGTCAGGGGTTATGGGGAGAAGCCAGAAGAATGTGGTTAGGAGGGAGAGATAGATCATCCATGATTGAATGGCGGAGAAGACTTGATAGGCCAAATAACCTAATTATGCCCCTGTCACTTATGACCTTATGAAAGTAGAAAAGATGGTGTGGGCCATCTTTTGATGGAATGGATTTCAGGACCCATTTGATCCATCTTGCCCTGTTTATTACCACGATCACCCTTACCTCAGTCATTGAACTTCAATGTGCAAGCATTGCATGTGTTTTTTAACTCAGCAAGATCAACGATCCATATTCACTCATTGACTGAAGCACAATGGTTCTCAGCTACAGAGGCTGGAAAGTTGAAACAAAAGTCAGGTGCTGGAAGTGGTCACTGGAGAAGCAGTGTCAGTGGGGAGGCAAACAGAATTGGCATTTCAGGTCAAATATTATTCATTGGACTGAACAAATGAGAAGCCAAACATGTTTTACTTTGCATGGAGGTGGTGAGCGGAAAGAAGGGACCGTGCAGCTCTCGGGTGCAGAACAAAGTTGGCAATCAACTATTATTTAAATAGACAGTTGAAAGAAAATAATGCAAAAGCAAATTGATAGTGCAGCACAAGAACTAGCCTTTCAGCCCACAATGTCTGTGCCAACCATGATGCAAGGCCCACTCGTATCTGCCTGCACATGATCCGTATCGCTCCATGTAAAATTCTCTTAAATGCAACTTCAGTATGTCAACAATTAATTATATTGTAACAATAAAAATATACAACCGCAATATGAAGTGGGGGGGGGGGGGGGGGGGGGGGAGGAGGAGAGAAGTATTTATAGGTATGGCTAAATTCAGTATTCGGTCAAGCGGCGTGCAACGTGCAGGTGGACGATGAAATGCTGTTCTTTTAGCTTGTGTTGGTGGATGAAGTATTAACGTAAAGAATACCTTTATGGTGAAATTCTGTTGCAAAATATTTGCTTTTCTTGGGTAAATATATCTCTGATATGCAATGATTATTCATTGTGCACCGCCAATTGTTTTTTGAGTTACAGTCTACTGATTGTGGATTGTCTTTGGCTTCAGTTTTAAGGAAAATTCCAACAAAGCAGTTTGACATGACAAGCAACATCTGTCCGTTTGCTGTCTTGGTGAGACGAGGTCCACTTAGTCAGGATAACAAAGCCGCTTAATGGCGGCATTCAGTGCAACTACATTACTTTAAAAATCCCATTTTATCCATCTACCACCGACCTATTTTTGACTGTCCTCAGGCAACGAGTAAAGAAAAGAATCAATATAAAATGTTCTGGAATTGTGTCTGTTTTAATAATTCCTTGTTCCTGGCGGGAATCACCAGTTCCAGGGGAGCTTGTAGCTGAAAAATGTGCACCTCGCTGCAAGGGCGAGGAGAAATAAATTGCCGCACAATCCTCGTCAGAAGTTTTTGCGTCTTGAAACCGAATCGCACTCTATTCCTTGAAACAAAATGAATGAATAAGTTTATTGGCCAAGTATACATATACAAGGAATGTGCCTTGGTGCCCCACTCACAAATGACAACACAAACATACAGTTAACAATTAAGAATAAAGCAAAACCACATCAAAACAATAAAGATACAACATTATGGTCCAAACATGTGGGTGAAAATAAACCAGAGCAAAAAAGAAACTACAGACTTTGGTTATTGAGTAGAACTATCACTCGTGGAAAGAAACTGTTTTTATGTCTGGCTGTGGCTGCTTTGATAGTCCGGAGTCGCCTTCCAGAGGGAAGTGCTTCGAAGAGTTTGTGGCCAGGGTGAGAGGAGTCAGAGATGATCTTGCCCGCTCGCTTCCTGGCCCTTGCAGTGTACAGTTCGTCAATGGGGGGAAGGTTGCAGCCAACAACCTTCTCAGCTGTGCGAATGATCCGTTGCAGCCTCCAGATGTTGTGCTTGGTGGCTGAGCCAAACCAGACCATGATGGAGAAGGTGAGGATGGACTCAATGATAGCAGTATACAATTGGACCATCATTGCCTGTGGCAGATTGTGTTTCTTCAGTTGTCGCAGGAAATACATCCTCTGTTGGGCCTTTGTGACTGTGGAGTCGATGGTGGCCCCCCCATTTAAGGTCGCTGGAGATGATGGTTCCAAGGAACTTAAATGACTCCACAGATGTGACTGTGGTGTTATTGATGGTGAGTGGGGGAGGGGGATCTCTTCAAAAGTCTACAATTAGTTCCACTGCCTTGAGAGCATTGAGCTCCAGGTTGTTGCGATGGCACCAGGACGCCAGCTGTGTCACTTCCCCTCTGTAGGCAGATTCCTCCCCATCCTGGATCAGTCCAATCAGGGTTGTGTCATTCGCAAACTTGAGAAGCTTGACAGAGGAGTCTGTGGAGGTGCAGTCGTTGGTGTAGAGAGAGTAAAGGAGAGGGGAGAGTACGCAGCCTTGCGGTGCTCCTATGCTGAGGGTCTGCGGGTCCGAGATGTGCTTTCCCAGCCTCACATGCTGCTTCCTGTCCGTCAGGAAGTTGATGATCCACCAACAGAGGGGTTCAGGCACAGTCAACTGGGAGAGTTTGTAGTGTAGTAGCTCTGGCACAATTGTGTTAAAAGCAGAGCTAAAGTCCACAAACAGAATCCTGGCATAGATCCCCTTGTGGTCCAGGTGCTGGAGGATGAAGTGCAAGCCTAGATTGACTAGTCGTCCACCGATCTAGTGGCCCTGTATGCAAACTGCAGCGGGTCCAGCAGGGGCTTGTGATGTTTTTCAGCTTGTACTTGGCCTTCCTGTAGACGTCTCCTGTCGGCCTCATCTTTTGACTGGCGGAGCTGTCTGAGTTCTGCTGTGAACTGGGGGAGGGAGCGAGGGACCACGACATTTAATACTGCGAGGGCAGGGCGATTGAACAAGTTGTGTTATAATATGAGAATAACTGCAGATGCTGGTACAAATCGAAGGTATTTATTCACAAAATGCTGGAGTAACTCAGCAGGTCAGGCAGCATCTCGGGAGAGAAGGAATGGGTGACGTTTCGGGTCGAGACCCTTCTTCAGACGGGAGTTGTGTTCAACTCGATGCCAGCAGTCTGAAGATATCGACTCGCTGCTGAACCCGAATCGAGATACCTTTTACAGCCCTCTTTCCCCTTCCTACTATCGGTCTGAAGAGGTTTCCCGACCCGAAACGTCGCCTGCCCATTCCCTTCACAAATGCTGCTTGACCCGCTGAGTTCCTCCAGCACTCTGTGTTTTGCTCCAGATTCCAGCATATGCAGTTCCTTGTATGTGCATTATACCAGGTTTACTGTGACAAACCCTTGGATTCAACGTTCCCATGAATTAGCTCAGATTTCTCTCAACTTTTAGTTTCCAATTCTCCATGGAGCGGGGAATGAGACAAAACTTTTTCGAATTTCGAATGTATTCTTATGCGGGCAGTGTAGCAACCGTTTAAACAAACTTTCTCTCGTCGATTTACATAGAGATTGTGTATGGGGGGGGAGGGGGGGCGGGTCTTAATTAAATAGCAGTGTTCTGATCAACTTCCTCACTCTTCTCACCCGCTTATTTCTGGAGTTCCGGTTAAATTGGTCTGTCCCACAAATTAAAATGTAATATCGTCCAACAGTCTGTGAATCTCTAGCTATTCGTATCTTCGGATTTGAAGTGTAAGCCAGGTTGTCCCAAAGTGACCTGTTGTCAGCGGTGACGCTACACCGTCTGAGCTGGCAATTTACCGTGTCTGCTTTCTCACCGAAGCACGATACGCCATAACATTAGAACAGCGGAGACATCCCAAGTCCCCTGGTCAATGTTTCCTCCTCGTTTCAATGCAGGTCAGTGCAGTGCTTGGCTCAGCAGAACGGCACACAGATAGAGTTGATGGGTTGATAATCCCGTTCTTGTGCAGAAACATCACGAATCCATAATGAATCCAAATATTGTTGTTGCATCTGCAATCTAATACACCCACTAGGTATTAATTAAAACGCAAATAATTGGAGATTTGGGAAATTGGGCGTTTATAAAAACAGAAAATGCTGGAAATACTCAGCAGGTCGAGCACCATCTGGGGAGAGAGAAAGGGAGGTCACATTTCACCAGAACTGAAAGACGACCTTCTTTCCCAATTTAATTCCACTCCCACTAAACTGTGTTCAGCTTTTACACTATTTTAACGTTCAAAGTAACATAAAGGAACAGCACTTAATGTTCAAACCGGGCACATTTCAGCGCTCAACACTGCGTTAATAATTTCAGATCACCGGCTTTTCCAGTTTATATCAGAACTTGCCAGTTGCAATAGAAGGCCATCGATCAAGTTATTTTTCTCTCCACAGATGCTGCATTGTGTGTGTAATATTTTCCTGGTGTTACTCTAGTACTTCGTGTTTTGCCGCGATGGTTGTCATTCAACTCCTTCAATTCACATTTCCCCCGGACAGATCAGTTTGCGATAATAGACACAAAATGCTGGAGTAACTCAGTGGTCAGGCAGCATCTCTGGAGAAAAGAAATAGGTGTCGTTTCAGCCGCTGACTCGCTGAGTTACTCCAGCATTTTGTGTCTATCTTCGGTGTGAACTAGCATCAGCAGTTCCTTCCTACACAGTTTGCGATGATCATCCCGTCCACCATCTCCCAGCCAGCACCACTTGCCACTTATGCCATTCAGCTTCCCTTGACCTCCACTCTGTCTAGTGTCTGTATTCTCTTTGTTTGATTTCCTACTTTCCCCAGCTCTGACGCAAGCTGCCTTTAAAACCTCGAAACAAAGAACTGACGATGCTGGTTTATCCCAATGATAGACACAAAGTCCTGGAGTAACTCGTCTCAGCAGGTCAGGCAGCATCTCTGGAGAACATGGATAGGTGATGGTTCGGGTCGGGACCATTCATCAGACCCGAAACGCCACCTGTTCCTTTTCTCCAGAGATGCTGCCTGAGCCGCTGAGTGACTCCAACACTTTGTGCCTATCTTTAAACATGAAACTGTTCCTCTCTCCATGCATGCTGTCCGATCTGGAGAATATCCCGGGCAATTAAAAAAAAAATTCTATTCCACAATATGGATTAAATTACAAGCATGCAATCAGGTTGCAAGGAAATCACGAGTGGTAGACGACTGATCAGTCAGGTCCGCCAACAAGAAGGGAACTGGGGCGCACTAGCTTGCAGGTGAGCAGAAGACAGACGGACGGGGCAGATTGCTGGAGTAACTCAGCGGGACAGGCAGCATCACTGGAGGGAAGGAATGGGCGACGTTTCGGGTCGAGACCCTTCTTCTTCAGACTCGAAGCGTCACCCATTCCTTCTCTCCAGAGATGCTGCCTGGCCCGCTGAGTAGCCCCAACACGTTGTGTCTCTCCAGGTGAGCAGTAACATCTACAGATGCTCCCCGCGCTCTCCAGGTGAGCAGTAACATCTACAGATGCTGCCCGCGCTCTCCAGGTGAGCAGTAACATCTGCAGATGCTGCCCGCGCTCTCCAGGTGAGCAGTAACATCTGCAGATGCTGCCCGCGCTCTCCAGGTGAGCAGCAGCCTCTGCAGAAGCTGCCCGCGCTCTCCAGGTGAGCAGTAACCTCTGCAGATGCTGCCCGCGCTCTCCAGGTGAGCAGTAACATCTGCAGATGCTGCCCGCGCTCTCCAGATGAGCAGTAACATCTGCAGATGCTGCCCGCGCTCTGCAGGTGAGCAGCAACATCTGCAGATGCTGCCCGCGCTCTCCAGGTGAGCAGCAACCTCTACAGATGCTGCCCGCGCTCTCCAGGTGAGCAGTAACATCTGCAGATGCTGCCCGCGCTCTCCAGGTGAGCAGCAGCGTCCCAAGGCTCAGTCCCGCACGCAGGCGCGCGGCCGGCTGCCGGCGAGGAAATCACAGTAAAGTGGAGACGGGAGTCAGGATCGGGAGTGTCGGGGTGGGGGCAGCCTGGCAGCCTGGGGATGGGATGGAGAGTGGGTGCGCCTTGCTCCGCGTGTTGGGTTGAGCTGCAGCGAGGTGTGTGTGTGGGTCACCGTGTGTGGAGGAGGGAACGAGGCGCAGCTCCGGCACAGCTCCTGTGCACCAGGCTGGATGCCCAGCTCCCACTCTGTGAGTCATTTACTGCCGGGGAACGTCTTTAAGGCTGCTCTACTTATTATTTTTAGATGGAAGCTGCGAACAGGATGCCTGTGAACGGGACAGATGGATCTTTAAGTCGGAGCTGGGAGTGGTTTAAATTTGTTGTCAATTAGAGGAGTTTTATCCCTTTTGTGACCGTGACATCTCTAAAAATATCTGTTCTAACTCATTGCAGAAAGGACAGACACGTGGCGATCCTGGTGGTGATTAATTTTAATCGGCGTTATCCTAATCTGGCCCAGATAACTCTTCTGGGGTTAACGTTTAAATCTCAGTCGTTCAACAATGTAACAGTTACTAAACTTCCAATGACAGAAATATGCTGTGATTTTATTTTTAATCACTAACCACTCAGGCGGTGTGACCTATATTCTTTCCCTCTCTTCTCATTTTTTTTCTAAGCGGGAGGATCTCACAGATAACGGGATATTTTTGGCTAAAATGGAAGTTGAGGGAGAAGCTTTGACGTGCAAAGCGCGAACACTTTAAATCGCCTTCTTCATTTGTTTAGCGGGGATTTGTTGAACTAAGCACATTGGTGCGACCCATTCACCAAATACTGGATGTTAACGTGTTCAGAAACCAAGGGAGCTCGGCAAAAAAAAATGGGGTAGGGGTAAGTGGAGAGGATTAAAGTTAGAAAGAAAATAATATTGAGTTGCAGTTGTGTCACACTGTGGATTTGAAAACTGAAATTAAATTTCTCTTTATTCTGACAATGTAATACTTTTTTTTCCAAATTTACTCGTTAGGCACTGGAAGGGGCCTTTCTCATTTGGTCACAATGAGCTCCAGTAGAACTATTAATCTTTATTTAATTTGTTTTTAATTCGTTTGAGCCATCCCCATTGATTGTAATCCAGCGTGGGATACGAGTGCAATTTGAAGCAACCGTTTGCTGCTGTTGTAGGTTCTCGTCAAATCACGCTAGCCGTTTTAAATGGGCAATCCTCTGACTCGGTCCAGATTTATCACAGTTAAGCTTAAGGAAAACTGCGTTTTAGTTGCGTTTCTCTGGCTATGAAATGACTAATTAAACAATTTTCTAAACACTACCTTATCCAGACCCACCAGCCCATCTGAAGTGTTCAGACCGTCAATGAGGAAAAGGTGGTCAGATAGGTTTCTCTTCAGTCGGTGAATGGTAACGTGGCTCAAGCTACTTTGCTTAATTCATCAGTCTGGCTATTTTGCTTTCCACCAATTGGAGCATCAACACTTCCCCTTTTGTTTTCCTTAGATGGCTTGACCAAGATCAAGTTGATTTTTGGATAGAGTTGCCAAAATCCTATCTTGCCATTGAGGCTCGAAGATAAAAAGATGAAATCATGGGTGTACGACTCCAACCAGGTTGTGAAGCGTGAACTATAAGGTAGGTGAGACCAGGTAAACAGTTGCTGTTGACCTGACGTTAACATTTTGAGATTGTATAATAATTTTGGATGGTGAAGTGTTTCAGTTTGATTTTGTCTTCGGAAGGAATGGCTTAAAGCAGTAGAGTGTGAGTGATTAGTCCTGACATCAGCAGCTGTGAGGGTGCTGGCAAAAGAAAGGGAATGCAGGTTGATTTATTTCGTATAATCATAGAAATGTATGGTGCAGATGGAGACCACCCGATCCATCACATTACCTGCTGGTGAGCTTTGGAAGGAAAGGAAAGGCAGTCAGAAGTGCACTCGTAATTATAGTTTAATCTGTTGTGAAAAAATAAATGTGAGGCTTGTCCTTAAAAATGAATAGTCAAGTTCAATGACCTTGCCCTCAAAGAATTTGAAATTGTGAAATCTTTGATGGATCGCAATGCTTCAATTCTCTTGCTCAATATCAAAATGGTTCCTTTTAAAGTTGCAAACTATCTCCCTGCTTCAGTGACAGACCTGCTGCTATCCTTGGCATGGTTAAGCACACTCGTCTTCTTCCAACACTGTCATCGTCCAGTTAGATGGGACTGCACCCATCTAATGTCAGTCTTACCCAAGCAGGAATAACCTAGAAATCAGTGCCATGGTTTTCCCCCACTCTCCCATTGTCACCTTGGGCAGCCACCCCCCTCACTGCATTCTCACCCCCGATCAAATATCTGTGTTGTTCCCTCCTGTTTCTCATGATAGATGCTGTCCATAACAACATCAATGAAATGCAGAGCGCTGGTCTCCACTGAAATATAGTTTGAAGAGCAAGAGCTCTTTCTCTCCCTTCCTTTGCAGGATCTAAATCGTCCAACACCTTATCTGAAATCCGATACTGCACAATCAGAAATGTCCGTCGCTCAAATAGTGTCGAAAATGTATTTGTATATCACCCTCCACAATCTCAGGAACAGATCTGTTCCCTATTCTCTGACTCCATCAGTCTCCTTGGCAATTGTCCTGGGTGGAACCAGACTGATCTCCACCTTGAAGGTGGTTGCAGAGATTCCTGATAGAAGTGTATAAAATTATGAGAGCATAGATAAGGCAGGCAGTCAGAACCGTTTTCCCAAGATGAAAAAATGAAATACTAGAGGGCATTGTTTTACATGTGAGGGCCAAAGTGTCAAGGAGATGTGTGGGGCAACCTGTTTTACTAAGAGGATGTTGTGTAGAACACGCTGCCAGATTTGGTGGTAGAGATAGGTACAATATTTTGCTTTTGAGATGCTTTTGGATAGGCATATGGATATGCAGGGAATGGAGGGATATGGATTATACATAGATAGGTAAGACTTGGTCTTGGCATCACAGTCATTATCAGCTGAAGGGCCTGTTCTTACGCTGTACTGTTCTATGTTCAAAACTCAGAAATGAGCCTTGCAACTGAGTTTCATTCTTGAATGATCAACAACTGGTTTTTACAATTCTTACTCTTATTTTCAATTCATTTTTGCTCTCCATCCCTCCCTCTCTGCAATCTCCTCCATCCCTATGACTCCTGAGATATCTCCATCTTCCTGTATTTGCATCTTCAGTATCTATGCTTTCAATTGATTCACCGTTAGCGGCTTATTCTCCAGGTTTGGAATTCCCGACCTATCCCACAAATTTCTTTAAAATCTACCCTATTTCATGAGTTTTTGTTTGATGGCTCTCCCGTAGAGCAGTAACAGTTGTAGTTAAAATATAGACAAGATAAATTGAACAGAGAGAAGCAAGAACACAGCAGAATGCTCCAAGAATGAAATATAAAATGAAAATAGACCATCCATCGAGGGAGATAACCTGAGTCAATGATACAAGATCATCAAACCAAAATGTTAACCTGGTTTCTGCCTCCTTAGACATTGACCGACCAACAATATTTTCAGCATGTTCGCTTCTTAATGAAGCAGAGAGAGGTTTATGACTAAATGTAACAAAATTATGCGAGCCTCACTGTTTGACCCGAGGAGGGCGGTCGATGGGGATGTGGGGAAACCACCATGAGGGGGGGGAGGGTGGGGGAAGAACAATAGACCGGCGCGGGGGGACTGACCGCCGTGAGAGAGAGGGGAGGGGGGACTAAGGAGGAGCTGGCGGGGATACTTTGTAACTTTGTTAGCACCATTTATGTGGCGACTATTTGTGTACCTTGGGTATGCAAACAAAGAATTTCACTGTGACTTGTCACAGTCAATAAAGTATTCCATTCCATTCATTTGTGGCAATTCTGCCCAAATGGTGTGGAAGATGCAACCTACCCCTCCACCCACCACATTGTAATTGCCCCCCACCCCTCCCCCCCACCCCTCCCCCCCAACTTCCTCCCACCCGAAAGGGGAGCAAGTTCTTGAGACATTAAAATTTAATGATTTATTAAGAGAAAATGTTCTGCACAGACTTTGTGGGCCGTAGGGCCTGTTGTGCTGTACTGTCAATGTTCTATGAAAAAATATTAATGTTAATTTAAAACCTTATTTCTTAATGGATGCTCTATCAATGAAAGATGTAGCATGTGTACATTGAATAAAAAGGCCAAAGATATCGCACAGAAACAGGCTGTTTGACCCACTTTGGCCACACTAACCATCAACCACTGATTTACACCAATTTTATATTAATCCCATTTTTTTACTCTCATCAACACTCCCCAGATTCCACCATTTAACTGCACCCCTGTGACAGTTATTGTGGCCAATGAAGCTGCCAACATGCACATCTGTGGTATGTGGGAGGAAACCAGGAAGATGAAAAATATATTCATGCAAGGAACCAGGAAAGCAAGTGGTGGAAATGAACACAGTCACAGGAGGACATACGAACTTAACACAGACAATGCCTGAGGTCAGGATTGAGGCAGTGGCTCTATTAGCTGTGCTACCCTAAAAGTATTGAAGATAAAAAAGAAAGTTGATTAGAAAAGATTATCATTGCAACCATTAAAGATTTTGTGTTTGGAAGAAAAAAAAACCTCTACTGATGGAATCAATAAATGAGGTTTCCCCACTTGAAGAGTGTACAGGAAATCAATTGCAGTTAAAATCATTGAAGTGTATGTGATTGAAGAAAGGCAACTGAATATAGAGTGGGATAAAACATAAACATGAATAAATGTGCCTGAAAGAGGTGCAGGAGGTCTGGATTGAAGAAATTAACTGAGTGCCCCCTGAATTTCTGGATATTGACAGGTTGTGAGCAACTGTTTTACACACAACCATTCGAAAGAAGCCATGCAGTAATGTGATTGTAACGTTTATGAAATGTTAGATGTGTTCCATTCCTCACTAAGGTGTTAGGAGCCGACTCAATTATTAGGATCACCAGTGGAAAGATGATGTGGAAAACTCTCCTGACATTCATGGATTAGGGCACAGCTTTCAAGGTTTCATTTATATTTTCTCACGAGACTCTCTGAATGTATTTGAGCTGTGCACATGGTATATCAGTCATTTAGTTTGGTGAAAATAAAGAGAAGTGGGGATAGATTCTCAATTTCTACAAATAACTTTTATTCATTTGGTGAAGGCTGTTTGTCATTTTATTCTCTGGTGATATGATGCAATCTGAGGGTATTCTTCATATTTGATGTAACAAGATGTTCACATTATTAATAAAAAGTCAAGGCGTAGATGATCCCACAACTGTTTATGACAAGGGTACAATTTAAGCAGAGTGTTTTGTTTCAAATTTCATCGGCAGGAAATTTTGTTATTTGCAACTTCCACGTCTGGGTCTTATAGCAGTTATCTCAAACTTTATGTTGCCATGGATGATCGTCATTCAATTAATGGTGAAATTGAAAAAAAAAAATGGAATATAACAGCAGCTTGTGCAAACCCACGGATTCATATGTTGTAAAAAAAACACTCCCACTCTTATTTAATTAACCCGGTAACAATATTCTTCTATTCTTTCTCTTGTGTATTTTTCTTCCCTTTAAATGCATTTGCACTATTCATCACTGATGTACCCGCAGAAGCTTGCACATTCTCGTGATTGAAGATAGACACAATATGCTGGAGTAACTCAGCAGGACAGGCACATCTCTCCAGCATTTTGTGTCTATCTTCGACTTAAACCAGCATCTGCAGTTCTTTCCTGCACGTTCTAGTGATTGGGCAAGTTCTCCTGATTTCCCTGTTGGATTGATTTGAACTATTGTCAAGCACTTTACAAGTGGAAATATGTTCTTTCCAATTTACCTATCGTAGCTTTTAAAGGCATTCTTTGACCTATTTTTTAAGGACCAGATGAACCGGTTTAATATCTCTTGCTATCTGTAACCTCACATTCCTGGTATCCTCTGCAAATCTTTTTGCATCTGTTTCATTGTATAAAGTGTAGATCAGGCAATTGATTGGCACGGGCATTGTGACCTGTTTCTGTGCTATATGACTCTATGGTGGACTATAATATAGAGGTTATAAATATCTGCAGTAGTTAATCTGCATCTAAGGAGAGTTCTTTACAAATTTAGACTGACCCTTCTGCTATCGAATGACATTTCCCCAGAAATTGTTTTTTTTTTGCATTTTTATGGCATCTTTAGCATAAATTAAATAGTTCCTTTTTATGTTGTTTGTGACTGTTCTTCAGTTCCACCAGCACATTTGACCACCTATTTTACAAGATGCATGGTCCTCATTATTGGTGCCCCTGAAATACACCTCCAGTTTGTAATGAAATTTGTCTTTCAATCGAATGACTATTCTGAAAGTTGAATGACTGCACAGAAAGCCAAAATTAGTCATTTGTTTTATTTTAATCTTTTTTGGTATTATTTAGCTTCCAAAATTTGATATTGCAACCACATTTTAATATAGCTCACATCACTTTACAACCTTTGCGTTATAATTTGTTCATCTGTTTAAAAATGAAAAAAAAATCATTTGCAACAAAACTGAATCTTTGAGGTTTTCATTAAACATCGTTTCCTTCAGGAGAGACACAAAATGCTGAAGTACGTTAGTGGGTCAGGCAGCATCTCTGGTGAAAAGGAATAGGTGACGTTTCGGGTCGAGATCCTTCTTGAGATCCTCCTTCTGGTCTGAAGAAAGGGTTTTGACCTGAAATGTCACCTTTTCCTTTTCTCCAGTGATGCTGCCTGAACCGCTGAGTTACTCCAGCATTTTGTGTCTATCTTTGCTGTAAACCAGCATTGGCAGTTGATTCCTTCAGGTTCAATGACATTTTTGGGGTTTTTTTAGTGAGTGGATTCCTTTTTTTCCCTATTCACTATATTTGTGGATATTTGTACGTCACTTTGCACTGGAAATGAAATAATTATATATTTGCTTGTGGTAGTTCAAAAATGTAATCATTATACATCACAGTTCAATAATAGGTGTATGTTGCCTCACCAGAAACAATTCTAAAAATGTCGAATCGACTTTGCGTATGGGAGGTCACGTTGAAGTTGCATAAGACATTGGTGAGGGCGCATTTAGAATATTGTGTTCAATTCTGGCCACCATATTATAGGAAAGATGTGAAGCTGGAAAGGGTGCAGAGAAGATTTGCAAGGGTGTTGCCAGGGCAAGAAGTTATAGGCAGTAGTTGAGTAAGCTGGTACTCTATTCCCTGGAGCACAGGAAGATGAGGGGTGGGTGATCTTATAGAGGTGTATAAAAATCATGAGAGGAATAGAGCCAGTAGATGCACAGAGCCTCTTGCCCAGTGTAGGTAAATCGAGGACCAGAGGACATAGGTTTAAGGTGAAGGGGAAAAGATTTAATAGGAATCTGAGGGGAAACCTTTTCACACAAAGAGTGATGGTGTATGAAACAAGCTGCCAGAGGAGGTAGTTGAGGCTGGGACTATACCAATCTTTAAGAAGCAGTTAGACAGGTACATGGATAGGACAGGTTTGGAGGGATATGGACCAAATGCAGGCAGGTGGGACTAGTGTAGCTGGGACATGTTGGGCCGAAGGGCCTGTTTCCACACTGTATCACTCTTTGACTCAATTACTCTATGACTCAAAAACGGAAACTCCTTATATTAGGAGATAGTGAGGCCCGCCGGAAATTGGAGGAGCAGCACCTCATATTTCGCCTGGGCAGTTTGCGGCCCGGTGGTATGAACGTCGACTTCTCCAACTTCAGATAGCTCCTCTGTCCCTCCCTTCCCCTCCTCCTTCCCAGATCTCCCTCTATCTTCCTGTCTCCACCTATATCCTTCCTTTGTCCCACCCCCGACATCAGTCTGAAGAAGGGTCTCAACCCGAAAAGTCACCCATTCCTTCTCTCCCGAGATGCTGCCTGACCTGCTGAGTTACTCCAGCATTTTGTGAATAAATCGATTTGTACCAGCATCTGCAGTTATTTTCTTAAACTCCTTATATTACATGGATGATGATTAAACATTTATCATTGCATCAAGCAATTGCTCTCGTTCCCTTGAAGACAATTTAATTACAAAAAATATATATTCTAATTCCTGGTTTTAACCCAGGGATTATGTACAAAATAGGGCATCAACTATATATCCTATATTAACTATATGAAAAGCGCTATATAAATAAAATGTATTATTATTATTATTATATCCAGGAAAAAGCTTGCAGGGAACATGTTCATTGCAAAAATGCATATTATTTTGGGCTTTTGCTAAGATTACAAAATGTCCCCAGTATCAAATTACTTCTAATGTTGTAAAAGTTTTCTTTTAACAATGTGTGTTGCTAATGGTAGTATTGGAGGACTATAATTGCAAACCCTTCACCGAATTCAACATGAAACGTTCCTTAATTAAAACAGAATTTGTAATACTCCAGTGAAATTTAAACAATTTCTTCACAGTGGCATGAGATACGAAAATCAGTTTCCAGGGAACTGTTTTACAACCCTGAGGCACAAGAGTCCTTTATTTATTTTCACCACAACTGTTGACACGATTTTTAGTGTGCATAGTTGAGGCATTCCATCTTAGAAAAAACGAATTCATCTATTTCTCCTGCATCATCTTGTTTAATTCCACAAATTTACTTTTGCTGGGACAACTGTCCACGCTTGTGCGATATATTTCAAAAATAGAAATCTCTGAATTTTTGCATGACGGCTGTGAGAAAGCACTTTTTAATTTGATTTCCAGTTGCTATGTTTAGGATTTTAAGTTGTGTTGGCATGAAATCAATCTACTTTGAGGGAAAAGAGCAACCAGTCTGGTGACAAACCACCATCATTGTTGCAATTGGTTAACTGTTGAGAAGGTGCATCAAGTGATCTCAGTTTACAGTTTTAAAAAAATCATTCATTTGGCATTGCATACTGAGAGGAATGTTCACGAACCAACCCAGTTACTTGGATACAGTGGAACAGAAATCGGCAAAGGTTGCAAAGTGTTTCAATGTTTGGTTAGTTCACTTGAGAGCTGTTCTCGGGGAAAGACCATAAATGAGTAACTTGAGAGGATTCTTTGAAATTATGAAAGAGTTTTTACAGAGAAAATGATTCTACTTCTGGGGTTGAGACCAAAGCTTTGGGCTACAAAGCTTCCGGCAGTGACCAATAAATCTAGTTGGACTTCAAACTGGCGATCCAGTAAAGTAAAGATCCTTCAGAGTAAGAACGTGGAGCATGTTATACATTGGGTAGTGGAGAATACCATTGATGCATTGGAAGGCATGTTAGTTAAACAAGGGAGTTAGGTGTTATAAGTAGAATAAGCTAATTGTCGTTTGTTTTGTTTACGTAAATAACAGGATAAATGAACTATTTCTGTCCAACACGTGCTCTTTGTTATATTATTCGTGATCCTATTTTATGATAAGAAATGAACTGTCCAGGCATGTGAAGTGAGCATCTGTGCCTGTCCTGCAGCGTGGCAGCTTCCCAGGAGATCCTTGTGTGCATCATCTGAGTGCTCGGTGTGCAAGAGATTAACAAGGTGCACATGTTTTGATAATGAGCCCATGTTGTTGTGGACAATCTGATCCTCCTGGATGACTTCACTGTTCAGAGTGAAAGGAATGCAACTCTCTGATAAGTAATGATTGGCAAGAAGGGTCTAAGGAAAGAAAGCAATGTGTAGGAAAGAACTGCAGATGCTGGTTTAAACTGAACATAGAGACAAAAAGCTGGAGTAACTCAGCGGGACAGGCAGCATCTCTGGAGAGAAGGAGGTGATGTTTTGGGTCGAGATTCTTCAGAATAATGGAAATGGGAGATATGGATGATGATGTAGAGAGAGAGATACAGAACAATGAATGAAAGATATGCAAAAAGGTAACGATGATAAAGGATACAGACCATTGTTAGCTGTTTGCTAGGTAAGAACGAGAAGCTGGTGCGACTTGGGTGGGTGAGCGATGGAGAGAGAGGGAATGTAGGGATTACTTGAAGTTGGTCAAATCAATATTTATACCACTGAGTTGTAAGCTGCCCAAGCGAAATATGAGATGCTGTTCCTCCAATTTACGTTTAGCCTCACTCTGAGGAGGCCTAGGACAGAAAGGTCAGTATGGGAAGGGGAATTAAAGTGTTTAGCAACTGTGAGGTCAGGTAGGTCCAGGCCGCCTGAGCGAAGGTGTTCAGCAAAACGATCTAACTGTGGTCCTTCTATTGATAAAATGCTGGGAGCATCGTCTTGTATGCGGAACACATTATTTCACCAAAGGGACAAGCAGAAGATGTTGAGACACATCCTGATGCAAGCACTGGCATCTGTGAGATGATATCAATTTTTTTTGGGGGGGGGGGGGGTCCACAAGGTTATCTACATCAACCCACGTTATGACAGACCCCAATGGCAGCTGGACTGGCCACTGCTGCTGTGGTCCCCAGTATCGCCATCATAGAGGCCACAAATCATCAGCATTGACAGAAACATTGCTGGAGGAAGAGTAATTTTGAAGATCTGAAGGACACTGTGAAGGCAGGAGATGTGCAGGAAGGAACTGCAGATGCTGGTTTACACAGCAGATAAAATGCTGGATGAATTCAGTGGGACAGGCAGCATCTCTGGAGAGAAGGAATGGGTGACGTTTCGGGTCAAGACCCTTCTTCAGTCTGAAGAAGGGTCTCGACCCGAACTGCCTCATAGATGGTCAAATTACAGACACGAGGTGTAAAGAGTCCGCAGCACAAACTGGCTGGGGGCTGAAATTCACCTAAAATGGAACTCTTGGTTCATCAGGACTGATTTGGTAATGATCAAGGGAACAAGGAGATAATTAACCACAAACATATGGCTTTATTAGATAGGATCTTTTCTTGAGGGAAAATAAATGTCTTTACATGCACCTGAAGGCAAAGCTCCACCAGAAAACCTGGGATCTAAAGAACAGATGTTGACAACTCCAGGAAAAATGCAAGGTGCAGCAGCAGCAGCACCAACCATCATCCATGACTGCCATTGACCTCATTAAATGAATCAGGACAGACTGCGGAATATCCTCTTCAAATTTGGCGACCCACAGTTATCCACAGCGACCCACAGTGGCCGCTGCCCACTTGCAGGGGAAGCTTGGAAGCCGGTAAACTCGGCCCCGAGGACCAGAGGGTCGAGTAGGAGAGAGTCGCTGGTGACGATGGATGAGAGGACTGGGCCGGTAGGAGAGGGGCCAAGGTATTACCTCCAGCACCTTCAGGTTGGCTGTCGGAGGTGCCCCCGGGACACAGCAGCAGCCAGGCGAGGAGAGGGATGTCAATTGGCAGGCCAAGCCAGTCGAGGGCGACGGAGGAGGCCCTGCAGCAGCCAGGGGACTTTTCTGGATCGGGGGGCACTCCAGTACAACCAGCATGTGGACTGGGCTTTGGACTTTGTATTGTTTAAATGGCACCAAAATATGGTGACTTTTGCCTGTAAGCTCTGCACACATAATTTCACTGTGCAGTCCATACGTGACAATGAAGAACCATTCACCATGATAGACCAGTGTTATTGTCCCAAAACCTCTCTCAGACTTTCTTGCTGCAATATTTCACTTCAACGCCTGTGGGAATGGAACCACACTTTTAGAACTAATTCAAAACTGTGGTTGGGCTGAAGAATGAAAAAGGTACTTGCATTCACACACACTCAGTAGCTGAACAAAATATCATCGCATTCTCCAAAGCATGTGAGAAATTTGGCCTTGCACCCAAAACAAAGGAGCAACACCAACCTGCCCCACATTGAAAATTACTGAATTAAAAAAATTATTTAATTCAATGGAAATTGAGAGTAGTGTCATCACTGTGAATATTATATTGTACAACCTATTTCAACCCTTTTTTGTAATGTATTTCTGTGTCTGTGCCCACAGGAATCACACTGCAAATTACCATCCCCTCATCATCAGAAATTTCCCAAGCTCTTTTGGGAAGCGAGCCTTTCACTGTTAGTGGTTGGATGTAATTGATGTGATGTAATTGATTAGTACGAATTAATGCTTAATAGTATTCTATATGTCCGTATCCTTAATTGGCTCTGTCCTCTGTGGAATCTGAGTGGATGTCATGTCAAGCACAGTTTTAATGGAACTCAGTGAAAATGATGTGTGACAGTCGTGCATGCCAAAAGATTATTTGGAAACCTGCACTAGAAAAGGAATCTCCAAGCTGACAAATCCATCCCATGTTAGCACCACAATTAGTAAACAGATTAAACGTTTTTTTTAGATTTCTCCTACCACGTAGAAAGTGAGACTGAATTTGTCTTGGAGATGTGGATTGGCGTACCTGTTTTGAATATTAGAAATGTTTAACCAAAATAGCTGATAAACAATCCATTCACACTTTTTTTAATAAAGGCTTATTGGATAACGATCCCAGAAATCTGGCTCCCTGATTTGAAATGCTGCTTCACTGGTATTCTTGGAACAGACCGAGGGCTGCTATTGAAATAGATAGCTGATAATTTAATGTACTCTTGTTCTATTTATATCAGTGAGAGGCATTGGCATAGCAGGTGATAATGAGCCTCCCTGTGAGGGGTGCAATTCGAGTTGGTTATTATCAGCACTAATATAGTAAAATAAAGATTAGCATCATGTCTAACTGGGAAATTTATTTAACGAATCTTGGCACTTAGCATTTTGTGCACTTATTTTAATTGTAAAAATGGAAGTATATTAAAAAAAATATTACCACATATTCTAAAAAAGAATTATTTTAATATTTCCATTTCTGCCATACATATTTTCAGTATTAATCTGCAATTGGAGTCTTTAGCTGATAGTTTTTGTATATTACTTTGAATTGTAAATGTATCTCATGGAGCAAGTGTATTTTGATGCAGTTCTCACTGTATCTGTCTGCATCACCATTTATTCATGTACGAACTTGGACACCAGTTTGGGTCACCAATATGTGATCCTGGCAAAATGCAAACTGGATTGGAAAGCAAGTGCTGCTTGATAACATTGTAATTGTAATTAATTTATTAGCCGAGTATGTAAAAACATACAAAGAATTTGATTTGCCAGTGAGACCAAAAAAGCAACAAGACACACAACTTCATAAAATTTAACATATACATCCACCCAGTGCACTGTGATGGAAGACAATAATGTATAATCATCTTCCTTCCTTTTCTCCCGTGGTCGGGGCAGTCGAACCATCTGCAGTCGGGGTGATCGAAGATCCCGCAGCCGGCGATCGAAGCTCCCGCGACGGGGCGGTCGAAGCTCCAGTGGTTGGAGCTCCTGAAGTCGATCCCTAACCGAGGGACTGCAAGCTCCACAATGTTAAGTCCACAGGCTCCCGCGGTTGGAGCTCCAGAATTCGATTCCTGACAAAGGGATCGCAAACTCCACGATGTTAGGCCGCAGTGCGGACGGAGATACGATACGGAAAAAGTCGCATCCCTGTCAAGGAAAGAGATTTTAAAAAGTCCCCCCCCACCCCTACATAATACAAAACGAAAGATACACTAAAGGATACACTAAAACATACAAACATTGATAACACTGATGACAGTTTTCATCACTTGCTGAAGATTAATAACAGTGGGTGGTAAATAGCTACGTTGAATCTTTCCTGCTTTTTGTGAATAGGAAATATCTGGGCAATATTGCATCTTGTCAGGAATATGCCAGAAAATGGCAACACAGTGGCGCAGTGGTAGATTTGTTGCCTTACATCACCAGGGACTCGAGTTTGATCCTGACAATGGGTGCTGTCTTTATGGAGTTTGTACATTCTCCCTATGACCATGTGGGTTTTCTCCGGGTGCTCCAGTTTCTTCCCACATCCCAAAGATGTACAGGTTTGTAGATTAATTTGCTTTGGTAAGATTATAAATTATCCCTTGTGCGTAGGATAGTGCTAGTATGGGTGATCACTGGTCGGCGCAAACTTTGTTGGGCCGAAGGGCCTGTTTCGGCCTTGTATCTCTAAAGTCTAAACAACTTGGCTGGAGATGCAGAGAGACTGGAGTGTAGGTGTGAAATGTTCTGTGGCCTTGTGCCTTTGTAGTTTCTAGTTTTAGTTTAGTTCAGAGATACAGCATGGAAACAGGGCCTTCGGTCCACCGAGTCCTCATCGCCCAGTGATCCCCATAGACGAGCACTATCCTACGCACGAGGGACAATAAACTTTTTTTTTGTCAACCTATAAACCAATACATCTTTGGAATGTGAGAGGAAACTGGAACACCTGGGGGAAACCCACACAGTCACGGGAAGAACGTACAAACCCCATACAGACACACCCACAATCAGGATTGAACCCAGGTCTCTGGTGCTGTAAGGCAGCAACTCTACCGCTGCGCCACCATGCCGCCCCAAATAATTTAGAACTCCCTGGGGGAGGCAGAATTGAACCCCAGTTCTCTGCGTGACAGGCGTGGATACTAACCACTATACTAACGAGGATGCTTTCGTGGGAAATTCAGGAAAAAGGGGAAGTACTTAGCATTTCTGGTAGAATGTGGAAGCAAACTCTTCAGCCTTGCCAAAAGCATTCTTATGCGAGACCCTATCTTTATTGACACTGAGGATAGGCTCGGAACCATTTGCTCCTGTTGGCTCTGTTTATAGAAATGTGTCTTTGCTGCTCAGCATGTATGTTTGACAGCTGCACCATGTGGACACCTCAGTTTAAGGCCTGCTTGGTGCTTCTCCTCGCAACTCAGTGAACTTGAGTTTATCTTTTGACTTTGTAATGAAAGAGTGAGGCATATGCTGGGCCATGAGGTTTCCGATGGTGTCTCAGTACATATCTGCTGCTGCTAATGGTCCATAGCTTAGTTTAGTTTCGAGATGCAGCGCGGAAACAGGCCCTTCGGCCCACCGAGTCCGCTCCGGCCAGCGATCCCCGCACATTAACACTATCCTACACACACGAGGGACAATTTACACATGCACCAAGCCAATTAACTTACATACCTGTACGTCTTTGGAGTGTAGGAGGAAACTGAAGATCTCGGAGAAAAACCCACTCAGTCACAGGGAGAATATGTATATAAACTCCATACAGACAGCACCTGTAGTCGGGATCGAACCCGAGTCTCCGGCACTGCAAGTACTGTCAGGCAGCAACTCTACCGCTGCGCCACCGTGGCCGCCCTTTTCATTTCACCATTGCGCTTCAGAGCTGTTGTACCTGTCTGTCAGTTGTTTGCTGCATAGGGTGATGAAGGGTGTCCTTTACTTCTGAGAGGCCTATGCTGTGTTCACATCTACCATTACTGCTCTGGAAATATGCGTCTGTCATCGGTAGATTGGCGAGGACAGGGTAAGTCAGTTGATTTTTTTCACTACCTGTCAGAGACTCAGCCTGGCGACTTCGTCTTATAGTTATGTGCCAGCTTGGTGGTAATGATAGCCGGCCACGTTTAGTCATGGGCATTCCCCAGATAGTGCATTCTGTGTTCCTGCTATTATTGGTGATGCTTCTAAAGTTGTTCAACATTGAGGATTCCCAGGGCTGCCATCTCCAGTACAGCACTTTACAGCCTGTCTGGTGGATCTGTGCTTTTGATGAGATGGAAGAGGGCTTTGGCACGTTGTCCCTGGGATACGATTCTGTGTCAATTTGTTGTTTGACTGGTTATCGGGATTGCTCTTGCATTTTAGATCCTGGTCATTGGGAGTCTTTGCAGAGTTGATTGGGCTTGGAATGACTTGGTATCCAAATTTGATTCTTGATCAATACTGGGTGATTTATCCAATTTTACTTTTTTCTCTGCTTTAACGTAGCAGTTATAGACAACTGGGAGCCTTGCTCGAGAATTTCAGGCTACATTTAAGAGCCAATTATATTACTACAAGAAACGCCTCTAGCTCAGACTGAGGAAGGATAGCAGATTCCACAATCTT
Organism: Rhinoraja longicauda; assembly: GCF_053455715.1. Classification (NCBI taxonomy): domain Eukaryota; kingdom Metazoa; phylum Chordata; class Chondrichthyes; order Rajiformes; family Arhynchobatidae; genus Rhinoraja; species Rhinoraja longicauda. The sequence goes on along the minus strand of NC_135960.1, from coordinate 55,792,539 downwards.
TCCCCTCAGCCATCCCCAACTCAGCAAATCAAGTGGGGTTCTGTAGTACTTTTGTGGTCATCATTATGGAGATTTTTTTTTTTTTTCAAAAACGCAACATTTCACAATCTGCTGACATTAATTCTGCAGCTGTTATGAGTTGAACTTGTGACTCAACTCTTCATCCAGGTCCCAGTCTTGATTTTAATCTATATTTCAGATTATCTGCTTTGCCACTCTGCTTTTGATTTAAATGGCAAAGGATTGCCAAAATTAAATAAATGTGAATGAATTGAAACTCTAAATAATTGTCATCTTGCAACAGCACTGTGCCCTTCAACTTTATTTCCACCATCTTTTTATTTTGTGTAATTCCATCACCATTTTTATGGACTTGTTAGGGTACCTAGTCAATCGAAAGGCCAATTCAAAGCTGAGATTTAACTATTGGTTTAATTAGGTTTCAATAGCCACTTCGTTTTATTTCTCCTCCCTGCGGGGACATAGTTGATTAAACCGCACCTCATTATTGTGCTGATCAGCGGTGGTCTGTTGAGAGGAGTTGAGGCACAAGACCCTGCAGGCAAGAAATTGATTGCAGAGTTTACTATAATTTTTTGAAATTTCCCAAGAAACCAATTTCTACTCTATAATGTAAATATTTCTTTAAACCCCACCTCGTATCATACCAACTAGAATATTTAAAAAAAACTTTTATGTAAGTCTTGAGCAACGCTATGTTCAAGAGTGTTTTATTGTCATGTGTGCCAGATAGAACAATGAATTTCTTACTTGCTGCAGCGCAACAGAATATGTAAACATAGTTCACCGTGAACATCATAAACGAGAGAAAAAAAAAGTTCAGTGTGTACACACGTACACATACCCACAAGTACACACACACACATATATGCACCGATCAGCCAAAACATTATGACCACCAACAGGTGAAGTGATAACATTGGTTATATCTTGTTACAATGGCACCCGTACAAGGGGTGGGATATATTAGGCAGCAAGTGAACAGTCAGCTCTTGAAGTTGATGTGTTGAATGCAGGAGAAATGGGCAGGCGTAAAGACCTGAGCGACTTTGACAAGGGCCAAATTGTTATGGCCAGACGACTGGGCCAGTGCATCTTTGAAATGGCAAGGCTTGTGGGGTGCTCCCAGTCAGCAGTGGTGAGTACCTACCGATAGTGGTCTGAGGAGGGACAAACCACAAACCGGCGACAGGGTGTTGGGCGCCCAAGGTTCATTGATGCGCGAGAGCAACGAAGGCTATCCCGTCTGGTCCGAACCTACTGTGGGAAGATGGTGGAGGGAGTGTGATGCTCTGGGCAATGTTCTGCTGCAAAACCCTGGGTCCGGCCATTTATGTGGACGTCAATTTGACACGTGTCACGTACCTAAACATCGTTGCAGTCCAGGTACACCGCTTCATGGCAATGGTATTCCCTGATGGCAGTGGCCTCTTTCAGCAGGATAATGCACCCTGCCACACTGCACACATTGTTTGGGAATGGTTTGAGGAACATGATGAAGTGTTCACGGTGTTGTCCTGGCCTCCAAATTCTCAACATCTCAATCCGATTGAGCATTTGTGGGATGTGGTGGATCGACAAGTCCGATCTATGGCGGCTCCACCTCGAAACTTACAGGAGTTGAAGAATTAGCTGCTAATGTTTTGGTGCCAGATACCACAGGACACCTTCAGGGGTCTTGTAGAGTCCATGTCTCGGCGGGTCGGCGCTGATTTGGTGGCACATGGAGGACCAACAGCATATTAGGCAGATGGTCATAATGTTTTGGCTGATCGTTGTACACACACACATGCACACACACACACACACACACACTGGTCATTGCATTTGGATTAATTGAAGTCAAAATGACATCCTGTTGTTAACAGCTTTTGGATTCAGTGGCTTCTCTATTTAATCAGGGTTCACCTCCACCATGAAAGTGGCCATGCTTGTCTTCATTTTCGGTCAAATAACTTAGAGACGATAGACTGTGTTTGAATTTTAACTTGGGCATTTCTTATTTTTCCTTCACCAAAATATACTGCCATTCATTCAAAAGATGAAGATTTCATTATGATTCAGTGAAAATCCATTGGAAATCTGACGGCCTATATGTGATGCAAAGATGTATTTGAAATTTCTTCTCTCCGGAATGGAGTTGGAACAATTGCATTTCGTTTTAAGCGATAAAATTGAAAATATGCAGAGATTCTTGCTAATAAGTAAGCATTTTGTGGAATTGGGGTTCAGCTAAGAAGATATTGAGGTTAATTTCTTGGTTAGAATTTTTTGAGGAAATTGGAATGTTTGTGCTGAGTTATTCAGAGATGAGCATTGATTTTACGTATTAAAAGATGAGAGATTAGAGCTTTCTAGATTGCTGTTTTATGATTTAATTCCATCTTCATATGTCTGCAGGTGGTGACGGTTATGGCTGTTTCATTCATAGTAGTAAACATGTAAGCATGCATTTATATGTCCATTACGTTTTGTTAATGTAAAATAGACAGAAGCATAATAAATACGAACATTAAACCAAAGAGAGATGAGGAGTAACAAAAACAGTTAAAAACGTAATTTTTACGGAGAGTACTCCTGGAGACAAATAACATAAGGGTTTCGGAAGGAATTCCATGCTGTTTATTTCTGTAGTTATGGTTTAATCTTTTGGGAAAGGAAACTGAGGAAAGGGGAATTTGTGTATTTCAAGTTGGAAGAAGTAAATTGGGATTGTTGGAGGTGGGGGTGGCAGAATGGAGGAAGATAAGCGTCAAGTTGGAAAATTTAAATCACTGGAACAGGAACCAGTGCTGTTTGGAAGAAACAACATTGGTAGGTGAACAATCCTTTTACAATCAAACATAAGCACTAGATTTTTGGAATACGCATTTTTTTTTTGGGGTACTGGTTGAAGGAGTGGCCAAGAGAGCAATAATGTAGTCAATTCTGAAGGGGATAAAATCTAATGAAGGGTTCAGTCACAGGTGAGTGTAATTGTTGGCCTGTGCCTTTAAACCATAATTGTAGATGCACTGAACAACTCTTTCGTCATTTGAAGAAAAAGAGGTTACTCAAAGGAAAACAGTGTCTTAAAATCAGCAGAAGTAAATGGACCTCCAACATTACAAGAATAGTACTTGGTTAAGTCTATGATGTTAACACTGGAGACAGTGACTCAAAATTAAACTCATCAGTGAAATTAATAGAATCTTTCAAATAATCATTCATCCGTTGTTTTTTTTTCCTGCTCCCAAGCCAGTTATTAAAGAGAATCCACATTAGGCAGGAAAAAGTTTTGGGTAGACTGATGGGACTCAAGGTTGATAAATCCCCAGGGCCTGATGGTCTGCATCCCAAGGTGCTTAAGGAGGTGGCTCTAGAAATTGTGGACGCATTAGTGATTATTTTCCAATGTTCTATAGATTCCGGGTCAGTTCCTGTGGATTGGAGGGTAGCTAATGTTATCCCACTTTTCAAGAAAGGAGGGAGAGAGAACACGGGAAATTATAGACCAGTTAGTCTGACATCAGTGGTGGGGAAGATGCTGGAGTCAATTATAAAAGAAGAAATTGCGGAGCATTTGGATCGCAGTAACAGGATCGTTCCGAGTCAGCATGGATTTACGAAGGGGAAATCGCGCTTGACTAATCTACTGGAATTTTTTGAGGATGTAACTAGGAAAATTGACAGGGGAGAGCCGGTGGATGTGGTGTACCTCGACTTTCAGAAAGCCTTTGACAAGGTCCCACATAGGAGATTGGTGGGCAAAATTAGAGCACATGGTATTGGAGGTAGGGTACTGACATGGATAGAAAGTTGGTTGACAGACAGAAAGCAAAGAGTGGGGATAAATGGGTCCCTTTCAGAATGGCAGGCAGTGACTAGTGGGGTACCGCAAGGCTTGGTGTTGGGACCGCAGCTATTTACAACATACATCAATGACTTGGATGAAGGGATTAAAAGTACCATTAGCAAATTTGCCGATGATACAAAGCTAGGTGGCAGTGTGAACTGTGAGGAAGATGCTATGAGGTTGCAGGGTGACTTGGACAGGTTGTGTGAGTGGGAGGATGCATGGCAGATGCAGTTTAATGTGGATAAGTGTGAGGCTATCCACTTTGGTGGTAAGAATAGGAAGGCAGATTATTATTTGAAGTTAGGTTATTTGTTAAGTTAGGAAAAGGGGACGTACAACAGGATCTGGGTGTCTTAGTGCATCAGTCACTGAAAGGAAGCATGCAGTCAGTGAAGAAAGCCAATGGAATTTTGGCATTCATAACGAGAGGAGTTGAGTATAGGAGCAAAGAGGTCCTCCTGCAGTTGTACAGGGCCCTAGTGAGACCGCACCTGGAGTACTGTGTGCAGTTTTGGTCTCCAAATTTGAGGAAGGATATTCTTGCTATTGAGGGCGTGCAGCGTAGGTTTACTAGGTTAATTCCCGGAATGGCGGGACTGTCATATGTTGAAAGACTAGAGCGACTAGGTTTGTATACACTGGAATTTAGAAGGATGAGAGAGGATCTTATCGAAACGTATAAGATTATTAAGGGGTTGGACATGTTAGAGGCAGGAAACATGTTCCCAATGTTGGGGGAGTCCAGAACCAGGGGCCACAGTTTAAGAATAAGGGGTAGGCCATTTAGAACAGAGATGAGGAAAAACCTTTTTAGTCAGAGAGTTGTGAATCTGTGGAATTCTCTGCCTCAGAGGGCAGTGGAGGCCAATTCTCTGAATACATTCAAGAGAGAGCTAGATAGAGCTCTTAAGGATAGCGGAGTCAGGGGGTATGGGGAGAATGCAGGAACGGGGTACTGATTGAAAATGATCAGCCATGATCACATTGAATGGCGGTGCTGGCTCGAAGGGCCGAATGACCCACTCCTGCACCTATTGTCTATTGTCTATTGATATTTTGTTATGTGGCAATAGTTTTCAAATCTGCAAAAATTACACAAGTCGACTGAAAAAACAAAGAACTTTAATCATCAAATTTCTGATATTAGTATATTTTGTTTAGCAATTACACACTGAAGTGGATTCTCGTCAATGGAATGGACAAATTCTGATTGATGCACAAGGGCGTTTCTCTTCATTCAAACTTCATCTGTGGGCTGCTTCACATTATGATGGAGATTATCTATGGTCACCAATCATTCAGTCCTTCCAAATATAGAAATGGTGCCAAGCTGAACATTGCCTTTGCTATGGGAAAGGGTTGTGCGGTAACTTTGTCCTCCGAGCTGAACTAATCTGTACAACAGAGAGAAGTAAGTGGGGAAGCAAGTGAGGCAAAATGAGAGGGAGCATGGGAAAAGACTGCAGCCAACAAAAAGCATTCTGAGAGCAGAGTTGAAGCTGGCCACAGACCAAAAACAAGCAGAGAGGAACTGAATGAACTTTATATTGGTCTCCTTCAAGGAAGAATGCTGTGCTACAGAAGCACAGCTAACAAAGTTGCTCCCTCACTGTGCTGGAGACCCAGGTTCAATTCTAACCTCTGGTGCTGTCTGTGTGGAGTTTGCATGTTTTCTCTATGACAGTGTCGTACTCCAGTTTTCTCTCACCTCCATAAAGATGTGTGGTTTAGTTGGTTAATCAGCCATTGTAAATTGCCCCTAGTGATTGGTTGAATTTGGGGGGGAGTGCATGAGAATGCGAGGAGAATTAAAAAAAAAAAAAAGGTTTATGGAAAGAAGATTAATTATTCTGGGGCATATTAGATAGGCTAAGTGAAAAGTTTTAAAAAAAAATGCAGATTGGACAAATCCAAAATATGAACAGTCGGTGCTGGAAATACTCGGATTCAGTCAATGAGCTTTCATCAGGACCAGGAAAGGTCAGAATGTGAACAGGCAGAAATTGCGGAGAAGTAGGGATGGTAATAAAGAGGGAACAAAGGGGATACCTGTGATGGAGTGGAGACCAAGTAAGATTGAGTGATGCAGTGATGTTGGTGCTGGCTGAGGAAGGTTTGGAATCACAGAAGATTTGTCTGGATGACTTGTAAGTAGAGGGAGATTCATAACAATAGATAGAGGAGAGGAAAGCAACCATGCTGCTGCTATTGTTAAATACTTTGAGGTTGCTGGAAATCTGAAATACAATAAAATGAAATATTAGAAAAATGCTGGAGATCAGGCACCATTTGTAGGGAAAGTAAAGTTAGGTTGATGGTTTTTCCAGATTACCAAGTTTTGTCAGAGCTAGCCAATTCTTATGCAAGGTCAACTCAGATTTTCAGATACATCTTGAAGTATTGGTGATTTGCTTAAGACTAGCTGCACTTAGTGTAAGAAAATAACTGCAGATGCTGGTACAAATCGAATGTATTTATTCACAAAATGCTGGAGTAACTCAGCAGGGTCAGGCAGCATCTCAGGAGAGAAGGAATGGGTGATGTTTCGGGTCGAGAAATGCCTGAAGAAGGGTCTCGACCTGAAACATCACCCATTCCTTCTCTCCTGAGATGCTGCCTGACCTGCTGAGTTACTCCAGCATTTTGTGAATAAGAGCTGCACTTAGTGAATCGTTAACCTGGTTCTGATGGGATGTATCTTAGGTTGCTGTTTAAGAAAGGGAGGAAATTGCAGAGTACCTTGCCATGATCTTCCAAAGATCTGGGGTTGTGCCCAAGGACGGGAAAATTACATATGTTACTCCTCTGGTTAAAATGCACTGCATGGATAAACACAGTAACTAATGAGCAGTCAGTTTAAACCTAGGGCTGGACAGGTGTGGATTGTTTAGAAAAAAGCCAGGAAAGATTTTTTGAAGGGCAACATGTCGACTTATTTTTGATAAGGTGACAAGGAACAGACTTATCATCAGGTCTAACAGGGAAGAAAACTAATTCAGCAGGGTGGAAAGAAACATAGCAAGAGGAAACAGATTAATAGTAAAGAAAGTGAACAAAAGATTCAATGAACTTCCTCAGAGGCCGGGATTGGGACCAATGCCTGTCTTGATATTGGTGGCTTTACTTAATACAGAGAGCACAGTTTTCAAATGTCCAGATGATTCCAAACTTGAATTAATACTATGCCTTTGTGAACTCTGAAGAGGTTACTGGATAGATTTCAAGAATACGAAAGAGGCCAGTGGAATGTGCAAGTAAGTGGTGGTTGAAATTTAATGGCGTGAATTGTTACAGTGTGAAGTTGGACGAATAAGAAGAGGCAAATTGGGCATGATCTACAAAAAAGTTGTAGAATGCAGATTTGGGTATATGTGCATCGTTCTTTGGAAGTTGCAGGAGGCAAAAGCAATCGTGGTGAACCTTTATAACAGATATATCCACAGCTGGAGTATTGTGTCCATTTCTCCAGGGAAAGGTGAGGAAGCCTCAGAGAGGGTGCAGAAGAGATTTAGTGAAATTATTCCAAAGATGAGCAACTTTACTTGTGCGGATGCACTGGAGAAATTGGTATTGCTGATCTTGGAAAGGAGGACATTGCGAGGAAATCTGATAGGTATCTAAAATCATGGAGGAAATGGACAGAGCAGATGGAGAGTTGTTCCTATTGGTGGTAGGATCAATAACTAGGGGACAGAATAAAAGATCAAACAGTGACATGAATACAAATCATTTTTCCACGTAGTGCACATTCAGAGGCAGGAATATCCTGCCAGGGTGGATCTTGGAGTGTGGCACTGAAACAAAAGACCTCGTTAAGAATAATTAAGGACCTTAGGAGGGGGCAGGAGAATCTGCATGAACGTGGTGAACCAAATGCCTCCTACCATGCTGTTACCATTCTGTGAATCAGCGATCAGGCTCGGGTGACTCATGGTAAATATCCTGTCTTGGTCAGTTTTAATTATTCAAACCAAGTCTGAATAGCCATGTCAGGGATGATTCGCATGGGGCTTCCAGTCAAACACAATGTTACATCAGCTGACAACAGGGGCTTCTACACTGCAACTATGGTGAATAACTGCTAAGGGTGAACAATCAAATTAAGGATAAGGAGCAGATTTTGTTATTTATTTTCCTTTCTCTGAAAACTGGGTCTTTTGAATTAAGTTGATGGATGAGAAGTGATAAATTCATTTCCTGATGGAAGAAATATTTTGAAAGAATAAGTATCCTCGTGATTTCTGGAGATAATTTATTTTTAATCGCCACTTGCATGCTATTGGTATTTCATTTGAATAAGTATGTAACATTTATTTGCCTTTAATTTTATTTCCCATGATGAACTCGGCAATAGTGGAAAGGTACACAGAGTATCCTTCTTCCAAATTACCTTTTATATTCCGTTGTGATAACATCTTAATGGAATAACTTACAAGATCTGTAGGTAGTGGAGGGGGGGGGGGGGGGGTGGTTTGGGATCCATGAACCTGTCTTTATCGATGGGTCGACAGTGGAGATAGAAAACAGCTTCAAGTTCCTGGACATGCATATCTCTGAAGATCTGGGCCCAGCATATTGATGCAATCACTAAGAAAACTCATCAATGCCTGGACTTGCTGGGAAGATTCAGGAGATTTAGCATGCTGCTGAATACTCTATCAAACCTCCATAGGTCTACGGCAGAGAGCATACTGACTGGTTACCTCATGATCTGGTTCTGCAACTTGAGCGTCCGAGAATGAAGGAGCCCACAAAACTTGGTGGACGTTGCCCAACCATCATGGGTATTGATCTTTGCACCAACAAAGGACCCACAGGAGGAACTGCCTCAATTAAGGCAGATAATATAATTAAAAAAAATGTACTACCATTGTCATGCTCTCATCTTATGACGACCAGTGGGAAGAAGATGCAGGAGCCTGAAAACCATGACCTCCAAGTTCAAAAACAGCTTTTCCCCATCAACTAATCAGGCTCTTGAACACTTCACACACTAATGACTACTTCAGTAAATACGGTCTACTGTGGATTTTGCTTTTGTTGCACTAGAAAGTTTGGTTTTGCACTATTATGGTCTGGTTAATGAGTATTCCTTATAATTTATAATGTTATTGTATATTTGTGTGTTATTGTTTATTAGGCCGTAAAGCTGCAGCAAGTAAGAATTTATTTGTTCTTTTGTTGGTACATGCAGTGCCCTCCAAATGATTGGGACAAGGACCCATTTATTTATTTATTTGCCTCTGTACTCTACAATTTGAGATTTGTAATAGAAAAAAATCACATTTCCTTAAAGTGCACATTGTCAGATTTCAATAAAGGCCATTTTTATACATTTTGGTTTCACCATGTAGAAATTACAGCTGTGTTTATACATAGTCCCCCCATTTCAGGGCACCATAATGTTTGGGACACAGCAATGTCATGTAAATTAAAGTAGTAATGTTTAGTACTTTGTCGCATATTCTTTGCATGTAATGACTGCTTGAAGTCTGCGATTCATGGACATCACCAGTTGCTGGGTGTCTTCTCTGGTGATGCTCTGCCAGGCCTGTATTGCAGCCATCTTTAGCTTATGCTTGTTTTGGTGGCAGGTCCCCTTCAGTTTTCTCTTCAGCATATAAAAGGCATGCTCAATTAGGTTCAGATCGGGTGATTGACTTGGCCACTCAAGAATTGACCATTTTTTAGTTTCGAAAAACTCCTTTGTTGCTTTAGCATTATGTTAGGGATCATTGTCTTGTTGTGGAATGAACTGCCGGCCAATGAGTTTTGAGGTATTTCTTTGAACATGAGCAGACAGGATGTGTCTATGCACTTCAGAATTCATTACGCTACTACCATCAGCAAACGTATCATCAATGAAGATAAGTGAGCCAGTACCTTCAGCAGCCATACATGCCCAGGCTTTAACACCCCCACCACCGCGTTTCACAGATGAGGTGGTATGCTTTGGATCTTGGGCAGTTCCTTCTCTCCTCCATACTTTGCTCTTGCCATCACTCTAATATGTAAATTAATCTTTATCTCATCTGTTCACAAGACCTTTTTTCCAGAACTGTGGTTGCTCTTTTAAGTACTTCTTGGCAAACTAACCTGGCCATCCTATATTTGTGGCTAACCAGTGGTTTGCATCTTGCAGTGTAGCCTCTGTATTTCTGTTCAAGAAGTCTTCTGCGGACAGTGGTCATTGACAAATCCACACCTGACTCCTGAAGAGAGTTTCTGATCTGTCGGACAGGTGTTTGGGGATTTTTCTTTATTATAGAGAGAATTCTTCTGTCATCAGCTGTGGAGGTCTTCCTTGGCCTGCCAGTCCTTTTGCGATTAGTAAGCTCACCAGTGCTCTCTTCTTAATGATGTTCCAAACAGTTGATTTTGGTAAGCCTAAGGTTTGGCTGATGTCTCGAACAGTTTTATTCTTGTTTCTCAGTTTCATAATGGCTTATTTGACCTCAATTGGCACAACTTTGGTCCTCATGTGGATAAACAGCAATAAAAGTTTCCAAAGGTGATGGAAAGACTGGAGGAAAGACTAGGTGCTGAGCGCTCTCTTATACCTGCATTAAGGAGGCAATTAAACACACCTGAGCAATTACAAACACCTGTAAAGCCATGCGTCCCAAACATTATGGTGCCCTGAAATGGGGGGGACAATGTATAAACACAGTTGTAATTTCTACGTGTTGAAACCAAAATGGATACAAATGGCCTTTAATAAAATCTGACTATGTGCATTTTAACCACATGTGATTTTTTTCTATTACAAATCTCTAATTGTGGAATACAGAGGCAAATAAATAAATGATGTGTCTTTGGCCCAAACATGATGGATGACAATTAAACGCTCTTGAAGACTATATTATTCTTGATAGGTGTTTTTGGGCTTCTACACATTGCCTTTACCTGGCATTGTGCTAAGATATGGATGCCTCATTCCCTGCTTTCTTGTATAAATGTGCCAGATTTTATTTGGTCGCAAGTTAATCCCCGAGTCAAAAGGCCTTGGGTATGAGCCTATTCTGAGAATTGAGCACAAGATCTGGGTTAATATTTTGATGCAGACAATAGTTTCAGGTCTGTTGTCCTTGGACTGAAGCTTTAAACTCCATCTGGTCTCAGGAGGATATAAAAGTTTGCTTTACACTATTAATAGGAAAACAGTAAAGTTCACAAGAATGTTCTGGACATATTTGTCTTCCTGTCAACTCTTCTTATTGAGTCCACATCAAAAGATTAGAAATTGTTCAGCCAGATCTGAGCACACTTCTCGGCATCTGCATACAATGGCGTCTTTCACTTCTTGTGCTTTTGCCCCGTGGTGGAAAGATTGGTGTAAACAGGGCCGCAACGTGAACGCACTTTCCTTGACCCCCCTGTCAACTAACAATTTCTGATATTCCATTCTTTTATTTCATTGAAGTTAATGTGATCTGCTGTCTTGGTACCTGACTTGAAAATAAAACTGGATGGAAATGTAATATCAACAGTGGAGATTTATGGAAAATTGTGTTGAAATTTTACGCACTGTAATGGTTGACCTTTGTATTGTGTGCAGCCGGAGACGAAGCTCTAAGCTTCTGTTGACTCATTTAGTGAAATATATGAGTGGATGAGCCTTGCACTTGACATCCACAGGTCAAAGGTCTCCACCAACCTTCCCTCACTATGCTACACTGTGCTCTTATAATAAATATTCAGAGTGAGATCGTGAAAGATGAGGGCCGATTCCCAATCCCTTGGGAGCCACGTCTTGGCAAAAGCGATGATGGGACTCTGCCACCTTCAATGTGTCATCAGAGACACTAACGATTGAGCAAGTGGTTACTTGAAGATCAGGGGCACGTAAACCTTTCCACAAGATTGACTGAAAGATACAGCATGAAAATAGGCCCTTTGGACCATCGAGTCCATGCCGAACATTGATCACTCGTTCACACTAGTCCTATGTTATTCCACTTACGCATCTATTCCTTACAAGTTGGGAGCAATTTGCTGAGGCCTATTAACTGAGAAACCTGCACATCTTTGGGATGTGGGGGAAACTAGAGTTGCCTAAGGAAACCCACGAGGTCATGGAGAATGTGCAAACTCCACAGTGACAGCACGTGAGGTCAGGATCGAACCCAGGTCTCTGGCACTTTGAGGCAGCAGCTTTTCCAACTGCGCTACTGTTCCGCTACTGTTGCTCTGTGATCACTTTAAGGAAGAAGGGTCTCAACCCGAAACGTCACCCATTCCTTCTCTCCAGAGATGCTGCCTGTCCAGCAGGGTTACTCCAGCATTTTGTGTCTATCTTCAGTTTAAACCAGCATCTGCAGGTCCTACCTACGCATTAAGGAAACAGGATATATATGTATTTAATATTTAGTATAATTTGAATGCCAAATAAAATTCTGTAACTAAAGCATGGAGAACAGCATTAATCAATAAGAATCATTGTCCGAAAGCACGGAAATGTGTGCTTCGGCCCAATTCTACCAAGATGCCCCATTTAAACTGGTCCCATATGCCCGTGTTTGCACCACATCCCACTTAACCTTTCTTATCCATGTAGCTGTGCAAGTGTCATTGAAATGCTGTAATAGTATCTGCCTCAACTACCTCCTCTGGCAGCTTGTTGCATATACCCACCACTCTCTGAGTTGAAAAGTTGCCCTTCAGGTTGTATTAAATCTTACCCCTCCCACCTTAAATATAAGTCCTCTTGTTTGTGATTATGGCCATTGGTAAAAGACTGCATTCACCCTATATTTTCCCCACATGTTTTTGCACACCTCTATAAGATCACCCCTCAGACTCCTGCCCTCCAAGGAATAAAGTCCCAACCTGCCCAACCTCTACCTGTAACTCAGCCCCTCAAGTCCTGGCAACATCCTCTTAAATCTTTGCACTCTTTCCAGTTTCCAGTTATCCTTCCTGATGTTTCAGGATGACCATAATTAAACACAAGGCTCCAAGTGTAGCCTCACCAATGTCTTGTACAACTGTAACGTAACATCCCAATTATGCTCAGTATCCTGACTGAAGGCGGCCAATGTACTAAAAGCCGCCTTGTCCACCCTATCTACCTGTAATGCTAGTTTCAGGGAACTATATATCTGTACTCCAATATCTCTCTGCTCTACAACACTCCCCATTCATTGTGAAGGGCCAGTCCTGGTTTGACTTTACAAAATGCAACCTTGCACTTATCTGCATTAAACTCCATTAGCCATTCTTCAGCCACTTGACCAGCTGATCAAGAGCCGGCTGTAATTTTTGATAACCATACTCACTGTCTACGATACCAACCACTTCACCTTATCTCATAATTTATGTTAATTGAGCCCACCCCCTCCAAATTCCTCCCCTGGAATAATAAATATGTAAATTTAAGAGCTTGTAACTTGTGCTTTTGGATTTGGACAAAATCTACAATTCACTGGAGAAAATTCTGTGAATATTTCTGAGATGTTATGACCCACGAGGTCCATGCAAGACCCATTAGAACAATCCCATTAGTCCTAATCTCTTTTCCTTTTCCACTATAGTTCTTCTGCCACCTTCTCTATCTCACAGCTCACTCAGTTCATTTCAGGAGCTGCAACAAATGTTACATTAAAGATGGTGCCTATTGTGCTGCAAAAGAGATAAAGGAATGTTTATTTTACTGCTGCCTCTTACCTTCTCAATTGATTGCTTAATACTAATCTATTTAATTCCAATTACATTTCTCCTCTAGCTCAGATTAAGTTCAATTTTCCAGTAAAAATATAAACATTTAAGATTTTATCTATAAATATATTCTCTCCTATTCGCTGCGCCTAATTAAGTTGCAGTATCAGTGATCATTGCACTCGAAGAATTAATCCCATCAACGACCATTATCTTGTCAGATTCGAGACCATCCCTGCAATGTAATTTGATTGTCTCTGTTATAAAAGCGTGCTGGTTAGGCATCATTAGTCTACCTCATCTGCCAAACAAAGCTCTAATTAAAAATATTTCTCACAGAATAAATACACACATTCAGCATTTGTGGTGGGGAAAGAATCATAAAGCATATCTGAGTTTAGCCTTGCCAATTTCCCATTGCCTCAGCAACTCACCTTTCTAACAAGCACAGTCTATTAACACTTCTGGATATTTTTAAACAGTAGCTCTCTCCCTTGCTAATACATTTGCACAACATCAGGGGCCATTAGATAATCTGTGGTCAGTTTTGGCTCTTGTAAAAACTGGGCCCACCCACATATCGGTGACTATTTCTCCACAGATTGTAGTTGGGAGTGGAGAGGAAGGTGACATTGTGTTGGATAAAATTTTTGTTCTGTAAGTTGCTGCCTTTGTGAACCAGATTGAATGTCTGCATTTCCTGTTGATTTCTCCCAACTCCTCGATATCTGCATCCTGTGTAGTCTCAGTTTCTGTCCTCTTTTCAGGTCACTGGCCAACCTGACCACCAAGTTAGGCAGCTAATGGTCTTAGGTATCCTGCCTAACTTAGACTAGCTGACTTTGATTTCTGCACTGTGTCTCACGCCACTCTTAAAAACTACAAAGAAAATTGAGGTAAATAAATCATACTTCAAAGAACTGTCATCATTAAACCATGATGCTAATTGCAACTTATGCCCACACATTTATCAGGATTTGATTCCACCTGTCATTGCCCTGGCCAAATTATCAGCTGATCAATATCATTCTGTTGGCTAAGAAATTCATGCGAGCAGATATGATCACAATATAGAAAAAAAGACAATTTTGAAAAAGAAATTCCCACTTGAGACAAAGGAATGTTTGGTTTGTTTCAATTATTAAATATTGTCCCAAAAGCAGATATCGATGTAAAAGGTTAATTACTTTGTAGGAGGTTATGATTTGTAAATATTTAGATGAACCAAATATTGGAGGTGTTACTGACGATGAGGGAAGGTACTCTTACCCAACAGAATGATATTGATCAGTTGGTAATTTAGACAGGGCAATGACAGGTGGAAATACAATCTTGATAAGTGTGAGGTGATGCATTCTGTGGGGGTGGGGGGGGGGGGGTCGGGGAACAACTAAGGATAAGATATGCACCATGAATGGTGGTATATTAGGGTGTATTGAGGAATAGAGGACCTTGTGTAGGCTTGCGTGGTGTAGATAGGATAATGCGGATGTCTTAGGATAGGTAAAAAAACAGCAGATGCTGGTTAAAATCTCAGGTAGACACAAAATGCTGGAGTAACTCAGCGGGTCAGGCAGCTTTTTGGGAGAGAAGGAATGGGTGACGTTTCGGGTCGAGACCCTTCTTCAGACTGATATCAGGGGTGGGGGCGGGACAATGATAGAATGTAGTCGGAGCCACGAAGACTTGTGGGAGAACTGGGAAGGGGGAGGGGATAGAAAGGGAAAGCAGGGACTATCTAAAGTTAGAGAAGTCAATGTTCATACGGCTGGGGTATAAACTACCCAAGCGAAATATGAGGTGCTGTTCCTCCAATTTGCGCTGGGCCTCACTCTGACAATGGAGGAGGCCCAGGACAGAAAGGTCAGATTGGGAATGAGAGGGGGTGTTGAAGTGCTGAGACACCGGGAGATCAGGTAGGTTAAGACGGACTGAGCGGAGGTATTCAGTGAAATGATCGCTGAAACTGCGCTTGGTCTCACTGATGTAGAGAAGTTGACACCTGAAACAGCGGCTGCAGTAGATGAGGTTGGAGGAGGTGCAGGTGAACCTCTGCCTCACCTGGAAAGACTGTTTGGGTCCTTGGATAGAGTCGAGAGTGGAGGTAAAGGGACAGGTGTTGCTTCTGCAGTTGCAGGGGAAAGTACCTGGGGAGGGGGTGGTTTGGGTGGGAAGGGACGAGTGGACCAGGGAGTTTCAGAGGGAACGGTCTCTGCGGAAAGCAGAAATGAATGGAGATGGGAAGATATGGCCGGTAGTGGGATCCCGTTGGAAGTGGTCAAAATGTTGGAGGATAATATGTTGTATGCGACGGTTGATTGGGGTGGAAAGTGAGGACATGGGGGACTCTGTCCTTATTCCGAATAGGGAGAGGGAGAGCAAGAGTGGATCTGTGGGATATTGAGGAGACCCTAATGAGAGCCTCATCTATAATGGAAGAGGGGAACCCCTGTTTTCTAAAGAATGAGGACATCTTCGATGCCCTCATATGGAACACCTCATCCTGGGAGCAGATGTGGCGCAGACGGAGGAATTGGGAGTAGGGGATAGAGTTTTTACAGGAAACTGGGTAGGAAGAAGTCAAGATAGCTATGGGAGTCAGTAGGTTTGTCGTAGATGTTGGTCAATAGTCTATCTCCTGTGATGGAGATGGTGAGATCCAGAAACGGTAGGGAGATGTCGGAGATAGTTCAAGTAAATTTGAGAGCAGGATGGAAATTAATGGTGAATTTGATAAAGTCAGTGAGTTCTGCATGGGTACAAGAGGTAGCACCAATGCAGTCATCGATGTAGCAGAGGTAGAGTTCTGGGATAGGGCCAGTGTATGCCTGGAACAGGGATTGTTCGACGTACCCTACAAAGAGGCAGGCATAGCTAGGGCCCATGGCATAGTGAGTGCCCATAGCTAAGCCTTGGATTTGGAGGAAGTGGGAGGAGTCAAAGGACCATAGCTACGCCTATTTCGCTTGGGTAGTTTACACCCCAGCGGTATGAACATTGACTTCTCTAACATCAGATAGTCCCTGCTTTCCCTCTCTATCCCCTCCCCCTTCCCAGTTCCCCCACTAGTCTTCCTGTCTCCGACTACATTCTATCTTTGTCCCACCCCGTCCCCTGACATCAATCTGGTGCAGTACCCTCTTCTCCCCCACTCCCCTCCCCCCCACTACCTCCTCCCCCCCTCCTCCCCTGCCCCCTTCCGCCCCCTCCTCCTCCCCTTTGGATATTCTGCATCACTAATATTGCATGCATTTCTGATCACCACACATTAGGAAGGGTGTGATTTCTCTGTAGATGGTGTAGTTGAGATTCACTGGTACGTCAGCTTACTGGAATGTTTCAGTTCTGTGGAAGGACTAGATATGGTGGGCTTGTTTACTTGGAAAGGAGGAGGCTGAAGCAGACCAAATTGTGAGAGGCATAGATAGTAGTAACATTTTCACCAGAAGCAAAGTTGTTCAAAAACAAGCAGGCATAGATTTAAGGTGAGGTTTTGGAGGGGATCTGAGGTTGAATATTTTCATCCAGAGTGTGGTTGCAATCAAGAACTCATTGCCTGGGAAGATGTGGTAGCAGGTACTCTTGCAACATGTTCAGGAGCATCTGGATAGCACCTGAATTGCTGAGGAACAGTAGGCAATGGACCACATACCAATAAATGGGATCAGTGTGTATAAGTAGTTGAAGGTTAGCATGGTACGTGATGGGCCAAAGGGCCTGTTTCTGTGCTGAATGCTAACGAGTCTATGACAAGAATGCTAAATGAAGTCCATAGATGTACACTTTTTGGCCTGGGGCTAATGTAATTTCAGTGAACTCTTGGAACATAAATAGAGTGTATTTGGAAACCGATTATATGAAGGAAAAATAAAGCACTGACAAAGGAACAACATAAAGTCACTTGGGTCTTAGCAGTCATGTGAATTTGCAGTTATATATAGTTTTAACTCAACATTTTGAAATTTGTTCATGCTGTTAGTGATGGAGGTTAAGAAGCTATCGGAAAACATGGAATAATAATGAATGACCACATAATCTTTTTTGTAATTTGAGACCAAGGAATAAAAATGTACCTTAAACAAAATCACCAAAAAGTGAGATATGACTACTCGATTATTTTCCCATAACATATTGAAGCATAATTTGTAAGTTCATTAAAAGACCAGGGAAAATGGTTTAAAAATAAGGTACATTAAAAGCACTAGAGAATGGAGGCACCGCACACAATTCTTCAAGGTGTATCCAAGGTGTATCCAGCCTGTCCTCTTTTCAGTGTTATAACAATGATCCTCCGACTGTGAAATCAGGCTGCTGATGTCATGAAGTATAGCTGGTGTGAAGCAACTAACATTTTCTTTCCTGTCCAAATGCCTTTCAAGCTCTTCTGTTCCTTCATCCTGCATGTCATAAGTTCATGATCAGGACTATAAATTCTATCTATTTTTGCAACGTCCTTGGCCTGAAGGACTGAGCTAGTTACAGGGAACTGATTGGTGTCCCTACTGAGATTATGTCCTGCGCCACAAGTGAGATCTTGTGATTCTGCTGTTCTCTGCAATCTTGTAAACTCTTACTGAGGTATTACAGAGGTATTAAACAGTATTTTAGGTTGGATATATTTTGTATTGACTGCATAGAATGGATGTTAGTGCTCATAATGGGCAAGATTAACGATGGCAGCCATAAGACTTGGAGAGTGCATGTTGTTCACAATTAAAACACTTCTGATCTGGGTTGCTCCAAACAAGCTAACATCAGTCTGAAGAAGGGTCTCGACCCGAAACGTCACCCATTCCTTCTCTCCCGAGATGCTGCCTGATCTGCTGAGTTACTCCAGCATTTTGTGAATAAATCGAAGCTAACATCCTTTGACATTGTCATTTCTATCAACTGCTTCTGATGCAGATAAGATATGGAAAATATGTGCTTTGCAACAGTTGTTCCTAATTCCAATAAGGCTAAGGAAATAAAATAAACAATCTTGTGTAATATGGATTTAAGCATTGATGGATATATATTACGTCCCATGTTTTCAAGTCATTTGAGAAAATGGCCGATTTCAAAGAGCATGTCCACAATGATTCAGCTTCCTGTAAATTTTTAATTATGGATAAGATTTGCAATCAGACATCTGTAAAAGAGATTCCTGTTGTTCAACAGTGACATCATCAAGCAAGCAGAGCACTTGATCAAATCGCATTTTTTCCAAATAGAGTAAAAACCAGGAAGTAAAAAGAGCAACTGTTACCTTTGTTTTACAGGTGAGAAATAAAGATTGGATTATTATAGAAAATGGACTATTCAATGCAACATTGTCTCGTGTTCCATCAAACCTAAACAAAAATGCAAGCTGCAACTGAATGAATGCATTTGCCTGCAGTGAGGCAACTCACAGCTTTCTGTCAGGTCACACTATGAAACATGCATTGATGTAAATTTTCAGTTGGAGCTTCTTCCATGCTTATCATTTAGCCCATGGAGAATGCTCCACCATTCGATCACGACTGATCTATTTTTCCTTCTCAACGCCATTCTCCTGTCTTGTCCCTGAAACCTTTGATCCCCTTACTAATCAAGAACCCACCAATCTCAGCTTTTAAAATGACTTGGCCTTCGCAATCATCTGTGCCAATGAATTCCACAGATTCACCACCCTGTGGCTTAAGATATTCCTCCTCATCTCCATTCTAAAGGTATGGCCTTTTAATCTGAGGCTATGCCCTCTGGTCCTGGACTCTCCCACTGGCAGAAGCATCATCTCCATGTCCACTCTACCTGGCCCTTTCATTATTTGATGGGTTTCAATGAGATTCCTCTGAGCTTGCTAATCCTGGTAGCTGATCACATTGATCCCGACAATCCTGGAATCAAGTGCTAGGGCCTGAGAGGCAACTGAGCTTTCAGCCAGGCAGCTAGCATGTAGATGGCACTGCCCCAGGAATAAAAACAAAAACCACTGCAGGTTGAGCAGCATCTGTGGAACGAGTACTTGAGGTCAAATTTCCTTCGTCGGATATGGGAAAGGGAGAAAACAAATTAGTTGTAAGTTGCAGTAGAGGTGGTGGAACAATGGATAGAACAAAGGGAAACTTTCAAAGACCAACAGAAGATACCTAAAAAGGTAATAGGGGGAGAAAAGATGAGGTATGAAGGTAAGCTAGTCAAGAATATGAAGGAGGATAGTAAAAGCTTCTTTAGGTATGTGAAGAGGAAAAAAATAGTTAAGCCAAATGTGGGTCCCTTGAAGACAGAAACAGGTGAATTTATTTTGGGGAACAAGGAAATGGCGGATGAGTTGAACAGGTACTTTGGATCTGTCTTCACCAAGGAAGACACAAACAATCTCCCAGATGTATTAGTGGCCAGAGGACCTTCGGTGACGGAGGAACTGAAGGAAATTCACATTCAGCAGGAAATGGTGTTGGGTAGACTGATGGGACTGAAGGCTGATAAATCCCCAGGGCCTGATGGGCTGCATCCCAGGGTACTTAAGGAGGTGGCTCTAGAAATCATGGACGCATTGGTGATCATTTTCCAATGTTCTATAGATTCATGATTGGAGGGTAGCTAATGTTATCCCACTTTTTAAGAAAGGAGGGAGAGAGAAAACAGGGAATTATAGACAGTTAGCCTGACGGTGGTGGGGAAGATGCTGGAGTCAATTATAAAAGATGAAATAGTGTCACATTTAGATAACAGTAACAGGAGTGGTCCGAGTCAGCATGGATTTACGAAGGGGAAATCATGCTTGACTAATCTTCGGGAATTTTTTGAGGGAGAGCCCATGGATGTAGTGTACCTTGACTTTCAGAAAGCTTTTGATAAGGTCCCACATAGGAGATTAGTGGGCAAAATTAGAGCACATGATATTGGGGGTAGGGTACTGACATGGATAGAAAATTGGTTGGCAGACAGGAAACAAAGAGTAGGGATTAACGGGTCCCTTTCAGAATGGCAGGCAGTGACTCGTGGGGTACTGTAAGGCTTGGTGCTGGGACCGCAGCTATTTGCAATATACATTAATGATTTAGAGGAATGGATTAAAAGCAACATAAGCAAATTTGCAGATGACACAAAGCTGGGTGGCAGTGCGATCTGTGAGGAGGACGCTATGTGGTTGCAGGGTGACTTGGAGAGGTTGGGTGAGTGGGCAGATGAATGGCAGATGCAGTTTAATGTGGATAAATGTGAGGTTATCCACTTTGGTGGCAAAAACAAGAAGGCAGATTATTATCTGAATGGTATCAAGTTAGGAAATGGGGAAGTCCAACAGGATTTGGGTGTCCTTGTACATCAGTCACTGAAAGTAAGCATGCAGGTACAGCAGGCAGTGAAGAAAGCTAATGGCATGCTAGCCTTCATAACAAGAGGAGTTAAATATAGGAGCAAAGAGGTCCTTCTGCAGTTGTTCAGGGCCCTAGTGAGACCGCACCTGGAGTACTGTGTGCACCTTTGGTCTCCAAATTTGAGGAAGGATATTCTTGCGATTGAGGGAGTGCAGTGTAGTTTCACGAGGTTAATTCCTGGGATGGCGGGACTGTCATCTGTTGAAAGAATGGAGCGACTGGGCTTGTATACTCTGGAATCTAGAAGGATGAGAGGAGATCTTATTGAAACATATAAGATTATTAAGGGATTAGACACGCTGGAGGCAGGAAACATGTTCCCAAATGTTGGGGGAGTCCAGATCCAGGGGCCACAGTTTAGGCCATTTAGAACAGAGATGAGGAAAAACATTTTCACCCTTTATCTCTTAACGTAATCTTCAACTTTCTGTTCCCTCGTAATTATTTTTTTTTAAATCATCCCATTTACCTGACAAATGGGTATAATGAACTCTTCTTATCTCGTGATCAGTTTTCTTGCCCTTAGCCTGGTTTACAACGTTCTATATTTATCTCTATTCTGACTAGCTATGCCTTGCAGCCTTTTAGATCTATATGTTACCTCTCCTAACATGACCTTTCAGTTACTTTCACTATGTTGATCTTTTTTCCCCATCGTGCTTCCCCAGTATGTATGCTCTTGGGTTAGATTTATTATAAAATTTCTGAATGTTCTTATACCATCCAGAATTTCCTGCATCATTCCTTGCATGGAGATCTAGACTGGGACAATAGAAAGATCGTTCATCAGGCCAATATTTGAATGACCACCCACAGCTTAATCAAAGATGAGTCTAACCCCGGACACCATCTTTTCCCCTCTCCCATCAGGCAAGATGTACGTAAGTGTGAAAACATATTCCTCCAGATTCTGGGACAGTTTCTTCGCAGCTGTTATCAGGTGACTGATCCATCCTATCACCAACTAGAGAGCAGTCCTGAGCTACCATCTACCTCATTGGAGATTCTTGGACTATCTTTAATTGGATTTCACTGGACTTTATTTTGCACTAAGTTGTACGTTCGTACACATGACAATAAACTAAGCGAACTAGGCCCCTGGGATCTTGACCATCTGGTTCAGAGTAGGGCTCTGCCCATCGTTGACAAAATCAGCAGGCACAAGTTTTGAGTGAGATAGCCAAAACCATCTCATGACTGTAGTGTTAGGCATCATTTTTGTGGACTTCCTGTGCCCACCCTGTTTATCAGGGTTCAGACTTTGGTGCTGCATCTGAAGACTCTCATCAATTTGTTGCTATATTGCCTGTGGTGAACTATCAAGAAAAATTTGAGATTATCATCATGTAGTTGTCCATTCATGGCTTATACAATAATTTTGAATAGTATTTGGATTGGAGTTATTGTGGTATTAATGCTTCGTCTGTCTTATAAGTTAGTGTGAAGATCGTTCCCAGGTTTGTTCACCCGTCTGATATCCCCCAGAGACTCAGTGCCTCATTCGTCACATTCATTGCCTCCGTGTATTCTGGGATAAATCAGTTTAATGCGAATGAAATCTGATCAAAGCAGTTACAAGTCCAAACTGAACAACCCCCACCTTGCTGTTTTAATTGTAAAATTAGTCATACGTTTGCTTTATATAGTCAGAGGAAGAAGCTGTCAACACTGAGCATTTCAGCTGTAGTGAAAAAGCAAACCATCACTGTTTTGTGCCCGGAATGTGATTCTTGCAAAATGAGTTGTGTGCAGTTATTGTATCTTCTTGCATTGTGTTCCATCTCATGGTCAGCCTGACCTGTTAACCTCGGCCAGAAACAATGAGCAAACCCCTCTGGGGTCTCTGGTCAGTTGGGTAAAAGGAAGTGAAGTGCCCAACCTTTTCAGTGTAAATAAAATCCTCTTGTACTTCATATAATTTGAGGTTGTGAGTTGCTTTGTGCAGAATGGTGATCAAGACTGATGTTTAGATTCTTGCTCATTAATCTTAATTACTAAAATCTGTAATAAATATTAATAACTAGTATTTGCATTTAAAGTGTTTTGCGTAAACTGGGAACACTATAGAATGGAATTTAGTTTTGGGTTTATTATTGACACGTGTACCAAGGTTCAGTGAAAAGCTTTGCTTTGCATGCTATCCAATCAAATCAGATAATACAATGCATAAATGCAATCAAGCCAAACTCAAGTACAAGAGCTAGAGCGAAGGGAAAGATACAGAATGTAGTTGTCAGCATGTAGCACAGCAGTTTCAGAGACAAAGTGTAATGTCCACAATGAGGTAGAGGAGAATCGGACTGTACCCTCGCAGGTGGAAGGACTGTTCAGAAGCTTGATAACGGAGGGAAGGCTGCTTCTCACTCCTTGTGTGATATGTATATTCGCAGCATTTGCAAATTTGTATAACTTGGCCACATCTTTTCTAAAGATTTTTGGTGTATCCTGATGAAGGGTTTATGCACACGTAATTGCCTTGATGTTTTCCATGGCTGTTGCCGATTGAGGCAGGTATTATCACAATGTTTAAAAAACATTTGGACAGGTACATGGATAGGATAGGTTTAGAGGGATATGGGCCAAACGCAGGCAGGTGGGACTAGCTTAGATGGGGCATATTGGTCGGCATGGCAGGTTGGGCAGAAGAAGCTATTTCTGTGCTGTATGACTATGAGTCTCTGACTATAATCTGTGGGATACTTTCAGTGTTTTCTGGTTCAGATTGAAGTTTTGGCAGAATACTATTATTGTTTGGAGAGTGGTAATATTTTGGTTACCTGTCAAGCTTGCTTTTTAGTGAAGATTTCAAATTACAGCAAGTTATGTCCTGTGTCCACCCAGGTGATTTTATGTTAAAACAAGATACAATGGAGATCTCCAGTATTACATGTTTTGCATTGCAAACTACACAGTGACCTGATGGAGGAACTTAATTCCATTGTTATCAGTGTGCTGATTAATTATACTGATATTGACCAAAGTAGAAGCTCTGGGTTTCCAATGAATTCAGAATTGGGTTCTAATTTGTCTTTGTGTTTTCATCAGCAAAATTGAGGCGCAGTTGAGAGACAATGTTCATGATTCGATACATAATTAAATTCCATGGACTAAATCCAAAGATATCGCAGGATTCTTCACTTATCACTTATTCTGGAACTCAAGTTTGTCACTGCTGTGAAATTTGAAAATTGACTGTACATTGACTACATTTCAATATTCTTTAAATACCATAGCACAGTTTACAAACTGATAGATGATATTTTTAATCATGCAAAGGCATTAGATTCAATAAACACATTCTGCCATACTTCATCTAAAATTTATAATTTTACGGAGACACCAAACCCAATAGTTTGAGAGAGCGTATCTCAATAATGTTGACATCTGAAGGATAAATTACCTGGTTGAAAGTGCTAGATATCATCCAGAGGTTCGGAGGTTCATGGAATCTGTTCAATGTTTCTTTACATAAATGGCATATTGGTATTAGGTAGGTTATTTTTAGTATTTCAGGTACTGTGCGGGGATTTACTGGCCGTTGGTTTCCTGGATAAGTGAAGGCACATAAGTAGGTCAGCCACGATCATAACAGAGCAACACATCTTCCAACTGTCGTATCCAAACATTTGTTTTTACATAATCCCTTCATGATGTGGAGGCTATATTACAATTTCTCAGTCAAGTCTCCCCAATGTCATGCGTAATGGCAATTTGTGACTTGAGCAAAGATCTCAACGTGCTGGAGTATCTCAGCGGGTCATTGCAGCGTCTCTAGTGAACATGGATAGGTGAGTTTTCAGGTCAGGGCCCTTCATCAGATCATTTAGACTCCAAGGGAAAGGTACCTACCTGGAACATCCCAATGCAGCGATGCCTGACCCACTGAGTTTGTGTTTTTTGCTCAAGACGCCAGCATCTGCAGTTTCTTGTATATGTATGTGTGTATATATATATATGCTATGTTTCAATGCTATGTTTTATCCTGTTAGTATTATTGCAGCAATGGGCAGCTTGCACTTTTGAGCTCGATTAAACTCTTGTGTAAAATAGAATTAAGTTCATTAATTAAAAATACGGAGTTCCTCATTTGAAAATTTGTTGAGCAGGATACTATAGAACCAAGTGAACTGTCATACTTGTTATGTTATTTTTTTCTAACATTGCAGTCAATGTTCAAATGCAATTTGTGTGGAAAATATCTGAACACAGCAATAAACTACATCGAGAATAAAACCTCTGAGATTCATTCAATTTAACCTGAAGCCTTAAATATGATTTTTTAAAGTTTGAGACCAAATTTATTTTTATTAATTGAAAGACAAGTGGCAGTATAAAGTAGACAAATTCTTTACTTTCGAAAATTTAGTCAGTGAAAATTTCCAATGACTTCTCTGAAGTATGAGTCAATCTCTCAACATCTAAACAAATATAAAATTAAATAAATTACATTCTTTATCAGGATTATCATCATATTTTCAAACTCATACCTAAAAATTGCATGCTTGACTTAGGTTTTAATTATATTTTGCTGTCTCAAAATGGTTTATTGCTTTGTATGCTGTGCATTAAAGTAATGTCAGAATCAATCAGCTTTGCATCCGGGATAGGTTCACACCTGAAATTGTTTAATTATATTTTTATTGCAAGATATTTCTGTTGCAAGATTTAGATTTAGAATTAGAATCCTTAAGGATTTTTTGAAATAAGAATAATTTCACAAACATTCATGCTCCACTTTGATGGGTAATTTAATATTAGTGTTTAAATATCATGTGGAATGTACATTAAAATGTTTGATGTATGTTTTCCTCAGTTTTGAGTTTGGAAGAAATCATAGCGCAAAAATTGGGAAGCTTGGCCCAGTTTTTTGAAAGCTACTCAGTGTATGAGATTTACCTAGCAGTGCGATAGAAGCTTCAAGCATCATTTCAAATCAGGAGAGTTGAGCAGAAATAAATTGGCTGTTCACCTCATCCCTGTGGAGTTTAACAAATGACTGTACTGACAAGGACGACAGCATTTGGGAAGGTTAGCTGATGCCTATCAGTAATTAGCCCAAGGACAGATTTGGGTAATTCGTCATTCTTCAGAGCTACAATTTTATCAACTAAAATTCATGCTTCAAAGACTTTTTTTTATATACCTTGTTGGTCCCCTAATGACCTCAGCCACACAGACCAAGGAGGTCCCAAGTTTGATTCCAGTTAGTGATCCATTACTTGTGGCAAGTTGACCTCAATGTCAGTGGGCTTGGAAAAAGCTAAGGTGACAAACAATTCTTGCTCAAAATGTATTTTATCTGTGATTACTGCTGCAAAATTATTGAGTGTTAATATTGAGAGAGAGCAGGATTTAAAGAGTGACAGTTGAACTCATCTGCTGACATTCAGGTCAGCATAGAATAGACTGTGGCTTTGTTTCTTACATCTTGAGATCATTGATCTTTGAGTTAGCTTAATTCTGGACTATATTGTGCAAAACTCCATACTTCAATCAGGAAAGTTATTGAGAAGAAAGAAGTGTGTTGGTTGCAAGGTTGCTGCTTCAGATCTTCAAAGCTTGCTGTAGTTGGGAACAAGTAGTGTAAGAAAATAACTGCAGATGCTGGTACAAATCGAAGGTATTTATTCACAAAATGCTGGAGTAACTCAGCAGGTCAGGCAGCACCTCAGGAGAGAAGGAATGGGTGACGTTTCGGGTCGAGACCCTTCTTCAGACTGATGTCAGGGGGCGGGGCAAAGGAAGGATATAGGTGGAGACAGGAAGACAGTGGGAGATCTGGGAAGGGGGAGGGGAAGAGAGGGACAGAGGAACTATCTAAAGTTGGAGAAGTCAATGTTCATACCACTGGGCTGCAAGCTGCCCAGGCGAAATATGAGGTGCTGTTCCTCCAATTTCTGGTGGGCCTCACTATGGCACTGGAGGAGGCCCATGACAGAAAGGTCAGACTGGGAGTGGGAGGGGGAGTTGAAGTGCTCAGCCACCGGGAGATCAGGTTGGTTAAGGCGGACTGAGCGAAGGTGTTGAGCGAAGCGATCGCCGAGCCTGCGTTTGGTTTCGCCGATGTAACGAAGTTGGGAACAAGGTCAGTTGTTCAAGATTTCAGTTTTATAACCTTCAGTTGCTCAACCTAACTTGATTGTGTGCGTGCGTGCCTATGAGTGTTTGATGGGGCAGGAGTGAGGAGGAGGTGAGAAGAGGGATACTTTTTAACTTCAAGTTCCTGCTTTCAAGCCAGAGTAGTATAGAATATCTGGAACGTGATTGTGTTTCTTTTTGGCGAACACTATATACAATTGCCTATTTTGTTAATCTATTGGTAGTGTAACAGTGCCATTCTGGTCCCTATCGTTGGCACATGGGCCAGAACGGTTATCCCCATTGATAACAGTTGGGTCCCTTTAGCTGACATTGGATTCGCCTGAGGACAGAAGAAGCTGGAGAGAAAGAGGTAGAAGGAAGAAAGGAGTGAGGGAAACGGAGACAGCCTCCTTGCTAGTTCTGTTCCCCTGTCACAGGTTCGAGAAAGACTGAGCAACAGGGACAAACCTGAGACCATCAGCACCACCACCAAGACTGGGCTGCCAGGAAGAAGCCGTAGACAGCCAACGCTTCTAACTGAGGCTAAGACTGAGTGGCCAGGGCAAGCCTGAGATGCCAATGCCTCTTCCTGCCCACAGACAATGAGAGGCTGCGCCCACAAATAGAGGTAAAGACTGAGCAGTCAGTGTGAACCATAGACTGCCAGCTCTGCCTCTTCCTGCCCAAAGCTAAGCTGCCAGGATAAGCCTGGGACCGCCAGTGCATCAACTTGAGGCACGGGAGTACTGCACGGGGAAGCCCGAGGTCACCTTAGACAAGGACTGAGCTGCCGGGACAAGCCCGAGATTGCCAGTGTCACCGTACATACACGCTGATGATGAGGGACAGCGCCCCCATGCTGTCCTGGACTTTCTTGTCACTGTAAACAAAACATACCATGTGAGTTCACCCTATTGCGAGTGTCGGTGTGGTCACTGCTGAAACCGGCGTCATCCCCGTTTGCACAGTAGACATTGTTCCATCCTGCAATGAGACACAAGTTGCGATGAAAGACGGCAGAGTCTATTATACATTTCTCCAAGTCAGCTTGGTATTGAATGAAAAGCCAGCACAAAGGCAGGGCTTTGTTGCCCAAGTTGACAGGACCTGTGAAATGTTGAAAGACCAGGAGTCAATATCTTTGTGCCATTTGTCAAGGAGTGATGCTCAGTGTTGACAGAGCTTAGAGGGACTGAGCTGGGGGCTGCTGAGAATGAAGAGGGACCTGGTGTGCCACGTGCAGCTACTAGCCTGGTTCACCGGTACGAGACTGTACTAAGAACATTTGAAATGTTGTCGGTGCCATAAACATGGCGCTTCTTTGTGCACTACCAAGGTGAAGTCTGCTGTGGTCCAACATCTTCAAAATAGAAAGCAATGATTTTGATGGGTCACCAAGTGGAATACATTGAAGCCTCTGGGTTGTAAGGAGGATGCAAAGACACTTCAAGTTGGTATAGACTGATTAATGAATAGATAAAGACATGGCAAATGGAACACAAGGAAGAAAAATGTGAAATACTCCATTTTGATAGAAGCAGACTATCCATTAAATGGTGGGAGACAAAAGTAGTGTTCAGATGAACGTGGGTGTCCTTGTACAAGAATCACTGCAAGTTCACAGGTGGGAGTAGCAAGCACTTAAAGCTAATTGTTTATTGGGCTTTGAAGCCAGATGATTTAAGTAGCAGCGTAATGGCATCTTATGGCAGAGAGCCTTGATTAGATCGCACCTGGATTATTGTGTTCATGTGTAAACTCCTTATATCAAGAAAGATGTATTTGCTGGAGAATAAACGAAATGAAGGTTCACCAGATTAGTGTCTGGAATGGAGTGCGTGTCCTATGTTGGGAGATTAAGCAGATGGAGCCTTTACTCTCAAGTTTTGAAGAATGAGCAGCAATGTCACTGACAGATGCACATCTTTTATGGGACTTGACAAGCGAGATGTCAAAGGCCTGTAGATTCATTGTTAACCTTACAGTGGGCTAATTAGCGACAAAGCAGTGATTACTTGTGCAAAGTAATACCATGCCTTCATGCATTGCTTAACAATAATAACTACATACAGAAAACATCCTGAGGCACTTCACAGAAATGTTATGTAGATTGAATTAGATGGTTTTTGATGGTGCGCATATGGGATATGAAGTTTCGCTGGAGGTGATCAGTGTTTCGTACTTTATCCTCTTTATCACCAAAGACACCTTCCGCTGTTATAAATTTTCTATCATTACCCCTACCTCTGCCCATCTGAAATGCACACCCTTGTAATAAAAAGGAGCTGCAGATGTTAGTTTACCCCAAAAAAGCACAAAATGCTGGAGTAACTCAGCGGATCAGGCCGCATCTCTGGAAAACATGGATAGATGACGTTTTAGTTTATTATCTCCAGCTGTGACAACACCAATAGTGCCTTGGACAATCTCCCACCTTCCACCCTCTGTAAACTGGAGTGCATCCAAACCTTGGCTGGCCATGTTCTAATTCAATGTCATTTCATCTTTCACCCAGCACTTCCGTTCATTGAATTACTCTGGCTCCCAGTGGAGCAAAGCTTCATGTTTAACATATCCTTTTTTCCCCATTCATTCTATTCCCTGGCTTCATCATCCCCTCTGTCACCACTTCAAATCCTCCAGCCCTCTGATCCATCTAATTTTGTCATCTTCTGCGTGCCTGATTTTCATGACACCGATATAGTTGGCATTGTCTTCAGTTTCCCAGTTTAAACTGAAATAGCCAGGTGTGAATGACCAGAATACTCAAATTGAGTCATTTATAGCTAACATGCCTTCATTCACTGTATAATTCCATAATGCATTCCTATTTGCAATTCTTGTAGATAAAATCGAGTTCCCAACAAATACATGGTTTCAAATAAAAACTAATTGAAACAAATTATATGAATGGAATTAATAGTAAATATTGATATTCCCTCTTCAAACTGTCCAATTTTCTTCTTTTAATAATGCCTGAACCTTATTTTGCGACCATCTTTAGGCCACTTGTCCCAATATCTCCCCATGTTTCCCTACGTCAAGTTTTGTTGAACGAGCTGGCTTGTTGTTTAGGAGAGGTAT
Source organism: Rhinoraja longicauda (assembly GCF_053455715.1). Taxonomy (NCBI): domain Eukaryota; kingdom Metazoa; phylum Chordata; class Chondrichthyes; order Rajiformes; family Arhynchobatidae; genus Rhinoraja; species Rhinoraja longicauda. The sequence continues at coordinate 55,762,512 of NC_135960.1, read as the reverse complement.
GTAAGTGTAGTTCATCCAACTGTAAAGATAATAATTATGATTTGGCTCATTGAACAAAGTTCAGACTTTCATCATATGCTCTGCATTATCTACATAAGACCTTGGTGGGTTTCATCTCACAAAAAGAGCCCGTGGTTTAAATATTTGAAACAAACTATATTTTCCTGTGTATTAAGTTATAATCTGAATTGCACAATTTGGGATATGCTATCTATTAGCATGATGACCGGGTAACTGTATCCATCCGAGTAAAACCCCTGTCAGTAACAAAACAATGAAACTAGTTCTCTTTTATTTCATCCACATGTAGCATTCTCGAGTAAAGAATGCCTGCATTGCACTCAAATAAACACCGCATGATAATGATGACACAAGAGACATAGTATGCAAAAAGAATGTGTTGACCCACTGATTTAACATCAATTCGATAGTGCTGCAAAATATAGAGCACGGATCTGTGTAAACTTGTATTTTGTAAGTCCCATCTGACCACTGATTTGTCTCGGAAGGATTATTAACTGAAAGATAATAAAGAGGTTTAATCCAAATCCTCAAAGGACAGCAGCTGTGGCTCAAAAGCAAATCCAATGGTCGCCTTAGAATACACAACCGAGATTTCTATTGATGTTATCTTCCTGTTGCTTTTAACTTGTGTATAATATACCGATTTGAATTGTATTTCAGTTTTCACATCTGAGTTTTATATCAGACCAGACTAAAAAGTACCAATTCCAATTAGTTACCCAAAATACATTTGTATCTTCCATACAGAGATGTAGCAAAAATGGCTTTGTTCATCAAATAAATAACGTTGTAAGAATAATAAAATTAAGGGATAGTTTCTGAGGACCGCAACTGAAAGTAGTTCGCTGCTCTTGGAATTTTTATTAATCTATTCAATGTACAACATTTCATTGACTGAAGGATAATATTAATAATATTTACCAACTATAGTGCTGTGGACTACAGATTTGCTATCTTTAAGAGGAAAGGGAGAAGTGCCAGGGAAAATATGCATAGTTGCACTGAGTAAGACCAATAAGAAGTATGCAGCTAGATAGCAAGTTGTAACTGGAAGCAACACAGCTAAATTCAAAGATTTTGTTTACATTTCAACAGGTCTGAACGGAATTTTCTTTGCATTCGGGGGTAAATTTATTGATCTTGAAAAACTGAAGATCTTGATTCCAAATTGTAGGTCTTGAAAAGTAGGTTTAGGTTTATCATTGTCACATGTGCCAAGGTACAGTGAAAAGCTTTGTTTTGCATACTATCCAAACAGATAGTATGGATAGTATATTTACTATAGTATATGGATAGTATGAATAGTAAATATACCATATATAAATACAATCACGTCAAACTCACGTACAATAGATAGAGCAAAGGGGAAGATACAGAGTGCAGAACATTGTTCTCAACATTCACAAAATGCTGGAGTAATTCAGCAGGTCAGGCAGCATCTCAGGAGAGAAGGAATGGGTGACGTTTCGGGTTGAGACCCTTCTTCAGTTTCATAGTCAAAATGCAATGTCCACAATGGGGTGGAGGTGAATCAGACACTACCCTAGCTGATGGAAGGACTGTTACATGGAAGCCTGAAAGCAGGGGAAGAAGTTGTTCCTGAGTCTGGTGGTGCAAGCTTCTCCACCACCTGCCAGATGGGAGCAGGGAGAAGAAGGAATGACTGGGGTGGGACAAGTCTTTGATTATGTGGCTGCTTTGCCGAGGCAGCATGAAATGTAAATGAAAACCAGTGGTTGGGAGTCTGATCTGTGTGATGGACAGAGGTACATTTACAACTTACTGCAATTTCTCATGATCATGGGCAGTGCAGATCAAATTATTGAAAAAAACGGAGCAAAATATTAACTTGATTATTGTTGGGAGCTACACTGTCTGTGGATGGGTTTTTTCTACCAGGGTTCATCTTAAATTAAGGCAAAGGACTGCAAATGCTTTCAGCCAGGGATACAAGAAGTGTGCACAGGTGGCCCACACAGGGGAAACAGAGTGAATGGGCTGATTCATGGCATGCCCAGTTCACACGTCTTGTAATCTATGTGTGGTTGGACTCAGCATTTATGGCTGCCGGAGATCCAGCATACTGCCACCTTCAATGAGTTTAGTTGACTTTGAGTTGAGTTTAATTTGTTGTCACTTGTACTGAGGTACAGTGAAAAGCTTTTGTTATGTGCTATCCGGTCAGCGGAAAGATGATACATGATGGCAATCGAGCTATCTACAATGTACAGATACATGATAAAGGGAATAACATAAATAATGGGGCACTGCTGCACCCATTCTGCAAGGTGAACAAACAAAGCAGTATATCCTACAAATTACAAATCTTAATGTAAATTAAAATTAAAAAAGAACAGATCGTTTACGCTCACTTTTAAGTGGTTGTTAACCCCATTCAACTGTCTGTGGTGCATCCACCCTCAAGCTTCAGTACATTTAGAAGCACCCATGGATTTAATGGTGAAGGCCAGGGGTAGAGTGAGAGGTCAGACCACATGCATCTAATTCTCACATGCTGCCCTCTGTGTTGCAAAGTGCGAGCATGTTAGGCTGGTGTGCATTGGCATACACACTACAGATTGTGGCCAGTTATCTGCGGATATCTTGCGGGCTGTCATATGATGAAAGAATGGAGCGACTGGGCTTGTATTCACTGGAATTTAGAAGGATGAGAGGGAATCTTATAGAAACATATAAAATTATTAAGCGATTGCAGGAAACATGTTCCCAATGTTGGGGAAGTCCAGAACCAGAGGCCATAGTTTAAGAATAAGGGGTAGGCCATTTAGAACTGAGACGAGGAAAAACTTTTTCACACAGAGAGTTATGAATTTGTGGAATTCTCTGCCGCAGAAGGCAATGGAGGCTAATTCACTGGGTGCATTCAAAAGAGAGTTAGATGGAGCTCTTAGGGCTAGCAGAGTCAGGGGGTATGGGGGTATGGCCTACTCGTGCACCTATTGTCCATGTGTCAATGTATCTATGTATCACGCCCTGTGCCTCAGGTTGATGACTGGCATTAGTTCGAGGTGACCAAGTTTTAGGATGAAAAGAAAAAGGAAGTGGAGGAAAGACAAAAGGCAAGGTCTGTGATAGGGCAGAATGTGGGATAGATTAAATTATAAAGGATGTGTTTAGTTTAGAGATACAGAGTGGAAACAGACCCTTCGACCCACCGAGTCCATGCCCACCAGCAATCCCTGTACACTAGCACTATCCGACACACTAGGGACAATTTACAATCTTTACTGAAGCCAATTAATCTACAAACCTATCTGTCTTTGGAGTATGGGAGGAAACCGGAGCACCCAGGGAAAACCCACACTATCACGGGGGGGACAAACAAACTCCGGACAGATAGCACCCGCTAATCAGGATCGAACCCGGGTCTCTGGCGCTGTAAGGCAGCAACCCTACCACTGCAAAACTGTGCTGCCGCGAAGGTGCAACTCAAGAGGGGCTGTTAATAGGACAAGTTAAGGGAAATTCTCTGATGGGAAGTGCAGATGGGTGTGTTAATATCATTACCTGAAACATGGAGCTCAGCAGTGACCCTGTGAGGCAGTATTCAAAAGAAGTGGTGCTTTTATTTCCTTGAGCTTGCATTTCTTTGGAATGAGGGCAGAGAGGTTGGAGTGGGAATGTGATGTAGAATTAAAGGGAGAGCTAACTGGAAGCTCTGGGAGTTGGGGTGTTCAATCTGCATTCATAATAGTTGGGTGGAGGGAGCAGACTGTTGATGACTCCAACTGAAAAAGTCTATGTTAAAAAGTGAACTGCCCAAAAACCTCAGGAACGAGTGGATTTGTGGAATAGGAAGATAAATGACGAATACAATTTAAATGAAAGTTATTCTGCATCTTGCCCGTCATTTCTCCCTGCAGCACTTCACTGCCAATGACAGACTTCTTATATTGTACTTGCCACACTATGCATTGCAACGTCTCACAAACAACCCTGAAACAATTTAGGGTTCAGTACACAAGCAGAGACAGAAAATAGCGAGACAAAAACAGCTTTTCGCACATGCAGTGACATGAAGATATTGGTACTCTGCCAGGTGTTTAATTTATGAGGAAAACTCAATATGTTTAAGTGGCATTGTTTAAAGGTCGATCGGGCTTTAAGATAAAAATAGATTTAATTTGTTCAAGGAGAAATACTATTAAAAAAGGACACGTTAGAAAGCACCTGGAATATTCCTTGCATTACACCCAAAGAAACAATGTTTGTTTGTCTGTATGATTTATGTTCCCTGTTGGATATTTGGCACTTACTGGAATTGTAATTTTTAGACATTCAATGAGTAATTGATAACTATTGCATTTTTGAGTAATTCTTTACGGAGTAACTGGACAATGTAGTTGTGATTGTGGTTGTGGTCCTTTTACTCTGTTTCAAGTACAAGTTAACCTGCAGTTAAGACGTTATGTTTAAATGTCTCAATTGTTGTTATCAGGCAATCTAATAGCAGAAAACCATATCTTTAAAATAAGATGAGGAAATATAGGTTTTGTATTGTACACTCTGAACAAGATTCGATCTAACATCTTTCTTTTTTTTTTTATTAAAAAAAGTATAAGAGCCAGGCCATTTTAATCCAGGTGATTGCTTCCGCAGGTGACCTTAAAATATTGACTTTTTTTCCCCTCTAATCTATTAATCAAGAGCTTATTTTAAATACAACTGAAATCATGACCATGTAATTTAGAAATTAACTTCATGTGGAGTGGCGAAACTGAGTGGCATTCCCACTATTTTTTTCCTACTAAATTTAAAAAATTACACTCGAAGGCTGTAAAATCTGTGGTGCACAATGTTTTACATATGGAGTTGGATTTAAAGCTGCATCACTTCTGAAGGCTGTTCTTAGGAGACTTCTTTTTTTTAAAATGTAGGTAATATTTTTAGTCACTTGTCAATCAACACAAATACTAATTTATTAACAACCGAGGTTTTTTGCTTCTTCCAACCAAATTTTAGGCTATTTTTGATTTGCGTATTTAAAATGCAGTGAAATGTGACCTTTTGGTGTGTTTAATACCATTATTTACAAAAACATTTTATAGCCTTTATTATTCCTGAACATTTAAAAATTGACTAGGATTGAGCCCATCAAGCATTGTATTATTGGTTTTTAAATATTCAGCACTTTATATACTGAATTTTAATTATTAAAACAATACAAAATAACCAATGGCCGTTTTATCAGAATTTAAAAAAGAGTATATGGGGGTGCTCTGCTCTTGGAGACTGCATGATGACGCCAGGTTTTATTTTTGTCTTTGTCAGAGATCTCACTGCTAAGATAATCGTCTGTGAGCCTATTGCAATTTGTTGAGACATAGCAACGGTATTGCCAAGAAAGGGAAGTAAATATAGAAACTCTCTGTTATACCTCTGGAAATTCACAGAATCATAGCAACAGCAGCAATTGTACAGATTTCTCTTGCAATATTCGTTGTAGATTGATGTCCGAATTGAAAACCTAATTCCACATCTACTGAATTGGGTGAAAATACACTCATGAAACAAATCGGTTTATCTGTGATCTGTGAAAGCCAAAATCTCCACTCAAATGAGTCCAGATGATTCCGACACATCATCAGAATCAACTCCCGTCTGAAGAAGTGCCCCAACCTAAAACCTCAGTGTCTATGTTCTCCAGGGACGCTGGACTGTTGTCTTTTATTGTAAACCAGCGTCTGCAGTTTCTTGTATCTGATTCAAAATTATGGGTGATCTTTTGGTAGGTAGGAGAGTGAGAGATCCCATCACTGCAGTTGTGTCCAGAAGAGTTCAGTCTGCAACAAAGCACTTTAACATGTGAGGTCAAATACAACCTGCTCCCTTCACCGAAGCTGAACGTGAATGTAGCGAGGTAATCAAGATCGTGAAACCAGCTGGCCGACTTCATTGAGGTCACTAGCTTATTTATTGCTGTCAAAACTGTTTTAATCTCAGACTTGATTACCTCAATGTTATCTTTACATGATATGATTTAAAAGAAAAATTATTTGAAATTGCCTATTGTTAAGAACCTGCACTTTTATGAATTTGGCAGAGGAGATTTCGAAATCTCCAAAACATAAACGTTTCCCCACATACTTTAGTGATGTAAATTACACTGATGGTCTCCACTGCGCCTCTCAATTGCCCAGACGCAGTCTGAGAAGTGCGATTGTTCCATTATCCTCATCTGTAATTGGTTGTGTGTTGTCTGTCAAAGTGCCAGCCACTTATTCCCATTTGAAACCCAAATACATCCTTTTTATTCCAGAGATTGATGAACACATTCATGCCTCCTGATCACCAATCAAATCATGTCTGGCCCGTTAATTCTTCATGAACCTCAAATTAAATTCCCACATCGTGACGAAATATTGTCAATATTGAGTAGATGGTTGGATTTTCTGCTGTCGGGGGAGAAGTAGATATTTATTCTAACCATATTTCAGAAGTATGAAGTGGGACATAGTTTTTTGCAAACAATCCTTCAGATAATATCTATTGACAAAAGGCTGAGATATATCAGCAATTAATTAATCATTTTCGTAGCATATCTTTAATTTTTAATTTTTCTGCTCCATGCCAAACATGTAACACTGAACAGAAAACTGTTCTCTGAGACCAGCAATTGTTTTGTTTGAGCAAATAGACAATAGACAATAGGTGTAGGAGGAGGCCTTTTGGCCCTTCGAGCCAGCACCACCATTCAATGTGATCATGGCTGATCATTCTCAATCAGTACCCCGTTCCTGCCTTCTCCCCATACCCCCTGACTCCGCTATCCTTTAGAGCTCTATCTAGCTCTCTCTTGAATGCATTCAGAGAATTGGCCTCCACTGCCTTCTGAGGCAGAGAATTCCACAGATCTCAAACCATCTAACTGAAAAAGTTTTTCCTCATCTCCGTTCTAAATGGCCTACCCCTTATTCTTAAACTGTGGCCCCTGGTTCTGGACTCCCCCAACATTGGGAACATGTTTCCTGCCTCTAACATGCCCAACCCCTTAATAATCTTATATGTTTCAATAAGATCCCCTCTCATCCTTCTGAATTCCAGTGTATACAAGCTCCAGTCTTTCAACATATGACAGTCCCGCCATTCCGGGAACTAACCTAGTAAACCTACGCTGCACGCCCTCAATAGCAAGAATATCCTTCCTTAAATTTGGAGACCAAAACTGCACACAGTACTCCAGGTGCGGTCTCACTAGGGCCCTGTACAACTGCAGAAGGACCTCTTTGTTCCTATACGCAACTCCTCTTGTCATAAAGGCCAACATTCCATTGGCTTTCTTCACTGCCTGCTGTACCTGCATGCTTCCTTTCAGTGACTGATGCACTAGGACACCCAGATCTCGTTGTACGTCCCCTTTTCCTAACTTGACACCATTCAGATAATACTCTGCCTTCCTATTCTTACCACCAAAGTGGATAACCTCACACTTATCCACATTAAACTGCATCTGCCATGCATCCTCCCACTCACACAACCTGTCCAAGTCACCCTGCAACCTCAGAGCATCTTCCTCACAGTTCACACTACCACCCAGCTTTGTATCATCTGCAAATTTGCTAATGGTACTTTTAATCCCTTCATCCAAGTCATTAATGTATATTGTAAATAGCTGCGGTCCCAGCACCGAGCCTTGGGGTACCCCATTGGTCACTGCCTGCCATTCTGAAAGGGACCCATTTATCCCCACTCTTTGCTTTCTGTCTGCCAACCAATTTTCTATCCAAGTCAGTACCCTACCCCCAATACCATGTGCTCTAATTTTGCCCACTAATCTCCTATGTGGGACCTTGTTGAAGGCTTTCTGAAAGTCAAGGTACACTACATCCACTGGCTCTCCCCTGTCAATTTTCCTAGTTACATCCACAAAAAATTCCAGAAGATTAGTCAAGATTTCCCCCTCGTAAATCCATGCTGACTCGGAATGATCCTGTTACTGCTATCCAAATGCTCCGCAATTATGTCTTTTATAATTGACTCCAACAACTTCCCCACCATGAACGTCAGACCAACTGGTCTATAATTTCCCGTTTTCTCTCTCCCTCCTTTCTTAAAAAGTGGGATAACATTAGCTACCCTCCAATCCACAGGAACTGATCCAGAATCTATAGAACATTGGAAAATGATCACCAATGCGTCCACGATTTCTAGAGCCATCTCCTTAAGTACCCTGGGATGCAGACCATCAAGCCCTGGGGATTTATCAGCCTTCAGTCCCATCAGTCTACCCAACACCATTTCCTGCCCAATGTGAATCTCCTTCAGTTCCTCCGTCACCCTATCATCTCTGGCCACTAGAACATCTGGGAGATTGTTTGTATCTTCCTTAGTGAAGACAGATCCAAAGTACCGGTTCAACTCGTCTGCCATTTCCTTGCTCCCCATAATAAATTCCCCTGCTTCTGTCTTCAAGGGACCCACATTTGCCTTGACTATTTTTTCCTCTTCACATACCTAAAAAAGCTTTTACTATCCTCCTAGCATACCCTCGTACCTCATCTTTTCTCCCCGTATTGCCTTTTTAGTTATCTTCTGTTGCTCTTTAAAAGAGTCCCAATCCTCTGGCTTCCCACTCTTCTTTGCTATTTTATACTTCTCTTTTATTTTTATGCTGTCCTTGACTTCCCTTGTCAGCCACGGGTGCCTCTTACTCCCCTTAGAATCTTTCCTCCTCTTTGGGATAAATTGATCCTGCAACTTCTGCATTATTCCCAGGAATACCTGCCATTGCTGTTCCACCGTCTTCCCTGCTAGGGCCTCCTTCCAGTCAAATCTGGCCAGCTCCTGCCTCAATGTTATATGAATTGATATAATTTGGAAATGCTTAGAATTACTGCAAATTTTCCCTCACAATTAGATTGGGAGCACAGGGGATTGGTCGTAATATACTGTCTTGAATTAAGGAATGAAGAGACAGAAAGAAAGCAGGAAAAAAATTAAGCATTTTCATGTTGTGAGGCTCAGATAATGGAGTGCTGCAAAGATCAGTGGTGAGGCAGAGGCTTCATAATCTGTTGCAGTGATGTGGATGAAAGGTCCAAGTAAGGGTTACCCAAGATTGCAGATTATTCCACTTGAAGTTGCAGGGAGGCTTCAATGGACATGGATGACTAAATGATTGGCAAGGACAAGGCAGACTAAATATTCCGTGGAAAAGTTTTGAGGTCATCCTCTTGGGTGGAACATTCTGAAAAGCAGATAGTTTTTATAAAATGGTGAGAATTGGAAAGGTATTTTAATTCAAATGGACCTGTATGTCCTTGTGCATAAATCATTAAAAGTTAACATAGGGGCATCATGTGCACCAAGGAAGGTGTATTACTTTCTGGCCTCCGTTGTAGGAGGATTTGAGTAAAAGAGTAAAGAGATCTTAATGCCATTATGTCGGATGAGACAATACCTCAAATACTGTTCAGATCCCATTGACAGGTGCTCCTGCACTCCTGTTATTTTCCACACTCATTTTAAATTTAACACCCCCAATCAGAGTTGTCATCATGAATTACCAATGTCCACGATCATTTCTGTTTCATTGTGTCTCGGTGCTGAAATGGTCCAGTGGAAACTCGGCTTTTATAAAGGTGCACTTGGTATGGCTGGATGAAAATGTCTTGTGGTCAGTGATGGCCCACTAATTGATTAACCATGAGGTTGTAGTCCCACAACTTGGGTCATGGCATACTCCCAATTCAACCTTATCAGATGGAAGTTGCCAGAATCTGTAGCCATATATAATGTACGAGACCAAGTGGACCTATTGGGCCCAAACCTCTCCTGCATCGGTGCAGTGTCATCCCCCTCCCGTCCCCTCCCCCTTCCCCTCCCCCCCCTCAACTCCCCTTATTCTCCCTCCCTCCCCCTCCCTCCCTCGGAGATAGATTTAAACTTTCAAATGTGAATAACTTTTAAAATATAACGCCGATTTCAATGAAACTTCTTCCATTAGCACCAAAGAGACGACGGTGAGTCAGTTGGGCCTAAAATTGTCTCGCTATCGTGTACCGTTTTGGCTGTAGTTCAGGAACAAACAAACAAACAAGAGTTTTAGTATATAGATAGTGCAGCGGAGTACTTGACCACATGTTATTATTTTGGGGGTATGCTCCAGATTATTCCAGTAATATTTCCAAGAATAGCTCGAGCGTATAACATAAAGCAGTATGGCAGCAGAGCAGGCCCGTTGACCCACAATGTATGTGCCAAACATGATGCCAAGACCAAATCTTACCAGCCAGCATGTAATTTGTATCCCTCTATTCTTTGTGTATCCATATGCCCACTCAAAAGTTTCTTAAATGCCACTATTGCATTTCCTTGAACCACCATTCCCAGCAATGCATTCCAGGCACTCACCATCCCCTTTAAACTTTGCCCCTGTTACCTTAAAGCTATGCCCTCCAGCATTTGATTTTTCAATCCTGGGGGAAAGGTTCTGACTGTAAGCCTCTCATAATTTTATATATTTCTTTCATGGCAAGCTCAGAAACAAATGTTGTTACTGCTTAACATGTTATAATGTCATTTTTCCCACAATGGTTATCAGCTACATGTTAGGTATATACAGTGCCCTCCATAATGTTTGGGACAAAGACCCATCATTTATTTATTTGCCTCTGTACTCCCACAATTTGAGATCTGTAATAGAAAAAAATCACACGTGGTTAAAGTGCACATTGTCAGATATGCATAAAGGCCATTTTTATACATTTTGATTTCACCATGTAGAAATTACAGCTGTGTTTATACATAGTCCCCCCATTTCAGGGCACAATAATATTTGGGACACATGGCTTCACGGGTGTTTGTAATTGTTCAGGTGTGTTTAATTGCCTCCTTAATGCAGGTATAAGAGAGCTCTCAGCACCCAGTCTTTCCTCCAGTCTTTCCATCACCTTTGGAAACTTTGCTGCTTATCAACACGAGGACCAAAGTTGTGCCAATGAAAGTCAAAGAAGCCATTATGAGACTGAGAAACAAGAATAAAACTGTTAGAGACATCAGCCAAACCTTAGGCTTACCAAAATCAACTGTTTAGAACATCATTAAGAAGAAAGAGAGCACTGGTGAGCTTCCTAATCGCAAAAGGACTGGCAGGCCAAGGAAGACCTCCACAGCTGATGACAGAAGAATTCTCTCTGTCATAAAGAAAAATCCCCAAACACCTGTCCGAAAGATCAAAAACACTATTCAGGAGTCAGGTGTGGATTTGTCAATGACCACTGTCCGCAGAAGACTTCATGAACAGAAATACAGAGGACACACTGCAAGATGCAAACCACTGGTTAGCCGCAAAAATAGGGTGGCCAGGTTCCAGTTTGCCATGAAGTACTTAAAAGAGCAACCACAGCTCTGGAAAAAGGTCTTGTGGATTAATTTATATCAGAATGATGGCAAGAGCAAAGTATGGAGGAGAGAAGGAACTGCCCAAGATCCAAAGCATACCACCTCATCTGTGAAACACGGTGGTGGGGGTGTTATGGTCTGGGCATGTATGGCTGCTGAAGGTACTGGCTCACTTATCTTCATTGATGATACAACTGCTGATGGTAGTAGCACAATGAATTCCGAAGTGTAAAACACATCCTATCTGCTCAAGTTCAAACAAATGCCTCAAAACTCATTGGCCGGCGGTTCATTCTACAGCAAGACAATGATTCCAAACCTATTGCTCGAGCAACAAAGGAGTTTTTCAAAGCTAAAAAATAGTTAATTCTTGAGTGGCCAAGTCAATCACCCGATCTGAATCCAATTGAGCATGCTTTTTATATGCTGAAGAGAAACTGAAGGGGTCTAGCCCCCAAAACAAGCATAAGCTAAAGATGGCTGCAATACAGGCCTGGCAGAGCATCACCAGAGAAGACACCCAGCAACTGGTGATGTCCATGAATCGCAGACTTCAAGCTGTCATTGCATGCAAAGGATATGCAACAAAATACTAAACATGACTACTTTCATTTACATGACATTGCTGTGTCCCAAACATCATGGTGCCCTGAAATGGGGGGGGGGACTATGTATAAACACAGCTATAATTTCTACATGGTGAAACTAAAATGTATAAAAATGGCCTTTATTAAAATCTGACAATGTGCACTTTAACCACATGTGATTTGTTCTATTACAAATCTCAAATTGTGGAGTACAGAGGCAAATAAATAAATGATTGGTCCTTGTCCCAAACATTATGGAGGGCACAGTAGAAGGTTGTGATTTTAATGTTTAGTTGTTTTTTGAACAAAAGTATTAATTTTATCGCTTTAAGTCAGAGAAAATCAAGATGAAACAATTAATGATCTTGAAATTCGTTATTTTTTTGTCCCATTTCTTTGATTGCCCACTCTAAAGTTAATTGGTTGATTAATTTGGATACTTTGACAGATGCAGATAATGGCAGTCCTTGCTCTCTGCTGGTAAGCTGCTCATATGATAATGGAAGTTTTTTGATCCAGCTTCTCCAATTTTTGTATGTCAGGCTGAATGTTTAAATGAATTTCACTATAAATGAATTTCTTTAAAGGAAGCTTTAAGTATCAATTGAAAATAACATCTGATTTGGAATTATAATTCTAGGCTTTGGTACGGGTGCAATAAAGCCAGCCCTTCAGATTTTACTGAATTCTTAACATAGGGGAGATGTAAGTACTGGCAATCCATGCATTGCAGAGAGGGTATATTTCTAGAATAGTCCATATACTTTTCCACATTGCAGACCCAGCATTTGTACATGCGTCAAGAAATGCGAGTTGGAAAATAATAGAATTTATGTTAACTAATTACCTTTCTTCATGTAAATTCCATGACAGTGAATTTTATTACATATCATGTTTTTGGGTAGTAATTTGTGAATTTGTAAGGGTGAATTTCCATTACTTGAACAGCCGTAATGCGGGGGTCGACTTCACTAGGCATTTACTAAAGCAACCTTAAATGTTGTGCAATGAAAATTCACCCAACTTTAAATGGTTGCACTTTATGTATGTTTTAAAGTGCATAAATGGTTTTTGAAATCAAGCTTTATGACATATTTAATTTTGGTGAAGGAACTAAGGGAATAATTTTTCTGAGAGGCTCATCTGTTCTGGGTAACAAATGGAAATGGTAGGTGTTGTGTTCGATAAATTACTGGATTCAGATAACAGTTTTGATTCACTCAGTAATTTATTACAATACTAAATACACTCACGTATCCTTGAAAATCCCCGAACGCACTCGCAAACCCCGAGTACACAGCAGAGCATGCCGCAGGATGTTTCTACATACACTCACGTTAACCCGTACACACTCGCAAACTCATCAGGACACGCCACAGGATGTTTCGTTGATCAACTGGCACCGGTCGTGACACGGTGAGGTTCCCTCACCGAAAGGGCCCCCAACACCATCCTTTATGGCATTTCTTATCAGAGCAGAACGCGCACCACTGCCCCCACCCCGAGCCAATCATAAGCCCCGCTTGTCTGCAATGTTTCTGTGCTTCTAGTGACAGGGGACAAAGGTGGTCTACCCAACTATTGCTGTTGTGTTGTGTTTGCCATCGTTACGCTTTCCAATGGAATGGCCTGGAAAGGCTGTGTTCCCAGGCAATGATCACAGGTGCGAGGAGATGACGCGTCAGGAAACTTTTTTCAAGAGGCTATGGAATGTAGGGCTGCTAACTTAGCTGATAGCTCCATTTCACATTTTAGCGGAAATTGTCAGTTTAACCCTTACACTACAGTAGGGCAGCACAGTGGTACAGCGCTACAGTTTCTGCATTGCAGCATTAGAGACCCAGATTTGATCCTGACGATGGGTGCTGTCTATATGCAGTTTGTATGTTCTCCCTGCGACCATGTGGGTTTTCTCCGGGTGCTCCGGTGTCCTCCCACATTCCAAAGATGCGATGGTTTGGAGGTTAATTGGCTTATGTAAATTGTAGATTATTCCTGGTGTAGAATAGTGGTAGTATACAGGGTGATTGCTGGTCAGTGCAAACTCGTTGGGCTGTAGGGCCTGTTTCCATGCTGTATCTTTAAAGTCTAAAGTATTATACTTTGACCGACCTGGGGCGAAAGGACAAAATTAAATGTTACAATGGGCTGTCCTTGTCCTCCATTTCCCTGCAGAGTTCCTACTTTAAATGCATTATTCCACTCAGTGTGTTCAATCTGCTTGTCAAGTTCTCTCTGTAGCACAGGCTGCTTGTAATACATTGGCAATGTCACGGAAGGTGGACTCAGCAATCCGTATTCTCAATGACGAATTGTGTCTTGAATAGTCTCTGGTCTGCTAAGCATTTTTATTTTTTATTTTCCAATTTAGAAATTGTCAAAAGTACAAGGTTCATTTTTATGGAAGAAGAAGCATTCATTCATTATGAGTTTAATCTGCATTTAAACAACATCTTTCATTTATCAAAGTAGAAAACCCTTGAGGCGCATGAGAAAAAGTGAATAAAGAGCCATAGTGGGGCGCCGCACGATGGCTGCCTCGCCAACGGTCTGTCTTCGTCTTTTCCTTCTTTGTGTTTTTAGTTTGTTGTAAAATGTATGTTTTAGTTTATCTGTAGTTTTGTATTATTGGGGGGGGGGGGGTGGGGGAATTAAAAAAAATCTCTTACCTCGATGGAGATGCAACTTTTTCCGTGTCGTATCTCCGTCCGCACTGCGGCCTAACATCGTGGAGCTGGTGGCCTCTTGTCAGGGACTTATAGAGCTCCAAAACCATGGATCCTACGGGTTTCTAACATCTCGGAGTGGGCGATCCCTTTGCCAGGGGTCGGCCGTTGATGTTCCAACCTGCGGGAGCTGCAGACTTTAACATGGTGGAGCACGCTGCTCCTGGTTAGGGACCGATTTCGGGTACTCCAAGCCGCAGGAGTTTTCGAGTTTCCGATGCGGGAGCTTAGACCGCCCAGATGCGGGAGCTCGATTCCCGGCTGAGGATGGTTCGATTCCCCTGACTGCGGGAGGAAAGGAGGAAAGAAGATAAGACTTTATTGCCTTCCATCACAGTGGGGAATGTGGAGGAGCCGCCATGGTGGATGTTTATGTCAATTTTTATGCCGTTGTGGGTCCTGTTGCTTTTTTGTTATGACTGTATGGCAAATCAAATTCCTATAAAATTATGAATATGTTGCAAAACATACTTGGCTAATAAATTACGATTATGATACTGTCAACTGAAGTTCAATGATTGCTCGAAGGTATCACAAAATGCTGGAGTAACTCAGCGGGTCAGGCAGCATCTCGGGAGAGAATGAATGGGTGATGTTTCGGGTTGAGACCCTTCTTCAGACTGATGTCAGTGGAGGGGGCGGGACAAAGAAAGGATGTAGTTGGAGATAGGAAGACAGTGGGAGAACTGGGAAGGGGAGGGGAAAGAGAGGGACAGAGGAGCTATCTAAAGTTAGAGAAATCAATGTTCATACCGCCGGGTTGTAAGCTGCCCAAGCGAAATATGAGATGTTGTTCCTCCAATTTGCGGTGGGCCTCACTATGACAATGGAGGAGGCCCATGACAGAAAGGTCGGAGTGGGAGGGGGAGTTGAAGTGCTGAACCACCGGGAGATCGTTGGTTAAGGCGGACTGAGCGATGGTGTTGAGCGAAACGATTGCCGAGCCTGCGTTTGGTCTCGCCGATGTAGCGAAGTTGATATCTGGAACAGTGGATACAATAGATGAGGTTGGAGGAGGTGCAGGTGAACCTCTGCCTCACCTGGAAAGACTGTTTGGGTCCTTGGATGGAGTCGAGGGGGGAGGTCAAGGGACAGGTGTTGCATCTCCTGGGGATGCAGGGGAAAGTACCTGGGGAGGGGGTGGTTTGGATAGGAAGGGACGAGTGGACCAGGGAGTTACGGAGGGAAAGGTCTCTGCAGAAAGCAGAAAGGGGAGGGGATGGGAAGATGTGGCCAGTAGTGGGATCCCGTTGTAGGTGACGGAAATGTTGGAGGATAATTTGTTGTATATGCTGGCTGATGGGGTGGAAGGTGAGGACAAGGGGGACTCTATCCTTGTTACGAATGGGGAGAGGGGGAGCAAGAGCGGATGATTGCTCTCTCATTTCTGAGAGATTGTGTGTTCCAAGACATGAGCACATAATCCATTGAGCGAGCACCAGGGGTTTAAATGTTTCAAACAAGATGTTAAATTGATGCCCAGCCTGCTCTTTCTCGGAGGAGAATTGTCATAGCCAGTTAAAATATCTGTTTTTATTATTATTATTACACTGTTTCTTTTTCCACCTTGCTGTGTGCAAATGGCTGCTGCATTTACAAATTAAGCTAAATGTCGAATCCATGAAAAACTTGCAGAAAAAAATGCCAATTGTTTCCTTCTGTCACCAGCCCGTATTTTGATTTAATTTCAACATTAATTGATGCACTATGTGATTTTGACAGTCAAGATGGAAAGAAAATATATTATCCTCAAAGGGCGAGGTTAATTTTTCAAATTTACAATCTATCTTAAATTGGGAATTCAGGTATAAATATCAAGATTATTTTTCCCCTCCTTGCTATTTTGGTATTACCTATAAGAAAGGTTGGACAATCTTGGATTGTTTTCTCTGGAATGTCAGATGTTGAGAGACCTCATAGAAGTAAATAAAATGATGAAAGGCATAGATAGGGTATCTAGCAGGAACCTGTATTACACGATAGAAATGTCAAGCATGAGAAAGCATAGCTTTAGGGTGAGAGGGGCAAAGCTTAAAGGAGATATGCGGAGAAAGATTTTTACACAGAATAGGGGTGAGTGCCTGGAATGCGTTGTCAGTGGTGGTGATGAAAGCGTACATTTAAGAGGCTTTTAGATGGGCATATGGAGGAAATAGAGAGATATGGATCATGCGCAGGCAGAGGAGATTAATTCACCTTGGCATTGTGTTTGGCACGGACATTGTGGGCTGAAGGCCCTGTTCCTGTGGTGTACTGTTCTATTGGTAGTGATTGCATTAAACTGGTAAATTGGAGCCCTTAGGGTCAGTCTATTTGGCCGTGGTATGACAGGGACAGGTGAAGCATTCTTAGAATCCAAAGATTCGAGTTCTGAATTTTCAATTAAATGCAGTGTTTTGGACATCATGACCAAATTTGGGATTTTTGATTCATTTAATCTGTCCGTGGCCTTGTATTTAATTAATTAACGCAGCTGAACCAACAGTACCTCACAATGATTATATTATTAACTATTAAAATTCTCAAACTAGGAAATCTCATCAGCATCATTCTCAATTTCAATTCAGATTAGGTTTATGTACATCATTAAAATTTGATCTTGTTCCCTTCTAAAGGTTATCCCAAAGAGGAGACAGCATTTTGAAATCAAAGAAGATCATGCCTTTCATGATGCAAGTATGAAAATGATTAGAATGCATCATATCAGATCATTTGTTGAACCTTTGTCTATCAAGAAAATGCCTCTTGAAGTACAGTTTGAACACCGATTTTCCAGCACCCTCGGTTCCAGAGCCTTTCTGGATTATCTGTTTCTTTGGACCAACAGAGGTCACTTGATAATGAAACGACAACACATCACTTGTGACACCTGGGGAGAGAACTTTCTTCGGGTTTGGAAAATCTGTGTTCAACCTGTATAAGGGAGAACAACTTGTTTTGTGGATGAGATATCATAGTCTGTATTTTCATGCTGCTTCAAATTGTTTGTTTTGTCACTTTACCTTTCTTTCCCTCCGGGACAGACTCCACAGCCCACATTTGTGAAGAGTCATGAAGTTATACGATGCATAAACAGGCTCTTCCACCCAACCTGTCCATGCCGACCAAGATGTTTATCTGAGTTAGTCCCATTTGCCTTCATTCCACTCACATCCCTCTAAACCTTTCCAATCCACGTGCTAATCCAAATATCTGTTAAATGTTGCACTTGTACCCACCTTTACAGCTTCCTCTGGCAGTTCACTCCATGTACCCACCTTCTGCTGTGTGAAAAAGTTGCCCCTCAGATGCCTTTAAGACTTCACCAATAAGTTATTCAAGCCCATATGAAGCTTTACCTATTTGGAGTAAACAAGGAAGTAAACTGGCCGCATTGAGTTAAATTATTATTTCCAAGTGTGAGGACACTTTCAAGGTGTGCTATTTATTACTCAGTCTCAGTGGCACCCAGGTGTAAGTAGTAAGTAGTACATGTGGAGTGTCACTCTGTCAGGGTTCAATGGGTCTCGTCATTTAAAAAAATTAGACTTTTTTTTACCTTGTGTCCTCTGTTTTTCCCCTGCTGAAACCATCCTCTTTATTTCAGTCACTGTTCCTGATTCCACTACATTTCCTTTCCAATTTACATGTTCTTGTCTAGACATTGTGTGCAACACTTCACAGATGTCGTTCCTGGCTTTGTTTTATACTCGCTACCTTGCAGGAGTAGAGCATTTTCCATCCTGTACTTGCTGTAACTCATGAGAGGAAATATGATGAAGCAAGGGGGATAAGTTTTTTATTTAAAGGTACTTGTTTTTTGTTGACCAGTTATAGGCGCTATTGGGACATAATAAAATTAATCTGGACTCAGCTTCATAAATTGTCCCATTTTTGTGAGAATCTTAGTATTTTCAAGGCACTGCTTGCCAGTGGTTGGGACTAAAAGATAGATTGCATTTAGCTCCACCAGCCCTCTCTTCAGTGTGAACTTCAGGAAAACAGCCCCACTCTTTCCTGCCGACAACATTCCATTTTCATAGAACATGGAGTGCCACACAGGAAGAGGCCCTTCTCCCCACAATGTCTGCCGAACACGATGCCTAGATCAGCTCTTATCTGCCTGCGTATAATGCATATCTCCCCATTCTCTGCATATCCATGTGCCTATCCAAAAGTCTCTTGAAGGCCACTATCATATCTGCGTCCACCATCACCCTCAGCAGCGCGACCCAGGCACTTGTCAACCTCTGTGTAAAAAAAACTTGCCCTGCACATTTCTAAACCTTGCCCCTTTCACCTTAAAGCTATGCTCTCTATTTTTGATATTTCCATCCGCGGAAGAATATTCTCAATGTCTACCTTATCTCTGGCTCTCAGAAATGTATTTACTTCTCTCAGGTCTCCCTCAATTTTTTATTCTTCTATCAGGTAAACTCTAGTGCTCCAGAGAAAAGAGTAGGTCTGTTCAATCTTTCCCTATACATAATACCCCTTTATCCAGTCATCAGTCTGGTAACCCTTCTCTGCAAGCTTTCCAAAGCCTCACATCCTTCCTGTAATGGGGCAACTAGAACTGCTCCAATATTCCAAATGTCATCTAATCAAAGTAAAGCTGCGTCGTCACTTCTTGACTCTTATACTCAATGCTCTGACCAATGAAAGTTAGCATACCATATGCCTTCTTTACCACTCTATCTACTTGGGCACCACTTTTAGGAGGCCATTCTATGGTCTCCCTTGATTGTGCCATTTAGGATGCTGTGAACGAGAGCCATCTCATGATTTTAGTTGGAAATGGTCGAAGGTCATTTCAAGTGGACCGTCTATAGCCTAATGAGGAAATCATTCCATTAGTCTCCCCTGAGATTGAATGTAGATCTCAGAGATAAAGCATCTCACGCTATGCTGTCTAACAATCCATTCTGGTATGTTTCTGATCCCTCCTTTCAATATGGCGGAAGCATGATTGCAATAATCAGTCAAGTTTTCTATATAATCTTTTTTGGCTGTGGTCAACAATTCCAATATGCTTTTAGGCTATAGGACAATAGCACTAGGAGTAAACCACTTGGCTTCTCAATCCTGCCTCACCATTTAATTCATGGCTGATTCTGTTCCAGATTTCAACTCCTCTGGACCAGAATCCCATAAAGCCTCCAATTCTCCAATCTTTCAAAATCTTTATCTACTTCCACTTTAAATACTTAATCATGATTAAACTCAAATACCACCTCTCTACCAATAACCTGTATGAAACTTTCCAATCCGGATTCCGCTCAAACCACTATACTGAAACTGCGCTCCTCAAAATCACAAACGACATTCTCCTCTCCTCCGACGCTGGCAACCTCAACATCCTCATCCTACTTGACCTCAGCGCCGCCTTTGACACCATAAATCACTCCATTCTCCTCACCCGACTTGAAACCTCCCTTAACATCACCGGAAAAGCCCTATCCTGGTTCAAATCTTACCTCTCTGACAGACACCAGTTCATCTCCATTAACAACTGTAAATCCCCCACCGCTCCCCTCCCCCAAGGTGTTCCCCAAGGCTCAGTCCTTGGCCCCCTCCTCTTCATCCTCTACCTGTTCCCCCTTGGTCAATTAATCCGCCGTCATGGTCTCAACTTCCACTGCTTCGCCGATGATATCCAGCTCCTCATCTCCACCAAGTCAATTTCCCCCACCACACACTCTACACTGACAAACTGCATCACTGAAATAAAATCTTGGCTTCAATCAAACTTCCTCAAACTCAATTGCAACAAATCTGAAATCATCATCATTGGTCCAAAAAAGCTCACCAAATCCACCCAAAACTTCATCCTCAACATTGATGGTCTCCCAGTATCCACCTCACCTCACATCCGGAATCTTGGAATCATCCTTGATCAAACCCTCTCCTTCGACAAACACATCAAACACATCACAAAGACAGCCTTCTTCCACCTCAAAAACATTGCCCGTCTCCGTCCATCCCTCTCCTCCACAGCTGCAGAAACCCTCATCCACGCCTTCATCACCTCCCGTCTGGACTACTGCAACAGCCTCCTCTATGGCGCACCCTCAAAAATCATCAATAAACTTCAATACATTCAAAACTCCGCTGCCCGTCTACTCACACACACCTCGATCCGTGACCATATCACCCCCGTACTTTATAAACTCCACTGGCTCCCCATCCCCCAGAGAATCCAGTACAAAATCCTCCTCATAACCTACAAAGCCCTCCATAACCTGGCCCCATCCTACCTGACCGACCTCCTCCACAGGCACACTCCCACCTGCACCCTCCGCTCTGCCGCTGCCAATCTCCTATCCCCCCACATCCGGACCAAACTCAGATCCTGGGGGGACAGGGCTTTCTCCATCGCTGCTCCCACCCTATGGAACTCACTACCCCAAACCGTTAGAGACTCCTCCACACTCACCACATTCAAAACATCGCTGAAGTCTCACCTGTTCAGTACTGCCTTCAACCACTGAAGGTCACCTCACCTTCTGTCTCCTTTCTCTGTTCATTTATTTATTTACTTATTTATCTATTTATTCATTTCCCTATGTTCTCAAAATCTCTGTAAAGCGTCTTTGAGTATAAGAAAAGCGCTATATAAATAAAATGCATTATTATTATTATTATTATGATACTGCATCCACAACTCTCTGGGGTAGAGAATTCTAGCGATATACTACTCTCTGCTAAGATAAATTTTGTGTACCTTGATTTTAAAAGTCTCTTGTCTCTAACTACATTCCGTTCGAGACGCTTCCGTTATTAAAACATCTTGACATCCACCCTGTGATGCCCCCTTCGAATCTTCTATGTTTCAGTCAGACTATTTGAAGTCTGAAAAATACAGACCCAGTTTAGCTCCTCTTGATTGTATAGTCCTCTTAATCTAAGGATTAGCCTGGTGAATCTCCTTTTGGATTGCCTCCAGTGCTGCTCTATCCTTTCTTATGTAAGAGGACTAAGACTGTGCAGAGTACACAGGTTGAGGTCTCACCAATCCAATGTACAATTGCAGCAAAACCTTCTCTGTTTTTAAACTCTAATCCCTTTACAATAGAGGTCAATCTGCCATTTGTCACTTTCACTGCTTGTTGCACCTTCCTGGTGAATTTTGTGGTTCATGTTCAACATGAGCCTTCTGTACTTCACTCATTTGCTGTTTTTTCATTCAGATAATCATCTGGCTTTGATTTTACACTTTCCTATAATAAACTCCCATTTCCCAAGATTTAGTGAGCTTGGTCTATCTATATTCCCTGCAAAGGCACGATATTCTCATTTAACATGCCCTTCCACTTTCTCTCATGCCATTGGCAAACTTTGGTTCCTTACATACTGCCCATTCCTCCTGATTACTTACTGTAAATAGTAAGTAATTGTAAATTATGAATGTTTTGCTCTGTGATGGAATACTTTAAATCTCATCAAGAACTACAGCAATAACATGAGCAATAACCCTATTAATTCAAAATGATAATTGCTACTGATAATGGTGCAAATTACAACATCAACAGCAGCTTTTGTTTATTCGGTGCGTTTAATGTAATAAATTATCCATAGCCACTTCGCAGGAGATCCATCAAAGAAAATTTGTTAACAAACCATGTTGGATCGTAGTATAGAGGACTGACATAGTTTTAAGGAGACTCTTTTAAAAAAAGAGCAAGGTGTAACTGCATCAATTTTAAGATGCATGCACGCATGCATTGAAGAGATTGGAATGCAACTGCAGCCTGGATTGCAGGAGCGCAGAATTCCTGGATATTTCTTTCTTTGAGTTGTTCATGGGTTCTTAGTGCTACGTCACAGACAGTATTTCTTCCATTTGTTTCCTAAATGCCTTAAACAGCAAGACATGTTTTAAACAGCCTTCCTGAGCTACTCAAGTACCTGAGATAAAGAGATAAAGCCCTGAGATCCCAAGTTAGGAGTTACAGGAATCTGATCCAAGCCCCGCAAAGGATGGGAATTATGTTTCCAGAGCCGGTTGCTGTGTGACTTGTGGATGAATTTAGAGGTGGTGGAGGCATTTTCATGTACATGCTGCCCTTGTCCTTATCAAGCAGTGGCGCCTGTGGATTTGGTTGGTGCTGTTGAAGAAACGCTGGATGGTTTATGGATTTAATTTTATTGATGCATGGTTCCTTGAAATTCGAGTCGCAGGTAGATAAGGTGGTCAAAACGGCTTTTGGCACATTGGCCTTCATCAGTCAGAGTGTTGAGTATAGAAGTTGGGAGGTCATGTTGCAGTTGTATAAGACCACCTTTCGAGTATTGTGTTCAGTTCTGGACACCATGTTATAGAAAAGATATTGTCAAGCTTGAAAGGGTTCAGAGAAGATTTACGAGGATGTTGCCAGGACTAGAGGGTCTGAGCTATAGGGAAAGGTTGAGTAGGCTGGGTCTCTATTCCTGGAGCGCAGGAGAATGAAGGGTGATCTTATAGACCATGAGAGGAATAGATCGGGTAGATGCACATACTCTCTTGCCTAGAATAGGGGAATCAAGGACTAGAGGACATAGGTTCAAGGTGATGGGAAAAATATTTAATAGGAATCTGAGGGGTAACTTTTTCACACAAAGGGTGGTGGGTGTATGGAATAAACTGCCAGATGAGATAGTTGAGGCTAGGGCTATCCTAACGTTCAAGAAACAGTTAGACGGGTACATGGATAGGACAAGTTTGAAGGGATATGGACCCAGCGCAGGCTGGTGGGACTAGTGTAGCTGGGACATGTTGGCCAGTGTGGGCAAGTTGGGCCGAAGGGCCTGTTTCCACACTGTATCACTCTATGACTCTGTGATAGCCGACAGTGGAGCCATATGGCACCCTGGGCCCTGTTCCAGGTGATCACCATCCTCAACTGAAGTAATTAAGTTTGAAATGTGCTTCTGGGTGTACTGTAGAGTTTGAAAATATTGAAGCAGAATAGGATTATTGTCTGTTCCCTTTAAGATAACATGTTCTCTGACTTTGCCGGAGTAATTTAACTTCAAACTTTTCGTACCATCTGATAGTTTTTTGCTTTAAAGTGTCGTCACTGATTGTATGTTCTTGCTATGATCTGGCCACAAAGAAATATGCCTGGTACTTCTTAGAAAGAATGCATATTCCAGAAACATCACCGTTATTTTCTGATAAAGAATCCCCGCCAAGGAAATGCACCAATAGATGTTTCAGTAGTGACCCCTAATTGGAGATACACTGGCAAACAAAAAGTTTAGTTTAGTTTAGAGATAGAGCAGGAAACAGGTCCTTCAGCCCACTGAGTCCGCATCAACCAGCGATCCCCGCACAGTAACACTACCCTACGCACATTATTTTACATTTTATACCAAGCCAATTAACCTACAGACCTGTACGTCTTTGGAGTGTGAGAGGAAACTGAAGATCTTGGAGAAAACCTACAGAGATCACAGGGAGAGTGCACAAACTCCGTACAGGCAAGCGCCCGTAATCAGGATTGAACCCAGATCTCTGGCGCTGTAAGGCAGTAGCTCTAATGCTACGCCTTAACATTGCTGCCCATGTTTTGCCCTTGTTTTACCTAATAATGTCATAAATGCTAACTTCATCTGTGAAAATGGCAGCTCACCTCCTCCCCTTAAAAGGACCAGGCAACAGTCATTCATCCGACCACAACATACTCTCATGAAATTAGAACAGAGGTATAGGAAATAGATGGGACATGGTTGATGGCTCCGTCAACAATGGGAAAGGGGAATCGCAGTGAAGGAAGGCACCTCGGTGGCATGTGTGCAAAATGTCACAAACAAAGCACCTCCGATAGAGACTAGGAAACTGAGAATTGAATTTCCACACTGCTTTTGCTTTCACATGGTTCATCCTGAAAGGGAAGGGAAGGGAATCAGAGATGGATCATGTAAAAGTAAGAAGAGATAAGAAATTGGCATCAGATGTAATCTGAACTAGCTTCTCACCATCTCTGCTCCCAAGAAGAGTACGAATGGAAAATTCCCGGACTTTCCACCTGACTACCCCTCACACTGTAAAAGATCTTCACAGTTTCCCATCACCAGGCACATCTTTTTGTTCTCCCCTTTGCATTCATCATTCTGAAGGAACCATTCCCTTCACAACTCCCTGGTCTGCTCCTCCTTCCCCAACAAACCTTCCCCATCTCAGTCTCAATCCCACTCAACCTCAGCAGGTGTAACATATTTTCCTTTACCTCATACCTTCCCACTACTTAGTTACTCAAACAATTCTGCTCCTTAGAATTTAGTGCATTCCATTCATCCACATTGGAGAAATTAGATGCAGAGAGGATGAACTTCATGGAGCACCTTGATGCAATATAGGATAATCCTGACCTCTCAGTCACTTTAAACCTCTACTCCACTCTCACTTGAACTCTTTGTTCCATACTCTTGCGGACTCTCCCATTGCACGGACTGTATAATTGCAGTCAGACATTCACTTTAATGCACACATTATTTTGTAATAAAGACTGAAATAACATTGGCAATTGTTTCCTTACTTGCTTACTGTCCTGTTGCCATCTCCCGTGACCAGGATGTCCTTGGCTTTTCTGCCCATGGTGAAAGAAGATGCTATCCTGCTGAGGCGTTTTGATAAAACATTAAAAAAAATCCTCTGGCAAGAAATCAATTTTGTTGCACAATCTGACAGAAGCTGGAGAAGAAACAATTGCTCTAGAAATCTGTTCTACTTTTATTCTACATGTCATTTGTCATCCTCCAACAACGTTGCTTCCGTCTCCTGCCCCCATTCCCACCAGAATTTCACTTGCAGTGTATGTGCTGTATCGGTATTATGTTAAAGATAATGTAAATATTGCAGATCGTCCCTTTACACTGGTGTAAGAGAAAGATAATAGGCTTGAAGGTCAAGCTCAAGCTAAAATAAAATCAACATTGTAATTATCATCGGATTAGATAAGACTCAGGATAATATGTTCTAGCAGTGCATAATGTTGTTGGCACAAGATACAGAAGCTTGCTTTCAGCTATGCATTCATCACAATACTTCTGCTGTCATCATTCTGTGAAATGTCACGGTGCCCTTGTCATCAACAAAATCTTTATTTTTGGTCAGCCACCTTTGCAGCTTCATTTTTCTTTGTTGTTGAAAAAAATGATATATCCTTTGATCCTGGGTCTTCAACTAAATTTATTGCATGTTCCCAGTTGACTTTGAGACAGGTGATGTCTTGAATCTGTTGCATTTATGGTCTGGGTACGCCAAGAGCACATGTTGAAGCCCCCGGGGGTTTCAGGAAGAAGGAAGGGGGGAGGATTTTGTAGTTACCTAAAATGGGGAATTTAATAAAATTGAAGAATGTTCCTTTTTCTGAGCCAGCTGAGTAAAATCTGTTTTATCACCCCACTGGTATCAGGTTTGAGACCCATAGCTGACCAACAATCACAGCCTCATGAGATAGCACCAACGCCTCGAAGAACTGACTTCAGTCCAACTGTTGTCTCATGCTGCCTTATCAACAACATTTTCACCATTTTAAGAGGCTGCTCATGGTTCGAGTTCAGCAACACCCACGATTCCGCTATCAAAGAATATCTGCTTGCCTAGTGGATGATGTTGACAACATTTGGACAAGATGACCAATATCAGTTCATATTGCGACATTGGAATACTTGCAATCTCCAGAAGGGAAGGCCTAACTCATGACTTTAAATAACCAGGCATCTACTGTCAACAGCAAGTGATCTAGTAAGCTTGGGCTGGTCTGCATTTAGCATGTGGGCTAACTGCATAAACACCTCATCTACAGGAGTAGGCTATAACTCCACCCAAAGTACACACTGCCCACTCCCTCAAAGCATCTCAGCTATCCATGAAACTCACTTCATGTCTGTGTTTGACTATTTGCTACTTACCTCAATGAAATGGCAACAGTGCATCCCATCAGTGGGATATACTCTGCTCAAAAGCACCTTGCCTCCCTCTGGTATAAATGATGAAGGACAAATTCAGCCGGATGATAGAACCTTTTGCAGGTCGCAAATCCCTGTGAGAGAACGGAGATGAGGAAAAACTTTTTCAGTCAGAGAGTTGTAAATCTGTGGAATTCTCTGCCTCAGAAGGCAGTGGAGGCCAATTCTCTGAATGCATTCAAGAGCGAGCTAGATCTTAAGGATAGCGGAGTCAGGGGGTATGGGGAGAAGGCAGGAACGGGGTACTGATTGAGAATGATCAGCCATGATCACATTGAATGGCGGTGCTGGCTCAAAGGGCCGAATGGCCTACTCCTGCACCTATTGTCTATAGTCTACCGAGTGTAAAGAATCTGCCAGGCATTCCTTAGTGCATTATGCCTATGTACCAGATAGCAATTTTCCAGAATACATGCCCAGGAAGTGAGAAAATGTCATTTTATGCACCAGCAATGTGATATAAACATGATATTAATACATGGGAGGAAGACTCACAGCCTTCCGTGTCAATACAGAGTTCATGGTGGCCTTAAAGACAACTTTGGCAGTACATATATTCGGAAGTTAAAAACTCATTTACTAAATCATGACAATTACCGCTTAATAATCTTTCACTTTTCTTACTCATTGGAAAATAACTGTTACCAGATTATTAACTAATAGCCATATTAATTCAAGAAACAGCAAAGTTATTCTGAGATGTTCCCATACTAATGAGGAAAATGAAAGTTCACTACAATTTTACAACAGAACTTTGCTGTAATTACATTTTCACACATAGGTTGCAGTAATTTAAGTTTACTGTTGATATTAACTCCAGCTTTAATTTAATAAATTATAAATGCAGGTGTTATCTGAGTTTAACATTTATTCTTGGATTTAACACCTGCCTTGCTCAGAGTATAGATGCATGACTGAATGTGCTGTAGAAAAATATTCCAACAAATATTATACTAAGAATATAATCTTTTTGTTTATTGCTGTAAAGTAACATCTGAAACATTCTGTTAAGCATTATTGGTCAATGACACATTTGTATGGTTATTTCTCTAGAATTATGCACAATGTTGGCATGGTTTTTTTTTTTTTTAATGCCAAATAATGCAAATGTCCCTGAAAATTTAAGAATAAGGGGTATGCCATTTAGGATGGGGAAAAACATATTCACACAGAGGGTTGTGAATCTGTGGAATTCTCAGCCACAAAGGCAGTGGAGGCCAATTCACTGGATGTATTCAAGAGAGAGTTGGATATAACTCTTAGACAAGGATAACCTATGCTGAGTGGGGGGAGGTGGGTCAGAACATGTATTGCAAATGGAACAGATGCAGTTGCAAGCCCTCTAGTTATTGCAAATGGGAGGCCATGGATGAGGAAAAATGACGATATTTTGGAATCACTTACGTGGTGGTGTGGTCATTATAACAAACACAATGGAACCAAAAAATCTGGAAAAGTAAAATGATAATGAAGTTAGCTTTGTAATTATTGCAACCCACACACCATTGTATCTAACAGTACACTTTATTTCTTTGATGCTCTCATTTGCATTGTTTGTAGAGTCCGTTTCTAGATTTTTACATGCAATTTATTAATAAACATTTGTTGAATTTTTATTGAATTATCTTTATCTTTGCAGGAATGAAGCAACCACTGAGTCCTGAGCACATTGTTGAAGATGTTATGATGAATTCAGGAGATCTTTACACTTACAGTGATGGGAAAATACTCAGCAGTGAATACTTGGGCTATCAGTTGAACATTGAGAAGCAGAATGTAGGACTTGCTCTTTGTGAAGTGTGTAACATTCAGCTGAACTCAGCAGCACAGGCTGAGGTTCATTACAATGGGAGGTCTCACCTGAAGAGGATAAAACAAGTCAACAGCCATGTTCCAGTTACCTCAGCTCCAAGTACGTTTGTCACTAGCACCAATACAGGTATGGGCGACAATTTAACATGGACTGCTGATGTTACGTTTGAAAGAATTCTTTAATATGACGTTGGAAAATCCATTCACTAGATGCTTTTGTATGAGCCTGTGTCCTGTTCATTAATTTTTTTAATTTGTTATCTAAGTTAATATTGAATCTGTTTTGCTGTTTGGTGGTAGAGATACTAAGCTGGGAGATACTATTTAAAGCCTGCGCAGTGGGTTATTGGCAATACAATCTGCGTAGAATTCTTACCACAACTACAGCACCTGAGGGAGGATAGGGCAGGTAGGAAGCTACAGTGTGGATTGCCTTGCCAGAGCAGCTTCATCGTCCAGAGTTTGCAGCTGATGAATATTGCAACTAACTTCTGATTTGTGTCTTGTATGTTTGGAAGAGCCACTGAGAAATTAGTCTCTGGAATTAGAATACCGCTGATGTTTGGTGTGCACTGCCTCATGTTTTGTGGAGTTGTGGCCATACACGTGCCCCATAAAATTGAATACCAGGACTCCATTTTTGCCATTATGTAGGAACAGTCATATAGATCAGTTGCACCTCGTCTGCTGTGAGGTACTCCGGAACCTCAGAGCCCATCCTTCTTTGCGAGAATTGTACAAAGGTAGCTGGAGAGTTATGTTTGTCCCTGGCTTGTGTGAGCATTCGTTTTGCCTGTCTTGGTAAAATACTCAGTAGTATGCTTCATTCTGCTTGACAGTTATTAGTTGCTCCTTTGGGATTCTGTCCATGACTCTGAATCTGGGTTAAGATTGTGTAGCAATCTGGGACTGAGTGGTTCTTGCAGAATCCACGATTTAAGGTTTTAATGGAATGTAATAAAATTAATTGAGTAGAGAACAATTGAATACTACATTTTTCAAATGAACAATAAAAAAGGCTAGTCTTATTTTTTTAACAAGTTATGCAGAGAAGGCAGGAGTATGGGGTTGAGAGGGAAAGATAGATTAGCCAGATAGAATGGCGGGTGGATTTGATGGGCCAAATGACCTACTTCTGCTCCGATAACTTATGAACATGAAAATGAATCTTCATAATTTCATATTGGCTTGTTTACAATTCTTAAAGGAGATTTAGGAAGCACAAAAGGATGGATTTGGGGGCTTATCATTTATAACAAATAAGAATCAATAATTTTGTGTCCAGTCTGGCCAGGCATTGAGCACCATTTCCAGTCTTTGCAAGCAGCTTTTCTTAAGCTTGAGGCATTGCCCTTTCTCATCCCCACACCCTTCCAAATCATTGGTTCTTAATTTAATGAAGGTCATTTCAAAATCATAAGACACAATCTTACATAAGTTGAAATAGTTATATTATTTTCTGTACAATAATATTTAAGGATTTGAGTGTTGCCTGTATCCTTTAAAATTAAAAAATATATATATTCTCCAAAGAGCTGCAACTAACTGTATCATTCTCCAGGAATTACTTTGGTTCTTTAACTGCTTTATTATTGATGTGGAATGCAAGTAAACTTCTTCATTTGAGGATAGACACAAAAAGCTGGAGTAACTCAGCGGGACAGGCAGCATCTCTGGAGAGAAGGAATGGGTGACGTTTCGGGTCGAGACCCTTCAGACAGGTTTGGGATAAGAAATGAGAGAAATAGACAGTGGTGTGGAGAGATAAAGAACAATGAATGAAAGATATGCAAAAAAGTAACAATGATAAAGGAAACAGGCCATTGTAAGCTGTTTGTAGGATGAAAATGAGAAGCTGGTGCGACTTGGGTGGGGAGGGATAGAGAAAGAGGGAATGCCGGGGCTACCTGAAGTGAGAGAAATCAGTATTCATACCACTGGGCTGTAAGCTGCCCAAGCGAAATATGAGATGCTGCTCCCCCAAATTGTGTTTAGCCTCACTCTGACAATGGAGGAGACCAAGGACAGAAAGGTCTGCGGAGGAATGGGAAGGAGAATTAAAGTGTCTGGCAACCGGGAGATCAGGTAGGTTAATCAGGATGTCATCTGCGGGCTGTTTTACAGTCGGGAACATGCAAGCAAAATATTGAGCAATACAGTGCAGGAGTCAGTCTTGATGGTACAATGCTGATTTAGCTGTGAAGGAAAGTAAATTCAATTACTATTGGTATGCCAAATAACTTCAGTTCTATAACAGTTAGTTTTAATCAGGTCAAGAAGCATCTGTGGAGTCCAGCTCTGTTGCCTGAGCCTGCTGAGTATTTCAAGTATTTGTTGTTTTTATTTCAGATTTGTAGCATGTACAGTTGTTTTTTTGCTTTTTACATGCATCAATTTAGAGTCAGTTTATTGAATTGGAATGAAAGAATCCTCAGGATCTACAGTGTGATGCTGGTTGTGATTTGTGCATACAAGTTTTTTTATCAAAACTACCATTACACTGGCGAGGATCTTGATGTTCATTACCCCCCAGTGCTGAGCGAGTATGGAAGTTTAGAATTGATTTACAGCGGGGTTTCCACATCTCTGCTATATTTTGGAGTCCAGTGTAAGTGTTGTAAACAAACATGATCCTGCTGTGGACATTTTCATGTTCTAACCATATGTCCCTGCACTCATTTTTATAGTGAATCCTAAATTAAGACTTGCAAAGTAACACTGTGAATAGGTGTACCAGAAATAAGTTGAAGTTTATGTTTGGAATTCACTGTTGATTTTACAGAGTTCAAAATTGTTTGACGTTTTGCCATGTTTTTCCGCATTTTGGAAAAAGTATTTTCCTTTTATTTTGTTTATTATTCTTTTAGCTACTGCATAATTTTTTGTCCATTTCCTATCTGGAATATCACTGTTTCCCATTTCCAGAGGCAGATCACCACCATTCCACTGGATTGGATGAGACCCTTTATGTCCACCCTTTAACTCCTCAGTTGTTACATGGGAATCACCTGCAGTGCCTTGTCTTCCTGCTTCTACTCCTTTATTTCTCATATCCACCATCTCTGATCTCCTTCCTTTCTCATCTTAACGTTGTCTTTTGGCAACACCACCCAAAAAAATTTGGGGAGTCAGTCTCGGTCTACCCCACAACAGAAGGGGTGGAATTGTAAAGTTTGATAGCCACGGGGAAGAAGGTTCTCCTGTGGCGTTCTGTCCTGCATCTTGGTGGAACCAGTCTGTTGCTGGACATCTTAGCTCCACTTCAACATCACTCAAACCTCCACTCTCACAATGCTTGAAGCACTGTCAAACTAAACTCCCTCATATGCCACTCAGCTTCTCCCCGCCACCTGTCTGTGACTCAACAAGAACCCTTGCAACATTTGTGTCACTTGTTTGATCCAAACATAATGTAAAAATATATGAGCATATCATAAGGGCCTTTCATTACTGCCTTTGCAACATCGCTCAGCCTCTGCGAGGCTCAATGATTGGGGTGTCACGGTTCTACAGCGCAGAAAGTGGCCCTTCAGCCCAACTCATCCATGCTGAACACTATGCCTATTTGTATGCTAATCCCATTTGTCCACCTTAGACCTGTATCTTTCCTAACTGACTACCCACCCAAATACATTTTAATTATTGTCATTGGATCTGCCTCCAAGACCTCCTGTGGCAGTTTGTTCCATATAATACAGCCTCTATGTGAAAAAACTGCCCCTCAGATCTCCTTTACATTTCTAACCTTAATCCTATGTACACCTGACTGGCCTCCCTGATAATGTGGCTTTGACCTGACACATTAGTGATGTTTCTCTCTCTACAAATGCTTACATCTGCCACATATTCTAGCATTTTCATTTTTTATACCCCTTTTACTGTTAATATCTTTGTTTGCTTGCACATTTCATATCCTGGAATGTTCACATATTCCAGCATCCTTACTGCACTAATCTTGCTTATGTTTGGTAAGGGATTTAAAGTCCCATCTTCATAGAGAAATATTTGTGCATTGCAAATTCAAAGTCTGAAGATGGCTCTTGACCTGAAACGTCACCTATTCCTTTTCTCCAGAGATGCAGTCTGACCCGTTGAGTTACTCCAGCATTTTGTGTCTATCTTTACTATTGGTAACTTCAGTTAACTAATATTTCATTTTCTGAATGTTTCTTGCTAGATTGGCAAGTATAATCCAACACAATTTAGGGCAATGGTCAATGATGGAATGCAGTGAGACAAAACCCCCCGATATTTTTGTATTTTCAATCATTCCAATCTAACACTAATAGCAACAAAAATATTCTATCTTTTGTTTAAAAAAAAGACACAAAGTGCTGGAGGTACTCAGCGGGCCAGGCAGCAACCTTGGAGAACATGGATAGGTGACGTTTTGTGTTGGGTCCCGATGTGATCCGTCATCCATCCATGTTCTCCAGGAATGCAACCTGACCCACTGAGTTACTCAAGTGTTTGCGTCTTTTTTTGTAGACCAGCATCTGCAGTTCCTTATTTCTCTATATTTATCTTTCATTAACATGGATTTTAATAGCTAGAGATCTAACAAGAGCATGAAAGTTTGCTTGGTCTCCACATTAGTAATGTTGTTGGTAATAGTGTGGCAGAACTATCAATGTTCATGCTTATTACACTGGAAAACTGAAAACAACTTTGGTTTTTCTGATCCCGTGTGATTTCATGTCAAAGGCTGAAGTTCCTCACTTAGCTTCAGCCCTCTTGTTCGCAACTTTCTCCAGTGCAATCAAAGAAAACCACTTGAATTTATGTGAATTTCATCAATTTACAAAGGTAAGACAAGGAAGTAAATTAAAGTTTAGGAACAGAAATATGCCATTCAGTTTTTCAAGCTTGCTATACCAGTGAATTTGCACTGTTTAATTCCAGTGTTGCATAAACATTGTATTATTTAATTTGCCAATGTCTTTGCTTCTGTATGTTTCATTATGTAAGTTCAGAACTTCACATTGGATAATGCCCCTGAAATAGAAAGCCAGAACACTTGCGATGTTTGGAAAGCAATTTCATAATACTAGAATTAATTGCATGGTGATGGAGAGAGTCAACAGCTTTAAATTTCTGCATGTGCGTATCTCTGAGGATCTATTTATTCACAAAATGCTGGAGTAACTCAGCAGGTCAGGCAGCATCTCGGGAGAGAAGGAATGGGTGACGTTTCGGGTCGAGACCCTTCTCTGAGGATCTATCCTGGGTGGGGCACATTGATGCAATCAGCAAGAAAACTCATCAACACCTCGACTTGCTCAGAAGATTGAGGAGATTTGGCATGTTGCCAAATACTCTATCAAACTTGTACAGTTCTGACTGGATGCATAATGGCCTGGTTCGGTAAATGGAACTCCCAGAAAGGCAACTAATATTATCAAAGCCTCATGCCACTTTGGCCATGCTCCCATCTGGATGCTGCCATTGGGATGATGATACAGGAGCCTGAGAATCGTGAAGTACAGGTTTAAGAGCAGCTTCTTCCCATCAACCATCAGCTGCTGTTGCCACACTGAACACTAACCACAACCCTACCTCAGCAATCATCCACTGTAGACTTTGTTTAGGAAGCACTATGTGCTTTGGTTTAATTGTATATGAAGTTTGAAATTCTTTTTATTACATGACCTAATACCTGTCTGAATTACAAGCATATTATAGAAGGAATTACAACAAAAAAATGGATCAAGCATGACATATAAATAAGAGAATGTGAGGAAGGTGGATTTCAGGGTAAAATATTGGAAATTCAAGGACACAGTAGTTCACAAAACATTAGACTGTAGATTTCCTATTATTTCCTACATGTCAAAATATAGGAAAGTTTAAAACACTCATTTAGATTGCAGTTGTGGCCAGTAAACGGTTCGAACAGTGACATACGTATAACATTAAATACCTTTGATGTAAGTTGTTTTATTTTAAAATTCCACATGACTGGACAAAATTATATGTTTCTCATGAGGAGTGAACAATTTCAATAAACTATTAACACATTTGCCGATCATGATTTCCCTTTCACAAATCTCCGTTGACTCTGCCCAGTCCTATTATTATTTCCTATGTGCCCTGTTACCATTCCTGTCAAAACTAGTTCTAGCATGTTCACAAATGCTGATAACCTGTAATGCTCCACATTCTCTCACTATGGGTGCTGTCAATCTGATGCAATGTTAAATTGAGGCTCCTCCTGCTTTCTTGGGTATGTAGTTTCTAAGCACGATGAAGGAGAAAAATCAGGAGAATGAACTTGTCTGCCCTAATAAATATTTTACCCATCTACTAACAACATGAAAAATTATATTTCGGGTGAAGACCCTTCTTCAGGCCACCGATTCCTTTTCTCCAGAGATGCTGCCTGACTAACTGAGTTAGCCTTTTGTGCCTGTCTAAACCAGTGTTGGTTTAAGCCAGCATCTGTAGTTCCTACCTACACATCGAAAATTACATAACCATTATCATATCCATCAGTCTGAAGAAGGGTCTCGACCCATTCCTTCTCTCCCGAGATGCTGCCCGACCTGCTGAGTTACTCCAGCACTTTGTGAATAAATACCTTCGATTTGTACCAGCATCTGCAGTTATTTTCTTATATCATATCCTGCTTTGTGGGAGCCTGCTCTTCCATATTTCTTGCTTTACTATTCTGCCTACATTTCTTTGGAGATGTTTTGGAATGATGTGGGTACTTGTTTCTCTGTACTTTGATATTAAATACTTTGATACTGCTGTTAACCTTAATTTATACTGCAGGTGGCAGCATAAGCATTTGTTCTGCCACTGTGTTTCAGTCTGCTTGCCATGCATATTGAAAAGATTGTCTTGAACATTTGTAACTGCTGCAGAACCTCAGATTTTCTCACCGGAGATTTCCTTACATGATTGAGATCTATGAATTATGTCTCTGTGTCTGTGCCTGCATCAAGCCACTTGCCCAGAGTAGGGGAATCGAGGACCAGAGGACAAGGTGAAGGGGAAAAGATTTAATAGGAATCCGACGGGTAACTTTTTCACACAAAGGCTGGTGGATGTATGGAACAAGCTGCCTGAGGAGGTAGTTGAGGCTGGGACTATCCCATCGTTTAAGAAACAGTTAGACAGGTTCATGGATAGGACAGGTTTGGAGGGATATGGACCAAGTGCAGGCAAGTGGGACTAGTGTAGCTGGGCCATTATTGGCCGGTGTGGGCAAGTTGGGCCGAAGGGCCTGTTTCCACACTGTATCACTCTATGACTCAATGACTCTAAGTACCATAAGTATAAGAAAATAACTGCAGATGCTGGTACAAATCGATTTATTCACAAAATGCTGGAGTAACTCAGCAGGTCAGGCAGCATCTCGGGAGAGAAGGAATGGGTGACGTTTCGGGTCGAGACCCTTCTTCAGACTGATGTCGGGGGTGGAACAAAGGAAGGATATAGGTGGAGACAGGAAGATAGAGGGAGATCTGGGAAGGAGGAGGGGAAGGGAGGGACAGAGGAGCTATCTGAGTCTAAGTACCTATCTTAGCAAATTTGCCATAGCAAGTTGCTTTTAAATAAGCATGAGCTCAGAGACATGTAAACTTAATTGACTTAAGATAGACACAAACAGCTGAGGTAACTCAGCGGGACAGGCAGCATCTCTGGAGAGAAGGAATGGGTGACATTTCAGGGAGCTGAAACGTCACCCATTCCTTCTCCCCAGAGATGTTGTCTGTCCCGCTGAGTTACTCCAGCTTTTTGTGTCTATCATCAGTTTAAACTAGCACCTGCAGTTTCTTCCTACCAACTTAATTGACTTTATATTTTTACAACCTTCAGTTACTTTATGATGACAGGTATTATCAAGTCCTCGTTGGACAGTCGTCATAGGTTTTCTAATGACTGCGTTTGTGTTGACGGAACCTTGAGTCTTTGTGGAGAGTTCTTGACCACTTTTTACATATCTGTAAATATGTAAACAAATATGTAAGCATATATGCAGGCATGTTAGAAAACATTACTTCCACATCTTCCATAATAGGAAGTATGCTTACCAAATTCATAGATGGCACAAAGAAAGTTGATCTTGTTGATAGAGATGAGGTAAACCTTTGTTACAGAAGAACAGAGCATATTATTTTCCTCAGAACTGCCAAGGAATCTGTCACTCATTGTGTATATTTGCGCGACCAATATGTATCCAATGTCTCAGGGCTAACTTACCTCTACCATTTCCCTACCCACCTTACCAACTCATTGATATTGTTCTGCTGCCATAAACGTCCCTCCTCGGCATAACAACATCATCTTTCCCTATCTAACTCTCTCAGACTTGCCTCTTTTGAATCTTGAACAGAAATAGGCCCTCTGACCGACTCATCCATACCAACCCAGATGGAGTCATAGAGTCACACAGCATTGAAATAGGCTCAAGTCAAGTCAAATTTATTTGTCACATACACATACACGATGTGCAGTGAAATGAAAGTGGCAATGCCTGCGGGTTGTGCACAAAAAGAATTACAGTTACAGCATATAAATAAAGTTAATAAGTTACTATTAGTGTCGACAAAAATTTAGTCTCTGGGGTTATAAAAGTTGACAGTCCTGATGGCCTGTGGGAAGAAGCTCCGTCTCATCCTCTCCGTTTTCACAGCGTGACAGCGGAGGCGTTTGCCTGATCGTAGCATCTGGAACAGTCCGTTACTGGGGTGGCAGGGGTCCCTCATGATCTTACTTGCTCTGGATCTGCACCTCCTGATGTATAGGTCCTGCAGGGGGATGAGTGTAGTTCCCATGGTGCGTTCTGCCAAACGCACTACTCTCTGCAGGGCCATCCTGTCCTGGGCAGAGCTGTTCCCAAACCAGACTGTAATGTTGCCGGACAGGATGCTCTCTACAGCCCCAGAGTAGAAGCAATGAAGGATCTTCAGAGACACTCTGAATTTCCTCAGTTGTCTAAGGTGGTAAAGGCGCTGCTTAGCCTTACCCACCAGTGCGGCAATGTGCGTTGCCCACGTCAGATCCTCTGCGATGCGGACTCCCAAGTATTTAAAACTGCTCACCCTATCCACAATCGGCCCATTTATCTCCAGTGGCGTGTACGTCCTTGGATGTTTAGCCCTTCTGAAGTCCACAATCAGCTCCTTTGTTTTAGTGACATTCAAGAGGAGGCTATTGTGCTGACACCAGAGTGCCAGATCAGCTCAGCAGCCCAACTCGTCCATGACGACCAAGATGCTCTGTCGAAGCTAGTCCCATTGCCTGCATTTGGTCCATATCCCTCTAAACCTGTCCAAGGGTCTTTTAAATATCATTATTATACCCGCCTCAATTACCTCCTCTGGTATTCCATATACCCACCACCCGGTGAGTGGAAACGTTGCCCCTCATATTCCTATTAAACCATTCCTCTCTCATCTTAAACCTATATTCTCTCGTTCTTGATGCTCCTACCCTGGGGAAAATACTCTGTGCATTCACCCCATCAATTCCGATCATGATTTTATACGCCTCTATAAAATGACCCCTCATTCTCCTGCATACCAAGAAATAATGTCCTAGGTTGCCCAACCTCCCCCTACAGCTCAGGCTTTCAAGCCTTGGCAGCATTGTTGCAAATCTCCTCTGCACTTTTCCAGCTTAATGATATCCTTCCAGGGTGACCAAAACTGAATACAATGCTTTGAATGTGGCCTTACTGACATCTTTTACAACTGTAACAATATGTTCCAATTTCTATACTCAATACCCTGAATGATGAAGGCAACTTCTCCCTATAGCTCAGGTCCTTGAGACCTGGCAGCATCCTCAACATCTTATATATCTTGAACTGTAATATTATGTCCCAAATTCTACACTGATCCTGAATGATGATGGCCAGCATGCCCTTTTTGCACCCTATCTTCCTGTGAAGACATTTTCAAGG
The DNA here is from genome assembly GCF_053455715.1 of Rhinoraja longicauda. Taxonomy (NCBI): domain Eukaryota; kingdom Metazoa; phylum Chordata; class Chondrichthyes; order Rajiformes; family Arhynchobatidae; genus Rhinoraja; species Rhinoraja longicauda. The sequence goes on along the minus strand of NC_135960.1, from coordinate 55,724,152 downwards.
AATAATGCACTTGTACACCTTGATCCATGTGTTCTATCATTGATGATGAAGATTCTGCCGTGGTTTGAGCCCTCAGGATGTAATAGCACAACTGAAGTAAACTGCCATTTGCCATTCCTTGACCCATTTGCCCAGCTGATCAAGATCACATGGTAATTTTGGATAACAATGTTCACAGTCTACAATACGACTACAATACACATACAATATGTGTCATCTGCAAACTTACAAATCATGTACATTCTCATTTAAATTGTTGAGATAGATGACTTTGCCTTATGAACCTGCTTCATTTGTTTTAGTTTATTGATTATTTATATATCCGATCCCTTCGCTGTATTACACAGTTAATTTACAAAGAAATTTCTTATTTTCTTTCTAAGAAATGATATAGGATCTCTGAAATTCAGCTTTGTGTCTACTCTACCAATACATTGAATGCTCTGAGATTGGGACTACATTTATAAATCTACCAATGCATTTACTGGTGTAATATTGGCATTTCAACAACTATTTGTTCAGTTTCTGTGCTACTTTCTTTTAAATGTTTACTCTCCTTGGCAACTTTTAAGCAAGTGGTCTTTTTCAATTTTGACTCTGTTGAAGACAACATTCAATGTTAATGTGATGTAATTGGATTCAGTAGGTGGTTGGAACAGGAGTTGATTCAAGCTGACTTACATTTTAATATGTGTAAACAAGCGGGCAATAATAGTGCCTAATATCCCATCCTTTTGGGTGTGTGCACATATTGTTCAGGGTGTCTGAAGGCATATCAGGTTAATACAAGATGAGGCAAGAATTGATTGAATTACTGAGCTCTTATTTCGCACTAAAGTGAAGTCTCTGAACAATAGTTACAGATTTATTTTGTTGAACAATGCTCTTCACATATGTTACAGCATATTTATAATGAAAGTGCTGCCTCCTTGTAATAACCTGTGCATTCTGTCCTTTTGAGTCTACAGGAGCTGAGACCTTTCTGCTGAATTGACTTCAAGGTGTCTTCTCTTTGTTACCTCTCTCTCTTTGCAGAATGAGATCAAAGGCTTTTCTAACATTGCTCCTCTACCTCACACTGTTTTGTCTCAGGTGTCCATGAACAGCTTCTGTTTGTCATATTAACAAAAACCTGTTTTTTGCTTTAATTTTTTTTAAAACTTTTTTTTGCTTTTTTAAAAACTGTTTTTTGCTTTAGTGAAGCTGCTTTAATGCAGTGAAACATTCCAAAGCACTTCACAAGATCAGCATCAAACAAACTTTGACACAAAGGATATTTACTACAATACAAAACTTTCAGGAGTGTCTGAAGGAAGAATCTGAGCTAAAAACAGAAGAAGTTAATGGAACGGTGGGCGTGTAGATTTGTTGCCTTACAGCACCTGGGACCCGTGTTCGAACTTGATTATGGGTGCTGTCCCAATGTGTAGGATAGTGATAGTGTGTGGGGTGATCACGTGGACACGCTGGGCTGAAGGGCCTGTTTCCACACTGTATCTCAAGACTAAACTAAGCTGGTGAGTCTTTTCTGCAGCCTCTTGATTGCTGCTGCCACCTTCCTGTAGTGTTTAAACTCTTGTTCATTTTTTCTCAGTCATTGCTGCGGCCTCTGGAAAGGGCAAAACATTTAGCACATTTATTTATTAATTTCTTTCGGAAATGGATGTTGCTGGCAAAGCTGACATTCCTTTTAGAGATACCCTGTGGAAACAGGCCCTTCGGCCCACCAAGACCATGCCAGCCGTCAATTACCAGTACACTAGTTCTATGTTACATCCTACACACTAGGGGCAATTTCCAGAAGCCAATTAACCTACAAACTTGCATGCTGTGAAATATGGGAGGAAAGAGCAGCATCGGATAAAACGCACATTGGGAGACCGCATAGACAACATCTGTAGTCAGGACCGGACTACTGTGCTGTGCATTTATTGCTCATGCCTAATTATTGGTCCATCTGAGATCATGTAAGAGTCAACAGGACTGGTGGGTCTAGAGTTAACAATACGCCAGACCAAGTAAGGAATGCAAATTTCTGGTCTTGAGGAGCATCAATAAATCAGGTGAGGTTTTTACTGTGCTCATCAGTACTGATTACCTAATTTAAACAAAACATACCTGACTATTAACTGAGTTCCATTGTAACCAGAGTAAAATTTGAATACTGGTCTCTGGATTATTACTTTAGGCTTTGAAATACCTTGCCTGGTAACTTAACTGCTGCTCAATTGCCACATTGATCCTTTATCAATGAATTGATTTTATTAATAGAAAAGGAGTATTGTTAGAACATTTTAGGTGAAGACAATCTCAGGAGTGTACACACCCACATAAATCACATTGACAATTTTGCTACATTTTAATAGGATTTCAGGAAATGGATGTGTGGTGTGAATACATTTTAGAGACATACTTGTTGAAATATCTTCATTTTCAAAACATACTGTAGATCAGCCGAAGAGAGGGACAAACTGGATAGGTGTAACAATGTGTTTGGAATTTGCTCTGGAATGTCGGAGGTTGAGGGGAGACCTGATAGAAGGAGATAAAATGATGAGAGACATTGACAGTCAAAACATTTTTTCCCAGGGTTAACATGTCAAGGACAAGAAGGCGTAGCTTTAAAGTGAGCGAGGCAACGTTTCAAGGAGCTTTTTAACACAGAGTGGTCGATGCAAGGACTGTGCTGGCAGGTGTGGCAGTGGAGGCATATGCCTGTACGTAGAGGCTTTGTAGAGGTTTTTAGACAGGCACATGAATATGCAGGGAATGGAGGGGTCTTGATCATGTGCAGGCAGAGATTAGTTTATGTTCGGCACGGATATTGTGGGCCAAACGTCCAGTTCCTGTGGTGCACTGTTCTATGTTCTACTGTATGTTGCCATAGCATTGTCCAGAGTTGAAACATCCCTACACAAGGAAGATGCTAGAGTTCAATTTGACATAAATGAGGAGAACATAAATGTTCTTGCTGCAAGGAAGCCAACACCATTTGTCCAACATCAGTGTTTCTGAACCTTTAATCTCTACGCAATTAAAACCTATGGTGAGAACGCACCTGGACCACACCTAGTGTGCTATTTTGGTCTCCTAATTTGAGGAATGATATTCTTGCTGTTGAGGGAGTGCAGCGTAGGTTCACCAGGTTAAATCCCCGGATGGCAGGACTGACATATGATGAAGGAATGGGTCGACTGGGCTTGTATTCATTTAGAAGGATGAGAGGGGATCTTATAGAAACATGTAAAATTCTTAAAGGATTGAACTGGCTAGATGCAGAGAAAATGTTCCCCATGTTGGGGGGGGGGGGGGGGGGGGTGGCAGAACCAGGGGTCACAGTTTAAGAACAAGGGGTAGGCCATTTAGGACTGAGATGAGGAAAATCATCTTCACCCAGAGCATTGTGAATCTGTGGAATTCTCTGCCACAGAAGACAGTGGCGGCCAATTCACTGGATGTTTTCAAGAGAGAGTTAGATTCTATTTGGGCTAAAGGAATCAAGGGATATGGGGACAAAGCAGGAACGGGGTACTGATTTTAGATGATCAGCCATGATCATATTGAATGGCGGTACTGATTTGAAGGGCCGAATGGTCTACTCCTGTACCTATTTTTCTATGTTTCTTTGGAAAAGCAATTATGACCTATTTACAGAGATTGTAAGATGGTATATACAGTAGAATTCCGTTGGTTCTGTTCTGCCAGGTTTTCCATACTTTTGCATGTTGTTAATATCGCAACACACTTAGAATACACTTTTCATTAGATATTGCACAGTATTATAGTATACTTTCCAGTGAATCTGATGTTTAATGGGAGTGCAGGGAACATTGCCCATGTGAGCTTAAAGGAGCTAGAGGAACGGCCATAGTGTTTATAAAGAGATACAGGAAACACAGTCATGGTGACTTTAAGAGGAGATGGTGGCACCACCAATGGCTGCCTCGCCAAAAGTCTGTCTGTCACTTCCTTCTCTGTTGTTTTATAGTATGTGTTAAATGTATGTTTTAGTGTTCTTTAGCTGGTTTTATGTGGGGGTTGGGGGGGGTGGGGAAACTCTTTTAAAATCTCTTACCTCGACGGAGATGCAAATTTTTTTTTTTTCCGTATCGTATCTCCATCTGCGCTGTGGCCTAACATTGTGAAGTTGGCGGCCTCTGCTGGAGATCGACTTTGGGAGCTCCAACTGTGGGAGCCTGAGAGACTTAACATCGTGGAGCGGGCAATTCCTTTGCCAGGGATCGACCTCTGAGCTCCAACTGCAGGAGCCTGCGGACTTTAACATCGTGGAGCTCGCGGTCTCTGGTTAGAGACCGACCGGGAGCTCCAGGCCACAGGAACTTCGATCGCCCCAACGCGGGAGCTTCAATCGCCCCGACGCGCGGGCTTCGACCGCCGGCTGCGAGAGCTTCGATTGCCTGACCGCGGGAGAAAATTGAGGGAAGAAGATTAGACTTTATTGCCTTCCATCACAGTGAGGAATGTGGGGAATCCGCTGTGGTGAATGTTTATGTTAACTTTGATGTAGTTGTGTGTCTTGTTGCTTTATTTTAGTATGGCTGTATTGTAATACGAATCTCACTGTACCTTATTTGGTACACGTAACAATAAAAGACCTTTGAAACCTTTGAAAACTTTGAAATGGGGCTCAGTGAATGGAAACTGTGGGCCAAGTGATTTTAAAGGGAGCAAGAGAGATATCACTGGGAAAGGCCATGTGTCGATCCATCAGGAATTGTGAAGAGTGACTAATCGGAGTATTACTGTATGGTGATTTTTTTTTAATCAATTGTGATTGCAGCGAGTGCAATTTTTTTGATAAAGAGATTGAAAATATAACTAATTCCTTGATGATTATAATCTCAGATTGTCAATTGTGCAGTTGATTTTTTTGCTGACTTACTTTCAGTCAGTGCAGGAGGAGTGACATTGAGTGTTCAACCTGAGCTGTCTAATCACAAAGGAAGACAACCCTGTTTCTGCTGTTGTTTTGATTTCAAAAGAATCCTATACTATGGCACGGAGCCCATAAAGTTTACTTGTCTTTGTTAGTACATTCATTTGCAACCATGCCAAGCCTCACCAAATTAAAACGACACAATTGGATCACAGATAACGATCTTAAAGTAATAATGAGCCTCGCAATGATGAAAATTAAGTTTTATGCTCTCAAGATTGTTTCCCAGAAGCAGTGAGAGTGCAACTGCTGGTAAACGTGCATTGTTTTAATAATTATACTTCAATTTAATATGTAGAGCAATGAACATTTTAACTCGGTTGAATCAAAAATCCAAATTGTTATTGAGGCTCCGTAACTAAAAAAAATTGTGCAAAGGTTTCAATAGACAATAGACAATAGGTGCAGGAGGAGGCCATTCGGCCCTTCGAGCCAGCACCACCATTCAATGTGATCATGGCTGATCATTCTCAATCAGTACCCCGTTCCTGCCTTCTCCCCATACCCCCTGACTCCGCTATCCTTAAGAGCTCTATCTAGCTCTCTCTTGAATGCATTCAGAGAATTGGCCTCCACTGCCTTCTGAGGATTCAAACAATTATGATGTCGAATTCACAAAACCAGTACTCATTATTCCCTGCACTTTAAATTAAGAAGCCGATATTGTCTTCTTGTTTGCAATCTGCAGAAACTAGTCTATTATTAACATCTAGAGTCTTCATGTACATGATCAAAATCAAGAGTAAGTTCTCATTTAAATGCAGTGTTTCAGATTGCCAGTCTGGCCGCTTTCCAAAAAGGTTAGTAAACAATGCTTCTGAAGTTGTGAGTACTTGTGAAAAATCCAGTCCCAAATTTGGCCATCGAAATAATGAAAGGCTTCAGAAGCATTTAAAAAATATTACAAATTATTATAAATGAAAAATTATTGAAAAAGTAGTAACCATTAAAAAAATTAATGACATTGACTAATTTAAAATAAGCCTGCCTTCCCTTTCCTCATATCATTTTCCTTTTCCAGGTGAGACAGAGGTTCACATGCACCTTCTCTAACCTCATCTACTGCATCCAGTGTTCCCGATGTAGCCTTCTGTACATCTGCGAGACTGAGCGTAGACTTGGTAACCACCTTGCCGGACACTTACGCTCAGTCCGTCAAGGCCTACTGGATCTCCCAGTTACTAACTATTTTAACTACCCTACCCATTCCCTGAATGACCTTTCAGTCCTGGGCTGCCTCCATTGCCAGACTGAGGCCCACACACAAACTAGAGGAACAGCACCTCATGTTCCACTTGGGGAGTCTGCAACCCAACAGCATGAACATTGAATTCTCCAATTATAGGTAACTAACCCCTTCCCCTTTCTCCCCCAAGGGTGTCCTCTCCTTTCCTCCTCTTCCCCCACACTTGCCTCCCTGAGCTGTGTCTGACCTTGCACTGGTTTCTCTCCTCCCCCTCCACCCATTCCAATGGCTACACAATTCACCACTTTTCTACCCTCGAGTTTCACAATTCATAACTCTTTATACTTTCTGCGCTCACATCTGTCTTTGCATCTCTGGCCTTTGTCCAACAATCTGCCTAACAAAAAACCTCCTCGCCAATGTTCACCTATTGCCTGCCCTACCTTGCCCCTCTTGTTTTCCGCTTCCCCGGGTGCCAACCTGAAACGTCACCTATTCATGTTCTCCAGAGATGCTGCCTGACCTGTTGAGTTGCTCTAGCATTTTTGTCTCCCTTTGGTAAAAAACAGCAACTGCAGTTCCTTGTTATTCCTTTTCCCTTTGTTCCCTCCTCCTCATTCCCACATTCCTCATTGGGATTATGAATCCTCCACCAGATCTAACCTAATGAGTCAGTTTCTAGTGTAAATAGTGGATGATCTTTAAACAACTTCGAATTCTGCTATTGGACCCCTCGGGAAATCTCGTGGTGGAACATGAAGATAAATAAAGCACTCACTTCTGCCGGGTAAGTTTGGGCCTTCACTGTTTATCTACTATGGACCATGCCAGATGACCACCAGTCAATTTTGTGCATAAATTGGAAAACACACCATAATCGCTCAATATGGTAACCATATTTCCACAGTATTGTAACAAATGGCATCAAAAGCATGTCAACCTTTTGAATTTCACATTCGCATTAGTTTGTTGTGAAGTACATTAGAGTGAAATAAAATTGCTTGCTTGCATGAACCTCGTAGAGTAAACAGGGTGGTACGATGGCGCAACAGTAGAGTTGCTGCCTTACAGCGATTGCGGCGCCGGAGACCCGGGTTCGATCCCGACTACGGGCGTTGTCTGCACGGAGTTTGTACGTTCTCCCCTTGACCGCGTGGGTTTTCTCCGAGATCTTCGGTTTCCTCCCACACACCAAAGACGTACAGGTTTGTAGGTTACTTGGCTTAGTATCTGTGTAAAATTATCGCTAGTGTGTGTAGGATAGTGTTAATGTGCGGGGATCACTGGTCGGCGCAGACGTGGTGGGCCAAAGGGCCTGTTTCCGCACTGTAGCTCTAAACTAAACTAAATTATTTATGAACACCGGGTGGCGCCACGAGCATTGGCTGCCTCGCCAATAGTCTGTCTGTCCTTTCTGCTGATTTTGTTATTTTATGTGTTAAAAATATGTTTTAGTGTTCCTTGGTTTGTTTTATGTGGGGGGGGGGGGGGGTGGGGGGGGGGGGGAGTTGGGGGAAACATTTTTTCAATCTCTTATCTCGACGGAGATGCGATTTTTCTCCGTCCCCACTGCGGCCTAACATCGAGGAGTTGGCAGCCTTTCCTGGAGACTGGCCTGGCGCTTCATGCTGCGGGCGCGGCGCGTACTTTAACATTGCGGAGGTGCGATCCTTTGCTGGGGATCAAGTGTGGAGAGCTCTGACCGCGGGGCCTGTGGACTTCAACATCATGAAGCCTGCAGTCTCTGGTAAGAAGAGGCCGACTAGGGAACTCCATGCCGCGGAGAGTTTTTCAACTGTCCCGACGCGGGAGTTTTTGACCATCCCGACACGAGGGCTTTGGACAGCCGGCAGTGGCGACTGCAGATGGTTCAACAGCCCCGACCGCGGGTGAACAAAGGGGAAGATTATTGAACTTGATTACTTTCCATCACAGTGAGGAAGTGGAATCCGCTGTGGTGGATGTTTATGTTAAATTTTATTTTATGTGGCTGTGTGTCTTGTTGCTTTTCACTTAGTATGGCTGTATGGTAACTCAAATTTCACTGTACCTTAATTGGTACATGTGACAATAAATTGATCTTGAAATCTTGAAATGATGACAGATACACCAATAAACACATTGATGAATGCAAAAGGGAAGAGTAGTGCAAAGATTGTGGTGCGATCTGTAGGAATGCAATAGCAGGGGTGGAGTTTGGAGTGAGGGCACATGACAGCACCTCTGGGAAATAGGTATGAACAAGGTGAATCGTTCAGGAGTTTTATAGCAGTGAGGAAGAGCTGTTCTTAAATCTCATGATCCGGGTTTTCAATCATCTGTATCTTCTCCCAGAAATTTGAAAAGGGAATAGTCAGGAGGCATCCTTGATGATACGTCTAGCTTTCCTGATGCATCGCATCGTGAAGTTGAACAAGATGGAAGGAAGTGATAAGCCAGTGATTGACTGGGCTGTGCTCACCACTCTCCATAGGTTCAATGTTTTAGTGTAGAGATACAGCACGGAAACAGGCCCTTCGGTCCACCATGTCCTCGTCGACCAGCGACCTCCATACACTAACGCTATCCTACAAACATGTACGTCTTTGGAATGTGGGAGGAAACCAGAGCACCTGGAGAAAACCCACGTGGTCACAGGGAGAACATACTGTGTAAACTCTGTACAGACTGCACCTTGGTCAGGATGGAACCCGGGTCTCTGGCACTGTAAGGCAGCAACTCTACTGCTGCGCCACCACACTGCCTCAATGCTCAAGAGCAGAGCCTTTTATCGGAGATTGATCAAATGCAGGGGTGTCCATAAGTAAGGCATTTTTAAACTGGGGAGAGCAAGCAGCAGCAAAAGTTCCCGATGGGTAAAAAGAAAGAGTTCTATTCAGAACCACCAATATTTATCAGAAAAATCTGGGACAGTAATATTTCATACTGTTGGAAATAAAATGGATACAAAAATCTGCATTTTTTTAAGTAGTGTGTATTCACTGAATAAGCAGCTAATAAATGCCTTCCCATCCTGAACATAATACTAAAAAGCAATGCAATCCATCTTGAGCATTTTAGAAAGCACTTCAGTGCAAGTGCGATTTCTCTGCAGTACAATAAAATATAACTTCGTTTATTTAACTCTTGTAACGTTTGCATTAGTTTCTAAATGAAGTAATTTTCCCTTAAAAAGTGGCACAAAGGAGTCTGATTTTACACAGAATAAGGCATGATCCATTACTCATTACAACTGGTTCAATTAATTCTAGTTAACATTCAGGACAAGAGCTTGCATTAGATTTACTTGCCTATTAAACTACACTTTACAATTTGTACCATTCACAACAAGCCTTTACTGTTTTTTTGTTTCTTTCTCAGCTGCCATGTCTAATGATATCAGATGTTGGTTTGGTTTGTCTGAAAATAGCCAATTACCCTGATTTTCTGCGCCCCTCACAATAATAACTCATCAGCTTTGGATTTGTCATCCCTTCTTTGCTGGAATGCCAGTTAAATTATGGAAGTGTGGAACACTGATTTCCTTCTGTCTCAGCTGTTTATCATTGAAAAGGGATGTGCTATTTTTAGCAGCAACACAATGTTCTTAGATGAATCTTCATCTGTGTAGCTTGATCTGGCCATGCTGAGCAACCAGTAATTGTAACATTGTAGTCTCTGAATATGTGACTGCTGGAGATTATCTTCACTGCCAATGGGGACTTGCGCTGCCTGTTTCTACATGTTTTGCTGCTTGGATTTCTTCCGAGAGGCACATTTCCTTCATGGTAACATGTAGCAGCACCTTGCTATTGAACGAAAATTACATAGCTTGCTTTCAAAAAGGACTGAAATGTTCATTTTCATCCTCAAAGTGTTGCAGACAGTGGACAAGATTTTAAATGATCCATCTGCATCCAGGGAAATCTAAGGCTATCTCGATTATAAAGAACACCTGATTTCTGAGTTGGAAAAATAGATTGTCTCACAAGAAACCGTAGAGTTTTTAACGGCACAGCTATCGCATTAGACTTTCATTCTTTACGGCATTACTACAGTATTTTTGATGCTGCATTCATAATGTGGAACGGATTTCTCAAGAAAGGTAAGTGCCAGATAGTATTCCTTTTTGACATATCACCAACAGAGATGATCTGGATAATCTGTAAACCTGAATTTATGTTTTTAATCTATTCTCTTTCATTTATTCCTTTTTATAGCAACTATGATGAAAGTATATATCATTTATCTTTCATTAATATTTGTGTGTGTTCTGCATAGTTTAGATATTGTCCTTTAATCCTGTCTGTTGAAGCTTATTTTTGTAAACTATCACGATAGCTCTTTAATTCTAAGTGATGCACTGACCTTACTGATGATGTCCTTGAAACATTGGTCTGTTTTTGATAGATAAATTATATCGATGTGACAAACTCATACGGTAAATTTTAGATTTTCATTTCTCGATTTTAGTACTGGATGTTGTGCAGCGTTCGAAATGAAGAAAACATATTATCTCGCATCTTCAGAAATGTGTTTCCATCAGTGGATTTTATAAAATCGAACTGTCCAGGGCAGTGCAGCAATCAACCATGAAAAACTCATAACTGATAGTTTTTAACCTGGTTCATGTGATTTTTATTTTGATGGTGAAATCTTTTAGAACATAGGCTAGCAAACTAGCATTATTTTTTACAGTTCTGTACAGTTATTTTTTATTAGAACGTTATTGAATAAACTAAACCTTACCGATTGAGTTATTTGTCATCGATTCTGAATTAGATTTCAGTAAAGAACACATTTTCAACTGAAGAGTATTATATAACAGATTTAGAGCATATGCTTCACTGAAGAAATTATACACACCTAATATTTTTGTCAGCAGCTTTTGTCTATTTCTGATGTTGCCTTGTGAACAATATGTTGCCTTGCGCACAATTAAATGATGTGTGGAATAGTCTGAAGAAACCCTTGCAGTTCTTTGTAATAGCTGCAACTTGCAGGTTGGGCAAGTAAAAAAATGCTGAAACTCTGCAGTATCCTTTCACAGATACTCTGCTAGCTATTTATCTTTTTATACATAAGAAGATAAGCATTTAACTTTAATCCTTGACCTCAGAGATAAAATAATGAAAAACCCTAACTAAACGCCAATTTTATCTTTTTTTTATTAGTAGATTAACAGTTGATTAGCAGAGGCAATTATGACCACGATATTATATTACCACTAGATTAGACTTTCACAGTGGCGTAGCTGATAAAGTTGCTGCCTCTACTGCGCCAGAGACCCGGTTTCCATCCTGACCTCGGGCGCTGACAGAGAAATCAATCGAGGACTCGACTTATGGAGAGCGAGACTTTATTCCGTGATGTCACGTAGGAATTGCCCCGGGAGACAGTTACTCAAGAGTACAGACGGCACGGGTTTATATATTGCCAAACAAACGAATGCTTGTGCGGAGTAGCAAGACCTGTGTTCCTTAAACAGCTTCGTCGGGAAGTTGCGATTCGATCAAAACTGCCTAAATTATATTACTCGGACCTGTACATGGGCGCTGTTGGTTTTGCAGATAACAGATAATAACATCACGCACAAAGACACAGATATCTGTACACAATGCTCAATCATTCGGCCAAGGCTTTCTTAAATTCTCTCCCAGGTGCTGACTGTGGAGTTTGCATGTTCCTCTTGTGACCATGTGGGTTTTTTTCTGGGTGCTCCAGTTTCCCCCCACATTCCAAAGACTTGCGGGTTTGTAGGTTAATTGGCCTCTGAAAATTGCCCCTGGCGTGTACTGAGTGGATGCGAAAGTGGAATAACAGAGAACTAGTGTAAACAGGTTGGGAGGAATGGTTGGGGGAGGGGCTCAGTGGGCCAAAGGGCCCGTTTCCATGCTATCTCAAAATAATTAGAAATAATATCTTTGGGATTAGATTATCAGAAATCTGTGGAGGAATTTGTGCTCAAAATGTTGTTCGGGCAGATATTCCACCCTGAAAATGTGTGCAATTCCAGAGAATAGCAGGATTAAACCTGGTGAAGCCTAACAGGCTGGGCAGCCAAACATCCGTTTTCAAACACCCCATTAATCTAGTTGTCGGATTACCACGCTGCAATGTGACAGCGCATCCTTCAGTACTTCTAGCTTTATCTGTGCCTGTGCTGTTCCATTGGGCGGCACAATGGTTCAGCAATGGAGTTGCTGCCTCACAGCACCAGAGACGCAGGTTCAATCCTGCTGTCTGTGCAGAGTTTGTACATTCTCCCCGTGACTGCGTTTGATTTGTCCAGGTGCTCCGGTTTCCTCCCACATTCCAAAGATGTGCAGGTCCGTGGATAATTGGCATGGAACTAATGTATATCGATCCGTAGTTGGCACTGACTCGGTTGGCCAATGGGCCTGTTTCCATTCTGTATCTCTAAACATTGGAACTGTGCACCACGAAAATCTGGTGCATCCCTTTGTTCCACATGTTAGTGACAGAGTTTCTCCAAGACATTCAGTAGGTTACAGCTGTTGGCAGTAATGTACCAGTTAAAGTTGTAACACTTCACTGTTGTGTATCAGGCTGGACTTTTCCAGTTTTATTTTCTATATTAAGTACATAAACAAAATTGGAACGAGTAATAATAATTTGTGCTGCTAATCGTACTCTTTCCATGACCAAACAAATGGGTTACATTAATATGGACTCCATCCAATTGACCTTGAAGGATGAGATGGTGAGGGCACAGTTGGAATATTGTGTTCAGTTTTGGTCATCCTGCCACAGGAAAGAAGTTCTTTAGCTTGAAAGAATGCGAAGAAGATTTGCAAAGATATCATTGGGACTTGAGGGCCTGAGTATGCGGACACATTGGGCAGGCTGGGAATGTATTCCTTGGAGCACAGGAGAATGGAAGGTGATCTTATAGAGATGCATAAGATCATGAGGAGAATAGATAGGGTTAATACACAGACTTTTACCTAGAGCAGGGGAGTCAAGAACCAGAGGACTTAGGTTTAAGGTGAAAGGGGAATCTGAATGGCAACTTTTTCACACAGAGGGTGATGGGTATATGGAATGAGATGCCAGAGGATGTACTTGAGGCAGAAACTATAATATTGAAAAGCCATTTGGACAGGTGTGTCGACAGAAACGTTTAGAGGGATATGAGCTAAATATGTGCAAATGAGACTCGTGTAGTTGGGACATCTTGGTCAGCATGGTCAGTATGGGCAAGTTGAACCAAAGGGACTGTTTCTGTGCTGTATGACTATGACTCTACAATGGTACTGCTCAGCAATATTTTATATGGTCTCTTTCCATGCAAAGGTGATTTACCAAGCTATCAGGTTACACTGATCTGCCCTGAGTCAGTAAACATGTAGGTTCATGTGTTGGTAGGAACTGCAGATGCTGGTTTAAACTGAAGGTAGACACAAAGAGCTGGAGTAACTCAGGCAGCATCTCTAGAGAGAAGGAATGCGTAACCTTTTGGGTTGAGACCCTTTTTCTTGACCCAAAACGTCACCCATTCCTTCTCTCCAGAGATGCTGCCTGTCCCACTGAGATATTCCAGCTTTTTGTGTCTAACATGAACAGTGCCCTCCACAATCTTTGGGACAAAGACCCATCATTTATTTATTTGCCTCTGTACTGTACAATTTGAGATTTTGTAATAGAAAAAATCACATGTGGTTAAAGTGCACATTGTCAGATTTTATTTAAGGGTATTTTTATACATTTTGGTTTCACCATGTAGAAATTACAGCTGTGTTTATACATAGTCCCCCCATTTCAGGGCACCATAATGTTTGTGACACATGGCTTCAAAGTTGTGCCAGTGAAAGTCAAAGAAGCCATTATGAGACTGAAAAGCAAGAATAAAACTGTTAGAGACATCAGCCAAACCTTACGCTTACCAAAATCAACTGTTTGGAACATCATTAAGAAGAATGAGCACTGGTGAGCTAACTAATCGCAAAGGGACTGACAGGCCAAGGAAGACCTCCAAACACCTGTCCGACAGATCAGAAACACTCTTCAGGAGTCAGGAGTGGAACAGAAATACAGAGGCTACACTGCAAGATGCAAACCACTGGTTAGCCGCAAAAATAGGATGGCCAGGTTACAGTTTGCCAAGAAGTACTTAAAGGAGCAACCACAGCAGTTATTGCATGCAAAGGATTTGCAACAAAATACAAAAAAAGACGACTTTCATTTACATGACATTGCTGTGCCCCACACCTTATGGTGTCCTGAAATTGGGGGACTATGTATAAGCACTGCTGTAATTTCTACATGGTGAAACCAAAATGTGTAAAAATGGCCTTTATTAAAATCTGACAATGTGCACTTTAACCACATGTGATTTTTTTTCTATTACAAATCTCAAATTGTGGAGTACGGTGGCAAATAAATAAATGATGGGTCTTTGTCCCAAACATTATGGAGGGCATTGTAGGTTCATAATGGAAGACACACTGATCATCGACTGAAAAAAGATTCTGCGGTATGAGTCCAGCATTAATTTTAGTCAACCAATGCAAGAAATGGACGCGGGCAAGAAATAATGGAACAGGATCAAAGTTCCGAGGTTTAAAGGGCAAGAAACAACCACACATTCACATTTAATAAAATTGATTAATATAGAACAAAATCTTTTCTCGATAATACTCTGAAGCTAGTTTCAAAAATTCAAAGGAGCTTGAGCCAATACTCCAGGCCGATGAAGAGGAAACAATGAGAATGCCTAAAGGGGTGCTGTGCTGACTGGCGAGATATAATGATGGTTGGTACAGGGAGCGATGTGGGGACCTCAGACTTTTATATTTCATTTCAATGTCACGGATGAAAGCACCAAAGATATAGTGTTAAATCTGCCGATGAAACAAAGATTGGAGATTTGTGGAGAGGACAGAAGTAGGTCATGGAGAGGTTTAGCTGGATTAAGTGAGTGGTCAAATGGAGTATAACGTAAGAAATATAAAATTGTCTATTTTGCCAGGAAAAAAATACAGTAATGCATTTTATCTAAATGGTGAGAGATTGCAGAGGTCTGAGATGCAAAGGGATCAGAGTATCCTGGTGCATGAATTACAAAAGGCCAATATAGGTAGTTTCCATGTTTTGTAAAGGCTCCATTCCTGTTTATAAGTCAATTTTGCCATTGGTCAGAAATGCCCATTTTCTTTACCTACCCATACCACATCATCCTCCATACTCTTGCTAGAATTATTCAATTTAATTGAATAATCTCCCCAACGCTTCCTGGAATTAAACTAGTGGAATAGATACTGTACCCAGTCATTAAGAATGCCAGGAAGGATTTTATTATTATTATTATTATTATTATTATTATTATTATTATTATTATTATTATTATTATTATTATTATTATTATTATTATTATTATTATTATTATTATTATTATTATTATTATTATTATTATTATTATTATTATTATTATTATTATTATTATTATTATTATTGTTATTACCATTAGCTTAAAATGCTTTGAACGTGTATGGAAGAATTTACGTAAAGTTGTATCTTCACAAGTCGGGTCATTCGGATCCCAGGAAGCCATTGCATGATGGTGCAGCAAGTAATTAATTGAATTGAATTGAATTTCTTTATTTGTCATTCAAAAACAAGTTTGAATGAAATTTAGTTACCATGCAGTCACAAGCAACAAAAACACACAACTACATAATTCAACACAAACATCCATCACAGTGACTCTCCTCCAGGCACCTCCTCACTGTGATGGAAGGTAGGAAGAAAGTCTTATCTCTTTCCTGCTGCTTCAACTGCTGCGTCGAGGCGATCAAGGCTCCCGACTCTCGGGAAGATCCCTCGGCTGAATTTAAGCTGTGCCGGACGATGAAAGGTCCTTCAATGGGCCGATCCAAGCCCCACGATTCTGGGTGAACGAAGATGCTGTTGCTGGAGCTCACAAACCGATTGCCAACCAGGGACCTGCGAGCTCCCAATGTCACAGTCCACAGGGCCCGCGGCCTAAGCCTCCGAAGTCCAGTCACAGCCGCAAATGCAGCGCCACCACAGCCTCCGAAGTCAGCCAGCTCCGCGATGGTAAGTAGGTCCATGGGCTCTGCGACTGGAACCCTTGAGGTCTATTTTAGTTGGAGGCTGCAAGCTCCATGATGCTAGGCCACAACGCGAATGGAGATACGACCCCAAAAAAAGGTTGCATCTCCGTTGAAGAACAAGACAAGAAAAAAGTTTCCCCCACCCCCAAACCCCCCCTCCCCACATAATACACAACTAAAACTAAACCATAACATACATTTAACATTAGAAATAAGACAAGAAAGAAAAAGACAAATGGACTGCAGGCGAGCGCCGCCACTTTTGGAAAGTTAATGAATGTTACTGTTATTCTTAGGGGTAATGAATTGGTGAGAAGGACATGATTGTACTGAAGAAGATGCAAAGGAGATTTACCAGGCTTTTGTTTGGCATGGATCGTTTCAGTGATGAATCAAGACTGGATAGGCTAGGTTTGCTTTCCTTGGTGTGGATAAGGCAGTAGGGGGACCGATAGAGGTATTCAAATTAAGAGGGGCCTGGAGAGAATGGATAGTGAACAACTTTCCTCATAATGGAGACATCTAAAACCAGAGGATCAGGCGTAAAAGAGTTTGAAAGAATTTGAGGAAAATTATTTTCTTGCCGAGGATGGTTACAAGCTGGAACATTCTCACGGAGAAGGTGGTAAAGGAATATAATCTCACATTTAAAAAGTATCTGATGAACACCTTATTTGCCAAGACATAGAAGGCAGTGCATCAAATGCCAATAAACAAGATTGGCATAAATTGGTCTCATGCACATGGTAAGCTGAAGAGCCTATTTCTGTGCTTATGATTCTATGACTCATTTTGGAGAAGCACAGGCAGTATTAGTCTCTTTATTTAAGATATGATAAACCTTAAATAAAGTCCTGGAAGTAATTCAGAGAAGGTTCACTTGACTTTATCCCTGAAATAGGCCAGTTTCTAATGAGAAAAGATTGGATAGGCTAGTCTGTGTAGGAAAATAACTGCAGATGCTGGTACAAATCGAAGGTGTCACAAAATGCTGGAGTAACTCAGCGGGTCAGGCAACATGTCTGGAGAGAAGGAATGGGTGACGTTTCGGGTCGAGACCCTTCTTCAGACTGATGTGAGAGGCTAGTCTTGTATCTGTTAGACTTTGGAAGAGTGAGAATGGACTAAAGTGGCACTTAAGGTTCTGTATGATCTTTAGAAGGTGGATTTGGAGAAGATGCTTCCAGTTGTAGGTTAATTTGTAAGTAGGGGTGACTCTTTAAAAATAAGGAGCCATCCATTTAAGACAGAATTGAGACAATATGTTTTGCTATGTAATGTGACTTTGGAATTTTCTTCCTCAAAGAAGGGTGGAAGCTGAATCTTTGAATATTCAAAGACAGAGGAAAATAAATACTTGGGGTAATGAGTTATGCTTCGGGAGGCATGGATGTAGAAATACATAGAAGAAATTACATTCAAATAATCTTATTGAATGATAGAGCAGGTTTGAGGGGCCAAGTGGCCTTCTTATACCTCTGATATGTTTGTTTGCATGAATTCTGCCTGATGCTCGATCTCCTGGGAACAACTCTCCCAGCGGACACACCAAGGCCCTGAATGTGCCAAAAGTACTCAGTTTCTTCCAGAGGGTGGCACGGTTGTGCAGCAGTAGAGTTGCTGCCTTACAGCGCAGGAAACCCGGGTTCCATCCTGACTGCAGGTGCTTGTCTGTACGGAGTTTGTACATTCTCCCCGTGACCTGTGTGAGTTTTCTCCGGGATCTCTGGTTTCCTCCCACACTCCAAAGATGTACAGGTTTGTAGGTTACTTGGCTTGGTATAATTGTAAATTGTCTCGAGTGTGTGTCGGATAGTGTAAGTGTGCGGGAATTGCTGGCCGGCGGGGACTTGGTGGGCTGAAGGGCTTGTTTCAGCTCTGTATCTCTAAACTAAACTAAAAAAATAAGATGCTAGGTAACTGAACTTGACAGAGTTTGAATGGCAATCAAGGAATTGGGAAATTTGAGGCAAGGCCAGCTGCTCCATTTTCTTTAAAGAATGCTTTTGTCTTTATTCAGAATCAGAGGTTCTGAGCACTTCATGTCCAAAGCCCCTTTGAATCCTGTTCCATCATCAATAATCATGTGTTTTATTTTGCTTTGTGTCGATGTGCTCTAGTATGTCAGAATATTTTATCTGACTTACACATAGCCTGACAAATTATTGAGGGTTTTATTATCTTTGGAACTCATTCCATGGTTTTTATTCTGTCTGGATTGATTATAAACTGACGTAGCTTTAATTTTTTTAACTGGCTTTGTCTCCTCAGTTACTGGGAGTGATTGTTTTATCTATATCAGTGGTTCTTAGGTTTAGTTAATACATTTCCTATTTTGCAGTTATTGAATTTCCATTTTCACTTTGATAGTGAATGTCTCGTCTTGCAATTTTACTTCCAAAGATCTCTGCTCAGAAATTAGATTACCAATTGGTTAGAAGAACAACTGCAGATGCTGGTTTACATTGAAGATAGACACAAAATGCGGGAGTAACTCAGCGGGACAGGCAGCATCTCTGGATAGAAGGAATGATATTTCGGGTCAAGACCCTTCTACAGACTAAGAGTCAGGGTAGAGGGAGACACAGAGATAAAGAATATGAGGTGTGAAAACAAGACATCAAAGGGGACATCGATCAAGTAAAATGAAGAATTGTTAGCTGGGGATGGTGGCAACAAAACATACAAAGATAAAAAAGTTCATCAAGGGGACAGTCACGCTGGTAGGAGAACTGGGATGGGGGAGGGATGGAGAGAGAGGAAAGGCAAGGGTTACTTGAAGTTGGAGAAGTCAATATTCATACCACTGGGTAGTAAGCAGCCAAAGCGAAATATGAGGTGCTGTTCCTCTAATTTGCGTGGGCCTCACTCTGACAGTGGACGAGGGTTGCCAACTTCCTCACTTCCAAATATGGGACAATGTGACGTCACCACCCAGCCAGCGGCCACGTGCTCCACTCTACCAATGGTGGCCATCTGTGCCGGGAGGCGGGTTGCTATGCAACCTCCGTCAGGTGGCCTCTGGGCCTACACTGTCCGGAGGTAGACACAAAATGCTGGAGTAACTCAGCGGGTCAGGCAGCATCTCGGGAGAGAAGGAATTGGTGACGTTTCGGGTCGAGGCCCTTCCTCAGTCTGAAGAAGGGTCTCGACCCAAAACGTCCCCCATCTTCTGCTGGACCTCCATGAGGCGAGCGGCAAGGACTTTGCCATGGACGATGAGGGCGACGAAGGTATCCACAAACTGAAGGAGAAGGCGAAGAAGAGGAAGGGGCGAGGATTTGGCTCCGAGGAAGGCGCTCGATCCAGGCCGCGAGAAGACTACGACTCCTTGGAGCAAGACGGCGACGAGCCAGGCCTCAACGCTCAGTGGAGGGGTGGATCCTGTTTGTGACCGGGGTCCACGAGGAAGCCACTGAGGAGGAAGGACATCCACGACAAGTTTGCTGAGTACGGTGAGATCAAGAACCTGCACCTCAACCTGGGCTGGCGCACCTGCTACCTCAAGGGCTGCGCTCTGGTGGACTAAGAGACCTACAACGAGGCGCAGGCGGCCATGGAGGGTTTGAACGGGTCGGAGCTGGCCGGGCAGCCCATCAGCGTGGATTGGGACTTCGTCAAGGGGCCCCCTTCGGAGCAAGAGGCGGAGTGGCCGCAGGAGAAGCCGGAGCTGGCCGGACCGGAAGTGTCACTGAGCCGGGACGGAGTGCGGAGCGACCGGTGGGACCGAGCGGCCCGCACAGCGCAGGTGACCGAGACACGCCCGCAGATCGCCGTGCCCAAACTGAGCCGTGTGTTATAGTGGCTGTTTAATCTCAGTCGGGTCTGTCGTGGGGCTGGGGAGAGGGTGGAGAGGGAAGGGTAAGGTTGACATGTGCAAAACAACACTCAGAAATTAAGTATTTTAGTTGTTTTTTAAAATCTTCAGTCTGAAGAAGGGTCTCGACCCGAAACGTCGCCCATTCCTTCTCTCCCGAGATGCTGCCCGTCCCACTGAGTTACTCCAGCATTTTGTGTCAACCTTCCATTTTAACCAGCATCTGCAGTTTATTTCCTACACAGCGCCCCCTGGGCCTAATACGGGACAAGGGCAGTCCCTTACGGGACAAACCAATAATGGTTTATAATACGGGATGGCCCGGCTAATAGGGGACAGTTGGCAACCCTACCCAGGACAGACGGGTGAGTATGGGAATGGGAGGGGGAGTTAAAGTGTTTAGCAACCGGGAGATCATATAGGTTTAGGCAGACTGACTGGTAATCTGAGGATAGCTTCAGAGAGTGCAAGCCTGAAACAGTTTATTCTGTAAAACAGAGGCTGAACTAATACCTAATTGTCAGTGAGAGCTGCATGTATTTTTGCTGTTACCAACAAAGATTAGATGTGCACCAATCATTAATTTCAAGGGGATTCATCTCCCAGAGTATATAAGGATATCACTCAACCATCATGCTATCAGTAAATCCTTCTCACCTTACACCATTGGTTGTGAAATTGTGCTGCCCCTCTTCCTGCCCGAACATGTAAAATGGGCTGATTTAGCAATATTCCATCACTGTTGACAAAGTATTTATTGGTCAGTGAAAATGTAGAGGAAATATTTTTATCTTGTTGATACTTTTGTTTATTACATTTTTTAACTTAAATTTTAAATATTAAATATTTAAAATATTTTAATTTTGTTCATTTATTGGTCAAATTGGTGTCAGTGACCAGCGCAGTGTTTTGTTCTCCCTCGTTCATCTAATGGCAAGCTTGGAAAGTAATAGTTGCATGGTATGAAAAGATGACACCCAGTTTAATTTCTCACTCCACTCATTCATTCATCCCTACTGTTTGGAATATTTTGTGTGTATTATTGAGCAATGTCTCATTTAATTCCTCATTCTCGCAGAATATTGGAGAGATTTGACATGTCGATAGATACTCTCTGAAACTTCTACAGGTGTACAGTGGAGAGCATATTGATTGGTTGGATCATGGCCTGGTTCAGCAACTTGAACGCCCAGGGGCGAAGAAGATTGCAAGAAATGGAGAACGCTGCTCAGTCCATCACCAGTCTGACCTCCTCAGCATCGATGGATCTACCCTTGCCATTATCTCATTTCACTCCTGCCATTGGAAAGAAAATGTTCGGAGCAGCTTCTTCCCAACAACGATCCAGCTATTAAGCACGATAACCTCCAAATGAGCTCCAAACTACATTCACTTGGGGGCATTGTTTTTGTCTTTGCACTATTATTGTTTGTATATATTTATATACTGAACTTCCTTTTTCTATTTTATATTCTGAAATTCTACTGTGGGGCCTGAGCCTAAGATAAAAGAAACGGCAGTGGAACTTTTAGACGTTAGACTTTAGAGATACAGCGCGGAAAGAGGCCCATCAGCTCACCGAGTCCGCGCAGACCAGCGATCACAAATACATGAGCACCATCCTACACACTAGGGACAATTTTACCAAAGCCAATTAACCCACAAACCTATACGTCTTTGGAGTGTGGGAGCACACCGGTGCACCTGTAAAAAAAGGAACCCGGTCACGGGGAGAACGTACAAAGTCCGAACAGACAGCACTACTAGTCAGGATTGAACCCGCGCATCTGCGCTGTAAGGCAACAACTCTACTGCTGCGCCACTGTGTTGCCCGCTTTCTGGATGGTAGCAATGGGTTGAATGAGAGGTAGGTTCTTCAGTCCACATGTTAACGCTGTGTGTGAACTTTTGCAAAACACAGCATTGGATAGAAATTAGCAGTATGTGTCAGGTAGGATTTTGATAATTGCCATCACCTGCTCAGGCCTTCACAGATTTCCCATTTGGTTTCACGAGGATGGAGAAGCCTCTGGTTCCAAAAGATACTGAAAGCAGTGATCAGATGTGTTCTCAGGATGCTCATTAACAGCAACATGGAACACCTGAGGGCAGGTAATATCTGGATGCTTCACTGTAACATTTATTTTACCTTCTCATCTGCTTGCCCATGGGGGCACTCTCTCAAAACGCAAGATGACAACTGCTAGATGTCTTTTTTGCCCCAACATGACTATACCAATTATCAGCACAGCCTTGAATGTCAGCACCAAATTAATACTCCCTTTCCTTTCGAACTTTAATCCCCATGAATAACAAAACCAACAGCTCACTTTCATTTTATGACAGTGGAAGTAACGTGACTACACCGACAGCATCTGGCGACACAGAAGAAAGTATGTGTCTTTCTTGACCCCTCTGTGCATCCGATGTGCTTTCCTGCCCCTTGCTGCTCCTTCCAAAGGCCAGCACTGCAAGAAATAGTTATGTGCAGAAGTGTTAAAGGCAAGTGGTGTCTGGCTGCTAATAAGAAATATTTAAAGGCTGAGTTGGAACCTAGAAAATAGATGCAGGACTAGGCCATTTGGCCCCTCGAGCCATTCAATATGATCATGGCTGATCATCCAGAATCAGTACCCTGTTCCTGCTTTCTCCCCATCTCCCTTGATTCCGTTAGCCCTAAGAGCTATATCTAACTCTCTCTTGAATACTTCCAGTGGATTGGTCTCCACTGCCTTCTGTGGCAGAGAGTAGACAGAAACTGCTTATGGTCCACAAAGTCCAGACTCCCCACCATGTACACTTCATCTACTCCTTGTACACTTCTCATTGCCTCAGGAAAGCAGTCAACATATCAAGGACCTTTCTCACCACAGTCATACAATCTTCTCCCCACTCCCATTGGGCAGAAGGTACAAAAGTAGTAGAGAATGCACCACCAGACTATGGAACAGTCTCTCCTCTCTATCTGATTTCTGAATAGTCCTTCCATTAGCTAGGGTATAGTTTTGATCTTCCAAGCTACCTCATTAAGGACATTGGACTTTTTCTCTGTGACTATTATACTCCAATGCTGAAAAAGTATGTTCTGCACTTTGGTATTTTTCTCTTTGCTTCTACCTGTTATACTTGCATATGGCTTGATTGTAGTCATTTATTATATTACCTGATTTGATTGGAAAGCATGCAAACAATAGCATTTCACTGTATCTTGGTACAAGTGAAATAATAAACCAATACCAGTCTGGTTTTGCCTCCCAAGTTCCTACAGCAGAGTATTCTGAGGGAAGACATGACCTGGCATTTCTGCCTCTCTGAGAGAGGAATGAATTCTAGCCACTGCCATTCCATCAGGCTCTGTATTTACCATCCCACTGATCTGTGGACTGTCGATTCTAATGGCAGCCATCACTTCAGTGACGACTGAGGAACAATAATCCCAACAAACAGGAAGCTTGGATTCATCCTCTTCATTACCTCCAGAGCTTCCGTTTGTGCTCCCTAGGAGGTGGAAAGTAATCCCATCCTGTTTCTGAGTTAGGAATATGCTGCAGGTGAGGCAAACCTTCTATGCACTGCAGCAAAGATTAAGTGTAGACCCAAGAGCATTATTTGTCCATTCTCACTGTACATCTGATAAACTTGAATATTTACTATATTGGCCACTGAAAGTAAATTACAAAGTGCTAGAGGAACTCAGTGGGTCATGCAACATCTGTGGGGAAATGGCCAGACAATGATTCAGGTCAGGACCCTTCTTCCGACTAGGAGGGAGAAAGCTGGTGAAGAGAGGTGGAGGCGGGACAAAGCCTGGCAAGTGATAGGAGGATGTTGACATGAAGAACTGAGGATGCTGGAATCTTGCGCAGAACACAAAGTGCTGGAGTAACTCAGCAGGTCTGGCAGCATCTCTGGAAGAAATAAATAGAGAACGATGCCAGCCAGGACCCATCTTAAACTGATAGGAGAGAAAGGTGGAAAAGGGAGAATCGCGTGGAAAAGAGAGATTGGGGTGGAACAAAATCTGGCAAGTGATAGGACGATACATGGTCCTCCACATATTTCCTCCCGCCCACTGCTGAGTGTCCCCAGCGCTTTCTGTTTTGCTCAAGACTCGAACATCTGCAGTTCTTTGCGTGGCCACTGATTTCTTGCACCAAGAACCATAATCCCAGAGCAGTAATTTAGCAGCTGTGGCAGGGAAACAACTGGATAGTGAATAACTGGAAGTGTTGCAGAGAACAATAGGAACAACCAGCAGCCACCCTCTGCCTGAACTGTTTCACTGCGTTTATATTGTTCCTCTACATTTACCAAAAAGCAAAATGAGAGAATCACTGAAGGAATCAATGAGGTTCATCAACTACAGATGGTTTCCAGTTTTCCATGTATCCACTAGAGATTGTGGAAAATAAGATTTTATCAGTTTCTGCTTATCAGGCTTTGAATCCATTTCTTAAGAACTGCCGACTAGCCCATTACTCCATGCTTAGTTCTTTCTTTCAGTCAACCAGCTAAACAGCATCACAAAATGCTGGAGTAACTCAGCAAGTCAGGCAGCATCTAGGGGAGAGAGAATGGGTGACGTTTCGGGTCGAGACCCTTCTTCAGACTGATGGTCTGAAACATGAAGCCATAGCAGATGATTAATATTTTTTCAAAATCAATGGCGATTACTCTGTTTTTTGGCACCTGTGGTTTCCCTAATCATATATTCACACATCGTAGTGAAATAGAGTACTCTTGAGGGCATGGTGTGATGGATGGTGCCTAAGTGAGGTTCAATGGTAATTCAATGGTCTATGCAGAGCCAATATTGTTTTACTCAATTTATTTTTAGATGACAACTCATCATCCAAATATCACTGAGTGTTATTAGTCATTATTTAAAGTCAAGAGTGACATGAGGAAACTACAGTAAACAGAGACTTCTTTTTGAAAGTATCATTTGTAGATGATGGTGTGAGGGATGTTAAGAAACCAAGATTTCTCTGGGGATGTGAGATTGAACTGGGACTCCAATTGCCCTTTGAGATGGTGATGAAAGATGGCGTAGCACAAGTTACTAAAGGCTCTATCAGTTCTCCTTTGCTCTGTTAAATGTTGATTCTGCAACTACTGCCATCAAAGTCATCTAATTGCAAAACCTTCCTGTGCAATTAGTTGTCACATTTCCCAACATGTCAAATTGCAGTTCATTGACTGAAGACTTGGGTGCAACTTTTGAGAACATGAAAGGCAGATTGTGGCAGAGTTCCTCAGGCGAATGGAGGAGTATATTGATCCAGCAACAAAGTATCTTTTTATAGTAAAACATCTACCACCTCCTTGGAATTGCACAATTGAGTAATTAAAAATGTATTATTGTTTTGTAAAAATGTACCCTCAATACATGCTTGGGTAGCCAACAATCTGACAACATGAACTTTGAATTCTCCAATTTCTGGTAAACCCCCCCACCCCTTCTTATCTACCCAGTTCCCCCGCACACCGCATACACCTTTCTTCACCTTTCTTTCCATATACTGCCCAGTGTCTTTCCAGTCCTCCATCTACTCCATTCACTCATCTCCCTCTAGTCTGCTTTGGGTCCACTATATTTCTATCCTCTCCTATTCCCTTCCACGCACCTTTCCTTCCTCTTGTTCTACATTTCACTCTCCACCTTTCTCCCTTATTAGTTTCCATCATCTGCACCCTTTTGTCTATTCCACCTTCAGCTTCCGTCCATCTCTCCCCCACCTAACTCCTCTGCTAATCAACCCCATCTCATCAAAATCCACCTTATCACATGCTAATCTTGCCCACCCCTTCACTCAGCTCTTTCTACTGGCTAATTCCCCTTCATTCCATCAGGCTGAACAACGGTCCTGACCCGAAATGTCATCTGCCCATTTCCATCCATAGATGCTCTCTGACTCACTGAGTTCCTCCAGCAACTTGTTTTTTTACTCAAGATTCCAACATCCACAGCCTTTTGTGTTTACGCTTTCTTTTTTGAACTCCTAATTTTCCGGTTTTAATCATGGAAGCGTTCTGAAGCTCATGCTATTTATTGGAAGACCAGACCTTTAGCTTTCACAAGCATTTGCTTCCAGGCTTTAAAGCCCACCTCCTGATAATACAGTTTGAGGAGAGTAACTCCAAAGATCGATCAGATCACATTAACTACAGTTAGAGTCGATATTAAAACTTGAAACTTATTTATACAGCAGTACTGTATCCTTGGGAGTCATACAGTATTGTAATTATATATACAAGCCCAGCAAACAGAAATGTGTGCCTATGACTGATGAAAATAATCTGGAGTACTTTAGAACGATCCCCAGTGGAAAAATTGAATCAGTGAACAAATAGCTTGGGATATAAAACGAATAAGAAGGCAATGCTGATTTTTCAGATAACTAGTTTTTCTTTGAATGAGTGTACAATCGACATTGATGAGGAAATCAGCAAGACGATTTGGATAATCAATGTTGGAATGGTCAATCAACATGACGATGAAGGTGTACCAATGCCTAGTCATGCTTGCGTTATGCAGGCCGGATTTGCGTAGTTCCCCATGAGAGAATGGTCATTGTCTGGACGGCTGACTCAGACTTTTTTAAAAGGCAACATGATGGGAACACAAATTACGTTCATGGGAAGTAAGTCCTGTAAGTGAAGATGAAGCAGCTTCTGATAGCTTCCAAGATGAATTCACAGAATGCATTGAAAAAGAAGGGTTGTAACTGGATTAGAATAACGCAGATTAAGCTAGACTTCTTTGGAGAAACACTGATAGAGACCTTGGACTGGAAAGCGAACAATATGGTCCTGGCTATATGTGTAGCAAAAAAATAGATCACATCCATCTGCCCTGCAAATGCAACGAGTTTATATAAACTCAAACTATGTGCAAGTTTAGGTTAGTTTCCCCTTCTGCATCACTCTAGAAGCCGGAAAAGAGAGGTGGAAAAGCCTGGCAAATGATTTTAAAAAGGACACAAGGTGCTGGAGTAACTCAGCAGGTCAAGTAGCATCTCTGCAGAACATGGATGAGTCATGTTTTGGTTCAAGACCCTTCTTCAGGCAAGTGATAGGTGGTTAAGTGACTGGGTTGATTGGCAGATGGGTAGAATAAGTGACAAAGGCTGGAGATGTAACGGTGACAAAAGGGTGTCAGGTAAGAAAAAGATGAAATTTAAAGGCGGTGGGAGGGATATGAGAAGAGGAGGGGGAAAAGCTGAAAGAGGGGGGAAGGGTGGATAAAAGGGAAATAGGGAACTTGAGAATGGGTGATCAGCATGTGGAGCAGGGGAAATGAGCAAGGTGACTGGAATTGTGGGAGATGGTGGCAGAAATATGAGCATGCCAGAATGGGGGCTGGTATTGGAAAGGGAAAGGGTGCTAAGGGGTATTACTTGTAATTGGAGAATTCTGTTGTGTTGTTAATCACTCAAGCGGAATATGAGGCATTGTTTATCCAGTTTATGTGCAGCCTCACATTGCCAATGGAGGAGGCCCAGGACAGAAAGGTCAGTGTGCGAATGGGAAGGGGAGTTAAAATGGTTAGCAACCGGGAGCTCCAGCACGTCATAGAGTCATAGAGTGATACAGTGTGGTAACAGGCCCTTCGGCCCAACTTGCCCACAATGGCCAACGTGTCCCAGCTACACTTGTCCCACCTGCTCCCATTTGGTCTCTGTCCCTCCAAATGGATGTCCTATCAAAGCAACTGTCTAACTGTTTCTTAAATGTTGGGATAGTCCCAGCCTCAACTACCTCCTCTGGTAGCTTGTTTTCCATACACCCACCTAATAAACTGTCTCATCGAAACGGTTGCTTAGTCTGCATTTGGTCTCGCCGATATACAGGAGGCCACATCGGGAGCACCAAATGCCGTAAATTAGACTGGAGGAGGTGCAAGTGAACCAGTGTCTCACCTGGAAGGGCTGCAGTTTTCCCTGGATGGAAATGGGAGATGACATTCCCGGGCAGGTGCCACATCTCCTGCGATTTTTAGGGCAAAGTTCCAGAGGAGCGGAGGCGGTGGACCGCTGGGTGGGAAGGGATGAGCGAGTCAAGGAGTTACAGCGAGAGTGATCTCTGTGGAATACAGAAAAGACTGGATACCCAAAGATGTGCTTGGTGGTGGGATCATGTTGAGGGTTGGTGGAATTGTTAGAGAATGACAGGGATGCAGTGCTGCCGGAGCTCACAGGAGCGCCGCTCCGGCACCAGTGACAGCTCCGGCACCAGTGACAGCTCCGGCACCAGTGACAGCTCCGGCACCAGTGACAGCTCCGGCACCAGTGACAGCTCCGGCACCAGTGACAGCTCCGGCACCAGTGACAGCTCCGGCACCAGTGACAGCTCCGGCACCAGTGACAGCTCCGGCACCAGTGACAGCTCCGGCACCAGTGGCCGCTCCGGCACCAGTGACAGCTCCGGCACCAGTGACAGCTCCGGCACCAGTGACAGCTCCGGCACCAGTGACAGCTCCGGCACCAGTGACAGCTCCGGCACCAGTGGCCGCTCCGGCACCAGTGACAGCTCCGGCACCAGTGACAGCTCCGGCACCAGTGACAGCTCCGGCACCAGTGACAGCTCCGGCACCAGTGACAGCTCCGGCACCAGTGACAGCTCCGGCACCAGTGACAGCTCCGGCACCAGTGACAGCTCCGGCACCAGTGACAGCTCCGGCACCAGTGACAGCTCCGGCAACTATAAAATTAGCACTGCAACACTGGAGAATGATCTCTGAAATGTCTGTGAATGCTCTGCGAATACTACTAAAAAGGAAGGATTTTGTCTGCATAGAAATGTAATAAAAGCCTGAGGTATTAATCAGTTTGTAAATATTTTAAATTGTGTGGCGGATTATTTACATGATTTTACTGTTTGATAATCATTTTAATTTTTACTGTATATTGGCCCCATAAGCTTGGTTAAATATACTATACCAATAGCAATAAATTTCTGCCAGAAAATTGTTCCTGCTTTCTCTTGGATAGGATCTTGCTCGAAGCGCTCTGTGGCTTGGAAGCATGAAATTAGTTTTACATGGAGCACATGGTTTTTCATTTCAGAGTTCTTTTTCTGGAAATGGTCAATTTATGATTCACTGACAGAATTGCCACATTTTGCTAGACTGAACACCTTGTGCTAAGGTGGCCCTTCAAGATAAAAACTTAATTAAACCCTGGAGATGAATGAATGTGATGGTTGCTGAACACGGGACAGGATTCATAATTTCCCCATTGAAGCATGATTTGTTTGCATGATCATGAAACTGTCTTCTCAGTAAGGCTTAGTATGGATTTTGCATATTTTTCTGTATGTCAACATTGGGAAACTGGAATTCTAACATCAGTTTTCAAACATTAATTGATTTAAAAAATATATATATTAGGAGATCAGCATATCTTAGGATTTATGAAAACCATTATCAAGAAGTCAGTTGTGGCTCTAATGAAGAATATGCAATAGAAATTATCAATAGAATTATCAAAATATATTTGTCACCAGTTGAAGAACTATTCCACTTGTCTTTTGTGTTCAAACAATAGTCACCAAAAATAATAGCAAATGATTCAGACTGACTAAAATGCTCCTGAATTAATGGTGTGGAATATAATGCTTGAAATAATGCAGAACTGAAAATTGACTAACCTATTAATTAAGAACATAAATTCAGCAGTGTGGCATGTGGTTTCCTGTTAAAGCGATTGTATATTTGTGTTTGTATCTATTGTTCTTTGCATGGTCTAATGGGTTGGAAATTGAAGGCGTGCATTCTGAAGAGTGATAATGTTTTCCATCTGCACAGGGAAAATCAGATATGGCAAGTCAAGAGTAACTATGGAGAATAATATGGACCATCAGTTAATTTGCATGTACGGTAAACCCTTGATTTAATGGACCCCTTTATAATGGATTTTTGTTATGGCGGATGGACCTGCCAATACCACCCCTGGCTCATATTGCCTCCCCAGCTTCTCACAGTCCCGGCTTGTGACACCACCCCCACTCCATTGTAAATTGCCCATTGTGTTCAAGTGAATGTGGGGGAGGGGAGGGGGGATTGATGACACTATAGAGCAAATAAAGTGGGATTAGACTGGTGAAGAGGGGTGTTTGGTGGTTGGCATGGACACGGTGGGCCAAAGGGCCTGTTTCTTTGCTATGAAAAGCGCTATATAAATGTAAATGTAATGCATTATTATTATATCTCTCAATGGTACAAGCATGACATGCTGTGCATTAAGAAAATGGCCTGACAGTGAAATGGTGAAGGAGATATGGAGTCATCAGAAACTCGCGTTCCATTCCATGTCTGCCAGAAAGAGGTGTCAATCACTCTCTTTTCAGAAAAACCTGATAAAGCCTGGTCATTGTGCAAGAAAAGATATACTTACTTTTAAATAATTAATTTATTTCCAGCTCTTGAAATTGGTTGAACGGCATCCAAAGTAATGTGTTGAGTAATGGGCACTACACGTAAACAAGGATATATTGATTGTTGAAGGAGAGAGTGTAACAGATGGATACCTCGACAACGAGATATCAATTACGAAGATGGATTGCAAGCAACTAGAGTTGTGCTCAGTTGCAATAGATGAGAAGAGCATTTTTAGTTGAATGGATTTAAAAAGAAGTCTGCACATTTCAAACTGACTGTGATAGAATGTCAAACATTTATCTCTGTGGTGTGTGAGTCTATTAAAATTATAAGGGCCAAGGTAAGTCCCAGATATGCTCAGCATACTATATTAATTGGGGTTGCAATAGGTGAAACAACTCTCCGACAATTACCTTTCTGCATTAAAGGCAGTGATTTTACAGGATTTTCCACTGCTGCCGTTGTTGCCTTCCATCCCTCAGTTCCAGTTGTAGACACAGTAGAACATGCATGACTCGGTAACTCTTCAGAAAAATTCCAGGCACTTTCAAAGAGAGAGTTAAATTAACTTTTAAAGCACATAGTGAAAGGTCCTCAAAAAAAGGTTTGTAATTATCACCACTTTTCCTGGGTGACCCATACGATAACCAGCCTGCTCCATAACATTCTACACATTTGTTGGTTTGGCAGTTCCAAATTTTTAACTGACAGTTTCATTCCCATAACCACAAACACTATCACCAACCCTAGCCATGTAAGATTACAGGGCAAACACCCTCTTTTTCCACAGTTTATCTATATTATTATAATTGGGTTTCCCCCACAATTTGACTCGGGTCATTGCTCAGCCATCATGTACTGCCAACGTCCGGTCTCATTTACTTATTCTGATAATGAATGTTCGTGAATCCAGTGCATATAAAGGTCACAGGAATATTAACCTATTCAGCTTCAGTTTAATTTCATGAACCAACGGGCACCAACAAGGCATGAATTTTGCATTGTGTGTTTCAAATTAATGGACGTCCTGTTAAGTGAAAATCAGTCTTATATTTAGTTTCCTGGATCTCTGCAGCACAATAGATTAAATAAAACATTTTTCAAATATTGACTTTACAAATTCCTCAAGTTCCTTGTTTAATTAAATATGCGTTTGTTTGATGCCGTATTTAAAATCACTTCTCAAAATTTGCCTTGTCCCCAAAGACTTGATTTTTTCCCAGTTATTCAGTTAACAGTTTTCCATCTGATGCTGAATACTTTGGTTTAAATTATGCTATTATTAACTTCAGTGCTGACTTACCTGCCAGCATAACTACATCAAATCAGTGATTGTGGGTGATTTCAATTTTCCGTATATAGACTGGGAATCACATTCTGTTAAAGGGCTGGATGGTTTGGAGTATGTAAAATGTGTGCAGGATAGTTTTTTGCAGCAATACGTAGAGGTGCTTACCAGAGAAGGGGCAGTGTTGGACCTCCTGTTAGGAAATGAGATGGGTCAGGTGACGGAGGTATGTGTTGAGGAGCACTTTGGGTCTAGTGATCACAATGCCATTAGTTTCAATATCATTATGGAGAAGGTCAAATCTGGACCAAGGGTTGAGATTTTGGATTGGAGAAAGGCTAATTTTGAGGAGATGAGAAAGGATTTAAAAGGAGTGAAATGGAAATTTTTGTTTTATGAAAAGGATATAATAGAGAAATGGAGGATATTTAAAGGTGAAATTTTGAGAGTACAGAGTCTTTATGTCCCTGTTCGGTGGAAAGGAAAGAATAATAATTTGAAAGAGCCGTGGTTTTCCAGGGAAATTGGACACTTGGTTCGGAAAAAGAGGGAGATATACAATAAATATAAGCGGCAGGGAGTAAATGAGGTTCTTGAGGAATATAAAGAATGTAAAAGGAATCTTAAGAAGGAAATTAGAAAAGCGAAAAAAAGATATGAGGCTGCTTTGGCAAGTAATGTAAAAGTAAACCCCAAGGGGTTCTACAGATATGTCAATAGCAAAAGGATAGTGAGGGATAAAATTGGTCCATTAGAGAGTCAGAGTGGACAGCTATGTGCTGAGCCGGAAGAAATGGGGGAGATATTAAACAATTTATTTTCTTCGGTATTTACCGAGGAGAAGGATATTGAATTATGTGAGGTAAGCGAAACAAGTAGAGTAGTGATGGAAATTAGGAGGATTAAAGAAGAGGAGGTACGGACACTTTTGAAAAATATAAAAGTGGATAAGTCTCCAGGTCCTGATAGGATATTCCCTAGGACATTGAGGGAAGTTAGTGCAGAAATAGCAGGGGCTATGACGGAAATATTTCAAACGTCATTAGAAACGGGGATGGTGCCGGAAGATTGGCGCATTGCGCATGTTGTGTCTTTGTTTAAAAAAGGTTCTAAAAGTAAACCTAGCAATTATAGACCTATTAGTTTGACGTCTGTGGTGGGAAAATTAATGGAAAAGATACTTAGGGACAATATATATAATTATTTGGATAATCAAGGCCTGATTAGAAACAGTCAACATGGATTTGTGCCTGGAAGGTCATGTTTGACTAATCTTCTTGAATTTTTTGAAGAGGTTACCAGGGAAATTGATAAGGGCAAGGCTGTGGATGTTGTCTATATGGACTTCAGTAAGGCATTTGACAAGGTACCACATGGAAGGTTGATTAAGAAGGTTAAATCGTTGGGTATTAATAGTGAGGTTGCAAGATGGATTCAACAATGGCTGAATGGGAGATACCAGAGGGTAACGGTTGACAATTGTATGTCAGGTTGGAGGCCAGTGTCTAGTGGAGTACCCCAAGGATCTGTGTTGGGTCCACTGTTGTTTGTCATTTACATTAATGATCTGGATGATGGTGTGGCAAATTGGATTAGTAAATATGCAGATGATACTAAGATAGGTGGTGTAGTTGATAGTGAGGTAGATTTTCAAAGTCTACAGAGAGACTTGGGCCTTTTGGAAGGGTGGGCTGAAAGATGGCAGATGGAGTTTAATGCTGATAAGTGTGAGGTGCTGCATTTTGGTAGGACAAATCAAAATAGGACGTACAGGATAAATGGTAGGGAATTGAGGAATGCAGTGGAACAGAGGGATCTGGGAATAACTGTGCATTGTTCCCTGAAGGTGGAATCTCATGTGGATAGGTGGTGAAGAAGGCGTTTGGTATGCTTGCCTTTATAAATCAGAGCATCGAGTATAGAAGTTGGGATGTAATGTTAAAATTGTACAGGGCATTGGTGAGGCCGAATCTGGAGTATGGTGTGCAGTTCTGGTCGCCAAATTATAGGAAGGATGTCGACAAAATGGAGAGGGTACAGAGGAGATTTACTAGAATGTTGCGGGGTTTCAGCACTTGGGCTACAGAGAGAGGTTGAACAGGTTGGATCTTTATTCTTTGGAGCGTAGAAGGTTGAGGGGGGACTTGATAGAGGTTTTTTAAATTTTGAGAGGGACGGACAGAGTTGACGTGGGTAGGCTTTTCCCTTTGAGAGTGGGGAAGATTCCAACAAGGGGACATAGCTTCAGAATTGAGGGACAAAGGTTTAGGGGTAACATGAGGGGGAACTTCTTTACTCAGAGGGTGGTGGCTGTATGGAATGGGCTTCCGGTGGAAATGGTGGAGGCTGGCTCGATTTTATTATTTAAGAGTAAATTAGATAAGTATATGGATAGGAGGGGATTAGAGGGTTATGGTCTGAGTGCGGGTAGATGAGACTAGGTCAGGGAGAATGGTCGGCGTGGACTGGTAGGGCCGGACAGGCCTGTTTCCATGCTGTAGTTGTTATATGGTTATATGGTTAAATCAAGTAGATAGGCCAGGAGGTCTTTACATTACTGACATTTTCAATATTTATTAATATTTTCCTGTAGCACGTCCTGTAGCAGAAGCTGCAACAATTTCTCTCAAGCAAAGTGTGAAGTGGAAAGGGATGCTTTTTGTTTGCAATTAAATGTTGTTAAATTTGAATTACCAATCTTAATTCCAAAAATCCATAAACCATGCAAATTTGTGTCTTGGATTTTATCTCGTGTCCTTTGGCATTGACCATGTGAGGTCTTGAAGATGTTACCACATGTACATAATCAAGTCAGCATTCCGTCAACTATATTAGTGTCAGTGCCTGGAACGTGCTGTCAGGGATGGTGGTAGAAGCAGATAGGTGGCATTTTAGAGGAATTTAGATTGGTGCATCAATATGCAAGGAATGGAGGGATATCTGCAGGCAGAGGAGATTATTTTAGCTTGGCATCATGTCCAGTACAGACATTGTGGGGCAAAGGGCCGGTTCCTGTGCTGTACTGTTCTATGTTCATTTGTGGCTGTATGGGAGACATTATGCATGCCCCGTCAGTAATGCGATGTCAAAAAATATCTTTGCAAGTTAAGAGCAATTAGGTTTTAAAATGAGTAGAATTTGATTGATGATGTTTAAAGGATGTAAATTGTTTCCAACACAATCTGGATCTGACCTTGCTCAGAATGATGATCTTTCTTGGAAGGAGCTGTGTTGTACCATTTTATTTTGTTACAGTGTGGATTGTAAGTCCATGGCAGTGTCAAATCTGTTTTTTTTTTCATTAACGCTCTCAAATCTCTCTCAATGTTTATGTTTTTGTGTATATCGATTCACATTGCTCAGCGTTAGTTAATTCTCAAGTCAGGTCAGGCAGGAACAAAGCAACACATCAGCATTTTGCCTGGCTACATAACTTGAACTGCAATGATATATTTCAGCCTAGAAACTGCAGTGCAAATGTACATTTTTAAATAGCATTTTAATGAAAGTTAATTAGCACAGTCTAATTTTGTTTGCTAGGAACTCTGTGTCACCTATCCAAAAAAATTGTATTAGAAATGATTTTTTGTGTTCATATTTGCTTGAGGCTTATTAATTTCATGTTTGATCTTCAGTTCTATACTCATAGACTCCGTTAAATGCCTGCTTGCACCCACAGCTTTGAAAACTGCATCAATCCACTTGCACGATCTTCTTTTATTTATTGGAAAGTTTAGTTCTTCACAGCTGAGTGCCAAAATCCCACGATCCCATTCTTTATATCAATTCCCTGATCTCTCAGTAATGTTTTGAACGTCATTGCGAAGGCCAGAGGCCGTGAATTAACGTTTCCGAGGAGTTATATACTTCAAGCTTTGATAGTGTTTACGAGGAGTTTATTTTTTTACTGGGCCATAACATCTTTGAACTGATACAGTCGGTACAATGAGCTGGTAGAGCTGCTGCCTCATAGCACCAGAGACCCAGGTTTAATGCTGACCTGGGGTGTTATCTGTGTGGAGTTTGCACATTCTTCCTGTGACCCTGTGGGTTCCTCCAGGTGTTCCGGTTTCCCCCTGCATCCCAAACGATGTGCGGGTTTGTAGGTTAATTGGTCTCCGTGAGTTGCTGATAGTGTGTAGGGAGTGGATGAGAAAGTGGTACAACATAGAACAAATGTGGACAGGTGAACAATGATGGGTGCGGACAATGGGTTGAAGGGCCTGTTTCCATGCTGTATCTTGTACTGATATCAAGAATTGATGGCCGTGCTAATCTTGAAAAGGATCTGAAGTGGGAGTAGAGATGGAGGAGTTGGGCTTGAAAAGTGTATAGATGAAAAGAAATATTAAGCTAAAGGAGTATTTCCTTTTATTCTTTATGATTTTAGGAAGAAAAAAATATGGAGAATATTTATTGCTTGTAAATGCCAGAGCGAAGGATAAAGTCCTTCATTTGCATTTGCATGAATGGTAACAATAGACATTTGGAAGTAACACAGTGGATGACTTTCATCCACCTGGAATTTTCAGCTCTGGAGTCATGCTTGTTATAATACTATAAATGAGCTACAGATAATGAAAATACCCCTAATTCAGAGCTTGTCCATTGAATAAGCGCAATTGCAAATTGGAACAGATTTAATGTTGCTGCTTAAAAGCGATAGGCATCCAATTGAGTCTATGTAACAGAGTTTTCTATTGAGGTATTGTCTTTCAGAAGGACCTTTTACTTTCATCCATTACTCAGTGATGCTAAAATATTATGGCAATTAAAATCAGGCCAATTACTTTTTAAAATGAATGGAATTTGATTGATGATGTTGAAAAGGATGAAAATTGGTAAAAGTTGCTGCAAGACTGATTAGGCCCTAGAAGGACACAGGAATAGGAACTTTCAAATAAATGCCCAACTAGGGTTTCACCAGGCCACCTTGGCTCCACACATCACTGCAGATTTGGTCCAAACATAGTCTCAATTTTAGAGGTGTGCTGATCGTTCCACATGAAGACAGCATTTAATTGAGTGTGACTTCAAAGAACTCTAGCAAAAGTGTAGTCAATAAGCATTAAGGGGAATGCATTGCAATGTTTGGAGTAGTCAAAGGGACAATGGTAGTGGTTTTAGATGTCAGTTGTTGCTGTCCTGGGACATCATGGTAGGAGGTCCTTTGGCCAGTATCCCAGGTCCATTTGTCTTCACCTGCTCGATTGATGACTTCCCTTCTACCTTAAGGTCAGAAGTAACATGGTTTGCTGATGCTTGCATAGCTATCAATTCAATTCACAACTCCTCAGCAGTTTGTGCCTGCATAGGCAATGCATAGTGGTGCAGCAGTAAAGCTGCTGCTTTCCAGTGCCAGAGACGTGGGTTCGAAACTCACCACGAGTGCTGTCTGCAGATGTGCAGGATCTGTAGGTTAATTGCCTTTTGTAAATTGCCCCTAATGTGGAGGATGCAATACTGGGATAACATAGAACTAGTGTGCGAGTGATCACTGGTCAGTGCGAACTCAGTGGGCCGAAGGGCATGTTTCCGCACTACATCTCTAAACTAAAGCATGGACTGATGAGTGATAAGTAACACTGGTCTCGCAAAAGTGCCGAGCAATGGCATTGTCCAGCAAATGATTTTAATCGCCTCGCCTTGCTATGGAATTAGAATTGATGAATTCCCCACGAACAACATCCTGGGAATCCCCTTTGACCAGATTTCACTGGATCAGGCACATAAATACCAAAGATACAAGAATAGGTCCAAAGTTGGGTATTTGAGTATTTGGTTGTGAGTGTTACAGCTCTTGACTTGCCAAACTCTTTGCACTATCTACAATGCATGTCCGAAGTACCTAAGAATACTCTGCACATGTCTCGATGAATGCAACACCAAGACTATTCATGAATCTCATCATCAGGGCAAAGCAAATTATTTCATTGGCACCAATATCTTCCAGCGGTAACGTTAATTTCCTCCAGGACCAAGACACTATACCGACAGTGTTTACCATCTATAAATGCACTGTGGTTACTCACCTGGGCTGCTCCAATAGTACCCCCAAATTGAAGTCCCCTACCACAAAAAATGACAAGGAGAGCAAATGTGTGGACACCTCATTACCTAAAAGATTCCATTCCATGTTGCTCTCCTTGAATTGAAAATTTACGGATGGTTTCGTAATGCTGAATTTAAACCCTGGAAAAGCCTCCCAAAGCACCGTGAGGAGTACCTTCACAAGAAGGACAGCAGCGATTTAAGAAGATGGCTCATATCATTTCTCAAGGACGATAAGGAATGGCCAATAAATGCTGACTAGACCATTGATGCCTACGGAAGATAGACTTAAAGTGCTGGAGTAACTCAGCGGGTCAGGCAGCATCTCTGGAGAAAAGGAATAGGTGACGTTTCGGGTCCAGGCCCTTCTTCACACTACAGTCTGAAGAAGGGTCTCAACCCGAATCGTCACCTATTCCTTTTCTCCAGAGATGTTGCCTGACCTGCTGAGTTACTCCAGATTTTTGTGTCTATCTTCCACTGAAGCCGACATCCTGGTAAGTGGACAAATAAACAGAAAATGGTCTGATTTCCAAGAGGTCACTGGCTGGAAGAATGAAAGCAGACGGCTATCTATATCGGCACATATGAAGACAGTGCTTGGCTGGAGATTGTTTTGAGTTAAACAGGCAAATTTCAAGGAAACTCCTTTCTGTACCATTGATATCAATTTTTACCACTAGCCATTGGTACAGTGCATTGTCTTGCTCTGTCATGTTCCTGTGGACATGATGGTGCATTGAAAGTAACATTGACATAACACAATTAAACCAAAACTAAACAAAAAAATTGGCTTTGATTATTTTCTTTATAGATAGGTTCAAACTCAAGCAGCCATAAAACGAACAGTGTTTACATTATTGTACAACCAGGGGATATTACAAGGTAAATGCAAGTTTAATCTGATGTTATATTTGACAGGGCCAGATACAGATCTAGAGTCCCACAGACTGTTGGGTGAGGAGGATTTGCTTTGGCAAAAACAAAGGGACACTGTTCAAATGAAATCGAAATCAAAATGTTACTTAATGTACTCCTCAATCTTGTTTATCCATGCAATATCAGAATGAAATATTTACTGTGTTACTACAAAAATCTTCATGAAATGATTGCAATTTAAAATCAATTGAACCTTTTTACAAATCTTTGTCATTTCCTGAAACCCCCTGTGAAAAATACAGAATTAATTAAATGAACCTCTCTCCAGTGAATGAGATAGATGGACAAAATTGAATTCATATTCCAGGCTGGAATTAAACTGAGTCTCTAGGGTCACGGAGCATTATAAATCATTTCACAGATCCCTGCTGGTGAAAAATTCTGATAACTTATCTTTGTTTATCAAAAATTTAAGGTGAAAAATATTAAATTGTTGTGCCACATTATTTTTCACTTCAGAATACATTATTCCAAAAGTAATTACTAGAATTGACATTTTACCTGAAAGGTTGATTTAAAACTGTGTTGTGTACTGCCTCTCACAGCTGAACCCAAAACAATAGTTGAAAAGATGATATTCTAGTGGTGAATTCTACAAAAAATGTAATCACCACTCTGTGGTAAAAACAGTCCCATTTTGGAGCCATACCCATTTGCACGGCTGCTGTAAAGATATGCTGAACATGCATGGAGTAGAAAGATAATTTCTTGTGGGAGCAACATGCATCTGGACCCCTGAAGATAAAATGTGCAATGCTATGAATAGCAAATGACCAAAGGAAGCAGAGGATGCTGCTGGTAAGAAATAATGCCCAAGACAATTGCCAAGACATTTAAAATCATTCTACCAAACCTTTGCTGAAACACAACTGAAATTTAAAGAGTGGATATATTAGAAAATATTTGAAACCATCTTTTTAGAATTTTAGTTCAAATTAAAGTCAGCAGATATGATGGATAATGTTCATTGACAGCATGACCACAAGACCTCACTGCAAATGTGGAATTCTTTAGTTTAGTTCAGTTTGGAGATACAACGTGGAAACAGGCCCTTTGGCCCACTTAGTTCACGCCAACCAGTGATCACCTGTACGCTAGACTTATCCTACTCACGAGGGGCAATTTACAGAACCCAATTATCCTACAAACCTGCATATCTTTGGAATGTGGGAAGAAACCAGAGCACTCGAAGAAAACCCATGCGATCACAGGGAGTACGTACAAACTGTACAGACAGCACACATGGTCAGGATCAACCCGGCTCACTGGCACTGTAAGGCAGCAACTCTACCGCTGCACCACTGTGCCACCCTCTGCACAAAAAACTTTAAGTAGACTGATAACATAATCAGCTTTGCATTTTATTTTGAGTCTCATAACTGAAAAATATAACATATCTATATATTTTTCTTCTTTATCTTGCAAGCACAAGAAAGCAATGGGCTTCTATACAGTTTTTAACCTTCTCCGAATAGTTGCCTCATGTGAACCTTTGTGGGCGGTGGTGTAGCTGCTGTCTCACAATGCCAGAGGTACAAGTTCGATCCTGAACGCGAAAACTGCCTGTGTGGTTTGCGTGTTCTATGATTACATGGGTTTCCTCTGGGTGTTCCGGCATCCTCATGCATCCCAAAGACGTGCGAGTCTGGAGGTTAATTGTCCTCTGTAAATAGTCCCTAATGTGAATGAGAAAGTGGGATAACATACAACTAGAACCAGTGTGAATGGGTGAACGATGATCGGCATGGACCTGAGTTGGCCAAAGGGCCTGTATACATGCGGTATCTCCATTATCATCATAAAACTTGTCATGGTTAGTTTTAAGAAAAAACAAACAGTGCCTGTGAGGTCTGGAGAAACAAGATTCTTTCTCTGGGCTTCCGCTGAATGTCCCAGACTGGGATCCTGTTCCACACAGCATTCTGTCAGTAGCTGGCTGATAGAAAATGCTTCTCACCCTTGCCTGATATCTTGTTTCTTTCCCTTGCAAACCACCTAGTCACTGATCAGTTAAAATCTTTCAAGCTAATATCTTACACTGCCAACTTTTAAATCAGCCTTACTTGATCTCCTTTTAGAGGAACTTGTAAACAATTTCCAAACCAGTTACCGTCCATCTAAAATTTTAATTACATTAACCGATTTCCTATCCATGGTGCCTGTATGTTCGTCTGACAAGTGTTGCTAATGGTGACAGACTTGTTTCAGCTTGAAAACTAACCTGACTCATTCTTCCCTGCTTGGTTTAAGTTCTGACCATGCATCCTGAATATTAAACATTGACTACCAGTTTACTGTTTATAACCTAAACCTTTTACTTAAGAGTCTTACTTATCTTGGACCCATAGGGGATGACTTTACACTTGTGGTTTTTATCTGCCACCATTTTCTCCATTCATTCAATATTATCTGATTTGCCCTTGTCTCATCACACTTGATGTCATTACTTTATAGAAATATAACATTCTCTAGTCCCACTATTTCAATGCGAAAGTGAGACTGCAATCAATAATTCTGGTGCATACCAGTAAATTTTCTGCTCTTTGGTTCTGTGTGGTGCTTGCATGTTCTGTCTGAAGAAGGGTCTCGACCCAAAACATCACCCATTCCTTCTCTCCAGAGAGGCTGCCTGTCCCGCTGAGTCATTCCAGCATTTTGTGTATCTCTCTGACTGCGTGAATTTCTTCCAGGTACTCTAATTCCCTGAAATAGTGCTCGTCACCTAATTGGCCACCTACTCTCACTGTAGATAAGCAGCAAAAGAAGCAAACGGATGTGTGCAGTTGGTGGGCAATATAAAACAAGGACATGGGTTTCAGCTGACAATAGACCATAGACGATAGGTGCAGGAGAAGGCTATTTGGCCCTTCGAGCCAGCACCGCCATTCACCATGATCATGGCTGATCATGCACAATCAGTACCCCATTCCTGCCTTCTCCCCATATCCCTTAACTCCGCTATCATTAAGAGCACTTTCTAACTCTCTCTTGAAAGCATCCAGAGAATTGGCCTCCACTGCCTTATGAGGCAGAGAATTCCACAGCTTCAAAACTTTCTGAGTGAAAAAGTTCTTCCTCATATCCGTTCGAAATGGCCTACCCCTTATTCTTAAGCTGTGGCCCCTGGTTCGGGACTCCCCCAACATAGGGAACATGTTTCCTGCCTCTAGCGTGTCCAATCCCTTAATAATCTTATATGTTTCAATAAGATCCCCTCTCATCCTTCTAAATTCCAGAGTAACAAGCCCAGTTGCTCCAGTCTTTCAACGTATGACAGTCCCGCCATTCCGGGAATTAACCTCGTGAACCTACGCTGCACTCCCTCAATAGCATGAATGTCCTTCCTCAAGTTTGGAGACCAAACTACACACAATACTCCAGGTGTGGTCTCACTAGGGCCCTGTACAACTGCAGAAGGACCTCTTTGCTCCTATACTCAACTCCTCGTTATGAAGGCCAACATTCCATTGGCTTTCTTCACTGCCTGCTGTACCTGCATGCTTCCTTTCAGTGACTGATGAACTAGGACACCCAGATCTCGTTGTACTTCCCCTTTTCCTAACTTGACACCATTCAGATAATAATCTGCCTTCCTGTTCTTACCACCAAACTGGATAACCTCACATTTATCCACATTAAACTGCATCTGCCATGCATCTGCCCATTCACACAACCTGTCCAAGTCACCCTGCATCCTCATAGCATCTTCCTCACTTTTCACACTGCCACCCAGCTTTGTGTCATCTGCAAATTTGCTAATGTTACTTTTAATCCCTTCATTCAAGTCATTAATGTATATTTTAAATAGCTGCAGTCCCAGCACAGAGCCTTGCGGTACCCCACTAGTCACTGCCTGCCATTCTGAAAGGGACCCATTTATCCCTACTCTTTCTTTCCTGTCTGTCAACCAATTTTTTATCCATGTCAGAACCCTACCCCCAATACCATGTGCTCTAATTTTGCCCACTAATCTCCTATGTGGGACCTTGTCGAAGGCTTTCTGAAAGTCCAGGCACACCACATCCACTGACTCTCCCCTGTCAATTTTCCTAGTTACATCCTCAAAAAATTCCAGAAGATTAGTCAAGCATGATTTCCCCTTCGTAAATCCATGCTGACTCGGAACGATCCTGTTACTACTATCCAAATGCTCCGCAATTTCTTCTTTTATAATTGACTCCAGCATCCTCCCCACCACCGATGTCAGACTAACTGGTCTATAATTTCCTGTTTTCTCTCTCCCTCTTTTCTTAAAAAGTGGGATAACATTAGCTACCCTCGAATCCACAGGAACTGATCCTGAATCTATAGAACATTGGAAAATGATCACCAATGCATCCACGATTTCTAGAGCCACCTCCTTAGGTACCCTGGGATGCAGACCATCAGGCCCTGGGGATTTATCAGCTTTCAGTCCTATCAGTCGACCCAACACCATTTCCTGCCTAATGTGAATTCCCTTCTGTTGCAAAGCAGATCTCAGAGCAAACAATTTCAAACTAAGGGTGGTGGGTACATGGAATGGCCTGCCAGAGGAAGTGGTTGAGGTGAGTCCAATGACAATGTTTAAAAGCTATTCTGGACAGGCACATGGATTATAAAGATTTAGAGGAATGCAAGTAAGTAGGACCAGCTCAATAGGTCGCCTTGGTCGGCATGGACCAGCTGGGCTGAAAGGCTTGTTACCGTGATATATAACTCTGTGACTGAGTGGTCTGTTACTTTGTCCACGATAACAAGCCTCCTGTGAGTAATTAATACATTGAGCCCAATAGGTTCATCATTTCCTGGTTTCTCTCTTCTGTCCTTTTAGCATGATGATGGCTAAACTGTCAATCATTCAGGACAATTCCCTTTTCAAGGAGATGTCATTGTTATCTCTGCACGGTTTGGCTCAGCGCTGCAGTCATGCTGTCTTCAGAGACTCTGAACCTTCAGCCTTGCATTATCTTTGGACTAAACTGCAGACAAAAAGTTTGCTCAATTAGCAATTCAAAGTATTGCGAAGTTGTGGCTTCTTGGCTTTTTACCACTTGGTATAAAATCACAGTAAAGTCTGGTTTTAAATTTGTGTTCTTTATGCAACTGCATCTTGGATGGTGCCCTCTTACATGGATATCTTAGCATTTGTTGGTACACATTCATAAAGTAAATTACTTAGCACATTGTCGAAAGTATAGATATTTTGGTAACAGTTTGAGAGAATGTTAACACGCGATGGTAACCCACAAGAGGGAGTAATTGGCCATGCATTGCATTTAGTTGGAAGTAGAGTGGAAAGTGTAGTTTGATATGAATTTGGGTAGAACAATGTGCCCCCTGGAAAAGATGTTGCCTTAAATTTTCCTGAGCGAGAATGATGCAAGGTACATTTCCCGGAATTTACCGTCTCTGGATGTGGATGATGGATCTTGTTGACTGTGAGCAGCTGTAGGGCAACTCAATCGGGTGATAGCGGGCCACAAGAAATCCCAACCAGAAAGTTCGGGAAGGTTTTGGCAAGCATGACATCTAACACCCCACCTAGTTATGTCTGCTGTCAAAGCTGAAAGATTTTCAATGAGAAACATCGAAAAATAATTTAAAATGAAATAAGAACTCCAGTATGTTTTAACAAAAATAAAAATAATTCAAAACACTATTAGATAAGTAAACATCATAAGGTCATGTCATAGGAACAAAATCAGGCTATTCAGCCCATCAAGTCTACTCCGCCATTCAATCATGGCTGACCTATCTTTCCCTCTCAACCACATTCTCCTGCCTCCTCCCCACAACCATTGATGCCCTTACCAATCAAGAACTGGTCAATCTCCGCTTTAAAAATACCCAATGACTTAGCCTCCACA
The DNA here is from genome assembly GCF_053455715.1 of Rhinoraja longicauda. NCBI lineage: Eukaryota > Metazoa > Chordata > Chondrichthyes > Rajiformes > Arhynchobatidae > Rhinoraja > Rhinoraja longicauda. The sequence continues at coordinate 55,679,608 of NC_135960.1, read as the reverse complement.
GCCATCTTTGGCTTTGTATTCCACAAGAATTCATTGAATTCAGGTTTTGAATTGCATCCCAAAATTTAAATGCAAATAAATAATTAAAATAATAAATTAAAGTAATTTGTACTTTACCTTGCAGCAGCACAATCCAAGTTCAAATGAATGAGATTGTGATTTCTCTATGCTGAATCTGATAAGCCTGAAATCAAAGCAATTGTTTTGAAAAGGTTTAAGAATATTTCAATTTATGAGCTTTCCTCAAGAATTCTTGTTTGTTTTTCTTGACTTACATGTATTGAGGTACCTTTTACCCTTCCTTTCAGGGTACGATGGATGTGTGTGTCTCTCTATATATTCAGACAATCACAGAACTGTACAACGTAGTGAAAATGTGAATGATATATTAAGAAAAGTTAGAATATATCATAATTGTATCTACTATATCTTAGTTAACAATTTAATCGCCCTTACGGAAAAGTAGCCATCCTGAAGGAATTACCTTGTGGTCATTCAAGGATGATTTCAAAAATATGATGGATGGGATAATGATCCATCACACTGCGGCCTACCATTGGCCAAACACCTGGAGCTGGTGGCCTCCAGCTGGGACCACCTGCGGCTCTGGTTCGCAGAGCCCGCGGACTGTACTCACCACCTGCGGAGCTGGCTGCCTTCGGAGGCTGTAGTGGCGCTGCGAGTGCGGCTGCAACTCGCCTTCGGAGGCCTCGGAGGTTTTGGCCGCGGACCGCGTGGATTTCGGAAGCTCGCAGGCCCTGGGTGGGGGCCGACCTTGGGAGCTCCGGCAGCGGCAGCGTCTTCGCCCGCCCCGAATCGCAGGGCCTGGGTCGGCCCGCTGCGGACCTTCATCATCCGACGCGGCCTGGAATGTCGGGGGCCCTGACCGCCCCGACGTGGCAACTTCAACAGCCTGACCGCGGGAGAAAACAGCAGGGAAGAGAAAGACATTCTGGCTTTCCATCACAGTGAGGAGGTGACTGGAGGAGACTCACTGTGATAGATGTTTTTTTTTGTTTTATGTTGGTTTTGTGATTGTGTGTGTTATTGCTTTACTTTTATTGCTTTTATTGTTGGACTGTGGGGAACGGAATTTCGTCCAGAAACTTGTTTTTGGATGACAATAAAGACTATTCTGGTTCTGATATTAAAGGCAGAATTGTGGTCTATGGATAGGAATCTAACATAGGTGTTTCTCTTATCCACGTGTTCCACGGATAAGTGTAGGGCCAGGGAGATGGCAGCATCTGTGGACTTGTTGTGGCGGTAGACAAACAGCAGTGGGTCAAGGCTGCTTTGTAGTCTGGATTTAATGAGTTCCATAAATAGCCTCCCAAAGCATTCCATGATGATGGATGTCAAGGACAGTGGTCGTTAAGGCATGAGATCTTGCTTTCCTTTGGCACCAGGATGATGGTGGTCTTCTTGAAGTAGATGGGTACTCAAAACAGAGTAGGAAGAGATTAAAGGTGTCCGTGAGTACTCCCGCAAGCTGGTCTGCACTGCTACTATGGACGCGGCCAGGATCGCCGTCTGGGTCAGTTGCTTTCCATGGGGTCACCCTCATCAAGGCTGATCTAACCTCGGCAATAGTGACCCTGGGCAGAAGCACACTTGAGTCAGAAGGGACGCTACTTCTCCCATGAAGTTTATTGCCAGAGCATCCCTAGTAAAACAATAGGACAGTGCTTTGGGCTCATGATGTTCATCTTATCCCTGGAGTGAAATGAAGTGGGGAACATGCAAGGTTTGTGCTGAGTATGTAAAGCAATGCTTGAGAGTTTATGAGTTCTAAGTGAAAGAATTAGTCTACATTTACCACATTTCGGAAGTTAGTGGTCAAACCAGAGATCACATCAATTTACGGTTATGGGAATGCAATGAAGCTGATATTTATAAGGAGAAAAAGCATAATGGAGAATAGCCTGTTTCACCTCATCCAACTATTCTCAAACTATTCGTGAATTTTCATCTTGCAAGTATAAAAATAATGTCATGGTCTGTGGATTCAGAATTTCCAAATCCATTACGACATAAAATTCAACCTCTCCTGAAAATTTTAAGTTTCTTACTTCTCAGAAGATTTAAATATAATTTATCAGAGATCAGATACTGTTTCCACTGTTACCAGCAGTAATATTTGGCACCATATTACCACATTATATATTTGGTTCCACGAGTATTTGGATGTAATTTATTGGGTAACATGAACCATTATTGCTTGTTGAAATTCGGCCATATGAGTCTTTGCCAAGACAAAGAAAACTGAAAGTGGTCTGACCCAGTTTATGTATGAACATAAAGGCACTGATGAGTTAGATTGTCTCATTCTTAAGTAGAGTAATTAAGTTCATGGAACTATGCCTCCAATTCAAATGTGAATTGTCAGAAACGTTTTGTGCCCAGACATTTTAACAATATGTGTCATTTTGAAAGGATGGTCGACATTTTTGATTTGATTTCAACAATTTATTTCATGACTTTTTTACCCTTAATAAAATGTTTCTCTCATTTGTACTGGCAGAACAGAGGTTACATCAGCTTGTCTGGCACTCAAAGGTCCACATCTGTATGGTTTCAAACATGCTTTGAAAATGGAAAGACAATCAGGAAATGATTAACAGATGTTTGACTTAAAAACTTTTTGGAACTTCTTTGTTTATTAAGTGGATTAGGACTCAGAAATAATTAAGCTTCACATTGTTGAGTACATCACAATAATTAAAAGGGTACTATATCTTGAGAATTAAAATTTGACTTCACAACAAATTGCACCTTACACTGTCAGAATAAAATAGGAAAGAAAGTTGGCCTTCAGCCCTACAGGTCTGTTCCGTGAGTCAGTGAAGACTGATTATTATCCAAACCTGTCCACCTGTCTTGGCTTTATATTGATCAACCAACAAAATGGTATCAATCTTTGGTTTAAGATTATTAATTGAACTGCATTTGTGTTTCAATGGGAATTACTTTCACAATTCTGCTATGTATATGAAGAAGTGTTTCCTAACATTACTGTAATGGCTGGCCTCTAATTTTAAGATTACTCAATGTGCCCTTTCCAGTGGAGTAAGTTTCTCTCTCTCTCCACGATGAATGTTTACAAATCTTAATCAGGCCATCTGTAATTTTTCACATTCTGTAATCTCACACCATAATCCTTCTCTATGTATTCGAGGAATCAATTTACTGAGATTGCATGACCATTTTCGATTTTTTAATTCTATTGCTGTACCAACCTTCTAAACAAGTCAGTCATTTGACTATAATTCCAAGTGCTTTAATTTGAGGTAACATTCTCTGACTGAGCATGGTAATAAATAGCTTCTGGAATACAATACAAACATCATCTCATTCCACTCAGTTACTTAGACAAGATTTATTCTTGCTAATCTACCTTGGTTTTTACTTATCAGCTCAAATCTGCCAAAGTGACCACTCACTATCTTTAATTATAGGCGCTAATAACTTGCCCAAAACAGATAATAAATTTTAAATTACGAAAATGTAATCTTCGACAAGGTTAAATTTTGTTAATTGGCAAAGATAGGGGTAAATTTTAGCATTAAGCATTTCCAATGAAAAATGTTGCTTGGGTGGATAAAAGTCCATTTGGTTTGGGCACAAGATTTTTTTGTTAAATTATTCAAAGGATGGAAATAGATCGAGTGCATGTATCCCTCTCACGGCACCTCCCCACGTTAATATGAAACAGTTTTCAAAACAGTTACAAACTCATAGATAGGAAATAAATAATTTTCATTTATTTTATTGCCTTCACAACCTCAGACTGTCCAGAATGGTTTACAACACAACTCATGCACACAGTCGGCAGTACTTTAGAGAACGAAAGATGGGCACTCCAATGTTTTCATTGAACATTAATTATTTTGTGAATATTTAGAAGGACTTTGCAACTATTGATGTGGTGCAGAAACAAACAACAAAGATATGTTTGGTTAAGATAATTCAGCTCTGAAGATAATTCAGCATGGTGTCTCGTGTTTACATTCACAAAATGTTTGCAGCAGCTACAGAAAGTAATTAGAAAAGCTAACATAACGTTGAAATTATTTCTATAATGAGTACAAACATAGGGAGGCAATGCTCTTATTATATGGGGCCTTGGTGAGACCACATCTGAGTGCTCATCTCTTTATTTTAAAAAGATTACTTATGCATTGGAATTAGTTCACAGGCGGTTAGACTGATTCCTGCAATGAGAGGTTTGTCTTATGAGATTTGTTTGGACCGGCTTGCTTGATTCCACTGAAATTTAGGTGAGAGGTGCCAATTGAAACACATAATACCTTGAGAGATTTTATGAGGATGGGTGTGGAAAGGACTTTTCTTTCTAGTAAAAGCTAGAGCTGCTCGTTACTGTTTAAGAATCAAAAGGTCGCCCATTTAAGGCAGATATGAGGCTAAATGGTTTCTGTCAGGAGGTCATGAGTCTTTGGAACTCTCAAACTCTCTTCTGCAAAATGCAATGGAAGTAGAGTCTCTGAATATTCTTAAAGCAGTGGTAGTTTAGTTTAGTAGAGAGATATAGTGCGGAAACGGGCCCTTCGGCCCATCGAGTACGCAGTGACCAGAGATCCCCGCACATTAACACACTAGGGAAAATTTAAACACACACTAAGCCAATTAATCTACATACCTGTACGTTATTGGAGTGTGGGAGGAAACCAAAGATCTCAGAGAAAACCCATGCAGTGATGAGGAGGACGTACAAACGCCGTACAGACAGTATCTGTAGTCGGGTTCGAACCCGGGTCTCTGGCGCTGCAAGGCAGCAACTCTACCGCTGCGCCACCATGTCGCCCTGGTAGATGAATTCTTGATCAGTAAGAGAGTGAATTATTACTGCGGATCAATGGGAAAGTAGACTTCAGGTTACAATAATAATCTTATTAAATGGCAGACTCGGATTTAAAGATCAAGTGCTCTATTCCTGCTCCTAATTCATATTTAAGAGATGGTGGTTTAAATAATTATAGATTCAAGTATTTGAGTTGTTAAGGTTCTGAAGAGCATTCAATTAAAATGACAAATTGGATGTGATTAGGGTTGGTTTGAGCTATGAAAAAGCAGATTACTTTGAAAGGCTGTCAAAAAGGCACGGTTTTCTATATTAACCAGAAGACGAAAAGTTTTCTAGGAAGTTGAAGGCAAGACTCCGATCTGTTCTTCAACAAGGCTTTTTGCAGAAAAGATTGCAATGGTTGCATGATAAATTAGGATATTTCTGGATAGTGCACTGTCGAGTATTGGATTATCTGGAGCAAGTCCAGTTAGACACAAAGAGCTAGAGTTAGTTTTTCCCTCAAAGACTAGTGATTTAGCTAAAGATTTCTGACATTTTGGTTCTTGGGACAGGGGATGCTTGGATGATGGCTGAAATCAGTCAAAGGGATGATAATCCTCATTCTGCATACTTAACCAAACATAAAATAATGGAACATTTCAGCTAAATCTTTTCTGCCAACCCTAACATAAAAATATTTTCTCACTGTGTGTCATGGGTTCAATAATCACTATTCTTTTATTGTTGAGAGATCATTAACACCGCTGCTTGACAAGTAGACCAAGAGAATAGTTTTGACTGGTGTTTCTCCCGGCCCCGCCAGACAAAAAACTGTTTGGCCCAGAATAGTAAGTTAAAGCTGTAGACTTTATTTAAAAGAAATGCACAGCTTATAGTTTTGCAAGTGGACAATCCAAAGATCAGTTTGGAAGCCAATTACACTCAATATTGGTTTTATCCTCACGCACTTGTTACAATACAGGAGACATTCGGCCCATCGGGACTATGCACACTCCAAACAGTGCAATCCTATTAGTTCTTGCAGAACCTACATGTAGGTCATTAAATCAGCTCAGTGGATGATATTTATATCTCTAACTACTGCTTCCATCCGGTGTAAATCATGATAATTTTGCAGCCTTGCTGAATTTGTACTTTTTTGAGAGGAGTCTCATATTGGCATGGTCTCATACATGTTTTACTTTCATTCAATAAGCACTGAAAATGAGTAGTATGTGGTTCTACTGCGTGACTTTACATCTACTGCTTTGCATGTCCTCAGGATATCCAGATTCTTTCCAACATTACTTCTTCAGTATAATCATTGGGAAATGTGGCAACTATCATTTGTTTACAACAGAGTTCTGCAAACATTGGTGAAATAAATAATTGTCTGTTTTTGTGCAATGTTTAAAAGAAGCCTGCGTGTGTAAATATGCAAAAAAGAATTTCACTGTGCAGTTGCACATGTGACAAATAAAGCACCATCGGACCATCGGAACATCTGTTGACGAAGACACCAAGACGACTATCTTACTTTTCTTTGAATATTGCTGTGAGATCTTATAAATTCACCCGAGAATATACAAAACTGTGGAAATACATCTCATCAAAAGTTGTTTCCCTCATTTTAGACAGGTCAACGTTGATAGACTACAGAGATGGCAGATGCTGGAATCTAAAGCATATTCAGATCGTGCTCTTGGATTCAGGATTTAGATGCAGTAACAGTGAAGGACTGACAATATATTTGCAAGTCAGACTGATGTGCAATTTCAAGGGGATTTACAAATGGTGATGTTCCCAGACACTTACTAAGTTATTCTTTTGTAAATTTAGAAGGTGCTTTCCGAATAGCCTGGACTGGAAACAGTGCATTTTTAGATGTAATGCATTGGAGCCACTTAGCTCCATTAGTCAATGGGGTGAAAATCCAACAGTTCTTGATGGTGTTGAGCTACCAGAGAGTTTTTGAGAGAAAGGAACAAAGGGAGACTTGGCGTGGGGCGACCGCCATGAGAGAGGGGGAGGGGGGAGAACAAAGGGGGACCCGGCATGGGGGGACCGCCATGACAAATGGGGAGGGGGGGAAAAAAAGGGGGACCCGCGTGGGGGGACCGCCGTGAGACATGGGGAGGGGGGGAGAAAAAGGGGATTCTGCATGGGGGGACCGCCTTGAGTGAGGGGGAGGGCGAGAGAATGAAGGGGGACCTGGCGCGGAGGTACTTTGTAACTTTGTAAGCATCCTTTAGAGGCGACTATTTGCATACTTTGGATATGCAAGTAAAGAATTTCACTGTGACTTGTCACATGTGACTGAAGTATTAATTTATTCATTCATTCTTCATACTGCACACATCCAAACAAGAAGAGAGCATTCTATTATGCTCCTGATTTATGGCTTGTGGGTTGTTTAAGTATCATGATGTTCAGGTGCTGATTCAGTCCATCAGGATTTGAAGTTGAGGGGACCACAAATTGATAATGCCTGGTGATTGGATTCTCTCTTGTTGGAGAAGGTGATTGCCCAGCACTTGTATGGTATTAATGTTACTTGCTGTGTAATATCCATTGTCTACATGTCGCATTAGGGTATGCAAGGGTGGGGGGGCTCACTTGCTGAAGAATCGTGCATAGAATTGGACAACGGCACAATCATCCCCACACCTGACCTCATATCCCGTCTTCTTTAAATTAATATGTATAATAAGTTACATCCTAAAAATGTGAGCTTTGGTCAGTCTAATGCCACTTAGTTGCAAATGCCAAGAGTTAATTTAGTTTCCACATTAATCTTACCAATCGGTTTCGCTATATCAAATTGGTATTTGAGGGAACAAACCATGTATAAAAAAAGCAGAATCACTGTAAATAATTGGGACTCAAGAAAATTGGGGCATCTTACAAGTTTTGATCTTGCAGTAACATTGCATGTCATCTGCAAACACACTGAACCTGTCAGGAATGTTTGGCCCATGTAAAAGTAGAGTTATGCACAGAAATCTAAAAGTTTCCATTAGCGAACTATCTGCTCCTTTTTTGGGTGGAATATTTTGCAGAGTGATTTTCAGTGTGCTCTTCCAAAAAAACACATTAGTGTAATTACCTCTTGCATTAAAAATACCTAAAAATGCAATGCATTTTTGCAAGAAGTGTAATTTTTTAATGTCATGATTTTTGTATATGTAGAGTGTAATTCCTTTTAACAAATCATTCACATTTTGTTTTCAAAGTATTTATTGAACTATAATGATATTTGAGACTTATTTTAGTATTAGGTGCCTATTTATTTTTTGCTATTAACTGAGATCTTTTTGAAAATTTGTTATTTTTTCTTTCTGTTTGTTGTCGGTAGAATTCCAGCTTAGTTTGATTAATCACTTTTCTGGGAAACCTAAGATCCCTCTAATGCCTAGAGGTTTTGCCAAAGGGAAAAGGATAGCTTATAATGCAAAGATTGTTGGATATTTGAAGATAGTTTTCATTTGAGGCATGTGGTGCCAATAAACACCACTGCTGATCACAATACCTTGCTCATTATATTTTGCAAGAAAATGAACGTGTGAGTCATCGAACATTATTTATGTGTTGGGGACAGCTTGCGAAAAATAGACTCCATTGAACAAATCTACAGTTTTAATGTGCTGTGCTGATTTATTACATTCCAATTTGGATAGATTAATAAAAGGGCTTGAAATTATTCCAAAATTGCTGCGCAGGAATAACTAGAAACATAGAAACATAGAAAATAGGTGCAGGAGTAGGCCATTCGGCTCTTCGAGCCTGCACTGCCATTCAATATGATCATGGCTGATCATCCAACTCAGTATCCCGTACCTGCCTTCTCTCCATACCCCCTGATCCCTTTAGCCACACGGGCCACATCTAACTCCCTCTTACATATAGCCAATGAACTGGCCTCAATGAACTGGCAGAGAATTCCACAGATTCACCACTCTGTGTGAAAAAAAACGTTCTCATCTCGGTCCTAAAAGACTTCCCCCTTATCCTTAAACTGTGACCCCTTGTTCTGGACTTCCCCAACATCGGGAACAATCTTCCTGCATCTAGCCTGTCCAACCCCTTAAGAATTTTGTAAGTTTCTATAAGATCCCCCCCCTCAATCTTCTAAATTCCAGCGAGAAAAACTAGAAAAAGAAATCACCTTGTTATCAAATCATGAACTAGTCAAAATCTGAGTTTGTATCCTAATGTGTCTCGGGTTTGGCTGAACTGACATGAATATAAGAGCAGCACTTCTCCATTGTTATGGAGAGATGATGAGTGCCACAGAGTTTTGGTGGACATGGTGATGAATCAGCAAAAAGCATTGTGTACTTTGGCATTGTAAGAGCTTGTGTATCATTTTACAAATATCCACCATCATTTGCACAAAAGGTAGTATAACACCATTCTCATTTTGCCCCAGCAGGTTTGGTAGAAATGATAGGGTTGATGATGTCATAAAGTCAATGCATTATACTTAGTATGAATTTCTTTCCATGTTCATCTATTTTTAAACCTTGAAGAATAAAATATAGTGGTGCTTTTAGATGGCAGATAACAGTAGTAAACAATGAAAAAGGTAAGTTATTGTCGAATGGTTGTTATTTATTAATTATAAACTTTTTATGAATCAGTGAAGCAAACAAAGAAAATATATTTTGTTGATTGGGACATTAACATAAATTTTATTTTTTAATTTATACTTGCATCCTGGTAAATCCTATCTCCATCTTTCCTGTAAAGGGGCGACCAGATCTGCTTAACCCAAGTTTTATGAAGCTGCAACAGGACGTCCTGACTCTTATTTTCAATGCCTCAAATGATGAATGGAAGCATAACATATCCCTCTTTACCACTCTATCTACTTGTGTTGCACTTTCAAGAAGATAGGGACTTGGATCCTAAGATCCCTCACGATATCAATTCTGTTTACGGTCTTGCCATAAACTGTACACTTTCCACTTACATTTACTTTCCAAAGTGCAACTTCTCTCACTTGCCAAATTAAACTACATCTGCCATTTTTCAACCCATATCTGAAGCTGATCTGTATTCTGCTTTGTACTTTGACACTGTCTTCAGTGTCTTACTTCACTGTCCACAACTCCATCAATGATGGTGTCGTTTGCACTTATTGACCATTACCCCATCTGGGTAACCTGTTCTGAATCCATACTCCTTTATCACCATCAATCCATGCATCTTAATTTTCTGAATCAGTCTCCCACAAGGTAGATTGTTTAAAGAAGGATCTCGACCCGAAACATCACCCATTCCTTCTCTCCAGAGATGCCGCCTGTTCCACTGAGTTACTCTAGCATTTTGTGTCCATCTTTGGTTTAAGCCAGCATCTGCAGTTCTTTCCTACATAAACATAGCACAAAAAGTAAGGAAATTTGTGTTTGGTAGATTATTTCTTTGTTGTAACAATGCTGCTTGGCAATAAATCTTATACCGTTGGAAAGCCTGTTTATTTCCCTTTTAAATGGTGCCACATTTGTAAGGAACATGCATTTGTGGGATGAGCAGCAGAGCTGAGTATATGGGTTGCGCCCATGAACAATTTGCCAAATCTTCTCTGCCAATGCCAAACAGCTTATTCTGCTGTTGCTATTGACTCTTGTTTTGAGCTTCTGGTACCCCCATGTGCTGACAAGAATGGGATGTCATCCCACAACAGTGTGTGACCAGGCTGATGACCAGCATGAGGAGGAGGTGCCAGGCTGTTATGGCTGTGTATGGTTTTTCCACACGCTACTGTGGCTCCTGTTTATTAAATGAATAAATTGTTAAATTATCAATATGTCTTGTTTCTTCAGACTTCAATCATCCAATCCACCAAACAACACCGAACAAGAGTCAATGGCAGAATAAGCTGTTTGGCACTGGCAGAGAAGATTTGGCAGATTTTTCATGGGCGCAACCCACATACTCAGCTCTGCTGCTCATCCCACAAATGCATGTTCCTTACAAATGTGGCACCATTTAAAAGGGAAATAAACAGGCTTTCCAACGGTATAAGATTTATTGCCAAGAAGCATTGTTACAACAAAGAAATAATCTACCAAACACAAATTTCCTTACTTTTTGTGCTATGTTTATATTTGTTTAATGCCTTACTAAAATTCACATATAGACAACATCAGTCATTCTACCCTCATCAATCACTTTTGTCCCCTACTTAAAAAAACTTAATCAACTTTATAAGATATGACCTGCCACAGCCAAAGCCATACTGACTGTTCCTAATTAGCACATTCTCTTCCAAATACGAGTAAATCCTATCTCTAAGAATTTTCCTTGCCACTGATGTGAGGCTGCAAGTTCCTGGATCGTTTCTCAAATAAAGGAACAGCATTCCTCTGGGACTCACTTGTGGCTAGTGAGCATGCAAAGGGCGAACATGTTTTTTTGACATTGATTAAAACCTGAAAAGCAGAAGCAGTTTTACAAAAGATATGCAATGCTTTGTTATAATTCAATTACCCAGAGCAGAACTTTACATTGTACTTTTAGGAATACACAATGAATTCAGTTCAATAACTCAGATAACCCATCGGTAATGAAATCAATTTTTTTTCCTTCATGGACAATAATACACAAGCAAACACCATTTTTTTCTGACTTTGTGGTGCCCAAATGTGCACCTTTTGTTTTGATACACTATAATTGCATGGCCCAGCATGACAGGACCCCCCCCCCCCCCCCCCCCCCCGTAAATTGTTATTAGATATCTGTTTCTCGTCGCTGGCAGGTTTGCAGTTTATGAGCCTTTCTAATGCTCTTTCAATATACTCCAAAAATGCAGACTAAATTTAGCCCACTTGACTACCCAGACAGCTGTGATTCTCTTCAGTTAAATTTCACAGTGGTCAGCAAACTGCTTGTTCCTGTCACTCAGCCAGGTTATTAGTTGTGCTTGTTTTCTGCTCCTTGCAGATAAAATTGCAATAAGTGGAATCCTGCTGTGCATTTCTCAATTTGATCTATTGATTTGATTCATGGTGTTAATTATGGGTGTTTTTTACACATCAAACAGTAGTTATGGTTCTTGTTCTGGAGAATTGGGCTGGAGTCCCCGTTACCGTATCACCATCGGTGACAGAAATGATACTATTCAGCACGTGTCTCTACTGACCCTGGTGATCATATTCAAAATACAATCCTCTTTCTCAGCAAAGAAAAGCGAGTAGTTCAGTGGAAATTTGACCACTTAAGTTACCATGTAACTGTGGAGCAAAGCTTTTTTTTTTTAAAGCTCAGTTTATTTCATGCCTGCCTATAATCAAGCTTCAGTGGGTCACTGGATATGAGTCAATGATTGCTGCCTAAAGCCCAGTACTTTTTGTGGTGGAAACTACAAGATATGAGATGAACAGTAACCCATTGGCAATGCCTGCCTGGTTTTCACTGATGTAATTCATCCGAGTTCATTTGGCTGCACTTGTTAAGTGCTCAATCAACATTCATTCACCACCAGCAAGAAAGATACTGTATATTTTTGGCTGTGGGGAACTTAAAATATATTCTGTGATTAATGAGCAAAATTTCAATAATAGCGTTTAAAGCTGAAACAGTGATGGCTTTCTATAAAATTCACAGTAGCTTATTGGAAAAATAATTGAGTTCAAAATAAAGATCAACAAAATGAATTTTAATGACTTCATAATGCAACCTCTAGCACAAATATGTATCAGAAGGTTTATTATTTTGAGGGTACATACTGGTGAGTATGATAGAAGAATCTCTGGAAGCAAACATATTTATTATCTCTGACTTAATATTGTATAGAATACTGACACTTTCAACAAGTAGAAGGCACCAGGAATTGTGTTCGCACACGCCTCTTTTCCCTGAGTGTTGGCTATTAATTAACTTCAAACATTGTAGACACATTTGGTGTTCACCGGTAATTGTTAAAATCAAAATGGAATGCAGGTAGGCACCAGGTTACCAATGCCCAACATGGACAATCCGATGTACGATTAAGCTCCCATAATATTATAAACTCTAAAGTTCAACGATGTTGTTTCTCGTATCAGCTTATGTGCTTTTTATGCCTTTAATTACAATGGAGGTCTTGATATCATTCATTACAATGGAGGTATAGTTATCATTCATTAGAATGGAGGTCTTGTTATCATTCATTACAATGGAGGGTATAGTTATCATCCATTAGTATGAAAGTATGGTCATTCATTACATTGGGTTATGGTTGTCATTCATTACAATGGAAGTTTGGTTGTCATTCATTACAATTTAGGTATGGGTTGTCATTCATAGAATGCAGGTATAGTTGTTATTCATTACAATGTAGGTATAGTTATCATTCAATACAATGGAGTTATGATTGTCGTTCATTAGAATGGAAATATGGTTAGTGTTATTGAGTGATTTTTGTTTGTGTATTTCCTGTTATGGACAAAGTTGGCTTGTAGTTGTCTGTAAAAACAGAACCTGCTCATTCTCTGGGGCTGCCTGCACTGTCAGACCTCTGCTGATTCTGTCACCACATTGGAAAATTATTCTATTTTTAAAACAGAAGGCACCAATTTAGTTAACTGGAGCATCGGTTTTTCCATTTTTTAAAAAGAAATATAGAAAATAGGTGCAGGAGGAGGCCATTTGGCCCTTCGAGCCATGCGGGCCAAACGGGCCATGCAAGAAAAATCATACCTTCATACTTTATTGATGACTATGTGAAAATGTACAACTTGAGCGTTTATCTCTGAATGACAACTGCCATGTAACAGTTGAAAATCAGGTCAACATCTGACCAAAATCTTCATCCTTGAGATCTACATTCTCCAATCAAAGTTCAGACATGTCATGTTAGCTCCAGCTCACAGGGGTTTGGTGTCTCAAAGCAGTCCAGCAGAGGGCTAGTTTAATGGTCGCAGAACAACCCTAAGTGTTGTCATTTTGAGATAGGAGATCAGAATCCACATGGCTTTAGCCATTTAAGAGTCAATGTTCAATGCACTTCGGCACGAATTGTAGATGGGCAAACCTCGACATAGAGCAGTGGATCAGGAAGGTCGGTTACTAGTTTGGCAAGCTTCATCAAACACTGATCACACAGCGACAAAGGCAAGTTTGAATTTCCTTTTGTATTGGTTCCTGCACTTAGTGTTCAGGATACACTGCCAGGACTAAGAGCACAAATAGAATCAGCAGGATTGGTGATGACGTGGTATAACAGGATGATACTGAGAATGATTGGGTTAACGTACGAGGAGCGTTTGATGTCTCTGCGCCGGGAGTCACTGGAGTTTAGAAGGATGAGGGGGGATCTCATTGAAACCTAAAAATAATAAAAGGCCTAGACAGTGTGGATCTGGAGAGGATGTTTATAGTCTAGAACAGGGGCCTCCAAACCTTTCAGCATGAGGGCCACATTATATATTTGGCACATTTTTACGTGCCTTAGGAAAAAATAAAGAAGTGTGAGTTTTATAAATTTAATGAACTCAGAAAAGTTTAGACTAGGTTACGTTCGATTAGATTAGGAAAGGTTCAACTAGGTGAGGTTAGATTAGGTTAGATTAGGTTAGTTTACATTAGGTTTATATGGCAACAAATAAATAATATTCAATTTTTAAAAAGAGCTTGAAATATTGGAATATATATATACCGCAGGTATACAATTATTTATAAAACAGAAAAAATGCAGTGACCGACACTGGGGGAGAGAGAAGGGAGAGGGGTAGAGAGGGGGGTGGGGGGGGGGGAAGAGTCGGGGTATAGGGAGCAGCGGTTGAGAGCGGGAGCGCGGGGAGGGGGAGGGTGTCAAGAGGGTCCGGTGAAGGAACGCCGCCACTCTCCCCTCTCTCTCTCTCCCAGAGCCAGTGAGATCTGCGCCGCTCCTCCACTCTCTTCCCCGGCCCCTTCTCCCTCTAACGCCACAAAATAAGAACAAACACAAGTGTAGTTGTTGTTCAGAAGCCCCGCATCCCCGCGGTGAGCGGCGGCCGCGGCGGCGGCGAGGAGGGAAGTTTCACTTGTGTTTGTTCGTATTTAGCTGCATTAGAGGGAGACGGGGCCGGGGAGAGAGTGGAGGAGCAGCGCAGATCTTGCTGGCTCTGGGAGAGAGGGAGAGGGGAGAGAGAGAGAGAGACGGGGAGTGAGGGAGAGAGCAGCCCTCGCAAGTGGTGACGTTCCTTCACCAGACCCTCTGACATCCTCCAACTCCCTGCACTCCCGCCCTCACCCGCTGCTCCCTCTACCCCGACTCTCTCTCTCTCCTCCCCCCCCCTCTCTCCCCGGGGTGAGCGGCGGCGAGGCGAGGAGGGAAGTTTCCTTGGGTTTGTTGTTTGCGAGGGGCGCTGCGATCTCTCGCCTTGTCGCTCTGGGTCGGTGGCGATCTGCTCTCCGGTGAACCTTTGCCGGCAGCTTCTGCCTCCAGTCCCCACTGTCTAAGAGTTTGCTGCGGGCCAGATAAAATCTCGTGGCGGGCCGGATGTGGTCCGCGGGCCATAGTTTGGTGAACCCTGATCTCGAACCAGAAGACACCACCTCAGAATGAAAGGACTTGTAGGGACATAAGGATTGGCCAGGTAATAGAACCCTCGGATTGGGTTACGGTCACGGGGTGAGGAAGCGCGGGGTATTTAAATGCTTGGCGCCAATCGTTAGATTAGAGATTAGATTAGTGAGTGAAGTTAGTGTTCGTCCAGAAAGAAGTCTGTTGCGTTTGTTACGGGTTTTATACCAATAAAGGATTTGGATAATACCACTCGTCTGGACTCACTACATTGGTGACCTCGAACGTAGGAAGAAAGCAGCAGCATGTCGCAGGCGGGAGCGAGCGCGGGCGAAATCCATCTACCGCCGTTCTGGGCCCATCAGCCGCACCTGTGGTTTGTGCAGGCAGAATCACAGTTCCATCTTAAAAAGGTGGAGGAAGACCAGGAGAAGTACCACCACCTGGTGAGCTGTCTGCAGGCGGAGGTGGCTGCGCGGGTCAGCCGATACCTGACCAGTCCACCCCAAACGAACCAGTACGTGGGGCTCAAGAAGCTCCTGCTGCGGACCTTCGGCTGGGCCCAGAACCAGCGGGCTCTGAAGCTCCTCCATTTGCCAGACCTGGGGCAGCGGCTGCCGTCAGAGCTGATGTCCGAGATGCTGGCTTTGGCGGGCGACCATCAGCCGTGCATGATATTCGAAGCGGCCTTTCGGGAGAAGCTACCTGGGGACGTCAGGTTGGTGTTGGCAGACGTCCCTTTTGAAGATCCGGAAGCGTTCGCCGAGAAGGCCGACACCCTCGTGAGGGAACGCAACGCCCGAGACGGCTCCGTTAACCGGGTCTCGAGGCCCAGCGGCAGTCGGGGGTGCGGCCGGGAGAGCGACGCATCGGCCGCTATTGCGCAGCCGGCCCGCCAAGAGAGGGCGGCGGCGCCTGTTCATTGGCAGCGGGCTCGACCAACAGAGCCGGATAGGCATGGCTGGTGCTCTTTCCATCGGCGGTGGGGCAGCGAGGCACGAAGCTGTAGATCCCCGTGTTCGTTTCCGGGAAACGCCTGGGCCGATCGACTGTAGAGGCAGTCTCGGTTGGCCGTAACCACCGCCTCTACGCTACGGATCAGAGTACCGGGATCGTTTTCCTAGTGGATACGGGAGCGGTCGTAAGTATTGTGCCCCCCTATGACTGTGAAGTTCGAGTGGGGGAAAAGGGCCCGCCCCTAATTGCAGTGAATGGTAGCACCATCCGTACATACGGTAAAAGGACCATGTCCCTGTCCTTCGAGTCCAGGACTTACCGTTGGGAATTCATCGTTGCGGATGTGGGCCAGGCCATATTGGGGGCAGATTTCCTATGGGCGTTTTCCTTGGTCGCAGACGTCCGAGGGAGGGGCCTACAACCCTCGGCTGATGTACGGCCTCGGGGTACTGGGCCAGAGGCTTCTACAAGCGCCGCCCCACCCAGCCTAGTTATCCAGTCCATTACCACGGCTCCCGGTCAGTTCGATGCGGTCCTGGCCGACTTCCCGCAGCTCCTCGTCCAGCGTTTTGATTCACCTTCGGAGAAGCACGGGGTCGTCCATTTCATTCCAACCGAAGGGCCCCCGGTTTTTGCCCGGGCACGGCGCCTCCCACCCGACAAGCTGGCCAGGGCGCGAGAGGAGTTCCTAAACTTGGAGAGGTTGGGAATTATTCGGCCTTCGAGTAGTCCGTGGGCCTCCCCCTTGCACATGGTTTCCAAAGCATCTGGGGGGTGGAGACCATGTGGTGACTTCCGTCTGCTCATCGCGGCAACACGGCCGGACCGCTATCCGATTCCACACATCCAGGACTTTTCAGCTAGCCTGGAGGGGGCGACAATATTTTCAAAAATTGATTTGGTGCGGGGATACCATCAGATCCCGGTCCACCCGCCGGACATTCCGAAAACAGCGACCATCACCCCGTTCGGACTGTTTGAGTGGTTGCGTATGCCTTTCGGCCTTAAAAATGCAGCTCAGGCATTCCAGCGTCTGATGGACCGGGTGGGTCGAGGGTTGCCGTTTGTCTTTATTTATCTAGACGATATTTTGATTGCCAGCCGTTCGGTCCAGGAGCACTTGGTCCACCTCCGCACGGTGTTCCAGAGGCTGCAAGACCATGGCCTGATTCTCCATCCGGACAAGTGCCAATTCGGCCTGTCCGCGGTGGATTTTTTGGGTCACCGGGTTACTCCGGCCGGTGCAACTCCTTTACCAGCTAAGGTGGACGCGGTCCGCTCTTTCCCCCGCCCGACTACCATCAGGGGCTTGCAGGAATTTGTGGGCATGGTCAATTTCTATCATTGGTTCGTGCCTGCAGCAGCTCGGGTTATGCGCCCCCTTTTTCAATGTCTCGCAGGTAACCCCGCGGAGTTGGTATGGTCCGTAGCTGCGGAGATGGCTTTTGTTGCGGTCAAACAGGCCCTCGCCAATGCCACCATGCTGGTGCACCCGCGCTCCTCCGCCCCCACAGCTCTGACGGTGGACGCCTCAGACGTGGCGGTGTGTGGGGTTTTGGAGCAGCAGGTTGACGGTGAATGGCAGCCTCTTGCGTTTTTCAGCAGGCAGCTCTCTCGAGCGGAGCTCAAGTACAGTGCGTTCGATAGGGAGCTCCTGGCCCTTTATTTAGCAGTCCGCCACTTCCGTTATTTTTTAGAAGGCCGTTCTTTCGTGGCCTACACGGATCACAAACCTTTGACATTTGCTTTTGCTAAGGTTTCTGATCCGTGGTCGGCTCGCCAGCAGCGGCACCTAACCCTCATTTCGGAGTTTACGACCGATGTCCGTCATATTGCGGGTAGGCTGAATGCCGTTGCTGATGCCCTGACCCGGCCGGCCATTCTCTCCGTAGCCGTGGTTGGTAAACATGTGGATTTCCAGGAGCTAGCGGAGGCTCAGCGCCTGGAAGGAACTGCCGCGGTGTACGCCTCCACAACCTCGGGACTGCGTTTAGAGCAGGTGGCGTGTGGCCCCACAGGTACCAAGTTGTGGTGCGACGTTACTCTCCCACGCCCTCGCCCGGTGGTGCCTGCCGCTCTGCGGCGTAAGGTTTTTGAGGCCATTCATGGCCTGGCACATCCGTCCATCAGGGCGACTTCAGCCATGGTGGCCGACCGGTTTGTCTGGCATGGCCTGCGAAAGCAGGTGGCAGCCTGGGCACGCGCCTGCATTCCGTGCCAGACCTCCAAAGTCCATCGTCATGTCCAGCCCCCACACCAGAGATTCGAGGTTCCCCCCGCCCGTTTTTTCCACATCCATGTGGATTTGGTGGGTCCATTGCCCTATTCTAGGGGTTACACTCATCTACTGACGGTGGTTGATCGGTTCACTCGTTGGCCGGAGGCGCTCCCGTTGTCGGACACCTCGGCGGCCTCCTGTGCACGGGCCCTGGCGTTGCATTGGGTGGCTCGTTTCGGGGTCCCGGCAATCATCACTACAGATCGGGGAGCCCAGTTCACCTCGTCTCTCTGGGCCGCGCTGGCGCAGCTGTATGGTGCTCGATTACAGCAGACCACCGCCTATCATCCCCAAGCCAACGGGATGGTTGAGCGTTTCCATCGGCAGCTGAAGGCGTCCCTCTGTGCTCGCCTGACTGGCTACGATTGGGCTGACCAGCTGCCTTGGGTCCTCCTCGGCATCCGTACGGCCCCGCGGGCTGAGCTGGGCACATCTTCGGCCGAGCTCGTCTACGGTTCGCCCCTGCGGGTGCCGGGCGACATTCTCCCTTCCACTCCCGCTTTGCCGCCATCCGTCACGTCAGTCTTGGGCTCCCTCCGGGAACGGGTGGGTTCTCTGGCTCCAGTCCCCACCTCTAGTCACGGAAGCACAGCAGTTCACGTTCCTTCGGAAATGCGGAGCTGTGATTTCGTGTTTCTTCGGAAAGATTGCCACCGCCCCCCTCTCCAGCCGGTTTACCAAGGCCCGTTCCAGGTGCTCAAAAGAGGGACTGTAACCTTCACCTTGCAGGTAGGAAATCGTCAGGAGCTGGTTTCAGTGTCCCGTCTCAAGCCGGCCCATTTAGACCAGGACCTCCCCGTGTCGGTGGCTCAGCCGCCGCGCCGGGGCCGGCCTGTGGCTGCTCGACTGGTCCCGTCAGCGGCGCCCAGCTTACCACCTCTTGGGCCTCCGCCACCTATGGTTGGTCCCGGGCTGCCGTTGTTCATCAAGTGCCCCCCGTCACCTGCACCCTCCGCTCCAGTGGACCCCCCATCGCCTCCAGCGGCGGCGTCCACCCCGCCTCCTGTCACGCTGGGGGTATCGGTTTCCCCCATCCGTACATGTTCTGGGCGGGAGGTTCGGCCGCCCGTGAGGTATGGTTTCGAGGGTTCTGGGGGGGGGGGGGGTCATGTAGGGACATAGGGATTGGCCAGGTAATAGAACCCTCGGATTGGGTTACGGTCACGGGGTGAGGAAGCGCGGGGTATTTAAATGCTTGGCGCCAAACGTTAGATTAGAGATTAGATTAGTGAGTGAAGTTAGTGTTCGTCCAGAAAGAAGTCTGTTGCGTTTGTTACGGGTTTTATACCAATAAAGGATTTGGATAATACCACTCGTCTGGACTCACTACAGACTTACATTTTGAATGGAGATGAGGAGGAATTTTTTTAGTCAGAGGGAGATGAATTTGTGGAATTCATTGCTACAGGCAGCTGAGGAGGCCAAGCCATTGGGTATTTTTAAAGCAGAGGTTGAAAACACCCACCGGGTGGCGCTTCGATGGCAGCCTTGCCGACAGTCTGTCTGTCCATCTTTTTTTGTTATTTTTAGTGAGTTTTAAAAGTATGTGTTAATGTTCTCTGGTTTGTTTGATGTGGGGGGTGGGCGGGAGGGGGTCGGAGGAAACTTTTTTTCAATCTCTTATCTTGCCGGAGATGCGATTGTTTTCCGGATTGTATCTGCAGCTGCTCTGCGGCCTATCATCGTGGAGCTGGAGGCCTTGCCCGGGACTGACTTTGAGCCTCACTGCGGGGCATGGACCTACCATCAGAGCGTATGATTCCTTGCCTCGGATCGGCACTCCAACCGCGGCTTGCGGACTTTAACATCAACGAGCTCGCAATCTCGGGTTGAGACCAAGGTCGGGTAGCTCCAAAAGCCACACGACGTTCGACAAGCCCCGACCAGGGGTCTGATTGCCTGGTGCGGGGGAGCTGAGATTCCCCCCCGATGCAGGAGCTTAATCGCCCTGATGAGGAAAGCCCGCCACTGGCTACGGGAATAAAATCGTCCCGTCAACAGAAGGCTAGAGGCCGCCGACTGCTGGAGGACAAAGAAGGGAGTGATTGAACTTTTTATTTTGCCTTCCATCACAGTGAGGAATGCGGAGGAATCACTACGGTGGATGTTCATGTTAAAGTGTATTTTGTGTGTTCTGTTGCTTTTTATTTGTATGACTGTATGGCAAATGGAATTCCTCGTATGTTGCAAAACATACTTGGCTAATAAAGTATGATTATGATTATTAGGATTATGATAGGTTCTTGATTTGTAAGGGCTTCAAGGGTTACGGGATGAAAGCAGGATAATGGGGTTGAGAGGGAAAGATTGATCAGCCATGATCGAATGGCGGGGCAGACATGATGGGCCGACTAGTGTAATTCTGCACCTATGTCTTATGATCTAAGTGTGCCATCTACACCTCGTGTCAGACCGCTTAGAGAATGAATTCTTGAATTTAACAGAGGCTGAGGCTGCATTTGTGGACAAATGGTAAAGGTGATCCCGTTTAGCCCACAAATGTGAGAAAAATAACCTTGAAGTTTGTTAAATGTTCCAGAACAGCTCTGGTGGGAGAGTGTTAATCCGAAAATATAAAAATCTGGCTCTTGGATGTTAGCAATCTTAATACTAGGGACTGCTTTTGATGAACTAATGCTTTCTCTAATGTGCATGAAAGGCATGGATATGGGTGCAGAGGATAAAATATCAAGCAGATGGTATCAGAGTTGGGGGTATGTAAACAACAAGGAGGAGAGTGACAGATTGCAAGTGGACATAGATGCAATGTAAAGACAAATGGCAGATGAAAATTTAGCACGAGTATGAAATGATACATCTTGGTAAAAAGAACTGGGAGAGACAATACATATTAAGTGTCATAGTTCTGAAAGGTGTTACATTGCAGAGGGATTTAAGTGCATATGTGCATAAATCTGATATGTCGAGACAGTGAAGAGGAGGTATACGGAATCTTAGGCTTCAATAATGAGGTACAAGGTGCAAAGGCAGTGACATTAAGTTTAAACTTGATAAAAGACCGATCAGGTCACAACAAAATTCAGTCTGGTTGCCACACTTCAGAACAAATGTGAAATTCCTTGAGAAGGTGCAGAAAAAAAGATTGGATTGATTCCAAGGATGATGTATTATAGTTGAGAGTTAAGACTGGAGAGAAACAGTGGTCATTCTCTTTGCAACAGCAAAAAAATCGAAAGAAGGTTTGATAGAAATGTATAAAATCATCATGGGTTTAGAAAGGATCATAGAGGAAAGCTGTTCCCATCAGCAAGTGATTCAGGTACTGAGGCACAGATTTAATGGATGAACATGAAATAAATGGGAAGATGTGGGGAAAACTATAAAAGGTTATATTCAGGTGGTTAGACTGGTGGAAATTATTACACTCAAATGGGATTGATTTGAAAGTAATTTGCAGGTCTGTTTTTAATGTGAGGGGAATGGGACAGATTGATTCAGTCCACAATGTGTTGGCACTGACTTTATGGGCCAAACTGTTTCCTTTGTTGCCATAACGATGTAAACAACAGAAGAATGGGGTTGACATAGTCAGCATCTTTGCCATGGTTCTGCTGTCAGGCTGCAGAAAGAGTTGCACTCCCTCTGACCGCAGGATAATTATGTGTGAGCCATCTTCAGGCCACAGCTTTTGCATACTAAGTAAGCCCTACCTCCTTTCTGGTGAGATCTATGTCAGCAGCCAGATCTACCAGCATTGTAAACACAGCCGTAGGAATGTGACGGGTTGGAACAGGGAGCTATCATTTTTGAATAGTCCCTCTCATTCACTCTCCTCTGGGTAAAGAAGAGGGTGTTAAAACCTTGGGCCAAGTGCATCCCTGTATCGTAGGGTAAATGTTCAATCGTGCCAGAAACGGTTTGGTAAATTTACCTTGAGCTACATTAATGTTAAAATGAGCCCAGAAAATACCCAAGAGCCGGAATTATTTTTGGGCTGCCTTATTGCAAAACCTAAGGAAAGAATGGCCTGAGATATTCTGTGTTGGATCAGTATAATTACTGGAGCGACTTTCTGTAAGAAGGAGTCTATGATAAGGCATTAAAATAAATGCATCCAAGGATAATACAGAACGGCGTTTATCTTTTCCCATTTGTTTATCTTTTAAACATGATAATGAATGACTCTCACATTTTAGCTAAAAGAACATGGGTTGTACAAAAGATATATTGTCTGCATCCTTGCTAAGTGTCTTTCTCCTTTTCTCTGTAAATAATGAGCACAATCCATGCAGCCCTGATGTTTTTCTGCTGCTTGCTAGTCCTAATAACAAAAGTTCCCACTGATCATTTTGGAATTACTCCAACATTTCTATGTAGTCCCCGCCTGATTCTTCACTTCCTCTGTGGTTACATGAAATAAGAGACTGCTTGTTCTTCCAAAATAATTTTTACATGTTCGGGGGATCTTGAAGTGCTCGAAATACTGCAAGTAGCCATTTTGGTGTCGTGGACAAACGTTACTCATTTGTACACATCAAGCTCCCATTACTGGCACAGAGTTAAATGCCCAGTTAATCTGTTCTGATGGTGCCAACTGAGGAATAAATGTTGGTCAATACAAAGAGAATTTCTAGGTCTTCTTTAAACAGAGCTGTGAGTTTTATCGTTTATTAAAATTGACAGGGCATTAATTTAGTGTCCAGCCAAGACATTAGTCCCCCGCCCCTGGGCCAGGCTGTTTATTTGACAGCACTGTGCAGCAAGGCTTCTCTACAACTTAACTGGCTGCCTGTTTTTTGCAGGTGAGACCTCAGCTCCTGTGTCAGCAGTGCTAACAACTCCAGGATTACCATGTGCACAACTCTAGAATCACCAGTACTCACAACTCCAGGATCACCTTGCTCACAACTCTAGAATCACCAGTACTCACAACTCCAGGATCACCTTGCTCACAACTCTAGAATCACCAGTACTCACAACTCCAGGATCACCTTGCTCACAACTCTAGAATCACTAATGTTCACAACTCTAGAATGACTCATGTTCACAACTCTAGAATCACAAGTGTTCACAACGCTTAGATCACCAGCATTCATAACTCCTGAATCACTAGTGCTCACACACCAGGATCACCAACGCTCACAACTCCAGGATCACCAGTGCTCATAATTCCCATGATTATTGAGTTTATGATTGTCATTTGCACATAAACCAGTACAGCACAAGAACAGGCCCTTCGGCCCACAATGTCTGTGCCAAACTTTGCTCCTCATACCCTAAATCTATGCCCTCAGTATTTGATTTTTCCATCTGGGAAAAAGGTTCTGACTATCTACATTATACATCCCCCTCATAATGTTATATAATTATATCAGGTCTCCCCGCGACCTCCGGCGTGCCAGAGAAAATAATCCAAGTCTGTGCATCTTCTCACTGTAACCAATTCCAGTAAACCTGTTTGAAACTATTGCAAAAAAAACAAATACTCTTTAGATTAAAATAATAAATCTTTTTAAAACAGATTAAAATACTCACGCATGCACACACACACATGCATGTGCTTGCACTCCCACGCACATGCACACACTCACACTCACACACAGCTCGAGAGCTGAAAGATCTGCTGAATCTGGAATCTGGCACTGACCCATAGGATTACAGTGCAGCTATGATGCTGTGCTGAGTGGAAGACTGTGCTTCAGCCCACTCTTGGAAATATCACTGTCACTGCATTTTATTCGTGGATCTGACAGAAGGTCTGTCCCAGTGCTTTCTCTGCAAGTCAGTGCCACAGCCATACTGCTCTGGCCTGCTGGAGGCCCACATTTTATAAGAAGTATCAGGAACCCGACCTTTGACTTTGAGGCAAGAAAGCTCCAATGTGCCAAGCTAATTGTAAGTTAAAAATAATTCATTTCTATTTTTTCAAACAGGAATATAATAATTTTCTATTTTTGAAACTACATATTAGTGTGGGAACATTCAATTTTTTCCATTTCCATTCTACGCATAGCTTGAGCCACAAATGAAGTTTAAATGCATGTTCCCAGTCACTTGCATGTGCTTCAGAGGGTTAGGCTTTTTACATAGAGCATGATGAGCATTATGTATAACGGGAATTAACAATTATTAGAATAAGAAGACAGACACAAAAGGCAAGTAAATCAGCCGGTCCGGCAACATCTCTGGAGAAAAGGAATAGGTGATGTCTGTCAGTCTGAAGAAGGGTTTTGGATCCGAAACGTCACTTATTCCTTCTCTCCAGAGATGCTGCCTGGCCTGTTGAGTTACTCCAGCATTTTATGTCTATCTTTGCAGTTCCTCCTTACACAATCCTCACACAAATTTTTCATTTGGGTTCAATCAATATTCTACGTTATTGAAGTCATTAAGCAATGCCTTTTAGTGTTTAAAGTGAGATTAGTACTTCCTCGAAGCACATTAATGCACCATTACCAATATTCTAGTATTCAGTAGCATGAAACATTTCTTGCAATACCTGCTTAGAGAGTTAAATTTCTTCAACCCATAATAATAAATCTGAAAAATCAAATATGATGGGCAATATATAGATGTTTATATATGTTGCGCTCTGTTGGAAAAGAGTCAGTTTATAACCTCAAGTCAATTTGAGCTTGTAATTCCACAACTGTGCCCAAAGTCACAGAGCAATTAACAAAGTTGTAAGCCAATGTGAGGCAAAGCTGAGCATGCTACGGTACAGCAAGCATTGAATATGCTTGCCAAGAACATCTCAAGAAATGATTGATAACAGAACCTTTGAAAAGTTATTCAGAGGTTGCACAAGAAAAATAAATCACATAATAAAGAGGACAAGAGAGCATGAATACACATTCATTTAGACTTGAGTTTACTTTCGAGATACAGCGAGGAAACAGGGCCAACCTATTGAGGACCCGCCAACCAACGATCACCTCGTACACTAACACTATTCTGCACACGAGGAACAATTTGCAATTTACAGAAGCCAATTAACCTACAAACCTGCAGTTTTTGGGAATGTGGGAGGAAATCACAGCACTCGGAGTAAACCCATGTGATCACAGGGAGAATGTACTGACTGGTTGCCTCAGTAAAGTTGTATTTGATTATCTTATTGTACATGAGGATTTAGAAAAGCTGGTCTTCCACCTCTTGATTCTACCATGCTCTGCTCCCCATAGTGAGGGAGTAATGACTATATTATTGGCTTGAATGCTATACCATTCATGCCCATTATTCTGATGAAATAAGTCTTGGAACCATGCCTTGATGGTAGGGCCATTGAGTTCAATAATTCTCTTAAGATTACTAACATGTTGATTCATTTATTATGGCACTTGCGTTGACAAGAGAAAAAACTGTAATGAGCTTTTGGAGATGTTGGTACTGCTGGATCTAACAAGGTCACATCTGATCGGATTTTCAACTTAACCCCTCTTCATACTGTGTAGGAAGGAACTGCAGATGCTGGTTTAAATTGATGACAGACGCAAAATGCTGGAGTAATTCAGCGGGACAGGCAGCATCTCTGGAGAGAAGGAATGGGTGATGTTTTGGGTCGAGGAAGGGTCTGAAACGTCACCCATTCCTTCTCTCCAGAGATGCTGCCTGTCCCTCTCAGTTACTCCAGCATTTTGTGTCTATCCCCCTCTTCATACTCTTGATCTATTTTTGGACAATGGGCAGAAGTTTTTGACACACTGAGTTTTTACAAATATCACATTATTCTAGAGTTTCATAACACAGTTGAATTTTAAGCTTTTGTAAACAGCCAACATTCCTGTAAACAGCCGACAGTGAAACTTCGATAACCTGCCATCTGACTGTTCCGAAAGTCCAATGGTCCAGCATCTGACTTAGCAGGTTCTGGTTTCCACTCCCCCTTTCACAGACCAGGGCTCCAGTCCCTGCTCTCCCATTCCCACACTGTGGCCCCAGTTCCCACTCTCCTTTTCACAGACCAGGACTCCAGTTCCCACTCTCCCTTCAACACACCAGACCCTAAGATCCCATTCTTTCTTTCACACACCAGCTCTTAAATTCCCATGGCCAATTTCACACACCAGGGCCTAAGTTCCCATTCTCTCTTTCACACAGCAAGGCACTGGTTTCCCTGTTTCCTTTCACACAGCAGGGCCCTGGTTCACCTGCTTTCTTACGCTGGGATTTACAGTGCTTCATTCCATACACCACAGCCCTGGTTTCAGCACGTCATTTTACGTCAGTTCCCATGCCCCATTTCACACATGGGGCCTAATTTTCCACACTCCCTTTAAACTCGTAGGTCCATGTATCTGTGATCTCTTAAACACTTCTGTTTCTGGCTCCCACACTTTCCAGGAAATTAACAAGGACCTTATTTTCTGTGCTACCTTTACACTTACCCTAGTTCACTGGAAAATGTATTATTCCACTGTGTAATATTTTAAAAAATGTGAATTAAAATGTGTTCGAGTGTTATTGGCAATAACATCCAATTGCCCAGCATCACCGAAATCCTTAGTGTGTTGGAGTCATGTAGTTTTATGATATAGCATTCATTGGACTATATAATTGATATTTTCAAACAAAAAACAATTTTCAGTGATTATTGAGCATAAAATTTATCTGTACAATGATATACCTGCTGGGATCCAGAAGTTTGGTAACTCTGATGTAAAAACATTATCTGGAACCATTTAAAAACTCTGTGGCAGAGTGTTTTTAGATGTCAGTAGTTGAATTAATTTTGTTTGTGATAAAGCAATATGAGGTTCTTAAAAAGGCACACTAAACTGTCATAAAAACATAGATTCTGTGCCCCTTACTGTAGGGAGAAATAAAGGCCTTGAAAAGGAGACAGGCCTACTGGAATGGAACCAGAGATGAAAGTTCATTGTAAAACTAGAAATAAATGTTTCTTCTCCTTGAGTCAGAAAACATAACTACGTAAGAAAATTGCAACAGGAGCAAACCACTCAGCCCATCAAGCTTGCTCCGCCATTCAATATGATCTTTGATCTTCCCCATGCCTCATCTCTATTGTATCAGTTCTCCCCTGATCCATCAAAAATGCATCCACGCTCTCGTTAAGTACGTTCAATGATCTAACCTTTACAACCCACTTGGGGTACAGAAGAAGTTTCAACCAACCCAAGTTTTAAATAATGCACCCCTTCATCCAGTAACTTTGTCCTTTCATTCAAGACTCTCCCACTTGTGTTAATGGAGATTTGATAGAACTGCTGAAGATCATTATGTGAGTAAATGATGAGCGATTGTTATTTATGGCTTAAATGTCTGTAACCACAAAAACATATGGAGGAATCTTTCCGTTGAGCTGAACCCATGGCCTTTAGCACACAAGCTCCGTCAACAACAATATCCATTAATGGCCTGTCTTTAATAGTTCAAGCAAATCTGATCAGTTGCCAGATATGTGATATAAACAAACTTTATGTGGAACATGCCAAAGCATGCAATCATTGAATAGTTATTTTGACTAAAGGCTGAACCCACCCTTCCCTCTAAAAATTGCTGGTCTTTGCATGTGTTTGTTTTATGTGATGGCATATATGGTGCAGTTTTAACAGGTATAATTGAACAACAAAGATGTAAACTGGAAGAGAGACCACACAGAGTGCATTATTTTGAAAAGGATGAAGGGGCATTAGAAATTGCTTCTAATACGGGTTTGCAAGGATGGAAATATGTTATTGGTGTTGGTTTATTATCATCACGTGTACCAATAGACAGTGACACATCTTGTTTGTAAATCAACCATAAGCTTTTGATAAGGTTCTACATGGTCGGCTGATCTGGAAGGTTACATTGCATGGGATATGGGGAAAACTGGTTAACTGGATACTAAATTAATTTCATGGAAGGAGCAGAGGGTGGAAGATTGTTTTTTTTGGACTGGAGGTCTGTGACTAGTGGTGTGCTTCAGGGATCAGTGCTGGGTCCATTTATATCAATGATATAAGCATTGTATTTATATAATAAGTATTTGTTCAAAGCATGATCAATAATTTTTCAGATGCCAATAAAGTAGGTGGTATCGTGGACAGTGAAGATGGTTATCAAAAGTTGCAGCAGGATTTTGATCAAATGGTCTGAGGTATGTGGAATGAGCTGCCAGAGGATGTAGTTGAGGGAGCTGCTAAAACAGCATTTGAAAGACACTTGGACAGGTACATGGATGGGTTAATGTATACATGGTACATGGATAAAAGGTTTGGAGGGATATGAGCCAAACTCAGGCAAATGGAACTAGCTTAGATGGGGCATCTTGGTTGGCATGGGCAAACTGTGCCAAAGAACCTTTTCCCATGCTCTATGACTCTATTAATGGAACCAAACCATACAAGAGTACAGCAAGTAGTGCAAAGAGAAAGGAAATGGTGGCACGGAGGCGTAGCGGTGGAGTTGCTGCCTTACAGTGCTTGCAGCGCCGGACACCCGGGTTCAGTCCCAACTAGGGTTGCTGTCTGTGTGGTGTTTGTACATTCTCCCCGTGACCTGCGTGGGTTTTCTCCGAGATCTTCAATTTCCTCGCACACTCCAAAGACGTACAGGTATGTAGGTTAATTGGCTTGGTGTATGTGTAAGTTGTCCCTAGTGACACAAAGCTGGGTGGCAGTGTGAACTGTGAGGAAGATGCTATGAGGTTGCAGGGTGACTTGGACAGGTTTTGTGAGTGAGCGGATGCATGGCAGATGCAGTTTAATGTGGATAAATGTGAGATTATCCACTTTGGTGGTAAGAACAGGAAGGCAGATTATTATCTGAATGGTGTCAAGTTAGGAAAAGGGGAAGTAAAACAAGATCTGGGTGTCCTAGTGCATCAGTCACTGAAAGGAAGCATGCAGGTACAGCAGGCAGCGAAGAAAGCCAATGGAATGTTGGCCTTCATAACAAGGGGAGTTGAGTATAAGGAGCAAAGAGGTCCTTTTGCAATTGTACAGGGCCCTAGTGAGACCACACCTGGAGTATTTTGTGCAGTTTTGGTCTCCAAACTTGAGGAAGGACATTCTTGCTATTGAAGGAGTGCAGCGTAGGTTCACAAGGTTAATTCCCGGAATGGCGGGACTGTCGTACGTTGAAAGACTGGAGTGACTGGGCTTGTATACTCTAGGATTTAGAAGGATGAGAGGAGATCTTATTGAAACATATAAGATCATTAAGGGATTGGACACGCTAGAGGCAGGAAACATGTTCCCGATGTTGGGGGAGTCCCGAACCAGGGGCCACAGTTTAAGAATAAGGGGTAGGCCATTTAGAATGGAGATGAGGAAGAACTTTTTCATTCAGAGAGTTGTGAAGCTGTGGAATTCTCTGCCTCAGAAGGCAGTGGAAGCCAATTCTCTGGATGCTTTCAAGAGAGAGTTAGATAGAGCTCTTAATGATAGCGGAGTCAGGGGATATGGGGAGAAGGCAGGAACGGGGCACTAATTGTGCATGATCAGCCATGATCACGGTGAATGGTGGTGCTCGCTCGAAGGGCCGAATGGCCTACTCCTGCCCCTGTTGTCTATTATTGTCTATTGTCTAGTGTGTGTAGGATAGTATTAATGTGTGGGGATCGCTGGTCGGCACGGACCCGGTGGGCCGAAGGGCCGGTTCCCATGCTGTATCTCTAAACTAAATTAAACTAAACAGAGTACAATATATAGTATTACAGCTACAGAGAAAATGCAGATACAAAAAGTGCAAAGGCAGCAACAAGGTAGATTGGGGGATCAGGAATGCATCATAAGCTTATCAGAGATCTGCTTAAGAGTCTGATAGCAGCACAGGAAAAAAGCTGTCCATGAATCTCAGAGTATGTGCAATATCAAGTGCCACAGTGCGGCAAACTGGCTGCGCACTTAAATGTGTAACAAACAGAAAGATATATTAATGGGATTACATGTAGGAAGGTGGTAGAAGGGATGTGCATTGTATAAACATTACTAGATTACCTATTTCTGTGCCAGTGATTCTTTGATTGTACTTTTGTATGGTTGCAAAGAGCAGGTGCTTCATTTTGAGAACAGCTTGTGGAACAACATACATAACTCTTCATTGTTAATGGCTTTGTGGATGGATAGGAAGAAAATGTTACCTTTGAGTGGTCGT
The DNA here is from genome assembly GCF_053455715.1 of Rhinoraja longicauda. Lineage (NCBI taxonomy): Eukaryota > Metazoa > Chordata > Chondrichthyes > Rajiformes > Arhynchobatidae > Rhinoraja > Rhinoraja longicauda. The sequence continues at coordinate 55,649,014 of NC_135960.1, read as the reverse complement.
CAATGTTAAATTGTGATATTTATGTTTAATGTTGGTTAATTTGAGAAGAAAGAACAATAGAGTTAGAGTTCTAAATGGACGTGATTTGTCAGTCGTTCAAAGATGTTAATTTTTCAGAAACTTTCAGAATATTGCAGGTAAGACCACGTTTAATTGGTTTCTATAATTAACTCAAGTGCATCAGACCATAGAAACCAAAATCACTGAAGGAAAAATCAAATGAAAGAGTAATGTAAAATCTGTCTACATAAGTATTCCGTCTCCAGCAGAATGTTATTCTGGTACTTTGTAATCTTGGAACATGCCAAGAATGACGTATTCTTTAATAGTAACCCTTGTACCAATGTGAAATGAAAGCCTTCATTTACCATGAGGCTGGGATTGCCTACATGTGGTAATTAATCCATTCTCCAGTCTCTGTTCTCTGATCCCCAGGATACAGCACAATAATGTTCTGCATTCAATTCAATTCAATTGAAAGACTACATGGAAACATTCCCTTCAGCCCACCAAGTCCATGCCAGCCATCGATCACCTATGTACACTAGTTCTACGTTATCCCAATTTTGCATCTACTCCCTGCTCTCTAGGGGCAATTTTACAATGGCCAAATAACCAACAAACCTGCACATCTTTGGGATGGGGGAGGAAACCGGAGCACCTTGAGGAAACCCATGTGGTCACTGAGAGAACGTGCAAATTCCACACCGCCATCATCCAAGGTCAGAATCAAACCCAAGACAATGGGACCGTGAGCCAGTAGCTCTGCAGTAAAAAGTATCTGCATACATTTATCAAAGGTAGAACAGTGTGAGAACTCAGTGGGTCAAGCAGCACCTGTAGACGTAAAGAGTTCAAGTCGACGTTTTGGTTATGACCCTGCATCAGAGCTAAGGAAGAATAAGGAAGAATGCTGACATATCGTTTTGCGCATGTTGGGGAGGGAGGGGGAGAGTGTGATAGAGATGTAGGTAGAATTACATGGTGAGGGGATACTGAGCAGATGGAATAAGATGATGGACAGCTGAATGTGTGGGAACTGAGCACCAGGGCTATGGGTTACCTGAAATTTGGAAAATTGAATGTTCGTACCATTGGGTAGCAACGTACCCAAGCAGAATACATGGTGTTGTTCCTCCAATGGAATGGGTACAGAAGAGGTTTAACAGAATGCTGCCTGGATTGGAGGGTATCAGCTACAATGGGAAGTAAAGGGTCTGTCCCACTTAGGCGAATTTTTAGGCGACAGCCGGTGACTGTCAAAGTCGTAGAAGATCACCGAACTTTTCTTTTACCCGACGACAATGACCACGATAATGCCGAGTCTGGTCGAGATTACAGCGTCTTTGGAAACATCGCAAAATTCCCACGGTGTCAATGCTTCTCCGGCGTCCTAATTTTTGCTGAAATCACTGACAAGGCCGTAAGTACATGAGAGTTTTGAACTATAACATCTTGTATGGATTACTTAAAAACCAAGCATCACTGTTACAAGGCATAAACTGGATTTACTTCCAGTTTACTAATAGCTGTATTGGCATTGTGTGTGGGCATTCTTTGAAAATGTACGGGAGATGCATATCTGGTTTCTGGGTTGCATATCTGGGTTGGGAGCCCACTTTAAATATAATGGCTGATGGCCATAAACATCGCGGAAATTCCCACGTTTACCTGACCGTCAAACTGTCGCCTCCAATCTACCTGTCAAATGTCCAGACGGTAAATAAATTGGTTAAACACAAGCATTTTATGGTATTTTGAAATGACTTTACTTATTTTAATATTATGTGCTTTTAAATGCATCTAAGAGAACCTAGCAAACCTGGGGACAGCATACGACAGCACCTGCAATAAGCAACGATACCTGGCGACAAGCCAGCTGTCGCCGAGAAATTTCACTCCGGATGATTTCTCAGCGACGTGCTGAGATCCACTATGATTCTTGGAAGACTCCTCACGATCATGCCCGCGACACCTGGCGAACTGTCGGCGACAGCCTGGTCATCGGCAGTCGCCTTAAAATCGCCTAAAGTGGGACAGGCCCTTTAGACTGTTTTGGATTGTTTTCTCTGGAACGCCGGAGCTTGAGGGGAGCATATAAAACATGGGAGGCATAGATACAGTAGACAATCAGAACCTTTTTCCCACAATGGAAACATCACAGACTAGATGTCATAGACTTAAGATGAACGGAGCAAAGCTTTTTACACAGAGGGTGGTGGGTGCCTGGAACACACAGCTACAGATGGTGATGGAGGTAGATGTGATTGCAACCTTTAATAAGCTTTTAGATAGACACAGGGTATGCAGGGAATGGAGGCCTGTGGATTATGTGCAGGCAGATGAGATTAGTTTATTTTGGCATCATGTTTGCTATAGTCATGATGAGCCGAAGGGCCTTTTCCTGTGTTGTGCTTTGTTATGGTCTCCGTTCCATTTGCATTTGGCCTCTCCATAGCAATGGAGAAGGCTGAGGACAGATAGTCCACTGTGGGAATGGGAAAGAGAGTAAAATAACATACGCAAGGAATCTTGAGATTGCTTAAACTTTTTGTCAGCTAGAATTTAAAATATTTTCAACAGCTTTGATAAACCAATCTACTAAATTTAAATTGATTTATTCTCGATGTATATAAGCCTGGACATGGGCTGGAAACTGTAAAATATGCCAAAGGAGAAGGGAAAATGTTGCAATGGGATCTAGCAAAGGAGTGTCTGGGTGTTTGAGGAAATTAAATGATGATAGGATCATATGGGAGGTGCTCTGTCATTATAGCTTCAGTTATCTTAACTTTAATTAGTATTGGCGTGCTGAGGTGGAAGGTAATGTGGAAACTGGAAGGTAATGTGGAAGCAAAGACTGGAAGGTAATGTGGAAACTTTCACACCACAAAAATGCCAGGCACTGACTATCTGACACTCAACAGGAGAGAGTCCAACTACTTAACCCTGGAATACAATGGCCACATCTTCAGTGAGCCTCCCACTATTAACCTCCTGGTGATCACTTCTAACCAGAAACCAGCTGGACCAAGCACATAAATATAATGACTATGGGAGTAGGTCAGCCTTTCCACTATCTACAAATCATGATGGGATACTATCCACTTGCTTGAATTAATTGATCTTTAGCCATGCTCAGGAAATGTGATGCCATCGAGATATGGAAATCGTTAGAAACATTTCAACATAATTAAACGTAATTTAGAATAATAATACAATGGCTAATGATAAGTTCTCTTGTGACAGGTGACAGGAAGATGACGAAGAAGACCTGTCCTCCCACTTTGTAAATTCTTGCATTATCAGTATTAATTGCAATATTAATATTCATAAGGACCTACTTTTGCTTGCACACAAGTCATTGAAGGTCAACATACAGGCGCAGCAAGCAATTAGGATGTAAAATGGCATGTGATTTTTTTTGTGACGTGGAAGTTTTGTTACTTGGTTGCATTGCAAAAGTTAAGGGCCTGAGTGAGACCACACCAGGAGTATTGCATACAGTTATGGTCTTTCTCCCTATGAAAGGATACTTGTAATCGAGAGAGCAGGGAAGATTTACTTGATCGGTTCCAGGAATAGTAGGGTTATGTTTGAGAAGAGACTGAGTAAAAAGTGACTGCTCCTTGGAGTTTAGAAGAATGGGCAATCTCATAGAAACTTACAATCTTCTTGATGGCAGGACAGGAGAGATGCAGGAATGATGCACCTCCTGAATGAGATGCCTCGGATGAGGGGGCACCACTCAACAATGTTCGGGTAAGCATTGTAGGACGAAGATGTGGAGAAATGTCTTCACTCAATGATGATGAACATCTGTAATTCGCAACTGGAGAGCTGAGGAGGGTCAGCCATTGTGTTAATTTATAATACAGACGGACATTGAGGATATGTAGGGGTATGGGGATAGAGCTGGAAAGTGTTGCTGAGATAAAGAATCTGCTGAAATCTTGATGAAAGCCAGGCTTGGAGCTGGATGTTCCTATGTAACCAGTCTAAATTCGTATATGACTTCTACTCCCCATTTTCTTGGTTCATTAATCTTTTTACAGACCCCTGAGTCAAAATGTTCCACAATCAAGTCCAATTGGAGAGATGTGAGCAAGAAATCTAGCAGGCACTGTGCAAAACTAAAGGGGAAATTGCTATCTTTCCGAAAACACTTTAAACCGAGGCCCAGTATGTTCTCTTGGATGGATGTAAAACATTCCTTGGCAGTATTTTGGAGGGACGGTTATCATTGAATTTAGAAAAAAGATGATTAGCAAAGGAATTAAAAGAGACATGAAGAAAATGTTTTTCTGCAGTTAGGCTCTGGAAAGTACTGCCAAGGAAGTGATCTTGGAAAGAAAAATATTTGCTGGACCAATGAAGAAGGCCTGAATAGTGGGATTAGGATTCCTCTTGCATTGAATTGGTATGGTCTTGATGGACCAGATAGCCTAATTTCATGAGCCTTTGTTGTACCTTTGTCATTCTATCCATCTTCTCTTTCTTTCGTATGTCAACTACAACAATCAAAAGTGACAATTGGTGCTTCAGATACCGTAGTTGACGCTTTGCTGCAAACTTTGCCAGTTCCGTAGAACTACCCAGGGTGAACGATGAGGACATAAAACCAGCTCCCGCCCCATTCTATCCATTAAAACAGATTACTTAATCATCATTATATTTCTACTTGTCAGAACTTGCGGTGTGCAAATCAACAATTTAATTCCTATGTTATGAAGGTTATCTTGCAACAGTGCCTTCACGTGAGAGGTATTAGTTGTCCATGAGGCATCTTGAAAGGGATGGGAATAGCGCAGTGAAGAGTGAAAATTGATTTGCCACTGTTCTCAATGCCAAGTGCTGCAATATAGTGAATGGTCAGTTACATTGCTGCTGGCCTTCAGGATATTCTGCACACTTGCATGTGCTTAAGTCCCAGATGTTCTGATGGCTGTTCTCCTCGGATCCTATCGCTCAGTGTGGTTTGACTCTTATCTTCCATTTCACTGCCACTTTAACTGTCAACCTCTGACCAAGTTTTTATTAATCTATTTAACAAATATACTCAAGTACACTATATATTTTTTGCTATTTATTTATCTTCTGCTATATTTGCACTATTTTCTCTTTTAACATGTTTTTATTAAGTTCTCGTTATTTTCCAAGAATCCCCCCTTTTTGTTGCGAATGTAACTTATGTTCTTCTATTTTATTGTCTCTGCTCATTGTTTCAGATGACTTTGTTTACTGCCATTTTTCTCCTGCAAGTTTTTACCTGGTAACATGAATGTCCACTCAACTGTCTTGTTGGAACAATTAGGACCATAATCTTAACCAAACACTGACTAATAGTATTTCAAATGCGGCCTTATCAGGATTCATGATTTAAATTGGTACTGGTTAATAAGAAGTGAGAAAATTGTGATAGTTGTATTTTGTCCAAATCATACTCCTTTCTGAGCAGATCAGTCTCAAGAAGGGTCCCGACCCGAAAAGTCACTTATCTATGTCCTGACCCACTGAGTTACTCCAGCACTTTTCTTTTGGTAAGCTAACATCTGTAGTTCATTGTTTCTCAATAAAAAGTATGTGTTACTTTTAAAAAATACAGAGTGTTTGAGCAAAATTATTCATTTCACTGAAACCAAATATTTCAGTGTAAATATATTTGAAATGTATTACTTCATAAAGTCTTAAAGTTCATTTTTAATAGTGTATGTAATTAAGTGCAAATGTTTCAACCAAGAGAGCAAATGTATTATGGAATCATATAATCCTCATTTAATTCAAATAATATCAATTATGAAATTATGAGCATAGCAAGAAAAGGGAGTCACTTGGACAAAATCTAATTATTGCAATTTTCTCACTTATTCCTACAAGGATGATCATCAACTTTTATCTTAGTTCCTTTGATCTTTCTTCGAGTAATTTCTCCTGCCATTTGGAGAAATGAAAGGCATTAAACATGTCTGTTTAGTATTCCACCCCTCTAGTTGCGTGCAGTGTGGAACAAAGAGTAAAAAAAGTCTGAGGATTGATTTATGGTTTAAGTTCTTCAGACTCTAAGTCTTAGCCAAAAGATATGTAGTAGGTTTTTTTTTCATCGTTTAAATCGGCATGAGAGTAGGCTATCTACAGGCTTCTACTTTAAGTTGGGAATCTTGGCATGCTGACCTAGTTTTCTGCAGCTCTGTGGGTTTGTAGTGAGAGGTGGCTGCAGCTGCCGACAGTCACTCTATTGTTTCAGTTAGTTTCTTTCAAGGAAAACCAATGGCGAGAGAGCACCTCGCTTGCCTTAGGGTACAATTCAATGGAAGCATGTTTCTGAAGTCTCGCATTCAGTGCTTTGTGAAAACTTTACAAGACTGAACTGAGTCAACCCACAGTTTATTTTTAATGTTGGATGGGACTACTTTTCATAAATTACACTTTTGCTGAACTTGTTAAATACGAGACATGCTGTTGGGTAAGTAAAACCATGTGGAAGCAAGATTTCAGTTTCTAACTGCCATCTGCAGCATTAGTACGTGAACTATTCATGGAGATTGTTTGATCTTTTAGAAGTCTAATGAATTGTTTCTGGAAGAGTGTACCATAGAAAACTTAGCTCTGAATTAATGAAAGTTATTTAATAATTTAAGCTCGCAATTGTATATGAATATTCAGAAACAGATATTTTTAGAATTCTTTGAACGCATGTTTTTTAAAAAGAAATACTGTGGTCATCATATAATTGTAATGAAATTCGATTATCAAAATCACTTTGAGTAAATAATTGTATGGCAGAAGCTAATTGTATGAAGCTAATATTTTATAATAGATGGAGACATCTGATTTTATGAACTTATATAGTGACATTAATGTAGAGTTACAGATTACATTGTTCATTTAAAACAATAGAAAAGAGATTTGAACTTCTTCTATGAAGAATAGTCAGTTCTGTGAGTGTAAAGAATATGTATTTGTTATAACAAGCATATGAAGTGAACTAGTTCTTGTGTTTGCGTGTTACACAGCACACACAGCACAATGCAGGGAAAGTTAACTGAGTTCCCAGCACACCCCATCATCGAACTGGCAACAAAATAATTTGTTAAATAGATTGGAGGGAAATCACCCTCCAAACAATTGTGCCAATTCAAAACAGCTTGTAGTTTTCATTTTATGGCAATTTTTTTCATAAAATATTCACTTAATCAGGCATCGAATTAGATGAAGTTATATGTGCTACAATCTCAAAAACAACTATTTCAAATTAAATTTTTGGAACCTCATAATCTGAAGCAATATTTTATAAAATACAGTATGGTTTGTTAGCTTCAGTCAACCAAGGAAGTGATTGATTACCACTTAAAATTTCCTATTAGTGCAAAACATTAATATTTTGGGTTCTGGGATAATTTCTACTTGTTGTCTAGAGTTTCAGGATCAATTCTTTTGTTTAAATGAGTAATATTTATTGGACTCGCTCAGGATTTACAAGGGGGTTTTATTGCCGTTGATTTAGCATTGCCACAGAATCATCCCCTTTAGTTCACAAGGTGTACTTGTTAGTTCTTGCAGAACTTCACTTGGCATAAAGCAGTTGCACAAACAAGGATTTTTTTCATTTGCCTGAGGGCAAATGTTAATTATCTGGGTACCTGTGACTTTTGCAGCTGCCTTAAAAGTTTCAATTAGATAAGATTAAGGCAAGGTTCCTAATCTCCATTGAGATGGTATCTGGTTTGTTCCATTATGTTTGTGCAGGTTGAAAAACATTAACAGAAATTCTTCATAAGAGCGTTTGACAGACTATCACCAGAATACTCACTTTGGGAAATGATTTATTAAGCCTCTATGTATACCACACTTGAATAAAGTACAGTATGGCATGTTAGTTTTAGTCAACCAAGCAAGCGCATCCACCATAAATTTACCTTTTGTTCAAAGTCTGCGAGAGTTTCAAAGGGAAAACTAGCAAGCGACTCGCTACACGTATGTTTTCTTATCGCCCAAAAGGAAGACTGCGTGTATTAACCTATAAATTAGATGTTTGCAGTGGAAATAATTACAGCCTGGCTGGAACCAAAGAAAACATACAGATGTTAGCATAGTTTTATGCTTAAGATGTTTGACATTCTTTTTCCATTGTATAGGTTACTCTTTGTTTAAATATATTGATTTACTTGTAGACTACTTATTAACATTTGGGAAATCAGATCCTTAAATAAGGTAAATAACCAAATAATTATCTAGTGTTTCATATTTTGACATGGATGATTTGAAGCAAACTTCCTTGGGTTCATTGACATGTTGACCCCCACCCCCACCCCACGCCTTTATTTATGTCTTGTTTTTACTCTTGTTTAGAAGTCGCCAAAAATACAGTGGGTTATAAATTTTGCGATGTGGAATGATTGACGGGGAGACCAGTTCACCCAGTGGTGCAAATTTAATGCATTCAAGGATCAGATACCCAGTGATAATATATGTTTAGAAGGAACTGCAGATGCTGGTTTAAACCGAAGATAGACACAAAACACTGGAGTAACTCAGCGGGTCAGACAGCATCTCTGGAGAAAAGGATTAGGTGACATTTCGGATCGAGACAGTCTGAAGAAGTGTCTCACCTATTCTATTTCTCCTGAGGTGCTATCTGACCCGCTGAGTTACTCCAGCTTTTTGTGTCTTTACCCAGTGATAATAGCTGACTTGATTTGTGTGCCGTACGGAGAACACTGACATAATTTGAATATCTTTTAGTGCTTTATTGGAAGTTTGAGGAGTATTGCATCTTCAGATCTATAGGGCAGGTTCCCAAGAAAATGTTTGATAATTTATGGAAACTGATCTCCTGTGGAAGTATTCTTCTACATTCAACTTTTCTGCAACAAAGATCTCTACAAAATGGACAATTACAAAATGGAACTGATTCTGAGTGTGCATGCTTATTCTTGCACATATGTTCCATGAAATTTGATTAGTACGCCTGTAGGCTAAACCTCACAGTGTGTGCTACTCTGCTCCCCCAAGATTCCAGTTTATGGAGGCCATGCATAGAGCATGCAAGGTCCTCGTTATACCCTAACTTCAGGCAATCTTCTTCTAATATTCCCTTGATGATTCCCATTTATTAGTTTTTGGCTCCTGAACTTCTGCATCTTAGCATACATACTCAATCAAGTGAGGTCGTCGACACAGCTTGGTTAAGTTTCATTCTTAATACTGGCCGATTTGTATCATATTTGAATTTGGTTTATTTATTGGCCCCACTAAGGCAGGCGGTAGCTGCTTCATCATGTTTTTCTGATGGTTACAGCGGCGATTTTGCAACTTAAGACCCTTTTTGCAGAAATCTGCAGTCGCAAGCAGCTGTGAACTGTAACTGTAATCACACGCAAGGTGCGGAATGGGCAGCACAATGGGCCATCCTGCAGTTATCATGATTTTCGACTTTGAAGAAGGAGAGGAGGCAAATCTGTTTACATTCCCAACCTCTGACACCCACGCATACTTGGTCCAAGATCCAAATTTTAAAAGGCAGAAATACCCCCTTGATCTTTCCCTGGGAGAACTGATGTGGCTGTCACTGAGTTGTCACAGAGGTTTCATCAAAGAACGGCTCAGCAAAGTCCCTGTTGCTTTGGAAATTTAATTTTTGACATGAGCGGATCCTTTCAACCCTGTGCTCCTGATCGTAATTGCCAGAACTGGGTCAAATGACAGATCAGGGAGATGAAAAAAGTTGTGTTTGTAGGTTGAAACACCTTTGTTAATTTTGACAGAGGAGATAAAAGCATTTTTGCCAGGTAGCTGGCTTCCCCAACATTCATGTGACTAACCATGATCCTATCAACCACCCTGAGCATTGGGAAGGACTATCATTCTATTAATGAACAACTGTGCCAGACTCTGTAAACTGAATAACATGGATGTAAGTGTTACTGTGACAGAAGAAGCCATGGTGCCATCGCAATGTGCAAAGTCTGCTGTGTTAGCTACATGGAGCAGGCAGTTTAGGCATAAGACTGTTGGAGAGAAGCAATTACCCTGGTTAGAAACAAAGGCCAAACAGTGAAGCTGCAGTCACTGACTGAACCACCTAGGGGCATGGAACTGACGTTTCATTTAGATTATTTTCTGGCAAATCATTTGCAATAATGCTTTTGACTTCTGAAAATGATCGGTGTCAACTCACCTTGCATAAATTTGTAATACAGAAAAATAAAACAAATTAGCCAGAGCAATAGGAAAATTGTTCTGTGACCTTGGATAGACAGAAGAATAGTTACAAGTGGTGTGGTGTATGGAAAAGTGGTAGGTCAGTCACTTGTGGAACTTTCATCTTGAATTCATAATTGTCTTCTATTCTTTCATGCTGTCAACAGAAGCTTGTGCCCCAACTACTATTACATCTGTTTGCCTCCAGGTGCTGACTTATATTGTTACCTTAAGGTAAACAGTTATTATTAATGCAAGATTTTTTGTTAATCCACAATATATTTTTGGCAAAATATGTCAGTTCACATAAGAGTTATCTCACCAAGAGGCAGAATAGGCATAAAAGGGCTAAATAATCCGTTGTTGTTCCTCATTAATCAATATAAGTCACCATGAAAGAAAGTGTAACCAATTTATTTTTCCCGATGAAGTTTACTGTGTTTCAGTGCTAACTATTCCCTGCATCAACTGTGATGCTGCAAGTTTATCAATGGAACCTTACACAAACTTAGAAGTAACAAAATGGGAAAAATCATCAGGGCGATATGGGCCAGATGCAAATCAAAATAAAACAAAAGCACAATGCTGGATATTTAAAATCAAAACAGAAAATGCTAGAAACAACCAGCAGGTCAGACAGCATCGTGGGAAAAGAAATAGAGATAACATTTCCAGATTGAGATTATTTGTTGAAGTGTTCCGGGCGTAAAAAAATCTCATTTTATTTCAGATTTCCAGCATCTGCAGCTTTTTTGAATTTTGATTCACATCTGGTCCATATTATCCTGGTGATCTTTTCCATTTTGCCGCTTCTTAGCTTCTATAAGGTTCCAATTACAGACCATACAGTCTCACAGTGTTTGGTCTATAATTGGAACCTGGTACAAACTTAGAAGCACTGATATACAGTTAACTTCAGCAGGGAAAATAAACTGGTTGCACTTTCCTTCAAATGCCTTGCAATTACTATCCACCGATGTTGCCTGACCTGGAGCAGACGTGGCCAGATACAGCACTAACCCACCACTCCCAACTTGCACAATATCCCAAAGAGAAAAAACAAACAAATGCAAAAGGCAATTGAAGAAGTAAGTTAGTCTTTGTTTGTTTGGCGCATCTTTCCTTGTAATAATTCATTCAGATAAAAGCAGTTCCAGACATTTAAACCCATTCTCCAAATCTTCAAACATTCTGAAACAGTTCAGATAAGACCTCCCATTAATACTCAGTGGTAGAGAAACAAGGAACCGCAGATGCTGATTTATAAAAAACGACTCAAAGTGCTGCAGTAACTACCCAAAATGGTGTTAGGTAAATTGTTGGGACTGAAGGCAGATAAATCCCCAGGGCCTGATGGTCTGCATCCCAGAGTCCTCAAGGAGGTGGCCGTATAAATCGTGGATGCATTGGTGATCATTTTCCAATGTTCTCTCGACTCTGGATCAGTTTCTGTGGTCTGGAGGGTAGCCAATGTAACCCCACTTTTTATGAAAGGAGGGATAGAGAAAACGGGGAATTATACACCAGTTTGCCTTACATCGGTAGTGGGGAAGATGCTTGAGTCGATTGTTAAAAATGTTATAGCAGCTGATGACTGCACAATATAATTTTGGAAATTTGTGAAATTTTGGAAATTAAAGCAGTCCATCCATGCATGTAGAAAGAATGAGACAATGTTTGGGCAGGTCTTGATTAAATGTCAAGTAACATTCTGATCCTGCAATGATTGTTTCCACCAAAGGGGGGGGAGGGGGGGGGGGAGGTCTAACTTTTATTCTTAAGATTCAATGGGATGTCTATCAACGAGTGCATTACCATCAACATTTCATGATCTGCCATATTCCAGTAACTCAACTGGACCAACTCTGTAAACGCTGCAGAGACAAGAACAGGTTGACTACAAGAGCAAAGGCTGGATATCCTACAGCAAATGACTCACCTTCTTCGAGAGTAAAGCCTTTTGCAAGGTCAAAGTCAGCATGGATTTATGAAGGGGATATCATGCTCGACTAATCTTCTGGAATTTTTTGAGGATGAAACAAGTAGAATGGATAAGGGAGAGCCAGTGGATGTGGTGTATCTGGACTTTCAAAAAGCCTTTGATAGGGTCCCACACAAGAGATTAGTGTGCGAAATTAGAGCATATGATATTGGGGGTAGGGTATTAACATGGATAGAGAACTGTTTGGCAGACAGGAAGCAAAGAACAGGAATTAACGGGTCCTTTTCAGAATGGCAGGCAGTGACTAGTGGGGTGCCGCAAGGCTTGGTGCTGGGACCCCGGTTATTTGCAATATACATTAACGTTTTAGGCAAGGGAATTAAATGTGACATCTCCAAGTTTGCTGTTGACACAAAGCTGGGTGGCAGTGTGAGCTGCAATGAGGATGCTATGAGGCTGCAGGGTGACTTGGATAGGTTGGGTGAGTGGACGGTAGATGCAGTATAATGTGGATAAATGTGAGGTTATCCACTTTGGTGGCAAGAACAGGAAGGCAGATTATTATCTGAATGGTGTCAGGTTAGGAAAAGGGGAGGTGCAATGCGATTTGACTATGCTTGTACATCAGTCACTGAAAGTAAGCATGCAGGTACAGCAGGCAGTGAAGAAAGCTAATGGCATGTTGGCCTTCATTACGAGAGGATTTAAGTTTAGGAGCAAGGAGGTCCTACTGCAGTTGTGCAGGGCCCTGGTGAGATCGCACCTGGAGTATTGTGTGCAATTTTGGTCTCCTAATTTGAGGAAGGGCGTTATTGCTATTGAGGGAGTGCAGCATGGGTTCACCAGATTAATTCCTTGGATGGCAGGACTGACACGATGAAAGAATGGGTCAACTGGGCTTATATTCACTGGAATTTAGAAGGATGAGAGGGGATCGTAAAGAAACGTATAAAATTCTTAAAGGATTGGACAGGCTAGATGCAGGAAAATGTTCCCGATGTTTGAGTCCAGAACCAGGGGTCACAAATTAAGAATAAGGGTAGGCCATTTAGGACTGAGATGAGGAAAAACTTCTTCACCCAGAGAGTTGTGAATCTGTGGAATTCTCTGCCACAGAAGGCAGTGGAGGCCAATTTACTGGATGTTTTCAAGCAAGAGTTAGATTTAGCTCTGAGGGCTAAAGGAATCAAGGGATATGGGGAGAAAAAAAGAACGGGTTACTGATGGGTTGAAGGGACTGTTGATATAATGTATTTTTCTATGATCACCCATGATCATATCGAATAGCGGTGCTAGTTCGAAGGGCCGAATGGCCTACTCCTGCACCTATTTTTCCTATGTTCTATGTTTCTGAAATATCATCTATCCATGTTCTCCGGAGATACTCCCTGACCCGCTGAGTTTTTCCAGCACTTTGTTTTTTAACTGGTAGTTATATCTTGGTTTTCAGCCTCATCAACCACATAAGTGTATAGAATTATGGGAGTCGTAATTAGGATAGACAGTCAGAACCTTTCTCCCCGGATGGAAATGTCAAAGAGTAGAGGGTATAGTTACATGGTGAGAGGAGCCAAGCTTAAAGGAGAGGAGTGGGGTGAGTTTTTTTACACAGAGGGTGGTGGGTGCTTGGAAATATCTGCCAGGGGTGGTGGTGTAGGCAGCTATGACCATCGCGTTTAAGAGGGTTTAGATCGGCACATGGATATGCTGGGATTAGAGGGGTTATGCATCATGTGTAGGGAGATGAGTTTAGTTTATCTTGATATTATGTTCAGCACAGTCATTATGGGCTGAAGGGACTGTTGATATGATGTGCTTTTCTATGGTCAATGTATATCTTTGAGATAGGTGTTTCACAATACATATTTAACAATAGTTATTTATTTAACTGCTCTAAAGCTGGCTGTGTAATCAATATGTCATAAGAGTGGCCTTCTTTACCATATCATAATCGAAACTCTTGGCAGTAATGGCATGTGAATATGTATCCATCACTGTACAGCTTCTTTGTAGCTGTGACACTGTGTTCTGCCCTTTGTTTATTTTCTTTGTTACGCTGACTGTTATACTGAAAGAATGGGTCGACTGGGCTTGTATTCACTGGAATTTAGAAGGATGAGAGGGGATCTTATAGAAACATATAAAATTCTTTAGGAATTGGACAGGCTTGATGCAGGAAAAATGTTCCGGATGCTGGGGGAGTCCAGGGGTTGCAGTTTAAGAATAAGGGGGAGGCCATTTCAGCCATTTGAGAAAAAAAATTTTAACCCAGAGAAATGTGATTCTGTGGAATTCTGTCACAGAAGGCAGTGGAGGCCAATTCACTGGATGGTTTCAAGAGAGAGTTAGATATTGGTCTTACGGCTAACAGAAACAAGGGATATGGGGAGAAAGGAGGAACAGGGTATTGATTTTGGATGATCAGCCATGATCATATTGAATGACGGTGCTGGCTCGAAGGGCTGAATGGCCTACTCCTGCACCTATTTGCTATGTTTCTATGTTTCTATTTTTCATGTATGGAATGATGTGGGTGGATAGCATTCAAAACAGCATCACAGCATCTCGGTACATAATACTAAATCAATACAAATGCCAAACATCTTTGTGACATTGTACCTTGACATTTTACATGCTGACACGCGATGGTACCTCAGGAGGGCATTTAATAAAAGCGAGATGAAAAGAGCTGGGAAGCGGTCAAAAATTACACCTAATTAAGAAGGACTCTGATATTGGAAAGCAATATACCAAGGAGATTAATAATGACAACTTGGGTTAGAAGAGTGCATATGATCAATAAACCTACACTTGCACTGTAGTAAAACAGCCCAAAATGTGTTCCAGAGAAATATGAATCAATTATTTATGTTGAACCACATGAGCAAATGTTAAGAAAAGTATCGTGGTGAAAATGGTAAAGGAGAGAATTACACTTTTTTGGGGCCTAAATAGCCAAATACCTCCGTGCCAGGCAGAAGCTTTGAAAATACAAGGCTTTGATTGAAGTTGCAAAGAGATCTTGGAGATTGTACTGCAGCAGAAATTTTTCAGTGGCAGGATAAGGAGAGGCTACAGGGTGATTTTAAAACAAGAGTGAGAATTGAGATGCTTTTATGTGGGAACTGTTAAGGTTGTCAATCAGAGTTGTGTTTGGCAAACAGGATTTGATGCAAGTAACATTTTTTTAATGAATGTAAGTTTCTGGAGTCCAGTCAGGTGACCATTTTATAATAAGACTGAAGGTACCAAAACCAAGTGGAATGTGATGAACTTACATGAGGCATTTACCAATCATTGTACAGCTGCACACTTTGGGAATCCAGTTGATGCTCTATTTATTGGGAAGATTGCAGATGAGCTGAGGCCTGTTACAATTTTGACAACATTTTTTTCAGCTATCTGAAAGACCTACGCTTATGAGTTCAAGCTGCAATTTCCAAAGTTGCAAATAACACAAAGCTGTACCTGTTCTACTTTCGTATGGCTTTATTGTATTCATGTATAGTATTATCTAATCAAATTAGCTAGCATGCAAACAAAAGCTTTTCACTGTATCTCAGTATACGTGCTAATAATAAACAGAGAACTGCAAAGAGGATAGTGATGTTGGAATGTGATATGAATAAGGTGGTGGAAAGGGAAGATGCATAGCAGATAAAGCTTAACGTGGAGTTCAATGTGGAAAAATACAGAATGGTGCATTTTGGTACGAAAAATGAGAATAAAGGATACTATTCTAAAAAGAAGTGCAGGTGCAGAGGACACTGGCAGTAAGGATATATAATTGGGTCTTCATGCAGAGTCATATTTGATAACAATGATATGGATTGTCCAGTTAAGCTTCACAAAGATGATGGAGGCAGAATTGCTCTCATTGAAGTTATTGGGCACTGCAGAGAATGCTGTGGCTTTGTGACTACAATCAAGTTATAACTGCATATGTTGGAGTAAAAACTGTCCATTGCTGAAACCAGCATTAAAGACAACAAGTCCTCTTTGTTAGTTGAAACAAGGAACTGCAGATGCAGGTTTACAAAAGAAGGCACGAATTGCTGGAGTAACTCAACGGGTCAGGCAGCATCTCTGGAGAATATGGATAGGTGATAATTAGGGTCGGGACCCTCTTCAAATCTCATAATTTTTACATGTATATTCCATCCCCTCCTGAATATAGCATGCTCATTCTTTCCCTTGTGTAAGCTTCCTCAAAAGGCCTAGGAAGTTCGGCACATCCCCAGCAACCTTCACAAACTTATACACATGCCCTGGAAAGCATTTAAGCGAGTTGCATCACAGCATGGTTTGGGATCAGCTCCATCCAAGACCGCAAGAACTTGCAGAGAGTTGTGAACATAGCCCAGACCATCACGCAAACGTATCTGCCTTTCATTGACTCCATCTATACTTCACACTGCCTTGGCAAGGCCTCCAGCTCAACACCAGGCTCACCCTCGTCACTCCTTCTCCTTTCTGAAGTTTGAAAACGCATACCTCCAGATTCAGGGACAGTTTCTTCCCAGCTGTTAGCAGAAAACTCTCACCAACAAAAGAGTGGTCCCGACCTCCCATCTATCCCATTGGAGACTTTCAAATTGGACTTTACTGGAGTTTACTAAACGCCAAACCCTTTATTTGTGTCAGTACACCGTGGACAGTTTGATTGTAATCTTGCATAGTCTTTTCGTTAACTGGATAGCACACAACATAAAGATTATCACTGTACCTCGATACATGTGACAATAATAAACTAAACAAAACTATATTGGAATCATCATATGGCCATAATCTTTGCTGAAATTAATATAACTAAAATTGACTGTACAGCCCAGTCCACCAGACAAACAAGCCTCCCCCATTGACATCATTGACATCGAGCTGTCTCAGGAAAACCGCCAATATAGTCAAGGACCACTCACATCTCAGTCATTCTCTCTTTCCCCCTCTCCTGTTGGTCAGAAGTTACTAAAGCTTGAAAAAAACACCACCAGATTCAAGAACAGCCTCTATCCTGCTGTTTTTCAGATTCTTGTATGGACTTCCCTTCTACTAAAGATGTTTTTGCTATCTTCCAATCTACCTCGTTTACACTTACACTTTATTTTATCTGCACTCTCTCTACAACTGTGATACTAAGTACTGCACTCAAGTTTATTATTACCTTTGCACTAACTAATAAACTCCAGTCTGGCATCATTTGCCTGGATAACACATAAAGCAAAGTCTTTCACGTACACGTGGCAATAGTAATAAACAATGTCAATAGAAGCATATTGATCTGCGGACTCCACCAGAGCTGCTTGTGCATGTGAGACGATGAGGGTGTTCACCACTAGAGATGCTTTGCTAAAGGTAGAATAGTGTCGTTTATGAACCTTCCTTTGTGTAGCAAAGTGATCTTGCGGTGTGGCACGCACATTGATCCAATTAACAGGAGTCAACCCATATGGGAATAAGTGTCTTGCTTAAGGCAATCCAACTGTTGCAGTGACAACTATTGATGGGAATCTGCCAATTAGGCAATCAGAATTGGACCGCACAAAGTAGCACTGATTCTTACATTGAGACCATTCATCCATAAGTGGTGATATTCTGCAAGATGCAAAAATTTTGAACATTTTGAGCTCAGTGGAGACCACACACAAAGCATGATGTTGGCTTGCAATGGATCAAACTATGAAGTGATTAAAAAATAGACGTTTGGAAAGGCATTCAATGCAAGTTATATCTTGAAGGTTTACTGTCAAAAAAAATAATATATGAAATGTAACAAAAGTGTAATAAATTTGTGATATAACTCAAACTTGGCTCAATAACCACCGGGTGGACAGGTGTTCAATATGTGTTAAATGAATGGTTTTAGTGTTCTTTAGCTTGTTTTATGTGGGGGGTGGGGCGGCCGGGGGAGTTATGGGAAACTTTTTCTAATCTTTTACCTCGACAGAGATGCGATTTTTTTCCGCATCGTATCTCCGTCCGCACTGCGGCCTAACATCGAGGAGTTGGTGGCTTTTGCTTGAGACCGACTTCGAGAAGCTCCATCATGGAGCCTGCGGACTTACCATCGCAGAGCTTGTGATTCCTGTTGGGAGTCGTCTTTGGGACTCCAACTGTGGGTGCCTGCGAACGTTAACATCATGGAGCTCGCGGTCTCTGTTTAGAGACCAACGTGCAGGAGCTTCAACCGCCCAGACGCGGGAGCTTCGATCGCCCTGACACGGGAGCTTCGATCGCCCTGAGGCGGGAGCTTCGATTGCCCTGACGCGGGATCTTCGATCGCCCTGACGCGGGAGCTTCGATCGCCCTGACGCGGGAGCTTCGATCGCCCCGACGCGGGAGCTTCGATTGCCCCGACGCGGGAGCTTCGATCGCCCCGACGCGGAAGCTTTCTCTCATTCCTGTACGAGGCCACATATACTGGACACCTGTATACTTGATTATCCTTTCCCCTATGTAGAGGACGAAATGGGCTTTCCCCAGTGCACACAAGGATCTCACGAGGTGCAGCAAGATCTGCCCTGCAGCAAGCAGGGTAACCAAAGACACTGCCCCAGGGAACCTCAAACAGGCTTTTCCTGACTATCTGGTTCTTAAAAGTTCTTAAATATTTCTGATAGTCAGAGATGTTGGAAATTATAAAAATACATTTAAATAATTTTTCTTGGATTGTTAAATAAATTAAAAGAAGCACTTACTTTAAATTTATCAAAGCACTAATGAAGACTATACAGAAAAACACTAAGTATTTACTTGCAGTTATATTTTTTCCATGATGCTGACAATCTCATTCAAATGAATGTACTTGCCATTCTAATGTTAGTTTTCCCGGGAGAAAAGCTCATGGCTGGGGACAAACTGCATTCAGAGCATTTTCTCAGGGAGTTATTGCTCTTTCTTCCTCAGTAAGGATTTGGGATAACTTGCTTTAACTCCAGGCTGTGGATTCTGAGAGAGCTAATGAATGTTTTGCAGGATCCACATTCTCAGTGTAGAAAGGAACTGTAGATGCTGGTTTATACCAAAGATAGACACAAAGTGCTGGAGTAACTCAGCGGGTCAGTCAGCATCTCTGGAGAAAAAGGATGGGTGACATTTCGGGTCTGGACTGTGTTTAGAGGTATCTGAGGAAGGGTGGCAACCTGAAACGTCACACATCCGTTTTCTCCAGAGATGCTGCCTGACCCGCTGAGTTACTCCAGCACTTTGTGCCATTCCACTTTCTCTGTGTCAAGGTAGGTCAGGAGATACTTGATGGGTTGTTTGAAACATTGTGCACTCCTTTCAGCGTTTTCAGTGCATCTCTGAATGCTTCTACATAGAGGTTCAAGGTGCCCAGTACCTTCCTGATTGCACCTCCTATTTTGAGACTGACAGGTCAAAGATTTCCATGATTCAATGAGGATATTACACTTCCCTCAGGAAACCTTCCGGAAAGTCCTGGAAGAGCTTTCTCCATCCTACTGACAATCCCGATGTGATGGAGCACAGTGCAAAATGTTTGTTTTGCAAGTCTGGTGTCAGGTATAGAGATGACTTAGCCTGCCGACCAGGGCATGCTAATTGAGTTCACAGCCAGAGGGCTGAGGATGTTGGTGTGAAGGAGAATGCTTTAATGAGCTGGTCAATCCTGGCAATGGATTTGAAGAATTGAATAGGCACAGCAATAAAGCTATTCTTTTGTGTTTAGAGGTGCTTACTATAGGTTGTAAGAGAGCAGGGATCACTGCATCTTGGTAGACCATGAGCTTGGCGGCCAGTTTGAGATGCGGATCTTTGAACATGTTGGCCGAAGGCTGTGGTGATGCATTGGAGCTGGAGCTGAAATTCATCCTTGATGTCTGCTGGCATGGGGAAGTGGCCCCTGAGAAATAGAAAGTGACCCATGATTTCAAGTCTGATTCCAATCTTGAATGGTCACAATTGATGTTGGGAAGGAACTGCAGATGCTGGTTTACACTGAAGATAGTCACAAACGCTGGAGTAACTCAGCGGGATGGGCAGCATTTCTGGATAGAAGGAATGGGTGACGTTTCGGGGATAGAGTTCCTTTTTATTTGCCTTCCATCACAGTGAGGAGTGTGGGAGTCGCTGTGGTGGATGTTCATGTTAAAATTTTATTTGGGTGTCTTGTTGCTCTTTATTGGTTTGACTGTACGGCAAATCAAATTCCTCGTATGTTGCAAAACATACTTGGCTAATAAATTACTATTGTGATGATCATTATGATTACGATCCAGATATGCTGCCTGTCCCGCTGAGTTACTCCAGCATTTTGTATCCATCTTCAGATTTATGTTATATGCCAGGACTGGTTCATGAAGGCCCTTTGTCTTTCATGCCTTTAGATGGTATGAAAGTAAGGCCTGTTGTCTCATATGCTCAAATGAAGAAATTCATACTAATAATAATAATAATAAATATATTTTTTATAGCGCTTTTCCAAATGCTCAAAGACGCTTTACAAAAACAGTCAAGACATAAAAACAAACAGACAAACTATCCTGACGGAGAAGCGGCGAACAAATAGCGCCAGCGTCCTCTCACGTCAGGGTCCGGCAGTAGACAATAAAGAACACAAGACACACAATTACAATTTTTTAACACAAACAGCCATCACAGTGATTGGTCCAGGCACACCCTCACTGTGATGGAAGGCAAAGAAAAGTCTTATCTCCTCCTCATTCTTCTCCCGTGGTACCACGAGGCGATCGAGGCTCCCGACTTTTGAAGCCCCCACCGGGCGATGGAAAGTCATTTGGAGAACAGCCTCCATGTGCTTATAAGCAAGCTTCTAATGCATATGGGAACTCAGATTGGAGTACTCTGAATTCTGGATGGGCAGAACAAGTCTGAACATGTTTCCATGGACAAACGTCACTCCAGCAGGAAGTTTGTTGACGGTGAGATGCGTATTGCAATGAGGAAGATTCTGCAGAGGACCAGCGTGATGAAGTCTTACTTGAGCAAATTTGTGCTTGAATTGGGATTAGCAATTGGTGGGGATCTTTGTGCAGCAGATATAGGATGATAACAAATTTCTGAGAAGCGATGGTCAGTTCTGCGGCTTATCTTTCTACAATGGGACGATGGCGCGGTCGAGTCCAGTCACCGTCGTGCTAGGTCTGCGGAGATTGTGCGTTTTTTTAACTTGTATATTCTTTTAAAATTAATTTGTAAGTACTAACACACTAGCACTAATAACGTACGACCGGAAAACTCTCGTAAAACTAAACCTTAGCGTAACCGAAGATTTATTAGACACTGTACTCACCAATCCAGCGTGGCCGACGGAGATCAAGAGAGCGCGCCGCGGCAACATCAATGGGAGCACGGCTCCGAGAAAAAGTCGGGGATAACATCGAGGAAGGCGGGGGGGGGGGATTCGGAATAGGCTGAGAGCCCAAGCCTTCCGTCCACCTCTGCCCAGCATCCTTCTGGCGAACGTCCAGTCCCTGGAGAACAAGCTGGATGACCTCAGGGCGAGGATTGGATTCCAGCGGGACATAAGAGACTGCAACATCTTCTGTCTGACCGAGACATGGCTGACCCCGCTGGTGCCGGATCAGGTGATCTGCCCAACCGAGTCCTTCACTGTTTTCCGTGCGGACAGAACGGAAGAATCCGGGAAATCCAAGGGTGGAGGAGTTTGCTTCATGACCAACAATAACTGGTGCAACCCTAGGAATATTAAGACACTTTCTCGTTCCTGCTCGCCAGACCTGGAACATCTGACTCTCATGCCGTCCATTTTACCTTCCCCGGGAGTTCAGCTTGGTGATCATCACAACCGTCAATATTCCACCGCATGCAGACACCGACATGGCACTATCGGCCCTGCACGATGTGTTGTGTCGACACCGAAACAAGAACCCTGATGCGGCTGTGCTGGTGGCTGGAGATTTTAATAGGGCAAATCTCAAAAAGGTCATGCCTAACCTCTGCCAACACATCACGTGTGTCACCAGGGGGGAAAGAACTTTGGACCACTGCTATACGCCATTCAGGAAAGGCTATAAGGCCGTTCCTCTCCCTCCTTTTGGAAAACCTGACCACGCTGCCATTTTCCTGTTGCCAGAGTATAAACAACGGATAGTACGGGAAACGGCGGTGACGAGGGACGTAAAGCGGTGGTCTGATCATTCAGAGGCCATGCTGCAAGATGCACTGAGTGATGTCGACTGGAATATGTTCCAAGCAAGTTCTAGAGATGTCAATGAGTTTGCGGAAGCGGTTACGGACTTCATTGCAACAATAGCCGATAACATCATCCCCACGGTAAGGGTTAGTATATTTTCTAATCAAAAACCCTGGGTGGACAGGTCTATTCGCGTTACCTTGAATGCTCGCACCGCTGCTTACAATTCCGGCCTGGCATCCGGCAATATGGACGACTACAAGGTAGAGTCCTGCCGACTGCGAAGGGTGGTGAAGGATGCAAAAAGGAGGTACAGGGACAGGATGGAGTCGCAGATGGAGCAGCAGGACACCAGGCGCCTTAGGCAGGGGCTATGGACTATAAATAAATACCGGTGCAGCCCCCCCTCAACCGGAAGTGCCGGCACCTCCCTAGCTGATGACTTGAACTCCTTCTACGCACGGTTCGAGACGGGCAACATTACCCCTAGCTCGCCGTCTATTAACAACACCGCCAATGCGCTGGCTAGCGAGGCTGGAGGGGGATCCACCGCTGGGGATGTGCACACATTCTCGGTGTCCGAGCACGACGTGAGGAGGGCTCTGACGCGTGTGAACACGAGGAAAGCTGGAGACCCAGATGGTATATCTGGGTGAGAACTAAAGTCTTGTGCCACTCAGCTTGCTCCAGTGCTCACCTCAATATTCAACCTCTCTTTGGCCAAATCATTGGTCCCTGCATGCTTCAAAAGATCCATCATCCAGCAGTGCCAAAGAATGCCTCTCCAGCTTGTTTGAATGACTATCGACCGGTGGCCCTCACCTCGGTGGTCTTGAAATGCTTCGAGAGGCTGATCAAGAACCACATCTGCACCCTCCTCCCTCGCAATATGGACCCGCTGCAGTTCGCATACCGTCCGAACAGATCCACGGATGATGCGGTCTCCCAGGTTCTGCACACCGCTCTCTCGCATCTGGACAGCCAGAAGGGGGGCTATGTGAGGATGCTGTTCATTGATTTTAATTCAGCTTTCAACACAATAGTCCCCACCAGTCTGGCCGAGAAGCTGCTGAAACTGGGGCTCAGCACTCCCCTGTGTGCCTGGGTCCTGGACTTTCTCACCGCCAGGCCCCAAGTGGTCAAGATGAGGAGACATACTTCTAAACCCCTCACCCTGAGCACAGGATCCCCCCAGGGTTGCGTCCTTAGCCCCCCTACTGTACTCCCTGTACACGCATGACTGTGTGGCCAGGTTCAGCTCCAACTCCATCATCAAGTTTGCTGCCGACACTGTGGTGGTGGGCCTGATCTCCGATAACAAGGAGAAAGCCTACCGGGAGGAGGTGGCTGATCTGGCACTCTGGTGTCAGGACAACAGCCTCCTCTTGAATGTCACAAAAACTAAGGAGCTGATTGTAAACTTTAGAAGGGCTCAACATCCGAGGATGTACACGCCACTGGAGTTAAATGGGATTACTGTGGATAGGGTGAGCAGCTTTAAATACCTGGGAGTCCACATCACAGAGGATCTGACATGGACAACACACATTGCCGCACTGATGAGTAAGGCAAGGCAGCGCCTTTACCACCTCAGACAGTTGAGGAAATTCAGAGTCTCTCTGAGGATCCTTCAGTGCTTCTACTCTGGGGCTGTAGAAAGCATCTTGTCCAGAAACATCACAAGCTGGTTTGGGAACATCTCTGCCCAGGACAAGAAGGCTCTGCGGAGAGTAGTGCGTTTGGCTGAACGCCCTATGGGAACTACACTCGCTCCCCTGCAGGACCTATACATCAGGAGGTGCAGATCCAGAGCCAGCAACATTATGGGGGACCCCTACCACCCCAGCAACGGACTGTTCCAGCTGCTACGGTCAGGCAAACACCTCCGCTGTCACTCTGTGAAAACAGAGAGGATGAGACGGAGTTTCTTCCCACAGGCCATCAGGACTGTTAACTCTCATATCACCAAGGACTAATTTAATTTACTGTATTAATTTTTTTTTTGTGTTTAATTTTTTCTTTTCTATTCTGTTTTGTAGTTTAGCACAATCCGCAGGCGTTGCCACTTTCATTTCACTACAAATCTTGTATATGTATGTGACAAATAAACTTGACTTGACTTGACTTGAATTTATATTAATGACTTAGAAGAAAATATATTAAAGGATGGTAGCATTTCCTCTCTCATGCTGAAGCAAGAGATTATGGCAAATGTCCACTTGTGTTTCAAAGCTTTTACATTTTAATGTATTCTTATCTCCAAAAATTGGTTACTGTTGTAAATTATTTGTCAGCATTATTATGCCTATGTGCTTTTAAAAGTTACAGTCCAATTTAGTTGGCTGATGTATATTTGTTTCAATAAATGCAGCTCAAAAATGTATCAACAGAAAAGGTTTAAAGTAAGCAAGCCATGTCAAGATTGCTTTAAGTAGGTCATGTTTTTGTTCAGGAAAGTTGATGAATTTTACTCGATATCTGTGTGATCTATTACGGCAAAAAGCTTTATCTACCACTCAGCACAACACAGCACTGATTTGCTCTGACATGTAATTTTATTAAGCATCAAAGGTATGATGAGTATGTCCAAGTAGTTAATAATCCAAGCCCGAGTTTAGCATTGAAACTTTTACCAAAGTTTCTTCATAATATACATTTCAAAGAGAGTATCAACCTTACATTCCTCTATCTTTCATGTTTAAATAATGCAATAAATGGATTCAGTAGTTTGGAAACATGGAACGTACACCATAATAAAATGGCAGCTTTCATTTATTTTATGTTGTTTGCCAACATTTTCTAGATTAATAACCACCAAATTTAGTGTTAGATACATGGGAGGCGTATGGGAGGCGCATTCCCAATCTCGTTGTACCCCTGGGTACAATGACAATAAAGATATATTGTATTGTATTGTATTGTATTGTATGTTACGAAGACAGGTATTTCTCAATACTGAAGAAGGCATTAGATTAGTTTATTGTCATATACCCCAGGGTACAATGACATTCTTTGTTCATATGAAGGTCTCATAGTAAACAGTGTGCATACAGTAAAGATGAACGCAACAATAAATACATTGATGAGTGCAAAACAGCGCTACAGTGCAAGATTGTCGTGTAAAATTGAAGTAGTGCAGAAGAATATTAAAGTACAATACTGGAATAACTGATTGAAGTAGAGTATCATCTCCCAAAAGGTAGAAGAGAGAAAAGAGACTGGGGAGAGTGACAGGTATCCTAATGATACTTCCAGCCTACCTGATGCAATGGCCTGTAAACAAGGACTGGATGAAAGGAAGTGGCAAGCCCATCATGGGCAGGGATGTGTTCATTACTCTCTGTAGGTTCATTTGGTCAAAAGTGCGTCTGTAGAAGTTGGACGTGCTGAATCTTCCCACGTGCCTAAGAAAGTAAATATCCTCGTATGCTATTTTGATCACATCATCGTTATGAAAAGATCAGGTTAATTTGCCGGTGGTATGGATGCCTTGGAACTTGAACCTGTCGACCATCTCTTCAGCAGTTCCATTAATGAGCCCAGGGTTGTGTTCACTCATTTGCTTCCTTACGTCAACAGCCAACTTTTTCGTTTTGTTGACTTTAAGAGCTAGGGTATGATCCTGACACCATTAACACAAGGCTGTCAACCACTTTCCTGTACTTTGTTTCATTGAATATTTCACAGATTCTTGTGAAGTTACAGCTAAACTGCACCACAGGTTAGGATTTAAATTGGTGATCTTTGCCAAAGTAAATCACATGACTAAAGTGAAACATTTCTTGGTAAAATAAAGTATTAAAAAAGAGGTTAGGTTTGTGATGGCGCTTCCAAGGTTCACTTGCTCCATGTGTTGCATGATGTAATGCTGAGACTGTGATGGTGTAAATTTGATGCCTTCTCAGATGATTTCAATGTTATGAGCGAGTTGTTGGGGCTGGGGATTGGCAGGTGGGAGGGAGGCAGATGGAGACCAGTTTGCACTACTGAGAAATTAATTTTGCATGGTGGTGAAGGTATGTTTTTTCTAATGTGTGCTACTCTTTACAAATCCATTGCTCAGTATTACTTACTGGCAAAACTAGGACATGAAATATGACCACTCGGACAAGGCACTGACTGAGATAATCCATATGTTTGTGGAATTACACCCAGTTATCAGTCATTGCTTTGAGAGGAGAAGAGGGAGAAAAAATATATATTTAAAAAATAGACACAAAATTCTGGAGTGACCCAGGAGGTCAGGCAGTATCTCGGGAGAAAATGGATAGGTGACATTTCGGGTCGGGCCACTTCTTCAGACTGATTGTAGTAGGGAGAGTGAGGAAAGAAAACTGCAATTGAAAAAAAGCAGGACAAAATCAGGTGCAGCAACAAATGACCTCAGGCAATGTGGTTCCTTGATAAGCTCAATTTTGGAGAGAGAAAGATGTGATCCCAAGAGGGATACATAGTTGTAAAATGTGGAGCTGGTTAATGGACGTTTACTGGGAGGGAGGTTGTATTTATTTTGATAAGCATACAGGTTTAAGTTTAAAAAAAAGAAAACACTGTAAGAATTAAGCAGGTCAGGCAGCATCTGTGGCGAGATAAGCAGTCAAATAAATTGATTCTTGTGGCCTTTTATCAAGGCTGGGAAAAGTATGAAGTGGGGATGGTGGAGAGAACAATAGGAAAGGTCATTAATAGGGTGGAGATTAAGAGAGACTGAATGATATAAGCTGCAGTGGTACCAGCAGAAAGCAGGCAGTAAACACCAGCGAATAACAAAATATAGGGAGGTGGTTTAAATAGGAGGAAGTGAATTAAATCTGAAATATTAAATAAGGAATGTGGGAAAAAGACTGAGAGCTGAAAATCTGAGATACAATAGTGGAATGGCTGATTACCTGAAATTGTTGAACTCTGTTGAATTCCAAAAGCAATGAATTATAAGAGTAGTAAGAATTCTTTCATCATGCTAATTTATCTTTCATGTTCTACTGTTTCCAGAGAGCTAACTATTCTTTGGTCTCCATGGAAACCATAAAATTGAAACAGAAGAATTGCTTCTGCTGAAATCACTTCTGAAAGCAGGTTGTGCACTTGCGTCACCATCGACACCATTAAAATCACCTGTATCGTAACTCAATGTTCAAAGCAGATCCTAATATAAAGATTTGCCCATTAAATATGAAGAAACTTCGGTTAGGTTGTAATAATTCCATTTTAGTTTTCTACAGTTTTGTAGTTCAGCATATAAATAGGAATGAGCTAATCAATCAACTTGGAATCATATCTCACATAGCAATTCTGATTAATGGTGAAGGTCATTTTGAGGACAACGACTGACATAAATTCATAATACAAATCTGCAAGACTTGAGCTCAATCTCTGCCTTGGAGATTGCCAGTCAACTAGACTTTAGATTTCAGAGATACAGGATCCACCAGCCCTTACATCAGCACTATTCTACAAGAGGGACAATTTACAATTTTACTGAAGCCAATTAACCTGCAAAACTCTACATCTTTGGGATGTGGGAGGAAACCAGAGCACCCAGAGGAAACACACGCGGTCACTGGGAGAACGTACAAACTTCATTCAGACAGCACCCGTAGTCAGGATTGGACCCTGGTCTCAGGTGCTGTAAAGTAGCAACTCTACCGCTGCACCATTGTGCCACCTTAAAAGTTGGAGCAAGTAAATGGAGGCTACACACATAAATACAAAACATGTGATATCCTTTCCAAAGCCAAGAATATTTCAAACTAATTGCAATGGGAGATCATTTTTCTATAATCGGTTTCCCAGACTTCTGCATCTCAACAAGTTAAAAATAACTTTCCAGCATTTTTCTTCTTAAGTTGTTCCAAAGGATCAAGCAAGACTTGCTTTCATTCTGGTTCCTTAGCTTCAGATCTGAGGTAACCAGTTTGGGAACAGTGGATTCTTTCAAAGTTGGGGCATGAGGTGCCTGATGTGGTGGGCAGATGGACATATGGATGGATTTTCGCAGGGTTTTTTTTGTGTTTCTGACTCTAAGATCTTAATGTCATTCTGGATGCCCCTTCTCCACTTTGAGAAGTCATGGGTCAGGAATTAGAATCATAGAGTTTTATAGCTGCAAAAAGAGCCTTCGACCCATCATGCTCGCAGATAATAAAATACCTACTTATATTAATCCCATTTACCAGCAAATGGTCCATAGTCTTCCATGTGTTGGTGATTCAAGTGCTCGTCTAAATACGTATTGAATGTTGCATGGGTACCTGTGTGCACTACCCATTCAGGCAGTGAGTTCCAGATCCCTAAGCTCTGGATGAGACCATTCTTCCTTAGATCTTCTCTCCATCTCTTCCTCTTACCTTAAACCTATATTCAAATGCTGAAGCCCACATCTTTGTTCATAATGTTCATGGATTTGGAAGATGCTGTTGGAGTAGCCTAAGCAAGTAACGATAATGCAGTTTAGAGATGGTATGCACTGCAGCCAATGGGCACTAGCGGTGGAGGTAATGAATGTTTAAAATGGTGGTATAAGTTATCCATTTATGGCAGAGATGAGGCATATTGTTTTGAGTGTCTTTAGCTTTCTGTTCTTCAAAGGGGTCACATATGTAGTGCCTTTGAATATTATTATGCCAGAGGTTGATTCTCGATAAACATGAGACCATAGAGATGGGCAATAAATGCGAGTCAGCCTGACCAGCAACACATTGATTCCCCCCAAAATGAACAAAAAGAACCAACAGAGTCTATTCGCTCCTACCTTTTGGCAGGCCTATTCTGCTCATGAGAAAGGGCATTTCTGGAGATTTTGATGGCCTGATTCTTTAGTGAACAGCAATGTTGGGCTGATAGACATTAAATTCCAGAGTAACTCAGCAGGACAGGCAGTATCTGAAGACCTCCAGGCCTGAAGAAGGGTCTCGAACCGAAACGGCAACCACTCCTTCTCTCCAGAGGTGCTGCCTGACCCGCTGAATTACTCCAGCATTTTGTGTCTATCTTCAGTGTAAACCAACATCTGCAGTTCCTTCCTACACAATGCTAGGCTGTTGTTTGACTGGTCTGTGATTCAGTCCCACCAATTGAAGCACAAATTTATTTTTGTGAATCATACTTTACCACGTCTGAATTGAATGCTTTAGTTGCTGCTGGGTGAATCATCCAATTGTATTCTTGTTTTTTGATGCATCTGAGTGGCTTGTTGGGTTGGTGTGGAATCACATGTCTGCTAGACAGGTTAAAGATGACCGATTTCCTCCTATGAAGAGCTTTAGTCAATCAGATCAGATTTACAATAGTATGAGAGGTTTGTGGTTGTATTATTAATGACCATTTATTTAAAATTCTGATTTATTTTCAAATTAAAATTCCACATCAATTTGAACTCCCAATCCTGGATTGTTTGTCTCGGATTTACTAGAATTTACCAGCATTATTAATCTGGTAATTTAACAGAGCATTTGTTAAAAATTACATTTTTGGGGGTAACTTTGCTAGGCTCAGCTCACACAGAACTTGCATCAAATAAATGCATCATTGGTCTTTTGATGTTCTCGCCATATGTTCAGCATATGCTTTACCAGAGATTCCAAGTTACCGTTTGAATCTATGCAAAACATTCTTTGAATTTTATCCAAGCCGTTTGGTAGCAAGAATATATGGGTGTTGAGTTTCTGCCTTAGGCATGTAGAGTAATCTGGATGTAATTTGCACCCAGAATTGGCCTCATCTCTCACGAGGTTCTATTCAGCCTAATATGCATATCAAATGCAACATCTCAAATAATTCAGGACAATTGGATAGCATTTCCGTATGCAATATTTGAAAGAAAAGGATTCTTTGATATATTTGCGAGTTGTAACACGATAAATCATGGTTTTCTCAAAAACATGATTGTTTTAAATTACTGAAATTGACCGTAGAAAAAAACTATGCGCCATTTACTGAAGCAGAGTGATCCGTTTCATGGTAAGTGTTTATGCACAACTTTGAAGAAATTGCTCATTAGTTTCCTTGCTGCAGAAGAACCAGATAGCATTATGGAGGTTTCTGCAAGAGCAGTCAGGTGAGTCAGGAGAAATGGCGACCACCACAAGAGTAAGCGAGGAGTAAGTGACCACCACAAGAGTAAGAGAAGCCAGCAAAGATAATACCTGTGAGAGGGAAGTGCGGAAAACTGTCCACCCACTGGAGCAAAGCCGGGATCGAGCATGAGCCTGTAAGCTGGATACTTTGTTCTGCAGTGGGAGGGGTCGTCGTTCTACGGGCCTGCCTCCTGCCATTCTTGGCTAGGACCAGATCCTGCTCCATACTCATGAATGAGGCTCTGCTGCTGCTAATGGGTTGCCTTGCCCCAGCTTCAAAGTAGTCACCAGAGCAGCAGGGCAGCTATCATCTCTTGGCCTTTCTGACCCTCCCACAGCACCACAGGGTGTCACAGTTTACTGTTCCATCCAACCTCGTGGGTTCCTTTTGCAGACTGCTGGTCAAATAAAAAATGACACCCAACAGAGAGGCAGGAGGAAAAGCATCCAGACAAACCTATTTTGCCATAGTGTTTGATTAATGTTAGGGATTGCAACAACTATTTGCATATATTAACATGGTTTCTCGGCCACCCGACTTAGAAACTTCCAGGATATTGTACGGACAACACAGGTCTCCAGTGAATTGTATTAAAGGGTGCAATCAAACAGAATAAAAAATATAAAAACCCCATAATAAAAAAGCGAAAACAGGTGTTTAGAAACTTTTACTATGTAATTCAAAAGAAATAACTGAAAAATCACATTTACATCAGTATTCAGACCCTTTACTCAGTACTTTGATGAGGCACCTTTGGCAGCAATTACAGCCTCAAGTCTTCTTGGGTATGACGCTACAAGCTTGGCACACCTGTATTTAGGTAAATTCTCCCATTCTTCTCTGCAGATCCTCTCCAGCTCTGTCAGGTTGGATGGGGAGCGTGGATGCACAGCTATTTTCAGGTCCCTCCAGAGATGTTCAATTGGGTTCAAGTACGGGCTCTGGCTGGGCCACTCAAGGACATTCACATACGTGGAGGAATACGCATCCACTGTGCTCTCCTACATCAACTGCTGTGTGGAGAATGTCACAGAGGACAAGGAGATAAAGATGTTCCCAAACCGGAAACCCTGGATGAACAAGGAGGTACAGAACCTGCTGAGGGCACGCAACAATGCCTTTAAATCTGGTGACACTTCAGCATACAGTGTTGCCAGATCACACCTGAGCAAAGGTATTAAAAGGGCCAAAGACACCCATAGGCAACGGGTGGAAGACCACTTCAACACCACGGACACCAGAAGCATGTGGCAGGGTGTCAGGGACATCACTGGCTACAAGAGCAGCCCTGCCTGCCCCCACAGCGATATGGCACTGACCAACGAGCTTAACACCTTCTTTGCCCGCTTTGAAACTGGCAAAACCACCTTGAGTGAAAGAACCCCAGCCGAGGCGGTGGGACAGGTCTTGCAACTGAGCACACAGGAGGTACAACGCGCTCTGCAAAGGGTCAACCCACGCAAGGCTGCAGGACCGGATGGAGTTCAAGGAAGGGTACTGAAGGACTGTGCTGAACAGCTGGCTGAGGTATTCACCAGGATCGTTAACCTGTCATTATCTCTGGCTACGGTCCCCAAGTGCCTGAAGTCGGCTATCATAGTTCCGGTGCCGAAAAAAGCAAAGATCTCCAACCTGAACGACTACCGCCCGGTTGCCCTAACGCCGATAGTCATGAAGTGCTTTGAGAGGCTGGTCCTCTCACACATCAAATCCAGCATCCCTGACTCACTGGACCCACATCAATTTGCATACAGGGCAAATAGATCCACAGAGGACGCCATCTCTCTGGCTCTTCACACTGTCCTGACTCACCTAGAGAGACAGGGCACGTACGTGAGGATGCTATTCATAGACTATAGCTCCGCCTTCAACACGGTCATCCCCACCAAGCTTATCACTAAACTCCACCAGCTAGGCCTCAGCTCGTCATTATGTGACTGGATCCTGGACTTCCTGCTGGAACGACCGCAGGCAGTGAGAATGGGCCCGCACCTGTCCTCCACTATCACCCTGAGTACCGGCACACCACAGGGCTGTGTTCTGAGCCCCATGCTCTACTCCCTCTTCACACACGACTGTGTTCCTGCATTCGACACCAACACCATTGTCAAGTTTGCAGATGACACAACGGTGATCGGGCTGATCACCAACGGGGATGAAACAAACTATAGAGCGGAGGTGCAGAACCTGGCGGACTGGTGCTCGGATAACAACCTGTCCCTAAACACCACCAAGACCAAGGAGCTGATCATCAACTTCCGTAGGTCACATAACGGGGAATATGCTCCGATCTCTATCAACGGGGACAGTGTGGAGAGAGTGTCCAGCTTCAAGTTTCTGGGCACTCACATTTCGGAGGACCTAACATGGTCCAATAACACTGCTGCGCTGGTCAAGAAGGCACAACAAAGACTGTTCTACTTAAGAACACTAAAAAAGTCTGGTCTACCCCAACAGCTGCTGACGACCTTCTACCGCTGCACCATAGAGAGCATCCTAACGCATGGCATCCCTGTGTGGTACCTCAGCTGCACGGAGGCAGAAAGGAAAGCTCTACAGCGGGTAGTCCATATAGCTCAGAGGGCCATCGGAACACAGCTACCAGACTTGGAGGGCATCTACAACACACGATGCCTCAGAAAAGCCACCAGCATCCACAAAGACTCTTCACACCCCTGCAACAGTCTGTTCGAACTCCTTCCATCGGGCAGACGATACAAGGCCTTCTATGCCCGCACCTCCAGACTCAGGAACAGCTTCATCCCCAGGGCCATAGCTGCTATGAACCGGTCCTGCTGAGCCGGATGGCCACAACGCATAGATCAACTTGCACTTTACCCTGTCCAAAACTGTTACAACTGTTTCGTTTCGTAGGGTTGCTGCTGTCTAAATTACCTAAATTATTGCATCGTATGGGAGGCGCATTCCCAATCTCGTTGTACCCCTGGGTACAATGACAATAAAGATATATTGTATTGTATTGTATTGTATTGTGTCACAAAGCCACTCCTGCGTTGTCTCGGCTGTGTGCTTTGGGTCGTTATCCTGTTGGAAGGTGAACCTCCACCCCAGTCTGAGGTCCAGAATGCTCTGGAGCAGGTTTTCATCAAGGATCTCTCTGGACTTTGCTCCGTTCATCTTTCCCTCAATCCTGACTAATATCCCAGTTCCTGCCACTGAAAAACATCCCCACAGCATGATGCTGCCATCACCATGCTTCACCGTAGGTATGGTATTGGCCAGGTGATGAGCGGTGCCTGGTTTCCTCCAGACATGACGCTTGGCATTCAGGCCAAAGAGTTCAATCTTGGTTTCATCAGAACAGAGAATCTTGTTTCTCATGGTCTGAGAGTCCTTTAGGTGCCTTTTGGCAAACTCCAAGCGGGCTGTCATGTGCCTTTTACTGAGGAGTGGCTTCCGTTCTGGCCACTACCATAAAGGCCTGATTGGTGGAGTGCTGCAGATATAGTTGTCCTTCTGGAAGGTTCTCCCATTTTCACAAAGGAACTCTGGAGCTCTGTCAGAGTGACCATCGGGTTCTTGGTCACCTCCCTGACCAAGGCCCTTCTCCCCCGATTGCTCAGTTTGGCCGGGCGGCCAGCTCTATGAACAGTCCTGGTGGTTCCAAAGTTCTTCCATTTAAGAATTATGGAGGCCTCTGTGCTCTTCAGGACCTGCAATGCTGCAGAAATTGTTTTATACCCTTCCCCAGATCTGTGTCTCGACACAATCTTGTCTCGGAGGTCTAAGGACAATTCTTTCGTCTTCATGGCTTGGTTTTTGCTCTGACATGCACTGTCAACTGTGGAACCTTATATAGACAGGTGTGTGCCTTTCCAAATCATGTTCAATCAATTTAATTTACCACTGGTGGACTCCAATCAAGTTGTAGAAACATCTCAAGGGTAATCAATAGAAACAAGATGAACCTAAGCTCAATTTTGAGTGTCATAGCAAAGGATCTCAATACTTATGTAAAGGTGATATTTCAGTTATTTCTTTTTAATTACTTTGCAAACATTTCTAAACACCTGTTTTCGCTTCTTCATTCTGGGGTATTATGTGTAGATTGATGATTAAAAAAAAATTAATTCATTTTAAAATAAGGCTGTAACGTAACAAAGTGTGGAAAAAGTGGAGAGGTCTGAATACTTTCTGAATGCACTGTAGGTAAATAACCTAAGGAGTCTAAGTAGGGAAAAATGAAGACATGTGTCATTACATCCTACAATTATATTTGTGACCATACTTGTTTATGGAGGACAGGTTAGTTTTTGTCACTTGAAGACAAAAGGAGATTTACAAGTAAATCCTGTACAGGATGGGCTGTGGTTGTGTAGGGACGTAACCTCTGTGGTAGCACAGAGATTAACTAGTGCTGTGAGGAAAGGTTAAACTGTTTACTACTCTCCAATTAGAGAGGACTGAACTGTTAATAATGTTTAAAAAGGGAGCTTTCGCTAAACCAAGCAATTGCAGGACAGTTAGTTTAACTTTGGTTGTGGAAAAAATTATTGGAATCTATTTTAAACGATAGTATAAATCTTTATTTAGAAAGGCACAGGATCATTGGGAAAGCCTGGCTTAGTTGCACAACAGTGAATACATTGAATGTGATTAAAACATTTTTGAGGTGTTAACCAGGTGTGTCGATGAGAGTGTGCTCTTCATATGGTCTACACAGAGTTTCGCAAGGCTTTTGGCAAGCTTCCATGTGCTAGCAGGCAATTTGCTGGAGGAACTTGGCACATCTGTGGGGACGAAGGGAATTAGACAATAGACAATAGGTGCAGGAGGAGGCCATTCGGCCCTTCGAGCCAGCACCGCACTTCAATGTGATCATGGCTGATCATTCTCAATCAGTACCCCATTCCTGCCTTCTCCCCATACCACCTGACTCCGCTATCCTTAAGAGCTCTATCCAGCTCTCTCTTGGGTGAATTGGTGAAGTTTTGGATTTAAATCCTGTGTCAGGATTGAGCATGGAATCAAAAGAAAGCCAGTGTAAAGAAGAGGAGGGGAGGGGTGAGACAGAAGCCCAGTAGGTGGTTGGTGGACTGAGCAGGGATGAAGGCTGATGAGCAGATAGAGCCAGATATGGGTAGAAGGAGGGAAGGGGGCTGTGGAGAGGGGAGGGAGGGGGGTGTAGGTGGGGATGGAGTGGAATTAGAAGACCAGAGGCGTAGCTAGTAGTGCGACTGCCTCACAGCACCAGAGACCTGGGTTTGAACCTGACTAGGGCAACTGTCTGTGAGGAATTTGCATGTTCTCTCACATGGGTTTCCTTCGAGTGCTCCCGTTTCCTCCCACATCCCAAAGATGTGTGGATCTGGAGGTTAATTGGCCTAAAATTGCCGCAATTGTAAAAATGCCCCTGCTGCATTGCTGCAAGAAAATAGGATCACAGGGGCGAAGGAGATAGTTACATGGCCTTGTGAACACTGTATTGAAAATAGGACAACAGTAGGGTGGGGGAGTTAATGTATCAATGGTTGATCAAGAAAAGGGTTGAGATTTTAATTACCTTTCAATATTATTAATGTTATCATAAAATAATGAAATGGCTGGGGAGAAACAAAACAGAATCAGGTTCAAGAGTAAACAACCAGGAGGTCTCTTACACTCACTACACACACCCGATACCCCCCTGACTGAGGCAATAGAGATGATAATGGAGTCAGAAGTGTGCGGGAAATTGGGCATGGGGTGGCTGTTACATGTTGCAATTGGGTTGTTGTATTTGATATTTGTTGGATTGTTTGTTATTGGAGAATAGCTGAAGCAAAACTATTTCTTGGTTACAAGAAATAATTATAAACAATTTAAATGGAAACAATTTCTCATTTCTTCTTCAAAAGCAGAAATAGATCTGCATCCACTGTGAAAGTATCTTGATATTAGTTTACTTGAGTTGTCTTAATATTGGTTTACAGTGTCTTGATATTTATAAGAGATAGGAGCAGAATTAGGCCATTTGGCCCATCAAGTCTAATCCGCCATTCAACCATGGCTAATCTATCTCTCCCTCCTAACCCCATTCTCCTGCCTTCTCCCCATAACCTCTGACACCTGTACTAATTAGGAATCTATCTATCTCTGCCTTAAATATATCCACAGAATTCTGTGGCAAAGAATTCCACAGATTCACCACCCTCTGACTAAAGAAATTCCTCCTCATCTCTTTCCTAAAAGAACGTCCTTTAATTCTGAGGATATGACCTCTAGTTCTGGACTCTCCCACTAGTGGAAACATCCTCTCTACATCCACTCTATCCAAGCCTTTTACTGTTCTGTACTTTTTAATTCAGTCCCCCCTCTTTCTTCTGAACTCCAACGAGTGTAGGCCCAGTGCCGTCAAATGTTCATCATTTGTTACCCTACGCATTCCTGGGATCATTCTTGTAAACCTCCTCTAGACCCTTTGGTCTTGGTTTACTTGAGGTGATAATTTGACCTCCTTGAATGGACACTGCACACAAGGATCACGATGGCATTGCGCTGTCAAGCTTTGCAAAGCATTTAAAATTGGAACATCACAGGTCTCATTCATAACCCAATAATTTAGATTGTTAAATGTGTGTGTGTGTGTTCAGATGCTTAACATATCAAGTTCCTTAAAAGCCTGAATAGGTGTGATGATTTTTCCAATCGTGATGAACAAAAAATTATTTAATCCGGCACGGTGGCGCAGCGGTAGAGTTGCTGCCTTACAGCGAATGCAGCACCAGAGACCCGGATTCAATCCTGACCATGGGTGTTGTCGGTACAGAATTTGTTTGTTCTCTCTGTGACCTGCGTGGGTTTTCTCCGAGATCTTCGGTTTTCTCTCACACTCCAAAGATATACAGGTTTTTGTAGGTTAATTGGCTTGGTAAATGTAAAAATTGTCCTTAGTGGGTATAGGATAATGTTAATGTGCGGGGATTGCTGGTCGACGCGGATCCGGTGGGCTGATAGGGCCTGTTTCCGCACTGTATCTCTAAACTAAACTAAAATAAATGTATCATACAATGAATGATAGAATATTTCAAAATGAAAATGATTGTTTGAGAGCTTTCAATAAGAGTTGTTATTAAAATGTTCTGTGGACTGAGTAAATTATTCACTGCACACTAGTAGTTTGATGCTGCTCGCTCTGGGCCACGTCAAGCTTCACACTGCACATCTATAATGACGACCTGGCATTTTGCAGCAATCACTGTCTTCCAGGGAAGTAATGCTAACACCATTATGAGTGTGCGCCCAAAGACATTAGCTATCATTTCAATCTAAAGATAGCATATTCAGTGACTTGTTTTGCCAAACTAATGCAGTAAAACACCTGGGAGTCATGATTAAATGATTTTTGAAATTGGGTAAGCATCTGTCTACATCTAGGACCTCTGTGTCAGTATCAAGTACTTTTAGTTCAGAATAGAAGAGTGAGACTGTGTCGCAATTGTGTCACCATGTCCTTGCTCTGTTTTATATCTCATTATATTATGTGTGCAAGTTGTTGCATTGTGAATATTAAGGGCTTTGTTTTAATATTTGCCTTCCAGTGAAAGTATGTATTGAGTAGAAAGGAAATTTATGCATAACATTGCACTACGTTTTTCAACATATTAATAAAAATAGACCGCTTAACCTTGGTGCATAATAAATGAAATGTGTGGCACTTCAGCAGAATGGAATGAAGAAATTTATGCAAAAAAGCGTCTTTTCCAAAACCAACTTTCACGTGAGCTACCAATCAACAGTAGGGCAATGATAACTCTGATGATAGATATCTGCATTCAAATGCAATCCTTTATGTGGAGTAAAACGAGATGAAAGATGTCATGCAAAGGAGATAATGAGCTGCACGAACCACACCTAGCATTATACCAACAGGTTTTGATGTGCCATGCTGCAAATGATAAAGGATAAAAGTCTGAGCAGGATCCACATGAGCCGGAAGAAGATTATAGAGTTTTGCTATATGCTGCCTTGATTCCTGTACATAATGTGCATTGTAAGCCTATCACTACCACAGGCAGGCGATGTGACTCAATGCTCTCAGAATTGACGTATCTGGCATATTCCTCTGCTGAATCGGTAAACATCAATTTGACTAATGCTGTCACCTCTTTTTCTGCAGGGTAACAGAGACGATACTCAGCGTTAAATTTCACCGTGTCGCTGCGTTTGAGATAGCACAGATAGCTATTAATTACCTCCATATGGTTATCTGGTTACCAACCTGTTGTCGTTCCCTGCCACAATGATTTGCTTCGTGTGCATCACCTTCCCAGTTCAAGCTTACAAACTGCATCATCATGTGTTAACAGAGCAGCTGTGGGATGCTTCTGAAAGATGATGAGAGTCATACGGATGGTGTTGCTGGCTAGTGTCTTGTTCTGATGGTGGAGGCATATTGCTTTCAATGGGTAAAATAAGAAGGCCAGCAGTAATTGATGCCTTGAAAAAAAGATCATGTAATATATTCTGTGAATGTTTGTATTATACCTGAGTGGCTGTGAGTTTGATGGGAGACATAGAAAAATAGAAACATAGAAAATATGTGCAGGAATAGGCCATTCGGCCCTTCGAGGCAGCACCGCCATTCAATATGATTATGGCTGATCATCCAAAATCAGTATCCTGTTCCTGCATTCTCCCCATATCCCTTGATTCCATTATCCCCAAGAGCTAAATCTAACTCTCTCTTGATAACATCCTGTGAATTGGCCTCCACTGCCTTCTGTGGCAGAGAATTCCACGGATTCACAACTCTCTGGGTGAAAATGTTTTTCCTCATTTCAGTCCTAAATACCCTACCCTTATTCTTAAACTGTCACTCTTGGTTCTGGACTTCCCCAACACAGGGAGCAATTTTCCTGCATCTAGTGTGTCCAATCCCTTAAGAACTTTATATGTTTCTATAAGATCCCCTCTCATCCCTCTATGTAAGTGAATGTAAGCCCAGTCAATCCATTCTTTCATTATATGTCAGTCCGGAATTAAACTGGTGAACCTACGCTGCACTCCCTCAATAGCAAAAATGTCCTTCCTCAAATTATGAGACTAAAACTGCACACAGGACATCGGAGCAGAACGCTATTGACTGTAAACTTGAAGAGCCTTCATCTTCCCTTTTTTCTTCATGTTATTCTGTGCAGAGGGGTAAGAAGTCACCTCCTCCCATTGATTGTGATCTCGGAGCTGATTGTTATTTTCCATTTTGGCGTGCAAATGGAGATATTTTCTTGAGCTGTTCAAGGTTATGTGAAGCCACAAACCGAGAAGTGTTAAAAATTGTTACACTTTTTAAGAATCATCACCCTTTTGCGAATAAAGTTGTTCTTCAAGGTGAAAATTAAATGCATTTGAATGACATAGTTGGAATGTTTTGAGAGGAAGTCACATTGGGTGATATTTGACTGGCAGTCGTGACGTCAGGGATGCAGTCAGGTTACCCACCCACCTGAGATCAAGTTTCATACATCAGCAGCAGCAATTAGAGCTTGGCAGCAATTACCTTCTCTTTGTCTAAACTTACCCTAGCGTACTGTCTCCTAGCACCCACCTTTACATCAAGGCAGTTCTCAGCAATGGAAGAAAATGTTGACTGCAGAAGTCTAGGCTTTTGATGCTTTGGGTTAGAAACGGACTGTTGGATACATTTACCATGCAAGGTATGATTCGCGCAAGATGCTGTACTTGATACCATGCATAAATCATACTTATAAATGACGACGACAAGGAGATTACTTCATAAGTTTCAACAATGGTAAATTGAAAGGAAGTTTTTATCAAAATGTGAGCTTGCGTTGAAAAATGGCTCGACTCAAGATCTGTAGCTTAAGGAACTGAAACCGAGCTTAGCCATGCATAGCAACAAGTTTGAACTAGTCTGGAGTATATTATAACAGAGTTGACATGCTGTGCAGCAGAAAGCTACTGGTAATTTAGTCATGTTTTTTTTCTAACCAGATTTCACATTGTATAGTATTCTTTGTACATTCATTTTTAAACCTCAAACTATACAAGTATTTTCAAAGAAGTATCAGCCCGATTCTTAATTTTGTTTTAACATTGTTTTTCTTAACTTTTTCTAACTATCCAGTTTAGCACCAATGCGTGATGTATATTTGCAGAATATTATATGAATGTGGGTTATAGTGAAACTGGAAGCAGTACAACTGAGAAGATATACAGCACTGGTGTGAAGATGATCAATATGCATCAACAATTAGAAACATTTGATATTATTCTGCAATTATTTTATTAACAAGCTAGTTTCTAACTTGCAGAAATCTTTGTTAATAAAATAATAGTAAAATAATAGTATTTTACAGCTCGCATTTTTTGCTTTGACAGAAACCTAACATAAAGTCAGCAGATCTGTTTATTCTGTGAATTATTCATTTCAGCAATTCTGGAAGAGTCCTGTTGGTGTTATCATAAGTGCTGGGAAGCCTGATGCAGGGAGGGAGGAGAATGGGTTCTGAGCAGCATTACATTTGTGGTGTTAGAGGTTGGCCAGCTGATCCTGGGTGAATTGAGGATTGTTCTATTAATTTTAAACAATCCCACGCACTGGGATTATAACTGATCATCCGATGAACAATTATGCTTGCATGAAGTGATCTACATTTATCATAGTGGTGCGCCAGAATTGTTCATTATATCTACCATTGAATTGGCATGAAGAATGGTGTAGTGTGATTGCTCATTGATACAGGCATTTGAACAATACCACTACCAATACCTACTATGTACATTAACAACATTCTTTTTGTAGAGGCAGTAAGCTTTCTAGAAAGTAATCTATTCTTATACGTACTTGGCAGGGTTGTACTGGAATACAGTGATGTTAACAGAATAAACTCCACGTGAGGCCTGAGACCAATATTACGCGACAATGTTTAATACAGGGAAAAGGCAGATATCAATTTTAAAGTTGCAGCAAAAAATATAAAGTGAGTTACTAAGTTAGGTGGTCTTTCAACTTATCACTAACATATATTTTGTAAATGATATTCTGAAAGAAAATATAATTTATTTGTTCAGGCATGTCAGTTAGGATAGGTAAGACCACAGTTAAGGACACAAAGTGCTGGAGTAAGTTGGCGAGTCAGGCAGCATCGCCAGAGAACATGGATAGGTGACATTTCAAGTCAAGTCCCTTCTTCGGACCACAGTTAATGCATTTGTCGTGCTCTGCAGGGTTTTTTTTTCCAATAGAAAACTACAACCACACTATCTACCAACTTCTGTAATTGGTTTCAAATATTTACCTCTGCTAACTTGGCTCAAGACCATTTTAGCCTTTAATTTCATTGTGCAGAAATGCTCCAAGATATCCAGGCTTCTGGATATTTTTACACTTTTCTCCAGGCCTGCCTTGATCCTACAAGTCACTACTTGTCTTAAAAGATTACGGGGGAGTAGTTTTATTGCAAATAGTTTTGTGTGGGTTACAATCTGCGAAGGACTGATGGGAATGTGGGAACAATAAAATTAGTTTATGTAGGATTAGTGTGATAATAATAGGAAGTTGATGGTCAACATGGACTCAGTGGGCAAAATAACTTATTTCCAAGCTGTATCTCCCTGTGACTTTATGACTCATCTAGCATGTTTAACAGAATGATCTTAAAAGATAATTTAATTTGGGAGGAAATGTAAGTTTCTCATTACCACATCCTTGTGTGTTGACAGTAAAGTTGTTGGTTTGAAATAAAACTTTATTGGCAATAAAGTTGGACTCTTTAAGTATGGGGAAGGTAAGTCCATTCAAGGAATTAATGCTTGGAGTAAGAGGATGCAGGCGAAAAGAGTACTTTGTATCTGTATTAACCAAGGAGAGGGACATAAGATATAATATAGACACAGGAAACTGCAGACGCTGGAATCTTGTGCAAAAGACAAAGTGCAAAGTTACTCAGCGGGTCAGGCAGCATCTCTGGAGGACATGGTTTGGCAATGTTTCAGGTTGGGACCCTTCTTCAGGCTCTTCAGGAGTAAAGTGAGATTATTATATTTTATTATAATGCTAGGGCAGTTTCAGATCAAGAACGAAGAGAAGTTGGATCTCTTGATAAGATGGATAAAACCCAGGCCTTGATGAGATCTATCCCAGATTATTGAAAGAGATTGGAGGGGCCTTGATGAAAATTTGTATCCTCTCGAAACTCAGGGGTGAGGTCTTTATGCAAATCTGGTTATGCAGAATATGGTTATTCTGGTTACGAGCTACCATTAATTCCACATCCACTGTACAGGCCATCCCTGGGTTATGAACGGGTTCCATTTATATCGATGTCCATAAATCGATTTTTGTCCCTCAGTCTGAATATAAGCAAGATCAGTTGATATGGTAACAATACACCCACAGCACAGCAGTGAATAATGTTGAACAGGGCCAATTAAAACAAACACTTTGTTATTATCTTCCTCTGCCTGGTTACAAAAATTTTCACTGTATCTCGGAACACATGTCAATGATAAACTAATCCCAATACCCTGTGCTTTTTTAAAGACTAAAACGTGCCAGTACACATATCGCAACAGGTCACAGGATGCAATCGCTGCTGTACATCAATCAAGGTTTTTTTACTCTTTAGAAGTGTTAGTACTAGGGCATACTGTCACAAAAAATGCATACTGAACATCAATACCAATGGTTCAAAATCAGGGTATTCCACGTTCAATGGCTGGTTTTCATGGATTTGGCATACCCGAGGCCATTATATTATTTAATGAAGTTCATCACACAAGAATCAATATAAGCAATTGCTTGTCAATTTCCAAAACAACTCTCTTTATGTTGCCTCCCAGGGTGAAACCATCTGTATTCTTGAGAGACAATGGTATCTGATTACTGCAGGAAGATTACATAGAAACATAGAAACATAGAAAATAGGTGCAGGAGTAGGCCATTCGGCCCTTCGAGCCTGCACCGCCATTCAATATGATCATGGCTGATCATCCAGCTCAGTAGCCTGTACCTGCCTTCTCTCCATACCCCCTGATCC
The DNA here is from genome assembly GCF_053455715.1 of Rhinoraja longicauda. NCBI lineage: Eukaryota > Metazoa > Chordata > Chondrichthyes > Rajiformes > Arhynchobatidae > Rhinoraja > Rhinoraja longicauda. The sequence continues at coordinate 55,605,660 of NC_135960.1, read as the reverse complement.
CTTTAGCAAAAAGGGCCACATCTAACTCCCTCTTAAATATAGCCAATGAACTGGCCTCAACTACCTTCTGTGGCAGAGAATTCCACAGACTCACCATTCTCTGTGTGAAGAAATGTTTTCTCATCTCGGTCCTAAAAGACTTCCCCCTTATCCTTAAGCTGTGACCCCTGGTTCTGGACTCCCCCAACATCGGGAACAATCTTCCCACATCTAGCCTCTCCAACCCCTTAAGAATTTTATATGTTTCTATAAGATCCCCCCTCAGTCTTCTAAATTCCAGCGAGTACAAGCCCAGTCTATCCAGTCTTTCCTCATATGCAAGTCCCGCCATCCCAGGGATTAATCTGGTGAACCTTCTCTGTACTCCCTCTAAGGCAAGAACGTCTTTCCTCAGGTTAGGAGACCAAAACTGCACACAATACTCCAGGTGCGGTCTCACCAAGGCCCTGTACAACTGCAGCAGAACCTCCCTGCTCCTAAACTCAAATCCTCTTGCTATGAATGCCAACATACCATTCGCTTTCTTCACTGCCTGCTGCACCTGCATGCTTGCTTTCAATGACTGGTGCACCATGACACCCAGGTCACGTTGCATCTCCCCTTCTCCCAATCGGTCACCATTCAGATAACACTCTGCTTTCCTGTTCTTGCCGCCAAAGTGGATAACCTCACATTTATCCACATTATATTGCATCTGCCATACATTTGCCCACTCGCCTAATCTATCCAAGTCACTCTGCAGCCTCCTAACATCCTCCTCGCAGCTAACACTGCCACCCAGCTTCGTGTCATCCGCAAACTTAGAGATGTTGCATTCAATTCCCTCGTCCAAATCATTAGTATACACTGTAAATAACTGGGGTCCTAGCACTGAGCCTTGCGGTACCCCACTAGTCACTGCCTGCCAATCCGAAAAGGACCCGTTTATTCCTACTCTTTGCTTCCTGTCCGCCAACCAATTTTCTATCCACCTCAAAACTGAACCCTCAATACCGTGTGCTGTAAGTTTGTACACCAATCTCCTATGTGGGACCTTGTCGAAGGCCTTCTGAAAGTTCAGATATAACACATCGACTGGTTCTCCCTTATCCACTCTACTAGTTACATCCTCGAAAAATTCTATAAGATCCGTCAGACATGATTTGCCTTTGGTAAATCCATGCTGACTTTGTCCGATGATTTCACCACTTTCCAAATGTGATGCTATCACATCTTTAATAACTGACTCTAGCATTTTCCCCACTACCGATGTTAGACTAACTGGTCTATAATTCCCCGTTTTCTCTCTCCCTCCCTTTTTAAAATGTGGGGTTACATTAGCTACCCTCCAGTCCTCAGGAACTACTCCAGAATCTAAAGAGTTTTGAAAAATTATCACTAATGCATCCACTATTTCTGAGGCTACTTCCTTAAGCATTCTGGGATGCAGCCTATCTGGCCCTAGGGATTTATCTGCCTTTAATCCATTTAATTTACCTAACACCACTTCCCGACTAACCTGGATTTCCCTCAGTTCCTCCATCTCATTAGACCACCGGTCCCCCGCTATTTCCGGCAGACGGTTTATGTCTTCCTTAGTGAAGACAGAACCAACGTATTTGTTCAATTGGTCTGCCATCTCCTTGTTCCCTATGATCAATTCACCTGTTTCCGACTGCAAGGGACCTACATTTGCCTTAACTAATCTTTTTCTCTTGACATATCTATAAAAGCTTTTGCAGTCTGTTTTTATGTTCCTTGCCAGTTTTCCCTCATAATCTATTTTCCCTTTCCTAATTAAGCCCTTTGTCCTCCTCTGCTGGACTCTGAATTTCTCCCAGTCCTCTGGAATGCTAATTTTTCTGGCTAATCTGTATGCTTCATCTTTTGTTTTAATACTATCCTTGATTTCCCTTGTTAGCCACGGATGCACTACCTTTCCTGGTTTGTTCTTTTGCCAAACTGGGATGAACACTTGTTGTAGTTCATCCATGCGACCTTTAAATGCCTTCCATTGCATGTCCACCGTCAACCCTTTCAGCATCAATCGCCAGTCTATCTTGGACAATTCACGCCTCATACCCTCAAAGTTACCTTTCTTTAAGTTCAGAACACTTGTTTCTGTATCGACTTTGTCACTCTCCATCCTAATGAAGAACTCTACCATATTATGATCACTCCTGCCCAAGGGGCCTCGCACAACAAGACTGCTAACTAACCCTTCCTCATTACTCAATACCCAGTCTAGAATGGCCTGTTCTCTCGTTGGTTCCTTGACATGTTGGTTTAGAAAACCATCTCTCAAACATTCCAAGAAATCCTCTTCCAGAAAGATTACACGTAAACATTTTTTTTTTCCAATACTGGTTTTTGGTTGCATTAAATAATATTGATGGGACGTTGCTCATCTCAGGGTGTCCAAATTTAGCCGTTCAAAACCCAGGGAAGGCCTGTACTATCTGGTTTGCGTTCTATGAATGGGAAGCTGATAATTATACTGTTGTAACTGTGATGAAGTCAGTTGAACCTGAAGCTATTCTGAGTAAAAGTTATTCATCATGACAAGCATGCAGATTGGAGACCATGTTGAAGACTGTTTCTTCAAAGAAACACAGTAGGATCTCACTAAACTCAAAATATGTCAAGTTTCTATCTACTTTGGCACAAATATAACAGCAGGTGATTGAATAGAATTTCAATAGGCACAATGACATTGTTTACTTCAATATTTTGGGTGTACATAAATGATTTCATTGAATTATATTTACAATGGGAGCACATCTTAAAAGACAAGATACCTCTGAATATTCAAACATCTTTGCTGGAACAATAATTCACCTAGATGGTCTGAAACCCCACACTCCCAAAATTACTGTTTTGACGGCTGACTCTGTGTGTACATAAATAATGCAATCATTGATAAAACAGAGGAAATATGTCGATGACCACGTATGATGTGCATTATGACAAAATAACTCTAGTCTGGAACCGTCCTTGATTTTTGTCACAATGGCATAGAATAGCTTAGCTGTAGGTGCCTCTTGCCTAATTTGATGCAGGCCAATGAATATACCCCATTGTCTTACATTTGGCGGATGAAGGTGACAACATCTCAGGATCAGAATATAAACCATATCTCTTGAGTGGACTCCAGCTGTGGGCCATTAGCCTGCACTCTGTCGACAGCAATGCTTGTTTACTGAGCAGTCCTTTTAATTTCAAAACTGATTACTGTCTGTAGTTTACTTCTGAACATGTTTTTCATAAAGACTGGTTCATTGTTGTCGTTGTGCCTGCTCTCCACATAATTCATGAAGGATGTCCTATGTCTAACAATCCTTAATATATACTCACCCTGATTTCTCCTCACCCTAAAGTTATCAGTTAGAGTTTAGAAATTAATTTCTTACTGAAACTGAAGAGCCAAATGAAGTGAAAAATTCCTGGTTGAATGCCATTAAGGCACCAATATATTTCTTTTTAATACTTCGTCCTTTTGGCTGTATTGGATTCTGAGCTGCATGGACTAACTTATTTATACTCACCTTTTGGAAGGATACAAATGTTACATAGATTGAATAATGTCCACTTTTTCCTTCTCTGCTTTCCTGACTGGAAAATAACGGACTGTCGGGAAGCTTGAGAAGATTAAAACCAAGAAAAAAAATCAAAAACTATATTTTTAAAACACTTCGAAGTCCACTTTTTGGTTAAATATTTCAAAAGGAAAGGTTTGTGTAAATCAGGAAATGATCAGGCTAACGTTGAGACTCAAGTGCCTGCAGATACTGGAATCATGCTAACATATCTAGTTCATTAAACGTACTACTCAGAGCCCCACCACAGGATTCAGCAATTGTGTTCAGAAGGTTAGTGTCAGTGAAAGTTTGAGAGAGTTTTGCTGGGCTCCCTGCTGGTTAGCGTCAGGTTGTGTAGAAGCTGATCACACGGATTGTGATACCAATGTCAATAATGTAAAGGGATGGCCAAGGATAAGCTTTATCACAGTGACATTTGGAACAATTTTGCATTTCTTTCAATGACAGCTACAAAAGTATGGCAAAGGACAATCACTTTGTGTTGGGCAATGAATTAGCAAGGAATACGCTGAGTTACTCCAGCACTTTGTGCTTATCTTTTCACAAGAGGAAGATAATATGGTTCACCAGTGCAATGGCTAACTATGACCACAAAAATGATACAAAGTGCTGAAGTAACTCAGCTGGTCAGGCGGTATCCCTGGAGAATGGTTCAATGGTCCTTTATTGTCATGTGTAACGAGGTACAGTGAAAGTTGATTTTCCATACAGTCATACCAAAAAAGCAACCAGATACAAAACTACATAAAGATTTAAACATAAACAGCCACCACAGCGGCGTGTGAGAATCCCCAGGGCACGCAGCATAAGTGGAGACACATAAGTGGAGTTCAATGTCCAGCCCACACACACGCTCCTTCACCGTGATGTGACCAGAGTTGTATCGACTGCTGTCACTCTCTCTGCAGTCCCTGTCCGCCCAAACAGTCAGAAAGCCGTCCACACTCGCACCAGACTCCAGGATGTTCTGATGGTGCAATGTCCCCGCAAACCCGAGGTCACTACACTCATGGCACTCCCTCCGAGTCCCCACCAGTGTAGGCAGCCAATCCATCTTGTTTTCGGCGACCTCACATTCCCCACCGTGATGGAAGGCAACACATATACCTTCTTCCTCCTTTTCTCCCTCGGTTGGAGCAATCGATGAATCCGAAGTCGGGGCGATCAATGCTCCCACAGCTGGCGATCGAAGCCCTCACAACGGGGCGATCAAGGCTCTCGTGATTGGGGCGGTCGAAGCTCCCACGGTTGGAGCTCCCGAAGTCAATCCCCAACAAAGGGACCGCCAGCTCCATGATGTTAAGGCCGCAGTGCAGGCAGAGATACGACACGGAAAAAGTTGCATCTCCTTTGGGGGAAGAGATTGAAAAAAGTTTCCCCCAAGCCCTCGCCCCCCACCCCCCACCCCCCACATAATACAAAACTAAAGATACACCAAAACATAAAAATAAAACAAACTATAAACAACAAAAGAAGAATGGGACGAGACAGGCTGTTGGCGAGGCTGCCACTTATGACGCCACCTGCTGGCCGAGAATACGGATGTTCTCCAGGGATGCTGCTTGACCTGCTGAGTTACTCCAGCACTGTGTGTCCTTTCATGTATTTACCAGGATCTTTTTGCGCATTTTGCATCCTTTTGTGTAGTCGCCAGACATTTCTCTGTTTCTACTTGTGACCACAAAAATACTGTCCATAAATGATTCAGGCTAATTCAGGTTTGATCAAGGGGCTTATTCCCAATTTTTAAAGAGAAAACTAGTTCCAGAGCACTTAAACTTGATTAACATCTGGAATCCCTAAAAAGCAGACAAGTGAAATGTTTTTGTTTCTTCAGTGACCATTTCAACTCCTTTCCTCTTGCTTTGTGGATGTGCTGAATTGATCCATATAACATTGGCGTCTGGCTTACACTAGACAACACATTTCAATACCAAGCACCCTTCATGGATATAATGTGGAGCAGGAGGCTCTGTGAATCAGGATATTATATAAAAAAAGATCAGTGGATGCAGTTGGCTCCAGCTGGTGGCATCTCCTCCCCACACACATGCTAATATTCCTCCCACTTTGGGTTGGATGTGGGCTAAATGTTTCATACATGCTTTTCTTGCATGAGAAGGTAGGATTGCTTACATTTTACAAATGAGTAATTGACTTTTAACAGCAATGTAATGGTGATCTCATTGGCAAATGTCTGGAGCATGACCTGAGGTGAGGGCTGTTATGGTGCAGGCTGGGGAAAGCAGTGCAGCTGTTCAGCACCGTGATGCAGGACTCGGCTGCTGCTCCTAGTCTGGGATGGTGAGTGTGCAATGTTGCCGGGAACAGGCAGTGGCTGCAACGTGTGTTGATTTTACACCTGTATGCTAAGTTTAATCTCGTTACCTCCTCTTCGACTTACAGAGAGTCATAGAGTGATACAGTGCGGAAACAGGACCTTTGACCCAACTTGCCCACGCCGGCCAACATGTCCCAGCTACACTAGTCCCACCTGCCAGCATTTGGTCCATACCCCTCCAAACCTGTCCAATCCATGTGCCTGTCTAACTGCTTCTTAAATGTTGGGATAGTCCCTGCCTCAACTACCTCCTCTGGCAGCTTGTTCCATACATCCACTACCCTTTGTGTGAAAAAGTTACCCTTCAGATTCCTATTAAATCTTTTCCCCTTCACCTTAAACCTATGTCCTCGGGTCCTCGATCATCTGCTCTGGGCAAGAGACTCTGTGCGTCTAGGCAAGAGACTCTGTGCATCTAACTTGATGGGAGCTCTCTTGGCTTTGTTGCACAGCTCTCCCCAGCACAGAGACGTTTCTCTGGTCAGAAACACAACATTGGTCGCTGGCCCACTACTCATTCCTAATTGCTTCTGAAAAGGTAATACTGAGCTTATCCTCTTGGATACCAAGTCAGTGGGGTCAAGTACTGTTGTTCAGTTGGACGTTCCTTCATTTAAACCCAAAATGAAGAAAAAACAAAAAAGTTAAAATAAATTGTGAGCTTGCAAGTCGTGCCTATATATTTGTGTATGGCATCTGCATATTATTAGCAAGGCCAACATTAACTGCCTGCCATTGATGTAAATACTCTTGAAAATTTCTTGGACCGTCACAGTTCACCTTCTGCAGGTATTCCCACAGTACTGTTGGATAGGGACTTCCAGGATTTAGATAAACTTGAAGGAGACCTGCAAGTGGTGATGTTCTTCTTCAATGTCAAGTCAAGTCAAGTCAATTTTATTTGTATAGCACATTTAAAAACAAGTAGTGTGCTGGTGTGGAGGGAGTGAGGATTTATGATGTTGGATTAGTGGGTGGGTGGGTGGGGGTACGTAGTGCTTGTGAACTGGCTCCTTCTCCTGAATGGAATGTTCTCAGAGCGCTCTTCTCTCTTTTTGCTCTATGGAGCTAGTTGGTGACAATTCCATCAGAATTGTGCCTTGTAGCTGGAAAGGAGGATTGGGTGAATAGAAGTCAAAATATTCAGCATGGTATACTCAATCTCTGACCTGTTCTTCTTCATTAGTAATCTCAGTATTCACATAGCTCGCCATAATGCATGTCTATCAACATACCAACCACCCACACACCCCAGAATATGAAGATGGGAGATTTGTTGATGATAATGTTGTTGGCTCTTAAGATTGGGAGAGTAGACTAACTCTTATTGTATATGGTCAATTTAGTTTTAGTTTTAAATTTTAGAGACACTATGTGGAAATAGACCCTTTGGCTCATGGAGTGCACGCCAATCAGCCATCAACCAATACACTACACAGTAGGGACAATTTACGGAAGCCAGTTAACCTAAATCATTGCATGACTTTGGAATGTGGGAGGAAACCCATTCGGGCAATGGAGGAACATACAAACTCTGCACAAACAGCATCCAAAGTGAGGATGGAACCCGGGTCTCTGGCACTGTAAGGCAGGAACTCTACCACTGCACCACTGTGTCACCCTATTTGACTGGCACCTCTGTGTTACAAATGATGCTTGCCACCTAGAAGCTCATTCATTATTTTTTGTAAAGGTTTATTAATCTTGGGTGAATTACTAAACTGTTTTGGACGGAAGAGTCAACCACATTTCTGAGGTCTGGAGTTTTACATAATTCAGGTAGTTTTCATTCCCTGAAGGATAATGGCATGGCTTCTCAGCTTTTATGCAAATCTTGGTCACCATAAACAATAACTTTAAAAAAATTCTATGTTGAATTCATCAAAGTTAGACACGCAAGCCAGTATGGCAAGATTTGAGCTGCCTTGGATCTTATGTATCACAAAATGCTGGAGTAACTCAGCGGGTCAGGCAGCATCTCAGGAGAGAAGGAATGGGTGACGTTTCGGGTCGAGACCCTTCTTCAGATCTTATCCATCATTTGGATCTTATGGGTCATGGTGGAAATTTTTGTTTGGATAATGTTTTTTTAATACACGGATGTCAATGCTTTTGGTTTTACGTTAATGCAATTAAAAAACATCACAAATATTGCAGCAGGCATGTCAAACATTAAAATGTTGTGAAATGCAAATATTTTACATGAACTAAAATAGCAAGTGTGAATACCAACTTTGTTTCTCCTAAACAAAAGTATTAATTCAATAGTAATGGTTGGAGATTGTATGTAGGATTCGCAGCAAACTAAACCAGTGCTTGTGAACTTTCATTCTGGCACGGTTCTTAACACTCCAGCCACTTCTCAGCACTTTCAGACCAGAAACTTTTCATTCCTTTTATTCTTCTTTTCCCAGGTGACATTTTTGATGGGTTCTCACTTCCCGTGTTCTCTCTTCCCATTCCCGCTGGACCCATTACTACTTATTCCTGATCAGGACCAGATTTATTTTACTTTGCTTTAACTTGAACTACTCCAGCCCTCTATTATTGCTCATCACATCTGTTCTCTCTGCTTCCCTGTACTATATTATTTTTCCACCGCCTGCTGCATTGGGATGAAGTCCGTGTTCCCTTGAGCCTGTGCATTGAAGTGCAGAGGGTAAAAGGTGAAAAGTTGAGTGTATGTGACAAATTAGTTTATTTATTTATTATTCTTCTTTTATTATTTCATTTCTTTGCATTATGTATCCTGGTTTTTGCTCAGAAGTACCATGGCATCATGACAATAATAAAATTAGTGAAAAAAATAAAGATTTCAGAGGGATTAAATCAATAAACCGATGTAGCTCATTCTCGATTTGATAAGTAGACTTATCAGGCAGGAATTTCCCAGTGGAAGCACTTATCAGGATGTGCTGTAATGCCAGGACAGGTTTGTGGCACTAGTCGCACAAGCGCAGGCTGGTGGGACGAGTGTAGCTGGGACAAGTTGGCTGGTGTGGGCAAGATGGGCCGATGGGCCTGTTTCCATACTGTATCACTCTATGACTCTAATAAGGAAGCCAAGTTCATTATGAGAAATGTAGAAACTAAAATACAACATACTGAAATTCTGAAATAAAAGTAGAAAATTGTGGAATTGCTCAATAGTTCAACCACTGTGGGACAGTGGTACAGCTAATGGAACTACTGCCTTATAACTTCAACATCCTCAAATCTATCCTGACCAGTAATATGACCATGTTGGCTTCAACAGTTAACAGTGTTTAATTGTGATGTGTACTAAAATGGAACAATGAAATTCTTTCTTGCAGCAGCATAACTAATCTTTAAACACAGTACTCAACATCGAACACAACTAAGTTCAATTAATATAAAATCTTAATTAAAAAAAAAACTATTAATGCAAAAGCAAAACAAAAGGCCAAAGTCCTGAGTGCAACCAAGACAATTTGTGGTTCAAATTTTAATTAATGTCTGTAGTGTTCAATAGCCTGATGGTTGTGGGAAAGAAGCTGTTCTTGAACCTGGAGATCACGGTTTTCAGACTCCTATACCTTCTTCCAGATGACAGAAATGAAATGGGAGCATGGCCAGGGTGGTGTGAGCCCTTGATGATGCTACCTGTTGAAGCATGTGGAGAATGCATGGCGCTTTTCTGGGAGTGATACCTCACTGCCACTTGAGCTGACACTTGTTTTCGCCTTGTAGGCAGTGATGGCATGCAAGCCCTGTCACAGCTGCTGGATTTAGAGCAAAAGTCTCTTTTAGCCTTTTTGATGGCAGTATCCAGGTTGTATCTGAACTTATGGTATGAATCTGCGTCACTTGACACTGACTCACAGTTTCTTCCTGCTTCCCAAAATGTGTAGCTTGGTTAGTTAATTATCCACTGCATATTGCCTGTGTGTCGATGATTAACAGCATCTGCAGGGAGGGGCAGAATTTCTTGCGAATGTGGGGAGAATAAAATAGGTGGGGGTAGGATCGGTGTAGAACAGAGGCCTTGATGGTTCCAGCAGACTTGGTGAGCCTAAAGGCCTATTTCTGTGCTGTATCTGAAATAATGGTAACTATAATTTTGAATTATTTAGGTTGATCTCAGTTAAAACAGAACTCTATACATAGTGATAAATTTCTAAAATTGCTATTCTGGAATGATTAGCCGTGGTCAATCTTCACCTGGTTTTCTCAGCCACCAAACCATGTATTCACTTTGGATCTATTAAGTCATTTCAAGATTTCTTACTGAAGTATTATAATATAAAATGTTATCCAACATGAGAACCAAAATTCATGTTTCTTTGCTAAAATCAGTTCTAGCCACACAGCAATTTAAGTGTTTGCAGTTCCCACTCCTAATCAATAATCACATTTTAATTTTATGAGCATATTTACTTAAATAAAAATATTCTCCGACATAAGGTGAAACATGAGAATGCAGGAAAACAAAATTCTTACGAATACTGATTGCATCATTTTTTTCACAATCACAAACATTGCACCTCTCTGAATAGCTATGCAAATTATGCCATTGTGCTTGAATGAATCGTGATTTAATTTATCTTGCTCTCTCAAGTTCTTAACATTTTACTATTTGACCATTTTTGTTCCAGAGTATCAGTATCCAGAATAAACGGCTTTGTTCTACTCCATTATATTTTCGCATCTCCCTTTCCAGACATTCTGATACATTTTTTTAAACATAGGGTTTTTAATATTTAAAACCAGCAAAATGCCATTGAAAGTATTCCTTTTCAAAAAAAAAGTTATATATTTAGCATTTCATCTGAATTGCCGCTTTCAATAGGTTTTAGAACATAGAATATTTAACAGTACACCACCGGAACTGGCTCTTCGGCCCACAGTGTCTGTCCATATACCTCCATTTCATATATATATCCATATGCTTCTCTAAAAGTCTCCTGAACACCACTATCGTGTCTGCCTACATCACCACCCTTGGCAGCGCATTCCAGACACCCAACACCCTCTGTGTAAAGAAAAACTTGCCCGGCTCCTCTCTGTTAAACTTTGCCCACTTCACCTTAAAGCTATGCCCTCTAGTCTTTGATATTTCCACTCTGGGGAAAAATCCTTTCTAACTACCTGACTATCCTATCTAAGTCAAAGGAAATCTTGTGGATCTTACTTTTGATAAATCTTCCTCTCAGTAGCTTGATGTTGCTGAGATAATTGTTTGTTAGAATCAAGAGCCACAGTTTCTAGTTCTGTCTCAAGTAATTGCACATTAGGGATAAGGAGGGAGGGGGAATTGAAAGCTAGCAACTCCCAATTGCACAAGGTGCTGCTTTAAGCATTGATTAACTGTGATTTCCATGGTGCAATACTAATGCCTTATTATCAGTCTGGTCAGTGATATTTAAAGGGATTATTGGAGGCTCTCCACAAAGAGTTCATTAAATCTTCTATAATTATGTTTCTATGGCACTAGAATATCCACCAAACGAACAAATGAGTGCAAAAGGCAAGACAGACCCATTTTTAGCCATGTTCAGCTAGATTTTTTTGTCTTCCTCCTGAGATTTCTACCATCACAAAAATTAATTTTCAGTCAATATGATTAACTCCAAATTATGTCAAAAATAAGTTGGGAGCACTGGGGTGAGAGAAAAGGCTTATAGGTTCTAGTAATGACCCTTTTATACTACAGAAGACCTATATTCCAGCACTAGTTACACTTCTAGCGAAGTTGTTCTGATACATTACATACACAAGCATTCACCTGAGAGTGTGGAACATTGCCCAGATTCCTGTTCACATTATGTCAGACAAATCTAATCTGGTTTAATGTCCTAATCATTAGCTAAATGATGTAAAGTGTCAGGCAGCACATATTTACCAATAACTGGTTTGCCAATGCAAGTTTGGTTTCAGCAAAATCACTCGGCTACAGGCCTGGTCTTTGTCCAATAATAGACCAAACAACTGGATAACAGAAGTGAGGTAAGAATGACTTCAAGGCAGCATTTGATCATGATGCTGTGGTGAAACTGAACTTAATGGGATCAAGGAGAATATATTTCAAAGGCTGGAGTCCTATACGGTACAAAGAAGGTGTGTGCAGGTTTGAGGTCAATCATCTCAGCCTGAGGGCATCACTGTAGGAGCTTCTCAGGCTGGTGTCTTCACCCTAACCATCTGCATCAATTACCTTTTTTCAGGTCATAAGGTCAGAAGTGGTGATTTTCACTCATGATTGCACAATACTCTGTTGTTCAATACTCTTCAGCAAGTGAACCTGCCCATCCCTGTTCCTGTGGTGAACATTAACCATATCCCCGAAACAACTCCAAGGATAATCGATTTGGAATATACAAAAAATTGCTCATTCTTTTATCAAAATATAGTGATGGATGACTACTTAGTTCACGGTGTCGTTGTGGGAGACAGTTTGCATGCTTGTTGTTGCAGCTCTATCGCAGCAGGCGTTTCAGTTCAGCAAAAACTATTTAGTTTTGATCATTTATAATTTGCAATCACATTTTATTTTATCATATACTTCTGTTAATGCCATGAGCTTTGTTTTAACTTTGCGCAGAGTAAGAAACTAATTTTCTGATAATGATGTTGTTGAACTATTGGTAATGGAAGATATTCTCATTTGGTTGTTGTGCTGGAGAAATGTGTGTAACTGGAACAAAAGAGCACACAAATGTAATTGGAGCCAACCCAAAATTGACCTGTGCACTAAGAGGCAATTTGTGCATTTTTCAGTTACGTTCACAAGAACTTAAGGATCGATTACAGTGCTGTCATTGGAATTATATGTTTGACAAAGGAAGTTATTTATACACAGAACAGTTATGAAGAATTTTTGGCACTGATTGCTTGATGAAATGAAACACTGTGTCAATAAAAGTAACTGATGGAAACTATTTCCATTTCACACACAAAGATCTGTGGTTCCTGACTTTTTTCAGATGGTGTTGTCCCAACCTATGATGCAACGTGTATAATTGATATCATGTGTGAATGTAATGCAACATAAACCACTAAGAAAAGCTTCCACATTACAGACTGTATTTTGTTCACTTTAAATAGTTTATATTTTTACATAATTACTATTTGAATTTGTGAGTAACGGTACCTTTAGCTTTAATTGATATCTTTTACAATGCATCACTCTGTTGAGTATGAGAATGATCAAATCATTTTAATATTTGAAAAGCTCTTCACTGCAAAGTCACAGGCAAAAGAAAATTCTGCAGCGTAAAAGATTCAGCCAATAATTTACTGCCTTTTATCCGAATGGACAACCATCTTGTATATGTGCCAGGTTAGGAAAGCAGCAGCTGCATATTTTTATTACCTAAATCTTGTGTCCTGTTTCCATTTCCAATAATATCATGCTTGACTTTTACAATAATATCAGGCTAACTTTTAAATATCACTGGATCTGGTGAGCTGAGAATTGGCACCTCTCTGAATCATGTTAGCTGAATGCAAATGCACATTTAATTATATTTGTTCAGGTAAAGAGAATATATTTTCTACAATTGATCAGAAAATTAGAAGGGTTGATATACAATTTCTGTGATGTATTGTCCATAACAAATTTCACCCCAATGTTTTTGTTCACCACCACGGCAGAGTTAAGTATTTTTTTTACATGGAATGTCATCTTGGAGCCTTCGTTTTTTGTCTTTGCTTTGAATTTTCTTTCATTTTTTGCAATTCCAATTTATTCTACCTTTCTCATTATTTTCTCATTAAATTTATTATCCCCGTACTATCATTGAAAAAAATGTATGTTACAGAAAGTTAATGCGAAAAGTATGTTGTACAAACATTTTTTATTCAGGTTATAAATCAGTAAAAGTTGTTCAAGTTCTTCTGTCATTTCAATCAGCTCCATGTTTTAAAGCTCTATTTGGCCAATGTTGTCCTGAGTAACTTGCCCAGGCACAAATGTTGGCATTTGCTCAAATCAGCTTTTAAATTTTAAACATTATAATCTTTCAAATGTGCAATGAAATGTAAGTCCCTTTAAACATCCCAAATGGATTTTTCTTTTAAAAAAGGTTTTGCTTCTGGGACTAATACAGTGGAGAAATATTACTGGCGTTAAGCTCTACACTCAAAAACAGTTATTTTAAAATATATTTATTAGGCTTGTATGTGTCTCTTACAAGTATGTGAAGCAGTGAAAACAGTGCTGCACTCAAATATTCAGAATGCACAAGTATCCTCATGGATGCGAGGAATAGAAAAGAATCACGCCAGGATACTTTTTATCAGATAGACGTTGAACAAGAAAAAGAGAGTCAATCGAAATGTACACTAGACTACAACATAGTTTGTGTGCGAGCAGAATTAATTGTAAGTGACATTGGCCAAACGGAACATATTCAGTCCATGATTTGATCAAGCTCTTGAAGTAATCTAAAGTGCTAATTGTTGCTATGTTGATATGCCATGCTGACTATGATCAATGGGCATTCTTTGGGCTGAAAGCATCACCTTTACTGCATTGACTTAGCTCGGCTCAACTTTAACGATGTTCATGACTGGGCCTCACGGCCCTCACAAAATGCGAGTGCTAAGTGCGAAGTGCGAGTGCTAAGTGCGAAGAATTCGCTAAATTTCTCACCAACAAAGTTGAGAATATTAGAATGAACATTTCCCCTCCCACCCGTGACCTAGCTGTCTCACTAGTCTGTTCATCTAAATTGGACTGCTTCCAACCCGTCACTCTATCCTCCCTTGCAAAGCTTGTCTCCGCTATGAAACCTGCAACCTGCCCCCTTGATCCAGCCCCCACTGCCCTTCTGAAGGATGTCATTGCAATAGCCGGTCCCAGCATCCTCTCTATTATCAACAGTTCTCTGGCCACTGGCACTGTTCCAACCAGTTTCAAGCACGCGGTGGTCCAGCCCCTACTGAAAAAACCTAACCTAGACCCCACCTTGCCTAGCAACTACAGACCCATTTCCAAACTGCCATTCTTGTCAAAAGTCCTTGAAAAGGCAATCCTAAACCAATTAGTGCCCTACCTGCACCAAAACACCATCCTGGAAAGTTTCCAGTCAGGTTTCAGAGCCCACCACAGCACAGAGTCTGCCTTGTTGAAGGTACACAATGACCTGCTTCTCGCCATCGACACCGGCGACTGTGCAATCCTGCTCCTTCTCGACCTCAGCGCAGCGTTCGATACAGTGGACCACACCATCCTTATTGACCGTCTCCGGTACGCGGTTGGCATTGATGGCACTGCCCTGAGCTGGTTCGCTTCGTACCTCAAAGATAGGAGTTTCGCCATCAACATAGGCAGTTATTCCTCTGCTCCAGCTAGCCTCTCCTGCGGAGTTCCACAAGGCTCCATCCTAGGCCCCATTCTCTTCTCCCTATACATGCTCCCCCTTGGCCAAATCATTCAAAGGCACGGCATTTCTTTCCACTGCTATGCCGATGACACTCTGCTTTACCTCCCCCTGAAACCCAACAACCAGTCAAATTTAAACAGCCTCTCACACTGCCTTGAGGACATAAAATGTTGGATGGCACAGAACTTCCTCCAATTAAATGAGAGCAAGTCTGAGGTCATCCTATTCGCCCCCCCCGACTCCATCAAAGTGATAACAGGCAGATTTGGAAGCCTATCCTGCCTAGTCAAACCGCATGTCAAAAACCTCGGCATGATATTTGACTCTGCATTAAAATTTGATAAGCAAGTCAACGCCGTGGTAAAAGCCAGCTTCTTCCAACTTCGAACCATAGCTAAAATCAAACCTTTCCTCCAATTCGACGACACAGAAAAAATCATTCACGCTTTCATTTCCTCCCGCCTAGACTACTGCAACGCCCTACCTGCACCAAAACACCATCCTGGAAAGTTTCCAGTCAGGTTTCAGAGCCCACCACAGCACAGAGTCTGCCTTGTTGAAGGTACACAACGACCTGCTTCTCGCCATCGACACCGGCGACTGTGCAATCCTGCTCCTTCTCGACCTCAGCGCAGCATTCGATACAGTGGACCACACCATCCTTATTGACCGTCTCCGGTACACGGTTGGCATTGATGGCACTGCCCTGAGCTGGTTTGCTTCGTACCTCAAAGATAGGAGTTTCGCCATCAACATAGGCAGTTATTCCTCTGCTCCAGCTAGCCTCTCCTGCGGAGTTCCACAAGGCTCCATCCTAGGCCCCATTCTCTTCTCTCTATACATGCTCCCCCTTGGCCAAATCATTCAAAGGCACGGCATTTCTTTCCACTGCTATGCCGATGACACTCAGCTTTACCTCCCCCTGAAACCCAACAACCAGTCAAATTTAAACAGCCTCTCACACTGCCTTGAGGACATAAAATGTTGGATGGCACAGAACTTCCTCCAATTAAATGAGAGCAAGTCTGAGGTCATCCTATTCGGCCCCCCCGACTCCATCAAATTGATAACAGGCAGTCTTGGAAGCCTATCCTGCCTAGTCAAACCGCATGTCAAAAACCTCGGCATGATATTTGACTCTGCATTAAAATTTGATAAGCAAGTCAACGCTGTGGTAAAAGCCAGCTTCTTCCAACTTCGAACCATAGCTAAAATCAAACCTTTCCTCCAATTCGACGACACAGAAAAAATCATTCACGCTTTCATTTCCTCCCGCCTAGACTACTGCAACTCCCTATACACTGGGATCAGCCAATCTTCCCTGTCCCGCCTGCATCTGGTCCAAAACGCCGCAGCGAGACTCCTGACGGGTACCCGTAAAAGGGACCACATCACCCCGATTCTGGCCTCTCTCCACTGGCTCCCTGTACGGTACACTCCCCCACCTACATCAAAAATCTTCTAACCCCCCTCTCTAACTCCAGGTCCCTCAGATCGGCCGACTTGGGGCTATTCACTATCCCGCGGTCTAGGCTTAAACTCAGGGGTGACCACGCTTTTGCGGTTGCAGCTCCTAGACTGTGGAACAGCATCCCTCTCCCCATCAGAACTGCCCCCTCCATCGACTCCTTTAAGTTCAGGCTCAAAACATATTTCTACTCCCTAGCGTTTGAGGCTCATTGAGGAGGCGCTGTGAACTGTTTGCGTGCTACTGTATGTTTTCATTTTTTTCCTATTGGAACCTAATCAAATGTACAGCACTTTGGTCAACGTGGGTTGTTTTTAAATGTGCTATACAAATAAAATTGACTTGACTTGACTTGACTTGACAAAAGGTAAGCAGAACTTACTCTTGAAAGAAACATCCTGTTTCGTCTTCATCATCGTTTATCACAGTCACACCATACAATTGATCCAAGCATGCATTGGAACAATACCAAGCCCCAATGCATTGGCGGCACAGTAGCACAGTGGTAGAGTTGCTGCTTTACAGCTTTTGCAGCACCTGAGACCCAGGTTTGATCCTGACTACGCGTATTGTCTGCAAGAAATTTGTACATTCTCCAAGATCTTCGGTTTTCTCCCACACTTCAGAGAGGTATAGGTTTGTAGGTTAGTTGGCTTGGTTAAAATGTGAATTGTCCCTAGTGTGTGTAGGATAGTGTTAATGTGCAGGAATTGCTGGTCAGCGTGGATTCGATGGGGCGAAAAGCAGGTTTCCGTGCTGTATCTCTAAATCTAAACTAAGTTCCATTCATTATGTCAATATCCTATGTGAGTAATCGTCTGTCCAATTATCATTATTAAATACCCTCTGTACTCGATGGAGGTATATCAAGGACAATAGCATTCATGGGGTCCTAGTAGCAGGAGGTTAGCATGATCATAATTAAAATAATGTAAAAATAATTATTGATGGAAGGGCATCAATCAATAATAATGTGTTCTGAAAACTCTCAAATGGATGGAGCTCCATGTATACATATGAGATAATGGGACAATATTTTATGTCTGATCAGTAATATCACTGGAGGCAATGATTGGAAACTAAAGGTCAATTGAAATATCGTTTCAACATTTTAATTTTTTTCTACTTTTGACAAGCATTTGCAGAGATTAAAATTCCAAATAAAGTAAACATTTTTTATTGGTACCGCTTTTAAATATTAGTGTCATTGCCATAGAGGCAATGCTATTATAATTATTTAAGAAAATACAAATTACTGGAGTAACTCAGTGGGTCAGGCAGCATCTCTGGAAAGGAATTTCATCAATAATCTGTCCACTGTGATGGAGATAGATAGACCAAGAAAGGAGTGAGAGGTGTCAGAGATAGTTCAAGAATGTATTATAATTATCTTCATGAGAAAAAACAGTAAGATTTCACCCGAGTACAAAAAAAACTGTAATGTGGAGTCAGTCATGGCAGAAGCAGATAATATCATAATATTGGTTTTTTTTTCATTATGTGATAGAAGTGACATTTTTAGACAATAGACAATAGACAATAGGTGCAGGAGTAGGCCATTCAGCCCTTCGAGCCAGCACCGCCATTCAATGCGATCATGGCTGATCACTCTCAATCGGTACCCCGTTCCTGCCTTCTCCCCATACCCCCTCACTCCGCTATCCTTAAGAGCTCTATCCAGCTCTCTCTTGAAAGCATCCAACGAACTGGCCTCCACTGCCTTCTGAGGCAGAGAATTCCACACCTTCACCACTCTCTGACTGAAAAAGTTCTTCCTCATCTCCGTTCTAAATGGCCTACCCCTTATTCTTAAACTGTGGCCCCTTGTTCTGGACTCCCCCAACATTGGGAACATGTTTCCTGCCTCTAATGTGTCCAATCCCCTAATTATCTTGTATGTTTCAATAAGATCCCCCCTCATCCTTCTAAATTCCAGTGTATACAAGCCCAATCGCTCCAGCCTTTCAACATATGACAGTCCCGCCATTCCGGGAATTAACCTAGTGAACCTACGCTGCACGCCCTCCATAACAAGAATATCCTTCCTCAAATTTGGAGACCAAAACTGCACACAGTACTCCAGGTGCGGCCTCACCAGGGCCCGGTACAACTGTAGAAGGACCTCTTTGCTCCTATACTCAACTCCTCTTGTTATGAAGGCCAACATTCCATTGGCTTTCTTCACTGCCTGTTGTACCTGCATGCTTCCTTTCATTGACTGATGCACTAGGACACCCAGATCTCGTTGAACTCCCCCTCCTCCTAACTTGACACCATTCAGATAATAATCTGCCTTTCTATTCTTACTTCCAAAGTGAATAACCTCACACTTATCTACATTAAACTGCATCTGCCATGTATCCGCCCACTCACACAACCTGTCCAAGTCACCCTGCAGCCTTATTGCATCTTCCTCACAATTCACACTACCCCCCAGCTTAGTATCATCTGCAAATTTGCTAATGGTACTTTTAATCCCTTCGTCTAAGTCATTAATGTATATCGTAAATAGCTGGGGTCCCAGAACCGAACCTTGCGGTACCCCACTGGTCACTGCTTGCAATTCCGAAAGGGACCCATTTATCCCCACTCTTTGCTTTCTGTCTGTCAACCAATTTTCTATCCATGTCAGTACCCTACCCCCAATACCATGTGCCCTAATTTTGCCCACTAATCTCCTATGTGGGACCTTGTCGAAGGCTTTCTGAAAGTTGAGGTACACCACATCCACTGACTCTCCCCTGTCAATTTTCCTAGTTACATCCTCAAAAATTCCAGTAGATTTGTCAAGCATGATTTCCCCTTCGTAAATCCATGCTGACTCGGAATGATCCTGTTACTGCTATCCAAATGCTCAGCAATTTCGTCTTTTATAATTGACTCCAGCATCTTCCCCACCACTGATGTCAGACTAACTGGTCTATAATTACCCGTTTTCTCTCTCCCTCCTTTCTTAAAAAGTGGGATAACATTTGCTATCCTCCAATCCACAGGAACTGATCCTGAATCTATAGAACATTGAAAAATGATCTCCAATGCTTCCACTATTTCTAGAGCCATCTCCTTAAGTACCCTGGGATGCAGACCATCAGGCCCTGGGGATTTATCAGCCTTCAGTCCCATCAGTCTACCCAAAACCATTTCCTGCCTAATGTGGATTTCCTTCAGTTCCTCCATCACCCTAGGTTCTCCGGCCCCTAGAACATTTGGGAGATTGTGTGTATCTTCCTCAGTGAATTTGATTGGAATTTTTTAGCAAATTATGGTTCTACATTTCAGGAGTGTTCATAGTCATAGAGTCATACAGCGTGGAAACAGGCCCTTCGGCCGAACTTACCCACACCGACCAACATGTCTCATCTACACTAGTCCCACCTGCTTGTGGTTAGCCTGTATCCCTCTAAAACTGTCCTAACTATGTACCTTTCCAAATGTTTTTTCAACATCGCAATACTACCTGCCTCAACTCCTTCTCTGGCTGCTCATTCCATACACCACCACCCTTTGTGTGAAAAAGTTACCTCTTAGGTTCCTATTTAATCTTTCCCCCATCATTTTAAACCTATGTCCTCTGGTTCTCGATTCCCCTACTCTGGGCAGGAGACTCTGTGCATCTACCCGATCTATTCCGCTCATGATTTTGTACACCTCTATAAGATCACCCCTCATCCTCCTGTGCTCTCAGCAATATAGTCCTAGCCTGCTCAACCTCTCCCTGTAGCTCGGGCCCTCGATTCTCGCAAATTTTCTCTGCACCCTTTCCAGCTTGATAACATTGTTCCTAAAACATGGTGCCTAGAACTGAACACCACACTCTAAATGCAGCCTCGACAACGTCTTATATAACTGCAACGTGACCTCCCAACTTCTATACTCAATACTCTGACTGATGAAGGCAAATGCGCCAACAACCTTTTTGACCAGCATATGGTGCCACTTTCAACGAACTATGTACCTGCACTCCTAGATTCTTCAGCTCTATAACACTCTCCAGAGCTCTACAATTCATTGTGTAGGTCCTGCCCATGTAAGTCTTCCCAAAGTGCAAGACCTCATATTTCTCTGTATTCCATCAACCGTTCCTCAACCCACCTGCCGTTTTTGACAACCATCTTCACTACCTACAACACCACCCACTTTAGCGTCATCTGCAAACTTGCGAATCATGCCATGTACCTTCTTATCCAAATCATTGATATAGATGACAGACAGCAATGGGCCCAACGTCGAACCCTGAGGCACACCACCAGTCACAGGCCTCCAGTCTGAAAAGCAGCCTTCCACCATCTCACTCTGCTTCCTTCCATGAAGCTAGTTTTCTATCTTTTTGGTCTCTTTTGAGACCTTTAAATGAACTATCCTTGGGAAATGGGGGCATAGGAGACTGCGGATGCTGGAATCTTAAGCAAAACACAAAGTACTTTTGGAACTCAGGCAGCATCTGTGGAGGGAATGATCTGAAGAAGGACTCTGACCCAAAACATTGCTTATCCATTCCTTCAGCAGATGTCGCCTGACCCGCTGAGTGCCTCCAGAACTTTGTGTTTTGTTCAATAACTTGAAAAGTTTTCAGATTACACACATATCACCAGTGGAGTAAATAACAGTGCGACAACAACAGATTTCAGGAGAGCAGAGAAACGGTTTAAATAAACAGTTGAATGCCAGGTGAATTTTAATGCAGAAAAGTGTGAAATTATGTATTTTGGCAGAAAGAATTTAGAGAGATAATATGAACTAAACCTTTACATTCACAGTGACTGTGACTTATGAAAGTGGCAGAACAAATTGAGAAATTGCTAAAAAGGCATATGAGAACTTTGACTTTATAAATGGCTTACAGAACAAACGCAAGGAGGTTGTGTTGAGCTATTATAATTCAGCTGTCAGCTGGAGTATTGTGGCCATTTCTTAAAGCTGTGTTTGAAGAGTGAATTTAAGGGATTAGAGATTCTCCAAAAATAGATGGAGTAGAATTGTACCATGGCTGTGGGACTGTGGTGTGGAAGATGGCAGAGTAGTTGCAGTTTTATGGATAGACTAAAACAGCTGAGATTGTGTCCTTAGAGAAAGTTGAAGGAGATTTGATAATAGACAAGGATTTTGGAGAGGTTACATACCAATATGTATTTTTAGCATCTGTACCCAATCCTTCTATCTTTTACTTGGGTACCTAATATATTTCTTGTATATTATTCAATGAAAACTAATCAGATGTATGTGGTTTACATAATAGTTGCATCTAAATTTAAAAAAAAGACAAAAAATATGACCTCATTCAGCTAATACTGAAAATATATAAAGTAGCTGATATCTCTGCCTAAATCAATTTAAAAGCAATGCTTGGGGTCAAAATGTCACATAACACAGAAACAGGCCCTTCAGCTAACTCATCCATGCTGACCGAGATGCTCCATCAAAGCTAGTTACATTTGCCCACTTTACGGTAATATCCCTCTCATACTTTTCCATCCAAGGACCTATCCAAGTGTCTTTTAAATGCTATTATAGTACATGCCTCAACTACTTCCACTGGCAGCTCGCTCCATATACCCACCACTCTCTGGGTGAAAATGTTGCCCCTCAGGTTGCTATCAAATCTTGCTACTCTCACCTTAAACCTGTCCTCTGGTTCTTGATTCCCCAACCCTGGGGGGGGGGGGGGTTAAAGACTTTATGCATTCATCCTATCTATTCCCCAATGATTTTATACACCTCAAAAAGATCATCTCTTGTGCTCAGAGGAATAAAGTCCTAGTATGGCCTACCTCTCCCTGTAGCTCAGACCCTCACATCCTACTAAATCTTTGGGTACTCTTTCCAGCTTAATAATATCCACCCTATTGCAGGTGACCAAAAGTTGGCGCAATTACACAAGGAATGCGAGGTATAGAGCTTCCACAGACTTAAGTGAAGTAAGAATGGCAGCTCCAGCAAGTGAGCCTGCCTCGTGTGCCACAAGGTGAGGTGGTGTACGCTGCTGCTTTCCTGAGAAGAACCACCTCTCTCAGGTTCTCTCCAAGATCAGCACCAGAGACTGTCAGACCTGGGTGCATGGGAAATAGCAAGGACAAGAATACTTTAAACAGTAACATCACCTTCACTGCAACGAGTTGAAAAGGATCCGAGAAGAAGCTGGTGTAAAACATTAGGAACAGGAGTAACTATTCAAACCCTCTGGTCTGCTCAGTTGATACCAGAGATACT
Organism: Rhinoraja longicauda; assembly: GCF_053455715.1. NCBI lineage: Eukaryota > Metazoa > Chordata > Chondrichthyes > Rajiformes > Arhynchobatidae > Rhinoraja > Rhinoraja longicauda. The sequence continues at coordinate 55,582,719 of NC_135960.1, read as the reverse complement.
AGAGGAACAAGATGGACCACTCCGTTGAAATCGCCTATACTGAAGTGTAGTACGCAAAGGAGCGTAACGTCCGCCATTTTAGTATCATATCATCATCATATCATATATATACAGCCGGAAACAGGCCTTTTCGGCCCACCAAGTCCGTGCCGCCCAGTGATCCCCGTACATTAACACTATCCTACACCCACTAGGGACAATTTTTACATTTACCCAGCCAATTAACCTACATACCTGTACGTCTTTGGAGTGTGGGAGGAAACCGAAGATCTCGGAGAAAACCCACGCAGGTCACGGGGAGAACGTACAAACTCCTTACAGTGCAGCACCCGTAGTCAGGATCGAACCTGAGTCTCCGACGCTGCATTCGCTGTAAAGCAGCAACTCTACCGCTGTGCTACCGTGCCGCCCAGACAAAACCCGCCGTCCGTTATGCCTCACAGTGTAATCAGTGTTTTGGGGGAACAGTATGTGTGATGATACCATTAAAATGCAGAATATATCTCATCTATCAACTCACAGATTTTTGTTATTTTTCTTTTAAAATGTTTCTGCATGTTTCTGCCTACTAAAATGGCGCCATGACATACTACGTTTTTTAGGGTCAAGTGGTCTATCTTGTTCCTCTAGTATCTTTGGTTGATACATTGTGGATTTTCATCTTTGCTTCATTCACCCATCCGTACTCTAGTTCACACCGAGCAAGGGACATGAGTTTTTCATAAACTTAGATCTCAAGAATTGGGCTCACAAATAAGAATTAATCATAAGCAGTGTAGAGAGAACTGTATATTATCAAAAAACTTTTACCACAACATCGGCATCGGCAGTGCTGAAATCTTCCAGTGACCTAAACAACTAAGGAAGTTAAGCATCTCTCAAAACATGTGACTCAGACCACTGTATATCTGTTCATGAAGCTTGTTATGTTACTGAAGTATTCATGGTTTTGAAAATTTATGCAGCTTACACTGAGACAATCAATCAACCTTAGGCTGCACTGATTTTTTTTGCATTTTATCAAAGACTTGATCTATTTTATCGTAAGGTTACAGAGAACGACTGAACATTTAACTCAAGCAACTGAACCACATTTAGATTGACACTTTAGTTGGGTGTGCAGATTTGCATTGGTAAACTGTTGGGTTACACCAGTTATACATCAGACAAACCCCAAGTTCTCTTCAATAACTGAAATGATATATCATAAAAAACTTCTGCGGTAGACTACCTAGTAAACATGCAATCAATCTCAGAAAGACAAATAAATGCAGTAAACATATCACATTTATGCAGAGGTTGCAAAATTGCCTACGTACAAAACAATGGTTATCGAGTAGAAGCTGAAAAATGAGATTAAATTGAAATGTTCCAAAAGTGCCATCAACAGTAAGATTTATCTGGTTTCTACCCATGATTTGAACTCTGAGATAAAATTACATTTTAAAAATCACTCGTTGATTCACCTTCACTGTCTGTTGCTTATCTATGCCAATTTATATTGCAAAAGGGCCATAATTTCATTCTTGCAGTAGCCACACTTGTTTGTCTTTGATGTGCACATTCATCTAAATTTGTTTCTGGGCAATGATCTCATTCCTCTTCTTTTCAATAGGTAAATCAGTCTTTAGTTTAGTTTAGAGATACAGTGCGAAAACAGGCCCTTCGGCCCACCGATTCTGTGCAGACCAGCGATCCACGCAAACCAACACTATCCTCAAACACTCGGGACAATTTACAATTTTACCCAAGCCAATTAGCCTACAAACCTGTATATCTTTGGCAGGGCCGGATTAAACTAGTGCTGTAGCTGGGGTTGCCAACTTCCTCACTCCCAAATACAGGACAAGGTGACTTCACCACCCCGAGCCCCACGTGACCAACCCAGCCAGCGGCAGCATGTTCCCTCTCCACCAATGGCAGCCACCCGGGTCGGGAGGCGGATTGCTATGCAACCTCCGTTAGGCAGCGCCCGGGCCTACAGTGTCAGGAGGTAGACACAAAATGCTGGAGTAACTCAGCGGGTCAGGCAGCATCTCGGGAGAGAAGGAATGGGTGACGTTTCAGGTTGAGACCCATCTTCTGCTGGATGTCCATGAGGTGGGCGGTGAGGACTTCGCCATGGACGACGAGGGCGACAAAGGTATCCACAAACTGAAGGAGAAGGCGAAGAGGAAGGGGCGAGGATTTGGCTCCGAGGAAGGTGCTCGATCCAGGTTGCGAGAAGTCTACGACTCCATGGAGCAACCCCAGCATGCTATTGGTGTCGGTATTACCTACAGACCACTAGATTGCCCTGTGTCGGCTTGTTCCTGGAGCTGAGCGAATCCATTATGAGTGCCAGCACAGTGACAGGGCTTTTACAACTGGCCAGGAAAGCTTTGCCAACTGACAATCTATGCCTTCAGACATTGCACGTTGTCAAACATGTAGGGGACTTCAATGCCTCTCAACATTCCTGACTTACTGTTTCAAAGCTTTATCTCTAAGCTAAAACTAGAAGAGGAGGTCATCGAAACTTGGGAAATTCTTTAGGGTTTTGTCAGGCTTGATGTGGGGTGGACATTTCTACATCTGAGATGTCTGGGACCATGGATCACAGTTAAAGAATAAACAATTGAAGATGATGAATAAAAATGATGGCAGCAAAGATGTCATGGATGCTGCATTATTCCCAGGGAATTTATGCTTCAACCAAGGATACAAAATGTTCAAAGATACCAAATCAGAAAGGCATCTACCAGCACTTACAAAGCATTGGGGCTGTGTTTTCCAGATTCTGGTCTGTGTGTCGTTGGGGTTCCCACACTCTTTATGGGAATGACAGAAAATGTGAAATGGCAGATGTAATAACCATTGTGTTATTCCCAGCAGATTGACCATTAGGAGTTCCAGCTGCTGTTGCTGCACATCGTTAGCAGGGACAGGAGCTGGCCACTGGTCTCTCTGAAACTTGGAAGAGCTCCTGCCTCAGCTGGATGGGGTGAAAATGAATGAGGGGCCACTGGTGCCACTTGCCTCTGGTGTTCCTGTTGTTTCATGGGTAGCCCACAAATGATTCCTGAGCCTCAAAGAGCGAGAAGTTGCTTGGCGGGACAGTTAGACTGGCTCCTTTGATGGCTGCAGCACCATGCTGATGCTTAAACTACTCTGAAAGCTGCAGCTGATTCTTTACATGACCTCTCCTGGCTCAACATCTGTGGAATATTGCTAGTGCGTTATCTGCACACGCCAGATGCTTCAAACAACTTTCTGGGATGCCTTTGCAGTTCACATCAATATCAAAGCTCTTGCTTTGGTGGAGATGAAGTCTCTACTGGCCATTTACACCAATTCTGCTGCTATTCCACACCAGTGTATGCTGAGAGTGCTATATTGGTAAATCTGGAAGGGTTGAGCTCATGGGGAGGATTAGGGAAATTCAGGTTTAGGGAAATTGGAAACTGCTCCTTTTGGTAAATTGCAAGTACTTACCGAATTTCAGATTGAAACAGAAAACCAGAATGGATTCCTCAACATCTTGGGCTTCTGGCAAACCTAATGTAATGAGGAGAATGTGCTTAGATAGGTAAATGAATATGAAAGACAGGAATCAAGTTTTCAGCAGCCTGTTAAATATTGACAAAGGTCACTGACTTGAAGTGTTAAGATGAATACTGGCAATTTGAAATGCTTGCCTGTTTCCTATCAGATTATTAAAAAACTAAACCTAGTTAAAGAGCATATTTGGATTGAAATTCTGTTGCTCTGGTAAATATTTGTGAAAGAATCCTGATGTTCAACTGAAACACTACGTAATTTTACTTTATTTGGTTTTGTTTTCAGTGGAACGTTAAGTATTGTAAAGCTCTGGTGCTTTTGTCTGCCGTATGATTAAATGTTATATATTTAGATAATACAGTATTTGAATGAAATGGCACATATAAGTTGCCAATATATGTCACAATAGCAACCCACGTTAAAAACATTCATGCATAGGAATATTTTGTTGCTCATAATCAGAAGCAAGTCATTCTCAATCTCGAGGGATTGCCTTAGAAAAATAAGAAATCTTGTTTGCATTTTAAACATTCCTCACTCCGAATATTATTTGGCTTATATATTAAAGCAATTAAGGGATATTGGGCTAGTGTGGGAAGGTGGTTCTGATTTCAGCAAAGAGTCGATTGGATGACGGAATAACACAAGGGACCAAAAGGGTTAACCTTACTTCAATTACTTAGCTTCTGCGCATTGTTTCATGTTTGTCTGTCACCATATAATTAAAAATGAGAGACAAAATGATCTTAATCACACTTAGAGCACATATTTGGAATGCCAGCATATTGATGTTCATGCAGATTTATGGTGCCACTTTGGAAAACCCTGCAAACTGCTCAAAGTATTCTATAATGTTTGTTTAAATAAGCCACAGATTGCTGTCAAGGATCATGTAAATCCATTCTGCAGATCCTGCTACATATGTTGTAACTTTCGATGAATCAAAATTGAACAATGCTTATAGAATAATTCAGAAACTTGAAAATTTGATAAGGTCAATTTCAATAACAGAAAGGATGAAATTTTATCTCCTGAAAAATAATTTTCACTGGGAGAATGTCCGAGTTAGGAATTTTGCCAATGTTAGTAACATGGTACTCATCTACCTGAAGTGCACAGTTCACTTTTCTTTGGTGCAAAATTATTTAAATCAAATGATCTAACTACTCGGCTTAGTTAATTGATAAAATCTAACACAATGGGAGAAAACAACCAGTTAATCAATCATAGCCAAATGACCTCATTAATTCCTGCTCTTCCTTGCTCATCCCTTTGCCTCATCTCACATCAAGTATTCAACTTTGTAATTTCTTGAAAGTTATCAAATTACTTATATTATATAACTTATGTTAATTATATAAAACCACTGGCCACAAAAGGGAAATACACTCCTGAAAACATTGAACAAATAATTCCCCTGCCCCTCTCCCCCCCCCCCCCCCCCCCCCACTCTATCAAACTGAAGAAGCGTGCTGACCTGATCAGGCATGTATCTATTCCCTCCACAGATGCTGCCTGACTTGCTGAATTCCTTCAGCCCACTTTGTATTATGCTCAAAATTCATTCCAACATCTGCAGTTCCTTTCAAGAGAGTTAGATTTAGCTCTTAGGGCAAAGGGAATCAAGGGATATGGGGAAAAAGCTGGAAGTGCGTACTGATTTTAGATGATCAGCCATGATCATATTGAATGGCGGTGCTGGCTTGAATGGCTGAATGGCCTACTCCTGCACCTATTTTCTGTGTTTCTATGTTTGTAAGTGCCTCCAATATGTGTTCAGTGTTTGGCCCACCAGCAAAAATGAATAAATATATTTTCAAGCTTTCTCCATTCTCAACTTGAAATTGTTTGATAAATTAAGTTTTCAGTTTTAAACATTGCGGGTAAAACATAGAAACATAGAAAATAGGTGCAGGAGGAGGGTGTGCAGAGTAATGAAAATAATTTGGAGAACCTGGTAGTCTTAGAGAATCAAACCACTGTCATAACAATTTTCATAGAGAGTTAAATTCCCCAATTACACGGGTTTATTGAAAACTGTACAATTTATGCACATGAGATCTCTTGAAGAGACCTAACTGAGGACGTTTATTTAGTTTTAGGCTACATTTTCAGTTCCTTGCAATTATCTACTACCAAATCTGTATATTGATTTGGTATAAGAAAATAACTGGTACAAATGCTGGTACAAATCGATTTATTCACAAAATGCTGGAGTAACTCAGCAGGTCAGGCAGCATCTCGGGAGAGAAGGAAAGGACTTGAGTCTGAAGAAGGGTCTCGACCTGAAACGTCACTCATCCATTTTCTCCACATATGCTGCCTGATCTGCTCAGTTACTGCAGCACTTTGTGTCTATCTTTGGTATAAACCTAGCATCTGCAGTTCCTTTTATTACGTTTGTTGGCAGGCAGAATCTACCGAAGCAAAAGACTGCAGACGTTGGTATTGCAAAATAAAAACTCAACCGGCCTGGCAGTATCTGTCAAGAGAGTTACCATTCGTAGAGTTAACATTTTAAGTGAATGACCTTAATTTCATAATTAGGAAAAATGTTATATTAAGTTTAATAATAATTTCTACCAAAATATTTGCTCGAGACTGACATTGAGAATGTTTTTCACCCAACGGGTGATGAATCTTGGCAATCTTCTCGCTAAGAGTGTTGTGTTGGTTCAGTTCCTGAGTATAAGCAAGACAAATATTGATAGTTTGGATATGAAGGATGTTTGCCCAGGAAAGGTGAAAGATCATATATTTTTTTTATTGAATCAAGGAGCAGGGAGAAGGGCCAAATGTTTCTTAATCCAAGGGAATATCTGGTGGTCTGGAGGCCAGGAGAAATTAAATGGCATGTGGTGTGCTGTGAGCTGAAAGAAAATAATGAATGTTGGTGAATAACATTGAGTCATAAGGCTTGAAACAATCTTTCAGTTGATACTACCTCCACTTCTCGCACTCCACCCTGTTACAGGTATCACCCTTAACATCTCCACATCTCCTTCCAACCCTCCACCCCCACTAATTTTCTCTGCAATTTGTTTTGTTGCTAAGTTTTCACAATTCTGATGTAAGGCCAACAACTTGAAATAATAATTCTGTCACTCACCACAATGCACCTTAGTGATCTGCTGAGTAATTCCATAATTTTCTGTTTGTATTTTGGTAAAAACTCTCATTAATTCTCAGGCTATTGATCTTATTTACATTATCTAATGGAATATCTTCTAACAGTGATCATCTTGTGCTTTAAACTCATAGTTAAATCAGACAACACTCCTTTGGTGTGAATTCAGCATAATTGATGTTAGCGGGTCAGAAAATGTAGAACAAATGCTGTTTTTTTGTAAAGTTCGGTATGTTACAAGTATGGTGAAAAGAGTGGCTTTTATGAGTCCAGAGTATATTCAGCAAAATTATTGAAGATGTGCTTTGTTTGTTGGACTTAAATGTTCAAAAAGAAAATAAGTCAAAATAAATAGAGGAAAAAGATCTGCTTCTCAGTGAATTAGTTACTTGCAGGCACCAACAGAGAAATAACAACACATTAATTAAGGGACACATGAGAGGAACTATTTTGTATATGTTACTGGGAAATTGAAATGAACTGTGCAAATTAACAGTGGAAGTAATTCATTTTTGTGCAGCGTAAAAGCAAGGTTTTAGATATATTGGGATGAAGAATAGGGTATTGGGTAAACAAAATACCTGAATAGTAAAAGGTTCCCTCTTTCAGAGAGCAACCCAGGCACAATGGGTTAAAAGGCTTTCCCGTCTCTGAAGTTCTATTATTTTAGCATCACCAATGATCATCAGCCTGAAGAATCTACAGCAAAGTTATTAACAATATGGTGTTAGATTGCTGGTCTAAAAAAAACGTGTTCAAGTTATTAATGAGCACGTTGGCTTGCAAATTAAATAACTTATTGGACACGATGTAAATGTCATTCCTTGTAGACCCTACATTGTGCAGCTCAGCTATTGTTTTTTTTTCAAAATTATAAATCAGCAATAATCATTCAGTTATTCTGAACTGCTTGCTGGATTTGCTCACTAATTTTCTCCTGAACACACCGCTGAAAGTTTGGGTTGGTAATTCAGGTACATCCACCCTTCTAAATTTAATATTATTAGTGTGTTACAAAATGTGGCCTAGAAACAGAAACAGAGAAACATAGGTGCAGGAGGAGGCCATTTGGCCCTTTGAGCCAGCACCGCCATTCATTGTGATCATGGCTGATCATCCACAATCAGTAACCCGTGCCTGCCTTCTCCCCATATCCCTTGATTCCGCGAGCCCCTAGAGCTCTATCTAACTCTCTTTTAAATCCATCCAGTGGATTGGCCTCTACTGCCTTCTGTGGCAGAGAATTCCACAAATTCACAAAAAAACGTTTTTTTCTCATCTCAGTTTTAAATGGCCTCCCCTTTATTCTTAGACTGTGGCCTTTGGTTCTCGACTCACCCAAAATTGGGAACATTTTTCCTGCATCTAGCTTGTCCAGTCCTTTTATATTTTTTATATATTTCCATGATCCCCTCTCATCCTACTAAATACCAGTGAATACAAGCCCAGTCTTTCCAATCTTTCCTCATATGACAGTCCCACCATCCCGGGGATTAACCTTGTGAACCTACGCTGCACTGCCTCAATAGCAAGGATGTCCTTCCTCAAATTAAGAGACCAAAATTGCACACAATACTCCAGATGTGGTCTCACCAGGGCCATGTACAACTGCAGAAGGACCTCTTTACTCCTCTTATTCCCCTTAGAATCTTTCTTCCTCTTTGGAATGAAATAATCCTGCATCTTCTGGATTATGCCCAGAAATTCCTGCCATTGCTGTTCCACCGTCATTCCTGCTTGGATCCTTTTCCAGTCGACCTTGGCCAGCACCTCTCTCATGCCTTCATTGTCCCCTTTGTTCAACTGCAACACTGACACTTCTGATTTAACCTTCTCCTTCTCAAATTGCAGATTAAAATTTATCATATTATGGTCACTACCTCCTCGCAGTTCCTTAACCATGAATTCCCTTATTAAATCTGTTTCATTAGACAACACATCCAGAATTGCCTTCTCTCTGGTAGGCTCCAGTTCAAGCTGCTCTAAGAATCCATCTCTACAAACTCCCTTTCTTGGGGTCCAAAACCAACCTGATTTTCCCAGTCTACCTGCATATTGAAATCTCCCATAACCACAGTGGCAATACCTTTGTTACATGCCAATTTTAACTCCTGCTACTGCTTGCCCAATATCCAGGCTACTGTTGGGGGGCCTATAGATAACTCCCATTAGTGTCTTCTTACCTTTACAATTCCTCAATTCTATTCACAGTGACTCTACATCGTCAGTCCCAATGTCACCCCTCACAAGGGACTGAATTTCATCCTTCACCAACAGAGCTACCCCACCTCCTCTGCCCACCTGCCTGTCCTTTCTATGGGATGTATAACCCTGAATATTCAGTTCTCAGTCCTGATCCTCCTGCAGCCATGTCTCTGTAATCCCCACAATGTCATACCTACCAATCTCTAACTGAGCCTCAAAAATCCACTTTACTTCTTATACTCTGTGCATTCATATAAAATACGTTTAATCCATTACTCACTAGAAGAATTCATTTAATTTTCATTTCCAGTTATTTCTGTAGCCAAATGCAAAATAGAGAATTGCTTAGAAATAAATCTTGTTTTTTAACAAACCTGTGCCTCTTTTCTTCCCTCTCAATATGATTTTTTTTTCCCTCGTTTAATTTCTTTGCATATCTGATTTACCTTGAATTCACTCACCTTTTTAATTATCTGCCATACTTTCTTAAGTTTTAAATTTCTCTGGACAATGAGATACAATGTGTAGGAAGGATCTGTAGATGCTGGTTTAAACCACAAAATGCTGGAGTAACACAGCAGGTCAGGCAGTATCTCTGGAGAAAAATAATAGGTGACGTTTTGGGTCGAGACCCTTCTTCAGACCCTTGTTCAGAATGAGATAGACTGGTGGTCCCACCTTTTACCCAGTCTGGCACCCTTTGACCTGTGGATACTAAATCCGTTTGGCATCCTAGCAGGTTTTGGCACCAAAACAATGAACCTAAAGGTGCAGGATACAACTTAATTCATGGTGCAGTTTGCAAGATGCTCCAATTCAGTAAGTTTTACCAATGAAATAAATATTTACATTTTATTTGATTGGAATTTATTTCTGTCTCTACTCTAAAATAGTATATAATATTTTATTGTGCTCCAAACCATCTGTAATTACTTAATGTTTTAGAGGTTACTTGAGCCAAGTTGGAATATATATTGGTGATTGAATTTCATTGTTATTGAACAATTTAATGCCTGGAAGCATTTCACTACATTAGAGGACCAAACGTATAAATGTCACCAGGTATGTTCAAGTAGAATCTGTAAAATGCGATTTCAATGAATGCTGTTCATTGAGTAACAAGGTTGACAAGATTCTTTTAGAGCAGAAAAATAGTGACTCTAACTAATGCTAATATTGTACTGTTTAGCCTAAGACAAAAATACTTAGAGTACCTTTATTTAATAAACTAAAGAATTAGAGCTGAACTGTATTGCAGGGCTTCAGAACTAACCATTTGTTGTGAAGTAAAATTTGTATTTAATTCTATTCAATAAATGTGTTATTTTTAATGAGGAATGTTTCAGAATTGTTGAGGATATTATTTGCTCCTGTCGTGTCCTTGATGCTGTGGTGGTAAGTCGGTAGCTATTTAAACTACATTCTGTTTTCACATTGAGTGGTGTGAACAGATAACATACTAAATGATAAAATGACCTCTATTGTGCTAGATTTGCATAATCTCCTTGCAGCCACTCGGTTAAATGCTCCAATTGGCCACCTTGCTTTCAGCAAGTGTCTGTTTTTAATAGGTGGCTGCCCCCAGCCTCCTCAGCTCAGCAGAATTGTACAGACGAGGGTGACACGCACTCATTCTACCTGCCAGGATGACTCACGCACCATATGTCTCTTCTGCATCTCAACTTGTACGACTGTGGGGAAATGCTGTGCTTCAGCTGGGAGAGATTGTGTGGGCTAAGCTTCTCAACTGACACATGCAGTGTAATTGTTTATTTGATGTAATTCATCAGCTAAAAAATATTCCACATGATGACTTCAAATGTTTGACTTTTTTAATTAATTGATCCATTTTTATCCATTATCATTGACAGGAAGTACATGCCATGCCAGCACACTTCCTGCATTTGTGCGGGCACCTACTCTGATGATGCAGCCATCACTTGATTTTAAATCATTTATACCTTTTCCAATGGATACTGGCTCTGCTGTTGGACTTTTCCCAAATTTCAACACAGTGAGTAGAAATTGAAATGCATTTGTTTTCTCTCTGGCTCTCTCAGACTGATTCACATGTTGGTACCCAGCAGATGGAGCTTTTTTTTTTGTAGACAGTTTCTAAATCCTCAGGTACAAATATTAAAACAGGCTTCCAAAATGTTAGTCGATTTTATTTCACATTAATTCCGTTGACTTGCTGTGTTCATCCGTGCAACCAGTTCTTCTGGTTCCAATTAACCCACTATATTGCAATGTAACCGTGGTTATGCAGCATCAAACTCCCAACAACTGTGAACTGCTCATGCTGTGAAAATGTTCATGCCGTTGGTCTGATTTCAGAGGAACTAAATGAGCAGCTGAGTAGGAGGGTATTGATTTTGAACCAAAAGAAAGAAATACAATTTTGGTAGGTTTATGTGACAAAAAGTTGCTTTCATTTTTGCGATAAATATCAATTTTACATGCATCTCAGCTGTAAGAGGATGGTTTTCTATTTTTGCTCAGAAAAATATAAACAATATTTAAAATGTTTTATGTTTGAAAATTTTCTTTGATAATTGGATTACATACTATCAGTATCCGTAAGCTCGTAAAAGATGATTACTGGAGAACTTTTAAATAAAAAGTGATGAAATAGATGTAGTTTTTGTGGCTGTTTTCTCTTGATAAAAGCTCTCCCTTTTGACATGCTTTATATTGGTAAGCCTTCAATTGTTTCTGGCCCATAAATCTTCAAGCTTACTGAGCTGTTTTGAAAAAAACATTATAGCACGACTAGCCTAAGCTTTGAGTTTATTAGGAATGCATGGAAGACATTTTAGTTATCATCAATTCAGCTTAATTGTAAATAACTTTATGTGCAGGGTCTTGTAAGCTCTGGAAAAAATACATCTGACATATTTAAAACATCCTAATTAATACCGAGTTTTACAAAGTTATGGGCTGAAAATAAAACATTCATGCATCTGAAGTATAATGATATACAATGCAAAACATCTCTCATTACAGAGAAAATACGGATCACGTATATAGCAGTTAGACTGAAGATTGAGCATCATGTGTGTGTCTATAATCAATAAAGAATTGTGTTATCACCAGGAGCAGACTGTGGGTGTTTGAAATGTAGCCATGTGGTTAACAACGTTAATTCTTTTAGTAAATTAATCTAGTGTGAAAAGAGATTGTAGCAGGGGATTTCTGGTCTGCTGTAAATTATGCTGTTGTTAATGCCATGGTTTTTCAGCCAAGGTTGTTTCTGTGTATCTCTTAAATGATTTACAATCTTTCTATACTTTTAATTGATTAAATCGAAATTTGCAAACTGAAACCAAGAGTATTTCATCCTTTTGAGTAATCTTTATCAATGTGTTCTTGTTGGAAATATGGAAAATTTTGTTTTAGTGCCATTTAATAGCATTTGAGATTTAAAATTCATGATTTGATGCTGACGACAAATATATGGCCCCTTTTGACTAATATGCATTATAAGTCTCTGGTGTGTCTGAATGGGATTGGATGTGGGGTCACCTCTAAACATATATTTTTACCAATGGATTCATTTGCGCATCTGTCATATTACTGCTGTGAAGAAAGGAAGCAAGTGCTCCAAAGGACTTTTAGGAGTCTTTTATATCCAGATGTATTCATTGGACTTCTAGTAATATCAATTTTTTATAAATGATAGTGGGCAATAATGATCTTTAAAAACACACTACACCAGAGGCCCTGTTTGGCAAAAGTCAACTAGTATGTATTAATGTTTTCATACTTAGTGTAGATTTTCTTTCACATGTGGGGTAATGGAAATCTCACAGGAAACACAAAAGATATCCTTGCTGTTTTATCAAGTAGGCAGTATTTTTTAAAGTTTGCATGGTTTGCTTCATGTATCTTAATGTGCGCCCAAAGCTATAATTTGTCCTTCGTTTGTCATCATACATACTTGGGTTCTTTCCAAAGTTAGCATTGCAGTTCAAGAATGTTTAATTGCCATATGTACCGAAACAGAACTATGAAATTCTTACTTGCAGCAGCATAACAGGTCTGTAAACACAGTACTCAATAGATAACGTAATAAACAAATCAAAAAAGATGATCAATAAATCTAATAAATATGCAGGGATTTCAACGGACAAGGATTGATTAGGGACAGTCAGCATGGGTTTGTACGTGGGAAGTCACGTCACACAAGTTTAATTGAGGTTTTAGAAGACGTGACCAAAAAGGTCGATGAGGGCAGAGCTGTAGATATCGTATATATGGACTTCAGCAAAATATTCCACAAGGTTCCACATGGTAGGCTGCTGTGGAAGGTTAGATCGCATGGGATCCAAGGATAGAAAATTGGCTTCATGGAAGGAAACAGAGGGTGATAGTGGAAAGTTGCTGCTCAGACTGGAGGCCTGTGACAAGTGGTGTACCCCAGGATTTGGTGCTGGGCCCGTTACTGTTTATCATCTACATCAATGATTTGGATGAGAACATACACAGCAAGTTTTTATATGATACAAAAGTGGGTGGTTTTGCAGATAGTGAAGATGGTTGTGAAAAATTGCTGCTGAATCTTGATTAATTGGCCAGGTGGACTGAAGTACAGTTAATGGAATTTAATACAGAGGAATGTGAGGTGTTGCATTTTATCGAAACATATATTGGACACGTTAGAGGCAGGAAACATGTTCCCAACGTTGGGGGGAGTCCAGAACCAGGGGCCACAGTTTAAGAATAAGGGGTAGGCCATTTAGAACGGAGATGAGGAAAACCTTTTTCAGTCAGAGAGTTGTAAATCTGTGGAATTCTCTGCCTCAGAAGGCAGTGGAGGCCAATTCTCTGAATGCATTCAAGAGAGAACTAGATAGAGCTCTTAAGGATAGCGGAGTCAGGGGGTATGGGGAGAAGGCAGGAACGGGGTACTGATTGAGAATGATCAGCCATGATCACTTTGAATGGTGGTGCTGGCTCGAAGGGCTGAATGGCATATTCCTGCACCTATTGTCTATTGTCTAATCTGTCCAACCCTTTAAGAATTTTATATGTTTCTGTAAGATCCCCTTTCATCCTTCTAAATGAAAACAAGCCCAGTCTACCCATTCCTTCATCATACAGTGCTCTCCATAATGTTTGGAACAAAGACCCATCATTTATTTCTTTGCTTTATTCACAAAATGCTGGAGTAACTCAGCAGGGCAGGCAGCATCTCGGGAGAGAAGGAATAGGTGACGTTTCGGGTTGAGACCCATTAGAAGGAATGGGCCTCTGAACTCCACAATTTGAGATTTGTAACAGAAAAAAAATCACATATGGTTAAAGTGCATATTGTCCGATTTTAATAAAGGCCATTTTTATACATTTTGGTTTCACCATGTAGAAATTACAGCTGTGTTTATACATAGTCCCCCCATTTCAGGGCACCATAATCTTTGGTGCACAGCAATGTCATCTAAATGAAAGCAGTCATGTTTAGTATTTTGTTGCATATCCATTGCGTGCAATGACTGCTTGAAGTCTGCGATTCATGGACATCACCAGTTGCTGGGTGTCTTCTCTGGTGATGCCCTGCCAGGCCTGTATTTCAGCCATCTTTAGCTTTTGCTTGTTTTGGGGGCTAGTCCCCTGCAGTTTTCTCTTCAGCATATAAAAGGCATGCTCAATCGGGAGATTGACTTGGCTACTCAAGAATTGACCATTTTTTAGCTTTGAAAAACTCCTTTGTTACTTTAGCAGTATGTTTGGGATCATTGTCTTGCTGTAGAATGAACCATCGGCAATGAGTTTTGAGGCATTTGTTTGAACTTGAGCAGATAGGATGTGTCTGTACACTTCAGAATTCATTATGCTACTACCATCAGCAGTTGTATCATCAATGAAGATAAATGAGCCAGTACCTTCAGCAGCCATACATGCCCAGGTTTTAACACCCCCACCACCGCGTTTCACAGTTGAGGTGGTATGCTTTGGATCTTGGCCAGTTCCTTCTCTCCTCCATACTTTGCTCTTGCCATCACTCTGATATAAGTTAATCTTCATCTCATCTGTCCACAAGACCTTTTTCCAGAACTGTGGTTGCTCTTTCAATTACTTCTTGGCAAACTGTAACCTGGCCATCCTATTTTTGCAACTAACCAGTGGTTTGCATCTTGCAGTGTAGCCTCTGTGTTTCTGTTCATGAAGTCTTTTGCGTACCTTGGTCATTGACAAATCCACACCTGACTCCTGAAGAATATTTCTGATCTGTCGGACAGGTGTTTGGGGATTTTTCTTTATTATAGAGAGAATTCTTCTGTCATCAGTTGTGGAAGTCTTCCTTGGCCTGCCAGTCCCTTTGCGATTAGTTAGCTCACCAGTGCTCTCTTTCTTCTTAATGATGTTCTAAACAGTTGATTTTGGTAAGCCTAAGGTTTGGCTGATGTCTCTAACAGTTTTATTCTTGTTTCTCAGTCTCGTAATGGCTTCTTTGACTTTCATTGGCCCTCATGTTGATAAACGGCAATAAAAGTTTCCATAGGTGATGGAAAGACTGGAGGAAAGACTAGGTGCTGAGAGCTTTTTTATACCTGCATTCAGGAGGCATTTAAACACACCCGAGCAATTATAAACACCTATGAAGCCATGTGTCCCAAACATTATGGTTCCCTGAAATGGGGGGACTATGTGTAAACACAGCTGTAATTTCTACATGGTGAAACCAAAATGTATAAAAATACCCTTTAATAAAATCTAACAATGTGCGCTTTAACCACATGTAATTTTTTTTGTTACAAATCTCAAATTGTGTAGTACAGAGGCAAATAAATAAATGATGGGTCTTTGTCCCAAACATTATTGAGGACACTATATGTCAGTCCTGCCATCCCGGGAATTAACCTGGTGAACCTAAGCTGCACTCCCTCTATAGCAATAGCGTCCTTCCTCAAATTAGGAGACCAAAATTGCACATAATACACCAGGTGCGGTCTCACCAGGGCCCTGTACATCTGCAGTCGGACCTCCTTGCTCCTAAACTCAAATCCTCTCGCAATGAAGGCCAACATGCCATTAGCTTTCTTCACTGCCTGCTTTACCTGCATACTTACTTTCAGTGACTGATGTACAAGCATAGTCAAATCTCATTGCACCTCCCCTTTTCCTAATCTGACACCATTCAGATAATAATTTGCCTTCCTGTGCTTGCCACCAAAGTGGATAACCTCACATTTATCCACATTATACTGCATCTGCCATGCATCTGCTCACTCACCCAACCAATCCAAGTCACCCTGCAGCCTCATAGCATCCTCATTGCAGCTCACACTGCCACCCAGCTTTGTGTCATCCGCAAACTTGGAGATGTCGCATTTAATCCCCTCATCTAAATGGTTAATATATATTGAAAATAACCGGGGTCCCAGCAACGAGCCTTGCGGCACCCCAATAGTTACTGCCTGCCAATCTGAAAAGGACCCGTTAATTCCTACTCTTTGCTTCCTGTGTGCCAACCAATTCTCTATGCATGTTAATACCCTACCCCCAATACCATGTGCTCTAATTTTGCATAGTAATCTCTTGTGTGGGACCTTTTATCAAAAGCTTTTTGAAAGTCCAGATACACCACATCCACTGGCTCTCCCTTATCCATTCTACTTGTTTCATCCTCAAAAAATTCCAGAAGATTAGTCGAGCATGATATCCCCTTCATAAATCCATGCTGACTTTGACCTTGCAAAAGGCTTTACTCTCTAAGAAGGTGAGTCATTTGCTGCAGGATATTCAGCCTTTGCTTTTGTAGTCAACCTGTTCTTGTCTCTGCAGTGTTTACAGAGTTGGTCCAGTTGAGTTACCGGAAAATGGCAGATTTTGAGATGTTGATGGTAATGCACTCGTTGATAGACATCCCATTGAATCTTAAGAATAGAAGTCAGACCTCTGTCTGTGTCGATTGTTCCATTAGATAACCTGACTGGACAATCTGTCTCAAAGCATCCAGAAACCTAAGAGACTGAATTAGTTTCCTTGCCCGCTTTCTAGTTTTAAGCTGGAGTGCAGAGAGGATTTACGAAGTTGTTGAGGGACTGAGTTCCAGGGAGAGGATGGGCAGGCTAGGACATTATTTCTTGGAGCGCACAAGGCTGAGGGGTGAGCTTATGGGAGGTGTATAAAATCATGAGGGGAACAGATAGTGTGGATGCACAGAGTCTTTTACCCTGGGTGGAGGAATGAAGAAACAGGATATAGTTTTAAAGTGAGAAGGGCAAGATTTAATACGAACCTGAAGGGGAACTTTTTCATTCCGAGGGTGAGGAGTATATGGAACAAGTTGCTAGAGGATGTAGTTGAGGCAGATATTATAAAAGCATTTAAAATACACTTGGACAGATACATGAAAGGTTTAGAGAGATTTGGGCCAAACATGGGTAAACCGGACGAGCTTAGATAGGGCATGTCGGTTAGCATGGACCTGTTCCATGCCAATAGGGCTGTTCCCATGCTGTATGACTGAAAAACTTGTCTCTGCATTTCCATTAGTAACCCAGTCTTCAGAAGTTGTAAAGTCGATCACAATTCTGACAATTCTTTCAATATTCAATATTTTTCCAAAAGCTGTCAATGACTCTACTGAAGGATGATTTCTGCACCATTGTTAGTCAGGGTGAGGTACCAGAAGACTGTAGCATAGCTAATGTTCTTTATTTTAGAAGGGAAGCAGAGGTAGGCCAGGTAACTACAAGCCAGTGAGCCTTGTATCAGTGGTAGTGAAACTGGAAAAAAATCAAAGGAAGGGGATTTATCTATATTTGGAAAGACAGCTCCTGAGGGGCAATAGCATCAGATCAATTTGTAACCTAGGGTCCAGCCAGACCAATCGATGAACCAACTGACAAACCAAATAGGTTTGTGCGGGGGAGATCCTGTCTCACTAATTTGATTGAGTTTTTTGAGGAAGCAGCCGAAGAAATTGATGAAGGCAAATGCTTTACGTGTGGACTTTAGTAAGGCTTTTGACAAGATGCAATATGGCAGGCAGGTCCAGAAGATTAAGGCACATGGGATACAATTCGAGCTAATTGGATTAAAAATTGGCTTCTGATAACAGCCAGAAAGTAGCGGTGGAAGGATATTTTTCTAATTGGAAGTCTGTGTACAGCTGGGACATTTGCAGTTTGTGACACCTACTAACAAGTTGGAGGTGAATGTCGAAGATATGATTAGTAGGTTTGTGGATGACATAACAATCGGTGGTGTGACGGATAATGAGGAAGGTTGTTTAAGGCTGCAGCAGAATATTGTACAGATGGAAATTTGGGTGGAATGTTGACAGATGAAATCTGCTGCATTTTGAGAAGTCAAATAGATTTAGGACATGTGATAACCGATAGATTACTAAGGAACTTCAATGAACCGAGTCCGGGGACATACTTCCTTGAAAGCGGTCACGCAGATCGATAGGATGTTAAAATAAGTCATGAGGCTTGCTTTCCTTCATATGTTGGGGCATAGCTTATGAGAAGGGATGTCATGTGGCTATTTTACAAAACACTAGTCACTATTTTACAAAACACTAATTAGGCTGCATTCGGAGTATTGTGTGAACGTCTGATTGCCACAATATAGGATGAGATTGAGTGCATGAGCGAGAGAGCGTGGAAGAGATTCACCCGAATTTCATCGTGGTTGATGGACTTGTTTACCCTGGAGTGAAGAGGTTTACGGGTTGACCTGATAGAAGTTAATAAGATTATAAGAGGCATGGATAGGGTAGACAGTCAAAATCTTCTTTCCTAAGGTTGGGGTAACAGAAATAAGAAGGCATTTATTTAAGGAGTTTTGAAGGGGATCTGAGAGGTAGGTTTTTTACTCAGTGGTGACACATGGAATGTGCTGCCAGAGGATGTGGTAGAATCCAATACAATTTAGACACACTTAAATAGGCAAGGCATAGAAGAATATGGTCCCAACTAATGTGAGCAAATGGGATTAATGTAGATGGGAAAATGGTGGGTACGAATGTGGTGGGCTGAAGGGCCCTTTTCTGTTCGATACAACTCTATGACTCAAAACGCCCAAATAAATGTTTGAATTCACGACACAGTATCAACCAGCTTTTTCATATCCAAACACTCTAAAGACACCTAACAAATGGCAATGAGAGAAAAAAAGAGAGACCTTTGAAGGCATTTGCTAAAATATTCCTGCCTTATTATGTTCCCATTGTGGCGCCATCTGGTGGTCAAGCCACTTATTGATCGAACCCTCGTCAGAAGAGCTAGAACAATCACGTGACTGGGTTTTGGGGGGCAATAGAGAGAGAAGACGTCAGTCGAGTGGTGTGTTCCACAGCAACAACAGGAACTTTGCCTCAGTGTGCTCCACAGCAACAACAGGAACTTTACCTCAGTGTCTATCAAACACACATGTGTGCAATAGTTGTAACTGTTAATAATACATTGTATTGTGCACGCCAGTTGAGTCTCTACAACATCATCGTTGTTAAAATATGCAAGAAGCATACATGTAAGCTCTGGATTTCCAGATGAACAGAGAACAGAGAACAGATTGATTTGTGCTTTTGCACAAATTATATTGGATGAAAATATGAAGCTCTCCCATAAGCTTGAAAGAACTGAGAGAATGTAGTGGATATGCTTAGAATTTATTTTGAACATTTGAAAGGTGGATTTAGTCATCTGTAAAAGTAATAATGGAAGTTACCTGCCCTGCTGGGTGTTGTTCCCATTTTCTGTCTTTAATTGGTCTTCTGTAATTACCCCAAATTCATTTAATCACAACTTCCATTTCGAATGTTTCAAGATTGAATTTTTTGTCCAGTTGTTCAAGAATTGAATATTTTATCAGTGCAATATTAAGCGAATACTGAATGATAATGCTGTTCTCGGTTACTCATTTGAAAACACAAGCCTGTATTTTAAAACATACACAATGGGAATGCAGGAAAAGGGCAGCTGATCTATCAATATTGCATCTCCTACATTGACATTTGTCAGTTTTGTGACTGAAAGTTCATTTCCTCTTCTCCTGTCAGCCACAGACATATAAACATTTGACAGAGACACATTTCTCGTGTCAATGAGGGGACAATTCCTCACCCATTCACTCAGGCAATGACACGAGACCAGGAACTTGTGTACACTAGGTGATTTCTATAAAGATACAAAAAGACCTTTACCCCAGGCAAAAAAAACTAGTTTACTCCTTCTTCATGGGCAGTTCCTCGAGATTGAGGATGACTTGTTTTCACTCCAGTGTTGTAGGCTTTGAATTGGTTAATGGAGTGAATAGCAAAACTGCAGGTTCCTGCACGGATGAAAGAAATGGTGTCTTACAGCTAGGGTGGAGTTTGTTGAGGAGATGCTTTCCTTCTGCTGCTTCGACCAGGCTTCTGTCCCCTCCTGATGCATTGCCTTGCGTTTCTTAAGACAACCCTGAATGCTCCTTTTCCACTTTGAAAGATCGTGGGCTTGGGGTAACCAGGAGTCAGTGAGCATGTTGCACTTATTCAAGAGATGGTTGACAAGATTCAGAAAGTGTCCATGTTTACCAGGGTTCCGTTGTGAATCTTTATTAGTGGAAGGCAGTGTGGTGCAACAGGGGAGCAGTGGAGGAGAGGCAGGTTAGTAGAAGACCTTGGTCTTGTGAATGTTCAGTGTAAGTTTCATCCTCTCCTGGGTGAATGAGTTGACAATGTCTTGAAGCGATATCCCTTGAGTGTATAAGTACTGTGATGCCTTTCGTGAGGTTCAAGGAGGCCATGTGTGATGGTCTCCACATTTTTTCTCAAGTTATTATGTGGCAAAATTAGTGGCCACTGTGCCACTGGATGGATGGAACACACATTGTAATTCAAGGGGCAGCTCTTCTGACACTGGGAGGAAGAGGCCAAGGAAGCCCCTATCGATGACTTTCCCCGAGCAAAATGGCAGGGAAGCTCCACTACAACTTCCGCCGTCAGACTTGCCTCCTCTGAGATCCCCAGGTTTTTCCTCCTTTTCCCAAATGTTGACTATGGATTCATAATTGAAGCTCTTTAGGATTTCAATACGGAATACCATTTGCTCCCAATCTTTGAGCTGGTACATGACTTCTCAGCTGCTTGTTAGTCAAGGATGGCAGTAAGATTGGACGAAATGGAGTTCTTGGCACCCACATGAAGGACAAAGATTTGCAATTGAAGAGGTTTTTGAAGTGTTTCTTTCATCAGATGTTGACAGCCTCTTTGCCTCTCCAACGATCACCCCTGTTCATGGTTCTCAGTGCGGTTAAACTTTGAGTGTTGAAATGTGGATGGCTTGTTAGGAACAGAACCCAAGCATGTCAGGGCTGTCTGCAACCATCTGTTCCTTAGGTCACGGGCTTTACTTTCTGGACCTCTGGCTGCAGAGTTGTTTCTTTTCTCTTGAATAAAGGTAGAACTTCCAATCCAGGAACATCTCATATTTGTAGTTAGCTCCTCAATCTTCTGGTCATTCTCACAAAACCATTCCTGGATATTCTTGGTTGAGAAGCCAAGCGTTTCTTCGCATGTGTCAGTTACTGTGGATTTCAGGGCAGCCTATATGTTGTAGATATCATGTCATACGGGATAGGAGTAGAATTAGGCCATTCAGCCCATCAAGTCTACTCTGTCATTCAATCATGGCTGATCTATCTAACCCCATTCTCCTGCCTTCTCCCCATAACCTCTGACAGCTGTACTAATCAAGAATACCCTGCGATTTCTGTAGGCTGGGACTTCACATTTGTCTCTGCAGTGCTGTCTGAGAAGAGTCAGCCTTGTTGGGTCCCTGAGAGTTTGATATCTATTTATTGCATCAACCCTTCTGTTGATGCTGCTGCTTTCAGGTTATATTGAAAGAGACAATGGTGCCTGTCATAGATCAGGTTATAGAGTCATACAGTGTGGAAACAGGCCCTTCTGCCCAACTTGCCCACAATGACTTAACTGTCCCATCTACACTAGTCCCACCTGCCCACATTTGGCCTACATTTCGCTAAACCTATCCTATCCATGTACCTGTCCAAATGTTTTTTTAAAGTATGACAGTATCTGCCTCAACTACCTCCTCCAGCAGCTCGTTACAAATACCTACCACCCTTAGTGTAAAAAAAAAGTTGCCCCTCATGTTCCTATTCAGTCTTTCTCCCCTCACTTTAAAAGGTGATATAAGTATCTTTTGAGTCCTTGCTTGGGCAACGATATCTCCCGAAAGGTGCCAGTGCCTGGACTGAGGATGTTGCCATTATGCCTTGTGCTTGTTCTTCTGATGAAAAACGGTCTTCGTTAAGATGAGGTCATGTTCCAATCATTCCCTCAAGGGAAGGGCCCCCCTAGGAGTTAGTATTCTCCACTGCCGATCCTGCTTTGCCGAGTGTTGTGTTCCTTCTCACCAGAAGTTGCCCAGGGATTCAGTTTATCTCCCTTTGGGAAGCAGATCGGGATTTTTACAGGATTGTGGCATGTGCAAAGAGCTGGGTTGCGTGTTGGAAAGTGCTGGTTTCGTAAGGCGTTCACTAATTCTGGAGGGTGAGTAACTGAGGCACAAAAACAGCTCATTCTTGAATCCAAAGCTCACTCCCCTTCCAGTTTGCTCCTCCAGCGGAAGTTGCAACAGTCGATTTGTTCTTTTAAGAGGTGCAAGAAACTGCAGATACTGGCATCTGATGTCTGTAGAAGGGTCCCGACCTGAATCGGTGTCTATCCACAGATGCTGCCTGACCCACTGAGTTCCTCCAGGAGCCACTTAGCACTCACTCATGTACGCTTGTGTGTTTGTGCGTGTGTGGCTTATACAGTTACAGAGCTGTTACCTGCTGCCACTCTTTTCACTTCTCACCTCCTTCCCAACTCCTGAACCAGATTGCACTCCAGGTCCAAATTCGCAACCCCCAGTTCCAAGAACTAGTTGGACTCCCTTTTAAATCAGATCAAAGGCCAACACCGTCACTCCAACTCTTGGAGGCTTGCTTCTCTCTAAGGAGAATTGCCTAACATTCAGACAAGAGGGCTTGTATGCAAAAACAGGGAGATAATGCCAAGACTTTTAGATGCTAGTCAGGCTGCATTTGGAATATTGTGAGCAGTTTTGGGCACCATATCTGAGGAAGGATGTGCTGGCTCTGGAGTAGGTCCAGAGGAGATTTATAAGAATTATCCCAGGAATGAGTAGGTTAACCTATGATGAGCGCTTGTCGGAACTGGGCCTGTACTCGCTGGAGTTTGGAAGAATGAGGGGGAACTGCATTGAAACAAACAGAACAGTGAAAGGCTTGGATAGAGTGGATGTTTCCACTAGTGGGAGAGTCTAGGACTAGAGGTCATAGCCTCAAAATTAAAGGACGTTCTTTTAGGAAGGAAATGAGGAGGAATTTCTTTAGTCAGAGGGTCTAGAATCTGTGGAATTCTCTGCCATAGAAGGCTGTGGAGGCAAAGTCAGCGGATATATTTAAGGTAGAGATAGATAGATTCTTGATTAGTACAGGTGTCAGATGTTATGGGGAGAAGGCAGGAGAATGGGATTAGGAGGGAGCGATAGACCAGCCATGATTGAATGGCGGAGTAGACTTGATGCGCCAAATGACCTAATTCTACTCCTATCACTTCTGACCTTATGACCTAATAATGACACCTACATGGTTTAGATTCATTTTCTGCTGCTCCTCCTCAGATTATTGAACAGGAATGATTTATGAATGGGCAAACAATCCAACCCTGTTATTATTTTATTGACCGCACTTCGGTCACCACCATGCTGCTTTTGCCTCAAATGTAACCAAGCTCCTTGAATATGCTTAGACTCGGAATCGGTTTTGATAAAAAAATTACTTAGCTTGTGATTAGTTTGGTTTCCTAATGTTCCCTAGCTTTGACAATGTAACGTAAATGGCAAGTCCAAAATATATTACTTAGCCTTGGCACTGAAAGGAATGAATTGGAGAGGAGAAGTAAGGTATAGTTATTAAGCACAGGATATTTCACCACTGGGACTCATTTTCAGAGCATTTCCCCCTTTATTGCACACTGTTCAGAATCTGCTTAGAGCTGTTAGACATTCCACTGATGAAGTGTGATTTAGTGAGTGGATGCGATGGCTAGCATGTTCAGAGTTCACTTGTCCTTGTTTAAATGACTGCAACAAGTTGTTAGTTTATGGCAAAACAGTAAAATGACAGGAATAACTCGCCGTACAAATTTTTCTTTAATTGTAGTGAATATGTTTGAATCTGCATTAAATGCATGACTTTTTATTAAAAAGAACACATTGCATGATCAGCAGCATTAAAATGTAGTGTAAAATCATTGCTTCACACAGTGTAAACAGATTGGTAGTCAGTGGTGTCTTAGGGTCTTTTACTACATGAAAGGTGTTGAATAAATATTGTTGTAGTAGAGTTGTGAAGGGAACAGCAGGCTGCAACTCTGTGGGTAACTCGAGATGAAGCATATTGCAGATGGTGTGTGGGTGACAAAGGAGACCTTTCTTCAATGTACAATAGTCCCGGTAAGAATTGCAAAGAGAACAGAAAAAGAACATTACAGTGAAGCACCTGCATCTAATGGAGTGGCAGTGATGAAGGGCCATCAGACTTTGAAAAGGGCAAGTCAAGTCAAGTCAAGTCTACTTTATTTGTCACATACACATACAAGATGTGCAGTGAAATGAAAGTGGCAATGCCTGCGGATTGAGCTAAAACTACAAACTTTTAAACGACACAACACAAAAAATAAATTAATACAGTAAATTAAATTAGTCCCTGGTGATATGAGAGTTAACAGTCCTGATGGCCTGTGGGAAGAAACTCCGTCTCATCCTCTCTGTTTTCACAGCGTGACAGTGGAGGCGTTTGCCTGACCGTAGCAGCTGGAACAGTCCATTGCTGGGGTGTTAGGGGTCCCCCATAATGTTGCTGGCTCTGGATCTGCACCTCCTGATGTATAGGTCCTGCAGGGGGGCGAGTGTAGTTCCCATAGTGCGTTCAGCCGAACACACTACTCTTCGCAGAGCCTTCCTGTCCTGGGCAGAGCTGTTCCCAAACCAGATAGAGATGTTGCCGGACAAGATGCTTTCTACAACCCCAGAGTAGAAGCACTGAAGGATCCTCAGAGAGACTCTCAATTTCCTCAGCTGTCTGAAGTGGTAAAGGCACTGCCTTGCCTTACTCATCAGTGCGGCAATGTGTGTTGTCCATGTCAGATCCTCTGTGATGTGAACTCCCAGGTATTTAAAGTTGCTCACCCTATCCACAGTAATCCCATTTATCTCCAGTGGCGTGTACGTCCTCGGATGTTGAGCCCTTCTAAAGTCCACAATCAGCTCCTTAGTTTTTGTGACATTCAAGAGGAGGCTGTTGTCCTGACACCAGAATGCCAGATCAGCCACCTCCTCCCGGTAGGCCTTCTCATCATTATCGGAGATCAGGCCCACCACCACAGTGTCATCAGCAAACTTGATGATGGAGTTGGAGCTGAATCTGGCCACACAGTCATGTGTGTACAGGGAGTACAGTAGGGGGCTAAGGACACAACCCTGGGGGGATCTTGTGCTCAGGGTGAGGGGGCTAGATGTATGTCTCCCCATCTTGACCACTTGGGGCCTGGCAGTGCCATTGCCGTGACAGTTCTGTAATATATCACCCAATATGTGCCCTGCATTGTAGCTTGCTCTGGTTTGCTCAGCATTTATCACCTGAAAAGTCCAAGCTATCATATCATATCATATCATATATATACAGCCGGAAACAGGCCTTTTCGGCCCTCCAAGTCCGTGCCGCCCAGTGATCCCCGTACATTAACACTATCCTACACCCACTAGGGACAATTTTTTTTTTTTTAAATATTTTTTTTTTACATTTACCCAGCCAATTAACCTACATACCTGTACGTCTTTGGAGTGTGGGAGGAAACCGAAGATCTCGGAGAAAACCCACGCAGGTCACGGGGAGAACGTACAAACTCCTTACAGTGCAGCACCCGTAGTCAGGATCGAACCTGAGTCTCCGGCGCTGCATTCGCTGTAAAGCAGCAACTCTACCGCTGCGCTACCGTGCCGCCCTATGATTACAGAGATTATCAGCCTTGCTTTATTGAAGCAGAAATAGCTGGGTGACTGTATCACCTTGACTCTCCATTAGTGATCTGTAACCACTGTAGGGATTATCACTAAAGTATTGCTGAAGTTTACTGTTACACTAAATACCATTACGTTAACACCTTCTTTTAGCTGTCAAATAAATAATTAATGGATTCATCCATGACCCATCTAATCTAATATCATTAAAACAATCATTTTCTCCATATTGCCAAACCAATATTAATCAAAACACAAACTGCTGGAGAAACTCAGGAGTCAGGCAATATTTGGGGAGGAAATGGATAGGGGACGTTTCGGATCAGGACCCTTCTTCAGATGAATGGTCCCAACCTGAAACCTTGCACGTCCATTCCTTCCCCACATTCTGCCTGGCCCGCTGAGTTCCTCCAGCACTTTGGGTTTTGCTCAAGATTCGAGCATCTGCAGACCCATCCGATAAAATGCATTATCCATTATACGATCCCCTTTGTAGTATTTGAGGGTGAGAAGGAAAGTGCGCATTATTGGGGAGACAAGATGTTAATGGACCCATGAAAGAGAATGCAGAGAGAATGCATAAACTCAAAGGGTCAAATCATCTTCTTTGTATTAAGGATAAAACAATCTCCATGATGTTATGGAGAATGAATAATTTTTTTTCAATGCAACAAATTAAATATGAATTGTATCCACGTCTCTGATGCTGTCTGTCCTTCGAGTAGCAGCATTTGCCTTGCACACTTTCAAGCCCCTCTCCTAGGTTCAACCTGAAGGCCAATGTACAATGACTAATGTGGTGGAAAATGGGTGAAACTATTTACAAGGTTACATCGCAGCTTACTCTTGGAAGGGAGCCAAGGGAAGTGACTGGCAACTGCAACTCTGATGATTGTGATCTTCAGGTGCCTGCTACGAGCTGCTGTCCTGAGAAAAGCAAGTCTCAGATCCAGTCCAATTATTCTTATTCCACCAGGCGCAAGATCTATTTATTAGAAATAGATAAAAATAAGTTGTATGCACATAATATATTTCCTGATCTTTGAGATCAAGGAATATTTTTCCGTTTTCAAAGCTGTTTTGAAACACAGTCACTTTTGTAGTTTAATTTAGTTTGGAGATGTAGCGCGGAAATAGATCCTTTAGCCCACTGAGTCTGCACCGACTAGCGATCCCCATACACTAGCACTATCGTATATACTCGTGACAATTTACAATTTTTACCGAAGCCAATTAACCTAAAAACCTGTCGCCATTGGAGTGTGGGAGGAAACCGGTGCACCCGGGGAAAGCCTACGCAGTCACAAGGAGAACGTGCAAACCCCGTACACGCAGTACCTGTAGTCAGGATCGAACTGGGTCTCTGGCGTTGTAAGGCAGCGCTCTACTGCTGTGCCACAGCGCAGCCATATGGAGGATATATTGTCAAAATGCACCACGATCTGTCGCACAACAAGGTCCCACTAAAAGATTCCACAGGATGCCCTGATCATTTGCTATAAAGGATACTGGTGGATAAATATTCCCAGAAATTTGAAATTATCCAATTGTATCTTTTAAGGTCCTTTTGAGAAATCTGTTGCAGTGAACTGAACATAGCAAAGGCATGGTTGACAAGAGGTTGGATTCTCCATGGAGCAGAATATAAATCTGTTGTGGAAGACTGTGCTCTTCCACACGATTGTGACTCTGAACGCAGAGACTTTTATCCAGGTTAGGGGCATCAAGAATCAGAGGACAGAGGTTTAAGGTGAAAGGGGAAAGATTTAATAGGAACCAGAGGGGCAACTTTTGCCACTCAGAGGGTGCTGGGTAGATGCAACAAGCTGCCAAAGGAGGTCATTGACACAGGTACAATAACAATGTTTAAAAAATATTTGGACAGGTACTTGGATAGGAAAGTTGAGAGGGAAATGGACCAATTGCGGACAAATGAGACTAGCGTTGATGGGGCATGTAGGTTGGCATGGACGAGTTAAGCCAAACTGCCTGTTGCTGTTCTGTGTGACTAGTTTCAGTTTTTGTTTATTGTCTTGACTCTACAATGCTCATGAGGCTTGAGTGACGCCAAGTGTGAAACTGTTAATTGAACAAGGGATCTGTGCCTCACATCTTTCATCTCTCTGAGCTGAAGCATGTCCTTCCACAGCAGATTTATATTCTGCTCCTTGTAGAACGCAAGCTCTTGTCAACCATGGCCTTTGCCATGGATATGCATTCAGTTCCATATGCAACAAAACTGAATGCTCTGTGCAGGTTAGTCTGGTGGAGGGTGGAGGGTGGCCTCACAGGTATTAACAGATAATTGCTGGAAGGGATCGAGTGGAATTGCTGTGTCAATGTGTAGAAGGGATGCAAGATTGTACATGCAAGCAAGGAACTCTTTTGACAGATGGTGACACGTAATTGTTGCTATAATTGGAGTACAGCGTTCCAAGTTAATTGTATGGCTTTCAGTATTAGGGCTGAGAAGTTCAGAGGACATCCATGGATGAATAAAGAAAGCAGTCAATTGATCTTTCTTGTCCACATTTAACTTTTTGCAATGGCTCTGCATGAGAGAGTTGCTTCTTGTGTCCCTGAGCTACCTTCCCTCACAAAGCACAAAACATTTTTGAAGCCTTGTTCTCATGACAATATGATGAACTCCCTCTGCCTGCCCTGGTGTATTAAGGAGAGCTTTGGAGATTGATTGCACTGAAAATTAACTTTCTCCTTTGTTCCATCTGGAAAGCGCACCTGAGTGACCAGAAACTATTACTTAAGCTGACTAGATGTTCAGTTATTGTTAGCTGTTTGTATTAAATTTTCTTTCCTTTTGTGTCCCTTTAATTTGTGATTCAGGATCAGGAAAAAAAATCACCAGGCGCAGTGAACTGCTACCTTGCTGTGAACCCCCAGACGCTTGGCTGGGTAGATTCTTGCAAGGAACAGCAGGGAAAACAAAAGACTCTTGGATTGTTTGATAAAAAGGAATCCTATTTTAGTCCGCTTTGAAGTCGGGAGGAGCCGAAGTCTTTGTTAAAACCTATTCCAGTTAAAACACTGAAGATAACATATAAATTGATTAAAAGCAGAGCATTTTAGTAACTCTATAGGCTTGCTTCCAAAGAGCGAAAAAAGATTGATGGTTTATTTAAGTATTTCTGTCGTTTGTCTGAATTGGGCCATATTTTGCAAAATAATTCAAAACTGGAAAATACTTAACATTTATTTGGATGACAAGCCAAATATCTGTGAATACATAAGATTTATTTTTGAGTACTGTATGGGATGATGGGTTTTAACTTGTTACTTAATGAAATTGCAAGCTTTACAGTTTCAACATTCCAGCCCCACCCACCCATCCTCTTTTCAATAATCTTGCCAGTACACATGTGCATTTTTAACCTATTGCTCTCTTACCTGTACAATGTTTGTTGGGGTACATATTGTGTTTCTTGATGCAAGGAAGGCAATAGTGGGAAAGTAGATTATCATAGTACTCTGGAAAATGTTGGTGAGATTAAATTTTAAATTTGATTCAAGGTTTCAGACAGCTAAATTTGAAACTGAAATTGAAAGTTACTGATGTTTTAATTATTTGCTGGGTTGTTGGATATATTAAGCTTAAGTTGTAGCTGGTCCTGACCTACTTTAACATTTTGCTTGGTATAATTAATTGTCATAGAGTCGTGCAGCAGAGAAATAGGCCCTTCAGCCCATCAAGTCCGTGCCCACCATCAGGCACAGATTTATGCTGAACATTAATCTCATTTTATTCTCTCTACATTCCCATCAACTCCCCCCAGATTCTACTGACACGATAAGAAAAATTTACAGTCACCAATTAATCTACTGACCTGCATTATAGGAGGGAATCAGAACCTCCAGGAAAAGCCCACACAAGCAAGCTCCAAACAGATGTCACTGGAGGTCAGGATTGAACCTCAGTCATTGGAACTGTGGTGTAGCAGCTCACTAGTTATGCCATTGTGCTGCTCCCACATGAACAAGGAAAGTGATTTAAAAAAAAGAAAGCACAGTCTTCAGTTTTGGAGCTGACGTATACGTGCAAATTTGAAAATATAAATGAGTAAAGAAAAATTGTTTAGTGTCAAAGAGAAATGATGAAAAACCAGAAAGGATATATTTGGAGAATGCAAATTAGGAACCGCAGATGCTGGAATCTTGAGCAAGATACAAAGTGCTGGAGGGCCCAACAGTGGTTCAGGCCGCATCTGAGGTGGGAACAGACAGGTGATGTTTCAGGTTGGGACCCTTCGTCATCTGCCCATTCCCTCCACCGTTGCTCCTTGCCCTGCTGAGTTCCTCTGGATATTTATGTTTGCTCAAGGATATATTCATATCAGCTAAACAATTACATTTGTTTTATTGAGTTGCAGTGAGCTTTATGTTTGCTTCTCCCACTGCAGGAGGCATCCTCTCCACATACACCCTGCCTTGACACCGAGATCTTAAATACTCAATGCATCTCACTCTTCTAAACTCCAGCAGTTGTGAGTCTAGCCTGTCCAATCTTTCCTCATAAGTGAATCTGCTGATTCTAGTAAAGACATCTCTGAACTCTTTCCAACACATCCTGCCAATAAATAAGGAGACCAATACCTTCTGCAGTCCTCCAAATATAGTCATCAGTGCCCTAAATGATTGAATCATTCAATGCAGGAAAAATGTTCCCGATGTTGGGGGAGTCCAGAACCAGGGGTCACAGATTAAGAATAACGGATAGGCCATTTAGGACTGAGGTGAGGAAAAACTTTTTCACCCAGAGAATTGTGAATCTGTTGAATTCTCTGCCACATAAGGTAGTGGAGGCCAATTCATTGGATGTTTTCAAGAGAGAGTGTTAGATTTAGTTCTTAGTGCTAACGGAATCAAGGGATATGGGGGGAAAAGCAGGGATGGGGTACTGATTTTGGGTGATCAGCCATGATCATATTGACTGGCTCGAAGGGCCAAATGGCCTGCTTCTACACCTATTTTCTTTGTTTTCTATGAATCACAACATCCATAAGACACAGGAGTACAATCAGTGTCGGATTAACCTAGTAGCAAAAGTAGCATATGCTAAGGACCCCGCATTTTCGAGGGCCCCGCACTAAATGCTCCGTCCGACCAGTTGTTCCGCTCTCCATCCCGGCTCAGTGACGCTTCCGGTCCGGGCTTCTCCTGCGGCCACTCCGCCTCTTGCTCCTAGGGGGCCCCCTGAACAAAGCCCCAGTCCACGCTGATGGGCTGCCTGGCCAGCCTTGACCCATTCGAACCCTCCATGGCTGCCTGTGCCTCCTTGTAGCCTATACTCATACTCCATATGGTCATACTCCACCAGAGCGTAGTCCTTCAGTAGGGTTGCCAACTGTCCCGTATTAGCCAGGACATCCCATATTTTGGGCTAATTTTTTTTTGTCCCGTACGGGACTGCCTTTATCCCATATTAAGCCCACGGGTCGCTGTTGGCCCTGACAGTGTAGGCTGGTCACAAACAGGATCCACCCCTCCACTGAGCGTTGAGGCTCTGGCTCATCACTGTCTTGCTCCACGGAGTTGTAGTCTTCTCGCGGCCTGGATCGAGCGCCTTCCTCGGAGCCAAATCCTCGCCCCTTCCTCTTCTTCGCCTTCTCCTCCAGTTTGTGGATACTTTCGTCGCCCTCGTCGTCCATGGCGAAGTCCTCGCCGCCCGCCTCATGGACGTCCAGCAGAAGATGGGTGAAGTTTCAGGTCGAGACCCTTCGGAAGGGACTCGACCCGAAACGTCACCCATTCTCTCTCTCCCAAGATGCTGCCTGACCCGCTGAGTTACTCCAGCATTTTGTTTCTACCTCCGGACGATGTAGGCCCGGGCGCCGCCTAACGGAGGTTGCGTAGCAACCCACCTCCCGGCCCGGGCTGCCGTCATTGGTGGAGCGAGAGTACGTAGCCGCTGGCTGGGTGAGGTCACATGTGGCGTGGGGCGGTGACGTCACCTTATCCCGTATTTGGGAGTGAGGAAGCTGGCAACCCCAGTTACAGGCCCCCACTAGCTTAATCCGTCCCTGAGTACAATAAGGCCATTCAGCCCATTAAGTCTGCTCCACCATGTGATCATAGCTATTTTTCCCTATCAACCCCATTCTCCTGCCATACAACATGCATGTTTCCCATAGTTCTGCTCTCATTCCCCCTCACTCCAAACAGAACATGGATAGAGTGCCCCTGGTCTTCACCTTTCACCCCACAATATTAGTTATATGAATGTGCTCCTATTTCTCCCTATTCTCCTCCCCCTGTCACCTTCCACATATTCCTTTCTCTAGCTTCACAATTTGCACTTTTTTTTATCCCTATCTCACATTTTTGTTCTCTTAATCTCTAGCCTTTATCTGACCATCTATCAGCTTCCTCACACTTCACCTGTATCTATCTATCACCGGCCAGACATTGTCCGCCCCCACTCCCCACCAATCAGTCTGAAGAAGGGTCCTGACACAAAACATCACTAATCCATGTTCTCCAGAGATGCAGCCTGACCTGCTGAGTTATTCCAGCACTTTGTGTCTTTTTGGTTAAAACCAGCGTCTGCAGTTCCTTGTGTAACCATCCACTCTTTGGTATTGACTTCTCCTAACAATTCTTAATTACCTGCTGTACGTGAGTACTAGCCATTTAACAACCATGCATTAGGGTACTCAGCATCTGCTGCCCTAACCTGACTTGAGCTTTATGCAACTGCAGACCTGCCAAGGTAGTTGAGAATTGCCTCTTTCTTCATTTTCGGGTAATTGGAGAAAGGGCAACCTTGCCAGCAATGTCAATAACAGATGATCAAAGGTTGATGTGAACTCAGTGGGCTGAAGGGCATGCTTCCATGCTGAATATTTCAATAGACATAGACAATAGACAATTTCAATCAAATCAATAACCTGTGATTGAATAAACGTACTCTCAGAGTTATTAAGTTTACACAAATCATTGCTCTTGACTACCTTAGTGGCGGAGGATGCAGGGGAAATGTCACCTGGAAGTAAACTTGTTTAGTTTAGAGATACAGCGTGGAAACAGGCTATTCGACCCACCAAGTCCATGCTGACCAATGACCACTTGTGCCCTGGTTCTATCCTACAAACCAAGCGACAATTCACAGAAGCCAATTAACCTACAAACCTGCACATCTTTGGAAATTGGGAAGAAACCGGGGCACCCGGAGAAAACCTCAATCTTCAAATTAACTGGTTTCAGAGCAATATTTTGTATCATGACCTTTTCATAGTTAAGAAAGGTACATCTCTGAAAAATCTTTTATTGCAAGTAGTGGAGTTTTGGCTGTGTTGTGGGACAAGTGAGAAGGTTAAGAAGCTTCCATGTCTCTCATTGTCCTTGTTTTTTTCTCTCTGTCTCACTTTTTATTCTTTGCCTCTCCTGCCAAACCTTTGCGATCCCCAGGGTGTCATTTTTTTCTTCATTGCACCCATAGCTTTTTCACCGTATCTTCCCATTAAACAGCTGTCCTTTTCAACCTAAAGCACGGCAGGGTGATATTGGCTGAATCATTTCTTTGATGCCAGTAATCTGTCTCTGGCACGAATATCCTAACAAATGGTGCCTGACAACTGTAGGTATGGGCTGTCTTTAGCAATGTCTACAATCAAGAATCAAGATGTAGGTGGTACCAGAGAGAGTGTTCAATGGCTCAATGGTACTTTATTGTCGCATGTATCGAAGTACAGTGAAATTCATTTTTGCATACAATTCAGTACAAGTATCATCATACACGAGTACAGCTTGGATACAGAACAAATGTGTAGGAATAGTACACTGACACAGTTTACAAGAGTCGCCAGATTTGCCGCCATTTTTAAGTCCCAGTCGTTGTAAGCGCAGAGTTTTTTAACCTGACCATGAAGGCCCGTTGTCCTACGGCATTGCAGGGTCAGCCTGGCAAAGCATAGCTGTGGGTGTTTGTGAAGCATGCATACATACATTCAGAGTTTCCATTTAGCTTCACCAGAATTGTACCTGACCTAGTGTAACTTTACAGCATTTTGAGTTTGGATCATTTTCATTATCTTTTCAAGTGCATGGCAACAAGCAATTAAACGGACACAGGATTTGCATTTGAAAGCTGAAATGCTCTACTGAACTGCTCTGGCATAATAGTTCAAACTGCTGCTTCGCACATGTTGAAAAGCTTTTTACTCACAAACAAGCCGACTGTGTATTAAGTTCCTAATCGCATGGTAACAGTCACTTGTCAGAATGCGACAGCCAAAATAATACAGGATTTTATTAAAACAAGTTAGTCATAGAGCACTCTACAGAAACAGGCCCTTTGGCCCAACTTGGCCATGCTGACCAAGCTGCCCCATCTGCACTAGTCCCAGCTGTCCATATCTGGCCCATATTCCACTAAACCTTTCCTGTTCATGCACCTGTCCAAATGTCTTTTAATTGTTGTTGTAGTACCTAATGGAATAAAAGTTGTCAACTTTTAAAAGATTTTTATCTATCCTTGGCATTTCATGGATTCATTTACTGTTATAAACATCTGTTATATTCCCAAGAGTAGATTGATGGAAATATTCACACTCTATCTGACCTCAATAACAGGTTTAATATTATTTTGCAGGTTAAGTGGAAAGTAATGTTGTCGGAGTATTTTCTAATTATTGCTTTAGGGGTTCATTGTCAATGTCATTGCGCTTCGGATTCTCAAATTTTGCATCATAAATGTTTCCTATTTTTAAATTTTTTTAATGCTGATTTTGTATTCAAAATAATCACAAAGTGTTTCCTGAAAGATTCAGGACAACATGTTAAGTATAATTATACTTCAGTGGGAGTGATTGGTGTGGGTAGATTTTATTTGAAGAGTTCAATTGTCATGAAAATTCTAACATGCAATTCTATTAATGTAATATTATGGATAATGTAATATAATTGAGGCAGGTACTATAACAAGATTTAAAAGACTTTTGGACAGGTACGCAGAGAGGAAAGGTTTAAAAGGATTTGGGCCAAATGAGGGCAGATGGACTACTGTAGATTGGGTACCTTGGTCGGCATGACAAACTGTCCCGAAGGGCCTATTTCCATGCTGTATAACTCTATGACTCTAGGAAAGTCATTAACATTCAAAACTGTTGCCAATGTTTTTCAGCAATATTTGCATATACTTGGAGGATTGAATCATTGATATTGTTTTCTCACCTGTCGCTTGCACTGAAGAAATGCTGTGCCAAACCAAGCTATATATCTTGAGGGATAAAGGACTGTTCATACCCTTCTTTAAATGGATGATATTTTGCACTTTCATTATGGTAGAGCAGACATTTCCTGCCCTGTATAATTTTATTTTTTTTCTGAGATGGTCATGACACTGCACTCATGACCCCCCGCATGTTGTTCTTTTTATTTGCATCTTTCCCTCACTTCCTCTTGTGAATGTTTTTTCCTATTTATCCCCTATTTTCTTCTTTGAATTCATGAGAACATTTCCTTTTTAGGTGAGTTTTCAATAAGGAAATTGCAAAGTGTTTTCTACCATTGCTGCTAAAATTTGTGGCCTTTAATCCTCAGAAGTCCCTGCCATTACCTCCCCAGCATTCATAATTATAGTAGTTTCTCAGCTCCAATGATTTTCCTCCCTCCTGTTGTTCCAATTCTCCATATAACGTTTTAGCATAATTTTATTGTTTCTGTACTCTTTGCTACAATATTAAAAAAAATAAGAATGTGTCTTCTCAACATGTCCTACCACGAATGAAAACATGTATAAAACATTCCCTACCATTTTGTATCCTATTTATAATTTGATCATTAAGCTGAAATTACTTTTTTGCAGAAATTTCATTCATTGTTCTTTATCTCTCTACATCGTCGTCTATATCTCTCATTCCCTTATCCCTAATTAGTCTGAAGAAGGGTCTTGACCCGAAACGTCACCTATTCCTTCTCTCCAGAGATGCTGCCTCTCCCGCTGAGTTACTCCAGCTTTTTGTGTCAATCTTGTGTTAAATCTGTTTCCACTCATATATTGTCATACAGTGCATTCAGAAAGTATTCAGACCCCTTCACTTTTTCCACATTTTGTTACGTTACAACCTTATTTTAAAATGGATTAAATTCTTTTTTTTAATCATCAATCTATACACAATACCCCATAATAAAAAAGCGAAAACAGGCGTTTAGAATTTTTTGCAAAGTAATTAAAAAGAAATAACTGAAATGTCACATTTACATAAGTATTCAGACCCCTTTACTCAGTACTTTGTTGAGGCACCTTTGGCAGCGATTACAGCCTCAAGTCTTCTTGGGTGTGACGCTAAAAGCTTGGCACTCCTGTATTTGGGTCATTTCTCCCATTCTTCTGTGCAGATCCTCTCAAGCACCGTCAGGTTGGATGGGGAGCATCGATGCACAGCTATTTTCAGGTCCCTCCAGAGATGTTCGATCGGGTTCAAGTCTGGGCTCTGGCTGGGCCACTCAAGGACATTCACAGGCTTGTCATGAAGCCACTCCTGCGTGGTCTTGGCTGTGTGCTTAGGGTCATTGTCCTGTTGGAAGGTGAACCTCCGCCCCAGTCTGAGGTTCAGAACACTCTGGAACAGGTTTTCATCAAGGATCTCTCTGTACTTTGTTCTATTCATCTTTACCTCAATCCTGACTAGTCTTCCAGTTCCTGCCGCTGAAAAACATCCCCACAGCATGATGCTGCCACCACCATGTTTCACCGTAGGTATGGTATTGGCCAGGTGATGAGTGGTGCCTGGTTTCCTTCAGACGTGACGCTTGGCATTCAGGCCAAAGATTTCAACCTTGGTTTCATCAGACTAAAAGGCAGTCATGTGCCTTTTAATGAGGAGTGGCTTCCGTCTGGCCACTCTACCATAAAGGCCTGATTGGTGGAGTGCTGCAGATATAGTTGTCCTTCTGGAAGGTTCTCCCATCTTCACAGAGGAACTCTGGAGCTCTGTCAGAGTGACCATCCGGTTCTTGGTCACCTCCCTGACCAAGGCCCTTCTCCCCCGATTGCTCAGTTTGGCCGGGCGGCCAGCTCTATAAAGTGTCCTGGTGGTTCCAAAGTTTTTCCATTTAAGAATGACGGAGGCCACTGTGCTCTTCGGGACCTGCAATGCTGCAGAAATTGTTTTATACCCTTCCCCAGATCTGTGTCTCGACACAATCCTGTCTCGGAGGTCTACAGACAATCCCTTCATCTTCATGGCTTGGTTTTTGCTCTGACATGCAGTCAACTGTGGAACCTTATATAGACCGATGTGTGCTTTTCCAAATCATGTCAAATCAATTTAATTCCAATCAAGTTATAGAAACATCTCAAGGATAATCAATGGAAACAGGATGAACCTAAGCTCAATTTTGTGTGTCATAGCAAAGGGTCTGAATACTTATGTAAATGTGATATTTCAGTTATTTCTTTTTAATTACTTTGCCTCTTCATTCTGGGGTATTGTGTG
The DNA here is from genome assembly GCF_053455715.1 of Rhinoraja longicauda. NCBI lineage: Eukaryota > Metazoa > Chordata > Chondrichthyes > Rajiformes > Arhynchobatidae > Rhinoraja > Rhinoraja longicauda. Next base: position 55,545,340 of record NC_135960.1, on the reverse strand, counting down.
TAGATTGATGATAAAAAAAAAAGAATTTAACCCATTTTAAAATAAGGCTGTAACGTAACAAAATGTGGAAAAGGTGAAGGGGTCTGAATACTTTCTGAATGCACTGTTCATTGTAGTGTCATACATGTCTGAAGAAGGGTTTTGACCCAAAACATCACCCTTTCCTATCCACAGATGCTGCCTGTCCTGCTGAGTTACTCCAGCATTTTGTGGCTATCTTCATTGAAAAACAGCATCCTATACCTACATATTACCTGCCTGACCTGATGTGTGCTTCTCACATTTTCTTCTTTTAATTAATCTAACTCTTTGTAGAGTAAAAAATGACTGCAGATGCTGGAACAAATCGAAGGTATTTATTCACAAAATGCTGGAGTAACTCAGCAGGTCAGGCAGCATCTCAGGAGAGAAGGAATGGGTGACGTTTCGGGTCGAGACCCTTCTTCAGACTGATGTCAGGGGGGTGGGACAAAGGAAGGATATAGGTGGAGACAGGAAGATAGAGGGAGAACTGGGAAGGGGGAGGGGAAGAGAGGGACAGAGGAAATATCTAAAGTTGGAGAAGTCAATGTTCATACCGCTGGGCTGCAAGCTGCCCAAACGAAATATGAGGTGCTGTTCCTCCAATTTCCGGTGGGCCTCACTATGGCACTGGAGGAGGCCCATGACAGAAAGGTCAGACTGGGAATGGGAGAGGGAGTTGAAGTGCTCAGCCATCGGGAGATCTGGTTGGTTAAGGCGGCTGAGCGAAGGTGCTGAGCGAAACGACCTGCGTTTGGTTTCGCCGATGTAAAGAAGTTGACATCTAGAGCAGCGGATACAATAGATGAGGTTGGAGGAGGTGCAGGTGAACCTCTGTCTCACCTGGAAAGACTGTTTGGGTCCTTGGATGGAGTTGAGGGGGGAGGTAAAGGGACAGGTGTTGCATCTCCTGCGGTTGCAGGGGAAAGTGCCTGAGATGGGGTGGTTTGGGTTGGAATGGACAAGTGGACCAGGGAGTTACGGAGGGAACGGTCTCTGCAGAACGCAGAAAGGGGAGGAGATGGGAAGATGTGGCCAGTAGTGGGGTCCCGTTGTAGGTGACGGAAATGTTGGAGGATGATTTGTTGGATACGCTGGCTGATGGGGTGGAAGGTGAGAACGAGGGGGATTCTGTCCTTGTTATGGGGGGGGGGGAGCAAGAGCGGAGCTGCGGGATGTAGAAGAGACCCTAGTGAGAGCCTCATCTATAATGGAAGAGGGGAAGCCCCGTTTCCTGAAGAATGAGGACATCTCTGATGCACTAGTGTGAAACACCTCATCCCGGGCGCAGATGTGGCGTAGACGGAGGAATTGGGAGTAGGGGATAGACGTTTTGTAGAAGTCCATACGCACAGGACCAACTATTCTTAGTATACTTTTCTGGTGCTTCTTCAAGGAATGGCAAGCTCAGCAAACATAATTTGTATTCAGTAAATCTGTGCCAAATTACATTCATTGTTATATACCTTTCACATGTCAATTATTTTTGGTTGAATATTGTTTCTCCCACTAGTAATAAACTGATAGGACGTTGCTGCCCAGTTTATCCTGGCATCCTCTTTTAAGTATGTGTAAAATTTGGCATTCCCTCTTATTCTAGAAGAAAAGGAAAATTGTGTTACAAACTCCACAATTTCCACCCTTATCAGAGAACAATATGTTGCATCCCATCTGGACTGAGTGACTATTCTTAGAACAGCTAACCTTGAAGTGTTTTCTGTACTCTGTTAATTTCACACATCATTCTCCCTTATTATCTGGCCAACTACATCCACTTTTCTAGTTTGCTGGAAGATGTTTGTTTAACGCTCAGTTTAGCCTTTTTTTTGTTGAAAAATCTCCCCATTCTTCCTAATCAGCCTCTGCTTGACTACACAATTCTTTTTTTGTTTTGATTCATTGAAAGATAAAGTATGGAAAGGGGCCCTTCAGCCCACCGAGTCCATGCCGACCATCAGTCACACATTTATACTAGTTCTACGTTATCCCACTTTCTCATCCACTCCCTACGTACGGGGGTGGGGGGGGGGGGGGGGGGGGGATGGATTAAGTGAATGGAAGGGAGGTTGGTTTGCATGATGGTCTGGGTTATGTGTACAACTCTGCAATTTCTTGCGGACTTCGATGGACCTATTCCCAAACCAGGCTGTGGTACACATGATAAGATGTTTTATAAGGTGCATCTGCAGAAGTTGGTGAGGGTTGTTAGGAACATGCTGAACTTTCTAAGCCTTCTGAGGAAGTAGACCAAAGTGTGCTTTCTTGGCCATAGCTTTGATGTGGCTGATCCAGGACAAATTGGTGATATTTAATCCTAGGAGCTTGAAGTTTTCAACCATCTCTTCTTCAGCGGCATCAATGTATACCAAGGTGTGCGTACTGCGTCACTGCCTGAAGTCGATTGTAGCTTTCTTCGTGTTGTAGCGACCATAGAGAATGGTCCAGGTCGTCGAACCCTCGGATTGGCCAGCGAGGTCACGTGGGAAAGCGACCGTGGGGATTGGTCCAGGGAACGACATCGCTGATTGGCCAGCGATGTCAGGTGCGCGTTTGGCGCCCGTTTTAGCCAGTTCGGCGAAGTCTTCAAGGAAGACAGTAAGTTTATATTGGTTGTCCTGTAACTTGTTGTTTTGACTCTGTATTATTGTATTGCGGCTGCAATAAACTTCGTCTACAACTAACAAGTTTCGGACTCGCCATATTGGTGACCCCGAACGTGATCTGGACGATCACCAACTGAGCAGGAACCCGACGCCTCGTTGACGATGACCGAGCAGGGCACACCGGAGTCAAGCGCGGCAGACGTTCATCTTCCGTTATTTTGGACGTACGCACCGCAAGCTTGGTTTATCCACGCCGAGGCCCAATTCCATATAAAGAAGGTGTCGGACGATTCCACGAAGTACTTCTACCTCGTCAGCACTCTATCGCCGGACACAACCAAGCACGTGATGCGGTTTATCGTAAATTCACCTGCGGAAGACAAGTATGAAACCATGAAGAAGGTATTACTGCGAACCTTCGGGTTAAATAAGCATGGTGGTGCGGCAAAACTTCTGCACCTACCGGAGCTTGGAGACCAACTGCCTTCCGTCCGCATGGCCGAAATGATGGTGCTAGCCGGTGAGCATACGGATTGCCCGATGTTTGAACAGGCATTCCGCGAGAAACTTCCCGAGGATGTCCGACTGCTGCTTACGGATTGTTCTTTTAAGGACCCCGAAGCATATGCAGCGAAAGCGGACGCGCTCATAGCGGGAAAAAACAAGGCAAGTGGTTCAATCAACAAAGTCTCGACATCGGTGACCACGCCACAGCGACGGCAAGATGGCGCCACGTCTCCCGCCAATTCTCCGAAAGCCCGCCAAAAAGATCCGCACAAGCGCGGCTGGTGCTATTATCACCTACGATGGGGTAACGAATCCCGCAACTGTCGTTTGCCTTGTACCTTCGCGGGAAATGCCTCGGCCGATCGTACATAGGGGCAGTTACGATTGGCCAGAACCGGCGCCTCTATGTCCATGATCGATTCACGGACACAGAATTTTTGGTAGACACGGGAGCCATCGTCAGCATAGTGCCGCCGACCGACCTCGAAACCAGATCGGGTAAGACAGGTCCCACCCTCATCGCGGTTAATGGCAGCCCAATTCGCACTTTCGGTACACGGAAGATGTCCCTTGTGTTAGGCCTCCGCACGTACGAATGGCCATTCATCATAGCCGACGTCAAACAAGCGATCCTGGGCGCAGATTTTCTCTGGGCTTTTTCACTGGTTCCTGATGTCCGCGGTAACGACCTCCGACCCGCTGCTGAAGACGAGCACGTCGCTCCGGCAATCGCCTCCTCGCCCAGCCCTACTGTCCAGGCCGTCGTCGCGGCCCCCGACTCGTATGCTGCGATTCTGGCAGAGTTCCCAGAGCTGCTCGTCCAACGTTTTGACGCACCTTCAGCTAAGCACGGTGTGGTCCATCACATCCGCACCGAAGGCCCTCCCGTTTTCGCTCAGGCCAGGAGACTACCGCCAGACAAACTGGTTGTGGCGAGGGCGGAGTTCAGGAAGATGGAGGAAATGGGAATTGTCCGTCAGTCTGACAGCCCGTGGGCCTCGCCGTTACACATGGTCTCCAAGGCATCTAGGGGGTGGAGGCCATGTTGCGATTATCGGCGTCTCAATGCTGTCACCACGGCTGATCGCTACCCCATACCGCACCTACAGGACTTTTCATCTGGACTGGAAGGAGCGGTAGTGTTTTCCAAAATCGATTTGGTGCGAGGATACCATCAGATTCCAGTGCGACCGGAGGACATACAAAAAACTGCAACTATTACTCCGTTCGGGTTGTTTGAATGGTTGCGTATGCCTTTCGGTTTAAAGAACGCGGCACAGGCTTTCCAGCGACTGATGGACCGCGTGGGCAGGGGTTTACCCTTTGTGTTTATTTATTTAGACAACATCCTGGTAGCCAGCCCCTCAGTGCAGGAACACCAGGCCCATTTGCGGACCATGTTCCAGCGGCTCCAAGACCACGGGCTCATTATCCAACCCTCCAAATGTCAATTCGGCCTGCCTGCTCTCGATTTTCTAGGGCACAGAATTACCCCTGCCGGCGCTGCCCCTTTGCCAGAGAAGGTGGAGGCTATCCGGGCTTTCCCCAGGCCCACCACAGTAAAAGGGCTGCAGGAGTTCGTAGGCATGGTTAATTTCTACCATAGATTCGTTCCGGCAGCGGCGCGAGTCCTGCGCCCGCTTTTCCAATGCCTTGCAGGTAATCCGGTAGAGTTGTTGTGGTCCCCGACCGCAGAGTCGGCTTTTACGGCAGCTAAGGCAGCCTTGGCAGACGCCACCATGTTGGTCCATCCGAGCCCCTCCGCCCCCACGGCCCTGACGGTTGACGCCTCTGACGTGGCGGTGGGTGGGGTTCTGGAGCAGCAGGTCGGTGGCCGTTGGCAGCCTTTAGCGTTTTTCAGCCGGCAACTAAATTCGGCCGAGCTGAAATATAGCGCATTTGACCGAGAGCTTCTAGCTCTCTATTTAGCTGTCCGTCATTTCAGGTATTTCCTCGAGGGCCGCCCATTTGTGGCATTTACGGACCACAAGCCATTAACATTTGCTTTTTTGAAATTGTCTGACCCATGGTCGGCCCGCCAGCAGCGGCACCTGACTGCTATCTCTGAATTTACCACAGATGTCCGTCATATCGCGGGTAAGCTTAATGCCGTTGCTGACGCCCTGTCTAGACCTGCTTTTCCCCCTATTTCGGCGGTGGACTGCGAAGTGGATCCCCAGGAGCTCGCGGAGGCACAGCTCCTGGCGGATACCGTTTCGGCTTACCAGTCCACCACTTCGGGATTGAAGTTGGCCCAGGTAGCTTGTGGGTCGGAGGGCACGAAAGTCTGGTGCGATGTTTCTCTTCCTCGTCCCAGGCCGGTAGTACCGCCCTCCCTTCAGCGCCGGGTTTTCGATGCCATTCATGGGCTGGCGCACCCGTCCATCCGCTCCACCTCTGCCTTGGTGGCAGCGAGGTTTGTCTGGCATGGCCTGCGGAAACAGGTAGCGGGGTGGGCACGTTCCTGCGTGCCCTGTCAGACCGCTAAAGTCCAGCGCCACGTCCAGCCCCCCGTACAGGAGTTCGAAGTCCCGGCTTTTCGTTTTTTCCACATCCACGTGGATTTGGTCGGGCCTTTGCCTTCCTCCCAGGGCTACACCCACCTCCTCATGGTGGTGGATCGGTTCACCCGGTGGCCAGAGGCTTTCCCATTGTTTGATATCTCGTCAGCGTCTTGCGCTAGGACTTTGGCCCTTCATTGGGTAGCTCGTTTCGGGGTCCCGGCAGTTATTACAACTGACAGAGGGCCACAGTTCACTTCGTCCCTCTGGGCCGCGCTGGCGGAACTGTACAGGTCCAAATTACAACCCACAACTGCATATCACCCCCAGGCAAATGGACTCGTAGAAAGGTTCCACCGCCAACTTAAGGCGTCCCTCAGTGCAAGGCTTGAAGGCCCGGACTGGGTAGACCAACTCCCTTGGGTTCTTTTGGGCATCCGGACTGCTCCTAAGCCAGATCTCGGTGCGTCGTCCGCAGAGCTGGTATATGGCTCGACCCTTCGAGTACCCGGTGATCTGTTTCCGGACCCTTCAGCCCTGCTCCCTACAGTCCCATCAGCGTTAGCATCTCTCCGGGAACGGGTGGGCTCCCTGGCTCCAGTGCCGACTTCACGTCATGGGTGTCCCATGGTACATGAACCGTCTTCCCTGAAGGACTGTGAGTTTGTTTTTTTGCGTAAAGATGCCCATCGCGCCCCGTTGCAGAGGGTCTATCAAGGGCCGTTCCGGGTTTTGCGTAAGGGAACGGCTACTTTCACCTTAGACATGGGCGGCAAGAGTGAACTCGTCTCGGTGTCCCGGCTCAAACCTGCCCATTTGGACCCGGATCAACCAGTCCTGGTCGGTCAAACCCCTAGAAGAGGCCGACCTCCGTTAGTTCCGCCCAGTCCACAAACCCCCGTTCCGACAGTTCCTCCAGGACCCCCCGTTTCGGCAGTTCCCCTAGGACCCCCCGTTTCGGCAGTTCCTCTAGGACCCCCCGTGCCGGTAGTTCCTCCAGAACCTCTCGTGCCGGCTGTTCCACCAAGTCCGGAACCTCCGGCTCCTGTGGTTCAGGCTGTCCCTCTCCGTACTCGTTATGGTCGTGAAATCCGGCTCCCTGCTAGGTTCCGCACCTCGGGTTCTGGGGGGGGTCATGTAGCGACCATAGAGAATGGTCCAGGTCGTCAAACCCTCGGATTGGCCAGCGAGGTCACGTGGGAACGCGACCGTGGGGATTGGTCCAGGGAACGACATCGCTGATTGGCCAGCGATGTCAGATGCGCGTTTGGCGCCCGTTTTAGCCAGTTCGGCGAAGTCTTCAAGGAAGACAGTAAGTTTATATTGGTTGTCCTGTAACTTGTTGTTTTGACTCTGTATTCGTGTATTGCGGCTGCAATAAACTTCGTCTACAACTAACAAGTTTCGGACTCGCCATAGTGTCATTAAATCCTGCACCATAATAGGCTTGGAGTATCAAGATACTGCCAAAGATGCACTATTAACAAAGCTACACATTCTGATCCATTTCATTCTTTGGCATTATTGCTTAAACTTCCTGGAATGGCCGGAATAGTTTGTCACCCATGTAAGCATTCTACAAGGAGACCTACAATGTGCTGTTTTGTCCAAAGCTTTTACAGGTAATTGTGGTGTATGAGGATTACATTCTGAGCAGAAACCTAATACTTTATTCACTGAATATTTGTTTTCAATAGTTTATCCAATGGATTTTTATATGTAAATTTGGTTCTACCCGGCCCATATTGTATCATGTTAACAATTTTCAAGAGCTCCAGAATGGGCAATCTGATCTCTGGTTTTATATATTGGCCCAAAGGATTAAATGACTTTCCTACCTACCACTGGGCTACATTGGTTATGAGTTAAATTTGATCTGCTAAATCATTTATCTGAATTTCCTCTAGCAATCGTTATAATCTCAATTTTGTTTTTATTTTATTTGGCAGTGGCTGGTGTGACCTGTTATTTACAACAACACTCGAGCACTAATGTTGATGCTGAATTACCAGAATACCTGTAAAATATCAGAGAGGTCTTGAAAAAAACAAACAAATGTGGCCCATTCCAAATGCTCTTCAATTTAAAGTACTAGACCAGTTGAATTAAAAGCAAGAAATGCAATGCATTCAATAAGCCAGGCAGCATCTTTGGAAAGAGAAACCAGTGTCGACATTCTAGGCTGAAGAATCTTCATCAAAACTGGGAAAGAGAAATATGAAGCTAGTTTTAAGTTGGAGTGAGGGCAATGAAGAGTTGGATAGGACAAAGGGATTGCCATGGGTGCATAGAAACATAGACATAGAAAATAGGTGCAGGAGTAGGCCATTCGGCCCTTCGATCCTGCACCGCCATTCAATATGATCATGGCTGATCATCCAACTCAGTAACCTGTACCTGCCTTCTCTCCATACCCCCTGATCCCTTTAGCCACAAGGGCCACATCTAACTCCCTCTTAAATATAGCCAATGAACTGGCCTCAAATATAGCCAATGAACTGGCATCCATGCTTCCTCTGGAGCTAACCCATAAACAAGGACATCTGGTTGAGAGGTTACTGAGAGCAGTTAGTAAGAGTGAAGATTGTCTCTTGTTCATAAAGACTGTGAAATAGGAGTAGCAGTAGGAGTGAGAACACAGACAAAGGAATGTAAAAGCAGTGAAATGTAGGGCTGTAGGACCCAGTAATGTCCATGGAGAGAGAAAAACTGAACCAACATCACGGATCGATGACATTGTGGCGGATCAGGCCACTCCTTGGGTCAGCCCCCTCGTTACGTGACGGACAGGCGAAAGGGGTTAAAAGCCAGGCCAAGGGAAGGCGTATCTTATCCCTAGGAGAACTACGCTGTGGGCAGGAGCTCACAGCCTAATAAAAGAATCTAACTAAACACTGCCTGGCGTCTTGCCTTTTCTCTGGCCTCCGCCAGGCCACTACAACATGAATCATTATGATACAGAGAAATAAAGCAAAGAAAATTGAAGTTGTGGAATTTGATATCGAGTCCAGAGGGCTGCAGTGTGCCCAGATGAAAGACGAGGTGTTGTTAAACTCAAATTGAAACGTTCTAGAACAACATGAGGCAGTCAAATAGGTCAGAATGAGAGTGGGATGGAGTATAATCGTGGCAAACAACAGGTGGCTCAGGGTCATCCTTGTAAACTGAACAAAGGTGCTCATAAAACAGTCACCCAATCTGCATTTGTTTTCTAAGATGTAGAGGAGACCACATTGAGAAGACAACGCAGTACATGAGATTGGAAGTTCGAAATGGACCCCCTGATAGTGAGAAAGAAAGCAGATGATATTCTAACTCCCACAGTTGCATGGGAAAGTGCAGAAAGAAGGGTTGGTGGAGACAGAAAAGTAGACAAGTGAATCACAGATGGAGTGATTACTTTGAAATGCAGAAAGGCAAGGGCATATGTGCCCATTGGTGGAATCTCAATGAAGATGGAAGAAATTGTGGGGAATGATCTGATGAATATGGAAGAGGTCCAAAGGACTTTGTCGTTCCTTTGAGGGATTGAGAACAAAAGCGTGGGAAATTTGATACGGTCAAAGAGTCTGTTACCTGTAACGGAGGAAGGAAAACATCTCTGGGGCACCTTGGTGAATGGTCTCTTCTTCAGAGCAAGCATTACGCCAGCATAGAAACTAGGAAAATGAAATGAAGTCTGTCCAGGAGATAGGGTAGTGGAGGTAGTTAGGGAGCCAATTTCCTGAGCTGGAGACAGAGAGATCCAGAAAACGAAAGAAAGAGTCAAAGATGGACATCAAATAGTAGGAGTATTTAGTTCTGTTTATTTTAGTTTAGTTCAGTTTAGTTTAGTTCAGTTGAGAGATACAACAAGGAAACATGCCCTTCAGACCACTGAGTCCATGCCAACCATTGATCACCCGTTCATAACAGTTCTATGTTATCCTACTTTTGCACCCACCACTCACGAAAATGAGGCAACTTTACAGAGGCAAATTAACCTACAAACCTGTACGTCATTGGGATGTGGGAGGAAACAGGAGCACCTGGACGAAACCCACGTGGTCACGGGGAGAAGGTGCAAACACAGACAGCACCCAAGGTCAGGATTGAACCCGGGGCAAAAGCTCTACCAGCTGCACCACTGTGCTGCCCAGAGTGGAATAGACATTAGCATCCTCTCAGATGTTCCTTTTGTCCGGCAATCCTCTCCCACTTGCCTAAGCTTGATACAAGCTTTATTTCTCTCTTTCTCAGTTCCGTTGAAGGGTCTGATTCATGTTCGGTTTCATTTTCCAAAGATGCTGCCTGTTCAGCTGAGTGTTTACAGCATCTTCTCTTATTTCAAATTTCCAGCTTCTGCAAATATTTGATTCTATCAAGCAGTTCAATGTTGATCTTTAGTCATTGATAAGTTTTCAATAAGTATTTCACCTCATGGAATTATTGGACCTTTGCAGAGATTACAGGTACACCTTCGATTATTCCGCACCCTTGGTTCCAGAGCCTTGCTGGATTATCCATTTTGCCAGACCAACAGAGGTCACGTAAGGGGTTCTTAAGGGGTTGGACAGGCTAGATGCAGGAAGATTGTTCCCGATGTTGGGGAAGTCCAGAACAAGGGGTCACAGTTTAAGGATAAGGGGGAAGTCTTTTAGGACCGAGATGAGAAAGTTTTTTCACACAGAGAATGGTGAATCTGTGGAATTCTCTGCCACAGAAGGTAGTTGAGGCCAGTTCATTGGCTATATTTAAGAGGGAGTTAGATGTGGCCCTTGTGGCTAAAGGGATCAGGGGGTATGGAGAGAAGGCAGGTACGGGATACTGAGTTGGATGATCAGCCATGATCATATTGAATGGCGGTGCAGGCTCGAAGGGCCGAATGGCCTACTCCTGCACCTATTTTCTATATTTCTATGCAATAATAATTCAACAATACACCTCTGACCCAGTAATTATGCCCCTCCCGTGTCTCTGAAGCACCATAGACTGCTAAAAACTTTAATAAAGAATTAACAGTTAACAAAGAAGTAAACCATTCATTTTTTCAGGACAGAGGCACATGTCCCGAAAGATCATGTGCACACGCAATGCTCTCGTAATTTTGTCCAGATTAAAGGAGGTGCAGCACCAACAGTTGCCAGAAAATCGGTGGTGTACCAGTATAGAATTTAGAGTGACTTAGAAAATAGAAACATAGAAAATAGGTGCAGGAGTTGGCCATACGAGCCAGCACTGTCATTCAATATGATCATGGCTGATCATCCAGTATCAGTGTCCTGTTCCTGCTTTCTCCCCATATCCCTTGATTACGTTAGCCCGAAGAGCTATATCTAACTTGAATACTTGAATACATCCAATGAATTTGCCTCCTGTGGCAGAGAATTCCACGGATTCACAACTCTCTGGCTGAAAAAGTGTTTCCTCATCTCAGTCCGAAAGGCCCTACCCATTTAACTTCAGTAATCTTGTGTTCAGGATACAGTGATTGTCCCAGCAGACAAACAGTAAGCAGATTTCATTATCCTTTTTTATACATTGGCAATCTCAACATTTACTGGCCAACCTTAATTGGCCATAAGAAGACAATAGCGGGACACATTCATCTTGCATGATCGTCCATTCCTGCACTTCAGTCCCTTATGTTTCCACCTCATCACAGACCTTGTTTGCTTCCCCTCGACGCCATCCACCAAACACATTACCCACCCACACCCTTCTTTGCATCTAAAGACTCAAACTTCTCACAGTTCACTGGCTTGACACACTGTTATTTCTCACACAACTTAAACTGCCCATTCACTGCCTTCCCAGCATTTTCCACTTTATTTCAGCAATGTTCTTTGACCCTCCCCACCCTCCCATACCCATAATAAGGTTCTCTTGCTGTGCATGGCACTTTTTGATACAATTGAATGTCATGCTAGATCATATCAATGGATAGTAAAAGGTCAACTACATTGTTGTGGGATGACCTGTCCTGGGTCCAGCACAGATGCAATCATGAAGAAGGTGCACCAACGCCTCTACTTCCATTGAAGTTTAAAGAAAGTCGGCATGTTATTGAATATTCTAACAAACCTCTACGGATGTACATAGAAACATCCCTGACTGGTTGCATCATCAAGGGTTCAAGGGGATTCAAGGGGATTTTATTGTCATGTGTACCAATTAAGATACAGGGAAACGCGATTTACTCGGCCTAATATGGTAGTTACAATGCACAGGAACACAAGAGGCTGCAGAGGGCTGTGGACTCAGTCTGGTCCATCATGGGCTCAGCCCTCCTCATCCTCACAAATGTCATCATGAGGTGTTGCTCCAAGAAGAAGGCATCTATCATCAAGGACCCCCTACATCCAGACAATGTCCTTTACTCGCTGCTACCATTAGGAAGGATGTACTGACATCCCACACCACCAGGCTCAGTAACAACCTCCCAGAAATGTACTCAATATAGACCCTGGAGAGTTTTTTGGAATATTTTTGGAAATGTTGTTTTAAAGAATGGCAAGGGCACAATTTCTGGATGTGTATATCCAGAAATTGTTCCCTAGCCATTTTTTAGAACAATATTTCCAAAAATAGTTCACAGGGATGTTTACATGAAACTGTACACTCAAAGTGCCAATTACTCTTAATTCTCTTTTGCTGATGTAACTTTTTTTCTTGCATCTCCCGTCTCTGGTCTATTATTCTAAAAGATGGTGCTGGTCCCAGAGGAGGATTTATTATCATCCGATACTGTGCTTCTGCACTTTCATATCTCTTTTGGCTTGTACGCTGTTTGGCTCGATTGTATTCACGTATAATATTGTCTGAGGTAGACACAAAATGCTGGAGTAACTCAGCGGGCAGGCAGCATCTCTGGAGAGAAGGAATGGGTGACATTTCGGGTCGAGATCCTTCTTAATATTATCTGATTCGATTGGAAAGCGTGCAAAACAAAGCTTTTCACTGCACCTTGCTGCACGTGACAATAAACTTAAACCTAAACCTAAACCCAAACCATGAGGTTCTTGAATCAACCTGCACAATCCTAATCCGACCTCAACAAAAAAAACACCACAGACCTCCTCTCCCATATCCTTGGACTGATTTTCCATTTGTGCTTTGACTCACATGTTGTTTTTGTACAGTTTTCTTTTCTTTGTTACTGTTATGTTTAACGTATGTATAATTTATGTTTCAGTGTGTGTGTGTCTAAGTATGTGCCTGTGGGGCAACTGCACGGAAGATTACCTCACTGTACTTGCGCAGACGACAATGAACTCAGCTTGACTTGTAACTTGATCACAATTGGTGTAATGGCATGCTTTTTCAAAATTCTCACCCAATTCAACATTGTACATTGACTTAAGCCCCAGACCAGAATGTTATCAGTGGGATTGTGAGGCAGCTCTATTTTAATACTCAAATCCATTTAAATATACATAAATAGGCATGGAGCAATTCCCTATTTAATTATAATTACCCATCTAGACCTGCTGAAAGTTGGAGATACACTTAGACAGTTACAAAAATAGATACAGTTCTGTTCAAAACTGTATTCACGCTTATCGAAGCAATTATTTCTTATTTCTAGATGTCTCATCTACAGTTGTCAACATCCTGTCTACATCTTTAGCTGGGATTTTCATGTTCACGAGCAGTTTTTCCCAAATGTTGTCAATATTGGCTCATCATATAAAATTCATCACCTGTGGGATTTTCAACTACACTTGGAAATAATGTAGTTTAAAGACCAGTCACACCGACAGTCCACTGATAGTTAGACTGCTGTACATCACTCCACACACTCTGCCACCCCTCACACTGAAGTCCACCCTTCTTTGCATTGACAACCACTTTGCAACAACCAAAACTGACATGCAATGGGCATCACCTTACAATACTCTTCAGGGTTGATGTGAGTCTGCCACAGGTGTCTTCCAGCCAGCCACTAGAGACATTTTGGAGAAGGCAAAGTTAGCCTCGCCACCCTAGATTGTATATAATCAGCCACATTAAGGAGCCACAATCTTATCTGAACCATGCTTATCAGCTTTCACAATATTTATCAGTTATCATGATTGTCCACAAAGGAACTGTATGTTTCAGCGGGTAATTCAAACCACTGTGTAATGCGTCAGGATGCATCAACAGTACTTCCACTTCATCAGCTTTCAAACATAGGGTTCAGATGGTTTTGCCCCTTCGACTCACTGTTGCCTGTTACCACATGTGTTTTGCCTCCCAGTTGACAGTTCCCCCATTCAATTTGTAGAGAAGTTGGAAAGCTATTTGAACATCTTCATGACATTCAAGAAGCATGAATAGCAATGTTCCCTGATGCAGCCATTTGCCTTTGATTCGCCAGATCTCTTTAATTCTGGCATGCAGTATGTCTGTCCCCAAAGTGATTTTGCACCTGCAGGTAGAATCCAGCCAGGAACTTACTTTGGTTGCCATATGAGGCTGACCCAAGAAAACATGACGGAAGTCAGGTCTCCCATCATCAGCAGCATGAGAAACCTTACAGTTCTCATACATTTACTCTTATAGCTGGAATCCTGTTAATGTATTTAACACTGAACCAAATACTGATAAGAGTGTTTGGGTTGTAACATTAGCAGAGAATTTTAGAAAGTGACAGCACTATGGATTTATTGGATGTAGTTATTTTTCTTAGTCTGCCTGTTTTACATTGTCTGACTGTCTATCTTGCGCTATTTTATCTGACTTCCTTCAAATCAAGTAAGAATTTATCCCATTATATATGCTAATTAATTGTAATATAAGAAGTTGTTTTATTATTTACATCTAGTTTTTGGACCTGATTTGTTAGCTTATTTCCACAAAAGTGCAACTACAAATATCTTATGAAAAATGGAATGATTCCATATGTTTTCATTATCGAACAATAACTTAATTTAACCTGTTGACCAATACGCAATTGTATTTAGTTTCTCTGGTTATCAGTTTATCAGAGCAGTGCACATCTTGTAACATATGGCATTTTTTCTGCAAACATATACTACACGATGGCTTGTGACATAGTTAAAGCTTATTAAATGTTAATGTGCCACCCTCTTGTAAATTAATAATGGACTGACTATAACTGTTCTTTGGTTGTTTATAAAGAAACATTGCCTATTACATGACAATTCTTTCTCACTCATTCTCCAGAGACTCAGTACCATGTTGTGTTTGCATAGATAGTCCTTGTACTGCTTCTCACTGTTGTAATTGAGGCTTATGTGCACAGCCTGCTCTATGTTGTTTAAAAAAAAAACCTGCGTTGGCATGCGGTTAATGCTTTCGATTATTACCCCGTACACAGCAGAGAATCAGTCTGTGCTGGCATTTTAGCTTTACTGCACCTCTTTGTTTTTTTTTTCATCACTCTCATGGACAACTTCCAGGTACTCAAACTATACCTTACTTGGCATTTCAATTTTATTTTCCTAATGCAGCATGCTGCAAATGTTCAATAATTAATTTAATGGTGTAAGAGAGAAAAACAAGCATTCTCTTGTGACAGCACTGCTTGTCAGTGGCGGGAGCAGCGAATTTTCCATGCTTCTGTGCACAATTTTATCTTGAATAACCTTGCCTCAAAGACGCTGCTAGCACAGCTTTGCAAAGCAGCGTCGCAGAATTCTTACTGCGAATGAACCACCAGCATTTCAAACTATACATGAGCAAATACTATTGGTAATGTTTGACCTATTCTCAATATATTTGTACAATCAAATGCATCAATATTTATTTCTAGTTTAAATCCAGCTTCTTAGTCTGTGACAGGTTGACCTGCCAAATGCATTGAATGTAACTCGCCTGTTTTAACTCGTTGCGTTTTGTAGTAATATTTCTGAAAAACACACAGCGAACAAGTGTTTCCTCTCATATGATTGCTGCATCTGGAAACCTTCATCGCCATGCACATGAGTATTTCAGTTTACTATAGGCGGCACTCAGTTGTCTTTCATTGCTAGTGTTCATCCTCAATACTCATGAAAAATTTTAAGCATTTCTGAAATGGATTTACCGCTAGTGATTTTTATTCTGTTTGCTCTCCAGATGGATCCTGTGCAGAAAGCAGTCATCAACCACACATTTGGAGTATCAGTTCCACCTAAAAAGAAGCAAATTATTTCATGTAATGTCTGCCAGCTCAGATTTAATTCGGAGGTAAGTACAGAGTACATATACCTTAAAATAACTGTATTTGATTATTTTTCCAATGCTAATGCAGACATGGCTCCACTCACATGTTTATTGTCATTGCTTATTTCGAGAAATAATCTGACATGTACTTCACGTGGTGTTAAATTAGCAAGCACCCGCCAGTGGCTAGGATACGTGCTACCTTTTTCCATTGTTGGAGCAGTAATGTAGAAAGGTGATGAGTGTGGCTTACACCTATTTTAGGGCAGCTGTTGTCTGATCTGTGGTGTTGATTACTTTGTGTAAGTTACCCAGGTGAAGGCTATCTTCAAGGTGAGTATTAATAATGCACTACGTTTCTATACTTTTGTAACAAGATAGTCAAGAATTACTTTTTGTCCTGATGAAAAGACTTAAATGTCAACAAAAAAATTGTGCTTCTGCTTCTGAATCAGTCGTTTTACTGAGCTTGCAATTAGCAAACAGTGAGTTACATATTTTCAACCGAGATTTTGATGAATTTTCCGACTAGCTTGAGAAAATTATTTGTCACTATTGTGCTGGAGTACTTGCGAACAGCGAATCTGGATTACCATTAGTGTTTTTCAAATATGATAAAATACTTGCTCGGTTTTAGGAACCACTGATGATGATGATGCGAATGACAGACTTAGAAAATATTTTGTTGTTTATGTTTCTCACGATAATTGTAAAGATGCAAGGGAATCATTTCAAAACAAAAAATTAAAAACAAGATCTTTACTCAAGATGATGACAATAAATAAATATGGACCATTGGTTCACAGCGTATTAAATCAATGCAGAAGAATTAATTCCTGATATAATGGGAAAGCCCAAGGGAATATGTCATTATTGGAATAGCTGTCATGCAATGCAATTGTTAGGTTTTCTTTTTGTTTCAGATGTAGGTGTATCATTTCTAGAAATGTGGAATGAAATGACAATTAGATTATGCTTTGCACAATGTATTTTACACCTGCCATATAGGTTGATGGAGTGATTAGTTATATGGATTAAAATTTTTGTACTGCAAAATATTATTTAATAGGAATATGGAATGCCTAACAGTTGAGGTGGACTGCATTCATTAACGTTTTGACAGCGTAGTTTTGTCCTTTTAAAATGCCTTTAGGATATTACATTGAGCCGATGTAAAATTTGGCATTTATTTTGTGTTAGAACTGTATTGTTAGTGTTATAAAAATGATTTTGGATAAGAAATGAAAATGTGTTACATTCATGCAAAAAGTACTCAGACAAAAGCAAATGTGCGAATATGTGTTAATGTAATGGGATTGTTCTTGTGATTGGCTATTGTATGCAGATTCTGGTATATGAAAATGAAA
Organism: Rhinoraja longicauda; assembly: GCF_053455715.1. NCBI lineage: Eukaryota > Metazoa > Chordata > Chondrichthyes > Rajiformes > Arhynchobatidae > Rhinoraja > Rhinoraja longicauda. The sequence goes on along the minus strand of NC_135960.1, from coordinate 55,528,210 downwards.
TGTGAGGAATCTCGAAGCCTTATTTAAGTTTGATTTAACCTTACTTAATTGACAACATTAGACGTAAATAGATGTGTAATATTCATGCTTCCTTCCGGTGGTCTTTTGAAGTTGCATGTGTGCAATCCATGGCAACCCTCTCCAGCTCAAATCTATTTCCAGTACTGTATTATCCCCATTCATTTCTGACTTTGATCGAAACATTAGTGAGTGGTTTTGCATTTTAGTGCATGAATGCTTCCCTTTCCATTCTAGTTTCTCTTTCATATATATATATTTTAATCCTCTTTCTGAAGAACAAAGGTCTCTGAATGTTACCATAAATAGAATGCTGAGAAATTGGATTGTGTGGCACTGGGATTTTAACACCACAAGATCCAAAACTAATTAAGTAAATAACATTTTCAATTTCCTTTTTAATTGAAATCACAAAATTAGAGAGGGCACTTCCTGTTCTAGAGATATAGTGCGGAAAAAGTCCCTTCAGCCCACCAAGTCTGCACTGACCAGTGATCACCAGTGTACACTAGCACTATCCGACACACTAGGGACAATTTACAATTTTACCGAAGCCAATTAACCTAGAAACGTCTTTGGAGTGTGGGAAGAATCCGGAGCACCTGCTGAAATCACACACGGTCACGGGGAGAATGTACAAACTCCATACAGGCATATTGGCCTTTATGACAAGAGGAGTTGAGTATAGGAGCAAAGAGGTCCTGCAGTTGTACAGAGCCCTAGTGAGAATCGCACCTGGAGTACTGTGTGCAGTTTTGGTCTCCAAATTTGAGAAAGGATATTCTTGCTATTGAGGGAGTGCAGCGTATGTTCTCTAGGTTAATTCCTGGAATGGCGGGACTGTCGTATGTTGAAAGACTTGAGCGACTAGGCTTGTATGCACTGGAATTTAGAAGGATGAGAGGGGATCTTATTGAAACATATATAAGATTATTAAGGGATTGGACACGTTAGAGGCAGGAAACATGTTCCCAATGTTGGGGGAGTCCAGAACCAGGGGCCACAGTTTAAGAATAAGGGGTAGGCCATTTAGATCGGAGATGAGGAAAAACTTTTTCAGTCAGAGAGTTGTAAATCTGTGGAATTCTCTACCTCAGAAGGCAGTGGAGGCAAATTTTCTGGATGCTTTCAAGAGAGAGCGAGATAGAGCTCTTAAATATAGCGGAATCAGGGGGTATGGAGAGATGGCAGGAACGGGGTACTGATTGTGAATGATCAGCCATGATCACATTGAGTGGCGGTGCTGGCTCGAAGGGCCGATTGGCCTACTCCTGCACCTATTGTCTATTGTCTATTGTCTACAGTCAGCACCCGCAGTTAGGATCAAACCCAGGTGTCTGGGGCTGTAAGGCAGCAACTCTACCTCTGTGCAACTGTGCGCCCCAAAGTTGTGCCTGGCATTTTTCCAGCGTCAGACATCTACCTGAGGATATCAATCCCTTGTGGTACAAATTTCAGCCAATATCAATGTAAATAGGAGTCAAGGCTCCATTCACTGACCTTGTGTGAGTCTCAGTAGGAAGCATAGCAAAGTGGTGCTGCCTTCAATTGTAGAGTTCAGCGGTTCAATCCTAATGTCAGTTGTTGTCTTTGTGGAGTCTGTATGTTCTCCACATGGATTTGCTGAGGGTGCTTTGGTATCTTCCCACATCCAGAATACATGCTGATAGGTTTGTTGGATTAGATTAGGTTAGTTAGTTAGATTAACCGATTGGGAGCTGAATGGTTTTCTTTGCTGCAATAAGTAACCAAAACAAGAGCATACTCTTCTGCTTTATTCACGATTTTAAAAAGACATCCTGCTGCTATCAGCAGACATAAGACAACTTTAAAACTGACTGCATGGCTCATAGTTCTCATGGCTCATAGTCCACAATGAGATCAAAAATAACATTGAGTGCCTGCGGCACCATTTAGTTGTTGAGTTACTCTTTCAGTGGATGGCTTACAGGAGACTTCACAGTTTTGCATTGCAGCCAACTCTGTACAGTGGGGTGGGACGAGGAAACCTGAGATGTTGTCAGGACAGAAGGCATAAACATGCCCATCCGTTAAGAACCTATTCCCATGAAATTCACTGAGAAAATGCATAGTATCCAGATCTCTCTGATGAATATCTTTGCAAGATCATGTTTTTTTAAAAAGTAACAACAGAGACATGATGTTTTGCACATGACTTTCAGCCACGCTCTCCTTTCTTGCCTGGATGGCTTTCTCTGAGGAGGTGAAGATAAGAGTGACTCTCAGCTTCCTGATCTTTAGACCATTCCAGGCAACCAAAGGTGATCTGTGCCATATTTCTGTTTGCTGTTTGCTAAAGCATTAGGGGCATTTTAGTCAATCTCAATTTGTGTTGGAAGGAACTGCAGATGTTGGTTTATGCTGAAGATAGACAGAAAGCTTCCCCCACCACCTCTACCTTTCAGTATGAAGAAGGGTTCCAAACCCAAAAAAATGACCTATTCCTTTTCTCCATAGATGCTGCCTGACCCATTGAGTTACTCCAGCTAAATGCTACATTCTAATAATCTTTTGATTTCACCATGGAGTTGGTAGCAGATGTGATTTGCCAGCATCGTTGGCTTCCACTGAATGCAATCAGCCAATCACTCTGCTCAGGTGCACCTACATCTTCTCCTTCTCAAAGTGTCCCATTCCCTAAACATCCAGACAGTTGTGGGACATGAGAAGAACTTTGTAAGGGCAATTGCCATGTATTGTGTCTGCTCCTGGAGCAACCTTATCCTGAGGGAATCTGCATTACTGAACATGCCGAGAGATCAGCACTTCCCTGCCAGATCGAACCTGAGGAGCAAAGGACAAGGTTTCCCACAGCTTCCGTGACTTTTCACAGCTATTTATGCTCCAACCACACTAGCTTAGCAGAAGGATAATGAAAACCACATAATATGTACTATGATACTTGTTCATTTTAAGGCTTTAACTATTGGCCATCTCAGAATCCTCTGGGGAAAAGCTGACAAAGTCCCAATGGTGGAAGCACCTGATTTTATTCTATTCACAACTGCTGGATGGGATCAATATAGTTTTGCAGTATTCCACTTGCTTTTGATTAATGGTCTCCCAACTATTCCCATCACTTTCAATTCTGTGCACAAATGAAGCTCTGAGCAAACAGGTAGTTTTGAGCAGATGTCTCATCACATCTAGTGACCTGACACATGTTGCTGATACTCTTCCATGCATACCTTCATCAATAGTTGCCTTCAAATTTACTGGGATAACAGAGGATGCAGAGAGAATAATCAAGAAATAGAAATCAACAGGTCAGAAATATTGGAGTCACAAGAAACTGCAGATGTTGTTGTTGGTCAAAACTATTCATGACCAGAATAAGCTGGTGGCCTAGGTATCAGTCACATACTGCAGTAAGGCTAGCATTTTATTTGAAAAGCATTCCTTGCAATCCTTACAATCAGGATTTTCCTTGAGAGGCACAAAACTGCAGATGCTGAAGCTTTTTCTTGAGTGCATTGACCTGGAATGTACGATATTGGCAATGTGATAGAAACATAGAAACATAGAAAATAGGTGCAGGAGTAGGCCATTCGGCCCTTCGAGCCTGCACCGCCATTCAATATGATCATGGCTGATCATCCATGATAAATTCACAAGTAATGTAAAAACAAGAAATAATTTACTACCAGGTAACATACAAAAAATGGTCTTTGACAGTAAGGAAATTGTTATAATTTGAGAGGAAAGTTTAATTTAAAGAAACTTTGTGTTTGTACAACTGTGAAGAGTTTCAATCTGTGGGGTGAAATTGTGGAATGATTTGGATGTGGAACTCAAGCAAAGCACAAACAATACTCAGTTCAAGAAGATGGTACAAAAAAATATATTTTCCAGAGATATAAGAATGAGGAAGAGCTGTAATGACAGTTAAGTTTTAGTTTTTTGACACAGTGTGATATTCGTGTTGCTCATAGAATTTGGATAATTGTTTATAAAATGCATATATATATATATATATATATATATATATATGTTTGCGTGTGTGCATATATGTCTATATATGTGTGTGGCACATGTATGGATATATGTATGTATATGTTTGTGTGTTTATATATATATATATACACACATATATGTGTGTAGATCAGATAAAGTTTGTGAATTAATTGAGTAGTGGAGAAGGGGTAGGAATAAATAAGTGTATACTTTCTCCTATTCGAACATGTAAGATTTAATTTGTGTTGTTTATGAGAATTTATTCATTGAGTTGTGTATAGGTTTATCGTTCATTTCATTTTATTGTTATTTTGTTTTGTTTTTATCTTTTATTGTTTTACATGTTCGAAATAAAATATAAACAAACAAACAAACAAACAAATTCATTGTACGTTATGCGACAGTGCCGACTGCTGCCAACCAGTGTGATCTATCGCTGCATGCAGAGAGATGTTATCATCCTCCATGAGAGCATACTTGCATGATGCCAGTGGCTTGAGAGTAGTTTATAACAAAGTAACATTGACACAAAATTATTACATGTGTTCATCATCCCCGTGTCATTTCCATTTGGACTTTGGAAATACCACATGGAAACGGGCCTGTCGGCCTCCCGAGTCCACGCCGACCATCGATCATGCCATACAGTAGCACTATCCTACACACTAGGGATAATATGTACAATTTACAGAAGCCAATTTATTTACAAACCTGCACGTCTTTGGAGTGTGGGAGGAAACCAGAGCACTCGGAGAAAACCTACGTGGTCACAGGGAGAAATACAAACTCTGTACAGACAGCACCCAACTCCGCGATTGAACCCGGGTCCCTGGCTCTGTAAGGCAGCAACTCTACCGCTGCACCTGTGTGCCGCCTTATAGGTGGGTTCCCACCTGCTGTTGTGTTGCAGTGTCCCCTCTGCAGCTGCAGAAAGGTTGCTCCCTTTCCTTTTGAAATGGTGGTTTGTGACAGCGGACATCACGTGCGTTGTGCCGGTAGTTTTCTCCAGTGCTGTAAGTTCTTAAAGAGATTCAAGTGGCTGAAAGGATTAAGCCTCAGACAAAGACCATTGATACCTCCTTCTCCCAACCCCATGTGCTCAAGCTGGATCAGGGTAACACTTGATATAAGGATGAAAACTGCAGATGACCTCTATCTGTGTTGCTCCACCAGCCTTCCAAAACAAACCACCTTCTGCCAAACTCCTAAGGTCTGAAGAAAGGTTCTGACTCGAAATGTCACCTATCCACGTTCTCCAGAGACACTGCATGACCCACTGAGTTACTCCAGCACATTGTGTCTTTTTTGTTCGACGTTTCGGTCAAGGTTCCGATCAGAAACATTGCATATCCATATCTGCCAAAGATGCAAACTGCTGAGTTAATCCTTCACTTTGTGCTCTGAACAATAGCTCCTGTTAGGTCTGGGCATGTTGCAACCTTCCGAACTCAATATCACATTTTCCAACTTTAGAAATTCTTTCTGCCTACAAACATAAGAATATGCTTGCCTGCAATCGTCTTCACTTTTCCTCTCTGTGTGTAGTCTGGCCGCTGGGCATGTTACTGGAGCTCAAACCGATTTCACCTGTCACATGAATTTAGCAGTCAGAGAAATGACTTTTGTTCCACCTATTACCCCAACTTCTTTCCTGCTGCTGAAACCAACTTATCTCCCTCATTCTCAGGCCTTATCTGAAATGTTAACTGGTTTTCTTTCCACTGATGCCGCCTGACGTGCTGCACTTTTTAAACATTTTCTGTTTCTTTTTATGTCATGTTGACTCAGGTTGTCTTATTCAGGCACATTCCACAGCCTTACCACCATCAACATATTGCACAGAACAAAACGTTTAATATGGTGGTAATTGCCCCCAATAAGCCATTTGCATTGAAGATAGACACAAAAAGCTGGAGTAACTCAGCGGGACAGGCAGCATCTCTGGAGAGAAGCAATGTCAAGTCAAGTCAAGTTTATTTGTCACATGCACATACACGATGTGTAGTGAAATGAAAGTGGCAATGCCTGCGGATTGTGCAAAAAAAAGAATTACAGTTACAGCATATAAATTAAAGTTAATACAGAGAAGGGCGGCACGGTAGCGCAGCGGTAGAGTTGCTGCTTTACAGCGAATGCAGCGCCGGAGACTCAGGTTCGATCCTGACTACGGGTGCTGCACTGTAAGGAGTTTGTACGTTCTCCCCGTGACCTGCGTGGGTTTTCTCCGAGATCTTCGGTTTCCTCCCACACTCCAAAGACGTACAGGTTTGTAGGTTAATTGGCTGGGTAAATGTAAAAATTGTCCCTAGTGGGTGTAGGATAGTGTTAATGTACGGGGATCGCTGGGCGGCACGGACTTGGTGGGCCGAAAAAGGCCTGTTTCCGGCTGTATGTGTATGGTATGGTATATGGTATGGTAAGACAAAATTTAGTCCCTGGAGTTATAAAAGTTAACAGTCCTGATGGCCTGTGGGAAGAAACTCCGTCTCATCCTCTCCGTTTTCACAGCGTGACAGCAGAGGCGCTTGCCTGACCGTAGCATCTGGAACAGTCTGTTACTGGGGTGGCAGGGGTCCCTCATAATGTTGCTTGCTCTCGATCTACACCTCCTGATGTATAGGTCCTGCAGGGGGGCGAGTGTAGTTCTCATGGTGCGTTTTGCCAAACTCACTACTCTCTGTGGGGCCTTCCTGTCCTGGGCAGAGCTGTTCCCAAACCAGATAGAGATGTTGCCGGACAGGATGCTCTCTACAGCCCCAGAGTAGAAGCAATGAAGGATCCTCAGAGACACTCTGAATTTTCTCAGCTGTCTAAGGTTGTAAAGGCGCTGCTTTGCCTTACCCACCAGTGCGGCAATGTGCGTTGCCCATGTCAGATCCTCTTTGATGTGGACTGCTCACCCTATCCACAGTAGACCCATTTATTTCCAGTGGCGTGTACGTCCTTGGATGTTGAGCCCTCCTAAAGTCCACAATCAGCTCCTTAGTTTTTTTGACATTCAAGAGGAGGCTGTTGTCCTGACACCAGAGTGCCAGATCAGCCACCTCCTCCCGGTAGGCCTTCTCATCGTTGTCAGAGATCTGGCCCACCACCACAGTGTCATCAGCAAACTTGATGATGGAGTTTGAGCTGAACCTGGCCACACAGTCATGTGTGTACAGGGAGTACAGTAGGGGGCTAAGGATGCAACCCTGGGGGGATCCTATGTTCAGGGTGAGGGGTCTAGATGTGTGTTCCCCCATCCTGACCACTTGGGGCCTGGCCGTGAGAAAGTCCAGGACCCAGGCACACAGAGGGGTGCTAAGCCCCAGTTCCAGCAGCTTCTCAGCCAGTCTGCTGGGGACAATGGGTGACATTTCGGGTTGAGACCCTTCTTCAGATGGACTATGGCTTTATCACAGACATTCCTTTTGTTTTACTCATCCCTCTCCCTCCCCAACTTATCCTCTCAATGGTATTTCTCTTTCCCAGTTTTTACATGGTATGGCAGACCAAAAATGCTGATTGCTTCACTTTTCAGAAATGCAGTCTGATCTGCAGTCACATTTTACATTGAATAAGGTTTCCTTTCCTTCCACTGAGTGGACCTAATGGGTGTATCTTATGGTCCAGTAGTATTGTTACTGATTGTTTAGTTTAGTTTAGAGATACAACATGTAAACAGGCCCTTTGGCCCACCGAGTCCACACTGATCATTGATCGCCCGTTCACACTCATTCTATTGTATCTCACTTTCTCATCCACTCCCTACATGTGAGAGGCAAATTACAGAGGTCAATTAACCTACACACCCGTATGTCTTTGGGCTGTGGAAGAAACATAGAAACATAGAAAGTAGGTGCAGGAATAGGCCATTTGGCCCATTCACCACCATTCAATAGACAATAGGTGCAGGAGTAGGCCATTCGGCCCTTCGAGCCAGCACCGCCATTCAATGTGATCATGGCTGATCATTCTCAATCAGTACCCCGTTCCTGCTTTCTCCCCATTCAATATGGTCATGGCTGATCATCCAGTATCAGTACCCTGTTCCTGGTTTTTCCCCATATCCCTTGATTCCGTTAGCCCTAAGAGCTACATCCAACTACTGATCTAATCTTTCCTGCCCACTACTTGTGGAAGGAAATGGAGCACCCGGAGGAAACTTACATGGTCACAGGGAGAACATACAAACTCCAGACAACAGCACCCGAGGTTAGGATTGAAGCTGGGATGCTGGCGCTGTAAGACAGCAGCTCCACCAGCTGCACCACTGTGCTGCCCTGTGATGTTGCTAGCTTAGTGTTTATTTTTTTAATTCTAGATTTATTTAACAGACTTATCTGTTGTGGTGTGATCTGAACTTGTCTTTGTTTCAGAATTCTGGCTGTTAGCCATTTCCATTCTAATGTATTACATTCCATGCTAACATGGGCTCTCCTCTGCATTGGAGAAAACAAATGTCAATTGTGTGGCCACTTTACAGAACACTTGCATTCAGCTCACAGGAGAACACTTGCATTCAGCTCACAGGAGTGACCTAATTCTTCACCCTTGTCATTAATTTTGCGTGCCACTTCCAGTCTAATCTTTTGATGCAGCCTCCCACATTGCTCCAACAATCCCTAATGTAAGTCTGAGGAATAGCATCTCATCTTCCACCTGGGGACATTGCAGCCTTGAGGCCTAAATACTGAATTTATAAATTTCATGAAATCCCACGTTTTCTCTCTCCACAGTTGTGGTATCTCTTTGCTTCATTTTTGTCATTCTTAATTTATAAGTTTGACAACTTCAGTCTTCACCCTCCCCTCTTTGCAGTATGAAACATCCTCGTTTTCTTCCCTTTTTCAGTTCTGATGAAGGGTTCTTGAACAACACACTGACTCAATTTGTCTCCTCATAGATGATGATTTACGTGCTGAGCCCCTCCATCACTTTCTGCTTCAGATTTCCAGCATTGTGTGTGCTCCATTCACGCCATCGTAGCCTTCCTCCAATTCTTACTTTTATAGTAGAAGACTTGCTTTCAAGCCCTCACAACACTTACAAATAGAGTTATCTCGGCACATTGAGTACAAATGTTTGTCTGTGAATTTAATAGCTCAACTGAAATGTATATGATTTTTTTTCATGATGACTCATTCCATCAGCTCCATTTTTGAATTAAATATTGAAGTGGAATATCTGTGCGTCTAATTCTGTCTGATGCCCTTGGAAACAACAATCACCATGATGTTTGACTTATCTGCAAACTTCAACGATTAGTTTCTTTAATCATATAAGTCAGCTTCAAATAAATAAATAATTGCAGAGAAATTGAGTTGAGCTGGCCCAAGAGCCATCTTGTTGTCGGGTCCAGCTTGGTGGCCTACCATAATGTATTACCCAAACGACACAATGAGAAAGGGAAGGTGACTGCTTTATGGTGATCTTTATTTCAGAATCCATGTTGCCAGGCTCCGCAAAATACATTCTGTGTGTGAATTCCTCAGATAAGGATTAAACATTATACGTGGAACATAATTTGTATTAGGATCATCTGACTTGCCAGTTCACACATAACGTTTACAATGGTCCAAAATCTGAATTCACAATCAAAGCTGAGGATTATCCAATAAATATTTATTTATGAGGTTAAAGAACTCTATTAAAACTTCACAACGTTCATTTATGTTTTTATAAAGACAAATTTTGAGAATTTCTGTTATTATTTATTTTCGATAGTCAAGTTCAAATTAAAAGCAGATCTTTTGCTTTGTTTCAAATTGGAGTATGGGAGATGTATGGTCTCAGAGTTCAGTGGAATGTAGTAGAGATACAGTGTGAAAAGAACCCCTTCGTCACACTGAGTCCATGCCGACCAGCGAACCCCGTACACGAACACTATCCTACACACGAGTGTCGATTTACAATTTTATTAAAGCCAGGTAACCTACAAACCTGTGGATCTCTGGAGTGTGGGAAGAAACCAGAGCACCCGGAGAAAGCCCATGTGGTCACGCGGAGAACGTACAAACTAGACAGCACTTGTAGTCAGGATCGATTCCACTTCTCTTGCGCTGTAAGGCAGCAACTCTACCACTGCGCCACCTTTGCGTTATTGTCCATTTTAGGTAAAATTTAAGGAATTTTATTACACCCTGGAGTACATGACAATAAAATAAAATAATCTAATCTTGCAGATCTCCCCTCACTTTTGTGACCTGCACATATTTTTTGTGTGTAAACTTGCATAAGATCCAAGACGTGCAATTCTAGTGTGCTTGATATGTCTTGCACGTTAAAAATCTTCCCTGAGATCTTGCCTGAAGCACCATTTTACCATGAGTTTCAAAGTGCCAAAACATTTCAAAGCTAATTTTTGTTAATGTAATTTTGTTCAAAGCCAATCCAATCAAATGGGATTATGAAAACAGTTTTTGAAAAATACTTTCGCTTTCTTTTTACTGTTTCTAGGTTTACCACATAGCAGCGGGAATCATTGTGTTACCTTCTGCTATGAGACAACCCCAATAATTAGAAGACAGTGATATCCCACAACCTTCTTCTGAGTGGAATACAATGCAGCTAGCTCCCAACCTAAACCTGAATCCACTTTCTATCTCTTTGCACCACTCAATGCACTTTATTCTCACATATACCTAGGTACAGTGAAATTTCCTTTATTTTGCATTCAATTCGGTATAATCTTGCTATACATTCTTGACACTCAGTATCTTGTTTCACTAGCAACTTCCCCCATTGTGGGGGCCCCCTGTGATTCCTGTCATTTGTGTCAATAAGCATCAGCTATCATGCCACATAATACGTTCTTTCTGCAGTCATCTGAAGATAAACTTTAAATCAATCTCTTAATCAAGTATGCTTACTATTCATGGGGAGGAACCCGTCGCCTTATATGCTTGTTTTTCTCATCCTATAAAATAATATTTTATTGCAAAAACATAACATTTTTTGGTTTTCCAACCTCATCATCCTTAATCATAAATTCCACCTCACCATTATTCATGAATTCAAAATCCAGTTTTTAACTATTTCCTCTCACATGATCATAAATCAGCAGTGCCACTGAGTAGATACTTAAGTGTATTGTGTTTGAGAGATAAAGTTAGGTGAAACGAATCATTGTTGTACTAAAGTAAAAATGATTTCCCTATTAATTACTGAACTATGTCAAACACCATATCAATAAAGCCCAACTGGGAGCTAAATATACTTATTGAGGAACCTGCTTCTGAGATGCATTTAGGCCTAAACGTGATGTCCCACATTGTGGGGGATGATTCTGAATTTCTCCATGGCAACCAGGAATGGGTGATTAGTTGTGCCTCATCAGTTCTGTTCCTATTAACAGCTCATTAGCATTTCATGTAATTGTGTGCAGTTATTGTGCCTTTGGTTGAATGTGATTGGAAGCACTGCTCCAAAGTCTCCTTAGTTGTTGCATGCAAAGCAATGTTTAATTCTTGAGTAGGAGCAACAAACTTTGTGGGTAAACTGGGTAAACATGAAATACCCTCAAGCAAAACCTCTTGTCAAATGCCTTTGAAAGAAAAAAATCTAGATTGTCATTCAAAAGATGTGTTTCAGAGACATCATTTCACTCCTGCCATTGGTAAGAAGGTATAGGGGCTTGAAAACTGTAATGTCCTGGTTCAGGAGCAGCTTCTTCCCAACAACCATCAGGTTATTAAACACGACAACCTCCAACTAAGCTCGGAATTACATAGACTTGGGGGGGGGATTGATTTAGTCTTTGCACAGTTATTGTTCGTTTGTGTTTTATATACTGAACTTTTTTTGTTATTTATTATATTATTTACAGAGTGCCATGTTGAAATATTTGTTGTGCTGTTGCAAGTAAGAATTTCATTATTCTGTTTCAGAACATATCACAATAAAACACTCTTGAATTGACTCTTGATTGCTAGTGGATCATAAGAAGCAAATTCATCAAAAACTATAAATGCCTGTGTCAATTCTGACATTTCTCTAGTTTTGGTTTGAAGTTTCCTGTTCTCTGCTTTTCTTTGGTTCTATATAATGTTTAGTTTATTGATAAATTTGCAATTTTAGTTTTTGCACTTATTTGAAAACATTTTATTTTGTCTTCAGAGGTAACTGAAAGTGTGCTGAGAATTATATCTCAGGAAGGCAGTTTATTTTGAGTGTAGGTTAACAGTAAATTCAATGCCACAGTAACCTACGTAAAAAATGAACGTATGAACTGTACTGAAAAGTCATAAGTTGGAACATTTATCTCTGAGTAATTTTTCAAAAAAATTATTATTCACTGCAATGATTTGCGAATTGGTTGCTTAGTATATATAATATATATGTATTTTTAACAGTTTTTAAACTATTTTTAACAGTTTTTTAACAGGAAACACTCGTTATAACAGATCGTGAAAGGGGGAGGAGTGGAACGGTGTCTATTATTGCCAATTGTCCATTATAACCAAGTGAGGGGGGTAAACATTGACTAGTTGGAGCCAGAGGGAATTCACTGGGTGGGGAGCTGCAGAGTTCTTGGACTCACATGTGGTGTGCCGGAGACAGGCCCGGCACTCACGCCGCCCTCATGCTGATCGCTCTCTCTGTACCCATTACTAGAAGCACATCACATGCCGCCAGCTCATTGGGTAACTGGCAGAAGGGAGGGCCAGTGCAATAGGCACCGTGCGCCATTACCAGACAACCAAGGCGTGTGTTGCCAGGGCGACACAGGTGCAGGGCGAGCTGTGTCTGTATCCAACACCCTAGGGATGTCGTTTTGTTGCAGCCGCTGCAAACCCGTACCCAATGCAACGCTCTGCAAGAGTATTTTACTGCTCACCCTCTCCCCGCCAACCGTCACCATGAAAGAAAACCTCGGTCCACTACAACTGAGATCCGTTATAAAGAGGTCCGTAATAGTGAGGGTAGACGGTACATCTAAAATCTTTTGATCAGGGATGCACAACACACATATACTCTTCCAAATGATGAATGAACTGTCTGCTTTCTAATTTTCTTTATTACTGTTAATTGGCTGATGAAAGCAGATTCTAACTATTCATAGCAATTCGATTTATTGGAGCGCAAATTCTATAATGGGGAGTTTTACCCGAAGGAAATAAATAACTCACTCGCATTGTATTTACGTAAATATTTGCTGTATAGGTGTTATTTTAATCTTCCAATATGAAACTCAGAAACAACAGATCACAACAACAATTGACTTTAGGCTGAGAAATTATTACAATTGTGCTGCCATTTTGTTGGGATAAAAAGAAATCTTACTTTAAAAAAAAATAGTGCTCAAAATTTGCAATTCGAAAAGTAGTGCATCCAATGCTGGAAAGCGAGTAATGAAATGAGCCATTGAAGCCTTCGGCACATTTACTATGCATCTTTGCAGCAGGCAACCTTGCAGAAAATGACACACAACAGCATTTGACTGAGTTCTGTGAAGTCAGTTCTTCCAATTTTGGTTAAGTAAGGGCAAATTACTGTCTTGATGTGATGCTCCTGTTTTGCTACAACATGAAATTTTGGCAATATTATTGCAGCAGGTCACACTAAGATTGAGCTGAAACAATTTTCCCAGTTAACTCACTGTTCTTTGGGTTTTATCAGAGTACAGCAGGAATTCAACTTGCCTCTTCAACTTTCTGTAAAATGCATTAACAATACACATATGACTTGTTCTTTTATTGCACATTTTGTAATAACTGGAAAAATCTGACCCCCTTGCTGGTCTTCTTTGAAACAAAACAAGCTTCTTAATATTAGCTCATGCTATAATTTAAAGCTTATGGATAATCAGTGCTCAAGATATACTTTACTAAGTGTGCTCAGAAAGTTAATAATGTGCCGCCACTATGGGAGCATCGTAACTAGACATAAACATCATCATCATCATCATCATCATACATATACAGCCGGAAACAGGCCTTTTTCGGCCCTCCAAGTCCGTGCCGCCCAGCGATCCCCGTACATTAACACTATCCTACACCCACTAGGGACATTTTTTACATTTACCCAGCCAATTAACCTACATACCTGTACCATCTCTAATTGAGTACAATGGGACTTGCTGATAAATGCAGCAGTTCTGTATGGAACTGCCAACTTTTCTCTTTGTTTGTGTCTTTCATGCAAGTGCATAAGTCTCAAAAATGTTGGTCACTCTCCTGTGAGCCTGTGAATTTCCAACTACGCTGAACGTCCTGCAGCAGGGGACGAATTTATGGTGATTCCCCAGCAATGGACTTGCGAAGATTAGAGCTGGGATAGGAAAGTCAGTCCATCCATTTGAATGGAGGGGACTGGCTGCAAGTGACCTAAGTAAGTAACAAGTATCTTTATTACTAAGTAAGTAATAAATATCTTTATTACTAAGAAAGTAATAAATATCAGGCAGGCCAAGTACAAGCTGAGAAGTGGAATCAGAGCTACCAAGGAAAGGTACTCTGAGAATCTGAGGAGTAAGTTCTTAGCTAATGACTCCTCTTCAGTTTGGAAGGGCTTGCAAGAAATCACCAGCTTGGACAATCATCAGCTGACCAACGACCTGAACGAGTTCTACTGCAGGTTCGAGAAACAGAAACATAACCATGGGATACCGCCCCCACCCCCCCCCATCACCATTTCACACCTACTCACAGGCTGACTTCTGCAAAGACTGGACCCTACCCCATCCACTCCTCCCTAATCACCATTACACACCTACTCACAGCTTGACTCCAGTCTGCAAAGACTGGGCCCTCATCCATTACACACCCCCTCCTTGCTGCCCAACATCAGTCTGGCCACGTCTCCATCTCCAACAATAAAAATTGAAGAGGTGGAGAGGCTATTCAGGAGACGGAAAAGCCGGAAATCTCCAGGACCGGACAATGTTTCTTCCTCTACCCTCAAGCTCTGTGCCGAACACCTGGCACCGGTCTACACAGACATTTTCAACCAGTTCCTGCAAACCAGTACTGTCCCTGTCTGCTTCAAAGTCTCTACTATTGTCCCTGTACCCAAAAGGACACTAAATGACTACACGCCTGTCACACTGACCTCTGTATTCATGAAGACTGAAAGATTTGTGCTGGCCCAGCTGAAAAACATCACAAACCTTCTGCTGGACCCTCTGCAGTTTGCATACAGGGCCAATAGATCGGTGGATGACACAGTCGACCTGGGCCTGCACTTCATCCTCCAGCACCTAGACTGCAAGGGGACCTATGCAAGGATTTTGTTTGTGAACTCAAGTTTGCAGATGACACAACCCTGATTGGACTGATCCAGGATGGGGACGAATCTGCCTACAGACAGGAAGTGGCCCAGCTGGCATCCTGGTGCCACCGCAACAACCTGGAGCTCAATGCTCTTAAGACAGTGGAACTGATTATAGACTTTAGGAGAGCACCCTTTCCCCTCCCCCCAATCACCATCAACAACACCACAGTCACATCTGTGGAGTCATTTAAGTTCCTCCACATCTGTGGAGTCATTTAAGTAATATCCAAGGACCTTAAATGGGGGGCGACCATCAACTCCACAGTCAAAAAGGCCCAACAGAGGATGTACTTCCTGTGGCAGCTGAGGAAACACAATGGTCCAATTCTATACTGCCATCGTTGATTCTGTCCTCACCTTCTCCATCATGGTCTGGTTTGGCTCAGCCACCAAGCACAACATCCGGAGGCTGCAACGAATCAGTCGATCAGCTGAGAAGGTTGTTGGCTGCAACCTTCCCCCCATTGACAGACTGTACATTGCAAGGGCCAGTAAGAGAGCGGGCAAAATCATCTCTGACCCCTCTCACCCTGGCCACAAACTCTTTGAAGCACTTCCTTCTGGAAGGCGACTCCGGACTGTCAAAGCAGCCACAGCCAGACATAAAAATAGCTTTTTTCCACAAGTAGTAGCTCTATCCAAAAACCAAATGTCTGTGGTCTCCTTTTGCTCTGGTTTATTTCACTCACACGTTTAAACCTTAATGAGGTATGGGGAGAAGGCAGGAACGGGGTACTGATTGAGAATGATCAGCCATGATCACATTGAATGGTGGTGCTGGCCCGAAGGGCCGAATGGCCTACTCCTGCACCTATTGTCTATTGATGTATTCTTCATGTTTTAATGTTTTATGCTTATTCTTAATTGTTTACTGTATGTTTGTGTTGTTACTTGCGAGTGGAGCACCAAGGCACATTCCTTGTATGTGTACATACTTGGCCAATAAACTTATTCATTCATTCATTCATCTTTTAATATTTTGAATTACTTCAGATTAATTGAATGTTTTTAATCCCTATTGTAATTGTAAGTGTTTTCATTTTTTTGAGTATATCTTTTATACTGTGGAGCTGCATTTAGTTGCTGATCCTGAGTTTGATCCTGAGGCAAGCTTGATCCTGAGCTTGAGAACTGTCTGTGTCACAAACTACTAGGCTCTCCATGAAAGCAGGGATCTCCTCCCACATCTCGAAGGCATGCTGGTAGGTTTGTAAGGCACTACGTAACTCTTTATTAAAGCAGTGGCAGAAAGACTCAGAAGGAACGCTGACAGGATGGGTGAGAGATCATACCAGGGGTACACAGATATAACAAGAGATGGGCAAAAGGACTATTGGGATTGCTGCACCAGGAGTGGCATGTACCTGATGGGCCAAATAACCACTTCCTGAATCATAGAAGCAGAACAACATATGCTCATTTTTGGATGTGTAATTTCAGAAAAAATTGTAATTTTTGACAGGTGCAAACACCAAAATTCTCTTTGTCACCAGCTGTTAAAGTTTCTTTCATCTGCTTTATGGACTGGATTTATTTTGCACCTCTTCTGAGCAATAGTGCACAAGGTCTTGACATAAAATATTATTTCTTCATTTAGAATGAAGATGGAGAGCAGGTTTGCATCAATGGATGCACAAAATTCAACTTCATAATTATCAAGCACATCAGTAATGGGTATTTATTCACAAAATGCTGGAGTAACTCAGCAGGTCAGGCAGCATCTCAGGAGAGAAGGAATAGGTGACGTTTCGGGTCTAGACCCTTCTTCAGACTGATGTCAGGGGGGCGGGACAAAGGAAGGATATAGGTGGAGACAGGAAGATAGAGGGAGATCTGGGAAGGGGGAGGGGAAGAGAGGGACAGAGGAACTATCTAAAGTGGGAGAAGTCGATGTTCATACCATTGGGCTGCAAGCTGCCCAGGCGAAATATGAGGTGCTGTTCCTCCAATTTCCGGTGGGCCTCACTATGGCACTGGAGGAGGCCCAGTAATGGGAGTCACTGGTCACTGCTGGCCCTAATCTACTGAAAACATCTTTCCCAACTACTAACAGGACACACAGTATAGTCTGCCTCATTAACATGTTTATATTGTATGAAATGTTGCTTGGAATTTTAACAAAGTGAATAGATTTTTTCTGATGTTTTTGCAATGAAAGATGTATTTCCATGTTGTCTGTAGTGACCCAGTCATAACGGGAACAAAGTAGATGGTGCTTTCGCAGAGTGTGCATTGATTAACCAGTGCCAATTACCAGTGGTGAACCTGGTCCTGTTAACTCATCCCTTTCTGAATGCTTGTTGAATTTACACCCCCATAAACCTCACAGACAGACCAAAAGGACAAAATCAAGCTGTCAATAAATTGACTTTATTCATAACGAAATATATTACAAGGAACTTCTCAAGATTTCTGCAGAAGCTGCAGCAGATACTTTCAGAATCCAAAAGCAAACAAAAACAATCAAACTTTATTCCTCTCAACTTCCTCTTATTTGTGTGGTTGCAACCCCATTCGGTCCAGTTCAGAGGGGAATCCAATTGCTAACATCTTTGATATCTGATACTACCATTGCACCTTCCACACTCATTTTCAGCATTGCAGAGTGAGGCTACCCAATGTGTTTTTTGCATTAGAAGCACACTATCTATTTACATATTGGGTCAAGAGAACTATAATCACTAATGCTTTGAATTTGCCCACACGGGCCAATAGCTGAACTTATGTATTCTTTCAAAGTACAATGTGTTAAGTTTTGATTAATTTCCAAATAATGGGAGGTTTTTCCTTAACATTCAAAGAAGCTAATTTTTTCCTCGTAGGCTTTGGCTCTCCAAAGGAAAGAAAGATTTGAATCTTTTTTTTCACCGCCTGAACTTGCCGAAAATGCAATTTGAAAAATTTAATGCATAATTATTCACTAATATACTTCAAAGTTAAACCCTCAGTCATTAATCATGAAAGTTCATGCATCATTTAACCACAATGTCTCAAAGTTTCAAGCAGCAGGATTAAGCAATTTCTACGAGAAGCTCAGCTGTTGGCCTCATGAATATTCAGAGTTTAAACATGAGTGTTTCAACAACAGTGGCACAGGGGTAGAGTTGCTGCCTTATAGCGGTTGCAGCACCAGAGACCCGGGTTCGATCCCAACTACGGGTGCTGTCTGTACGGAGTTTGTACGTTCTCCCCATGACCACGTAGGTTTTCTCCGAGATCTTCTAGTCTCTAGTGTGTGTAGGGGATCGCTGGTCAGTGCGGACTCGATGGACCGAAGGGCCTGTTTCCACGCTGTATCTCTAAACTAAACTAAACTAAACAGGATTTGCATATCTGTTGTGACATCAACCACATTTTAATGTGCATGACTGTGAGGAAATAAATGTTAGGAGGAAAAGGTATAAAGTGAATGAGAATCAGAAAGACACCAGTGCATGTGGACAGAGTATAGTAATAATAATAATATATTTATTTTATATAGCGCCTTAACACATGCACAAAGCGCTTTACAAATACAATTAACATAGAAACAAACAGACAAACAGACAAACTATCCTGACGGAAAAGCGGCGAATAATCAACGCCAGCGTCCTCTCACGTCAGGGTCCGGCAGTAGACATTAAAGAACACAAGACACACAGATACAATTTTTTACACAAAACAGCCATCACAGTGATTGCTCTAGGCATACCCTCACTGTGATGGAAGGCAAAGTCTTATCTCCTCCTCGTTCTTCTCCCGTGGCGCCACGAGGCGATCGAGGCTCCCAACCCCTTGAAGCCCCCACCGGGCGATGGAAAGTCCCAGGGTCGAGCCGAGCAGGCCGATGAAAGTCCTGAGCCCCCACCGGGCGATGGAAAATGCCGCGGCCGAGCCACGCAGGGCGATGAGAGTCCTGAGCCCCCACCGGGCGATGTAAAGTGCCGCGGCCAGGCCACGCAGGGTGATGAAGGGCCTGCGGGCGGGTTGATCGTGCCTCTTACTTCGGGGCGGTCGAAGCTGCTACGGCTGGAGCTCCCAAAAGCCGGTCGCCAGCCAGGGACCTGCAGGGCCCACGGCCGAAGCCTCCGAGATGGTAAGTCCAGGCCCTGCGACCGGAGTCTTCGAGGTCGATCCCAGCTGGAGGCCGCCGACTCCACGATGTTAGGCCGTTGCGCGAACGGAGATACGACACGGTAAAGGTCGCATCTCCGTTGAGGAGGAGATTTAAAAAAAGGTTTCCCCCAACCCCCCTACATACACAGAATTAAAAATAAAACAAAACGTACATTTAACATCAACAATGACAAAAAAAAGTATGAGGTGGTTTAAAGAGCAAGGAAAACTAAGGCTATGAAACCAGATCACAAGAATGCTAGATTTTATACATGAGGAATAGAAAGGAAAAGTGAAAAGGTCCGTTTAAATTAGTCTTTACTTTGCAGTTAAGACTGCAGAAATACAGTATGGAAACGGCCCCTTTGGCCCACCGAGTCCATGCCAACCCACAATCACCCTGTACACTAACACAAACCTACACACCAGGGACAATTATACAATTTTTTTTACCAAAGCCAATTAACTTGCAAACCTGTACATCTTTGGAGTGTGGGAGGAAACCGGAGCACCCAGAGAAAACCCATGCGATCACAGGATTTCAGGTCTTTCAGGATTGGATGGATGTCCAATGGATGGACATCCATTGTCAGGATGGAATCCGGGTTTCTGGTGTTGTGAGGCAGCAGCTCTACCACTACCTAGTATGAAACATTTGGCCATTGTTTGGCTAATGTTTGCCTCATTATGGAAGGAAATTTAAATCTTAAAAATGCATACATAGCCAATTCAATGGGATGATTTCAAGAATGGAAGCCTCTGTCGTTTCCAGTGGACAATGAAGGCCTTAGGCAGAGATATAACAACTTATTAAGGCTTTATATACTGATTAATTAATCACATTTTGTTCAGTGGTTGGAATCGTACCAAAGGGTCATCAAATAAAATTAATCACTAAATAACTGGGGTGAGAAAGTAGTAGCATTTCTATTATATGCATTTGAGTAAAAGGTTGTGTGTTTAAATTCTGTTGCAAAAGATGAGAATTTGATTTAGAACTTCAGTGTTCTGCTTAGCACATGCATCTTGGAGATATTAAAATTGATATCTCTTCTGTGTGTTCATTCCACTTTGTGGGAAATTTGTGGCTATATTTAAGTCAAGTTTATTTGTCACATACACATACAAGATGTGCAGTGAAATGAAAGGTCACCCACAGTCCAGCAATAGAGCAATAAAAATAAGCAATTTCACACAAAATCACAACCAACACAAACAAAAAAAAAAGAAACATCCATCACAGTGAGTCTCCTCCAGTCACCTCCTCACTGTGATGGAAGGCCAGAATGTCTTTTCTCTTCCCCTGCCATCTTCTCCCGCGGTCAGGCTGTTGAATTTGCCATGTTCCAGGCCGCGCCGGACGGTGAAAGATCCGCAGCGGTCCGACCCAAGACCCGCGATTCGGGGCGGGCGAAGACGCCACCGCTGCACTTCGAGGCGGTCGGGGCTCCCGACACTGAAGCCCCTGCCGGGCGGAGAAAATCCCGCGGCCTATTTCAGGCCGCGTCAGACGGTGAAAGGTCCGCGGCGGGCCGACCCAAGCCCCGCGATTGGGGACGGGTGAAGACGCTGACGCTGCCGGAGCTCCCGATGTCGGCCCCCACCCGGGGCAGAGCCTGCGAGCTTCCGACGTCCACGCGGCCCGCACCGAAGCCTCCGGAGCTTCCGAAGGTGAGTCGCAGCCAGCTCCGCAGATGGTGAGTCCGGTCCGCGGGCTCTGCGAACCAGAGCCCCAGGTGGTCCCAGCTGGAGGCCGCCAGCTCCAGGTGCATGGCCGGTGGTAGGCCGCAGTGGGAATGGAGACACGACCCAGAAACAAAGGTCGTGTCTCCGTTCGGAAGAGACAATTTTACAATTCCCCTCCCCCCCCACACACATAGTACACAACCACAAAAAACAACATAAAACACAAAGACAGACGGACTGCAGGTGAGCCGTGTTATAGTATTAATTTGTTTTACTATAATACTATATATATATATATATATATGTTTTATATATAGCCTTCATATGAAGAGGAAAATTAACTTTTTCTGGAGATTCCTGTGTTGAAGTGCTCACACTGGTCTTTTATGTTTCTCTATAACGACATGAAATTATGTGGCAACGGCACTTTAAATGTTAATTTTATAACAAAAGTTACCAGATGGTGGTAACTTGGCCTCACATCATTCAACGTTCTTGGTGCAATAGAATTGTGCACTTTTTTCCTCATTAAATTTCTGTTCTCCAAAATTCGTTTTTAATGTAAATTCTTCAATGTTTCTTTCACAATTAAGATCAAATATAAACACTTCACACTCTCTTATGATGTCCAGAGCTGACTTTGCAACATTTTATTTGAAAACATGATCCATTCCTGAAAGATCTGGTTTGAACTTGACATTTTTTTCCCAGAACTCTACCATTTTTGGCTGAATATAGACCATGTTTTCTAAATTTTTTCTTTCTTGAATGGTTTTCTAAAAGTGTGGCACATTAGCACACCTGGGCCAATGCATCACAGCGCCAAAGACCTATGTTCAATCCAGACCTCGGGTGCTGTCTGTATGGAGTTTACAACTTCTCCCTGTGACCAAGTGAGTTTCCTCTGGGTGCTCTGTCCTCCCCCCAATATCATCCCAAAGATGTGCAGCTTGGTAGCTTAATTGACTGCTGTAAATTGTCCCTCATGTAGGTGAGGAGTACATTCTAGGGGAAAGTTAATGAAAATGTGCAGAGAACAAAATTGGATCAGATTAGCGTAGGAACAATGGAAATGGCAGTAGGTGGTCAATGCAGTTTCACTGGGTTAATGGGCCTGTCACCATGCAGTATCTCTGTATGACTGTGACAATGAGTATTGACCTGAACAACAATGTGCCCTGTTCATGAACCATTATTAAAAATACATTCCCCTGCTCTCTTCAATCAATTGAGGGATTGTCGGCAGTGCTTTTTCCAGTCTTAAGAATTAGAGACAAGCATAATATCAAACTCCATTATTTGTTTCACATTCAGTAGTTATAAAGTGGTAATGTTGCTGACTATGATGGACTAATTATTAAAGATACACACAAGATGCATTAATCATTGAGTTTCTCTATCAATGAAGATCTTCCTATGGTTGACTTTTTGCCGGTTTGTTATATACCTCTCAGTAACCCTACCAGAAGATTAGTAGAAACTCTGGTTTACCCTCAGTTTTCAAATATTAAAGAAAAGCAGAAAAAAATGCAAGTTGGGCAGTATCTGTGGAGTGAGAAACAGAGTTAACAATCTAGATTGATGACCTTTCATCAGAATTGGGAAACATTATCGAATCACTTATTTTAATTTGCAGGGAGGGGTGGAGAGAATGGAGGTGATGGGGACAGCCAAGAGAGACTGAATGGTGCAAGTGGTGATGGTGCTAACATAGAGACAGAGGCTTGCTCCACTCTGTTCATCTGTTGGGATGATAAATAAAATGAGTTGAATGAGGAGAAAATCCAAGTGCTGTAACTGTGAGGTGCAAAACATTGCATTTGTTGATGATTTGAAATACCCAACACATTAATGCATCTGTGGAGAGGGAGAAACTTTCATCAGAACTGGACAGATCTTGTACAAACTGGAAAGGCCGATTCTCTGAAATTGTGGAATTAGGAGTAATAAGCAAAGTCAGAAGTTTTAGGCACATTTTCCTTGTTTCAAATTATTTCAAATCAGCTATTTTTTCTTCAAATGTTTAAATAGTTTTATTTGTATAATGCTTGTAACAGTTTTTTTAATGACTAGCAAGGTTGCATTAAAGCTGAACCAGTATTTTTTGGCATATTTTGACCAATTTATTGAATTATATGAATTTTGTGTCTGCTATTGTTTGTAATTGACAATACCCACAGCACAGTTCTATTTTCTTGTTGATGAAACCTTGGAACATTTTTATATTAAAGCTTGATATAAGTGCATATCATCATTATATGAAGTTAGTGTTGGCAGTTTATTGGATTATGTTTATTAAAACAAAAATACACCAAATATTTCATTTTATTTCAAAACCTGTTTTCACAGAAATAACTTTTGCCAGTGAGAACAAAATTATGAATATTAAAAGACAGCCAGGATATCATGCCTGAGGTTAATAACATAAATTGTCTGGCATTAAAATATTGTCTCCAATAGAGCCCTTCAAAAGTTAAATCCGATGATTCTTAAAGATCAGCTGAATTGGCTTGTTTGCTCAGCCTGTAGCTGTTTCTCCCCCAAACCCGATTAAGCAGCGATAGATAGACCCAGTACAGAGTAATGGAAATGACCTTAAAGCAGAACATAAACTTAACTCATTTTCATACTTATTTCTCCTGATTAATGCTAATAATAACTATTCAGTGCACAGTCCTTTGACTATATAGAGGGAGCTATTTTAATCTGAGCAGGGTTGATATCTTGGAAGGATAAATGGAAAAACTCCAAGTGATTTTCCTCATGTCAACGTTTCCTATGGTTCTCAATGTTGGAACTACAAATAACATCCGAGTTACTTGTGGGTAGACAAAGTACATATCAGGACCTTAAATATCTGGTGAACAAGTCACGCAAATGTCATTTTTGTGCACTTCACTGAGGCTCTCCAAGTATGTTGAAAATGTGGAGAAAGAGTGATGTCCAGCCAGATCTGGTGGAAAATGGTGTATAATACAGAGGATCTATTGAGGTGTGGAAAACATAGATTACGGGCTGGTGGAAGATGGTAATATTTTTATTAAAGTAAAATTTACTATTGAATGATATACAGCATTTTTCTCATTGATATACAGTCAATATCCTACAATTATACATTTTATTTTTAAATTATTTGTGTTTCAACAGGTCTCATGTATGTAGATGGGGATTGATTGAAGTGAGACATTGACAGTAGGAGGTTTCACTGATATTGCAGGCTGAGTTTGTTGCAAATATCAGCAGAAAGACTTACTAGTAGCTAAACGACTTAGTAAGCCTTTCTCGAGTGCGATGAATTCTCCTCTGCTTTATTTGTCAAAATAGCATGTGTTATACAATTATGAATGGCCAATTAATGGTTTCTACAGTATTAACATGGAAAACAGTTTTGTTGTCATTTTGTACTTAATTGTTGATAACCTGTAGGTTTTTGTGTAAAACCAATACATTGAATTTCCGGGTGAATGCTTTAGCTTTTGAGATTACAACTGATAATGCTAGCATACATGTATTTCATTAACTTTTTCAAATCATCTGGAAGCAACTTTTAAGCTAATCAATTGTGATCCTAATGCTGCAGACATCTTTTCTCAGAGAAGATATCTAAAAACAATTAAAAATATGTTGTTACGTGCTCCCTTGTTTTGTGTAATCTGTGTCCGCTGTTTCCTGGCTTGTTTCAATTCTGCCAACACAGTGAGCTGTATCCAAGATAGATATTTGGAATGATACAACCACGTGTTCTCGAAACACCTTTGCATGTACCGGCCAAATGTTTTCCATACTAAATATAATTTTACCTGTAGCACTGTGCTTCACATAGTCACTCTCTATCATTATTCTAGTGGCATGCTTTCTGTAAGTTCCTTTGTTTGAGTAGAATAATGTTATTAACGAGTTGTGTTAATACACATCTTTCAATAGAGGCACCTGTTTAGCATATTAACTACTGAAAATACTGCAGGCGACAAGCTATTTTCTCTCGCAGGCTGATTTGTGTAAGGTGCCTGTTATTGAAAGCTCTTTTTGTATTGTTGTCCGTGAAGAGTGAAAGTATGAGAAATGAGCCTGATTGCACGGTTCATTTGTTCTCCTTTGTAGAGCCAAGCCGAGGCGCACTACAAAGGCTGTAAACATGCCAAGAAGCTCAAAGCACTGGAGGCCACGAAAAATAAGCAGAAAACTGCTTCTACCAAGGACAACACAAAGGCTATCACCACCTCCACCACAACCACTGCAATCACTC
Organism: Rhinoraja longicauda; assembly: GCF_053455715.1. Taxonomy (NCBI): domain Eukaryota; kingdom Metazoa; phylum Chordata; class Chondrichthyes; order Rajiformes; family Arhynchobatidae; genus Rhinoraja; species Rhinoraja longicauda. The sequence goes on along the minus strand of NC_135960.1, from coordinate 55,502,937 downwards.
CCAACAGCTCTGAGAAAACAGGTTAAAAGAAACTTTTGTTCTCCTCATTTGTGTACTTCCTTTTATTTGTGTTGTATGTTTGCATGACACTGCTTATTTCTACTTTTATTGCTATGTGTTATTAACTTGCTTGAACCTTGGCTGGCCGACTCATTATTTAAGAATGATGGAACAAATGGCATTTTAAATATGATCTCAATCAGTGCCACAGTAATTTGTTCACATTATGTCACATGGTTTGGCTGTATATAATAAATTGTTTTTGTTCCAAGAAATGGTAAATTATATTTTCTGGCTATATCCCAAAGTCATTGAGGTTTTTCACATGATTGCCACTGAGATAACTGCACATTTTGCTTCATTTTCCAATCACTCATGCTGGACAAACCAATCTGTTGGAGGATCAGAATTGAGTTCTGTCCAAAGATTAGAGTTTTTCAAATGTAATCAGGAGATTTCAGTCTCTTTGGCATCGGAATGGTTCATTCAAACAATTAAACAAAATTTTACATGACCTTGCAACACTTGTAAATTTACTTGTACATTTCAATGCTGGCTGGATGCTCCAACTTAATTTCTTCAAAACATCTTTTATACGAGTAAGTAACTTGCGTTTCAATCAATATTATTTGGCATTTTTATGAGTTATCTCTCGAATTGTTAGATTTAAAAAACAAGCATATTGAATAAATACATTTTGCAACAAATATAATTTTATTTCAGGATTTTTTTCTGTCACACTTCACATGATTGCATTTTAAAAGCCAAATAAGAACGTCGTAAAATTTAATCTATCATGGCATGTGTTGATTAGATAATACATTCACATAGCTTATTAATGTTTTCTCTAAATCTCTTCTACTGATGCTAGTTTACAAGGCTTTTCCTCACATGGTATTTATTCACAAAATGCTGGAGTAACTCAGCAGGTCAGGCAGCATCTCGGGAGAGAAGGAATGGGTGACGTTTCGGGTCGAGACCCTTCTTCAGACTGATCATTCCTTCTTTCCCGAGATGCTGCCTGACCTGCTGAGTTACTCCAGCATTTTGTGAATAAATACCTTCGATTTGTACCAGCATCTGCAGTTATTTTCTTATACTATTTTCCTCACATGGGTTCTGCTATTCATATTTCTACCCCAAGGGCTTTTTAGCCTCATTTCTCAGAACAGCTGGTGGATAACTGAATATTTCTTGTTGCAATTCTAATTTATTATTCAGGCAATGGATTCTATAAAGAATTAGTAATTCCTTGAGTTCTTATCATTGCCGTAACAACATCTGAAAATTCCATTGCAATCGTACTTTCATTAAATAATAATTTCAGGGATGAAAGCATTTATTTTGCTTTCATTGGTACTACATTATTAAACATCTTAAAGCATTTTGCAGGATTTTCAGAAATAAATGCTGAGCCAAAAAAAGGAGTTATTAGTGTTAAGATCCTGTAACTTGGATATGAAATCAAGTTTACGAAGAATTTTAAAGAGAAAGGAGTTTCAGAATCTAGGAGATGAAATATCAATGTTTATGGCTTTTGGCAGCTGAAGATCCAACCACTAATGGTGGAATGATCAATATCAGCAACTTTTGAAAGACTACTCTTGCAACATTGGAAGAGCACAGATAACTTGGAGTATCAAAGTTCTGGAAATAACTGAGGTATAGAGGATGAAAAGGGCGATAAAAGAGATGCAAGTGTAAGTCAATGGTTATCAGAGTGTTGAGTGAACACATCCCGATGCACATGGAAGGGGGAACAGTTTCTGATTACCTGACGTTGTGGTTAGAATGAAGGAGAAATAAAATAATGTCTTGTTAGCTACATCTAAAGAGATCAAAAGTAGTAAAGATAGACACAAAAAGCTGGAGTAACTCAGCGGGACAGGCAGCATCTCTGGAAAGAAAGAATGGGTGACGTTTTGGGTTGAGACCCTTCTACAAATTGGCAAAGATGGTTTCAACAGCAGATGACCTGAGGTAGGAGACGAATCAAGCAATGCTTTTGACAGGGAAATCCTGACTAGAAACTGGATCCAATCTGTGCTAGTTTTAGAAGCACAACTAGCACATAAAAGCTTTTTAGTGCATGATGCAAGAAGTAGCAACCAATGTGATATTGGCCCAGACACATCGACGAGTTGTTGACCTAGCACGGCATAGATTCCACCGGTGCCATTCCTTCAAATATTGACAGCATCGAATGTGTCCATTTCCAGGCATAAAGTGGCATCTTGAGTGCAACGAACCACTTTCATTGTTCACTCACAATTCAACTAGTAGCAATTCATGCTACTTTCCAGCTTTGTTCTGAATTTTGAAAGGACACACAGACATCAAAATTTATGGGCAACTTCAAAACTCACTGGAGGCTGCTCAAGCACCATCAAACGTTTTCCAAGTTTGCTGCAACTCACAGTCAGCTCTTTTTCCTTCATTGAAGTGCTCATGTACTCGTGCGATAATGGCCTTCAGTAGTCACACAAATGGGAGCTATCTACTACTGCATAGCGGCACAGTGGCAGAGTTGCTGCCTTACAGCGCCAAAGGTCCAGGTTCAATCCTGACTACATGTGCTGTCGGTCCAGAGTTCTCCGGTTTCCTCCCACATCCAAAAGACGTGCAGGTTTGTAGGTTATTTGGCTTCGGCAAATTGTCCCGAGTGTGTGTAGGATAGAACTACCATATGGATGATCGTGTTTGGTGTGGACTTGGTGGCCAAAGGGCCTGTTTCCACGTTATATCCTCAAACTAAACTAAACCAAAATCAATGTGGTGATGAATGGGCAGGGACATACATGCCCGTTAAAGAAGCTTCTCTCATGGTGTTCAGAAACTGGGCCTCTTCGAACATTTGTGTAGGAAGGAACCACAGATGCTGGTTTAAACTGAGGATAGACACAAAATGCTGGAGTAACTCAGCGGGACAGGCAGCATCTCTGGAAAGAAGGAATGGGTGACATTCCGGATTTAGACCCTTCAGATTCTTTGAACATTGCCTATCCAGGCTCATATTTTTCATGGCAGTTTTTACAGATATATGCAACCTCAGGCAATGCTCTGATGCATTGGCTGCTCTCTTGATTGATGTCAAGGTCACAAAGCACAAAGTGCTTCTTTCTCTCTCCTGAAGCCTCTCCGGCAGCCGCCATGCATGTTGTTGTTGGCTGTGTGTGATGGGGAGTGTGCTTTTAACAGCTGATGCCAAAGTGGGAAGTATGTGCCACAGGGTATCCACAGGTCCACAAAACAGAGAGAGGTTCCTTGGGGTTCTCAGCAGGAGCATTTATATGCATGATGCAAAGCAATCTAATGCTTTTTTATAAATGTGGTATTGCCCATTTTTGCACTTTTCGTTGAGAAGGACGTTGATGGGTGTCAGTGTTGCAGGCATTATCCATTCAACACACCAAAAATGAGTGAACTCCAATTTCTAGGCAAGATAGGAGAAACAAGGAATGGCAGATGCTGGTTTATTACAAAAAAGGGACATAAAGTGCATGAATAACAGTGGATTAGGCAGCATCTCTGGATAACATGGATAGATGATGTTTTGGGTCAGGACTCTTCTTCTGACCAGTCACAACCCAATATCCATGTTCTCCAGAGATGCTGCCTGATCTGCTTAGTTACTCCAGCACTTTGTGTATTTTTTTCTGGGTAAGATACCATTCCTTAGTTTAGTTTAGAAATACAGCACAGAAACAGGCCCTTGGGCCCACCGGGTCCACACCGACCAGCGATCCCCGCACATTAACACTATCCTACGCCCACTAGAGACAATTTTTACATTTACCAAGCCAATTAACCTACAAACCTGTACGTCTTTGGAGTGTGGGAGGAAACCGAAGATCTTGGAGAAAACCTATGCGGTCACAGGGAGAACGCACAAACCCCGTACAGGCAGCACCCGTAGTCGGGATCGAACCCGGGTCTCCGGCGCTGCAAGCGCTGTAAGGCAGCAAGTCTACCGCTGCACCACCGTGACCGCCTTATACAGTGACTCCACTATTATAGTGTAAATATGTGGTGAGTTCATGTCGTGGTCAAGAATGAAAAGAGGTTTAATGAACAATCTATATAGGAAGGAACTGCAGATTATGGTTTATTCTGAAGATAGCACAAAATGCTGGGGTAACTCAACAGGTCAGGCAGCATCTCTGGAGAGAAGGAATGGGTGACATTTCAGGTCAGAACCCTTCTGGAACGTCATCTATTCTTTTTCTCCAGAGATGCTGCCCTGACCCATTGAGCTACTCCAGCATTTTATGTCTATCTTCGTTCTGAACAATCTAGTTCAGTCTCAGACATTTGCAGAGAAGAAGACTGATTTTGATGATAAATTAATGGAGTTCATGGTGGAGATCGTGGTGTTCCACATGTTTAGCCTGAATTTCTGCTCAAGGAGTTTTGAATGTCGGGCCAAGCATTCTGGCAATTCAGAGACAGTATTCATATCGAGGGAAATGCATGCAAGATAGACAAGGAATGTTGTCTGCATACTTAAGGAAACTGATATTTTATTTTGAGACATCTTTATTTTGCCAAATCTAAATCAATGAATCCAGGATAAATTAGGCCACTGCTGACAAATCTTTGCCATGAAGGCTACAGACTGATCTTTTTTTTAAACTTCATTAATGAGATGTTAGTGGTTGGTCAGTAATCATTCAATATCATTTGAAGGCCATGAAAGACTTACCAGTGCAATTTTTGGGCTGTTAAAAGTCAACTACATTGGTGATTTGGAATCTTATTTCAGCCAGACTGTGCAAGGACAGCTATGTTAATTCTCTAAAGGATATTAGCAAACTAAATGAGTTTTCAACTACAATTCAGTAGCTTCCTGGACATGTCTGAGGGTGGCACCATGTCGCAGCGGTAGAGTTGCTGCCTTAAAACGCCAGAGACCTGGGTTCAATCCTGTCTATGGGTGCTTGTCTATACCGTATGGAGTTTTATGTTCTCCCCGTGACCTGCGTGGGTTTTCTCAGGGATCTCCAGTTTCCTCCCACACTCCAAAGGTGTACAGGTTTATAGGCTCATTGGCTTGATATAATTATGAATTGTCCTTGGTGTGTGTAGGATAGCGTTAGTTTGCGGGAATCACTGGTCGGCGCAGAATCGGTGCGCCGAAGGGCCTGTTTCCGTGCTGTATCTCTGAACTAAATGGAATTTGTCTGGATCAACAATCCAACCTCTGGATGCTCTTCAAGTAACATAATCAAAATGTTCCAACTCATGAAGAAAAGGAGAGGGCAAGGATAGATCCAAGGGCCTATTATCAATGGTGGGAATGTAATTTGAAGGGATTCTGAGGAACAGGATTTATTGGCATTTGGAAAGACAAGGACTGATTAGGGATAGTCAGCATGACTTTGTGAGCAGATGATCATGTCTCACAAATTTAATTGAGTTTTTTTGAAGAGTTGACCGAGAGGATTGTTGAGGGCAGGGTGGAAGGCATTATCTACATGGACTTTAACAAGGCCTTTGATGAGGTCCTGCATGGTAGGCTGATCTCGAATATTAGAATACATGGGATCCATAGTGAGTTAGCAAATTAGATACAGAATTGTTTTTTTGGGTGATAGTGGATGGTTGTTTTTCAGATCACAGCCTATAACCAGTGTGCTGCAAGGATTGGTGCTCAGTCCCCTGTTATTTGTCATTCATATTAATGATTTGGATGAGAATATGGATGACATTGTACGTAAATTTGCAGATCTCACCAAAGTGTTATGGACAGTGATGAAAGTTGTCTCCAGTTACAAGAAGAAATAAATCAAGTGGGAAAGTGGGCAATAGAATGGAAAATGCAATTTATCTTGAACAAGTGAGAAGTGATGCATTTTGGGGAAATTGAACTAGACCAGGACATACACCTCCTGCATTGGTGCAGCACCCTCTCCTCCCCCCTCCCCTACCCACCTCCTCTCCACCCACTCCCCTCCCCACTTCCCTCCTCCCCCTCCCTCCTCCCCTACCCACCTCCACCCCTCCCCCTTCCCCTCCCCCCCACTCCATCCCCCTCAACCCCCCTTATCCTCCCTCCTCCACCCCCTCCCTCCCTCCCTCCATCCCCCCACCCTCCCTAGGAGATAGATTTAAACTTTAAAATGTGAATAACACCGATTTCAATGAAACTTCTTCCATTAGCACCAAAGGGACGACGGTGAGGAAGGTGGGCCTAAAATTGTCGCACTATCGTGTACCGTTTTGGCTGCAGTTCAGGAACAAACAAACAAACAAACGAGAGTTTTAATATATAGATTATGAGAGGCAGAGAAAGCCAGTGTCTGTTTCCTATGATAGGGGTGTCTTAAACCAGAGGACATTGTTTTAATATGAAAGAGATGAAGTTTAAAGGAGATGTGAGTCACAAATTCTTCAGACAGAGAGCATGTTTCTAGAATGAACTGCAAGTGGCTGAGTGGAATTGTCCAGTTTAAAAAAAAACATTATGACAGGCACATGATTAAGCAGCTACTCAAGAGATAAGGAATAAATGCAGGCAAGTGCGATCAGTCTCGATAGGTATGATGGGCAGCATGGACACTATATGGCCAAAGGGCCTGTCTCCGTGTGATAGAACTCTGTGGCATATCTGAGGAAAATATGAATATTGGAAAAATAAGCAGATGCAGCTGATTTTTTTCGGGGGCTAAGAAATAGAAATGGTTTATCTTTGTCAGAATCATATTGGTTGTGTTGTGATATTGGTGGTCAGAAATTTAGTGGGAATAGATTAAAGGGAACAGAAGGTGTATTTTGTGGACAAAATGATATTTGAAAAGGCATGACGGGAATCAAGCACAAGAGAACAATACACGTTCAGGGTTAATGCAAAGGAGAACCCAAGAGGAATTATGGCCTGGTGGAGTTGGAGAAAGACAGATTTACAGTTGTTTTTAGTGCCTTTCACGACTGGACTCAAGATGTTCCAAGGTAGCTTTCAGCCAATGAAGGATTGTCAAAGTATGGCCATAGTTGGAATGCAGGAAATGCAGCAGCTAATATGTGCACAGCGAAGACTACATGTATCAGTGTGAAAATGACAAGATCTATTTTAATGTTTATTTGGAATAAATCTTGCCCAGTATATAAGGGAATGAATTACAAGCAGCAGGCCAGGTGGTTTCAATTGTGTTCATGAATCCCTTGTGTTAGTTGGACAATTTTCTAAATTCCCTCCAGAGGAAAGAGAGAAGAAGGCACTTTGTAGTGAAGTTAAATGGCAGAGGTCTTCTTTGTATGCTTAAATGATCGTGCAGTATTGAGCAGTCTTGGCAAACAGCAGCATGGATTAATACAGGATTGGATTCCAGTTTGTGGGTTCTTACTCCTGGTCGTCCTCATATCCATACCCTCTGGTCTTGGAGTATGCATTACAAGGAAACAAAGCCAGGGTGAGAGAATTAGTTGGGGCAGGCCCATCAGAGTAGATACTGGTATGTATTTGAGAAAATAGGTAACTGCCAAAATGTTGTCAATTGGAGATCAAAAGTTGAGATTTTGAGAATTAAGTTGTATGTAAATTGAGAAAATGACTTTACCATGGTATTGTAAAAAAAAATAGGACTGGGGAGGATTGTAAGTGGAGAGGAAGTGATCAAAAGCGATTAAGACAACAGACAGAATAAAACCAATGTCTTTAAATTAGAGATAATTATTGACGTAGTTATTATCTTGTGCATAAGGAACTGCATGACAAAGATCCCACTTTCAGAATAGTAAGAAAAGCTGTGCCTGATCTTAAAACTGAATTGCATTCAAATTTTTGTCATTTCCATTTGTGCTAACAGCTTCATAGCCATTTATAATTATCATTTCATGTTTATTCCAATATCTGAGACTGGTCATCATTCCAAATGAAACACATGCTGTTAACGTTGTTAGCAAAAATTTCCATTAAGTACTCACATTTATGATGTTCCATGACTCCTTACCCAGTGCATCCAAGCTGAAACAAGAAATTAACTGTTAAGTCTTAGGAATCGTGTTTGCTGTCAGTTTTTTTAATCCTCTTGAAGCTTTCCACTTGAACTGGTGAAGCAACTTAATCTGTTTATCCACTTCCATCTTTTGGCTATCACAGTCAGAACCCTTTTCCCAGGGTGGAAATGTGAAAGAGTCGTGGGCGCAGCTTTAAGATGAGAGGGGAAAAGTGTAAAGGAGATGTGTGGAGCAAGTTTTTTTTTACACAGTGGATGGTGGGTGCCTGGAACATGCAGCCAGAGGTGGGGGTGGAGGCAGATACGATAGTGGCGTTTAAGAGGTTTTTGGATAGGCATGTGGAAAATGGAGGGCTATGGATCATGTGCAGGTAGATAAGTTCATCTTGGCAGCATGTTCAGCAAGACATGCTGGGCCTAAGGTGTGTTCCTCTGCTGTACAGTACTGTTTTAGATTCTATGCTCTCACCCTCTTCCCCTATCACTATCTCCTTACCTTTCTTCTGTCCCACCTTTCTCTCTCTAACTCCACCTCCCTCTTCTCCAGCTCCCTTGCATTCTTCACCTCTCTCCACCATATTTACTCACACTCACTCTATCACTGCCAGGTTGGTGATGGGGGTCTGGAATGCACTGGCAGGGGTGGTGGTGGAGGCAGATGCAATGGTGGTGTTCAAGAGGCTTTTGGAGAGGCATGTGGAGGTGCAGGAATAAAGGGATATGGATCATACACAGGCAGATGATAAAGGAAACAAGCCATTGTTAGCTGTTTGCTAGGTGAGAATGAGAAGCTGGTGCGACTTGGTTAAAGGAGAGATGGAGAGAGCGGGAATGCAGAGATTACTTGAATTTAGAGAAATCAATTCTCATACCACTGGGCTGTAAGCTGCCCAAGCGAAATATGAGACGCTGTTCCTCCAATTTGCGTTTAGCCTCACTCTGACAATGGGGGAGGCTCAGACAGAAAAGTCAGTGAGGGAATGGGAAGGGGAATTAAAGTGACCAGCAACTGGGAGATCAGGTAGGTCCAGGTGGACTGAACAGAGTTTACTTAAGTTTTTTATTTTATTTAGACACTGCTCAACGTCTCACTGCCTTTCCATAGATTTTTAATAACTGGAGACACATTCAGCAAGACATTCTCAGCCTAGTTCATTTTCCACTCAGAGAGTTGTAAATCTGTGGAATTCTCTGCCAGGAGGAAGGGAAAATTAGTTAGAGCTCTGTCTGTGCTTTTAGTGAGCATAAACTTTTGTGATGATGCATTTGTGACTGGGGAGTTTTTCTGGCTGTTTGCCTCATTTTTCCTCGGGTTAATTTTATTAGTTACAAAATAACTTATTAACGTTGGCCCCCTACTGTCTAGGGGCTTCAAGAGGGGGACTCAAAAATCAAGGCAAAACTCAGGATTAACTTAGGAACACTGCCAGGATATCCACATTCCCAAGAAACCTTATCAACCCTGATCTCCACCACCAGCAGGAAGATCCTGCCCTGTGCTCCAGCACATATCTCCTGCTTATTTGTTTCTGTTTTCTCTTTATGTCGACCTGGACCCAGAAATATTTGCACCCCTTAATCTTAACAGGATGGGTGCTTTCTAATGCACATTCATTTGTCTAGACAGAATATGGACCAGACAGAAAAATTATCTCCCTTACATTTTATAACCTGTTCATCTCTGAGATTTGAATCAAAGCCATCTGATACAACAAAATCTTGTCGTCTTCTTTCTGTCTCTCTTTCTCTTCCTCTCTCTGCCATCCAAATGTCCTTCTGTTACATAAATCCATAACAAATAATTGTTTCTGTTAAACTGAGAAAATGTATTCTATGAAAGCAGGGAAAAAAAGGTATAAATAATACTGGCATTGTTACAAAAGCCCTCTAGTAAAGTAGATAAATAGGGCAATATTTTTTTATTATTTTGACTAGCCTTAAAGTAAAGATCAGTAATTTTTGACACACCATTATGATAATTTCCAGGTTATTTCTATAGCTTTAGCATTCTCTGTATTACAATCAGATCATGAGGTAAAGCAATTACTTTTTTCTTCTGCAGAACTATAATGTAAATATAAAATGAAATCAAAAACATGACTTGTTTCATTTTAAAAACGAACCAGTGCACATGTTGCATCCAATTATTTGGACTATTATAATAATAAATGAAAAACAGTTTCATGCCCTATGAATGCTTAAAAAGAAGTTCTAAAAATGCAATGGAATTATGAAACAACCATTTTAAATATCACTCTTTTATATTTTTATTATATAATTACTATGTAATCTATAATACCCGTAAACAACAAAAATGACCACATTTTATTGCATTAAAAAATTTGTGCACTCGCTACAATATTAAGTAACAGCAGTTCTTTTGGCCTGAACTACTGATACTAAAATTATGTTCCAACTCTCCACAATTATAATGGCACAGTTTGTCTGGATAGGGATCATTTCCGTGATATGACAAGGCCAAACCTCAAGGTTGTTTGGCAGAAGATGTCTGCTGCAGTGTTGAACAGGTATAAAGAATTTACCATAATGCCATTAAATGTAACACTTATACCTAGTTAGTTATTCTAGGAGTTATGTAATTAATAGAGATTTAATATTATGCACATAATATATGCATATCTTTCATTCAATTGTTCTATATCTCTCTACATCTTCGTCTATATCTTCCATTTCTCGTTCCCGTGACTTTCAGTCTGAAGAAGGGTCTCGACCCGAAACGTCACCCATTCCTTCCTCCCAAAGATGCTGCCTGTCCCGCTGAGTTACTCCAGCATTTTTTGTCTATCTTCGGTTTAAACCAGCATCTGCAGTTCCTTCCTACATATTTCACTTTAACCAAATAGATCGTTACAGTTTTGACTGGTTCTTGGAATTGCTCAAAATTAGAAAGTTAAACAAAGAAGACAGTTTTTTACAGAATCCTTAATCCTTTATAAAGTATTTAAAATTGGAATATTTTGTCAGTTTAAACATTTTTGCTTCCATAACATGAGTTTAAAGAGATTGCAAGAATCAGGGGCCAATGTGTTTAAAGAGTGCACTAGAATTGGGGTCCCATTGAGCTGCCATTGAGAATAATCAGCACTGAAAATATGAACAGCTTATCTCGTATCAATAGAGTCATTAATCTTAAAAAACGCCTTTCATCTTGTCCACATCATTGGGCATCACTGAGAGTTTGAATATTTCACGGTCATTTTACGTGTAAATTGAAAACCCCTCCCCCGTTTATATTTTGAGTTTCTTAACATCCCAACATTGTTTTGGGATACCAAAAGAACAAAAGTATACAGTGTAGCGCGTCGATAAAGGCAAGGAGCCAGGTATTTCGGGAAGGTATATTTTATTGTATCGTGGGTCTCAGACGGGTCTAGTCTGCCGGAATGGCTTGGCGCCCAAACCTTGTCCTTATATACCTGAGTCCAGGACCGCCTCCCGGGACTGGTCCATTCCCGTGCCGAGGGGTCGGTAGTAGTATGGCCCGACCCTTGGGAGCCGCCACAGTACCCCCCCCCAGATCCGGAGGCACGAAACGCACTGGTGGTCGCACAACCCGACCGGACCGCGTACGGTAATCGGTCGACAGAGGGGCCGGCGGAGGCACAGTTGGAGGGACAGGCGGTGGGACCCGCAAAGGGGGGCGACCTCGTGGCCGAGGCTGGGCCACCCGCACCGGTTGGTCGATGTCTAAGTGGGCCGGCTTCAGGCGGTCAATTGACACGGCCTCCGGCCGGCCCCCCATGTCCAAAACAAAGGTTGTCTGTCCGTGCTCCAGCACCCGGTACGGGCCTTCATACGGCCTCTGGAGTGGCGCCTGGTGGGCGTCACGGCACAGGAACACAAAGGCGCAGTCCTGGAGGGCCGATGGCACGTAAGGGCAGAATGTCCCATGGCGGGACGTCGGCACGGGTGCGAGCTTGCCAACTCGCTCTCGGAGGCGATGTAGGGTGGATGAGGGCGGTTCCTCTCGCCCCGGCAACGAGGGCACGAACTCCCCGGGCACCGTGAGCGGAGACCCGTAGACGAGCTCCGCTGAGGATGAAGCCAGGTCTTCCTTGGGGGCAGTCCGGATCCCCAGCAAAACCCATGGTAGCTCGTCCATCCAGTCGGGGCCGGCGAGTCGCGCCTTCAGCGCTGCCTTCAGCTGCCGGTGGAACCTCTCCACCAAGCCGTTTGCCTGCGGGTGATAGGCCGTGGTGTGGTGCAGCCGCACGCCCAACAGGTGGGCCATGGCCGACCACAGCTCGGAGGTGAACTGTGGCCCCCGGTCCGATGAGATGACCACCGGCACACCAAAGCGAGCAATCCAGTGCGCGGCCAACGCACGAGCGCATGTGGCTGTAGACGTATCAGCCAGTGGTATGGCCTCCGGCCACCGCGTGAAGCGGTCCACCACCGTGAAGAGGTGGGTGATGCCCCGGGACGGCGGGAGCGGGCCCACAATGTCCAAGTGCAGGTGGTCGAAACGGCGGCAGGGTAGACCGATCCCTTGGAGTGGCGCCCGGACGTGGCGTTGAATTTTTGACGTCTGGCACGGAATGCAGGTGCGGGCCCATTGGCCAACCTGCTTGCGCAGATCATGCCACATGAACCGCGTTGCCCGGATGGATGGGTGAGCCAGCCCGTGGACCACGTCGAACACCCTCCTGCGCCACGCGGCCGGGACGATGGGGCGCGGCTGACCTGCCGACACATCGCAAAGTATCGTCGTCGTCCGGGGCCGAGGGGAACATCCTCAAGGCGGAGGCCAGAGATGGCAGTCCGGTAGGCGGGCATCTCCCCATCCGTTAGTTGGGCCTCCGCCAGGGCAGAATAATCAATGCCGGGTGCCACTTCTAACACGGCATTGATGGCGGGGCGAGACAATGCGTCGGCCACCCGGTTTTCCTTCCCCTCGATAAAGTGGATGGAGGTGGTGAATTCTGATATGTAGGCCAACTGGCGCTGCTGTCGGGCGGACCATGGGTCGGAGACCTTTGCCAGGGCGAAAGTGAGCGGCTTGTGGTCCGTGTAAGCGGTGAACGGGCGGCCCTCCAGAAAATAGCGGAAGTGACGAACGGCCAGGTACAGGGCGAGGAGCTCGCGGTCGAAAGCGCTGTACTTCTTCTGGGCGTTGTCGAGGTGCCGGCTGAAGAAGGCCAGGGGGCGCCAACCCCCGTCCGTCAGTTGCTCCAGTACGGCACCAACCGCCAACTCTGAGGCGTCCACCGTAAGGGCTGTCGGGGCATCCTCCCGTGGGTGAACAAGCAGCACAGCCCGAGCCAGGGCCTCCTTCGCGCCGTCAAAGGCTGTTACGGCCTCGTCGGTCCACACGACGGTCTTACGCTTGCCCGCCAGCAGCTCGTATAGCGGCCGCATGATGTGGGCCGCGGATGGCAGGAACCGGTGATAAAATGCCACCATGCCGACGAACTCCTGCAGGCCACGCACCGAGGACGGACGGGGAAACCGGCGGATGGCGTCTACTTTGTCCGGCAGGGGAACCGCTCCTTGCGAGGACACACGGTGGCCGAGAAAGTCGATTGTGGCCACGCCAAAGCGGCACTTGGCGAGGTTTATGGCCAACCCGTGTTCGCTGAGCCGCTGGAAAAGCTGCCGGAGGTGGGCACAGTGCTCCTGCCGCGAGCGGCTGGCTACCAACATGTCGTCAAGGTAGACAAATAGGAAATTCAGCCCGCGACACACGCCGTTCATTAACCGCTGAAATGACTGCGCGGCGTTCTTGAGGCCGAACGGCATCCGTACGAACTCGTAGAGTCCGAACGGCGTGATGATTGCCGTCTTGGGTACATCCTCCGGGTGGACCGGGATCTGGTTGTAACCTCGCACCAGATCCACCTTTGAAAATATCGTGGCCCCAGCCAAATGGGCGTTGAAGTCCTGGATGTGGGGCACGGGGTATCGGTCCTCGGCGGTAGCGACGTTCAGCCGCCGATAATCCCCGCAAGGCCTCCAGCCCCCGTTTGCCTTGGGGACCATGTGGAGTGGAGATGCCCATGGGCTGTTGGAAGGGCGGACGATCCCCAAGGACTCCATCGTGCGGAACTCCTGTCGTGCCAGGCGTAGTTTCTCAGGCGGGAGTCGGCGTGCTCGTGCGTGGAGGGGTGGGCCGGTAGTTGTGATATAATGGTACACCCCATGCTTGGGGGTCGACGACCGGAATTGCGGGGCCATAATATCCGGAAAGTCCGCCAGCACCCGAGCGAAATGGGAGTCCACGGACGAGAGCGGGCGTATAATGGGGTCATTCAGCCGCAACGCGATGGGCTCCATCGTGGCGGAGTGGACCAAGCGCTGCTGCCTGACGTCCACGAGGAGAGAATGAGCCCGCAGAAAGTCGGCCCCGAGCAACGGCTGGGAGACGTCGGCGATCGTAAACAGCCACGTAAAATGACTGGCGCCGAAAACGATGTGGACCGTGCGGACGCCATATGTCTGAATAATGCTCCCATTTGCCGCGGTGAGGATGGGCCCCCGCTTCCCAGAACGAATGTCCAGCGGCGAAGGGGGCAGGACGCTCAGCTCCGCCCCGGTATCCACGAGGAAGCGGCTCCCGGACCGCCGATCCCAGGCGAAGAGGCGGTGAATCTGGCCGGCCACCGCAGGGACTATTGGTAGCCGGCCCCGGCGTTTCCCGGAAATGTGCACGGCTGGCGGCATTGTCGGGCTGCCGCACCCCAGCGCTGGTGGTAATAACACCAGTACCTCTTGCTGGTGCTGGCTGGAGCCTGCTGGTGTGGGACTGCAGGTGCACGACCCGCAATGGCCACCGGGGGCGATCTCGCAGGCCTCCGGGACGTAGCTGTCACTCCTTCCACAGCTCCCCCGCCCGACCGGAGAAAATCGGGCGCTTCTCGAGTGACGTTTAGCGCACTGACGTCATCACGGCGCGCCGCCCACAGCGCGTCCGCGCGCCTGCCGAGGGCCCGGGTGTCTTCAAAGGAGGCGTCTGTGAGCTGCAGGCGAATGTCGGCCGGCAGCAGGTGCAGGTATGTATATTCAAACATCAGGCACGGTCTGTGCCCGTCGAGCAGCGCGACCATCTCCTTCAGGAGGCTAGATGGGCGCCGGTCACCGAGGCCTGGCATGTGGAGGAGCCTTTCGGCCCGCTCCATTCGGGTTAGCCCGTAGGTTTGGAGCAGCAGCTCCTTAAGGGCTTTATATTTATCGTGGGCCGGTGGGTCCTGGAGGAACTCCGTTACCTCTTCGGCCGTGTCCTGGTCAAGGGCTCCCACCAGGTGGAAAAACCGGGTGTTATCCACTGTGATGCCCTGCAGCTGGAACTGGGCCTCCGCTTGGTAAAACCAAATGCGAGCCCGGGTGGTCCAGAAGGTCGGGAGCTTGATTCCTACCGCGTCGACAGCTGGGGCCTGGTCGGCCTGCGAGCCGGACGGTCGGTCGGATTCTGCTTTTCTGTCCATCCTAATGAATGGACCGTCGAGGTCACCAATGTAGCGCGTCAATAAAGGCAAGGAGCCAGGTATTTCGGGAAGGTATATTTTATTGTATCGTGGGTCTCAGACGGGTCTAGTCTGCCGGAATGGCTTGGCGCCCAAACCTTGTCCTTATATACCTGAGTCCAGGACCGCCTCCCGGGACTGGTCCATTCCCGTGCCGAGGGGTCGGTAGTAGTATGGCCCGACCCTTGGGAGCCGCCACAACAGCAACATTTAAATCTGAAGTTACTGTTTCTATATAGAA
Organism: Rhinoraja longicauda; assembly: GCF_053455715.1. NCBI lineage: Eukaryota > Metazoa > Chordata > Chondrichthyes > Rajiformes > Arhynchobatidae > Rhinoraja > Rhinoraja longicauda. The sequence goes on along the minus strand of NC_135960.1, from coordinate 55,487,260 downwards.
TTAAAATTAAATGGCCTGCGATCTTTGAAATACCAGAAGCAATCTGGCATTTTTAATATACATTACATGCTTAGAGAAGCTCCAGGAATTAAACAATTTTAGTCACCTTGGGGAATTTAGAATTAGATTTTCTGGACTGCACATATCAATACGATTGTTCCCAAGAAAAATCAGCCATTTATTTTCATCTTTCATTGCTTGGGTATAAATCACCACAGTGTATGCTCAAGAATAATTAAATGGGTCCAAAGAATACAAATATATTTTATTCAAAACTACTCCCTGTTTAACCCATGGCTGTAAATAATAATTTTACCAACTCGCAACTGGGACACCACTGAATGATTTAATCCACTGGATGCCCTCTAGAACATGATTTTATCTTGTCCCAAACATATTACAAGATTGACCCTATATGCAATGAATTTCCTTGTAACTTTTGAGAACATTCGCAATTTAAAAAATGCAATTTTTCCAATGCCACTTCAATTCCGGCTTAAAAATCAGTAATATTACTCTCTTAATTGTCAAATGCCAAAGACCTTGTTTATAATGTCCAGAACATTGGAGAATGAGCCTTTCTTACAATTATCATGGGCTGATAATTAAGTCCTAAAGGTGGATGTTTACTTTAGTTGTAGTAAAATCTGATTTTTCTGAAGATTTTAATGAAATATTTCAGCCACATACAAATGGAGAGAATGGCAATATAACAAAATCTTACTAGTAAAGATATCTCAAAGTAATAAAAAATATTCCGATCGTGATAAATTGCACGGGCGGGGGGGGGTGCGAGGGTGTGGGGTGGGGGGGACAACCTGGAATGAGCTGCCAGGGTTGGTGGCTGAGGCAGATATATTAATGACATTTAAGAGACTTTTGGACAGACATATTGATATCCAAGAAATTGAGGGATGTGAATTATGCACAGGTAGATAAGAGGTGGCTTGGCATCATGTGCAGCACAGACATTGTGGGCCGAAGAGCCTGTTCTTATGCTGTACTGTTCGATGTTCTATGTGTGAATTTTATAGGAAATGGATAGCGATTGAATCAGACAGGATGAAGCATGAGAGTTATTAATCAGCAAGAAAATCAAAATCAGTTTACGGCCTAAATGATTAGTAATAACCTGGAAGGTAATTGCAAAACCTATTTGCTGGGTGGATCCAAGCAATAATATTGCTCTTGGCATTGCTGTGGAGATTATGTTGCATAGAATTTATAACTCTGTTTTGACGTGTAAGTTTTATACAAGCTTTAAAGGTGATGATCAAATGAAACAATTAGTTGCTGCACAGTGGTTATATTGATCTCAGTCATGAATCGGATGTTTACTGTTATATCGACGTTAATGGGAATATTTTGCAAATATTATCAGCAGGTTATATAAATAGACAAATGGAAGACAATCAGATGGTGGTGTATCCTTGATCTTCAAGGGGATTTAGGAAAAAATAAATGAGGTAAATACTCGCTGGAGAAACAGAGACCTAATTGTAGCAGCCTGAATATTAGCATGTGAGTGCTGGAACTTTGATCATGCAGCATCATGTTTTCATGGAACAGGTTGTCTGGCATTCCCCGATCCAGGGACAGGTAGACTGCAAGCGTTCATTCTTTCAAGAAGCAAATATTTTGTGCGTTTCAGATTTTGAAGGTTAATAATCTCAGAACATTATGTGGTCTTTGGAACCTTGGCAGGTTATAATTTATTGGGACGTATCTCCTAATGTTCACGTAGGCACACCTCCAGAAGCACACATTTTCTCCTCATGTGCTGCCAGGTGCATAATCCTGAGGGAAAACTAGTCTCCAGCAGATTTGTGAGGCCAGTTTCATGCGCGCCCTTTCTTAAAAAAATACAATTGGAGTAACCCACCAGGTCAGCAGCAGCTCTGGAGGACATGGTTAGGTGACGTTTGGGGACAGTCTCTTTTCGTAAATAGATTTAACAGCTGGTGATCCACCTTCCTTGTTTACCAGATAAACATAGAAAATAGGTGCAGGAGTAGGCCATTCGGCCCTTCGAGCCTGCACCGCCATTCAATATGATCATGGCTGATCATCCAGCTTAGTAGCCTGTACCTGCCTTCTCTCCATACCCCCTGATCCCTTTAGCAAAAAGGGCCACATCTAACTCCCTCTTAAATATAGCCAATGAACTGGCCTCAACTACCTTCTGTGGCAGAGAATTCCACAGACTCACCACTCTGTTACATTGATTACGTTTATAGCTCTGCTCTGCAACTTCCAGGAGTGGCATAGTGTGATGTGTTGATCAGGCTTTTATGATGCACAAAAGGAAACAAGTTCTGGAACAGCTCAGCAGGTCAGTCAGCATCTTTGAAGAACATGAATCCATGTTTTTTTTAAATTTATTTAGAGTCAATTAAGCTACATTAAATATATTTCCAATTTAAAAAAATGATTCTTAATTATTTAAGTCAATTTACACAGTTTTTAAATACAACTGACTACAGAGATTTTTTAAAACAATTATTAAGGACATTGATAGCCGTGAGCTGCTAAAATTTCAGCAGTTGTTCCAGGGCAGGAGTCCAGGACCCACTGATGAGGCCGAGTTGCAATTCACACCCTGCCTGGTCTTGCAAAATGGCCATGCAGCCAGACGTCTACTTCAACACAACCTGCAGAGACGCAAGTGGTTGGTGTACCTGCGGGATAAAGGCAGGAAGTGAACGAGGACTGTGAACCAGACGGACTCCAATCCAAGTAATTAGAGATTTAAAAAGATTGTTTATGGATGCCCAGTCCTTGAGGGTCTCAAAATATTTTTTCAACACAACACACCAAGCAAATCAATAATTTAGAGGGTAAAAACAGAACGGTGGAAATAATGGAGCCGGGCAGCGTCCGTGGAGAGAGACACAGAGTTTCATTACCATAACCTTTTGATTCGGGGATGGGGTGGGAAATGGACTTGAACCACTGGACCTTGCTATATGAAAGAGTTGGTTGTATGGACTACTTCTTAATATCAGTTGTTAAATTATTTACTCTCTCAATATTTTTTCATCTACCAATGAATTTTTTTTTTTTTAATGAAACCTTCCGTTGGTCGCTAACCTCACTCTTTTAAAATCAAAAATGTATCTTATTCATGAACATAGATATGACACAGTACAGATTCTGTAATATGTTACCATTTGCAGCACAAGGCATTTTATTGCATTTGCTGGCAAGATTTATACTATGTCAGGATCAATTTAATTTTTCTTTCACATACATGCGATGAGTGAGAGCTTTAAGAGGCTTTTTACACAGATTCCAGTCTCTCACTGTGCATTGGTGGGACGGCCTTAAACCATGGCCTTTATTTGACGGTTATGGGACCATCTTTCAGAATCCACCAGCTCTGCAGAGCCTGAAGAACATTTCATGCTGGCAGATGCCTGATTATTTCTGGTCAAGGGTAGCACAAACTCTTCTGGGAAGGGCAGATGGCAGAGCAGATATCGGCAACATGGTCAAGCCTATCCTTCACAACACCAGGACAGCATGTGGTGACATTTGGTGTTTCTAGATCCAAGGTCCCTACACAGGTTGATGCCAAGTACAAAGATGGCCTACTCTGTAAAGTGAAAAATGGGTCAAGTGAAAGCTGCCATGCAAGAGCTGTGCCCGTGTTTTGTGCAGCAACATTGACAGCACCTTGCACCTGAGGGCCAGGCTCTTCCTTGCAGTCAAAAGGGAACAAGCGCTCACAATCCCAGTTTATGCTTCACAGTGGTTGTACACCCCGCCCAGTTCTTGAACCTCAATATGAACCTGACCTTGAAGGGAACAAAAGATCAGTCAGATCAGCTAATAAAGTACACAGCCTCACATTTGCTGTATTCACTCTGACCTTCATGGCCTGGTCAAATTGATCATAGATGCTCACCAGATTGTGGTTTGATGGTGGATCTGAGCAGAAAGATACTGAATTCATCCATGACTTTGATCTGAGATCATCATTTATCTTCATCCTTTCTGCTGAATTCAGCAACAGGTTCAAGATGAAACGCAAAGCGGAGGAGAGTAAGCAACCTTGGCTAACTCCAGAATTTATTGGGAATTACACTACTGATGATTATGTTGAACAATCACATCAAATCACGGTCCAAGCTGACCAGGCAAATGTCCGCTGCCCTGTTGCACACATGGGTGATCATATTCTTGATGGAGCAAGTCTAACAGATATCTTACCGCTGGATACATCACAGGTATCACCAGCTCCAGAGCAGATCTGACTCAATTGGCAATGATAGAGTGCCACAGTGGTGCAGCAGTAGAGTTGCTGCTTTGCATGGCCATGGGTGCTGTCAGTACAGAGTTTGTACATTCTCCCTGTGCCCACATAGGTTTTCTCCCACATTCCAAATATGTGCAGATTTGTAGGTTAATTGACTACTGTAAATTGTCTCTAGTGTTGAGGATAGAACTTGTCGGCAATGTTAGTTGGTCGGCATGTACTCAGTGGGCCGAAGGGCCTGTTTCCACACTGTATCTCTAAACTAAAAGTTGGAAAGGCGTTGGGCAGAATTTTGTGATCAACTTTAAGCAATGAGGTAGGTTACCAATTTTTGAATTCTTCCCTCTTTCCCTTCTACTTGGAGATCCATGCATTTTCTTATGGATTCTAATATGCTGCCAACTGAAAGCATTGCAACACAATAGACAATAGACAATAGACAATAGGTGCAGGAGTAGGCCATTCAGCCCTTCGAGCCAGCACCGCCATTCAATGCGATCATGGCTGATCACTCTCAATCAGTACCCCGTTCCTGCCTTCTCCCCATACCCCCTCACTCCGCTATCCTTAAGAGCTCTATCCAGCTCTCTCTTGAAAGCATCCAACGAACTGGCCTCCACTGCCTTCTGAGGCAGAGAATTCCACACCTTCACCACTCTCTGACTGAAAAAGTTCTTCCTCATCTCCGTTCTAAATGGCCTACCCCTTATTCTTAAACTGTGGCCCCTTGTTCTGGACTCCCCCAACATTGGGAACATGTTTCCTGCCTCTAATGTGTCCAATCCCCTAATTATCTTATATGTTTCAATAAGATCCCCCCTCATCCTTCTAAATTCCAGTGTATACAAGCCTAATTGCTCCAGCCTTTCAACATACGACAGTCCCGCCATTCCGGGAATCAACCTAGTGAACCTACGCTGCACGCCCTCAATAATAACACATATGGGAAAATCTAGTCTCACAGAACCAAGTACACCTCAGCCAGAGAGCCTTTGCTTTTGGGAGTCTTATTCATCTGGAAGGAATGGACAAACCTACTCAAAATGTTCAGAGTCAATGGGTACCCCAAACATTCCCACACTTGTCATTTAAAATCACTCAGGGCAAGGATAGGACTTTCTGTCTGACTTTGCTATTTATGGTTCTAAAGATGTATAAAACAGCATAGAAAGAATTACAAGACGGTATTGATCCATCCCTTTCTTTAAGGGTGCTGAGCACAAAGTTCCATCTGCAAAGATTTTGGAGGATAAAAGCACGGGCATGTCTCATCCCACTCCATGGAATAGATGCTGAATGGTGAGAGGAGATCTTATCGAAACGTATAAGATTATTAAGGGGTTGGACACGTTAGAGGCAGGAAACATGTTCCCAATGTTGGGTGAGGTCCAGAACAAGGGGCCACAGTTTTAGAATAAGGGGTAGGCCATTTAGAACTGAGATGAGGAAAAACTTTTTCAGTCAGAGTTGTAAATCTGTGGAATTCTGCCTCAGAAGGCAGTGGAGGCCAATTCTCTGAATGCATTCAAGAGAGAGCTAGATAGAGCTCTTAAGGATAGCGGAGTCAGGGGGTATAGGGAGAAGGCAGGAACGGGGTACTGATTGAGAATGATCAGCCATGATCACATTGAATGGCGGTGCTGGCTCGAAGGGCTGAATGGCTTCCTCCTGCACCTATTGTCTATTGTCTATTGAAGTTGAGGTTAAAGGAAAAGAGCAACTTGCTGGCTCTTAATTTCATGGCAATTCTCTTCAACATCCAACTGCAGCAGGAATCTTCTGGGAGTTGACGCACATGTTTCTAACTCTACTTCACTTTCTGAATGCCTTTGAGCATGAAGAACCTCTGATGTTTTTTCTTTGACTGCTTTCAGTCGTTGCTTCCCGCAGACTGATCCAGGGTCTCTTAGTTGGGGAAGGCACCCAGTTTAGTAAATGTGAGTTTGAACCATGTTTCACTGATTATGTGGTTCATTTGAGAAAAGTGGCTGCAATATTTCTGGTTACAAAAACAATATTAATAATAAGCTAAATATAAAAAAGCTGTTTTTGTTATTTTAGGTGATGGAAGCAAGGTATTACAAGGTATTAATGCTCATTTTGTGGTTGAGGGCCAATTCCAATGTTGTACTGTTAGCAATTAAGAATTTAAATCAAAACTTTTTTTTTCAAAATGACTTTTCTTCTCCTCACAGATGCGGTCAAGCTGGCATTCAACAGTGTAACTGTGAATAATCTACTGATACATACGAGTGTTGGCACTGAACAGCCTAAATCCACTTCCATTGTAAGCGAAACTGCAAGTATGAAACTGCAAGAACTGCAAGCAAAAAAAACAGTGATATCCCTGGCGGCAGTGAGTGTGGACGGGACCGCATCCCCTGCCACTGAGTCAGAAGAAGAAAAAGCGAAAAAACTTCTCTACTGTTCACTATGCAAAGTAGCTGTTAATTCATTGTCGCAGCTGGAAGCACACAATACAGGTTGGTGCTTTTATGATCATTGGATTGGCTGCAAAATGCTGCTCTGCTTTCTGTTATGCAATGTGATTGTTCCATCGTGATTCTTAAAAGAGCATAAGGTGAAAATATTAATTAGGTGGCACCAGCAAATTGTAGGTGGATGGTGTGTCGTTGCCCATCCACAGGTGCAAATTAAGTCACCATGCCAGCCAAAGTAAAAGATCAAATATTTTCCAATTAATGCCAGTTTTGAAGAACAACAAAGATGCTTCTTGGCTGCTTGCAAGCGGGATTTTCAATGTGGATGGCTATTTTGAAAATGTCTGTATGAATATACTCTGGATTTCTCCACTAACATAAAACATCCAAAAGATAATCTTGAAACAACCTATCTGCATTTTAAGTTTATGATAACATATGAACTTTATACGAAGGTAGGATATTTCTAGATTGTCCTTTGGATTATATTATACTATTAAGAAAAATCTACTTATATTTGCTCCAAGTGGCATGCAAACCACGATGCTAGCCTACAGGTTACGCTTGAACCAAAAAATTAGTAGACCTAATATTACAGGTTTTGCGTATATCATTGGTCCAGGGAATTTTTTTACACAAAGAGTAGTGCACCCTGGAATGCATTGCTAGGGGTGGTGGTGAAAGCAGATATGATAGTGGCATTTAAGATGCTTTTAGATAGGCACAAGGAAGTGGAGGGAATAGAGGGATGTGGATCATGTACAGGCAGATGAGATCAGTTTAAAATAGCATCATGTTTGGCAGAAACATTGCGTGCTGTACTGTTCAATGTTCTTTATAGACTTGTGCAGACAAGTTGGTCAATGAAGGCTGTGCCATTGTGCCAACACTTTCTCTATCTGTCACTTCTCAATATTGCATCTCATCTTCAACAGTCTTGCTCATTTTCAGAACAATTGAGAGATTGTTCAACCTCAGCAATGATCTTCCAGTCACTCGAACCTCAGTCGTCAAGTGGAGCCACAAGAGACTGCAGGTGCTGGGACCTGGAGCATCAAACAATCTGCTGGAGGAACTTAGCTGGTTGAACATGGGAAGGAAATGGACAGTCGATGTTTATGATCAAGACCCTTCATCCGAGTTCCTCTATCAGATTGTTTGTTGCTCAGCCATCAAACTGCAATGAACTCTCAGGATCCGAGCACCAAGGCAATGTTGAGTTGTTAACAGAGGCATCCAGGAGAGTGGGCATTGCACTTAACATCCATAAAACCAATGTAATCTAGCAAAGCAACCTACTGCACCACACTGCACTAATGCACACTGCACTGCACTGACAATAAAGGTTTACAGTGAAACTTTAGAAAATGTGAACCACTTCCCGTATTTCAGGTGCACCCCTCGGAACACGCAGACTGAAATGCTGAAACTCATCACCATCTTTAAGGTGGCAGCATACCCATTGATCGATTGAGAGAAAGAGCATTTGAGAAACAGAAACTCAGATCTGGCACAAGCCTTTGTGTCTGTTGGGCAGCCATGATCCCCCCATCTGAGACATTGACTATAGCGGACAAGTCAAGGTAATGGGGAAAATACTATCTATGCAGGCTCCACAAATTCCTTCAAATTCACTATATGAATATAAATGTCCTTTCTGGGGCCAATTATCAAGGTCCTGATTACTCTTAGCCAGTTACATTGGGCAGGACACATTCACGTACCCAACACAACACTCGATACATAAGCTCTATTCTGAGCTCTGGCAAAGGGGGATACTATCAGGACAAATTGAAAGATTGCAGGTTATGCTCACAGAGTCGTGAGGTGTAGTATATTGCTAGATGACTTTGGTTTTGTGGATGCTGAGGGCATGGATCACCTTCCCGTATGCCTCCGTTAACAAGTCAAATGCAATATTTCCATTTACTCCTGGGAACATTGGCCTCGCCAGCCTTCTCCGAACCAACAACACCAAAGGGGAAGCAAGTCAGCCTCAATCCTGTTGTACTGTCAAGGGGAATATAGAATACCTAAATAATTCGTTTCACAAGAGGTTTGATGAATTGCCTTGCAATTCATACATAAACATAGTAGCAAATGTTCAGAATAACCTGCCCTTGCCTGTCAATGGCAATCAGTCATGACTTGCCTACTGGAGAAAGCTGGTTGTTTGTATGGAGATGGCTCTCTCTATTGTTGTACCCTGAACAGGCACAAGCATTTTTGGCAGAGAAACTAGAGTTCGTATCTGGGGAAACATCCCTTTTCCTCCTCGTGTCTGTGAATAATGCTCTTTTCTCTGTCCAAGCTCAAAGTTCCCCTTTCTGGTTACTTCTTGTACTTTAATCATCCTTTGAGTTTTACGACTGCAGACTCTGGTCTCAAATCATTTGTACCTCCTTGCCGTTAGGGTAAGACCTTTATCTGTCAAGGGTGGTGTGCAATGGCCATTCACATTAAAATACTTCAAAATAGGCACATTTTGCAACTTGAAAATGGAGGGGAAACACATTGCTCTCGATTCTGACGGCTGCCAATACAGATGGAGCCAAGCTTCGGTATCGGCAACCATTATCAATCAGTGAAAAACAATACTATGGATGCTTCATGTCTCCGCCCCACTAAAACAGTCTGATCCACCATAACTTTTCCCTTAAGGTGAAATCAATCTTCTGCTTTGCTGAGAATTTTGACTTCACAATAGATTAACTTGGTCGGTGGAAAGGGACTTGGTTTTTACGGTCTTGATGTGCTCTATTCCTCTCAACCTTGCTACCCTTGTGGAACTATCAATGGAGCTGGGTTATGAGTTTGCCAGGCAAACATTGAATCAATCATGATCAGCATGCTCTGGAAACCATACGAACTGCCTTCACATGCGTCAATATAAATTTTGGGGGTATGTTATACACAAAGGGTGAGGGAGAAAAAAATGAGAATGTCTGGGATTGTATAGAGAATCTCCACTTCACCTAAATGTCTCTTGTGAGGCTGAAATATCTTTGAGGATTATTGGAATGAAACACGTCTCTAAAATGCTCTGTGCAATCTCAATTCTGAAAGGAATTTGAAAAATAAAAGTTTCATTTTAATTATTATTCAGTGTGGTTATCCCAAAAATATTGCCCTTCGATTTTACAATTTGTAGCTCTGAACTTGGGATGACCTTGTAGACTGTGGTGTTTCCACTGTGCAGAATAAACTATAAAGAAGCTTTTCCAGTGATTGAGATCACCGCGTAGATATCAAAAGGTAAATAACATTCAGAACATGCAATGAGCAGCAGTTTTAGGAACAAGAGTAGATTAGCTACCAGCACCTCACATTTAATAATGAAACATTACCAGGATAGTCAAGGAAGAAATTAAAGTAAAGAGTCAAAAGATTTTACTGGATAGATGAAGCAACCTTTAAATCTTGACAGGGTAGTCAGAAAATCACAAAAATGTGAAATTCTGAAAATCATAAAAAAGCCACATAATATTCTATTTTCACTCACTCCACTGGCCCTGAGTCCCAGAATGAAACAGGGACTCCCTTCCTTTCCAAATCTTACTGAGCCTGTGCATCCTGCCATTCCTGGAGAAATGTCACTACCGTCTGGATCACTAATAATAGAGGCATCCCACTTCCAAGTTGGCCAGGAGATCTGAGTTTGACAGAAGCTCAGCAACATAACAATGGTCTGGTCTCTGAGGAAACGCAAAAGTGTCTCCAATCTGCAGGTTAGATGAAGGGTCCCAATGAGTTCCAAAATTTGATCAAACTTTCCTGCTCCCCTCATAGTTCAGTCTGGCCATTTCATTTTTGCACCATTTCCATCCCAATTTGTCTTCATCATTTAATTTATCCTGCTTTTTATGTTGTTACAGAGTTTTTCTTTGTTTTATAATCTCCTCTTCCCTCTCTACATTTTTTTAATATTGAGGAAGACAGTCACCTTCTGTCAGGAGCACTAAATTTGCAATCTCAGCTTCCAAACTCCAGTTCCTGAGCAGTCAGACAGAAACCAAATAGGTAGAAATTGTAAACTTTTCGAAAATAGACAATTGTTACCCATAAGAAAATATTTTACAAGGATGTTGCCAGGACTCAAAGGCCTGAGCTATAGGGCATATTGTGGGCATCTGATGGACAAGGTCGGACTTTATTCCTTGGAGCGCAGGAGGCTAAGAGGTGATCTTACAAAGGTGTAGGAAATGATGAGGGAAATTGACAGGAGAATGCACAGGGTGTCTTTTACCCAGGGTAGTGCAATCAAGAGGCAGATAACATAGGTTTAAGGTAATAGACAAAAGATTTAATAGGAACCTGAGGGACATAATTTTCTCTCAGAGGATGGTGGATATTTGGGACAAGCTGCCAGACATGGTGGTTAATGCAGCTGCAATAACAACATTTATTATTTTTGGTTAGGAACACGGATAAAAATGATGCAGAAAGATATGGGCCTAATGCAGGCAAATGAGACTGGATTAGAGGTCGGCATGGGCGAGTTGAGCTGAAGAGCCATTTTCCATGCTGTATGACTCAATGAGTCTATGAATCAGGGCATCTGCATGTTAACCTAAATGGTCATATATTTGCCATATACCATGCCTGATGTTTTTCCACATACCAACCCTGTGATGTTCACCATGTGATCTCTTCCCACATTACATGAAATGACTTGAATTACATTCACAAATAATTCATAGACTATAACAAACCATTGAAATACTAAATTTGGTATAATCATACTAAATTTGTTATTTGTTATAAACAGGCTCCAAGCACAAAACAATGGTTGAAGCTCGGATTGGAGCGGGACCTATTAAATCATATCCCAGACCAGGATCAAAAGCTAAACTTCCAAATGGCACAAAAGGTTCAGGATTGCAAAACAAGACTTTTCATTGTGAAATCTGTGATGTTCACGTCAACTCCGAAATTCAACTTAAACAGGTAAATAATAAATGATATCCAAATATGCAAAATAGCTCCCTCCCTGTCCCTTGGCACTTTCCCCTGACACTTTCCCCTGACACTTTCCCCTGATTCCAAAGGAGGTGTTCCTTTACCTCCTCCCTCAGCACCATCCAGGGACATCAACAACCCTTCCAGTTGAGGCAGTGATTCATCTGCACCTCTTCCAACTAGGCTGGGCAACGACTATGTGGCATTCTGTCCGCAATGGCCATCTTGAGCTTCCTTTTGCCATTTTTAACTCTCCTTCCCATCCCCAGACCAATCTGTCTTTCTTCGGTCTTCTCCATTGCTACAGAGAGGGAAATGTAGATTGGAAAAGCAACATATCCTATTCCGTCCGCTTGGGAAGTTTACACCCCAATGGTATGAACATTGAATTTTCCAATTTCAGGTAACCCATTCTCCTGGTGTCCTCTCCCACACACACAGTGTCCATCCGATTTTCTTCTCCAACACTTTTAGCATCCTATCGCCCACCTGGTTTCATCTGACATTATCACCTCCCCATCTGGTTCAACCAGTCACCTACCACCCCTCCCCCTCCTCAACTGGTCCTATCTGCCCATCATCCCCTCCCCATCTGCTTCTACCTATCACCTACCAGCCACATCCCCACCTCCTCCCACGCTATCTTTCATCTTCCATCTCAGTCCTGATGCAGGGTCTTGACCTAAAATGTCATTTTACAGCTCTTGCCTCCACGGATGCTGCTTGACCCACCACATCTTTCGAGCATTCTGTGATTTGTTCCAAACATGCAAAGCTACTTACAGAATAATGCACTTTTTTTGTATTGTACAAATGAGTGCCCCATCATTTACTGAATTGTTTGTATTTTTGCTGTAGCACATTTCCAGCAGGAGGCATAAGGACAGAGTTGCAGGAAAACCATTGAAACCTAAATACAGTCCCTATAGCAAACTGCAACGCAGCTCAACTATCTTGGCGGTAAGTTCCATTGTAATGTTGATTCAGTGCTGAAAACAACAATATTGGCACATGTTTGTTATGAGCATGTAATGTAAATGAAACCATGGTTACTGACCTTGTACACTTACAGTATTTTATTTTGCATGTAATATTGCATCCCATTTTGTGAAAATGATATTTGTACCTCTTCCTCACAATCAGACTAAGATATAGAACATAAAACAGCGCAGCACAGGAGCTGGCCTTTCAGCCCCCAGTGCCTTTGCTGAACATGATGCCAAGCACCATGACTGAACACAATACATAACCCTCCATTCCCTGCATATCCATGAGCCTATCTAAAAACCTCTTAAATGCCACTACCGTATCTGTTTACACCACAAATCCTCGCAGCGTATTCCAGACAACCTGCACTTTCATTGTAAACAACTTGCCACACACATCCTCTTTAAACTTTCCCTTTCTGATCTTAAAACTGTGCTCTCGAATCTTTGACATTTCCACCCTTGGAAAAAGGTTCTGAACATCTACCTTATCTGTGCTCCTCATAATTACATATACTTCTATCAGATCTCCCCATAACCGCTGATACTCCAGAGAAAACAATTTAAATTTGTCCAACCTCCTTTTAGCTCATTTCCTCTAATCCAGGCAGCCCTCTGGTAAATTTTCACCCTCTCCAAAGCCTCCACATCTTTCCTGTAATGGAGCAACCAGAACTGCACACATTACTCTTAAACGTGAATCAGGTCTGTATAGAATGACCGAGGTTTGCTTTCAATACCAAGATCCACGAAACAAATATGGAACGCAGTCTCTTATAAATGTTACAGAAACCAGTGACTTTATTCATCTGTTTCTGGGTGATAACGCCATTGACTTAATTAATATGGAATGCTACCAAACATCTGCACGTAGCTTATCTACAGAGTTCTATTGCGAAATTTCTCCGTAGATGCAGTTTTAATCTCCGCATCTACATGCACGCCCTACGAACATTGGCAAGTTCATAGAGCATGCATTTTATGAATTTACCAGTGAGCATTTATGATTTGACTAGTCAAGGACCAGCGATCAAATCCTCATTATTAGCTAAGTTAGTGAGGTTGCAACTAATTGCTTCTGAAGAATATCACCGGCATTATATATTGCGAGGAATAACTTTCTGATCTGGCACATTATTAAAAGATATAAATATTATTAAATAATAAGATATTCGGAGCACAAAATGAGGCTATTCAGCCTATTGTTCAATGGCAGCTGAAGAGGATACAGCCACTTGGACCGTACTTTATAGATAAAGTATATCAAGAGCATATTCAAGTACTTAAATTCACTAAGGGCTCCTGCCTTTGTAACCTTTTAAGCACTGATTTCCAAACTCCCACTGTGGTGGAAAAAACATGATATCTGCCGATCTCTGGAAATTAGTGCCACCTGATAATATTGATTATCCTGTTGAAGGCCTTTTTAACAACTCCACCAGGGTCTCTGATAGTTTTATTCAATTAATTAAATTTATCCTCATTCCCATTCCGAAATAAATCTAGTCAAATCAATCTTTCTTGATAGATAAAATCTTCTCAGTCCATTTAATATCCTCATAAATCTTTTTGCCCCTCTGGGGATGTCATCTTCTTCCTGTGATATCCCACACCATCTGTAATATCTTAGTTTGTGAACTATCTGTTGTTTTTTAACCTTTCCAGCATAGCTTCCATGCTCTTGTATTCTGTGTATTGTCTCATAAAATATCCCACATGCATTTAATGACGTCTCTTTCTGACTTTCCCCCTACATTCAGGGATTTGTAAAAATGCACTCCAAAACCATCTGTTCCCCTACAATTCTCAATATTCCATCATTTATCAAGCAGTCCTTTGACCTATTTCCCTAGTCGTTCTGCATTATCTTGTAAATCTCCATTGGATCCTTTTATGATCTCCGAATCAGTCAATTGGTGCTCCTTGCATTGAGAGCTTACTTACTCTCCATACAAAAAAAGGACATTGTATTACGTCCGATATAATTCCATTGTAACGAGCCATCCAGTCACTGAGGACCTTTTGCCCATTCTTTTGCTTCTTCCCACTGAACCGATTTTGGATTAACTCTGCACGTTCCCTTTGACATTATGGGATTATACCGTATCAGTTCTTCAAGTTCCACATTGAAATCCAGGTAGATTAAATTATAAAATTCCAAAATCATGAACCCTATTTTGTTATCTCTTTAAACATTTCATTTGTCAAGACCCTCCCATAACAAACCTGTGTGCTTCTCTAAATGACAATCCTATCCCTCAAAACTGTTTCCAACAAACAGTTCAATTAACAATTTGCCTGACAGCAAAGGCTAGGCTTACTAACAATAATTACTCAGTGTGTTCCTTTCCTTTTCAGCAGTGGTGTGATGTGGGAGCTTAGACTCCACACCCTTTTGTTTTCAAAGCCTGGAGATGTATTTTCTTTGATAATTTGGCTACTTAAGTCTTAGTGCTTATGGTAGTATGAGTGATTGCAGTGGTGCAAATAATGGCACAGTGGTGCAGCAGTTAGTGTGATACTTCACAGCTTCAGAGACCCGGGTTTGATACTGACTCAAGAGCTGTCCATGTGGTGCTTACATGTTCTCCCCATGATCATATGGATTCACTGGATACTCTGATTTCCCCCCACATTCCAAGAGCATGCGGATAGTTCAATTAGCAATTATAAATTACCCTTAGCACAGGATAATGGCAGGAAAAGTCAGAAGAGAGTTGATGGGCATGTATGAGAGGGAATAATTTGCAGAGAAATAGGGGGAAGGTGAATAATACTAATGCTATAACCGCACGAGATGCAACACCTGTCCCTTTACCTCCCCCCTCAACTCCATCCAAGGACCCAAACAGTCTTTCCACGTGAGACAGAGGTTCACCTGCATCTCCTCCAACCTCATCTATTGCATCCGCTGCTCCAGATGTCAACTTATTTGCATCGGCGAAACCAAATGCAGGCTCGGCGATCGCTTCGCTCAACACCTGGGCTCGGTCTGCGTTAAACAAACTGATCTCCCGGTGGCTGAGCACTTCAACTCCCCCTCCCACTCCCAGTCTGACCTTTCTGTCATGGGCCTCCTCCAGTGCCATAGTGAGGCCCACCGGAAATTGGAAGAACAGCACCTCATATTTCGCCTGGGCAGCTTGCAGCCCAGTGGTATGAACATCGACTTCTCCAACTTTAGCTAGTTCCTCTGTCCCTCTCTTCCCCTTCCCCTTCCCAGATGTCCCTCTATCTTCCTGTCTCCACCTATATCCTTCCTTTGTCCCGCCCCCCTGACATCAGTCTGAAGAAGGGTCTCGACCTGAAACGTCACCCATTCCTCCTCTCCCGAGATGCTACCTGACCTGCTGAGTTACTCCAGCATTTTGTGAATAAGTACTAATGCTATTGCTCTTCTGGGAGCTGGCAAAGACCCAATGGGCCAAATGTTCTCATCATTATAAGCATGTGATCATCTTTGTCAGTTGGAGTAATTCTGGAGCTCATAATATTTTTATAATGTAAGAAACTTGCCAGAGTTGTAGTGTGTCATCAGTAACTTTAACATTTCAATAAAATGTTTTCTTTTGTCTTTTCTTATTACAGGCTAAGATTGCATTTCAAAAGGATTTAATGAAACCATTGCCACCTGGTTTTCTTTCAAATCCTTTTGCAGCTGCAGCTATGACCTCTCCGCTTTCCCTCCTCCCACGTCCTGCTACCTCGCTGTTCCAGACGACGGCATTAACACCTGCCCTATTGAGGCCAGCACCTGGACCCATTCGGGCATCACCTGGGTCAATTCTCTTTGCGCCTTATTGATGCTTTCTTATCGAGGGACAGCACGAGGCCAGCAGAGATAGGAAAACAAACGACTTATTTTTCTTCCTTGTATTTGTCCATGCTGTGAAGTATACAGATTGACACCAGCTCATAGGATCTCCGTGAACCGTTGTGATCTCAGTGCTGGTGTGATACGATTCTTAATTAATTTACCAACACTGGGTTGTGTTTGCAAGGGGACTTTTATGGAGTTAGCCCTTACAGTCTACAACTGTTTTTATTTGGAATGAGTCTGTCCACAGATGGAATCCATCTACAGACAAACATTAAATATCTGTTGCTGCAGACTTAACATCAAGAGTCTTCCTAATAAACAGAGGTGTATAAAATATATAAATTAACATCTGGTACATAATGTAATGCATTATGTGTTAAGTTGTGAATTCCTTATGAACTGCGTCTGTAGTTTAAAACAACGTTGTGATGTCAGGGATTGTGAAATGCTGTTACAGACCTGAATACAACACTGTTGTAACTTGTATAGTGATAGAATTGTTTCAGGTCTGATTTAAAACTCTAATGGTAATTTATGTTTAGTTGCAGTGTAGTTGCTTGCAGATCTATACACAGCACTCTGCAGACTTTTTTTTTAGCTTTTCTTCATTTCTTGTTTACATTTAACACCTCAGTAAGTTCATAACTTGCAGATAGCACAGCCTCATGAGAAATAGTTCAAATTAATATGGTTTCACTTTTGCCCTGTGATAAATTTGTTTTAAGTTGTTTGGTAGCATTTTTTGCCAGTTTTGCTGCTAAATAATGTGAAAGATGCGTTTAAAGTATCAGCTCAGTGTATTGCACAATTCATAATGATTCTCTAGCAGAACTTTTTAAATAAATATTTAGATCTTTTATTTTACACGATCAGAAATTTTCTTCTGATCACAGAATTCTTCCATTGTTCTGTTTAGCTGTAATGTTGCTGCATTAATTTGTAGCACTTCAATGCAATAATGTACAGAAAGTAAATAATTTTAGAAAAAAAACATAATTTTAGGCTTTATTGAACGTGTTGCAATACCATCTGCCTTGAAAATAAAGGCTAACGAGATATGCAGTGCAAAAGCAAAATGTTGCTGTTTCTATTTTTTGGTACTTGGGGAAAACATGTAATTATGGGGTATATCAGTCAACTGTTTGTAAAATGTCTTTGGCTTAATGAATGTCAAAATGAAACTGTCACTGTACCATTTGAGGAAGAAAGGATTTTCCCTATAAACCTTCAGTCTGATGAAGGGTCTCGACCCGAAACGTCACCCATTCCTTCTTTCCAGAGATGCTGCCTGTCCCGCTGAGTTACTCTATTCCCTTTGTGTCTATTCCCTTTTAAACCTGTTACATGGAAAGTATTTTCAAAATTTTAGTAATGTTATCCAACCTAAATACATCCCTTCGTCGTTTCAGAGTGAAATATTAATAATTAACTAAACAACCTGAACCCATGGACGATATTAAACTGGCAGTGTAAATTGATCTGGCTAACCTCCTCTTACTTTGAATATCTTGTTCCCTTGGTAATAGTATATGCAGAATGACTGAATTCTAACTAGAGTACTATGGTTCATAAATGTGAAGATTAAGCATTATATTTTATTTTTCCAAAGCTCCATTCTTCCAAGTGTAAAAGACATTAATTGTCAACAAAGGTCAGTAACAGTGAATTTTCCTTAGAAGGCAATAGCATTTAAATTAGAGGTGTACTATAATCGTGTCGGATCAATGGAAATTCACTGAATTATTTAAAAGGATTTGTCAGGATGCATTTCTACAATGCATTTGAGCTTCTCAGTCACAAAGTTCTCTAATTTCTTCCTTCTCCATGCTCCCTTTTCAAATTAAAAAGCTAAAAGGGTTCAATAAATCTTCAAACTTAAGGATTAAGCCGAATTATGAACTGCTACTCAGTACAGCCTATGCTTTTCAACCAGCGTGTCCCAAACTCCATCTGCCAGGAGACCCTGAAAGAAGATCAGAGACATCTTCTTCGTATATTTTGTCCAAATAGCTCTTTACAAAGCTGCATATTAAATAATGGGGAAGGAAGAAACATTTTCATGTCATAAACAATTATCAGCTACAGTTATCCAAATCAGACTTATGATTGCTGCAAGAATGCAGACCTTGCACAAAAATCAATCTCACAACATCTTGTTATTTTTGAGTTTGTTTGCTTCCCTCTATCTCTCCAGCCATAGTATCTAAGTGAATTCAAATTTAGATTCAAGATTCCTGGGTTTGATGTATCTTACATCTTACCTCAACAGTTTCCTTTATCTCTACAACACATGGACTTTTAAATTGCTGACACTAATGGTTCACTGTTTTGTCCATCAACCATCAATGGGCACTCCTTCAAACTCCTGCTCACCAATACTCCCTTGTCAGATTTCTCTGATATGCTGCCTCATTCCGTTTTCAAATGATTTCTTGGGCCTGGCTTTTTTAATTAATAACATACTGGATTTCTCAATTCAATTTCCCCGTTTGCAACCTAACCAACCTAAAAGATTGTGGCATTTTAAATGCAAATCATGTTCAGCATAATTCAAGCTTCCTCAATCTTTTTGGCCGGGCTTGGGGCTCTGCCAACAAAGCTGCCCAACCCTCCTGTATGAATTAATCAGATTTGAAAATGTTTGCAAAGTGGACACGTTTTGAAGGATGCCTTGTGTTTTCTGCTTTGCGATAGCCTGGGAAGGAAGGCAGCATGAATATTATCAATCATGTCGGAGGTTTCATGTTAACCATTAAATAATGCTGCAAAGGGCAAACATCCAGATTAAAGCTGTTTGGAATACTCAATTGCTTCTGCAAAAAACCCCAAAATGTATAAGGAGTGCTGTCGTAAACCAGTGTGAACAGTTTTGTGTGGTGTTACTGGTGTGAGTAATCTTTGGAATCGAGCAGGATCGACATCCAGAAGCAACCACAGCCTCGAGGAAAGCTGGAGACAGCTGGAGGAGTCATCCAGTCTTTTCATGAACCTGTTATGTTTCCCATGGCGGTTTTATATATTTATAAATTATTTAAAGAAATCTAATCTCAATTTAACAATAGAATAGTTTTGTATGTTTTTTTAAAGGTCACTTTCAGCATTTGAAAATGAACCCACCTACTCCTTGTACCTTTCTCCACGGTGACGTTTCCCTATTTCCAGTTCCTCCTTGTGATTAGTGTCCTGTTTCCGGTCAACATGTAAATCATGTTCACTCTGCAATTAAAAGCACACGTTGTTGTAATATGTAAACAGATTTAATAAAGTGTAGAACAGACAATAGAGAGAAAGAGATTTTATGGCATGGCTCCATCAGCTATTCTCAGGGATGGTAACTTATAATCAAAGGGTTTTAATTAAGGGGGATAACCTTCATGCATAAGACAAGAGGTTTCATATATTAATTACATAAATGAAGTGAATGGAGAAAGACTGTTTCTTCTGTTTGAGGAGAAAAGTATCCAAATTATTTATTTTATACTGTTTTTATGTAGAAGGCACTGGAAATCAGGCGTGAACACAGCCGCGCAGCAGTAGACCTGCTGCCTTACAACGCCAGAGAACCTCGTTCGATCCTGACTACGGGGGCTGTCTGTACAGAGTTTGTGTGTTCTCCCTGTGACCACCGTGCTCCGGTTGTCTCCCACATTCTAAAGACGTGCAGGTTTGTAGGTTAATTGGCTTCTGTAAATTGTCCCTAGTGCGAAGGATAGAACTAGTGTACGGTCTGAAGAAGGGTCTCGACCCGAAACGTCACCCATTCCTTCTCTCCTGAGATGCTGCTTGACCTGCTGAGTTACTCCAGCATTTTGTGAATAAATACCTTCGATTTGTACCAGCATCTGCAGTTATTTTCTTACACTAGTGTACGGACGATCGCTGGTCGGCGTGGACTTGGTGGGCCAAAGGGCCTGTTTCCATGCGATATCTCTGAAAACTGAAAAAAACATATTAGAATGAGGAAGGACAAGGGTTGAAAGATTTAGCTGCCCCTTCTGATGTTGAAACCAGATTTTCCCAGATGTTGGACTTCAGGCTTCCTGTTAACATTCCTAGTGCAGAGAACACCACGTGCAGGCAGTAGCTGGTCACAATAGCCTTCAGCTGGGTGCTGTTTGGGAGATCAAGAAGGGCTCATCACTTAGTGATTGGAACCAAAGTTGGGTCAATCATTGGATATGGGGATCTGATTCAACATTTAGGGTAGCACAGGCAGTAGATCTTCTACCTTACAGCGCCAGAGACCCGGGTTCATTCCAGACTACAGGTGCTGTCTGTACAGAGTTTGCACATTCTCCCTGTGACCGCATGCGTTTCTTCTGGGTGCTCCAGTTTCCCCCCACATTCCAAAGATGTGCTGGTTTGTAGGTTAGTTGGCTTCTATAAATTGCCCCAAGTGTGTGGGATGCAAAATTGGGATAACAGAACTAGTGTTCAAGCGATCGTTGGTTGGCACAGACTTGGGCCCAAGGGCCTGTTTCCACGCTGTATCTCTAAAACTAAAAAAAACTAAAAGCTAAAAATCAGCTTTCAGAAAAGGAAAGAAAGGATGGTTGACTTGAACTTAATCTCTCTTTCCACAGTGTTGCCTGCATGCTGAGTAATTCCAACGTTCTCCATTAAATTTCCCAGCAGTGATTTGATTTTGTAGGTCACTTTGCCCATTTTATTGCAGCTAATCTCTTGGTCTGGTTTTCCAAAGCACATTCTGTGATCATGCTGGATGGATCAGGGTACAACAGTTTTGGAGAGAGACCCTAAAATGGGTGTCAGTTCCTTTACCGGATAGGAGCGAACGTCCTGCTTTGACTCTTTGTAAAGGACTCCTGGCGTTTGTGCCTACTCTAAATGGCAGACTTCGCCTTTTGGCTGTGATATAGTGTATGATTCCTGCTCCTCATTCTAGATGGTGGGATTCAGTCATCCAAGTTCTACCCTGTTCTGTGCTACACCTACACATTTTACAGCTGCAGAAGACTGCAACACATCTGTATGAAAAGTGGCATTGTAATCCTACACAAAAGCTTTTGTACAAAGTTATCTGTATAACTAATTGTGGGATGCTGCTATTTTGTGGAACTAGTTCCTTTCTGTTCTTAAATTGTCTGATGCAAACTTTCATCACAATGAAGCCTCAAACAAAATAATCAAAATAAATTGTAATGCTGAGTTCCATCTGTTAATATGTGGCTCAAGTATTGATTATTGTGTTGTTTCTCGAACTTGCTGTTTGATAGATTATCACAGGCAGTAGTGGGTGATCCAGTGCTACATCAGTTGTTGTATTGTAGTATTTAGTTAAAATAACAGGTGGCTTATTTAAATTAATGTTTCATGGAGAATTGTTAAATTTTTAACACAAAACACTGCTATGCCCATCACACCCATGGTGGTGCTAAATTTAGCTGCAACTGATAAACTCAAATTCTATTTCCTACATCTCCCTTTTCACAATTTATCCAATTGCCCAATAAATGTCAATGCAAGCCCAGATTTTCAATGATTGTTGCCAGCAGAAGTGCCCAGTTCTGATTGTACTGTTTCGTAAAGAGGAGTAGTTGAACCATTCCACCATGTATGTCCTTAATACCTGTCTCTGGGCCAGTGATTCTGTGCCATTGCTGCAGTTCTATCCCCAGCCTCCCTCTCCTTTCTGGTGAACTTGTGGTCTTAAGGTGCCTTAAGGGCCTGCCCCACTTTAGGCGATTTTAAAGCGACTGCCGGTGATTTGGCTGTCGCCGACAGTTCGCCGGGTGTCGCGGGCATGATCGTGAGGAATCTTCCAAGAATCGTAGTGGATCTCGGCGCGTCGCTGAGAAATCATCTGGAGTGAAATTTCTCAGCGACAGCTGGCTTGTCGCCAGGTATCGTTGCTTATTGCGGGCGCTGTCGCCTGCTGTCCCCAGGTTTGCTAGGTTCTCTTAGATGCACTTAGAAGCACATTATATTCAAATACGTAAAGTAATTTCAAAATACCATAAAATGCTTGTGTTTAACCAATTTATTTACTGTCAGGACATTTGACAGGTAAATTGGAGGCGACAGTTTGACGGTCAGGTAAGCGTGGGAATTTCGTGATGTTTATGGTCATCAGCCATTACATTTAAATTGGGCTCCCAACCCAGATATGCAGCCCAGAAACCAGATATGCATCTCCCATACCTTTTCAAAGAATGCCCACACACTTTTCACAAAAATCCACTTAACCACTTAAAAAAATTATTTTTTTAATACAGCTAAAATCCAGTTTATGCCTTGTTACAGTGATGCTTGGTTTTTAAGTAACCCATACAAGATGTTATAGTTCAAAACTCTCAAGTACTTACTGACTTGTCAGTGATTTCAGCGAAAATTAGGACGCCGGAGAAGCATTGACAGTGTGGGAATTTTGCGATGTTTCCGAAGACGCTGTAATCTTGACCTTACTCGGCATTGTCGTGGTCATTGTCGTCGGGTAAAAGAAAATTTCGGCGATCTGCTACGACTTTGACAGTCGCCAGCAGTCACCTTAAAATCACCTAAAGTGGGACAGGCCCTTTAAGCACTTGCATTTAAAACGTAGAACAGTATATCCCAGGAACAGGCCCTAATGCCCACCATATCAGTGCCGATCACAGTGTCAATTTAAGCTGCACACCTGCCTGCACATGTTCTCCAACCCTCCATTCCATGATTGTTCATGTGCCACTTTAAGCCATCTTGAAGTAGAGAGTTTGAAACAACAAGCAACAGGGTAGGAAATATTCTTCTGGATTCTGTCCTTTCACTCATCCCAATTTGAATACCAACTCATCCCAATTTGACACCTCCTCAACCATCACCCTGAACACCGGCGTTCCACAGGGCTGTGTGCTGAGCCCTCTCCTCCACTCCCTTTTCACCTACAACTGCACACCTGTACATGGTTCTAACACCGTTATTAAGTTTGCAGATGATACAACGGTGATTGGCCTCATCAGCGACAACAAGTAGCTGGACCTCCTCCCTATAGTTCCCAACGTGGTGCGCTGACAACAACCTGGTCCTGAACACCAAGAAGACCAAGGAGCTCATTGTGGACTACAGAAGGACTAGGGGTGGTACGCACACCCCCATCCATATTAACGGGACGGAGGTGGAGCGTGTTTCCAGTTTCAGGTTCTTGGGTGTCAACATTTCTGATGACCTCTCTTGGACCCACAATACCTCAACACTGATCAAGAAGGCTCACCAGCGTCTCTTCTTCCTGAGGAGACTAAAGAAGGTCCATCTGTCTCCTCAGATTCTGGTGAACTTCTACCGCTGCACTATCGAGAGCATCCTTACTAACTGTATCACAGTATGGTATGGCAACTGCTCTGTCTCCGACCGAAAAGCACTGCAGAGGGTGGTGAAAACTGCCCAACGCATCACCGGTTCCTCACTCCCCTCCATTGAGTCTATCCAGAGTAGGCGATGTCTGCGAAGGGCGCGCTGCATCGTCAAGGACAGGTCTCACCCCAACCACAGATTGTTTACCCTCCTCCCATCTGGGAGGCGCTACAGGTCTCTCCGTTCCCGGACCTGCAGGTTCAGGAACAGCTTCTTTCCTGCGGTCGTTACCTTACTTAACTCTGCGCTTCGGTGATTGCTGCCACCCCCCCCCCACCTCGGGCACTCCTCCCATCAGTGACTGATCTTGCTCACCGGAATTTCCACTACCGCTACTGAATTACTGTATATATTATATGTTTTACTATTCCATCGCATGCACTCTGGTTAAGATGCTAACTGCATTTCGTTGTCTCTGTACTTGTACACTGCACAATAACAATAAAGTTTGTATTGTATTGTATTGTATTGAATAGTCTATCCACATGGACTAAATCTAACCAATTAGTTATGCAAAAGAAATATGAAGCCTCTTCAAAAGGATGTCTTTTTCAATAAAAAGCTTCCGTTTTGCTAGCCTGTCATTGTTCTTGGGGATAGACACAAAATGCTAGAATAACTCAGCGGATTAGGCAGCATCTCTGGAGAAAAATGAGGTGACGTTTCAGGTCGGAACACTTCTTCAGGTCTGGAATTTTATTTTATATGAAAACCCTTTTCTGAGCCATTATTTAGGCTACTAACGCATTTACTAACACTAGAGTACTTAAATTGGATGAAGGTCATTGATGAGGAAGGATGATACCTTTCAGTTTTATGAACACCCTAAGGTGGTTGTGTGCATGTCCTGAAACTATTTTGTTCGTGAGTCTGTTGCTGGAAAGCTGCTGTCGAAACTCAACCACAGCAGAGCACATGAAGGTTTCTAGGGCCATGGACTGGTGACCCAGGGTAAACGAATGGTAGTTGCTGGCTGGATTTTGAGACCATGTGGGGGTCCCGGGGAGCAGGTGGTGATGGATTGCTGGAGATAAGCACCCTGTGTGCAGATGGTTAATGGAGCTAAAATCAGTGGTAGGGAGGAAATTTGTGGGTGGAAGGGTTATTATTGTGGATGGGAGAGACACCTACAGGAAGGAAAGTAAGTAGTCTTGTGTCGGGAGGAACTGCAGATGCTGGTTTAAACCGAAGGCAAACACAAAAAGCTGGAGTAACTCAGCGGGTCAGGTAGCATCTCTGGAGAAAAGGAATAGATGATGTTTCAGGTTAGAACCCTTCTCCAGACTCATCATTTGATTGTTTTCCATTGAAATGCCATAGATACTGCCTCATCTGTTCAACAGACCAACTCGTGAAATCTAAAGTAAAGTTGAATTATTCTTAATGTTGATTGTATTTCTCATGAACTGTTTTAAATTCACAAATGAGAGAATTGTGTACACAATTGATTTTCAAGTGTTGAGACTAACCTCCGATAGTGTGACTTTCAAACAAACCTTGACACCAAAAATGAAAAAAAAAATGTTGTGGTATTAATCTTCTTGGATTACTGCTGTGGTTTTTGAAAATGTAATTCCCAACTAATCTTTCTGTCTTGGGCCTCCTCCATTGTCAGAGTGTCCCGGTTGCCAAATACTTTAACTTCCCATTCCCATACTGACCTTTCTGTCCTGAGTCTCCTCCATTATCGGAGTGAGGCCAAATGCAAATTGGAGGAACAGCAACTCATATTGCACTCGAACTTCTTATAAGTATGAATATGGATTTCTCTAACTTCATGTAACCCGTGCATCCCCTCCCTCTCCGTCCCTCCTCCACCCTAGTCGTCGTACTGGTTTCACTATCGTCCTGTTGAGTTTCACTGTCTGTATAACTCATCACCTACCACACAGCCAACAATGAACCATTGTGGGCTCCATCTTTCCTTGATCATCATTGCTTTTTGCATAACTTTCATTCATTTGTTCTCTTTACCTTCTATATCTCTCGTTTCCCTTTCCCCTGACTCTCAGTCTGAAGCAGGGTCTTGACCCAAAACGTCATCTATTCCTTTTCTCCAGAGATGATGCCTGACCTGCTGAGTTACTCCAGCATTTTGTGTCTATCTTCAGTGTAAACCAGCATCTGCAGTTCCTTCCTACATGGATAAATAGACCATTTGTGAGAACGTTAAATTAGTAAATAGTCAGTTGCGGAATTGGGCACATGACTGAGTTCAGGGGGAGAGCTCCAAAGCAATAACCAGACATAATGCTTTGCACAATACAAAAAAATGGAAAGGTAAAAATAATGAAATGAGGAAAGGGATATGAGAAATAAAATTATTCAAGGCAGTTTTCTGCAAAAATCTATCTAGCCTAAGTCTGGAATCATTGTAGCTTGTTTGCATAAAGTGTTAGGTCATATTCGATTTGATAATAAGAAATGAGCAAGATTTAGATAACAATTAAGAATTTTAATGATCCTAGGTTTAGTCCAGCTTGATGTCCTGGCAATGAGACAAAGCTTGTTGAAAATGGATTGACTGGTAGAATGTTTCTAACTCTCCCCAGCAACCGGCTAATTCAGGTGTTTAATTTTAAATCTGAACTTGAAAGATTTTTGTTAACCAAATGTATGAAGAAATATAAGGCAAAGATATGGGTTTAGGTCACAGTTCAGCCAAGGTGTCATTGAATGGCAGAGCTGACTTCAGGGATCAGATGACCTACTGCTGTTCCAATATTCTTATAAAAGAAACCGAATAATGTAAGACAAACACATTCAAGGAATAATGAAAAAGGGCAACAAAAAGGGGAAGATAAACATCTAAAAGGTTTTCAACTGAGCTTTGTACATTTATTCATGATCCAAGGCAACGATACATAAAAAAAATTTGGAGCATACGGGAAGGCATTAACATTTATATTGTTGCTTCTGCAACGTAGTTGACCTATATTTATATTAGGGGGCACACGATTCCTGAGCTGTGAAGAATATTGTTTACGTCAAATATGAACATATAGTGGCCTAAAATCTTACTTCACCCAAACCCCCTGCTGTCCATATTCCATAATGCATCATGTTAATCAATTTAAAACAGAAATCCATGTTTTCACCTACTTCCCTGGTCTCACTCTTCCCAAAATTGATAGCCCCCTCTCGTCCTTCGGTTCCCTGGGATCTCTCAATCCTGCTCTTTGTGCACCCCTGACATTCATTCCTCCACATCACCATATCTTCAGCCTCCATCCCTTCTTTGAAATACTTTCCGTGAAGCTTACTCCATCTCTTCTTTTCCTTTCCTCTCCTCAACACTCACCACTTTTATCAACATTTTGGCCACCCTGCCTCAGTATGGCAACTATTGATTGATTGAAAGATACAGTATTAAAAACAGGCCTTTTTGGCCCACCAAGTCCATGCTGACCATTGATCAGCATGGTCAGAGGGCGTGCAGCGTAGGTTCACTAGGTTAATTCCCGGAATGGCGGGACTGTCGTATGTTGAAAGGCTGGAGCAATTAGGCTTGTATACACTGGAATTTAGAAGGATGAGGGGGGATCTTATTGAAACATATAAGATAATTAGGGGATTGGACACATTAGAGGCAGGAAACATGTTCCCAATGTTGGGGGAGTCCAGAACAAGGGGCCACAGTTTAAGAATAAGGGGTAGGCCATTTAGAACGGAGATGAGGAAGAACTTTTTCAGTCAGAGAGTGGTGAAGGTGTGGAATTCTCTGCCTCAGAAGGCAGTGGAGGCCAGTTCGTTGGATGCTTTCAAGAGAGAGCTGGATAGAGCTCTTAAGGATAGCGGAGTGAGGGGGTATGGGGAGAAGGCAGGAACGGGGTACTGATTGAGAGTGATCAGCCATGATCGCATTGAATGGCGGTGCTGGCTCGAAGGGCTGAATGGCCTACTCCTGCACCTATTGTCTATTGTCTATTGTCTATTATCACCTGTTCGCACCAGTCCTATGTTGTCCCACTTTCACACTACTCCCTACACTGGGTGCAATTTACAGTGCCAATTAAACTACAAACCCCCACATGTTCTTGAGATGTAGGAGAAAACCGGAGCACCCAGAGGAAACCCACACAGTCACAGGAAGAATGTGGAAACTGCACACAGACATCACCCAAGGTCAGGATCAAAGCTAGGTCTCTGGCGCTGTGAGGCAGTAACTCTACCCGCTGCGTCACTGTGCTGTCCTGATATGACAAAGGTAAGTAAGAAAGTTTATCATGTTATTTAAATATACATTACTGAATTACCGAAAACAATTTGAATTAACACGGAGTATTACTGATTAAAATGAATTGAAGAGGTAAATGAAAGAAACTAATAATGGTCAGCTTACGCTCATGATTAGCGCATGATAAAACATCTTAAGAACCTTGTGGGAAGCTGGGGAAGAAATTGCAGGGCCACTGTCAGATATATTTATGTCATGTAGAGCCGCAGGTGAGATCCCAGAAGTCTGGAGGGTGGCTACGTTTTGGTGCTTTTTTTAAAACAAAGGCTGCAAGGAAAAGCCTGAGAAATACAGACCAGTTAGCCTGATATCAGCGTTGGGTAAGTTAATGGAGGGGATTCTGAGAGATAGGATCTACCAGCATGTGGAAAGGCTGATTAGGGATGATCAGCATGGATTTGTGTGTGGAAAAATTTCTCATCAATTAGGTTCTTTGAAGAAGTGATCAAGAAAATGGATGAGGGCTGTGCAGATGTTGCCTATATGACTTTTAGCAAGGCCTTTGACAAGGTACTACATGTAGGCTGATCTGGAACATTAGATCACATGGAACTCAGGGCAATCTACCCAATTGGTAACAAAATTGGCTGGAAGGTAGGAGAAGGTAGAGAGTTTTTCAGAATGGAGGTCTGTAACAAGTGATGTACCACAGAGATTGGTTCTGGGCCCACTGTTGTTTGTTACTTGTATTTTCGATTTGGTTGTGAATATACACCGATCAGCCAAAACATTATGACCACCTGCCTAATATGCTGTTGGTCCGCCGTGTGCCGCTGACCTGCTGAGGCATGGACTCTACAAGACCCTTGAAGGTGTCCTGTGGTATCTGGCACCAAAACATTAGCAGCAGATCCTTCGAGTCATCTAAGTTGTGAGGTGAAGCCGCCGTGGATCGGACTTGTCGATCCAGCACATCCCACAGATGCTCAATCGGATTGAGATGTGGAGAATTTGGAGGCCAGGGCAACACCGTGAACACTTCATCATGTTCCTCAAACCATTCCCGAACAATGTGCGCAGTGTGGCAGGGTGCATTGTCCTGCTGAAAGAGGCCACTGCCATCAGGAAATACCATTGCCATGAAGGGCTGTACCTCGTCTGCAACGATGTTTAACAAGGTGACAGGTGTCAAATTGACGTCCACATGAATGGCCGGAGCCATGGTTTCCCAGAAGAACATTCCCCAGAGCATCACACTCCCTCCACCGGCTTGTCGTCTTCCCACAGTCGGTTCTGACCAGATGGGATAGTCTTCGTTGCCCTCGCGGATCAATGAGCCTTGGGCGCCCAACACCCTGTCGCCGGTTTAGGCTTCGTCCCTCCTCGGACCACTGTCGGTAGGTACTCACCACTGCTGACCCTTGCTGTTTCAGAAATGCTCTGACCCAGTTGCCTGGCCATAACAATTTGGCCCTTGTCAAAGTCGCCCAGGTCTTTACTCCTGCTCATTTTTCCTGCATCCAACACATCAACTTCAAGAACTGACTTTTCACTTGCTGCCTAATATATCCCACCCCTTGACAGGTGCCATTGTAAGAAGATAACCAATGTTATTCACTTCACCTGTCAGTGGTCATAATGTTTAGGCTGATCGGTGTAGGTGTCGTGATTAGGAAGCTCTCAGAAGACACAAAAATTGTTGGTATTGTGGACAGTGAACAAAGTTACCTAAGATTACAATAGTATCTTGATCAACTGGGCCAATGCACGAAGGGATGGCAGATGAACAGAAAGTCCTGGAGTAACTTGACATGTCAGGCAGTATCTCTGGAGAACTTAACATCGGGACGTTTCAGTGCCCGGTGCGGCTTGGCCGCTGGACTTAACATCGTCAGCGCTGTTCGGCCGCGGGACGTTTCAGTGCCCGGTGCGGCTCGGCCGTTGGACTTAACATCGCCCGGTGTGGCCGCGGGACGTTTCGGTGCCCGGGGCGGCTCGGCCGGGGGGCCTTCCATCCCCTTGCGGGGGCTGTGCGTGTCGTTTGCCTCGGTAGGGGTCGAGCTGCCTGTCCGTGGGTGCGGGGGGAAGAGAGGGGAAGTTTTGTTGCCTCCATCACAGTGAGGGGGTGTTTGGAGTCACTGTGATGGATGTTTGTGTTGGGGTCGGGTGTCCTGTGTTCTTTTCTTTTTTGCTGTATTTTGTGTGACTGCTGAAATTTCGCTCGGTGTTGTGCCGAGTGACAATAAAGTGTTGTTATGTTATGTTATGTTGGAGAGGTGATGTTTCAGGTTGGAATTCTTCAGATACAAGTAAAGCGCTCCATTTTGGTAAGACAACATACGGCATAGCTTGCTCAGAAAGGTAGGGCCCCGGGGAGTGTTGTACAACAGAGTGTGTGAGGGGTGCAGGTACATTGCTCCCTGAAAGTGGTGACATAGGTGGATGGTGTTGAAGAAGGTATTTGGCATGTGCCTTTAAAGGCAAGGTTATTGAGAACAGGAGTTGAGACATCATGTTCCAGCTGTACAAGACATTGGTCGACTATATTTGTAGTACTGTGTCCTGCTTAGTTTCGTTTAATTTAAAGATACAATGTGGAAATTGGCCTTTTGGCCCAGCGCGTCGGCGTGGGCCAGCAATCATCCAGACACTAGTTCTATTCTACGCACTGGGATAATTTGCGGAAACCAATTAACCCACAAACCTGCACATCTTTGGCATGTGGGAGGAATCCGTAGCATCAGAAGGAAACCTACCCGGGTACAGGGAGAACATACAAACTCCGCAGCATCAAGCAGCATCTGTTGTCAGGATCGAACCCAGGACTCTAGCGCTGTCAGGCAGCAACTCTACCACTGCGCTGCTGTGTTGCTCATCAGTTCTGGTCATCCTGTCATTAAACTGGAAAGGTTTTGAGAATGTTACTAGCGCTGGAGGGTTTGAGCTACAAGGCGAGGCTGGATAGACTGGGTCCTTTTCCCCCTGAGTGCACAAGGCTGTAGGGTGACCTTATCGATGTTTATAAAATGATAAAATGAATATCTGCAGCCTTTTCTCCACAGTAGTGACGTCAAAGTATAGGGCTTATGTTGAGATTGTAAGATTTAAAATAGACCAGAGGAGCAAGCAAGTGGAACGAGCCCAGTTAAGCAACTTGGTCGGCAGAGAGAATTGGACTGAACGGCCTGTTGCCAAGCTATACATCTCTATGGATCTATTATATATTAGCATACAATAAGTGGAAAAGAAAGGATAAACATGAGTAACCCACAAACAGCCAAGTTGATTTCTTTGTCAATTCTTTCTCAAACCATCCATTTTGATGACTTCTATCCAAATGTTGTTTTCCCTTGAGGATGTTGTAGTGATAGCCATTTCAGATGGGGCAGATCTGGATGACACATAGGTAAGACTTGGGAAAGATGGCACATGTCCTTCCTTGAAGGACATCAGTGAACGAGATGGGTTTTTTACAACAAATCCGATAGAATTTGTTCATCACCGCATTAATTATTGTTCCTTCTCAATCACAAACTGGATATAAATTCCATAAATATCATGGTGAGACTTAAACTCCTTCTGGACCATATCTTGGACCAAAGTTCCATCCAAACTGAACTCCTTTCAAAAAACAGTGGGTCATGGAGCTATCTCCTGGATGTAAATATCAATGAAGATTGTGATGAACTTCTTTCTGTTAAATTCACTTTGGAATCACACGCGGCCAGTGCGTCCATGGTCAGCAGCTTTTATTTTGGTCTTTATTTTCAAGGTTTTTACAGATTCCACGGCACCTTGCAGATGGGAACTGAAGAGTTTCCTGCTATTAATTTAACTCTTCAAGAAAGGTTTGGGACATGATAATTGAAGTATCGATCAATTATTCATATATTAGCAGCTTATGGGATGCTAGTCACATTTATCTGAATTATAAACTGAATATGAAGGTTCGCCATAGTTATAAAAGCAAATGGCAATGTTCTGTACATTTTGAATCAATCGTGCAGGTCCTTGAGGGATAACCAGTCGACATTGATCATCTTGAGGATGCCATTTGTGATGCTTTTTTCACCTTCGTCACAAAAAAAAAGCCTCAGATGTTTTTCGGGTAATTTAATCAAAAAGACTTTATAATTCTATTGTAATGTTGTATTTAAAATATTGCCGTAATATTAAGATCCGAAGAGATTTGTTACATTTCTTGAAGTCATTCTCTGCTTTCTTTAAAATGTGAAATGAAAGAATGTTGAATTGTTCTTTGTTAAGAATTTGTTGCTGAAGAAAATGTACTGCTGGAAGCTTGGTGTGAAATCTTAAATGTCGTTCTCAGTTAAAAAAAAATTATTGTGCCAAACAAAAGTGTTTCTTTATCCCCCTCTCTTTAGTGCACTAGTTTGCTTAATCTGCTGCATCAAATTCAGTCATCTTGCCAGGGATATTTTCTAAATGAGTGCTGATTGCTGGGGTGTTAATTGTAAGTGGAAATCCATTAAAATAAAATATACACTCCAATGTAATTTAGATAGCTTTAATCATTGTAATCAAAATAGTCTCAAAATAACTGAAACAATTTGTTGTTGGTCTCGAAAAAGAAAGTGAAATAAGTACCTGTGGATGGATGCACAGCATTATATAGTGTGACTGCATGTTCAATGAATGCTGGCTGCGGCACCAGTTTCAATGACAGTGCCCTGAATTTCAATCTCCAGTTTATTGGTAAGTCATTACATTGTGCACTGAGCCGTGACAGAACTGCCGCTAGAGATGCAACATGGGAAGAAGATGTGACAGATACCATCTCCTCTTGTACAGTACAATATCAGACTGAAACAAGACAATGTTATTTCCAGAACAATGCCTTTTTAATAATCCATCTAATAATAACCATTCTGCAACAATTCCATTGGCTGTTTTTTGAGTACATGTGAGATTTATAATCTCCTCGCTTGTGCAAATAAAATTAGATTATTTGATCCATACGTTTCATTCCAGGCAGACCATGTTGAATGGATGAACCATTGCAGAGTATATTAAAAGTAAAACATCTTTGTGAAAATAATTTGGCAAATCTTTGGGAGACCGGGAGGATGGAGCCAGCGACGAACGATGGACACGATGGGCGAGGAGCAAGGCCGGTAGGAGAGGAGAGGAGAGGCAATTGGGGACTGGCCTACCGTGCCCTCGAGGTTGGCTGCGGGATGTATCCCCGGGGAATGAAGGTAGATAGGCAAGGAGAGAGACATGGCGTCCAAGGAAGGAGATGGCTGGAGGACTGTAACAGCCTGGGACTTGACTGTAACAGGCACCGCTCATAAGAACCAGAGCGTGGACTTTGAAAATGGCGCCAAAACATGGCACCTCTTGCATGCGGCCTTAGTAGACTATTTCTGTACACTTGCAAATCGAGGATCAGGGGTAGGGCAATACTTTACTGGACTGTTTGTATGAAAAATAAGTTCATGTGTTAGCACTTTGCACATGTGACGATAAAAGTACCACTGAAGCATTCTTTGGTTTCTACGACAAATCAAGTTTACCATCTGCACTTACCTTCAGAGTTTGGCCGGAATCCATGGGAGCACATGTGGCAGAATTAGAGTGGTATGCTGCTGCTTTCTGCTAAAACGGTGGCCTTTCAACTCCTGTTCCATCTCTCACCTTCTGCATTGGATGGTGCCAGAATAAATCCCCTTCCATTCCCATACTCTGTTCTGGACCTCCTCCATTGCCAGAGTTAGGCCACAGGTAAACTGAAGGAACAACACCTCACATTGGGTAGTTTACAGCTTAATGGTATGAACATTGAATTCTCTAATTTCACTTAACTACCTAAAAAACAACCACCCTCCTTTTTCCCCCTTTCTTCCTTTTGCCCCACCTGGATTTGCATCCATTTCTCTCCTTCCTCCACCACATCCTCTCATCTGTATCCCTGCCTCTGGCTTCACAATTCGCACCTCTTCTATCCTTAACTCACCCTTCGTGTCTTTTAATCTCTGGCCTTTGTCTGGCCATATGCTTTTCCAAAACTCCCCTCACTTGCATCCACCATTCACTTGCCAGTCTTTCTCCAGGCCTCACCTCACATCCAGTTTTCTCCCCCGCATCACAATCAGTCAAGAATGGTCCTGACCCAAAACATCACCTAATTACGTTCTCCAGAGATGCTGCCTGACTCTGAGTTATTCCAGCATTTTGTGTCTTTTTTGTCAACCAGTATCTGCAGTTCCTTTAGCCTTCAGAATAACAGCAGGGCTGGAAACAGGCAATAATAATAATAATAATAATAATAATAATAATAATAATAATAATAATAATAATAATAATAATAATAATAATAATAATAATAATAATAATAATAATAATAATAATAATAATAATAATAATAATAATAATAATAATAATAATAATAATAATAATAATAATAATAATAATAATAATAATAATAATAATAATAATAATAATAATAATAATAATAATAATAATAATAATATATTCCTTTATTCGACCCACACCGGGGAAATTTACAGCAGCAAAGTGGATAGCAAGAGAGCAAGAGATCATTCATTATCAATAAAATATACATAAATTGTCATCAGTTTTCTGTGTGTTCTTAGCTGTTATTGTTGACTCGTCTGCTGGGAGCAGTGCTGGTTGTGCAATCGTTGCAGTCTGCATTCATCCCTACGATAGTTGTGGTCGGCATCCGTGAGTATTTCCAACATCCTGATAAATATCACATCCTTTCTGCCAGCCAAGATTTCAAGATTAATTTATTGTCACATGTACCAATTAAGGCACAGTGAAATTTGAGTTACCATACAGCCATACTAAGTAAAAAGCAACAAGACACACAGTCACATAAAATAAAATTTAACATAAACATCCACCACAGCGGATTCCCCATTCCTCACTGTGATGGAAGGTAATAAAGTTCAATCATCTTCCTCTTTGTTCACCCATGGTTGGGGCTGTTGAACCGTCTGCAGTCGCCGCTGCCGACTGTCCGAAGCCCCTCACGTCGGGATAATCGAAACTCCCCGCGTTGTGATGATTGAAACACTCTCCGCAGCATGGAGCTCCCGAGTCCGCCTCTTCTTACCAGAGACCGCGGGTTTCTCGATGTTAAAGTCCACAGGCCCCGCAGTTGGAGCTCTCCACAGTCGATCCTTGGCAAAGCATCGCAAGCTTCATGATGTTAAAGGCCACGTCGCGACCGTGGCATGAAGAGCCGGGCCGGTCTCCAGGAAAGGCCACCAACTCCTCGATGTTAAGCCTCAGAGGGGAAGGAGATACGATACAGAACAAAATCGCATCTCTGTCGAGGTAAGAGATTGAAAAATGTTTCCCCCGATTCCCCCCTACCCCCCAACCCCCACATAAAACAAACCAAGGAAAACTTACATACATACTTAAAATAACAAAAACAGTAGAAAGGATATACAGACTGTTGGCGAGGCAGCCAGTGCTGGTGGCGCCACCCGGTGGAACTGAAGCCACACTGAAGCCATACTGAAGCTTCTGAGGAACCTTCTGATAGAATATTTTTTTTAAACATACAGTAGAAAGAAAGCATAATGGCCATTAAGAAAGATCGTAGATCAAAATTAGAGAGTACTTGTAGAGTCATACAACGTGGAAACAGGCCCTTTGGCTCAACGTGCCCACACTGACCATCCATCCAGTCCCCTCTGCCTGCAGTTGGCCCATATCCCTCTAAACTATCCTATCCATGTACCTGTCCAAATGTCTCTTAAATGTTATGTTAGTACCTGCCTCAACTCCCTTCTCAATCAGCTCGTTTCATCTACCCACCACCCTTTATGTAAAAAAGTTACCCCTCAGGTAGGTACCTATTAAATCTTTCTCCTCTCTTGCTTCCTATAGTGTCCTCGGATATATCTGGTCAGTAGTTGCGGCACAGAAGTTCTTTCGGACTGTTGAATCAGTAATGATTCAAAGTAAGAGCAATCCAGCCAGCCTCAATTCAAAACCCCTCTTTCAATCGATGCCAATCCTTTTAATTTTTTTCTCCATTCATATTCTTGCCCAGTTCGGTCTTGAACACGAGAGTTGAATCTGCCTCCTTTGTAAACCAGCATCTACAGTTGATGACATAAAGTGCTGGAGTAACTTCAGACTCAAGGAACATCACCTATCCATTTTTTCCAGAAATGCTGCCTGACCCACTGAGTTACTCTGGCATTTTGTGTTCTCTTTTGTAAACCAATGTCTGCAGCTCCTTGTTTCTACAGCTTTTATAGTTCCTTGTTTCTCCATTATTACCCCTGGCTAATGGATTCCTGGCCCCAACCACTGCGGAAAAGCAATTCTCTTCATGCCTCCTTTACCAATGACCTTCACTCTCATTCATTTTCTTGACGCCTGTCCAATATAAATAGCTTTTCTGTACTCTAGCTATATCCTTCATGATTTTTAATACTTCTATCAGATCCTATCATAAGCTTCTCTGTTTGAAGAAAAATATCCCCGGCTTCTCCAGTCTATCCATGTAACTAAAATCCCTGATTGATGGAAGCATTATTCTAAGCCTCTTCTGACCTTGGCAAAGCTTTTACACATTTTTCTAAAGTATAGAACCCAAGAACTGGGCATATTATGATTGAACTAGTGCTTTATAAAAATTCAGCATGACTTCCCTGATCTTGAACCTTGTGTCTCTTATTTATAAAGCCTAGCATCTTGCATGTTTTACAATCACTTTCTCTGCCTCCCTGCACGTTCAATGAATTATACACACATACCTACAGGGCTTAGTCTCAAATTCCTTTTCATCTCTATGACGGGCTCATTGTCATTCTTCCCACCAAAATGTAACAGCAGATTTCACAACATTAAACTTCATTTTCCATATATCCATTCCAGCAGCCTGGCCAAAATATCCTTGAAACTTATTAATATCCTTCTCCAAACTTAATGCATAGATCTGCAGATTTGGAAATTGTTGTCCCAAATTCTATAAATAAAGTAAAGCAGCTGCCTTAATACCATTCTCTGTGGCACTATGTTGCCTGCCTTGGTCTGATAAAACAACGTTGTGACCTCTTTCTGTATCCTGTAATCACTATTACCAATTTTCTATGTGCTGCAACCAGTATTGTGTCATGGGTTTCAATCTCATTCAATGGATCCTTTTGGATCTCCAGATGTACTGCATCAACTGTAGTTCCTTCAATGAGCAATAAAAATGAACTGCATGAGGAATTCAGTGGGTCAGGCAACATCTGAGGAGGGAAATAGGACAGATAACATTTCGGGTTGCAATCTTCCTGTCCCTAGGCACTGCCTATGAAAGTATTATCTACAGATGTCTGGCTTTTCACCTTTCTATTAATAAGTCATCGTAAATACATAAAATATGCCTCAGAGGACATAGATTCTTTATTACAAGAAACACAGAATGATATAGGTAACATTAAAGTCTATAATGACCAACACTTAAAGTTTTCAAACAGTGGTAGGATGGTTGGTGAGCACAACATTGTGATGGATGTCAGGTAACTATAGGCAGAGCGCATGGAAATGCCATAATTACTGGGTGCATGTTGGTTAAGGATTGGTCTTTCTGGTAGTTGGAGTCAACTGGTCTGGTATTGGTTCAAATTGTTGATATTTGCTTAGCCTCTTGACTGCATGTGTTCAGGTCTGTGCTACTTTGTGCTAACGGGAAGTCATTGTGGCAAATCCATTGAACTTTCATGCTGATGTCAGGTGTCAGGGGATAGATTGAATGGCGGAGTAGACTTGATGGGCCGACTGGCCTAATTCTACTCCTATCACGACTTTATGATGATTGGGTATCAATTGTGGACGATGTCATTGGTATCATTCTTCCATTTATGGACACCAGACTGATGACTCATTGAAATCTTGCAAGAGCCTGAGGAAAATCAACCAAAGATCGTGACCACTGTTATGGCATCATGCTTGGCACAGTTTCCTGCTCATTTGGGCTGTGTAAATGTTCGATTGATTGAAAGATACAACATGGAAACAGGCCCTTCGGCTCACTGTTTCTATGTCGATCATCGATCACCCATTCACACTAGTTCTATGTTATCCCACTTTTGCATCCACTCCTCACACAACAGGGGCATGTTACAGAGGCCGATTAACCCACAAATCCATGCTTTTTGGGGATTCTGGGTGAAACCAGAACACCTAGAGGAAACCCACGCGGTCACAGGGAAAACATGCAAACTCCACAAAGAAACAAGAGACTGCAAAAGATCTGTATCAGTTAGTCCAGAGAGCACAGCTTTCTCAATCTTCCCCAAACCTCCACATTCTTGACATCCAAAGTGCTATTCCTTGAATCAAATAATAAATGTGATGACATTTTATATAATCTCTAACTCCAAAGTAGTTGTGATTTCTAATCTTAGCTTAAGGCTGTTATTATCAACCTGCATCTACAGATTCCACTGATGTGAGGTATAATTCATCTTTTCAAGTTACTATTTGAAGCTTATTAAAGCGTCTGGATTTTTCTCTGATGGGTTTCATGAGCTGAATATTAGCTTTCTATTTCTGGTTCAGCTAACCAAGAATTGAACATTCTCAGCTGCAGTGGTTGAAGGAACTCATAATATAACCACTGTTGCCCCCTGCTGGATAACTGGAGCAGTATCAGTCAATTTATCAGTTCACCTCAACGAGAGAAAAAAATTAATCACAGTACCAAAAGCCATTGGCCTGGCTTTTCTAAAGCAGGATTGATAAATATTAAATGTAGAATTGGAACGTTTTTAATGTTAATATCATTGTGAATTAAATAAAGTATATAGTATGCCACATAGATTAGAGCCACAAATTCTCAACCAGTCAATGTAATTAAATAAAGTATATAGTATGCCACATAGATTAGAGCCACAAATTCTCAACCAGTCAATGTAGGTTGCACTCTCGGATTTAGAATGCGCTTAATTTCAGACACCCACAAGATAAATTAAATGCATAATGCTCAGTATCATAATGTCGATGCCACATCAATCCCTTTAAATATTACTTAGCTCACTCTTTCTCATCATCAGTGGGCACAGAAACGAAATTGACATTTTAGTTGAAGAACTTTATCAGAATCACCATTCTGACCTGAAACAGTAACTTTGTTATTCTCATCTTTGATGCTGCCAGCTTACTGAGTGCTCCCTGCATTTTCTGTTTTTGTTTGAGACTGCAGCATCTGCCGTTTTATTTCAACCTTTTTCACGTTGACTCATGTAAAAAGATACCTGAATGTTGCCTGTCCATTCCCTCCACACATGCTGCCTGACCTGCTAAGTTCCCCCGCTCTATTTTCTGTTTTGCTCAAGATCCCAGCACCTGCAGTTCCATGTTTCTCCAAGATAATATTAATGTTTCCTTTGACAGCATACCAACAATCAGAGAGAACTTAAAAGTCTATACTGTGACTTCTTTTCGGGGCAAAAAATACATTAAATTCGCTCCACCTTAATGCTGAGGATGCACAATTTAGTCCCAAACTAAATTAAATTGAATTGAATTGAATTAATTTTATTAGCCAAGTATGTATACATACAAGGAATTTGCCTAAGTGCTTTGCTCGCAAGTAATAACATGATATACAGTAAACAATTTAGAATAAAACATTATAATTTAAATATGTGAAGAATTAAATAAAATACCAGAGCAAAATGAGGCTACAGACTTTTGGCTGTTGAGTTGAGCTACTGCTCGTGGAAAAAAAGCTGTTTTTATGTCTGGCTGTGGCGGCTTTGACAGTTCCAGAGGGAAGTGCTTCAAAGAGTTTGTGGCCAGGGTGAGAGGGGTCAGAGATGACCTTACCGCTCGCTTACTGGCCCTTGCAGTGTACAGTTCGTCGATGGGGGGATGGTTGCAGCCGACAACCATCTCGGCTGATCGAATGATGCGCTGCAGCCTCCGGATGTCATGCTTGTTGGCTGAGCCAAACCAGAACATGATGGAGAAGGTGAGGACAGACTCTATGATGGCAGTATAAAACTGAACCTGTGGCAGATTGTGTTTCCTCAGCTGCCACAGGAAGTACATTCTCTGTAGGGCCTTTTTGACTGTGGAGTCGATGGTGGCCTCTCATTTAAGGTCCCTGGAGATGATGGTTCCAAGCTATCCCTTGTGTCCTGCCCCCACCTCTCTTTTCCAGCTTTTTCCCTACTGACTACTATTAATCTGAAGGAGGGTCCCAATCTGAAACATTGCCAGTTCATTCCCTCCCCATGACCCGCTGAGTTCTTCCAGCACTTTGTATTTTGCTCAAGATTCAAACATCAGCAGTTCCTTTTGTCTCCACTTTGCTGGTCCTATTTCTACTTGGCCCAAGATGACTCACGAGTGAAAGAGGTTTTAATTTTTAGCTGTATTAATAAGAATGATGACATTTCAAGTGCAGCCATCTAAGTTTTGCTTTCCAGCTACAACAGAAAAATAGAATTGTCATAACTGGATTAATCTTCGAATGTGCAGAATTAACGGCTTGAAAACCCTCCTTTTGTGTTGAACCATCCTACAATGTTATATATCTTTATATATTTTAATGGGACATATTTTAAAACATGTTTTTAATTTTATTTTATATTTCCTCATAAAAAATATTTTTAAACTTGGTGTATTTACCAATCTGCCAATGGATAACAGTGTCAGTGTTCTGTCTTACACATATTATTTTCTGGGTTTTTTTTGTTGCTTTTCCCCAAAACTACCATCAGACATTTGGCCCAAACTCTGAAGACAGTTTGCTTAATGCATTGAAAGTACAAGGCAAAGGGGCGTGAGCTGATGTCCTGGGTAGCTAGATTGAACATTCAGCAGAAGAAATTGAAATGCCTGTACAATCAGTTGTCTGATCACCAGAAGTTTAATGACAGGTTTTAATGGATAATGCCTTCAATATACCAAGAAAATGTGTAGGAAGGAACTGCAGATGCTGGTTTAAACCGAAGATAGGCATAAAATGCTGGAATTACTCAGCGGGTCAGGCAGTATTTCTGGAGAGAAGGAATGGGTGACTTTTCGAGTCGAGATCCTTCTTCAGACTGAACCAAGAAAATATTATGTACGATGAAGAGAAACATTTCACAGGGTCTTGAGGAAAGTGTAGAGAAATGGCTCCAAGTGAGTAGTTCTTACAAAGAATCAACTCAGGTGCTGAAATATCTCCTTTATCACTGGTGGACAATGTGGGAATTACAGAAGAGCCCTTTCAATTTTGAGAGAAGATTCATACAATAACGTATGACAGTAGATTTCAAAGATTTTCTACTAAATATAAAGAAATAAGCAAATGAAGTTGGTTGAAACTACAGATGTGGACCAACAAAGATTATAAACTATCGTATTGCTTCGCTGTAATAGTCTATAATTATTTTCCCATCAAATTGTAGTTTAATTTGACCCTTGAGGCATAAGGGAATAGAGAGCCTAACTTTGAGTACTCAATGCCAATATTTCTGTTGCAACAAATTCCAAGCCAAGGACTCAGATCCATGGCATTTAGAATTTGGTCCAAATGCTTGAGAAATCCATCAGCCGTGAGAGTTGAAATGGAATCATAGCAGCTGTTAATATGAGATAGAACTCGTATCTAACTGTGTTTGTGTCTGATCATTATCCTTTGCCACAGGCAAGGCATGCATTTGCAGTTGTGATGCTACTGTTAGTATTGCTATAATTGTAATCTTCACAGACACTAGTTTCAGAATATTACTAAAATTTATGTTTATTTTACAATCTTTACGGAGTAATGTAATATATTAAATAATATCATATGTTCATGGATTTCCCCTGATAACTGTTGCAACAAATGGTTGTAAGACAGTTGTCCAAAACGGTGCCTAGTTTCAGACCCAAGTGACCTTTAAACATACAAGCTTCATTTTACATTGATTATTAGCAGCGTTATGTTTCACGGAATCATTCTACAATATTACATTAAATTGTAAAGCAATTAATCTGACCGATTTACCACTGTAAAAAATCTTACTTAAATTAATCAGATTCAAATGGTTATGTTCGGGGAAAGTTAGAGACCATAACAGTAACTGAATGTGGAGGCAGAAGCCACAGCCATAGTTCTGATCGTATCATCTTCACAAAGAGGATATTGAGACAGATGTAGAAGTTAGAAAGGGATGTGGGAAAATGCATTTGATATGCAGAGAAAAACTGCGAGAGTGAGAGGGAGAGGGAGAGAGAGAGAGAGAGAGAGAGAGAGAGAGAGAGAGAGAGAGAGAGGGGGGGAGGAAATGTGAAATAATAAGAATTGTATAGGATTTACAGCAGAGCAACAGGCTATTTGGCCTAACCAATCTATATAGGTGATTATGCTCCACTATGCTTTCTTCCCACCTCTAACAAATGCATATCACAGTGTACCAAAAGTACATAAATGCTCAATGGTCACAATTAATCAAGCGATCATTATAGTACAATGGTGTAATCTTTATTTATAATGCCCTCAACCCCCCGAGGCGATCAACGTTCACGGAAGGCCTCCAGAATCCCCATGGACTCTGCGTGTTCCCTCTCTAA
This sequence comes from Rhinoraja longicauda, assembly GCF_053455715.1. Lineage (NCBI taxonomy): Eukaryota > Metazoa > Chordata > Chondrichthyes > Rajiformes > Arhynchobatidae > Rhinoraja > Rhinoraja longicauda. The sequence continues at coordinate 55,444,719 of NC_135960.1, read as the reverse complement.
GGCCCGGAAGAGGGGTAGGCAGCCGACTCTGGTGTGACCATCGACCGCCCGCTGCCTGGACCTGCGAATGGCCATCTTGGCCAGGCCCATGAGGAAACCGATAGGGGGATGACAGCCTCCTGATCGGCCCTCCCCACTCCCTGCCCTGTACTCAAACACCAGGATTGTGGGACTAAAATACAACTAAAACTTGAGGAGCAGCCCCTTCAGATATTTGTACAGTGGCAGCAACCTCACAGTCTCTTCCTCGCCGCGGAAATTACAGGCGGACAGCGAGTCCATGAACCGACTCAAAAGTTTATTACACACCACGGCACTGTGCAACACTCTCCACCCTGTCAAAAGCCTTCTCCTGATCGAGGGACAGAAAAGCAGCTGACTGACCAGTTCCCTGGAATAGATGAATCAGGTCCCTAACAAGGTGGATGTTATCTTGCGACAGTGGGACAGCACGGAATCCAGGCGATTTGCCATTGCCCATACAAAAACTTTGTACTTCTGGAATTTTTTGAGGGTGTGACAAGTAAAATGGATGAAGGAGAGCCAGAAGATATAGTGTATCTAGACTTTCAGAAAGTCTTTGATAAGGTCCCACACGGGAGATTGGTGAGCAAAATTAGAGCACATGATATTGGGGGTATGGTATTGACACGGATAGAGAATTGGTTGGCAGACAGGAAGCAAAGAGCAGGAATAAATGGGTCCTTTTCAGAATGGCAAGCAGTGGCGAGTGGAGTGCCACAAGGCTCAGTGCTGGGGCTGCAACTATTTATTAGTATATATATTAATGATTTGGATGAAGTAACTATATATATTAATGATTTGGATGATGGAATTAGAAGTTTGCAGATGACACAAAGCTGGGTGGCAGTGTGAACTGCGAAGAGGATGTTAGAAGGTTGCAGGGTGACTTGGACAGGTTGAGTGAGTGGGCTGATGCATGGCAGATGCAGTACAATTTAGATAAATGTGAGGTTATCCACTTTGGCGGCAAAAACAAGGAGGCAGATTATAGTCTCAAAGGTGTCATATTAAGTAAAGGGGAAGTGCAACGAGACCTGGGTGTCCTTGTACACCAGTCACTGAAAGTAAGCATGCAGGTACAGCAGGCAGTGAAGAAAGCTAATGGCATGTTGGCCTTCATAACGAGAGGATTTGAGTATAGAAGCAAAGTGGTCCTCTGCAGTTGTATAGGGCCTTGGTGAGACCACATCTGGAGTATTGTGTGCAGTTTTGGTCTCCTAATTTGAGGAAGGACATCCTTGCTATTGAGGCAGTAGGTTCACAAGGTTAATCCCTGGGATGGCGGGACTGTCATATGAGGAAAGATTGGAAAGACTGGGCTTGTATTCACTGGAGTTTAGAAGGATGAGAGGGGATCTTATAGAGAAGTATAAAATTATAAAAGGACTGGACAAGCTAGATGCAGGAAAAATGTTCCCAATGTTGGTGGAGTCCAGAACCAAGGGCCACAGTCTAAGAATAAAGAGGAGGCCCATTTAAAATTGAAGTGAGAAGAAACTTTTTCACCCAGAGTCGTGAATTTGTGGAATTCTCTGCCACAGAAGGCAGTGGACGCCAATTCACTGGATGAATTTAAAAGATAGTTCTAGGGGCTAGTAGAATCAAGGGATACAGTTTACTGATTGTGGATGATCAGCCATGATCAGAGTGAATGGTGGTGCTGGCTCGAAGGTCCAAATGGCCTCCTCCTGCATCTATTTTCTATGTTTCTATGTTTCTCTGTTTACTCTGTACAGAGGAGGGAGACCGGGCGCCAGTTCTTCAACAGGTGGAGTATGGTGAATCCATGGGATTCATTGCCTCAGACCGCTGTATAGGCGAAGTCATTGGATATTTTTAAAGCAGAGATTGATATAGATTTGTTAAGGGAAGGTTGTGTATGAGTATCTTGACAGTGTCTTCTGCGAGGGTTGTTGTTTTGATTTAGTTTGTGTGGATTTCAGAGAGTTTGATAGTGCCCCTCTTAACATTGCTAAGAAAAGAAAATACACATGGTATCCTAAGAAAAGTGGCATATTGGCTCAATGGCTCAACGCCCTAAAGTAGAAAGTTATGGTCAATGGTTAGATGTCCATATTTAAAAGGGTTCAGCCGGTTCTTTTTCAATATGTGTCTCTCAGATTTTGACCCAAAATGGGAGCGATGATACTGAAATTTGGAGATGATACCATTGTAAATTGTCTCTACTGTGTAAGTAGAATCTAGAGGAAATTGATGATGGGGAGAATAAAATGGGAATAGCATAGGATTAGTGTAGACAGATGCTCGATGGTCACCAAAGACTCAGAAGGGCAAAGGGCCTGCTTCCATGATGTATCACTCTGTGACTCTGACCAACAGTAACCTGGGAATGGATGTCCACAGGTCCCTGAATGTAGGCAGTTTAGTCTTTAGTCTTTAGAAAGTGAATGCTGGAAGAACTCAGCACATCAAGCAACACTTGTGGAGACAAAAAATAAATGTGAATGTTTTGGGTCAAGACCCTTCACCGGGACTGAGGGAAAAGATTGTCACTACAGAGCAATATTATGGGATTGAGACCAGATAGGGAGGGCATGATGGACAGATGGAACCATGTGGGGAAGTGAGAGGGTGAATGGGATGGGAAAATGAACAACAAAAATGAAAATTAGGTATCCTCCATTGTCCAGAAACATGACTTCCCCCCTGCATAGTTCATCCCTCACACATTTCCTCCATTTCCTAAATGCCTGCCCTTCCCAGAGAGAACAGTGATAGAGTACCTGTGGTTTTCATCCCTCACCCCACCACCCTTCCCAACCAGCTGATCATTCTTCACCTATCCGGTCAGTTCCAATGTAATCCCATCATCAGTTACATCTTCTCCTCTCCACGTCTCCCCCCTTTCTGCTTTCTTCAGGGACCACACTCTTTGTGACTCCCTGGTCCTCTCAGTCATCCCCACCCACCCCTCCCCATTTCCTGACACTTTCCCCTGTAACTGCAGGAGGTGTAATTCACCTGCTCTCACACCACCATCTAGGGATCTAAACATCCCTTCCAGATGAGGTAGAATTTGGAGCGCAGGAGGATAAGGGGTGATCTTATTGAGGTGTATAAAATTATGAGAGGAATAAATCTGGTAGATGCACAGAATCTCTTGCCCAGAGTGGGGGAATTGAGGACCAGAGGACATAGGTTCAAGGTGAAGGGGAAAAGATTTTATAGGAATCTGAGGGGTAACGTTTTCATACAAAGGGTGATGGGTTTATGGAACAAGCTGCCAGAGGAGGTAGTTGAGGCTGTGACTATCCCAACATTTAAGAAACAGTTAGAAAGGTACACGGATAGGCCAAGTCTGGAGGGATATGGACCAAACGCAGGCAGGTGGGACCAGTGTAGTTGGGACATGTTGGCCGGTGTGGGCAAGTTGGGCCGAAGTGCCTGTTTCCACACTGTATCACTCTATGACTCTATGAAGTTCATCTACATCTTTTCCAACCAGGTTTACTGCAATTGGTGTTCACAACGTGGCCTCCTCTATATCGGAATATCCAAGAATGGACTACACAACCATTTTGTGGAACATCTGCACTCTCCCCACAATGGGCATCTCAAGCTGATCATCTTAATTCTTAGCGTGTCATCTTAACTCTTCCTACTTCTTACTCTCACAAAAAACTGATTGCCTTCAGCCATTTCAAATGCCATGATGGGGACAAATTAATAGAACGGCATTTCATATGGGAAGCTTGCAACCCAGTGCAATGAATTTTCCAATTTCAGGTGACCCACATCCCTTCACGAACAATTACCCGTTCACCTGGATTTGTTCTCCCTTTGTTCGCCTCTCCCATCCCTTACTCGTCTTTGCTCACCCACCTGGTTCCATCTGCCCAACATCCCATCCCCATCTGATTCCACCCATCACCCAACAGTATCTGTCCCCTCCCCCCGTTCTGCCATATACTGGCAATCCTTCCTCCTCCCACTCAATCCTATTGCTGGCTTCGACCCTAAACATCAACATACACCTTTTGCCTCCATAGATGCTGCTTGACCCATTGAGCTCTTCCAGTGTTCTGCTTTTGTTCCAGATTCTAGCATCTGCAGTCTCTTTAGTCTTTGCTGTCCTCAGATAACATGGTTGAAAAGCCTTGCTTGCCTATATTGTTCGACACTTTGTATGAGAGCAGTGAAGTTATGCTATAAAACACTAGTTTGGCTACATATCGAGTACATGATCTTTTTTTCATCTTTATTTACACAGCCCAATGGTGGAATGCTTTTGGCATTAAGCATGGAAAAATATTGTTAAATTCTATGTGAACAAGGAGCACAGGAGGATATTAAAACATCTGTTTCATTTGTTAGCAACAAAATCACTCTCTGAGGCATTTTTATTTTCATTATTTTTACGTTGAATTATTTCCCTCAAAGTAGTTAACAACAGGCTAATAAAAGAAAGGAATTATTGTAAATTAATCTCATCTGATGTGTGTGAATGATTGGCTTTTTGAGTTAACTGTGGTTTCATGAGCAAATAACTGCACAATGGCATAAAGGAAAGCCAGTGGACTAAGATGATTTACTTATCGACTTAATATTATTTAAACAAACAATTGTACTTATAATTCACAATACAGTACTTTATTTAGGGCTTAATTAAAAGGATTTTCCTGTCAATTCGGGTGATTTGTATTTATTGATGATGGATGACTGTCAGAATCCTGTCTAATGCCACTGACACCCCAAGCTGGGATTTCTGCCCAGTACTGATATTGCCAAATATATCTATTTTGGCTCGAAAGCACATGTCATATGTACCTCAGGAGTAATAATGGCTTCCGAGTGCAACCTTCAATAAGCCAAGTTAGGCTGAAAGTTGCAGCAGCACGTACATGGATAAGTACAAGCTTCCAATAGTTGAGTGCATGGTGGTTTCATTTGTGATGTGGAAATGGATGTTTCATACATGATGCCATTTCTTGAAAAGTTGGCAGAGGCATCTAGAAATAAAAGTAAGGCATTGCGAGAAAGTACAAAAAAAAGGAAAGTAATTTCAGCCAGGATACCTGGAAGTGATGCAGCAAAGATGGTTAAGATAAGGGCGGCACGGTGGCGCAGCGGTAGAGTTCTGCCTTACAGCGATTGCAGCGCCGGAGGCTCAGGTTCGATCCTGACTATGGGCGCCGTCTGTACGGAGTCTGTACCTTCTCCCCGTGACCTGCGTGGGTTTTCTCCGAGATCTTCAGTTTCCTCCCACACTCCAAAAGACGTAAAGGTATGTAGGTTAATTGGCTGGGCAAATGTAAAAATTGTCCCTAGTGGGTGTAGGATAGTGTTAGTGTGTGCGGGGATCGGTGGGCCGAAGGGCCTGTTTCTGCGCTGTATCTCTAAATCTAAATCTAAATCTAAAAGTGTGTTGCATTGGATGGAAAATGCGATGAATACCTGTGGAGGACTGTGCTTGACTTAACCCCATTTGCGTGCATTTGGCCCACAGCCCTCTGAAGTGAACCCAACAAAAACTGATCAGAAGTATTCATTTAATATCTGCCCCATCTCCTGTGGTTCTACACCAAAACAGCCATGCTGATCTTAAAGGGGATTTGTTCCATCCCGAGACACACTTTTACTCTTAATTTACTGGTAGAATCTCTTGGGAATTTCCTTTACCTTGCCCGCCAGCTCCTTTTCGTGTCCTTTTTTTGCGCTTTTGATTGCCTCCTTAAATGTACTGCACTCCTATTCTCAAGGAAGTATTTGCTCCTGACTGTTTAAATGATGACCATAAGACATAGGAGCAGAATTAGGGCATTTGGCCCATTGAGTTCCTGAGCAGAGCCTCAACATCTCTCATAAACCAAGGTTCACTAAACTTGTCAGCTTTGTCTTTCAAAGATAGACATCAAATGCTGTTACTCCAGCATTTTATGTCTTTCTTCAATGGAAACCAGTGTAATCTGCAGTACCTTCTTACACATTTTGGCTGCTCCACCACAAAATCTCCTCAAGATATGCCGACTTTGAAAAAGTTCTCCTCTTCTCCCCAACGAGAGTTCTGCAACCCCCTCTCTCACTGCTCCCCCTCTGTGATTTCTCCTGCTCTCCGGCTCTAGGAACAGTCCGATGAAGGGTCTCCACCCGAAACATCACCTACTCATTTTCTCCAGAGATGCTGCCTGACCCACTGAGTTACTCCACAATTTTGTATCTATCTTCGGTGTAACCCAGCACCTGCAGTTCCTATTTACACAACTTTGTCTTTCACCCTGTCAGGAACATGCTACCCATGAAATTTGGCTATGTCACTTTTGAAAGACTCCCACATACCAAGCGTCTCCTTACCAGCAAACAGATTTTCCAAACTTGATCTCTGCAAATTCATGCCTAAGGCCTCCAAAATTGACCTTGCCCCAATTTAGGACCTTAACTTATGTGCCTGTCCTTTCCTTCTCCATAACTACTTTTAAACTAATGAAATTATGATGACTAGTCCCAAAGTGCTCCCAATGACACCTCAGTCATTTGCCCTACCTCATTCCCTAAAAGGGAGATGATATGATCTTGAATTCAACTCCACTTCCTGTCTGTTCCAATAAGCCTTGAAAACCCAGTCATGTCAGTCTTGAATATATTCCATTATCCACCCCTCCAAAGCTCTCTGAGGGAGAGATTCCTGAGATTAATGAACCTCCGAGAAGCACGGAAGTATTCTTCCGTACTTATACCTTACACGGGTGATTCTTTATTCTCAGAGTCATAACAGGCACTTCAGCCCAAATCATACATGCTGGCTTGGATGTCTTTCTGAGCTTGGCCCATAACCCTTTAAACCCATCCTATCCACGTACCTGTCCAAATGTCTCTTAAATATTATGAAATCATTAGCTCAAAATAAATAGCCCAAAACACAGATGAAATTTGTGAATGTTTTGTAAGTCTGCAGAAGTTTGTGTCTGGTAAAGTCTAGGAGGGCCTCCGAAACTACACTTAAGATTCAGTATAAATATAGAGTATAATAATGATCCACTGTGTCCATTGTTCAAGATGCGGAATCTACTGTATCTGTTGTTCAAGATGTGGACTCTTATACATCGGCGAGACCAGACGTAGACTGGGAGATCGTTTCGCTGAACACCTTCGCTCAGTCCGCCTGGACCTACCTGATCTCCCAGTTGCTAAACACTTTAATTCCCCTTCCCATTCCCACACCGACCTTTCTGTCCGAGGCCTCCATCATTGTCAGATGCTAAACGCAAATTGGAGGAACAGCATCTCATATTTTGCTTGGCAGCTTACAGCAACATATTGAATATTGTAAATATTGTGAATATTGTGAGTATGAATATTGATTTCCCTAACTTCAAGTAACCACTGCATTCCCTTTCTCTCCAACCCTCCCTCACCCAAGTCACACCAGCTTTCGTTCTCACCTAGCTACAGCTAACAGCTGCTGTTTCCTTTATCATTGTCACTTGTTTGCATATCTTTCATTCATCTGTTCTGTATCTCTATATATAATTGGCTATATCTCTCGTTTCCTTTTCCCGTGACTTTCAGTATGAAGAAGGGTCTCAACACGAAACGTCACCCATTCCTGCTCTTCAGAGATGCTCCCTGTCCCACTGAGTTACTCAAGCATTTTATGTCTATAATAATGATGTGACTTTTCTGAAAGTCTGTCACACGATATGAAAGCCAAGATTGGCAGTGGCAGCAGTGTGAGCACACGACTTCAAACTTCTGACCTACAGAGCACTTAATACAATGGTTCTATTGATAAAGGTAAAATTGAATAAGTTCACCCCATTAAAATAAACAAGTCTAACAAAGTAACCTAGATTTTTGTGCCGTTTCTTTCCCAAGGACCAAACCACTCCTTCGTTTAATTTTCATGAGGTTAATAACAGCCAGTAACATGTATGATTGTTTTCAAAGTTCATATAATGTAAGTTCAAGAAATTGAACCTTCTATCTATTTTTGTGTGCTGATTATTAACATTTCTTTACTGATGACAGCATTCTGAATTTTAACCTTTTTCTGCTGCGTTAGGTGACAGTGAGATTCTCACCTTCTAATTGCTCCCATTCACAAACTAAGCACAAAGTGCTAGAGTAACTCAGGGGGTCAGGCAGTATCTCTAGAGGGAATGGATGGGTGGTGTTGGTGGTTGGGACCCTTCTTCAGACTTCTTCAGTGTTCCAATTCACTTATTGAGCAGCTAACTTTGTTTACAGCTTTGTTTACAGCTCTCTCCCTCTCTCTTACTCTCTCTCTTTCTCACTCTCACTCTCTTGCTCTCACTCTCACTCTCTGACTCTCACTCTCTCATTTTTACTCTCTCTCACTCTCTCTTTCTCTCTTTCTCTCACTCTCATTCTCACTCTCTTACTCTCACTCTCATTTTTACTCTCTCTCACTCTCTCTTACTCTCTCACTCCCACTCTCACTCTTTTACTCTCACTCTCTGACTCTCACTCTCCCATTTGTACTCTCTCTCTCACTCTCTCTTACTCTCTCTTACTCTCTTTCTTTCTCTCACTCTCACTCTCTTACTCTCACTCTCACTCTCTGACTCTCACTCTCTGACTCTCACTCTCTCTCTCACTCTCTCACCCTCCCTTCTTTTATTTATTTTCAATTCTGATTTGAACTATTGAATCTCTTCCTCATCCCATGGACGTGACCTGAAATATTGAATCTCTTCCTTGTCGTACGGACGTGTCCTGGCCTGCTTAAGTGTTTCCAGCATCTTTTGCTTTTGTTTTAAAGTGAATTATTAACTATGCTTGAAAAGCATCATCAGGAAGGTTGATGAAGCATGAACCTGGTGGGCAGAAGGGTCTATTTCCGTGCCGTATAACTCTATGATTAAGACAATTACCGGCTTCAATGTCGGGAGCCCCGACCGCCCCGACGTGGCAACTCCAATAGCCTGACCGCGGGAGAAGACGGCAGGGGAAGAGAAAAAGCCATTCTGGCCTTCCATCACAGTGAGGAGGTGACTGGAGGAGACTCACTGTGATGGATGTTTCTTTTGTTTGGTGTTAATTTATGATTGTATGTGTTATTGCATTTTTATTGATTATTCTTATTGGTCTTATTGTTGAACTGCGGGTAATGTTTCATTTCACGACACATTTATGTGTATGTGACAAATAAATGACTATTGACTATTGACTGATCGTGATGATCATTGATTTTGAATAAATGAATAGCTTTTCTTCCTTGACATTCTTATTTACAAAGAGTTGCCATTATTGGATAGCAATATTTGCCTTCTGTTAATATTCCCTCAAGCTATTTTTATTCATATTTGATGTTGATAGCAGGCACATGGCATGTTAACAGCTTCATCTCCCAAGTCCTGGACCATGGGCCCAAAACCCCCTCTGCAACTGGACCCATTGACCACAATTAGCAAAGATAGATGATAAAGAGCCACAGAGGATCATCCTTTGCTCTACAACTTGTAACTTGTTTCATTTCTCACTTTCCTCACTTTTATAGTGAAAGGTCGTTGACTTGAAACAGTTGCTTTCAGATGCCTCTCCATAGATGCTGTTTGATCTGTTGAATATTTCCAGCATTTTTATTTCTTTTTCGGATTTTGCACATCTGTATTCTTTTATTTTTGGATTATGATTTCAAATTGATGACATTTCAAGATTTAGAGATTAAACAGGCTTAAAGATGCAAAGAATGCAGAGAAGTAAAAAAGCAAGATCTAAGATTGTTATGGTTCCTGTATTAATAACAATAATCAAAGGGAAATCATAAATAGTACTAACAGAGTGGTCAAAAGCCAATTAAGGTCCAATAAGGAGATGTTCTTGTGGAAACAAAGAGCATGGCTGAGGCACAAAATATTTTGCTTCTGTCTTTATCGAAGAACGGAATGTTGCCAATTTAGCATAAGGAACGGGAAGAAATTAGATATTAAAAGGGATAATTGTGCAAGGTAGAATAGGGTGAAAATAAGACATTTCTGGAAACAAAAGGCCAGTCTGCAAGAGATGCATACAGGAGAAGTAGAATCTTTGCATAAAATTACTTCAGGAAACCACCATGCATACTGGACATTTGAAACGAAACTGCTGGAAATGCAGGTTTTGGCGCCTATCATTTTCAAAGTCCAGTCCGTGCGTGGGGGATAAGCAGGGCCTGCTGGACGTCTTCCCCCCTACTGACCGTGGCCAACCAGGTCATAAGTTCATAAGTGATAGGAGTAGAATTAGGCCATTTGGCCCACCAAGTCTACTCCGCCATTTAATCATGGCTGATCTATCTCTCCCTCCTGACCCATTCTCCTGCCTCCTGCCCATTACCTCTGACAACTGGTCTTTCAGCTTCCGGCCGTGGGGGTCAAACAGGGCTGGCTTGGCAGCTTCCCCCGACAGGCCACGGCGCAATAGGAACTTCTGCCGCAACGCCTGCAAGGAGATTTGATTTTACACACCATTTTTTTAATGCCATCCAAGGATATTCTGGGTGAATTCCTGCCCCTGAGCGGTGGTGACTGTTTGCAGAAGGGATGAAAAGATTGACACCCTTGAGTTTTGCCACTGTTTATCAGCCCTTAGTAATGAAGATCGGGCTGTCGGTGGGAATACTAGAGTGGCAACAAAAGAATGCAGGAGTTGCAATGCAGGAGGACGTGGCCAGCAGGTCAGTGTTAATGTAGAAACAAGGAACTGTAGATGCTGATTTACAAAAAACACAAAGTGCTGGAGGAACTCAGTGGGCAGCATCTCCGGAGAACATGTTTAGGGGACGATTTGGGTCGAGACTCTTCTTCAGACTGTTTGTGGGGAGGAGGGGGGGGGGGGGGGGGAAGAAAGTTGGGAGAGAAAAGGGACAGGATTAAGCATGGCAGATAATTGGCTAATAGAGTGAAGTGGGTTTTTTGATCGGCAGATGGTTGGACAAAGGCTAGAGTTGAAAGATCTGAAAATGTGAGATGAAAGTTTTGAAGAGTTGCGAATTGTGAAGCTAGCGACAGGAATGTAGGTGCAAGCAGAGGGGGAAGGGAGAAATAGGTGTGAATCCAGGTAGGACACAGCACAGGGGAGGGGGAGGGGCACAGGGGAGTTCCCTGGTTCTCATATTTCACCCACCAGCCACCGCATCCAACACATTTCCACACCTCCAACATAAACCCACCACCAGTCACGTCTTCCCAGCCCCTGCTTTCTGCTTTCCGCAGAAACTTCTCCCTCCGCAACTCCTTACTTCACTCATTCCTTCCCACCCAAACCACCACTCCCCAGGTACTTTAACCGACAACCGCAGGAGATATAACACCTTTCCCTATACCTCCTCTCTCACCTTCAGGGGCTCCAGCAGTCCTTCCAGGTCAGATCTGGTGCCACAGGCATCTCCTCTAGCCTCATCTACTGCTTCCAGTGTTCGTGATGTGGCTACTGTGTAGACCAGGCGTTTGCTGAACACTTGTGATCAGTCTGCCAAGGCCTGCTGGATCTCCCAGTTGCTAACCATTTTAACTCCCCTTCCCATTCCTGTATTGACCGTACCACCCTGAGCCTCATCCATTGCCAGAATGAGGCCACATGCAAACTGACAGAACAGCACCTTTTATGTACCAGCACAAATGATATGAACATTGAATTCTCCAATTTTAGGTTACCGCAAAGCCCGCTCCCTCTCCCTTCTCCCACGCACCACCACCCTTCTCTTCTCCCTTACCCTTCTCCTGTGACCCACCTGGACACTCCTATTTCCCTCTCCTTCTACGTCCATTTCTTCCTCAAGCTTCACAATTGGCAACTTTTCAATTGTTTCGTCTCACGCCTGCTGTTTTTTGCATCTCTGGCCTTTGTCCAACTATCTGCCTATCAGAAATCCTCCTTACCCTTATCAAGCTATTATCTGCTTCTTCTCCCTTCCAACTCTCTACCCACACTTTGTGTCTTTTTTAGGTCGTCAGTATTAACTTTCATTACAATTAACTTTCACCACTCAATCATTTGTTCTTTTGCTCTCCACCTATAATTTACCCTGGGGCCACCTTTCCCAGTCTTTGTGCAATCATGCATAAGCTTTTAGTTATTCATTGTTTAAAATTCTGAATGCATTTCTCATTACATTTTCATTGTATTCTTTATAACAAGGCTTCATTAATGTGCATATGTAGGTTGTATAGTTTGTCAAAAAATAAATTGGTATTCACATTATGATAAAATGTGAGATCAGCTCCATAATTTCAAAATGTTTCTTTTAATTTATTCCCTCGCAGATTATGGGATTGCAATGGTAGGATTTATTGTTAATCTGTGATTGTGCTTGAGAAGTTAAGGGTGAATCGGTGAGGTGAACCACAGTGATCCATGTGTGGAAGATGATGCCTCTGCTAGGTACTGCTGTCAGATAGGAAGTTTCAGGATTTTCACTTGAACAATGAAGCAACAATAATATATAGTCATGTCGGAAATATTATGGGATGGTAGAAAGACTAGGATGGTGTGTTGCCTCCATGGTGCCAGGGTCTAGGATGTTTCCAAGTGGCTGCAGAGCATTCTCAAAGGGGATAGTGAGCAGCCAGAAGTCATTGTGCATGTTGGCACACATGACATAATTGGGAAAAGGGATGAGGTCCTGCTGAGTGAATACAGGGAATAGGCAAAAGGTAAAATGCAGGACTTCAAGGGTTGTAATCACAACTCCCTGTGCCATGTTCCTAGTGAGGATACGAACAGGAAGGTAGGACAGATGATGCACGGCTGAGGAGGCGGAGCAGGGATTCGGATTTTGGGCCATTGGAATCTCTTCTGGGCAGAGGTGACCTGTACAAGAGGGTTACAGAGAGATAAATATCTAGGCAGGCAGCTTTGCAGGTGCTACTAGGCAGGATTTAACTAGGTTGGCAGGGGGTGGGATCCAAAGAAGTAGTGAGATAGGTGGGAGGTTGGAAGTTGATTCAGAAGTCAATGAAAGCAGGTTCAGTGGACAGACAGGCAGGAGTTCAGTAGGGAACGAGGAAAGACAATTGACTTAAATGCCATTTATTTCAATGAGGAAGTCTGACAGGTAATGCAAATGAAATTAGGGTGTGGATAGGTACGTGCTACTGGGACGTTATAGCCGTTACAGAAAGCTGGCTAAGGGAGGACAGGACTGGCAACTTAATGTTCCAGGGTACAGATGCTACAGGCCAAATAGAAGTGGGGGTAAAAGAGGAGGGGGAGTTGCTTTATTGATTAAAGAGAATGACATGGCAGTAGCCAGAGATTACATTACTGACACATTGTCCAGTAAGGCCATATGGGTTGATCTAAAAATTGAAAGGGGATGATCAGCTTGTTGGGATTGTATCATCGGCCCCCAACTTGTCAATGGGAATTAGAGGAACAAATGTCTGTTATCAGACTACTGAATGGTCCTCCCATAAACAAGGGTGTAGTCCCAATCTTCCAAAAAACCTCATTGCAGACCTTGGACCTTTTATCTGTAACTCCAAAGCTATGATGCTGTATTCTGCATTCTGGCAGTTTTCTTTTTGCACTACCAGTTGTATGTGTGAATGGATTGACTGTACTCATTTCTAATATGATTTGATTTGACCAGATAGCATGCAAATAAAAAAAAATCACTGTAAAAAACCCACAAAGTGCTGGAGTAACTCAGCATCTTTGGAAAACACGGATTGGAGACATTTTGGCCTGGGACCCTTCTTTAGGCTGATTGTGGTGGGGCGAGGGAGAAAGTTGGAAGAGAGGTGAGGACAGAACAAATCCTGACAAGCATCACTGTATCTCTGTACACGTGACAATAATAATAAGTGAGTGAAATGTCAGTGGGGGAGCACTTTATGCCCACTGTTCTAAGGCATTAAAATAGATATGGAAAAAGAAAAGGTTGGTCTACAAGTCAAATTTCTAAATTGGGGCAAGGCCAGTTTTGATGCTATTTGGCAGGAACTTGCAAAGGTTGATTGGAATAGGTTGTTTGCTGGTAAAGGGATGTCCAGAAAGTGGGACGTTTTAAAAGTGTGATAGTGAGAGTTCAAGGTAGGCATGTTCCTGTCAGAGTGCAGGGTTGGAGCGAGGAACCTTGGATGATGAGAGAAATTGAAGGTGTGAGATAAAAAGAAGGAAGCATGAGTCAGGTGTATGCAGCTGGGAACAACTGTATCCCTGGTGGAGTATAGGGGATTGAGAAGAGTACGTAAGAAGGAAATTAGGAGGATAAAAGGGGGCACGAGATGGCTCTGGCAGATAAGATTATGGAGAATCCAGAGAAATGTTTTGTATATTAGATTTAAAGGGCGACAAGCGAGTGAAAACGGTGCCCCTGTCAGAAACCAAGCTGATTATCTATGGATGTAGCCATAAGATACAGCAGTGTCCTCATTGAATGTTTCTTCACCATTTTATGATTGTCACACTGGCAACACCCCCAGACACGAGACTCTTTCCACACGCCTCCCCTGAGCTATTAGGAGTTACACCTGCATTTAATCTGCTCCCCTAATCTATCACTTGGTATAAATACCTGAGATAATGAGCAATTGGGTGTTGACTAATCAGTTCTACATTCTGTTGGTTTGATAGCAATTCGGAGTTCTGTCAGTTCCTGGTTTATATCTTTTGGTTCTATTTGTGTTTGGGTTTTCGGCAGTACTCCTTGGTGACCCTGCATTTGAGTCCTTTCCATATCAGGGCCCTCTGACAACTATGTAGAAATGTATAAAAATGAGGGAGCAGAGAATGTTAATGGCAATGTCTTGAGGTTGGTTCTTATTACAGTTAAGGAGAAGCTGGATGTCCTAACATATATGAAGGTAGATGAATCCCTTGGGCCTGATCAGATTTTTCCAAGGGCACTGTGGGAAGCTAGCAAAGAAATTGTAGGAGTGCTGGCTAAGGTATATGAATAATTTTTAGACATTGTTGAGGTGCCGGAAGACTGGAGGATGCTAATGTTGTGCCTCTATTTAAGAAGGGCTGTAAAGAAAACCCTGGGAACTGTGGACTGATAAGCTTAACATCTGTGGGAGTCAAATTACTGGAGGATGCTGAGGAATAAGATATACATGCATTTGAAAAGACAGGTTGATTCGGGATAGTTAGCATGGTTTTGTGCATTGGACATAAATTCTCACAAATTTGATAGAATTTTTTGAAGAAGTAAGTAAGAAGGTTGATGAAAGCATGGCCATATAGATCGTCTGTATGGACTTCAGCAAGGCATTTGATCAGGTTCTGCATGGTAGACTGCTCAGGAAGGTTAGATTAGGTGGGATCCAGGAAGAGCCAGCTAACTGGATACAGAATTAGCTTGATGGTGGGAAATCAGAGAGTGGCAGTGGAAGATTGCATTTTGGGCTGGAGGCCTGTCACTGGCAGTGACGTACCTCAAGTATCAGTGGTGAGCCCATTGTGGTTTGTCATCTATACAGTGTTGCAGTGCTAATTTTTTAGATGCCAGAGCTGTCACCAGTGCTGGAGTGGCCACTGTTAAATTCCCTGCTAGCTAAAATTCCCCGCTGTTTATTTTGGCTTTTATTTTTTTAACGAGGTGCTGGAACGGTGCTCTGGCAGCACTGCACTCCTGCATCCATATCAATGATTTGGATAGGAATGTGTAAGGCATAATTAGTATGTATGCAGAGGACACTAAAATAGGTGGTATCACAAAATGCTGGAGTAACTCAGCAGGTCAGGCAGCATCTAGGAGAGGGAATGGGTGATGTTTTGGGTCGAGACCCTTCCTCAGACTGATGTCAGGGGGGCGGGACAAAGAAAGGATATAGGTGGAGACAGGAAGACAGTGGGAGAACTGGGAAGGGGAGGGGGGAAGGAGGGAAAATAGGTGGTATCATTGACAGTGAAGATGGTTATCAAGAATGTTAGTGGGATCTTGATCAGCTGGTTATGTAGGCTGAGGAAAGGCAAATGGAGTTTAATTCAGTTTATTTTATTTTCGAGATACAGCGTGGAAACAGGCCCTTTGGTCCACCGAGTCTGTGCTAACCAACGATCCCCATACACTATCACTATCCTACATGCTAGGGACAACTTACAATTTTTACTGAAGCCAAAAGGGGAAAACGTACAAACTCTGTAGACAGCACCAATTGTCAGGATTGAACCCAGGTCACTGGCGCTAGAAGACAGTAACTTTACTGCTGTGGCACCATGCCACCCAGTTAAGTGTTTAAGGTGTTGTATTGTGGCAAGTCAAACCAGGGCAAGACAGTGAATGGTAGGGCCCTAAAAGATATTGTAGAGCAGTTGGATTGACGGGTACAAATACATGGTTCCCTGAAAGTGGCGTATATACTGTGGCAACAATAAACTGGAAAAGAAGAAAATGAACACTTACAATGGTGGATGATGTGATGATCAAGTCAGTTAGTTTACTATGGAACTATTGAGCTTCTTGGAACGGCACTCATCCAGGAAACTGCTGTGCTTTTCATTGGATTCTGATCTCTATCCTGTAGGTATGAAAAGACTTTGTGTTTCAAAATACTCAGCTTCTGACCTGGAATTATAGACATGACAAGGAATGGCCAGTCAATTTCTTATCAATGGTAACCCACAGGATACTGAGAGTTGGGGATATGATTATAATTCCTTTGAATATCATTGGAAAGTCAAGTCAAGTCAATTTTATTTGTAGAGCACATTTAAAAACAACCCACGTTGACCAAAGTGCTGCACATCTGAAAGTGGTTAGGTTTTCGTATTTGAGCTTCTGTCAATTATCAGCTAAAGCCCTGGTGTTGACTAAGTGTTACTGTACACAGCCCTGGATTGCTCCACCTCCTGAGGAGTTGTGAATGTGACACTGGCATCTTGGTTAATATTCCTACTTCTGACATTAGAATGAAAAATGTAATGGCATAGCAGACTGGGATATTATCTTGAGGAAATCATGCAGCAAATCCTGTGGCTGACATGACTGGCCCTCAGCAACCACAAATAACGTGCTTGGCACAACGTCTGACTCCAGTTAATGAAGAACTGTTCTCCTGACTGCTCATGGCCACAATATTCCTTTTGCCTCAAGACCATTATAAATCAGTTTTGCTGTGCCTCATTCGTACCAAACTCAGTCAAACAATGTTTTCATGTCAGGGTCAGTCATTTTCATCTGATTTTTATCTCTTTTGTACATATTAATGTCAACTCTGCAATGAGGTTCAGAGCTGAGTGATTATCACAACTGAAACTCATTTATCAGTGTGCAGATGATTGCTTGATAGTGCGATCCATAAAACCTCCCTCGCTTTGATGATGATTAAGACACAGTCGATGGCTCGGAAATTGGCCATATTCAATTTATCAGGGGGTATTTGGACTGAAGACCCAGGTAATTTTCTACTTTATTAGTGATTTGCGAGTGTTACAGTGCAGTGGGACAGGTTGGTCAGATGTGCGATTAGTTCTGGAGAACCATTTCAGCATGTTGGACATTAGATGAGGTCAAGTTTGAGATTACTCTTCCATGGTCAAATTGGCTGCTGATAGTCATCATATGTGTTCACATATTGAAAAATAGCCCACTGAGATCAAGTGTAAAAGAATGATTCTCAATCTTTGCAATGCATAAGTTAGAGGTAAAGAAAAGGTATCTTAATGGAGATAGTATTACAAAATTATTATATTGAGCCTTCCTAAGAAAATTGGAGGAAAATCAGATAGGTCACTCTGTAATTTCTTTTTCTCTGTAGGTTTCATTTGTCCATTAAATCTAAGACGAGATTAGTACCGACTCTCTTAATAATTCTTTATTGATATTATATGCAAGTCCATCACATTCCACAATATTATGTTTAACAACTTCAAAGTGCGCTGATGAGCTGGGGCAAATTTGCACAAATTAATTTCTGCCCTTTGTCTTAAAAAGTCAGAACTGCAGAGACATATATATTACTCAGTAAGAAGATATACTGTATTGACTCGTCTTGTATATAATAATACGCAAAAGAATAATCAATAGTCTGTGAATGACTCGGTTGGCAACGATTTATTTTAATTTTTTAAAAAAGGCTTTGCAGTTATCCTAATTTCCAAAAATATACGGGACAATGTGCTGGGGGGGAAAAACCCCAACCTTGCCCTCGCCTTCTCAAATAAGACAAGATTATTGGGGTAAAATAAGTACGATGAACGGTGATTATGCATGGTGTTGCATCCTTCAATTACAGGGTGTTTTCCCTGTTGGATCGAGACTTACTTTGTCCATTAATTGATCTCAATTACACGGCACTGCATGGGTGGGGGAACTTCTGCCTTGCGCGTGAAATATTAATTTTGTCGAAGTGGTTAATTTGCCTTGTGTTACAAACGCATCTGCGAGTGGTGGGCGGGGAAGGCATTGAGAGAGAGGGGAGACAAGGGGGAAAGAGAGATTTAATTGAAGCAACTTGCAGCGAGAGCGTTGCTGCTGCCCGCTAGTGTGGAGGGGAGGGAAGGGAGGGGAGGGGAGGGGAGGGTCCTGGCTTCTGTTGCAGGCGGCGGGACGGTAGGAGCATCGCTGGAGACTTTGTGGGAAGCTGCGGTGCAGCCAGCGCTTTGCAGGTGAGCCGGGGGCGGGCGGGGCGCGCGGTGCAGGCGGTGCAGCCGAGTCTCCCCGGGCAACAAAGGAGGGCGTCCGCGCGCCCGTCCGCCCGCCCGGGGCAACGCAACGGGCAGCAACAGCCGGCCCCTCTCCCCTTCTCCCCCTCCCCTTCTCTCCCCCTCTCCTCCCCCTCCCCTCTCCCCTTCTCCCCCTCCCCTCCCCCCGTAACCCGAATCACGATGCCCGCTGGGGCCCGGCAGCGCCGCTAATTTAACTCTCCCTCTTACAAATACGGGAGAAATGACGGCGGTTTGGCCGAAGCGGACGGCAGGGGGAGAAGGAGTAGGCCCCGACCCTTCAGTGGCGGCGCCCGCTCACCGCCGGGTCGCTGCGGTTAATTTTGTCAAATGTCTTCGACCGCGGCTTGAGATTTGTATTTGATTTTTGAGCGCAGTCCCGAGTTTGCAGACTTACACGGATTGAGAGAGAATAAGAGCCGCGATGCTGAGAGCCGGTCTGCAGCCCGGGTGCCCGACGCCCCCCTGCCCTGCCCCTGGCTCACTCCAGCCATTTGCAAAAGAAAGGACTGGACGAGTACTTCCCTGTGCGTTGGGAGACAATCTCAATTATAAATGCTATTGCTGAACTATCAAATTGCTGCCCCACTGCCCGGCCCGTTGATAGCAAGGATGTGATTGAGCTGGAGAGGGTGCAGACAAGATCCACGAGAATGTTGCCTGGACTGCAGGGTTTGAGTTATAAGGAGAGGCTGCACAGGCTTTCCCTGGAGTGGAGGAGACTGAGAGGGTGACCTTATGAAGATGTATAAAATAATAAAGTGGATTGGGAATCTGAAACTAGAGGGCTGCAGGGCTAAAACGAGGGGAAGGATTTAAAGGGGATCTTGGGGGCAAGTTTTTCACACAGAGGGCAGTGAGGACATCGAATGAGCTGCGGGAAGAGGCGTAGAGACAGTTACAGTTGCAATAAAAAAAAACATTTGGACAGTTACATGAATAGGAAAGCCTTCGAAGGATATGGGCCAAATACTGGCAAACAGGTTTAGCTCAGAAAGGCTGCTTGATCAGTATGGATGAGTAGGGCTGAAGGGCCTATGTCCATGTTCTGCAACTCTGTATCAATAAATTTCAACCTCGTGTGAAAATGCAAAGATAGAAAATGGTTTTGTTTTCATAAACCCGACTGTTTTTATTTGATCATTTGGATGTCTAAACCCATGACCATACTTTGGACCAAAGTGAAATCTGTGTATTTTAATTGATGTGGAAAGCAAGTGCCAACTCTCCACCTGTTTCTTAATCTGAATAGTTTTCCACACAGGCTGTTGTTATCCAATGTGTCTCAAATGTTCAACTGGGATGCTTGTGGAGTTCAACTCATTAAAACAATGAAAGGGCCAAGATAGAGTGGATGAATAGAGGATGTTTCCAGTAGTGGGAGAGTCCAGGACCACAGACAGAATAAAAGGATGAAATGTGCAGACAGGAACAACAGATGCTGGTTTAAACCGAAGATAGATACAAATAGCTGGAGTAACTCAGTGGGTCAGACAGCATCTCTAGAGAAAAGGAATTGAAAGACTAGGTGACCCTTCAGATTGAGAGTCAGGGGAAAGGGAAACGAGAGAGATAGACGGTGACATAGAGAGAGATATAGAACAAATGAATGCAAGATTTGCCAAAAAGAAACGATGATAAAGGAAACGGGCCATTGTTAGCTGACCCGCAACAGACGCTGGGACCACCCCCTCTCACACCCTTTGGGCATACCCAGAATATTGATTTCTCTAACTTCAATAAACCCGTGCATTCCCCCCCCCCCCCCCTCTCTATCCCTCCCTCACCCGTCATTGCACTAGTTTCACTGTTGTCCCGGTAAATTTCATTGTAATGCGTTTTCACCTAGCCCACAGCTAACGATTGCCTGATTCCTTTAACATAGTTACCTTTTTGCATATCTTTCATTAATTTGTTTGAAATCTATATCACTGTTTATATTTCTTGTTTCCCTATCCCATAAAGGGCCTGTCCCACTTAGGCGATTTTAAGGCGACTGCCGGCGACTAGGCTGTCGCCGAACGTTCGCCGGGGTGTTGTGGGCATGATCGTGAGGAGTCTTCCAAAGATCGTAGTGGATCTCGGTGCGTCGCCGAGAAATCAAACGGTTTGAAATCTCTCGGCGACAGCTAGCTTGTCGCCAGGCATCGTAGCTTATTGCGGTCACTGTCACATGCTGTCCCCAGGTTTGATAGGTTCTCTTAAGATACATTTAGAAGCACATAATATTAAAATACGTAAAGTCATTTCAAAATACCATAAAATACTTGTGTTTAACCAATTTATTTACTGTTGGTCAGGTAAGCATGGGAATTTTTGTGATGTTTTTGGCCTCAGCCATTACATTTAAAGTGGGCTCCAAACCCAGATATGCAACCCAGAAACCAGATATACATCTCCCTTACATTTTCAAAGAATGACCACACACCTTTCACAAAAATCCACTGAACCACTTTAACATTCTTTTTAATACAGCTATTAGTGAACTGGAAGTAAATCCAGTTTATTCCTTGTTACAGTGAAGCTTGGTTTTTAAGTAACCCATACAAGGTGTTATAGTTCAAAACTCTCAAGTACTTACACACTTGTTAGTGATTTCAGTGAAAACCAGGACGTCGGAGAAGCATTGACAGCTTGGGAATTTCGCGATGTTTCAGAAGACGCTGTAATCTCGACCTGACTCGGCATTGTCGTCGGGTAAAAGAAAAGTTTGGCAATCTGCTACGACTTTGACAGTCGCCGGTAGTTGCCAAAAAGATCACCTGTGAGACAGGCCCTTAACTCTCAATCTGAAGAAGGGTCTCATCCCGAAACATCACCTATTTTTTCCAGAGATGCTGTCTGACCTGTTGAGTAAATCCCACTTTATGTGTTTATGTTCAGAATAAAAGGACTTGCCTTTAGAATGGAGATGAGGAGGAATTTCTTTAGTTAAAGTGTGGTGAATCTGGAATTCATTGCTGCAGATGGCTGTGGGGGCCGTCATTTGGTATTTTTAAAGCGGAGATTGATAGGCTCTTCATTAGTAAGGGCGTCAAAGGTTATGAGAAGAAGGCAGGAGAATGGTGTTGAGAGGAAAGAGATCAGCCACTATCGATGGGTGGAGCAGGCTCGATGGACTGTGGCCTAATTCTGCTGTAATGTCTTATGAACTTATGAAATATATAAATGATGACAAATTTTTGTTTTAACCATTACAAAAGCGATCTGGGTTTTATGAATGATCCAGATTATTTGCTCAACAGCAAAATGTATTATTAGGCAATTAATGCGTCACCTTGATTGCACTCTTGCAACTGGACTTGCGAGAATTTCGGGTTTTGACTTAATCTGCATTTGAGCACATAATATAAACTAACACTAATATAGAAGAGTGGTGTGTTGTTGGGTGATCTTTTGCCTATTGAATTTAATTGAGGTCTGTTTTATCATGGAAATATACCTGGAAACAGAATAGGCCATTTAAATTTTTTGTCAGTTTGGCCATTCAACAAGTGTGTAGGAATCAACTGCAGATGCTGGTCTAAACCGAATATAGACACGGAGTAACTCAATAACACAGGCAGCATCTCTGGAGAAAAGGAATGGGTAACGTTTCGGGTCGAGACCCTTCTTCAGAGTAGTGTCAGGGGAAAGGGAAATGGGAGGTATAGAAGGTGGTGGAGAGATATAGAATAAATGAATGAAAGATATGCAAAAAAGTAACTATGATAAAGGAAACCGACCATTGTTAGCTGTTTGCTAGGTGAGAACGAAAAGCTGGTGCGACTTGGGTCTCCACCACAGGAGATCGACTGTAGTCTGAAGAAGAGTCTCGACCCGAAACATCACCCATTCCTTCTCTCCAGAGATGCTGCCAGTCCCGTTGAGTTAATTCAGATTTTTGTGGCCATTCAACAAGATTACTTGTGGTCTGTGACAAATCCTTGTATCTATCTTAGCTCCGATAATGGATTAGCCCAGAATGTCAACTTTGTCGGCATTGACAAATTGGGCTCAAGGGTCCGTTTCCATACTGTATAGCTGCAAGACTCAATAACTATTTATAACTCTATACTGGCATGGTGGCGCGGCGGTAGAGTTATCGATACATACACGATACACAATAGGTGCAGGAGGAGGCCATTCGGCCCTTCGAGCCAGCACCGCCATTCAATGTGATCATGGCTGATCATTCTCAATCAGTACCCCGTTCCTGCCTTCTCCCCACACCCCCTGACTCCGCTATCCTTAAGAGCTCTATCTAGCTCTCTCTTGAATGCATTCAGAGAATTGGCCTCCACTGCCTTCTGAGGCAGAGAATTCCACAGATTTACAACTCTCTAACTAAAAAGGTTTTTCCTCATCTCCGTTCTAAATGGCCGGCCCCTTATCCTTAAACTGTGGCCCCTGGTTCTGGACTCCCCCAACATTGGGAACATGTTTCCTGCCAACGTGTCCAACCCCTTAATAATCTTATATGTTTCGATAAGATCCCCTCTCATCCTTCTAAATTCCAGTGTATACAAGCCGAGTCGCTCGTCTTTCAACATACGACAGTCCCGCCATTCCGGGAATTAACCTAGTAAACCTACGCTGCATGCCCTCAATAGCGAATGCAGCGCCGGATACTCGGGTTCGATCCTGACTACGGGCGCCGTCTGTACGGAGTTTGTACGTTCTCCCCGTGACCTGCGTGGGTTTTCTCCGAGATTTTCGGTTTCCTCCCACACTCCAAAGACGTACAGGTATGTAGGTTAATTGGCTGGGCAAATGTAAAAAATAAAATTAAAAATTGTCCCTCGTGTGTGTAGGATAGTGTTAATGTGCGGGGATCGCTGGGCGGCGCGGACGCGGTGGGCCGAAGGGCCTGTTTCCACGCTGTATCTCTAAATCTAAAAAATAAATTTAAAAAACCTAATAAACTTAATAGCCTTATCAGCATTTGAACTTGCTTTTGAGCTTGTAGAGTTATTGTTGACTTTAGGACTGAACTGCAGATACTGGTTTAAACTGAAGATAGACACAAAAAACTGGAGTAACTCAGCGGGACAGGCAGCATCTCTGGAGAGAAGGAATGGGTGACGTTTCGGGTCGAGATCCTTCATTCCTTGTTGTCATCTCTTAAACATAAATTTCTGAAATATTATTTTCATCCTTTTAAAGAGAATTACTGAGGAATATCCAAGGCAGTAGTCTTTTCCATGTCAGTGCATTTATTCGTTTTATTTATAAAAATAGAAAACGGGTTAGACAACATCATATTGAAAGAAACTGAATTTGTATTTCAAGTCTGAAACCCTACAGAATAACTTGAAATGTTCAATCTCTTT